>NC_138297.1:36385000-37710000 GCF_965601325.2 Salmo salar | reverse complement strand
CCAAGTTGTTCCATGTTGTTAGCGCTTCGGTAGGCTACTCAAAAGTAGGGCGGGGGGGGGAAGTCCCGACGAAAAGTAAAAAAAATTATCTATTTACGTTCGTTCAAACATGTCAAATGTTGTTTAGCATCAATCTTTAGGGCCATTTTTAATGTGAAACATCAGTAATGTTTCAACCCGACCTCTCCTGTGTCTTGAAAAACGTCTCGCCTCACATGAACTCACAGGTGCGCGCAATAATGAAGTGACAACTTCTTTTCCTTGTCATCCGGTCTCTGTTCATCGTAGACGCTTCAAACAACTTTATAAAGATCGTTGACATCTAGTGGAAGCCGTAGGAAGTGCGAAATGAATCCTTTGTCACTGTGTGATCTATTAGCAATGACTCGAAAATAGTACAGCCACAAAATTCTAATTTCCTGGTTGTATTTTTCTCAGGTTTTTGCCTGCCATATGAGTTTTGTTATACTTACAGACACCATTCAAACAGTGTTTTATATCCAAATGTGTTAATAATATGCATATCCTAGCTTCTGAGTTGGTGTAGGAGGCAGTTAAAAATGGGCACATATTATTTTCCAAATTCTCAATACTGCCCCCTAGCCCCAACAGGAACAATGTTTGTGCAGGTAACACATCCAACAAGAGCAATGCTGTTAGCCAAGCAACTGTAGGTTAATTAAATATACTGTACATTAGTTTGTAGAAAGAACGACCAACAGAATTGACTTCCATGACATATTTACTTTGTTTCCCCCAATTACAGCCTGAAGACCCTTCCTTCTCAAGACTGCCATTATGAGTCTATGACTCGTCAGAGAGAACTCTTCACTTCCCTCCAAAGTAGTCTGAGGTTGGCTCTGCTGAAATGCAACAGTAGGGTAGTACAGTTGAGAGGTGTCATGCAAATTATTGACATTGTTCATAAATATATCATAAGTTTGGTCCAAGTTGAACATCTATGTTTCAAACATAAATGGATAATGATTGTTGGGAGTACAGTTCAAGGAGCACTGAAGTATTGGTCAGTTGTGGAAGTTCCTCTGATAAATTTTCCATCAGTGCATACTTTATCGACGACTGAGCGAGATGCTGTCCAACACATGAAGAGAATTAGTTGGCATATGTGTTTACATTCTCAAATCACTCTCAAATCATTGCTACAACGCACTTCCAAACAATACACTGTAAAAAAAATTAAGTTGTTTTTAAAAACAACTTATGGTAACTTTCCGTTAATTTAAAAAAACTTTGATTTAACAGTAAATTATTGTAATGTAAAGTAACATACTGTTAAACCAAAGTTTCTTTGGAATTTACAGTAACATACTGTATCTTTTTTTACAGTAACTGGCTGCCACTAAGTTACCATAAAAACAACCAGATTTCTTTTACAGTGAAGTTTTTGTGGTTGGTTTTGTTAAAGTTAGACATTTTTTCCTTTACTTTAGTCACCTGCTCTGTCACCAAACAGATTTGCATCCCAATTCTACAAAAAAATATATATTACATAGCCAAGTAAACTCTCATACCAGATACTAACCACTGAATGAAGAGTTCATTTTTCAAAGTAGAGTTTTTATTCTACAAGTTATTCCACTCTTTCAGCAAAAGGGACCTATTCTACGTATGCATCTCATATGAAATACAATTGTACATTTTATTATCATGGGCATATTATATGCCTGTAACAAGTCATACATTTTTTTTATGTTTCCTTTATGTATTAGATGGTGCAGTGACGTTAGAGGAGTATTACAACAATGTTCAAACCTGTAACAAAGAGAAGACAATGGCGCTGTCAGATGGCTGGACGCTGCAGTGTAACGCTGCAGCAATGTTGTGAAAGCGTTAGCACCCAGACCTGTCACATTAACCAACAGCACTCCCTAGCATGGACAGGTAGATGGACAGGGTTTGATATAACAGTAACATTAAAGGGATGTTATGAAAATGTTTACATCAGGGGACAGGTGGATGAACTGGGGTGGTGGATGTTGCAGTAACGTTACTGGGTGGTTGTAAGTTTGTTTCAATAACCCAGAGAGGTTAAACGATGGAGCCCTTGGAGGAGGAGAGGTGAATTGACTGGATGCGGGTGGCTAGAGTATTCTCCAGGTCATGGAGGACATCGGAGATGGGGCTCAGGCAGGGTCCGGGGCTCACTGTAACAGGCATCTCGTACAGTAGTTGTTTGAAAGCCTCCACCTCTATCAGCAGCACCATGTTCTTCAGGAAGTAGCCTTCGATGAAAGTCGCCAGCTCATTGGCACAGAGGAACTAAACAGGGCATAAGGATACAGTCAGAACCTTAACTCACTCTGTCACAATGCCCTCTCTCACTGTTTTTTTTTTAATGTCTGATACATACACATTGTATCATGCATGGGTATCTTGCCTACTTATGTTTTATCCTCTTTTACTGTACACTCTTAGAAAAAAGGGTTACAAAATCTTTGCAGAGGGATAGGGTTCTACCAAGAACTGTTTATCTGAAGAATCATATTAGGAAGACAATGATTCTATGAGTTCTACATAGAATATTTTTCATCCTAAGAGCCTTTTTTGGAAGAAAGGGTTCTTTGATGATTATTGGAAGGCATGAAGGACTATTTGAAAGGCAAGAAGGGTTCTACATAGAACCCTTCTGCATCTGAATAAGCTTTTTATTACAAATGTTTTTCTTTCTTTTAAGTAGTAAGCATTAGTGTTTACCTCAGTGTTTAAACTTTAACATTAGGAGTGTTAAAGTATTCTGATGAATTTAAAAAGATATATGTGAGCATGTTTTAACTTCTTATGGGCAGGTGGGATGCTACCGTCCCACCTGGCAAACATGCGGTGAAATTGCAGAGCGCCAAATTCAAAATACAGAAATAGTCAAATTAAACATTCATAAAAATAGAAGTGTTATACATCGGCTTAAAGATTAACTTCTTGTTAATCCAGCCACCGTGTCAGATTTCAAAAAGGCTTTTACCGTGAAAGCATAACATGCGATTATCTGAGGACAGCGCCTCGCTTACAAAAGCGTACAAACATTTTACAACCAAGTAAAGGAATTACAAAAGTGAGAAATAGTAATCACTTACCTTTGATGATCTTCTTATGTTTGCACTCTCAAGAGTCCCTGTTACACAATAAATGTTTGTTTTATTTGATACATTCCCTCTTTATGTCCCAAAAACTCAGTTTTGTCGACGCATTTTGTTCAGTAATCCATTGGCTCAAAGGCGGTCACGACATGCAGACGAACACATCCTAATAGTACCTGTAAAGTTAATCGAAACATGTCAAACGATGTTTATAATGAATCCTCAGGTTGTCTATTGTCTAAATAATCGATAATATTTCAACCGGACAATAGCGTCTTCAATAGAAAGGAAAAACAACGAACGGCGCGCAATCGGTCACACGTGCCAAACAGCTCTGGTTCATTCTGCATGCCACATAGAAAATGGTCTCATTCTTCCTCGTTTTCCAGAATACAATCCTGAAACAATGTCTAAAGACTGTTGACATCTAGTGGAAGCCATAGGAACTGCAATCTGGGCCCTAACCCAACAGATACTGTATAGGCATTCAATAGAAAAGTATCCACATCAAAAATGTCCCACTTCCTCGATGGATTTTCCTCAGGTTTTCGCCTGCCATATCAGTTATGTTATACTCACAGACATTATTTTAACAGTTTTGGAAACTTTAGAGTGTTTTCTATCTAATACAGCATATGCATATCCTAGCTTCTGGGCCTGAGTAACAGGCAGTTTACATTAGGCACCTCATTCATCCAAAATTCAAAATACTGCCCCTTACCCAAGAGAGGTTAAACTGAATTTATATGGGAATATACTCTGACAGACTGACCAGGTGAACCCAGTTGAAAGCTAAAGTATGATCCCTCATTGATGTCACTTATTAAATACACTTAAAATAAGTGTAGGTAAAGGGGAGGAGAAAGGTTAAAGAAGGATTTGTAAGCCTTGAGACAACTGACACATGGATTGTGTATTTGTGCCATTCAGAGGGTGAATGTGTAAGACAAAATAACTAAGTGCCTTTGAACGGGGTATGCTAGTAGGTGCCAGGTGCACCGGTTTATGTCAAGAACTGCAATGCTGATGTTTTTTTTACGCTCAACATTTTCCCTTGTGTATAAAGAATGGTCCACCACCCAAAGGACATCCAGCGAGTTTGACGCAACTGTGGGAAGCATTGGAGTCAATATGAGCCAGCATCCCTATGGAATGCTTTCGACACCATGTAAAGTCCATGCCACAACGAATTGAAGCAGAGAGTAGAAGAACAGAATTAGCAGTGTATCATATGGTACACAACAAACTGACAAGTTTTACCCAGTGTTGATTTTTCATTGTAACATTTCTAGTGTTGATTAAGGAGTTAAATTATGTTAACAATTTTACCTCACTGGAGAGGGCCAGTAGTGTAAAATAGCCCGTGTTGGTTGTCATGACTATCCTGTGAGGATCCAAAGGATCAGGTTACAATGTATCGGCTCTACAGAGCTCTGTCTCCCGCAGAGGGGAAGAGGGATGGATGTGGGGGTTTAATGACACCTGTCATGACGTTGCCCTCTTTGGGTTTTCTATGCACCATCCCCTACCTCTGCCTCCCCCACCCAGGCTCTGTGAGAGTGGTCGTAAATTCCTAAGAAAATGTCCTGCCTCATTACATTTACGTCATTTAGCAGACGCTCTTATCCAGAGCGACTTACAAATTGCTTTATTCACCTCATGATATCCAGTGGAACAACCACTTTACAATAGTACATCTATATCTTTTTTTTTGGGGGGGGGGGGGGGTTTGAAGGATTACTTTATCCTATCCCAGGTATTCCTTAAAAAGGTGGGGTTTCAGGTGTCTCATGGCCACAGTATAAAGAGAGAGTGGGTTTCATAGAAAAAACCCCGGAATTATTCCACCTCACAGGACTGGAGAAGCGAATGACATTTATGTTCTGGAGAAGGTATAAAATATCGGTGAAGAATCCAGCTACGAACTGGTCCGTTTGGTACAATTTTGTGAAGCTGATGAGAGACAATACGGGCACATTACAATGGCGCTGTTTATATAAAAGCCTCAGTTGTGAGACTTACATCTAATCGTTGTATAAAATGAATTAACAAGGATAAAGCTATTTGGAATATGTTGGGATGCTTGTAAGATGTTAATGTGAGAGAATTGTATTTCTATTTAAAGTTTCACCAAGTCATCGGCACAGGGTTTCTATCACCAGACCGAGCTTACCTCCATTACGAGTGGCTAAAGGTTGGAGACCAGCTTACCTCGATAATGAGAGGGCCAAGGTTTGACCATGCATTCCTCATTCTGAACTTTAACCATTCCACGTGGTTAGACTATTGATACCGACAGAATAATAACAAGTCTTTGATATTAATTACTAGTCTGCAGCTAGGAATTCGGGATCATTGAACGCAAAGACTGTCAAAACATCTGTCCTATAACGACATTAATGAATGTCACTTTCATATATATACTGCTCAAAAAAAATAAAGGGAACACTTAAACTCACAGACACCATTCAAACAGTTTTAGAAACTTTGGAGTGTTTTCTATCCAAATTATATGCATATTCTAGTTTCTGGGCAGGAGTAATAACCAGATTAAATCGGGTACGTTTTTTATCCGGCCGTGAAAATACTGCCCCCTATCCTAAACAGGTTAAGCAAGACCATCCGGTTATTCACTTCAAATCATCATTTCTCTACACGGCTTTCATCACCACTCTGGGACCATCGACACAGCTGATTAGCCATCCTCAGGAGACCACTCTTCCAGAACGAATGCAAGTAAACAGACAACTAAGAAGGACAGTGTGACATCTTGTGGACAATCAGAGACTTACACCGACAACGAAAGAGAGGGCCATACAAAGAACAAGGCCTCCATCGAACCCTTATTACCAAGTGGAACCCGGCCCACAAAGGCCTGGGCCCAACAGAGATACCCGACCAATACCTTCAACACGTAAATACATGCATGACTTATTACCTATAAGAGTGGCAGTTCGGGGCAAGGTATTAGGGCTAAATTAACCTGTTATGGCTAGGGGGCAGTATTTTCACAGCCGGATAAAAAACGTACCCGATTTAATCTGATTATTACTCCTGCCCAGAAACTAGAATATGCATATAATTATTAGCTTTGGATAGAAAACACTCCAAAGTTTCTAAAACTGTTTGAATGGTGTCTGTGAGTATAACAGAACTCATTTGGCAGGCCAAAACCTGAGAAGATTCCATGCAGGAAGTGCCCTGTCTGACAATTTCTTGGCCTTCTTGATTATCTCTATCCATTACAGGGGATCTCTGCTGTTACGTGACACTTCCTACGGCTCCCATGGGCTCTCAGAAGGCGGCAAAAAGCTGAATGGTGGCTTTGCAGGCTCTGGCTGAAAAACATTAGCGCGTTTGGATAGTGGCTGGTCACAGTACTGTGAGACTCAGGCTCGTGCACAAGTTGACTCCATGTTTTATCTTTGAACGAAAACCACCACTCCCGGTCGGAATATTATGGCTTTTTTACGAGAAAAATGGCATAAAAATAGATTTTAAACAGCGGTTGACATGCTTCGAAGTACGGTAATGGAATATTTAGACATTTTTCGTCACGAAATGCTTCGTGCGCATGACGCTTCTTTACCCTTGGATAGTGTCTTGAACGCACGAACAAAACGCCGCTATTTGGATATAACAATGGATTATTTTGAACCAAACCAACATTTGTTATTGAAGTAGCAGTCGTGGGAGTGCATTCTGACAAAGAACACCAAAGGTAATCAAACTTTTCTAATAGTAAATCGGAGTTTGGTGAAGGCTAAACTTGGTGGGTGTCTAAATAGCTAGCCCTGTGATGCCGGGCTATGTACTCAGAATATTGCAAAATGTGCTTTCACCGAAAAGCTATTTTAAAATCGGACACCTCGATTGCACAAAGGAGTTCTGTATCTATAATTCTTAAAATAATTGTTATGTTTTTTGTGAACGTTTATCGTGAGTAATTTAGTAAATTCACCGGAAGTGTTCGGTGGGAATGCTAGTTCTGAACGTCACATGCTAATGTAAAAAGCTGTTTTTTGATATAAATATGAACTTGATTGAACAAAACATGCATGTATTGTATAACATATTGTCCTAGGGTTGTCATCTGATGAAGATCATCAAAGGTTAGTGCTGCATTTAGCTGTGGTTTTGTTTTTTGTGACATTATATGCTAGCTTGAAAAATGGGTGTCTGATTATTTCTGGCTAGGTACTCTGCTGACATAATCGAATGTTTTGCTTTCGCTGTAAAGCCTTTTTGAAATCGGACAGTGTGGTTAGATAAAGGAGAGTCTTGTCTTTAAAATGCTGTAAAATAGTCATATGTTTGAAAAATGGAAGTTTTTGTATTTTTGAGGAATTTGTAATTCGCGCCACGCCTATCATTGGATATTGGAGCAGGTGTTCCGCTAGCGGAACGTCTAGATGTAAGAGGTTAAACGAGTCCCGTCCTCCCAGGCCGTCGTAAATAGGTGGTGAATTTGGTAAATAGGTGGTGAATTTAGGTGGTGAATTTTTATACTTTTAGGAACAGGAATAATTAAGAGAATTTAATGTAGGTAGGCCGTGACTGGCCTCACACTTCAGTACATTAGGTGGTGGTGTATTCACCTGTCACGATCGTCGTAATGAGCGGACCAAGGCGCAGCATGAGTTGAGTTCCACATAATTTTAATTCACAGTGAAACAAAAACAACAAAACATCCAACGAATGTCAAGTACAGCGCGCACATAGGCACTAACTGAAACAATATCCCACAAATGCAGGTGGGAGAAAGGGCTTCCTAAATATGATCCCCAATTAGAGGCAACAATTACCAGCTGCCTCTAATTGGGAACCATACACCACCAACATAGAAATAAACTGACTAGAATACCCCCCTAGTCACGCTCTGACCTAAACACCATAGAGAACCAATGGCTCCCTATGGTCAGGGCATGACAGTACCCCCCCCAAAGGTGCGGACTCTGGCGGCAAAACCTTAAACCAGATGGGGAGGGTAGGGGGGGTGACTTGTGTCGGTGGCGGCTCCGGTGCGAGTCGTCGCCCCGCCCAAACCCCGGATCCGGCCATGGCGCTGGGCTGAACGCCTTGCCTGGACTGGGCATCAGCGCAGAGTAAGGCTCCGGCCTTGGAGCGGTACTGGATGCCATGCCTGGACTGGGCACCGACGCAGAGGAGGGCTCCAGCCTTGGAGCTGGACAGGACACCGTGCCTGGACTGGGCATCAGCGCAGGTTGCACCGGACTGATGACACGCTCCTCAGATCGAGTGTGTGGGGCCGGCACAGGACGCTCCGGACTGGGGAGGCACACTGGAGGCCTGAGGCCTGGAGTCGGTACAGGTGGCACCAGACTGGTGACACGCACTTCAGGGCGAGTGCGCGGAGCTGGCACAGGACGTACCGGACTGGGGAGGCACACTGGAGGCCTAGTACATGGAGCCGGCACAGGTGGCACCGGACTGGTGACACGCTCCTCAGGTCGAGTGTGTGGGGCCGGCACAGGACGCTCCGGACTGGGGAGGCACACTGGATGCCTGAGGCCTGGAGTCGGTACAGGTGGCACCAGACTGGTGACACGCACTTCAGGGCGAGTGCGCGGAGCTGGCACAGGACGTACCGGACTGGGGAGGCACACTGGAGGCCTAGTACATGGAGCCGGCACAGGTGGCACCGGACTGGTGACACGCACTTCAGGCCGAGTGCGGGGAGCTGGCACGGGACGTACCGGACTGGGGAGGCGCACTGGAGGCCTGATGTGTGGAGCCAGCACAGGTGGCACCGGACTGGTGACACGCACTTCAGGGCGAGAGCGGGAAGCTGGTACAGGATGTACCAGACTGGGGAGGCGCACTGGGGGCTTGGTGCGTGGAGCCGGCACAGGTTTCACCGGACTGGGGACACGCACTTCAGGGTGAGTGCGGGGAGCTGGCACAGGACTCACCAGACTGCTGACAGGCTCTTCAGGTTGTATTCCGTGCAGAATACACCTAGCCAACATATCTCAGTTCTCTCCTCCAACAGCTCCATCACCTCCCCGACGGTCTCTTGCTCTCTCCGCGGCTCGACTGACAGCTCCTTGTGCCCCCCCCAAAACAATCTTGGGGTTTCTGTGGCCGCGGACCCCGACGTCGTCGCTGTCCTTACACCTTCCTTGTTGTTTATGTCCTTCCACGCTTTTCATCCGAAATCAAAAATACTGCCCCCTATAGCTTAAAAAGTTAACCTCTAACACGCTGCTTGGTCCTGCGTTGGCGGGATATTCTGTCACGATCGTCGTAATGAGCGGACCAAGGCACAGCGTGAGTTGAGTTGCACATCATTTTAATTCACAGTGAAACAACAAAAACAACAAAACATCCAACGAACGTGAAGTACAGCGCACACATAGGCACTAACTGAAACAATATCCCACAAATGCAGGTGGGAGAAAGGGCTTCCTAAATATGATCTCCAATTAGAGGCAACGATTACCAGCTGCCTCTAATTGGGAACCATACAACTCACCAACACAGAAATAAACTGACTAGAACACCCCCCTAGTCACGCACTGACCTAAACACCATAGAGAACCAAGGGCTCTCTATGGTCAGGGCGTGACAGCACCTTGAAGTTGGATGCGATCTGCTAACCCGATCCCAAAAAAGAAGAAGAATTTATTGTACCTACCCTGGCAGTCATTCTGAATAATTCAAAGTTTCAATTGGATTTACACACCATTTTGCAAGCCCACAAAGTGATTTTTAGGCCTGATGTGGCCTGTAGACCTAGAGTTTGCTAATACAACTGTTAGAATACAAAACTAGGCCCTCAAAGAAAGACATTAAGAGTTACAATTTAATGGCTAATAAGGCTGGTCCTGCTAGGAAGAACCTTTAGAGGATAAAGGGGGTTCTATGAAGAAACCTACAAGGGGGCTCTAGCTCGAACCCTCTACAAAGAGTTCTACATTGCACCAAAAAGGGTTCCCCTAAGAAGAACCCTTTATGGTTCAACTTAGCACCTTTTTTTCTTCCACAGCTTCATGTGTTACAAATGTACAATTTTAAAATGTGCAATGGAGCAAAATATTCTGTCTTCTCTTTTCACAACTGGTTGAATGGCAATTTTTATCCTGTAGGCACCTACAACTTATCACAGGTGAGATTAAAGAATCACTTGCCTCCAACCACATTAATTGTGACATTTATGACTTTGAAGTGAAAAATCTCAATTTAAATTGTTTCCCTTGGTCCTGTGCAGTTTTAAAAACAAACAAATACACCTGTGAACACCAAATGTTTTTTCAATTTCAACTCATTTTAGAAAACATTTTGAACTGTATACGTTTGGCTTGTTCCCGTTGCCTCTCACCTTAGCGTGTTTGTAGATGTCCACACAGGTTTCCACGGCAATGTTCTTGGAGCAGATGATCTCACAGTGTCGCTGAAGGGCCTCTAGTTGAAAGAATTTTGCTGCAGACAGGAGCTGTGGAAGAGAGGGAAAAGAGAGCAGAAACACACACAGTGAGAAGTGGGTAAGTGGGGAAGACTTTCTGGGTAATGAAATAAAAAAGTGTTTGATGGGGTTGAGGTCAGAGCTCTGTGCAGGCCAGTCAAGTTCTTCCACACCGATCTTGAAAAACATTTCTGTATGAAACTCGCTTTGTGCACGGGGTGTTGCCATGCTGAAACAGGAAAGCGCCTTCCCCAAACTGTTGCTACAATGTTGGAAGCATAGAATCGTCTAGAATGCCATTGTATTTCCCTTCACTGGAACTATGGGGCCTAGGCTATTATTCCTCCTCCACCAAACTTTACAGTTGGCACTATGCATTGGGGCAGGTAGCGTTCTCCTTGCATCCGGCAAACCCAGATTTACACCACTCCAGCCGACGCTTGGCATTGCGCATGGTGATCTTAGGCTTGTGTGTGGCTGCTCTCCCATGGAAACCCATTTCATGAAGCTCCAGACGAATAGTTCTTGTGCTGACGTTGCGTCCAGAGATAGTTTGGAACTCTGTAGTGAGTGTTGCAACGAGGACAGATGATTTTTACACACTACGCACTTCAGTCCCATTCTGTGAGCTTGTGTGGCCTACTACTATGCGGCTGAGCCGTTGTTGCTCCTAGACGTTTCCACTTTAAAATAACCGCACATACAGTTGACCGGTGCAGGGCAAACATTTTACGAAAAGACTTGTTGGAAAGGTGGCATCCTATGACGGTGCCACGTTGAAAGTCACAGAGCTTTTCAGTAAGGCCATTCTACTGCTAATGTTTGTCTATGGAGAATGCATGACTGTGTGCTTGATTTTATACACCTGTCAGCAACTGGTGTGGCTGAAATAGCCGAATCCACTAATTTGATCGGGTGTCCACATACTTTTGTATATATAGTGTATTTTATTTAAGTGTCATTCACAAATCGGTCCCCCACCACATAAGAGCTTATAAAACACATTTCTTGAAGTTATACAAAGCACAAAACAAAATGTAATTTTACACGCATAGATAATAATCATGGGACGGTATGTATGATTTGCAAACCTGCTCTGTCAGTGTAATTGTTTGAGAATGATTGTGTGACAAGTATGGCTGCATTGTCATTGAAATAAAATATATTAAAAAAAAAAGTAATTCTTACCTCCATAATCTCAGTATTCATGATGTGCAAGGACTCAGTGCCTCCACAATACAGGTACTGCATGACCAGCTGTAAAAGAGGAATGTTGTTATGACTCAAGCCTCTCAACACATTAGAATTAGCCTAAATGAATTACTGGTACTGGTAGGGTAATACTGTACCTGTTTTGACATAATGAGAGAGTACTTAAAGAGTACAATTGAATGATTACTGACTTTTATACAGTATGTCACCCTATAGCATTTAAATAATATAGAAAGCTCAGGAGTTTTACATTTGTTTTTTTAGGGTGCTTGAGCAGAGGGTAGTAATCTGCTCTCAATGATAAGCATGACTGCCCCCCTTTGAAGGTTTAAGATACTACATTGCTGTGGTGCGAATCCCAGTTGAACTATGAACACATTACCATTAACCCATTTACTGCAACCTAGATACAGTAGTACATACAGTAGGCTACCTGGAATATGTTGTACTTGACATGACTGATCTCAATGTAGGTGTTCTCTGCTGCTGGTCTGTTTTGTAGCAGGGATTTAAACCTGTATGAAATAATGAAAGAAAAGGTGGGGAAGACAGGTTGTCAGAAAACAAAAGGAGCATGTCGTAGTCTGCATTAGTGACATGTGACCAGTGCTGTATTGGTAAACGCCTTCTATTATTTTTCATGAGCATCTTTTGCTGAAAAATGCATTGAAAGTATAGTGAGCGTTACTTTATTCACCGCCAACAGCGATCAGCGTTTATCCACCAAGTTTTGTATATGACATGTCTTTGTCACTCTTATGAACATATGTAACCTAACATACACGGGGGGTGAAATAATTGATTTATAACCACCTCTGACAATTTTGTTAGAAAAAATAGTTTGGGGCCATTCTAATTGTTCAAGCATTATTTTTCAAAAATTTTTTTGTATAAAAATGTTTTATTTTTCAATTCCAACATGCAGTACAAGTATTTCACAGATTATCATGTTCAAGCATTTTTCATCAATCACTCAATTTCTTAGCTTTCTGTGGCTCACCTGGCTGAAGCAGTAAATAACAGGACTTTATGTGCATAGAAGGGTTTTCCTTCCACCAGGAACGTTACATCAGACATCTCCTTGTTGTTGAGGAAGTGGGGGTCTGAAAGAAGTGAAGGATAATTACTATATTTGTCCACTTCTAACACTGTTATATTTATCTCTATTGTTACTCAGTTAGTGTTTAATAAAGAAAATGTAGAGACATTTGTGAAATACATTTGACTTGTGTATTCATCCATCTTGACTACTTGTCCATTTTGACCTGCATGTGACCTTTTGCAAATTACGCAGAATGGCATAGGCTGGACAGATATGCTAGCAGGATAATTAAATGGCATCCCATGTAATCTCCCGTAGAGAGTATTCTAAAATGTAAACATTGCTAACTAAGCATCTCTATGACTACAAAGCTTTACTGGATTGAAGCCTCCTGTGTTCATATGAATCGAACAGATGTTATCCTGTTATGGCTAGGGGGCAGTATTTTCACGGTCGGATAAAAAACGTACCCGATTTAATCTGGTTACTACTCCTGCCCAGAAACTAGAATATGCATATAATTATTGGCTTTGGATAGAAAACACTCCAATGTTTCTAAAACTGTTTGAATGGTGTCTGTGAGTATAACAGAACTCATTTGGCAGGCCAAAACCTGAGAAGATTCCTTACAGGAAGTGCCCTGTCTGACCATTTCTTGCCCTTCTTGATTATCTCTATCCAATACAGGGGATCTCTGCTGTTACGTGACACTTCCTACGGCTCCCATGGGCTCTCAGAAGGCGGCAAAAAGCTGAATCGTGGCTTTGCAGGCTCTGGCTGAAAAAAAGTAGCGCGTTTGGATAGTGGCCGGTCACAGTACTAAGAAACTCAGGCTCGTGCACGAGGGGATCCCATGCTTTTATTTTCTCTCTCTTTGTATGTATACACGCTTTCCCGGACGGAATATTATCACTTTTTTACGAGAAAAATTGCATAAAAATTGATTTTAAACAGCGGTTGACATGCTTCGAAGTACGGTAATGGAATATTTAGACATTTTTTGTCACGAAATGCATCGTGCTCGTGACCCTTCTTTACCATTCGGATAGTGTCTTGAACGCACGAACAAAACGCCGCTATTTGGATATAACAATGGATTATTTTGAACCAAACCAACATTTGTTATTGAAGTAGCAGTCCTGGGAGTGAAATTCTGACGAAGAACACCAAAGGTAATCAAACTTTTCTAATAGTAAATCGGAGTTTGGTCAGGGCTAAACTTGGTGGGTGTCTAAATAGCTAGCCGTGATGGCTGGGCTATCTACTCAGAATATTGCAAAATGTGCTTTCACCGAAAAGCTATTTTAAAATCGGACACCTCGATTGCACAAAGGAGTTCTGTATCTATAATTCTTAACCTCTTGGGGCTAGGGGGCAGTATTTTCACGGCCGGATGAAAAACGTTTTAAACAGGTTACTACTCTGGCCCAGAAACTAGAATATGTATATGATTAGTAGATTTGGATAGAAAACACTCTGAAGTTTCTAAAACTGTTTGAATGGTGTCTGTGAGTATAACAGAACTCATATGGCAGGCAAAAACCTGAGAAACATTCAAGCAGGAAGTGGAAAGTCTGAGAATTGGAGTTCTTCTTTTGATTCTCTATCGAAGCTACAGTGTCTGTAGGGTGACGTTGCACTTCCTAAGGCTTCCTTTGGTTGTCTAAAGCCTTCAGAAAGTGGTTTGAGCATTTTCCTGTCACTGGGCTGATAATAGGAGCTCAGTTTCTGAGTGGACTGCCTGGCAACAAAGGGATTGGATATGCACGGTCACTTGAGTGCGCCGTTCCTTCTTTTTCTTCTTGAATGAATACGCTATTGTCCGGTTGGAATATTATCGCAATTCTACGTAAAAAATACCATAAAGATTGATTTTAAACAGCGTTTGACATGCTTCTAAGTACGGTAATGGAACATTTTGACTTTGTCTCTCATTCCGCACTCGCGCGTTATGCCTTTGGATAAGTGATCTGTACGCACGAACAGAGGTATTTGTACATAAATATAGATTATTTGGAACAAAAACAACATTTCTTGTGGAAGTAGCAGTCCTGGGAGCGCATTCTGATGAAGATCAGCAAAGGTAAGAGAATATTTCTAATACTAATTCTGAGTTTAGGTTACCCCGAACTTGGCGGGTGTCTGAATAGCTCGCCGTGATGGCTGAGCTATGTACTCAGAATATTGAAAAATGTGCTTTCTCCATAAAGCTATTTTAAAATCTGACATAGCGGTTGCATCCAGGGGTAGTCCATCTATAATTCTTTAAATAATTGTTATGTATTTTGTCAATGTTTATGATGAGTATTTTTGTAAATTGATGTGCACATTCAAGTTTTGGTGGGAATACATTTTCTGAACATCACGCACCAATATAAAATGCTGTTTTTGGATATAAATATGAACTTTATCGAACAAAACATACATGTATTGTGTAACATAATGTCCTAGGAGTGTCATCTGATGAAGATCGTCAAAGGTTAGTGCTTCATTTAGCTGTGTTTTTGTGTTTTATTGACACATGTCCTTGCTTGGAAAATGGCTGTGTGATTATTTTTGTCTATCTACTCTCCTAACTTAATCTAATGTTTGGCTTTCGCTGTAAAGCCTTTTTGAAATCGGACAATGTGGTTACATCAAGGAGAAGTGTATTTTTAAAATGGTGTAAAATAGTTGTATGTTTGAGAAAGTTGAATTATGACATTTTGTTGTTTTTGAATTTGCCGCCCTGATATTTCACTGGCTGTGTCCCACCTAGCCCATAGAAGTTAATGATGATGATAAATTATTATTGTAATTTCTATAGGGCCACTCCTCCATCCCATCACATTTAAGCACATTTCAGAGGCACCACAAACACAGAGGGAGGCAAGTAACGGCTGCTTCTGCTGCCTTTCTGAACATGCATGGCGTGGGTGCAAACCATTTCCACTCGGGAGCAACACCTTCCTTTGCTCACCAAGTCGCGAGGTCTGCTTCCTCCTGATCTCAGTGAGTTTGGGGATAGGGAAGGGCCCATAGCACTGGGAGAAAATCACAGACAGCTGGCTGATCACCTCATTCTGCAGGCCAGGCAAAGAGGGAGATGAGAAGACATAAATGGACATGGGAAATGTTTGGAAAAAGAGCAGTTACTTACTGCTGTAAGAAGAGTTATTAAATAGAAGGCCATAGAGGTGAATGTTTTGCAATTCATGCATGAATATAATGATACAGATTGAAAAATACATTTTATTGTGTAAGTGCTTTTACTAAAACGCAAAGCTGCTACATACAATACCAGTCAAATGTTTGGACACACCTACTCACTCAAGGGTTTTTCTTTATTTTTTACTATTTTCTACATTGTAGAATATGAGTGAAGACATCAAAACTATGAAATAACACACATGGAATCATGTAGTAACCAAAAAAGGGCTAAACAAATCAAAACATATTTTATATTTGACATTCTTCAAAGTAGCTAACCTTTGCCTTGATGACAGCATTGCACACTCTTGGCATTCTCTCAACCAGCTTCACCTGGAATGCCCACATATGCTGAGTACCTGTTGGCTGCTTTTCCTTCACTCTACGGTCCAACTCATCCCAAACCATCTCAATTAGGCTGTCTTTTCTCTTTGCTTATTTGAGCAGTTCTTGACAAAATATGGACTTGGTCTTTTACCAAATAGAGCTGTCTTCTGTATACCACCACTACCTTGTCACAACACAACTGATTGGCTCAAACGCATTAAGAAAGAAAGAAAGAAATTCATAAAATTAACTTTTAACAAGGCACACCTGTTAATTGAAATGCATTCCAAGTGACAACCTCATGAAGCTGGTTGAGAGAGTGCCAAGAGTGTTCAAAGCTGTCATCAAGGCAAAGGGTGGCTACTTTGAAGAATGTGAAATATAAAATGTTTTGAATTTGTTACACTTTTTTGCTTACTACATGATTCCATGTGCGTTATTTCATAGTTTTGATGTCTTCACTATTATTCTACAATGTAGAAAATAGTAAAAAGAAAGAAAAACCCTTGAATGAGTAAGTGTGTAAACTTTTGACTGGTAATGTACATGGGGAAGAAAAAAAAAATCGAAAAAGTACATCATACGAAGATGCATATTAACAAAAGTCAGAAAGTAAATGATTGAGACAGACTTGCATCAGGACAAGATAGGAATTTGTACTGTAAAAAAGCAAGTGATGGGTTAGAAAAACAAGAAATGTTAATAGAAACATGTGCCATGAAAGGAGGTAGGGCCCTACGTTTTTCCTGGCCACGTGACCTACAGGAAAAAGTCAGACTGCACAGAACTAGTGACTGGAATTTTTCCTGGTCACATGGGCAGACAACGGGAATTAAAAAAAAACGTTTTGGAAACTAAAAATTAAAAGGAATGTTTCTTATTGGAAAAGTCCACGTAGTCCTTCCCTGTTTCAGTCTGTTTTCTTCTGTTTGGTCCCTAATGAACATGACCACAGTGGACAGGGAATTCCAGAGCTTTAAATTGGGGAGGACACACAATCACATCACCTTGCTGGCATGGAGGATCTGGAACATAAGTGGCAGGCCATGGGTGATGAGCTCCTCAGTGTACTCCTCCTCCTGGATGCAGATGAAGTCCTTGAGCAGACCCTGGATCAGTGAGCGCCGGTGCTGCAGGAAACAGGTGCGCAGAGACTCCAGCCAAGTGTGCAGGGTCCAGGGGACACCTGGGAAGACCAGCAGCAGTCAATAAATAACAAAATAGTAAATACTGTAGCTGCTAACTACTACACCAGCAGGAAAAGCAATTAGCTCAAAAATGGCTAAAGCACTGACCATGCCTGCCTCACTCTATAATGGTGATGGATGAGCTTAAAGTGCAGCTGTTGCTGTCTGTGGTGTATATGGAGTGGTGGTGCAGTTTTTGCATTGGCCCTCAGTTGTGGATATCTATGGTGGTCTTGTACAGTTCATGGACTCACCTAATCAGTGAATGTCTACTATACTGTATGATGGCAGTGCATTAGCATTATTTTGATCGGTGATGATTGCCGCGCGCAGCATAAACACAGCTCCCAGCGGTGGGCGTCTACAGTGAGGCATGTCTGCGTAATACCATGTTCACGTGCTAGTCGTAACTAGAAAACGCAGCATTTTATGACTTGCTAACTGGTTGAAACCGGCACACGTATAATTACAACCAGTTAGCAAGTCGAAAATGTCAGAGTTTCCTAGTTCCGACTAGCACTTGAATGCGGTATCAGACCTGGGTCAAATCCATACATCAAATACTTGATGTACACCTGATTAAGCTGCATTTTTGGGACTGTTCCATTCGCTCCATTGTACCAAACCAAGTCTAGTGCACTTTGTTTTTGAAAGTGTTTGACATAGTGTTTGGCGCGGGGTGGTGTGCATGTTAACTCTGACCTAAACTGCGGATGTCTATGGTGATGTCCAAATGGCCATGCTCAGTGCTATGGTACATGGCCTCTCTCAGGGCCCTCAGTTTGGCCTTTCCTGTTCGTTGGAGGGTTCCGACGGCCTGGGGAGGTTTCTTCTCCCCGGGCACCGAGCTCTCGGCCAGGATCTCCTCCAGAGAGAGGACGTCACCCTTTTCTTTCTCTCCATGGGACAGAAGCTTCCGGAACACATTCCTAAAAGGGGGAGGTTTGTAATGTCGGATTTACATTATAACTCACACACCTATCGTTCTACCAGATGCATGGAGAAAAACGGTAAGCTGAGTAGAAAAGAAACCCCAACACACTGGTGATCTTAATGCTCCACAGATTTAATGGATCTTTTCTCCAATGTTTCAGTCCCAATAGAACTTCTTCAGGTACACTCCAGTGTGTTGGAGTTTCTTTTCTAGGCTGAGGATGCGTGACGAGATCGAACCACCCGTTCCGCCCCTGTCTCACCCTTCAGAACACCAGAGCTAAACAATCACATTCTGCATGTGTTAGCTGTCAAACGCAAACATAGAGCAAACACAGGTCAAGTGATCACTACAGTATAAATCCAGCTACCTGGGACGTGGAAATTTCAACATTCTCTTCATATTGGGATACAAATTATATACTGTAGACTTAATGAGAATTTGTACCGCTATGATCAACAACATTCGAAAAACACCCTACAATTAGTTACAATCCTGGTTTAGAGGTATGGCCGGTATGTATGGCCTGTACACTCTTAGAAAAAAGGGTTCCAAAAGGGTTCTTTGCAGAAGGATAGAGTTCTACCAAGAATAGTTTTCATCTGAAAAAACGCTTTTGGAAGAAAGGGTAGTTAAGTAGGACTATAGTTTGGAAGGCAAGAAGGATTCTTTTGAAGGCAAGAAGGGTTCTACATAGAACCCTTCTAAAGCCGGGTGAACACTACACAAAATATCGCTGAGCCTCTCAGTAAACGACTGTCTTTCCTGTAATTTTTTGTCTTGCCAACATAGTGGTGCGCACACTAATCGATCTGTCACAGATTGGTCACACACTACAAGATTCTTCACTTGGTCATGAGGATTCTCGATACCATGCTATTGCACGAAAACAAAACAGGAGTTTGTCACGAGCCACACAGTGGCAAAACAAATATGGAGTTTGACTGTGAACAGCAGCTGGCCAGAAAAAGAAGAAAAGAAGAGAAGATTCCAAATTTGGGTTAGGCTGTGGTTGGTGAGACGAGGACAGTTTGGGTTGTTTGTTCTGCAGAGAGAGTTGGAGGTAAGTAAAGCCCAATCAACACAGCTAGCTAGCTTACTAACTGATGTCTTTCATACAATGCATGTACTTTGTCCTAATATCACTTACATAACCAATGAAGGGTTGTTATTGTTTTGTTGTTGTTGTTATGGCTGTAGCACCAATACAAATTCCTAAAGATTATTGTTGCATGGAAATAGAATGATCTGATTCAGGATATTTAGCTCCAATAGGACTACATTGTGCTCTGCCTTCATCTATTCCCCCCCCCCCCCCCCCCTGCAGCGGATGACCTCAGACAAATTTGAATTCCTGCTGGGGATGGTGAGACTCCTCATCAGAAAGCAGGACTCCAAGATGAGATGGACAATCACTGCGAGGGAGCGGCTGTCTTTGACAGTTCCATTTTTGGCAATGGGTGGGTAGGCCTATATCATAATTTTACATTATTGTTGTCTATTGTATATACAGTGAGGGAAAAAAGTATTTGATCCCCTGCTGATTTTGTACGTTGGCCCACTGACAAAGAAATGATCAGTCTATAATTTTAATGGTAGGTTTATTTGAACAGTGAGAGACAGAATAACAAAAAAAATCCAGAAAAACGCATGTCAAAAATGTTATAAATTGATTTGAATTTTAATGAGGGAAATAAGTATTTGACCCCTCTGCAAAACATGACTTAGTACTTGGTGGCAAAACCCTTGTTGGCAATCACAGAGGTCAGACGTTTCTTGTAGTTGGCCACCAGGTTTGCACACATCTCAGGAGGGATTATGTCCCACTCCTCTTTGCAGATCTTCTCCAAGTCATTAAGGTTTCGAGGCTGATGTTTGGCAACTCGAACCTTAAGCTCCCTCCACAGATTTTCCATGGGATTAAGGTCTGGAGACTGGCTAGGCCACTCCAGGACCTTAATGGGCTTCTTCTTGAGCCACTCCTTTGTTGCCTTGGCCGTGTGTTTTGGGTCATTGTCATGCTGGAATACCCATCCACGACCCATTTTCAATCCCCTGGCTGAGGGAAGGAGGTTCTCAACCAAGATTTGACGGTACATGGCCCCGTCCATCGTCCCTTTGATGCGGAGAAGTTGTCCTGTCCCCATAGCAGAAAAACACCCCCAAAGCATAATGTTTCCACCTCCATGTTTGACGGTGGGGATGGTGTTCTTGGGGTCATAGGCAGCATTCCTCCTCCTCCAAACACGGTGGGTTGAGTTGATGCCAAAGAGCTCCGTTTTGGTCTCATCTGACCACAACACTTTCACCCAGTTGTCCTCTGAATCATTCAGATGTTCATTGGCAAACTTCAGACGGGCATATATATGTGCTTTCTTGAGCAGGGGGACCTTGCAGGCGCTGCAGGATTTCAGTCCTTCACGGTGTAATGTGTTACCAATTGTTTTCTTGGTGACTATGGTCCCAGCTGCCTTGAGATCATTGACAAGATCCTCCCGTGTAGTTCTGGGCTGATTCCTCACCGTTCTCATGATCATTGCAACTCCACGAGGTGAGATCTTGCATGGAGCCCCAGGCCGAGGGAGATTGACAGTTCTTTTGTGTTTTTTCCATTTGCGAGTAATCGCACCAACTGTTATCACCTTCTCACCAAGCTGCATGGCGATGGTCTTGTAGCCCATTTCAGCCGTGTGTAGGTCTACAATCTTGTCCCTGACATCCTTGGAGAGCTCTTTAGTCTTGGCCATGGTGGAGAGTTTGGAATCTGATTGATTGATTGCTTCTGTGGACAGGTGTCTTTTATACAGGTAACAAGCTGAGATTAGGAGCACTCCCCTTAAAAGTGTGCTCCTAATCTAAGCTCGTTACCTGTATAATAGACAACTGGGAGCCAGAACTCTTTCTGATTGAGAGGGGGTCAAATACTTATTTCCCTCATTAAAATGCAAATCAATTTATAACATTTTTGACATGCGTTTTCTGAATTTTTTTGTTGTTATTATGTCTCTCACTGTTCAAATAAATCTACCATTAAAAGTATAGACTGATCAGTGGGCAAATGTACAAAATCAGCAGGGGATCAAATACTTTTTTCCCTCACTGTACATTTAATGTTTTCTAAATGTTTGTCTTTTTCATGAAGAATCCCTCAGCTTCCAATATAGGATTGTGTGCACTGTGTCCAAGATTGTTATGGAGACCTGTGAAGCCCTCCATCGGGTCATGAAGGAAGAATTCCTGAAGGTAGGCCTTGCTGACAACACAGGACTGTAGACATTAAGCTGTATTTTAAATCCGACAACAAACATCTGTTTTTCATTTAAATGAAATGTACTAATTATTCTCCTCTCTATTTTTTTCAGACACCAGCATCGGCGGCTGAATGGCAGGCTATTGCCAAAGACTTTGAAGACAAATGGCAGTTTCATTGCCTTGGTGCCTTCGATGGCAAGTACATTTACATACACCCCCCAGCCAACAGTGGCAGTATGTATCACAACTGCAAGTCTAGGTTCTGTCTTCATAATGGCTGCTACAGATGCAAACTATAAGTTCATTTATACCAATGTGGGGAACGGGGCAGGGTGCTGGGCTGTTTACCCACTCTGACCTCAGAAAAGCAATGGGGCCTTCTAAATGTTCCGCCACCTGAGCCACTGCCCAACTCAAATGTTGTGGTTTCGTACATGTTTGTGGGGGATGAGGCGTAACCCCTATGGACTGACCTGATGAAGCCCTATCCATTTCGACAGAAGGACCATGACCAGAGAATCCTTAACTTCCGCCTCTCAAGGGCACGGAGAGTAATGGAAAATGCCTTTAGCATTCTCGCTAACAGGCTGAGAGTGTTTAGGGCCACCATTTACCTTGAACCAGACAAGGTTACAAAGATCACCATGGCCTCCCTCTGCATACACAACTTCCTCATAGAGCGTAGGTCTGAGGCATTCATGCCACCTGCATTTGCAGACTGGGAGGATGCTGACCACAGGGTCATCAAGAGAGCCTGGAGGAGACATAACTGGGTATTCTGCAGCTAGTGGAACCTAGAAGGGGACGTAACCACACAATCAGTGCAAAAGAACAACGCAACCTGCTTAGGGATTATTTTGTATCACCTGCAGGTCAGGTTCCATGTTTAGTTAATATTCTGTTTGAAGTCAACCATGTCTTACTATGTACAGTACATTCGAAAAGTATTCAGACCACTGGACTTACTCCACATTGTTAACCTGTTGGGGGTAGGGGGCAGTATTTGCATGGCCGGATAGAAAACGTACCCGATTTAATCTGGTTATTACTACTGCCCAGAAACTAGAATATGCATATAATTATTGGCTTTGGATAGAAAAGACCCTAAAGTTTCTAAAACTGTTGGAATGGTGTCTGTGAGTATAACACAACTCATATGGCAGGCAAAAACCTGAGAAGATTCCTTACAGGAAGTGGCCTGTCTGACAACTTCTTGACTCTCTTTATTGAAAACGTAGGATCTCTGCTGTAACGTGACACTTCCTACGGCTCCCATAGGCTCTCAGAAGGCGGGAAAAAGCTGAATGATGTCGAGGCAGCCCCTGGCTGAAAAACATTAGCGCCTTTGGTAAGTGGTCTATCAGAGGACAATGACACTGAGGCGCGTGCACGAGGCGACCCCATGTTTTTATTTTCTCTCTCTTTGTACTAAAACACAGATTCCCGGTCGGAATATTATCGCTTTTTACGAGAAAAATGGCATAAAAATTTATTTTAAACAGCGGTTGACATGCTTCGAAGTACGGTAATGGAATATTTAGAAATGTTTTGTCATGAAACGCGTCGGGCGCGTCATCCTTCTTTACCCTTTCGGATAGTGTCTTGAACGCACGAACAAAACGCCGCTATTTGGATATAACTATGGATTATTTTGAACCAAACCAACATTTGTTATTGAAGTAGAAGTCCTGGGAGTGCATTCTGACGAAGAACAGCAAAGGTAATAACATTTTTCTTATAGTAAATCTGACTTTGGTAAGGGCTAAACTTGGTGGGTGTCTAAATAGCTAGCCCTGTGATGCCGGGCTATCTACTTAGAATATTGCAAAATGTGCTTTCACCTAAAAGCTATTTTAAAATCGGACATAGCGAGTGCATAGAGGAGTTCTGTATCTATAATTCTTAAAATAATTATGTTTTTTGTGAACAATTTAGTAAATTCACCAGAAGTTCACCAGTATGCTAGTTCTGAACGTCACATGCTAATGTAAAAAGCTGGTTTTGATATAAATATGAACTTGATTGAACAAAACATGCATGTATTGTATAATAATAATGTCCTAAGATTGTCATCTGATGAAGATCAAAGGTTAGTGCTGCATTTAGCTGTGGTTTGGGTTTATGTGACATTATATGCTAGCTTGAAAAATGGGTGTCTGATTATTTCTGGCTGGGTACTCTGTTGACATAATCTAATGTTTTTCTTTCGTTGTAAAGCCTTTTTGAAATCGGACAGTGTGGTTAGATTAACGAGAGTCTTGTCTTTAAAATGGTGTAAAATAGTCATATGTTTGAGAAATTGAAGTAATAGCATTTCTAAGGTATTTGAATAACGCGCCACGGGATTCCACTGGCTGTTACGTAGGTGGGACGAAGTTGTCCCACTGGCCCTAGAGAAGTTAAGAAAGAAAGAAATTCCACAAATTCACAAGACACACCTGTTACTTGAAATGCATTCCAGGTGACTATCTCATGACGCTGGTTGAGAGAATGCCAAGAGTGTGCAAAGCTGTCATCAAGGCAAAGGGTGGCTACTCTGAAGAATCTCAAATAACATATTTTGATTTGTTTAACACTTTTTTGGTTACTACATGATTCCATGTGTTATTTCATAGTTTTGATGGCTTCACTATTATTCTACAATTTAGAACATAGTAAAATAGAGAACAACCCTGAGTAGGTGTGTCCAAACTTTTGACATGAACTGTATATACACTGCTCAAAAAAATAAAGGGAACAGTTAAACACAATGTAACTCCAAGTCAATCACACTTCTGAGAAATCAAACTGTCCACTTAGGAAGCAACACTTATTGACAATACATTTCACATGCTATTGTGCAAATGGAATAGACAACAGGTGGAAATTATAGGCAATTAGCAAGACACCCCCAATAAAGGACTGGTTCTGCAGGTGGTGACCACAGACCACTTCTCAGTTCCTATGCTTCCTGGCTGATGTTTTGGTCACTTTTGAATGCTGGCGGTGTTTTCACTCTAGTGGTAGCATGAGACGGAGTCTACAACCCACACAAGTGGCTCAGGTAGTGCAGCTCATCCAGGATGGCAGATCAATGCGAGCTGTGGCAAGAAGGTTTGCTGTGTCTGTCAGCGTAGTGTCCAGAGCATGGGGGCGCACCCAGGAGACAGGCCAGTACATCAGGAGACATGGAGGCCATAGGAGGGCAACAACCCAGCAGCAGGACCGCTACCTCCGCCTTTGTGCAAGGAGGAGCAGGAGGAGCACTGCCAGAGCCCTGCAAAATGACCTCCAGCAGGCCACAAATGTGCATGTGTCTGCTCAAACGGTCAGAAACAGACTCCATGAGGGTAGTATGAGGGCCCGACGTCCACAGGTGGTGGTTGTGCTTACAGCCCAACACCGTGCAGGACGTTTGGCATTTGCCAGAGAACACCAAGATTGGCAAATTCGCCACTGGCGCCCTGTGCTCTTCACAGATGAAAGCAGGTTCACACTGAGCACGTGACAGACATGACAGAGTCTGGAGACGCCGTGGAGAACATTCTGCTGCCTGCAACATCCTCCAGCATGACCGGTTTGGCGGTGGGTCAGTCATGGTGTGGGGTGGCATTTCTTTTAGGGGCCGCACAGCCCTCCATGTGCTCGCCAGAGGTAGCCTGATTGCCATTAGGTACCGAGATGAGATCCTCAGACCCCTTGTGAGACCATATGCTGGTGCGGTTGGCCCTGGGTTCCTCCTAATGCAAGACAATGCTAGACCTCATGTGGCTGGAGTGTCAGCAGTTCCTGCAAGAGGAAGGCATTGATGCTATGGACTGGCCCGCCCGTTCCCCAGACCTGAATCCAATTGAGCACATCTGGGACATCATGTCTCTCTCCATCCACCAACGCCACGTTGCACCACAGACTGTCCAGGAGTTTGCGGATGCTTTAGTCCAGGTCTGGGAGGAGATCCCTCAGGAGACCATCCGCCACCTCATCAGGAGCATGCCCAGGCGTTGTAGGGAGGTCATACAGGCACGTGGAGGCCACACACACTACTGAGCCTCATTTTGACTTGTTTTAAGGACATTACATCAAAGTTGGATCAGCCTGTAGTGTGGTTTTCCACTTTAATTTTGAGTGTGACTCCAAATCCAGACCTCCATGGGTTGATAAATTGGATTTCCATTGATTATTTTTGTGTGATTTTGTTGTCAGCACATTCAACTATGTAAATAAAAAAGTATTTAATAAGATTATTTCATTCATTCAGATCTAGGATGTGTTATTTTAGTGGTCCCTTTATTTTTTTGAGCAGTGTATATTTACACATTACCAAAAAAAAGAAAATTATATGGATACGTTTCCTATTATGTTCCCTCCGTGTTGTTAAGTGCTCAATTCAAGGCAAAGGGTGAGCAGTTGTGGCACAAATATTTTCATGTAACTATTCATATGGCCCATGATAAGAGTGGCATTGACCGTGACATTAAAGCCTTCAGCTAACTACATACATAAAAGTTATTAAAATGCCTGAAAGTGTCCTATTTGACAAGCTGTTCTTCCTTTTTCATGGCATGAAGTTGTAAAAAGAAAAAAGAGAAAGCAACCTAACTTTAGCTAGTTATCAAGCTATTTTGCTCACCTGGCTGTCCACCTCTTTTCTTTTTTCAATCCGTTTGTGATGAAACTCAGAAGATTCATTGAACAGGCATTCATGATTTTTCCAAAGTTCCCACTAGCTTCCCTTCCATCTCATGTCGACATAGACCGTTGAGCATTTTTTTCTGATGTTGATTTTATGCTATGCTAGCTAGCTTCCACCTCTTCCGCCTGGTTTTGTCACTTTGGCAATCACAGACGTCAGATGTTTCTTGTAGTTGGCCACCAGGTTTGCACACATCTCAGGAGGGATTTTGTCCCACTCCTCTTTGCAGATCTTCTCCAAGTCATTAAGGTTTCGAGGCTGATGTTTGGCAACTCGAACCTTCAGCTCCCTCCACAGATTTTCTATGGGATTAAGGTCTGGAGACTTGCTAGCAATTCCAGGACCTTAAGCGTCTCACAGTACGGACATTGCAATTTATTGCCCTGGCCACATCTGCAGTCCTCATGCCTCCTTGCAGCATGCCTAAGGCACGTTCACGCAGATGAGCAGGGACTCTGGACATCTTTCTTTTGGTGTTTTTCAGAGTCAGCAGAAAGGCCTCTTTAGAGTCTTAATTTTTCATAACTGTGACCTTAAATGCCTACTGTCTTTTTTTTAATAAAAAAATGATTTCACCTTTATTTAACCAGGTTAGCCAGTTGAGAACAAGTTCTCATTTACAACTGTGACCTGGCCAAGATTTTAAAAAAGCAGTGCGACACGAACAACAGAGTTACACATGCAATAAACAAACGTACAGCCAATAACACAATAACACAAAAAAAATCTATATATAGTGTGTGCAAATGAGGTAAAATATTCTCCAGTTGGAGCAGTTGGACGGTCGACCACTGAAAGCACTAACGCCCTACACTTCGATGAAGCCCAATAGACAAAGTATGGTAAGCTTTGGTTGACATTTGAGGAAGCAAGAAATTGTAGTTATGCTGAGTTTATAGAAATGTACCTCTTCAATTTACCTCTCCAAATGACTTAAGACCAATGACTGTCCAGGCCCCCCAATAGGCACCCCATCCCCCAGAACCAGCGAGTTTGGCTCAGTCTGAGTCTCTGTGCTCTGAGTTGAGGTAGGCTATACCTTTCAAAAGTGTTGAAAAGTACATATATCCCATTTATAACACTGCACAAATCCATACAATTTTCTCACAGTAAAGTGTAACCTGTGTGTTTGTTTGTCTAAGTCTGTCTCCTAGCTGGTTCCCTTTAACTATGCTCCTGTTCTCCAGGACCTAGGCGTTCTGCCCAACACCCAGACATGGATCCACCTGATATCCTGCATTACAAACCCCCCTCCAACTTTTCATTATATCATCTACAGCTACATGATGTCATTTTCTGCTAAGACAGCTTTCTTGCTTTATCTACTGGGCACATAATATGTGAGATACACAGATTAACTAAAAACACTAGCACTGCAAACACTCAGAACAAAGATAGCAGCAGTGACCGGCATAACCTCCCACACACACAACAACCACCTCCTCTATATTCCACACACCAGAATTCAGTATTTTAGTCTATGACTGTTATGTGAGTGTACAAAAAATCTGAAAATTTAAATAATGACACAACTGTACCAAAAAATATCAGTTTATGTATTAAATATTGCCAGGTTGTTTTTCACAGCTGTTTCACAAGGTGTTCATTATTGACTTAGGACATCCGGGTTGGCAGAGTGTGCTAACAGTGTCTGAATCCTGGCTTAGGAAGACCACCAAAACCCCTGAAATTTCCATCCCTAACCATGGAGAATAAGAGCACCTCCTCCCAGCTGCCCACTGCACTGAGGCTAGGAAACACTGTCACCACAGATAAATCCACGATAGTTGAGAATTTCAATAAGCATTTTTCTACGGCTGGCTATGCTTTCCACCTGGCTACCCCTACCACGGTCAACTGCCCTGCACCCCCCACAGCAACTCGCCCTAGCCTCCCCCATTTCTCCTTCACCCAAATCCAGACTGCTGATGTTCTGAAACAGCTGCAAAATCTGGACCCCTACAAATCAGCCGGGCTAGACCATCTGGACCCTCTCTTTCTAAAATGATCTGCCGAAATTGTTGCAACCCTTATTACTAGCCTGTTCAACCTCTTTCGTATCATCTGAGATCCCCAAAGATTGGAAAGCTGCCACTGTCGTCGCCCTCATTCAAGGGGGGAGACACTCTAGACCCAAACTGCTATAGACCTATATCTATCCTACCCTGCCTTTCTAAGGTCTTCGAAAGCCAAGTTAACTTTTTAAGGTATAGGGGGCAGAATTTTCATTTTTGGATGAAAATCGTGCCCAGAGTAAACTGCCTAATACTTGGGCCCAGAGTGAAATATGTGCATATTATTAGTAGATTTGGATAGAAAACACTCTGAAGTTTCTACAACTGTTTGAATGATGTCTGTGAGTATAACAGAACTCATATGGCAGGCAAAAACCTGAGAAAAATCCAACCAGGAAGTGGGAAATCTGAGAATTGTAGTTCTTTTGAATCCCTATCAAAACTAGTGTCTGTGGGGTCACGTTGCACTTCCTAAGGCTTCCATTGGCTGTCAACAGCCTTTAGAAATGTGTTTCATCCTTCTCCTGTTACTGGGCAGAAAATAGGAGCTCAGTCAATGAGTGGACTGCCTATGGACAAAGGACTTGGTGATAGGCGAGCCCGCCTGCGTGCCGTTCCTTCTTTTTCTTCTTGAATGAATACGCTATTGTCCGGTTGGAATATTATCAACGTTTTATCTTAAAAATACCCTAAGGATTGATTGTAAACAACGTTTGACATGTTTCTACGAACAGTAATGGAACTATTTGACTTTTCGTGTCTGGATTTACGCTCGCGCGTTATGCCTTTGGATAGTGATCTGAACGCACAAACAAAACGGAGGTATTTGGACATAAATATGGAGTATTTCCAACAAAAATAACATTTCTTGTGGAAGTAGGAGTCCTGTGAGTGCATTCTGACGAAGATCAGCAAAGGTAAAATAATATGTATAATACTAATTCTGAGTTTTTGACCCCAGAACTTGGCGGGTATCTGTATAGCTTGCTTTGATGGCGAGCTATGTACTCAAAATATTGAAAAATGTGCTTTCTCCGTAAAGCTATTTTAAAATCTGACACAGCGGTTGCGTTAAGGAGAAGTATATTTATAATTCTTTCAATAACTGTTGTAAAATTTATCAACGTTTATGATGAGTATTTTTGTAAATTGATGTGCACATTCACCGGGGGTTTTGGTGGGAAAATATTTTCTGAACATCACGCGCCAATGTAGAATGGGGTTTTTGGATATAAATATGAACTTTATCGAGCAAAACATACATGTATTGTGTAACATGAAGTCCTATGAGTGTCATCTGATGAAGATCATCAAAAGTTTGTGAATATTTTAGCTGTATCTTTGTGATGCATGTCCTTGCTTGGAAAATGGCTGTGTGGTTTTTCTTGTGAAGTTTATGTCCTAACATAATCTAATTTTATGCTTTTGCCATGAAGCCTTATTGAAATTGGACAATGTGGTTAGATTAATGAGAAGTTTATCTTCAAATTGGTGTAAAATAGTTGATTGTATGAGATAATGAAATTCTGAGATTTTTGCTGTTTTGTATTTCGCGCCATGCTATTTCACTGGTTGTTGAATAGTGTGTCCCGCAGGTAGGACGGTAGCGTCCCACGTAGCCCTGAGAAGGTAACCTCTTGGGCAGGTGGGACGCTACCGTCCCACCCACGGGACACACTATTTAATAAATCCTCTTGGGGCTAGGGGGCAGTATTTTCACGGCCGGATGAAAAACGTACCCAATTTAAACTGGTTCCCACGCTTGCCCAGAAACGAGAATATGCATATTATTAGTAGATTTGGATAGAAAACACTGAAGTTTCTAAAACTGTTTGATTGGTGTCTGTGAGTATAACAGAACTCATATGGCAGGCAAAAACCTGAGAAAATTTCAACCAGGAAGTGCAAGGTCTGAGAACTGTAGTTCTACTTTTGAATCCCTAGAGAAACTTAAAATACTTAGGGGTCACGTTGCACTTCCCAAGGCTTCCATTGGCTGTCAAAAGCCCTCCGAAAGTTGTTTCATACGTATCCAGTAACCGGGCAGAATATAGGAGCTCAGTTCCTGAGTGGACTGCTGGAGGACAAAGGGATTGGAAATGCGTGGTCACGTGAGCGCACCTTTCCTTATTTTTCTTCTGAAATTAACCTGTTATGGCTAGGGGGCAGTATTTACACGGCCGGATAAAAAAAGTACCCGATTTAATCTGGTTACTACTCCTGCCCAGTAACTACAATATGCATATAATTATTGGCTTTGGATAGAAAACACCCTAAAGGTTCTAAAACTGTTTGAATGGTGTCTGTGGGTATAACAGAACTCAAATGGCAGGCCAAAACCTGAGAAGATTCCATGCAGGAAGTGGCCTGTCTGACAAGTGGTGTTTCATCTTGGCTCTTTTTATTGAAGACTGATGATCTTTGCTCTAACGTGACACTTCCTACGGCTCCCATAGGCTCTCAGAGCCCGGGAAAAAGCTGAACGATATCGAGGCAGGCTCTGGCTGAAACACATTATCGCTTTTGGCAAGTGGCCGATCAGAGTACTATGGGCTTAGGCGCGTGCCCGAGTCGACCGAATGCTTTATTTTCTTTTGTCTGTTTACCTAAACGCAGATTCCCGGTCGGAATATTATTGCTTTTTTATGAGAAAAATGGCATAAAAATTGATTTTAAACAGCGGTTGACATGCTTCGAAGTACGGTAATGGAATATATAGAATTTTTTGGTCACGAATTGCGCCATGCTCGTCACCCTTATTTACCCTTTCGGATAGTGTCTTGAACGCACGAACAAAACGCTGCTGTTTGGATATAACTATGGATTATTTTGAACCAAAACAACATTTGTTACTGAAGTAGAAGTCCTGGGAGTGCATTCTGATGAAGACAGCAAAGGTAATAACATTTTTCTTATAGTAAATGTGACTTTTCTGAGTGCTAAACTTGCTGGGTGTCTAAATAGCTAGCCCTATGATGCGGGGCTATCTACTTCAATATTGCAAAATGTGCTTTCACCGAAAAGCTATTTTAAAATCGGACATATCGAGTGCATAGAGGAGTTCTGTATCTATAATTCTTAAAATAATGTTATGTATTTTGTCAAGGTTTATGATGAGTATCTCTGTTATATGTGTGCTCATTGTGCTCATTCACCGGTAGTTCTGGAGGCAAAAGAATTTCTGAACGTCACGCGCCAATGTAAAATGGGGTTTTTGGATATAAATATGAACTTTATCGAACAAAACATACATGTATTGTATAACATAATGTCCTAGGAGTGTCATCTGATGACGATCATCAAAGGTTAGTGCTTCATTTAGCTGTGTTTTGGGTTTTATTGACATATATGCTTGCTTGGAAAATGGCTGTGTGATTAATTTGTCTATGTATTCTCCTAACATAATCTAATGTTTTGCTTTCGCTGTAAAGCCTTTTTGAAATCAGACAACGTGGTTACATCAAGGAGAAGTGCATCTTTAAAATGGTGTAAAATAGTCGTATATTTGAGTAATTTAAATTATTAGATTGTTGCTGTTTTAAATTTCGCACCATGCTATCTTGTCAAGCAATCCCGTTAACGGGATCCTATCTCAAAAGGGTCCCCATCAGGTTTTCATCTGGCCCTGGAAATACTGCCCCCTACCCTAGTGAAGTTAATGATGGTGTTGGAGACGTGTTTGGCCACGCAGTCATGGGTGAACAGGGAATACAGGAGGGGACTAAGTACACACCCCTGAGGGGCCCCAGTGTTAAGGATCCGCATGGCAGACGTATTGTTGCCTACTCTTACCACCTGGGGCAGCCTGTCAGGAAGTCCAGGATCCAGTTGCAGAGGGAGGTGTTTAGTCCCAAAGTCCTTAGCATAGTGATGAGCTTCGTGGGCACTATGGTGTTGAACACTGAGCTGAACAGCATTCTCACATAGGTGTTCCTTTTGTCCAGGTAAGAAAGGGCGGTGTGGAGTGCGATTGAGATGGCGTCATCTGTGGATCTGTTGGGGCGGTATGCGAATTGGAGTGGGTCTAGGGTGTCCGGGAGGATGCTGTTGTGAGCTCTGACCAGCCTTTCAAAGCACTTCATGGCTACCGACATGAGTGCCACGGGGCGGTAATCATTTAGGCAGGTTAGCTTGGCTTCCATGGGCACAGGGAATATGGTGGTCTGCTTGAAACATGTAGGTATTGCAGACTCGGTCAGGGAGAGGTTGAAAATGTCAGTGAAGACACTTGACAGTTGGTCCACGCAGGCTTTGAGTACACGTCCTGGTAATCCGTCTGGCCCAGCGGCTTTGTGAATGTTGACCAGTTTCAAGGTTTTGTTCACATCGGCTACCGAGAGCATTATCACACAGTCATCCAGAACAGCTGGTGCTCTCATGCATGCTTCAGTGTTGCTTGCCTCGAAGCGAGCATAAAAGGCATTTAGCTTGTCTGGTAGGCTCGCGTCACTGGGCAGCTTGCGTCTGGGTTTCCCTTTGTAGTCGATAATAGTTTAAGCCCTGCCACAGCCAATGAGCGCCGGAGCTGGTGTAGTAGGATTCAATCTTAATCCTGTATTGACGCTTTGCTTGTTTGATGGTTCGTCTGAGGGCATAGCGGGATTAGTCTCCCGCTCCTTAACCTCTCTGGGCTAGGTGGGACGCTTGCTTCCGACTCAACAGCCAGTGTAATCCCGTGGCGCGATATTCAAATACCTTAGAAATGCTATTACTTCAATTTCTCAAACATATGACTATTTTACACCATTTTAAAGACAAGACTCTCGTGTATCTAACCACACTGTCCGATTTCAAAAAGGCTTTACAACGAAAGCAAAACATTAGATTATGTCAGCAGAGTACCCAGCCAGAAATAATCAGACACCCATTTTTCAAGCTAGCATATAATGTCACATAAACCCAAACCACAGCTAAATGCAGCACTAACCTTTGATGATCTTCATCAGATGACAATCTTAGGACATTATGTTATACAATACATGCATGTCTGTTCAATCAAGTTCATATTTATATCAAAAACCAGCTTTTTACATTAGCAGGTGACTAGCATGTGACTAGCATTCCCACCGAACACTTCCGGTGAATTTACTAAATTACTCACGATAAACGTTCACAAATTTTTTTAAGAATTATAGATACAGAACTCCTCTATGCACTCGATATGTCCGATTTTAAAATAGCTTTTCGGTGAAAGGACATTTTGCAATATTCTAAGTAGATAGCCCGGCATCACAGGGCTAGCTATTTAGACACCCAGCAAGTTTAGCACTCACCAAAGTCAGATTTACTATAAGAAAAATTTTATTACCTTTGCTGTTCTTCGTCAGAATGCACTCCCAGGACTTCTACTTCAATAACAAATGTTGGTTTGGTTCAAAATAATCCATTGTTATATCCAAATAGCGGCGTTTTGTTCGTGCGTTCAAGACACTATCCGAAAGGGTAAATAAGGGTGACGAGCACGACGCGTTTCATGACAAAAAATCTAAATATTCCATTACTGTACTTCGAAGCATGTCAACCGCTGTTGAAAATACATTTTTATGCCATTTTTCTCGTAAAAAAGCGATAATATTCCGACTGGGAAATAGTTTTTAATACAAAGAGAGTGAAAGTAAAAGCATGCTATCCCCTCATGCACGAGCCTCAGTCTGATGGCCCTCTGATAGAGCACTTGCCAAACGCGCTAATGTGTTTCAGCCTGGGGATGGAATTACATCGTTCAGCTTTTTCCCGCCTTCTGAGAGCCCATGGGAGCCGTAGGAAGTGTCACGTCATGCCAGAGATCCCCTGTATTTGTTAGAGATGATCAAGGAGGGCAAGAAATGGTCAGACAGGCCACTTCCTGTAAGGAATCTTCTCAGGTTTTGGCCTGCCAAATGAGTTCTGTTATACTCACAGACACCATTCAAACAGTTTTAGAAACTTTAGGGTGTTTTCTATCCAAAGCCAATAATTATATGCATATTCTAGTTACTGGGCAGGAGTAGTAACCAGATTAAATCGGGTACGTTTTTTATCCGGCCGTGCAAATACTGCCCCCTATCCCCAACAGGTTAAAAGCGGTAGCTCTAGCCTTTAGCTCGATGCGGATGTTGCCTGTAATCCATGGCTTCTGGTTGGGATATGTACGTACAGTCACTGTGCGGACGAAGTCATCGATGCACTTATTGATGAAGCCGATGACTGAGGTGTTGTATTCCTCAATGTCATTGGATGAATCCCGGGGACATATTCCAGTCTGTGCAAGCAAAACCGTCCTGTAGTGTAGCATTTTAATTAAAAAAATATCAGTTCAAACGGCTCTCCTGTGAAGTCTTGACTTGTGACATACACCTAGTTTCCTGAGTCGGGTCACAAATTGGCTGCATTACCTAAGTAAAAGGTACATTAACGAGAAAAAAATTACTAAATATACTCGCTGCTTCTCTTTCATTTTTGAAGAAACTATTGTCTTTCTCTCTCTTTGAGTCAACTACTCACAACACTTTATGCACTGTAGTGCTAGCTAGCTGTAGCTTATGTGTTCACTACTAGATTCATTCTCTGATCCTTTGATTGGATGGAAAAGATGTTAGTTCATACTGTAAGAGCTCTGATAGGTTGGAGGAAGTCCTCCGGAAGTCATAATTACTGAGTAAGTCTATGGAAGTGGGTGAGAACCATGAGCCTCCTAGGTTTTATATTGAAGTTAATGTACCCAGAGGAGGACAGAAAATATCTGTCCTCCAGCTACACCGTGGTGCTACCTTAGAGGATGCTGTTGAGGCTACTGTAGACCTTCATTGCAAAAACAAATGTTTCAATCAGTTATTTGGTGACGTTAATATATTTAGTTTTATCTAAAAATGCTCACTTTAAAAAAATGTTTTTCAATATAAAAAAAAAAATGTAATTCACTGGGTCGGATGATTCTCCCCTTCCTTCTCTGAGGAGCCTCCACTGGCATGAGTGTGTGTTACCTGTGCCCATGTGATGCTGCCAGGCTATATGAGTTCATGTCCCCCAGTTGGGCAGATGAGATGCCATTTCTGTACATGGTCCCAGTCATGGGATCTGCCCCTCTCTCCAACAATAGACTGACCAGCTCAAAGTTCCCTGAGGAGAAAAAGCAACGTTATGAACTCAAATGAACAAACTCATGTTAAAAAAAAGAATGATTATGTGTATAAGCTTACCAACATATGTTTTGCCATCTGCAATGACTGCTTACCCCAAACGTTTTACATGAACTAAATCAATACAAAATGAAATTTTATTGGTCACTTACAAATATTTAGCAGACGTTATTGTGGGTGTAGCGAAATACTTGTGTTCCTAGCTACAGTGAGGGAAAAAAGTATTTGATCCCCTGCTGATTTTGTACGTTTGCCCACTGACAAATAAATGATCAGTCTATAATTTTAATGGTAGGTTTATTTGAACAGTGAGAGACAGAATAACAACAAAAAAATCCAGAAAAATGCATGTCAAAAATGTTATAAATTGATTTGCATTTTAACCTCTATGGGCTAGGTGGGACGCTTGCGTCCCACCTACTCAACAGCCAGTGTAATCCCGTGGCGCGATATTCAAATACCTTAGAAATGCTATTACTTCAATTTCTCAAACATATGACTATTTTCCATCATTTTAAAGACAAGACTCTCGTTAATCTAACCAGACTGTCAGATTTCAAGAAGGCTTTACAATGAAAGCAAAACATTAGATTATGTCAGCAGAGTACCCAGCCAGAAATAATCAGACACCCATTTTTCAAGCTAGCATATAATGTCACATAAACCCAAACCACAGCTAAATGCAGCACTAACCTTTGATGATCTTCATCAGATGACACCCCTAGGACATTATTTTATACAATACATGCATGTTTTGTTCATCAAGTTAATATTTATATCAAAAAGCAGCTTTTTACATTAGCATGTGACTAGCATGTGACTAGCATTCCCACCGAACACTTCCGATGAATTTACTAAATTACTCACGATAAACTTTCACAAAAAACATAAATTATTTTAAGAATTATAGATACAGAACTCCTCTATGCACTCGCTATGTCCGATTTTAAAATAGCTTTTCGGTGAAGGCACATTTTGCAATATTCTCAGTAGCTATTTAGACACCCAGCAAGTTTAGCACTCACCAAAGTCAGATTTACTATAAGAAAAATGTTATTACCTTTGCTGTTCTTCGTCAGAATGCACTCCCAGGACTTCTGATGAGCACGACGCATTTCGTGACAAAAAAATTCTAAATATTCCATTACCGTACTTCGAAGCATGTCAACCGCTGTTTAAAATCAATTTTTATGCCATTTCTCGTAAAAAAGCTATAATATTCCGACCGGGAGTGGTGGTTTTCGTTCAAAGAGAGAGAAAATAAAAACGTCTCGTGCCCTCGTGCACGAGCCCCAGTCTGATGGTCCTCTGACAGGCCACTATCCAAATGTGCTAATGTATTTCAGCCAGGGGCTGCCTCGATATCGTTCAGCTTTTTCCCGGGTTCTGAGCGCCTATGGGAGCCGTAGAAAGTGTCACGTTACAGCAAAGATCCTCAGTCTTCAATAAAAAGAGCCAAGATGAACAAGAACTTGTCAGACAGGCCACTTCCTGTAAGGAATCTTCTCATATGAGTTCTGTTATACTCACAGACACCATTCAAACAGTTTTAGAAACTTTAGGGTGTTTTCTATCCAAAGCCAGTAATTATATGCATATTCTTGTTACTGGGCAGGAGTAGCAACCAGATTAAATCGGGTACGTTTTTTTATCCGGCCGTGTAAATACTGCCCCCCATCCCCAAACGGTTAATGAGAGAAATAAGTATTTGACCCCTCTGCAAAACATGACTTAGTACTTGGTGGCAAAATCCTTGTTGGCAATCAGAAGTCAGATGTTTCTTGTAGTTGGCCACCAGGTTTGCACACATCTCAGGAGGGATTTTGTCCCACTCCTCTTTGCAGATCTTCTCCAAGTCATTAAGGTTTCGAGGCTGATGTTTGGCAACTCGAACCTTCAGCTCCCTCCACAGATTTTCTATGGGATTAAGGTCTGGAGACTGGCTAGGCCACTCCAGGACCTTAATGTGCTTCTTCTTGAGCCACTCCTTTGTTGCCTTGGCTGTGTGTTTTGGGTCATTGTCATGCTGGAATACCCATCCACGACCCATTTTCAATGCCCTGGCTGAGGGAAGGAGGTTCTCCCCCAAGATTTGATGGTACACGGCCCCATCCATCGTCCCTTTGATGCGGTGAAGTTGTCCTGTCCCCTTAGCAGAAAAACGCCCCCAAAGCATAATGTTTCCACCTCCATATTTGATGGTGGGGATGATGTTCTTGGTCATAGGCAGCATTCCTCCAAACACGGCGAGTTGAGTTGATGCCAAAGAACACTTCACCCAGTTGTCCTATGAATCATTCAGTTTTTTCATTGGCAAACTTCAGCCGGGCATGTATATGTGCTTTCTTGAGCAACAGGACCTTGCGGGCGCTGCAGGATTTCAGTCATTCACGGTGTAGTGTGTTACCAATTGTTTTCTTGGTGACTATGGTCCCAGCTGCCTTGAGATCATTGACAAGATCCTCCCGTGTAGTTCTGGGCTGATTCCTCGCCAGATCATTGCAACTCCACGAGGTGAGATCTTGCATGGAGCCCCAGGCTGAGGGATATTGACAGTTCTTTTGTGTTTCTTCCATTTGCGAATAATCGCACCAACTGTTTTCACCTTCTCACCAAGCTGCTTGGCGATGGTCTTGTAGCCCATTCCAGCCTTGTGTAGGTCTACAATCTTGTCCCTGACATCCTTGGAGAGCTCTTTGGTCTTGGCCATGGTGGAGAGTTTGGAATCTGATTGATTGCTTCTGTGGACATTTGTCTTTTATACAGGTAACAAGCTGAGATTAGGAGCACTCCCTTTAAGGGTGTGCTCCTAATATCAGCTCGTTACCTGTATAAAAGACCCCTGGGAGTCAGAAATCTTTCTGATTGAGAGGGGGTCAAATACTTATTTCCCTCATTGAAATGCAAATCAATTTATAACATTTTTGACATGCGTTTTCTGATTTTTTTTCAAATAAACCTACTATTAAAATTATAGACTGATCATTTCTTTGTCAGTGGGCAAATGTACAAAATCAGCAGGGGATCAACTACTTTTTGCCCCTCACTGTAACAGTGCAGTAATATCTAACAATACACACACTATTAAAAGTAAAAGAATGTAAATAAGATATTACGACGAGCAAAGTTGGAGTCCGGCATGCATGTATGTTCGTGTGTGTATATACAGTTGAAGTCGGAAGTTTACATACATCTTAGCCAAATACATTTAAACTCAGTTTTTCGCAATTCCTGACATTTAATGCTAATAGAAATTCCCTGTCTTAGGTCAGTTAGGATCATCACTTTATTTTAAGAATGTGAAATGTCAGAATAGTAGTAGAGAGAATGATTTATTTCAGCTTTTATTTTTTTCATCACATTCCCAGTGGGTCAAACGTTTACATACACTGAATTAGTATTTGGTAGCATTGCCTTTAAATTGTTTAACTTGGGTCAAACGTTTCGGGTAGCCTTCCACAAGCTTCCCACTATACGTTAGGTTAATTTTGGCCCATTCCTCCTGACAGAGCTGGTGTAACTGAGTCAGGTTTGTAGGCCTCTTTGCTTGCACACGCTTTTTCAGTTCTGCCCACAAATTTTCTATAGGTTTGAGGTCAGGGCTTTGTGATGGCCAATCCGATACCTTTACTTTGTTGTCCTTAAGCCATCCTTAAGCCATTTTGCCAACTTTTGAAGTATGCTTGGGGTCATTGTCCATTTGGAAGACCCACAAGCTTTACCTTCCTGACTGATGTCTTGAGATGTTGCTTCAATATATCCACAATTTTCCTACCTCATGATGCCATCTATTTTGTGAAGTGCACCAGTCCCTCCTGCAGCAAAGCACCCCCACAACATGATGCTGACAGCCCTGTGCTTCAAGGTTGGGATGGTGTCTTTGGCTTGCAAGCCTCCCCCTTTTCCCTCCAAACATAATGATGGTCATTATGGCCAAACAGTTCTATTTTTGTTTCATCAGACCAGATGACATTTCTCCAAGAAGTACAATCTTTGTCCCCATGTGCGGTTGCAAACCGTAGTCTGGCATTTTTATGGAGGTTTTGGAGCAGTGGCTTCTTCCTTGCTGAGCGGCCTTTCAGGTTATGGTGATATAGGACTCGTTTTACTGTGGATATAGATACTTTTGTACCTGTTTTCTCCAGCATTTTCACAAGTTCCTTTGCTGTTGTTCTGGGATTGATTTGAACTTTTTGGAACCAAAGTATGTTCATCTCTAGGAGACAGAATACGTCTCCTTCCTGAGCTGTAACGACGGCTGCATGGTCCCATGGTGTTTATACTTGAGTACTATTGTTTATACAGATGAACGTGGTACCTTCAGGCGTTTGGAAATTGCTCCCAAGGTTGAACCAGACTTGTGGAAGTCCACAATTCTTTTTCTGAGGTCTTCGCTGATTTCTTTAGATTTTCCCATGATGTCAAGCAAAGAGGCACTGAGTTTGACGGTAGGCCTTGAAATACTTCGACATGTACACCTCCAATTGACTCAAATGATGTCAATTAGCCTATCAGAAGCTTCTAAAGCCATGACATAATTTTCTGGAATTTTCCAAGCTGTTTAAAGGAACAGTCAACTTAGTGTATGTAGACTTCTGACCCACTGGAATTGTCATACAGTGAGTTATAAATTAAATAATCTGTAAACAATTGTTGGAAAATGAATTGTGTCATGCACAAGTAGATGTCCTAACCGAATTGCCAAAACTATAGTTTGATAACAAGAAATTTGTGGAGTGGTTGAAAAACAAGTTTTAATGACTCCAACCTAAGTGTACATAAATGTCCGACTTCAACTGTATAAATGTATGTACAGTGCCAGTCAAAAGTGATGTTTCAGTTTATTATTTTAAAAACATTTGCAAACATTTCTAAAAACCTGTTTTTGCTTTCTCATTATCTGGTTTTGTGTCTAGATTGATGAGGAAAAAAAACTATTTCATCCATTTTAGAAAAAGGTTGTAAGTTTACAAAATGTGGGTAAAGTCAAGGTGTCTGAATAATTCCTGAATGCACTGTATATACAGTACCAAGGGTTTTTCTTTATTTTTACTATTTTCTACATTGTAAAATGATAGTGAAGACATCAAAACTATGAAATTATGCTTGGAATCATGTAGTAACCAAAAAAGTGCTAAACAAATCAAAATATATTTTATATTTGAGATTCTTCAAAGTTGCCACCCTTTGCCTTGATGACAGCTTTGTACACTCTTGGCATTCTCTCATCCAGCTTATTGAGGTAGTCACCTGGAATGCATTTAAATTAATAGGTGTGCCTTGTTTAATGTTAATTTGTGGAATTTATTTCCTTCTTAAGGCATTTGAACCAATCAGTTGTGTTGTGACAAGGTAGAACACATCCCTATTTGGTGAAAGACCAAGTCCATATTATGGCAAGAACAGCTCAAATAAGCAAATAGAAACGACAGTCCATCATTACTTTAAGACATACTTTCAGACAGTCCATCATTACTTTAATTAGGGCTAGGGGGCAGTATTGACACGGCTGGATAAAAAAACATACCCGATTTAATCTGGTTAACACTCCTACCCAGTAACTAGAATATGCATATACTTATTACATATGGATAGAAAACACCCTAAATTTTCTAAAACTGTTTGAATGGTGTCTGTGAGTATAACAGAACTCATTTGGCAGGCAAAACCCTGAGACATTTTCTGACAGGAAGTGGATACCTGATGTGTTGTATTACCTTTAAACCTATCCCATTGAAAAACACAGGGGCTGAGGAATATTTTGGCACTTCCTATTGCTTCCACTAGATGTCACCAGCCTTTACAAAGTGTTTTGAGTCTTCTGGAGGGAGATCTGACCGAACAAGAGCCATGGAACGATGATGGCCCATTAGACACCTGGCGCGCGAGTTCATGTTGGGTACCCTCGTTCCAATACGTTATAAAAGAGTATGCATTCGTCCACCTTGAATATTATTCATGTTCTGGTTAAAAAAGGCCCTAATGATTTATGCTATACAACGTTTGACATGTTTGAACGAACGTAAATATATTTTTTCCCCTCGTTCATGACGAGAAGTCCGGCTGGCTTAGATCATGTGCTAACAAGACGGAGATTTTTGGACATAAATGATGAGCTTTTTTGAACAAAACTACATTCGTTATGGACCTGTGATACCTGGAAGTGACATCTGATGAAGAGAATCAAAGGTAATGGATTATTTACATAGTATTTTCGATTTTAGATCTCCCCAACATGACGTCTAGTCTGTATCGCAACGCGTATTTTTCTGGGCGCAGTGCTCAGATTATTGCAAAGTGTGATTTCCCAGTAAGGTTATTTTTAAATCTGGCAAGTTGATTGCGTTCAAGAGATGTAAATCTATAATTCTTTAAATGACAATATAATATTTTACCAATGTTTTCTAATTTTAATTATTTAATTTGTGGCGCTGACTTGACTGCCGGTTATTGGAGGGAAACGATTTCCTCAACATCAATGCCATAGTAAAACGCTGTTTTTGGATATAAATATGAACTTGATAGAACTAAAAATGCATGCATTGTCTAACATAATGTCCTAGGAGTGTCATCTGATGGAGATTGTAAAAGGTTAGTGCATCATTTTAGCTGGTTTTATGGTTTTGGTGACCCTGTCTTTGAATTGACAAAACATTACACACAACTCTTGTAAATGTACTGTCCTAACATACTCTAAATTTATGCTTTCGCCGTAAAACCTTTTTGAAATCGTAAAACGTGGTTAGATTAAGGAGATGTTTATCTTTCAAAGGGTGTAAAATAGTTGTATGTTTGAAAAATTTGAATTTTGACATTTATTTGGATTCAAATTTGCCGCTCTTGAAATGCACCTGCTGTTGATGGAGTGCACCACGGGTGGCACGCTAGCGTCCCACCTAGCCCATAGAGGTTAAGACAAGTGCAGTCGCAAAAATCATCAAGCGCTATGATGAAACTGGCTCTCATGAGGACCGCCACAGGAAAGGAAGACCCAGAGTTACCTCTGCTGCAGAGGATAAGTTCATTAGAATTACCAGCCTCAGAAATTACATCACAAATAAATGTTTCACAGAGTTCAAGTAGCAGACACATCTCAACATCAACTGTTCAAAGGAGACTGCGTGAATCAGGCATTCGTGGTCGAATTGCTGCAAAGAAACCACTACTAAAAGACACCAATAGGAAGACACTTGCTTGGGCCAAGAAACACAAGCAATGGCCATTAGACAGGTGGAAATCTGTACTTTTGTCTGATGAGTCCAAATTTTAGATTTTTGGTTCCAACTGCCTTGTCTATATGAGACGCAGGATAGGTGAACGGATGATCTCCACATGTGTGGTTCCCTCCATTAACCTGTTATGGATAGGGGGCAGTATTTTCACGGCCGGATAAAAAACGTACCCGATTTAATCTGTTTATTACTCCTGCCCAGAAACTAGAATATGCATATAAATGTTTGATTTGGATAGAAAACACCCTAAAGTTTCTAAAAAACTGTTTGAATGGTGTCTGTGAGTATAACAGAACTTATATGGCAGGCCAAAACCTGAGAAGATTCCAAACAGGAAGTGCCCTCTCTGACCATTTCTTGGCCTTCTTTAGCCTCTTTATTGAACACAGAGGATCTCTGCTGTAACGTGACACTTTATAAGGCTCCCATAGGCTCTCAGAAGGCGCCAGAACGTTAAATGATGACTCTGCTGTCTCTGGCTGAAAAACAGTAGCGCATTTGGATGGTCGATCTGAGAACAATGAGACGGGAGCACGCGTGCACGTGAAGAGTCCATTTTACATTTTCAGTCTTTGAACGAAAACGATGTCTCCCGGTCGGAATATTATCGCTATTTTACGAGAAAAATCGCATAAAAATTGATTTTAAACAGCGTTTGACATGCTTCGAAGTACGGTAATGGAATATTGACATTTTTTGTCACGATATGCGCCGGCGCGTCACCCTTCGGATAGTGTCTTGAACGCACAAACCAAACGCCGCTATTTGGATATAACTACGGATTATTTGGAACCAAACCAACATTTGTTTTTGAAGCAAAGGTAATCCAATTTTTCTTATAGTAAATCTGAGTTTGGTGAGTGCCAAAGATGGTGGGTGTCAAAATAGCTAGCCTGTGATGGCCGGGCTATCTAATCAGAATATTGCGAAATGTGCTTTCACCGAAAAGCTATTTTAAAATCGGACACCGCGATTGCATAAAGGAGTTCTGTATCTATAATTCTTAAAATAATTGTTTTTTGTGAACGTTTATCGTGAGTAATTTAGTAAATTCACCGGAATTGTTCGGTGGGTATGCTAGTTCTGAACGTCACATGCTAATGTAAAAAGCTGGTTTTTGATATAAATATGAACTTGATTGAACAAAACATGCATGTATTGTATAACATAATGTCCTAAGATTGTCATCTGATGAAGATCAAAGGTTAGTGCTGCATTTAGCTGTGGTGTAGATTTTTGTGACATTATATGCTAGCTTGAAAAATGGGTGTCTGGGTACTCTCCTGACATAATCTAATGTTTTGCTTTCGTTGTAAAGCCTTTTCGAAATCTTACAGTGTGGTTAGATAAAGGAGAGTCTTGTCTTTAAAATTGTGTAAAATAGTCATATGTTTGAAAAAAAAAAAAATCGGATTTTCGAGGAGTTTGTATTTCGCTCCACGCCCTATCATTGGATATTGGAGCGGTGTTCCGCTAGCGGAACGTATAGATGTAAGAAGTTAAGCATGGATGAGAACGTGTGATGGTGTTGGGGTGCTTTGCTGGTGACACTGTCGGTTATTACTTTAGAATTCAAGGCACACTTAACCAGCATGGCCACCACAGCATTCTGCAGCAATACACCATTCCCATCTGGTTTGCACTTAGTGGGACTATCATTTATTTTTCAGCATGACAATGAACCAGCACAGGCTGTTTAAAGGCTATTTGACCAAAAAGGAGAGTGATGGAGTGCTGCATCAGATGACCTGGCCTCCACAATTACCCAACCTCAACCAAATTGAGATGCTTTTGGATGAGTTGGATCGCAGAGTGAAGGAAAAGCAGCCAACAAGTGCTCAGCATATGTGGGAACTTCAAGAATGCATTCCAGGTGAAGCTGGTTGATAGAATGCCAAGAGTGTGCAAAGCTGTCATCAAGGCAAAGGGTGGCTACTTTGAAGAACTCAAAATGTAAATATATTTTGATTTGTTTAACACTTTTTTGATTACTACATGATTCCATATGTGTAATTTCATACAAAGTAGAAAATGGTAAAAATAAAGAAAATCCCTTGAATGAGTAGGTGTGTGTCACAGTATCCACAGAAGGTGGCGCCCCTCCCCGGTCGGTCGGTGCTCGGCGGTCGTCGTCACCGACCTACTAGCTGCCACCGATCTATGTTTCTGTGTCTTTTGGTTTTGTCTGTCTAGGTCCGCACCCGTTCCTGGTTTGTCATTAGTGGGGGGGTATTTAGTTTGTCCTTTTTGTTCGGGAATTCGCGCGGGATTATTTTCATGTCATGTATGAGGGCTGTTGGTATTTTGCGCTGCCTTTTAGACACAGCGTACTTTTGATCAGACATTTGTATTGCCGGGCTGCGCTCCATGCGTTTTCATTTTTGGAGCTGTTCTCCTGTCGGGTGTTGTGCGCACCCTGCCTTGCGGCTACCTTATTCAAACAGTGTTTAACCTATATTGGGGCTAGGGGGCAGTATTTGCACGGCCGGATAAAAAAAACATACGATTTAAACTGGTTACTACGCTTGCCCAGAAACGAGAATATGCATATAATTAGTAGATTTGGATAGAAAACACCCCAAAGTTTCTAAAACTGTTTGAATGGTGTCTGTGAGTACAACAGAAATCATATGGCAGGCCAAAACCTGAGAAGATTCCATACAGGAAGTGCCCTGTGACAATTTGTTATCCTTCTGTTGCATCTCTATCGAAAATACAGCATCTCTGCTGTAATGTGACATTTAAGGCTTCCATTGGCTCTCAGAAGGCGCCAGAAAGTGGAATGACGTGTCTCCTGTCTCTGGACGAAGAACAGCAGGAGATTTTGTGAGTGGTCAGGCTGGGAACAGTGACACTGGAGATGCGCGTTCATGAGAATTAAAAAAACAAACAATTCAGCCTTTGAATGAATACAACGTCACCCGGTTGTAATATTATCGCTATTTTACGAGAAAAATAGCATAAAAAATTGATTTTAAACAGCGTTTGACATGCTTCGAAGTACGGTAATGGAATATTTTGAATTTTTTTGTCACGAAAAGCGCTCGCGCATCACCCTTCGGATAGTAACTAGAACGCACAAACAAAACGGAGCTATTTGGATATAACTATGGATTATTTGGAACCAAAATAACATTTGTTGTTGAAGTAGAAGTCCTGGGAGTGCATTCTGACGAAGAACAGCAAAGGTAATCCAATTTTTCTTATAGTAAATCTGAGTTTGGTGAAGGCCAAACTTGGTGGGTTTCAAATTAGCTAGCCATGATGGCCGGGCTATGTACTCAGAATATTGCAAAATGTGTTTTCGCCGAAAAGCTATTTTAAAATCTGACACCGCGATTGCATAAAGGAGTTCTGTATCTATAATTCTTAAAATAATTATGTATTTTGTGAACGTTAATCTTGAGTAATTTAGTAAATTCACCGGAAGTTTGCGGTGGGTATGCTAGTTCTGAACATCACATGCTAATGTAAAAAGCTGGTATTTGATATTAATATGAACTTGATTGAACAAAACATGCATGTATTGTATAACATAATGTCCTAGGAGTGTCATCTGATGAAGATCAAAGGTTAGTGCTGCATTTAGCTGTGGTTTTGGTTTTTGTGACATATATGCTTGCTTTGAAAATGGCTGTGTGATTATTTTTGGCAGGGTACTCTCCTGACATAATCTAATGTTTTGCTTTCGCTGTAAAGCCTTTTTGAAATCGGACAATGTGGTTAGATTAACGAGAGTCTTGTCTTTAAAATGGTGTAAAATAGTCATATGTTTGAGAAATTGAAGTTATAGCATTTTTGAGGTATTTGTATTTCGCGCCACGCGATTCCACTGGCTGTTGACTAGACCTAGCCCAGGGAAGTTAATAAACATCTGTGTTACCGGACCTCAGTCTCCTGCACTTGACTGCCCCTTTCCTGCTACCAAGGATAACCGTGACAGAATCCCGCACCACTACAGATGGAGTCAGCAGGAGCAGAAGCGCCGTCCATGGCTGAACAGGTGTCGCAACACGCCAGCCTCCTCCACCGCCTGGGCTCGGCGATGGATCAGGTGCTAGCCCGGTTGGAGAGCTGGGAGAGAGGTGCTTCCCCAGCCACATCAGCCCCGGTTCCCCATCCTGCGCCCCTACCGGCCCCCACTGAAGCAAGCTCAACTGGGATCAGGATTACGCCTCCCAGGGAGTTCGATGGGACGGCCGCGGGGTGCAAGGGGTTTTTACTCCAGTTAGAACTACCTGGCGACCGTCTGAACCTCTCCCTCTGATGAAGAGAGGGTGAGCGTCCTCGTCTCATGTCTCACGGGTAGAGCCCTGGAATGGGCCAACGCAGTCTGGGGTGGCCCAGACTCGGCTAGGGGCGACTACCCGGAGTTTGCCCGCCGCTTCTGGGCGGTATTCGATCATCCGCCGGAGGGCAAGGAGGCGGGTGAGCAATTATTTCACCTGAGACAGGAGACGAGGAGTGCTCAAGACTTTGCCTTGGAATTCCGGACTCTCGCCGCAGGATCGGGGTGGAATGAGCGGGCCCTGATTGATCACTACAGATGTAGTCTCCGAGAGGACGTCCGCCGGGAGCTGGCTTGTCGGGACAACACCACCGCCCTAGACCAGCTGATAGATCTGTCCATCAGGCTGGACAACCTGCTGGCTGCCCGGGGACGTTCCAGTCGGGCCTGTTTGTTCCACCTCCCAGCCCTCCTGCTCCACTGCCCATGGAGATAGGAGGGGCTGCTTCGAGGAGGACCGGAGGGGGGGTCCTCTCCTGCACCCACTGTGGGCGTAGAAGACACTGCGGAATGGTACTGGAGAGGTCCACCCGGGAGTTCGGATGGCAGGCAGAGCACTACATCGACCCCCCAGGTGAGTCAGCACCAGCCACACCCAGAGCCCCCTGTCGACCACATGTACACCTCAGTTTGTTTTCCCGAGTTTTCCCCTCACTTCCAGTATAAAGCACTAGTCGATTCAGGTGCAGTTGGGAGTTTTATGGACCGTGGGGTAGCCAAGAAGTTAGGGATTCCCCTGGTTCAGCTGGACCACCCCTTCCCCGTGCACGCCCTAGATAGTCGACCGCTAGGGTCCGGCCAAGTGGGGGAAGTCACAGTGCCACTGGTCATGGTGACGTGGGGGGGCCATGAGGAGCGTATCAGCCTATTCCTCATTGACTCCCCGGCGTTTCCGGTGGTACTGGTAATCCCCTGGCTAGCCACTCACAACCCTCAGATTTCGTGGAGGCAGAGGGCTCTTAAGGGGTGGTCGAGGGAGTGCTCAGGTAGGTGTATAGGAGTTTCCATCGGTGCGACCACGGTGGAAAGTCCAGACCAAGTCTCCACCGTGCACATTCCCTCAGAATATGCCGATTTGGCTATCGCCTTCAGTAAAACGAAGGCGACTCAATTACCCCCTCATCGACGAGGGGATTGTGCGATAAACCTCCAGGCTGACGCGGCCCTTCCTAGGAGTCACGTGTATCCTCTGTCTCAGGAGGAGACAGCGGATATGGAGACATACGTCACTGAGTCCTTGAGACAGGGACACATTCGGCCATCCAAGTCACCCGTCTCCTCGAGCTTCTTTTTTGTGAAGGAGGAGGGAGGTCTGCGCCCGTGCATTGACTATAGAGGTCTAAATTCTATCACGGTAGGTTTCAGTTACCCGCTACCTCTCATCGCTACGGCAGTGGAGTCATTCCACGGGGCATGCTTCTTCACAAAACTTGATCTCAGGAGCGCGTATAACCTGGTGCGAATCCGAGACGAGTGGAAAACCGCATTTAGTACCACATCTGGCCATTATGAGTACCTCGTCATACCATATGGGTTAAAAAATGCTCCCGCCGTCTTCCAATCCTTTGTCAACAAGGTTCTCAGAGACATGCTTGGGCAGGGTGTGGTGGTGTACATCGATGACATTTTGATGTACTCTGCCACACGCGCCGCGCATGCGTCTCTGGTGCGTAAAATGCTTGGGCGGCTGCTGGAGCATAACCTATACGTCAAGGCTGAGAATTGTGAGTTCTCCAAACGAGCCGTCTTTTTTCTGGGATATCGTATTTCCACCACAGGGGTGGTGATGGAATGTGATTTCGTTACGGCTGTGTGTAATTGGCCGACCCCAACCACGGTGAAGGAGGTGCAGCGGTTCTTGGGCTTTGCCAATTACTACCGGAGGTTTATCTGGGGTTTTGACCAGGTGGCGGCTCCCATTACCTCACTGATGAAGGGGGGTCTGGTGCGGCTGCGGTGGTCGGCAGAGACGGACGGAGCCTTTCGTCGTCTGAAGGCTCTGTTTACCAACGCTCCGGTGCTGGCGCATCCGGACCCCTCTTTGCCATTCATAGTGGAGGTGGACGCGTCCGAGGCTGGGGTAGGAGCGGTGCTGTCGCAGCGTTTGGGCGCGCCTTCGAAGCTTCGCCCCTGCGCATTCTTTTCTAAGAAGCTGAGCCTGGCAGAGCGCAACTATGATGTGGGGGACAGGGAGTTGTTAGCTGCGGTCAAGGCTTTGACGGTGTGGAGACATTGGCTTGAGGGGGCACGACACCCTTTTCTCATCTGGACTGACCAACGTAACCTGGAGTACATCCTGGCAGCGAGGAGACTTAACCCTCGTCAAGCCAGGTGGGCCATGTTCTTTACGAGGTTTCAATTTACCCTCTCGTACATTCCAGGTTCTCGGAACCGGAAGGCCGACGCACTGTCGCGTCTCCCCGACACCGAGGAGCGGACCATTGATCCTACTCCCATACTCCCCGCCTCCTGTCTGGTGGCACCGGTGGTCTGGGAGGTGGATGCAGACATCGAGTGGGCGGGTCAGTCAGAACCCACTCCACCTCAATGTCCCGCAGGTCTTAAGTACGTTCCGCTCGGTGTTCGCGATCGCCTGATCCGATGGTCCCACACTCTACCCTCCTCGGGTCATCCTGGTATGGAACGGACTGTGTGGGGCCTGAAGGGGAAGTACTGGTAGCTCACTTTGGTTAAGGATGTTAGACACTGTCTCTTCCTGTTCGGTGTGCGCCCAGTGTAAGGCTCCTAGGCACCTGCCTCGAGGGAAACTACAGCCCCTCCCCGTTCCACAGCGACCTTGGTCCCACCTCTCGGTGGATTTCCTCACGGATCTCACGCCGTCTCAGGGGAACACCACGTTCCTGGTTGTTGTGGATTGGATCTCGAAGTCCTGCCGTCTGCTCCCTTTGCTTGGTGTTCCTACGGCCCTATTTACACGTCTTCCGGCTCTATGGGGTGCCCGAGGACATCGTATCTGATCGGGGTCCCCAGTTCACGTCCAGAGTGTGGAGGTCGTTTATGGAGAGGCTGGGGGTCTCGGTCAGCCTGACCTCGGGTTTTCACCCAGAGAGTAATGGGCAGGTGGAATGCATTAACCAGGATGTGGGCAGGTTTCTGCGGTCCTATTGCCAGGACCGGCCAGCGGAGTGGGCGAGGTTCATGCCATGGGCCGAGATGGCACAGAACTCTCTGCGCCACTCCTCTACTAACCTGTCACCTTTCCAGGTTGTGTTAGGGTACCAGCCGGTCCTGGTGCCATGGCATCAGAGCCAGATGGAGGCTCCTGCGGTGGAGGAATGTGTACAGCGCTCGAAAGAGACCTGGAGTGCTGTCCAGGAGTGCCTGTAGCGAGCGGTAGGACGGCACAAGGAGAGCGCTGACCGCCGCCGCAGTGAGGCCCCCGTGTTTAACCCGGGGGACAGAGTCTGGCTCTCGACCCGGAACCTGCCCCTCCGCCTGCCCTGCCGGAAGCTGGGTCCGCGATTTGTGGGGCCGTTCAAAGTCCTGAGGAGAATAAACGAGGTGTGTTATAGGTTACAACTTCCTTCATATTACCGTATTAACCCCTCGTTTCATGTGTCTCTCCTCAGGCCGGTGGTAGCTGGTCCGCTGCAGGACGCTGAGGTGCGGGAGGTCCCTCCGCCCCCCCCTGGACATCGGGGGGGCCCCGGCGTACACAGTCCGGGCCATCCTGGACTCCCGACGGGCCCCAGGGTACACAGTCCGGGCCATCCTGGACTCCCGACGTCGGGTAGGGGGCCTGCAGTACCTCGTGGACTGGGAGGGGTACGGCCCGGAGGAGAGGTACTGGGTCCCGGTTGGGGACATTCTGGATCCAGCCCTGCTACAGGAATTCCACCGCCTCCATCCGGATCGACTTGCACCTCGCCCTCCGGGTCGTCCCCGAGGCCGGCGTCGGCGCACTGCGCACCTTCACAGTATCCACAGAAGCTGGCGCCCCTCCCCGGTCGGGCGGTGCTCGGCGGTCGTCCTCGCCGGCCTACTAGCTGCCACCGATCTATGTTTGTGAGTTTTGGTTTTGTCTGTCTAGGTCCGCAGCTGTTCCTGGTTTGTCATTAGTGGGGGGGGGGTATTTAGTTTGTCCTTTTTGTTCGGGAATTCGTGCGGGATTATTTTCATGTCATGTATGAGGGCTGTTGGTATTTTGCGCTGCCTTTTAGACACAGCGTACTTTTGATCAGACATTTGTATTGCCGGGCTGTGCCCCGTGCGTTTTCATTTTTGGAGCTGTTCTCCTGTCGGGTGTTGTGCGCATCCTTCCTTGCGGCTACCTTATTCAAACAGTGTTTAATAAACATCTGTGTTACCGGACCTCAGTCTCCAGCACTTGACTCTGCCCCTTTCCTGCTACCAAGGATAACCGTGACAGTTTGTCCAACGTTTTGACTGGTACTTTATATATACAAAGTATTCAGACCCCTTGACTTTTTCTACATTTTGTTACGTTATTGTTACGTTATGGGCCTTACTCTAAAATTGATCAAATTGTTTTTTCCCCCCTCTACACACAATACCCCATAATGACAAAGCAAATACTGGTTTTTAGAAAATTCTAATTATATACACACACACACACACACTTTTAAAAGTATAAAATAAAGGTTCAATAAATCTGCACACATTGTCAATGGAGTATTCCTGTTTTGTCAACAAGTACCTGCAGCAGAGGCCAGCTGAAGTGGGGTCTCAGTGTTGTTATCTGCTCCATCTTGCAGGGCCCCCTCCATGCTGTCTCGGCTATCCAGAAGCAACTGAGGGAGGAAGGGATGCCAGGAGGCCGAGAGAGGGGAGTGAGTGAAAGAAACACGTTACTGACAAGTTCAGCAAGGCACATGCCCAAATGCCTCTCTAAAATGACCTCCTGACGCTGGTATTCATCAGAACTATAATACCCGTGATTCTAGCCATAATTTTATTCAAGTTATCACTTTTGAGTTGTGGTTTTTCAGCTGAGATTTAGTTTGTTGTCAAGATGCCTGATTTTAGTAAACATTTCCTCTGGTGTACTACAAACAAGAACTGGCTTTTAGCCAGAACACCTCCAAAACAAAGGTCATGTGGTTTGGTAAGTGTGATTACAACCTCTGATGGTTTAGAGCTTGAGGTAGGCATGTCATACAAGTACTTGGGAGTATAGCAAGACAGTATACTGTCCTTCTCTCAGCACAAATCAAAGCTGCATGCTAAGATTAAATCTAGACTTGGTTTTCTCTAACCCTGATTCAGATGACCAGCCTACCCATGCTAGATTACGGAGACGTAATTTATAGATCGGCAGGTAAAGGTGCTCTCGAGCGGCTAGATGTTCTTTACCATTCGGCCATCAGATTTGCCACCAATGCTCCTTATAAGACAAATAACTGCACTCTCTACTCCTCTGTAAACTGGTCATCTCTGTATACCTGGCGCAAGACCCACTGGTTGATGCTTATTTATAAAACCCTCTTAGCCCTCACTCCACCCCCATCTCAGCCTCTACAGTGACTGAAATGACTGCTACACTCAACAATGAGCTGCAGTTAGTTTCAGAGTGGGTGGCAAGGAATAAATTAGCTCTAAATATTTCTATATCTAAAAGCATTGTATTTGGAACAAGACACTCACTAAACCCTAAACCTCAACTAAATCTTGTAATAAATAATGTGGAAATTGAGCAAGTTGAGATTACTTCATCACTACTTTATTTATGAGAGGTAATGACATGTTGAATGCACCGAGCTGTCTGTCAGAACTACTGGCACACAGCTCGGACACCCATGCATACTCCATAAGACATGCCACAAGAGGTCTCTTCACAGTCCCCAAGTCCAGAACAGACTATGTGAGGCAGACAGTACTACAGAGAGCCATGACTACATGGAACTCTATTCCACATCAAGTAACTGATGCAAGCAGTAAAATTTGATATAAAAAAAACTGATGAAAAAACAGCGGGGACTGTGAAGCAACAAACATTGGTACAGGCACATGCACACACACACACACACACACACACACACACACACACACACACACACACACACACACACACACACACACACACACACACACACACACACACACACACACACTAACATATGCACTATAGATACACATGGATTTAGTACTGTAGATATGTGGTAGTGATGGAGTAGGTGCCTGAGGGCACACAGTGTGTTGTGAAATCTGTGAATGTATTGTAATTTTTTTAATTGTATAAACTGCCTTCATAAACTGCAGCTACTCTTCCTGGGGTCCAGCAAAATGAAGGCAGTTTATACAATTTAAAAAATTACAATACCATAACACCATAATAAATACAAAAATACAAATACTGCAGCACTCATCCTCCACATACAACACCCGTTCTGCCAGTCACATTCTGTTAAAAGGTACCCAAAGCACACATATCCTTGGGTCGCTCCTCTTTTCAGTTCGCAGCTAGCGACTGGAACAAGCTGCAAAAAAACACTCAAACTGGACAGTTTTATCTCAATCTCTTCATTCAAAGACTCAATCATGGACTCTCCTACTGACAGTTGCGGCCGCTTCATGTGATGTATTGTTGTCTCTACCTTCTTGCCCTTTGTGCTGTTGTCTGTGCCCAATTAAGTTTATACCATGTTTTGTGCTGCTACCATGTTGTGCTGCTGCCATGTTGTTGTCATGTTGTGTTGCTACTGTGCTGTGTTGTCATATGTTACTGCCATGCAATGTTGTCTTAGGTCTCTCTTTATGTAGTGTTGTCTCTTGTAGTGATTCTTTTTTTTTTTTAATCACAGCCCCCTTCCCCGCAGGAGGCCTTTTGCTTTTTGGCTTTTTGGTCATTGTAAATAAGAATTTGCTCTTAACTGACTTGTCTAGTTAAATTAAGGTAAAAAAGAACCAGTTAGTGATTTTGATGCTAAATATATAATACATTACAACTGTAGAGGAATTTTTTTGAAATTCAGCACCCCTGGTATATGGGGGGTGTATCAGTCTGTGTGATCATTTGTCTGTTAGTGTTTGCCTGAATGTACTTCACACCCTTGTCTAATTCCATAACAAACATTAGGTATGTAAGACACCTAAAATGCAGTTACACCACTCATTCCATTGTTCTCTACATATAGTATTAAATCAGCACTGACAGTGTTACATTTAACACTTGTCCAGTGTCTATACGGGTCCACACTTTTCAGTGTTAAATTAACACACCGCTTAAAAACATCAAGGATCCTACCCATTTTTTTCCATTTTCGCCTAAAATGACATACCCAAATCTAACTGCCTGTATCTCATTACCTGAAGCAAGGATATGCATATTCTTGATACCATGTGAACACTGAAGTTTGTGGAAATGTGAAATGAATGTAGGAAAATAACACAAATCGATCTGGTAAAAGATAATACAACAAAAAAACTAACAGTTTAAAAAATATAAAAAAATATAAAAATAAAAAAAATATAAAATCTTTGAAATGCAGGAGGAATGGCTGATCCAAAATGTTGATTTTGCCCACTAGATGGCAGTGTATGTGCAAAGTTTTAGACTGATCCAATGAACCATTGCATTTATTTTCAAAATGTTGTATCAAGACTGCCCAAATGTGCAGAGTTGGTTTATAAATAACTTTAAGTTCAAAGCTGTGCACTCTCCTCAAACAATAGCATGGTATTATTTCATTGTAATAGCTACTGTAAATTGGACAGTGCAGTTCGATTAACAAGAATTTAAGATTTCTGCCAATATCAGATATATCCATGTCCTGGAAAATGTTCTTGTTACTTACGACCTCATGCTAGTCGCATTAGCTTACGTTAGCTCAACCATCCCGTGGGGGACCCACCGATCCTGTAGAAGTTAATGTAAAGACTAATTTAGATATTTCCTAGAGGGCCTTGCCTTTTTGGGCCTGCCTGACCAAATTAACTTAGAAATGTGTGTTATAGATCTGTCATTCTTATTGAAAGCAAGTCTAAGAAGCGGTAGATTTCTTCTATGTGCGGTATTTCTATGCTTCCTGTTCTTAACCTCTTATGGCTAGGGGGCAGTATTTACACGGCCGGACAAAAAAAAACGTACCCGATTTAATCTGGTGACTACTCCTACCCAGTAACAAGAATATGCATATACTTATTAGATATGGATAGAAAACACCCTAAAGTTTCTAAAACTGTTTGAATGGTGTCTGTGAGTATAACAGAACTCATATGGCAGGCAAAAACCTGAGAGATTCCTTTACAGGAAGTGGCCTGTCTGACCATTTATTGGCTTTCTTTGACATCTCTTTCCAAAACAAAGGATCTCTGCGGTAACGTGTCACTTCCCACGGCTCCCATGGGCTCTCAGAGCCCGGGAAAAAGCTGAATGTCGTCATTCCAGCCCCAGGCTGAAACACATTATCGCCTTTGTCAAGTGGCCGATCAGGGGACAGTGGGCTTAGGCGCGTGCACTGGTCGCCACCGTCTTTCTTTTTTTTCCTCTATTTACCGGAACGCAGATTCCCGGTCGGAATATTATCGCTTTTTTACGAGATAAATTGCATAAAAATTGATTTTAAACAGCGGTTGACATGCTTCTAAGTACTGTAATGGAATATTTAGAATTTTTTTGTCACGAAATGCGCCATGCTCGTAACCCTGATTTACCATTTCGGATAGTTTCTTGAACGCACGAACAAAACGCCGCTGTTTGGATATAACGATGGATTATTTGGGATCAAACCAACATTTGTTATTGAAGTAGAAGTCCTGGGAGTGCATTCTGACGAAGAACACCAAAGGTAATCAAACTTTTGTAATAGTAAATCTGATTTTGGTGAAGGCTAAACTTGCCGGGTGTCTAAATAGCTAGCCCGTGATGGCTGGGCTATGTACTTAGAATATTGCAAAATGTGCTTTCACCAAAAAGCAATTTTAAAATCGGTCATAGTGAGTGCATAGAGGAATTCTGTATCTATAATTCTTAAAATAATTGTTATGCTTTTTGTGAACGTTTATCGTGAGTAATTTAGTAAATTGTTAGTAAATTCCCCGGAAGTTTGCTAGTTCTGAACGTCACATGCTAATGTAAAAAGCTGTTTTTTGATATAAATATGAACTTGATTGAACAAAACATGCATGTATTGTATAACATAATGTCCAAGGGTTGTCATCTGATGAAGATCATCAAAGGTTAGTGCTACATTTAGCTGTGGTTTGGGTTTATGTGACATTATATGCTAGCTTGAAAAATGGGTGTCTGATTATTTCTGGCTGGGTACTCTGCTGACATAATCTAATGTTTTGCTTTCGTTGTAAAGCCTTTTTGAAATCGGACAGTGTGGTTAGATAACCTGTTGGGTCTAGGGGGCAGCATTTGCACGTCTGGATAAAAAAAATGTACCCGATTTAATCTGGTTACTAATCCTACCCAGTAACTAGAATATGCATATACTTATTATATATGGATAGAAAACACTCTAAAGTTTCCAAAACTGTTTGAATGGTGTCTGTGAGTATAACAGAACTCATTTGGCAGGCAAAACCCTGAGACATTTTCTGACAGGAAGTGGATACCTGATGTGTTGTATTGACTTTAAACCTATCCCATTGAAAAACACAGGGGATTAGGAATATTTTGGCACTTCCTATTGCTTCCACTAGATGTCACCAGCCTTTACAAAGTGTTTTGAGTCTTCTGGAGGGAGATCTGACCGAACAAGAGCCATGGAACGGTGATGTCCCATTAGACACCTGGCGCGCTACTTCATGTTGGGTACCCTCGTTCCAATACGTTATAAAAGACTATGCATTCGTCCACCTTGAATATTATTCATGTTCTGGTTAAAAAAGGCCCTAATGATTTATGCTATACAACGTTTGACATGTTTGAACGAACGGAAATATATTTTTTTCCCCTCGTTCATGACGAGAAGTCCGGCTGGCTTACATCATGTGCTAACGAGACGGAGATTTTTGGACATAAATGATGAGCTTTTTTGAACAAAACTACATTCGTTATGGACCTGTGATACCTGGAAGTGACATCTGATGAAGAGAATCAAAGGTAATGGATTATTTACATAGTATTTTCGATTTTAGATCTCCCCAACATGACGTCTAGTCTGTATCGCAACGCGTATTTTTCTGGGCGCAGTGCTCAGATTATTGCAAAGTGTGATTTCCCAGTAAGGTTATTTTTAAATCTGGCAAGTTGATTGCGTTCAAAAGATGTAAATCTATAATTCTTTAAATGACAATATAATATTTTACCAATGTTTTCTAATTTTAATTATTTAATTTCTGACGCTGACTTGACTGCCGGTTATTGGAGGGAAACGATTTCCTCAACATCAATGCCATAGTAAAACGCTGTTTTTGGATATAAATATGAACTTGATAGAACTAAAAATGCATGCATTGTCTAACATAATGTCCTAGGAGTGTCATCTGATGGAGATTGTAAAAGGTTAGTGCATCATTTTAGCTGGTTTTATGGTTTTGGTGACCCTGTCTTTGACTTGACAAAACATTACACACAACTCTTGTAAATGTACTGTCCTAACATACTCTAAATTTATGCTTTCGCCGTAAAACCTTTTTGAAATCGTAAAACGTGGTTAGATTAAGGAGATGTTTATCTTTCAAATGGTGTAACATAGTTGTATTTTTGAAAAATTTGAATTTTGACATTTATTTGGATTCAAATTTGCCGCTCTTGAAATGCACCTGCTGTTGATGGAGTGCACCACGGGTGGCACGCTAGCGTCCCACCTAGCCCCAAGAGGATAAAGGAGAGTCTTGTCTTTAAAATGGTGTAAAATAGTCATATGTTTGAGAAATTGAAGTAATAGCATTTCTAAGGTATTTGAATATCGCGCCACGGGATTAGACTGGCTGTTGCGTAGGTGGGACGATTTGGTGCCACCTACCCTAGAGAGGCAGATGATGATGGGCAAGTAGAGATACTGGGGTGTATGTAGAGCAAGAGTGTAAGTAATAATATGGGAATGAGGTAGTTGGGTGTGCTATATACAGATTGGCTGTGTACAGGTACAGTGATCGGTAAGCTGCTCTGACAGCTGATGCTTAAAGTTAGAGATGGAGATATAAGACTCCAGCTTCATTGATTTTTGTTATTCGTTCCTGTCATTGGCAGCAGAGAACTGGAAGGAAAGGCGGCCAAAGGAAGTGTTGGCTTTGGGGATGACCAGTGAAATGTACCTGCTGGAGTGCGTGCTACGGGTGGGTGTTGCTATGGTGACCAGTGAGTTGAGATAAGGCGGGGCTTTACCTAGCAAAGACTTATAGATGCCCTGGAGCCAGTGGGTTTGCAGACAAATATGTAGTGAGGGCCAGCCAACAAGAGCATACAGGTCACGGTGGTGGGTAGTATATGGGGCTTTGGTGACAAAACGGATGGCACTGTGATAGACTACATCTAGTTTGCTGAGTAGAGTGTTGGAGGTTAACTTGTAAATGGCATCACCGAAGTCAAGGATGGGTAGGATAGTCAGTTTACGAGGGTATGTTTGGAAGCATGAGTGAAGAAAGCTTTGTTTTGTGAAATAGGAAGCCGATTCTAGATTTAATTTTGGATTGGAGATGCTTAATTCTTCTGGGTACCTGGGATGGTAGCGTCTCACCTGGCCAACATCAAGTGAAATTGCAGAGAGTGAAATTCAAAAATACTCAATTCAAATATTTAACATTCTTGAAAATATGTTATACATCAAAATAAAGCTTAACTTCTTGTTAATCCAGCCGCTATGTCAGATTTCAAAAAGGCTTTACGGCAAAAGCATACCATGCAATTATCTGAGGACAGCACCCAGCACACAAAACATTACATACATAAAGGGCACATTTTGGCATTTGCTGTATGATTGATGAGAAACTCCATATTACAAATGTACGGTCCTTACTAGATGTCCGCGAATGCTTCTAAAATTTGCGGACGGCGGCGGGTCGTGCACCAGGGCCAGATCCTCCGGGAAGTCAAACAAAGTCTCTCGGACATTTGGTTTCCGTTTTATAAAATTTTCAAATTCTGGTCATTTTTCCGCTGTCCCGGTAAATTCCAGCAGATGGCGAATGGAATCATATTGCAAATGTACAAAACATCAATCACGACATGGCCATTTCTCCTAAATGGAAAAGACTTCGAAGACGAAACTTGGTGTGCATAGGTTTGGCATAATGGGCAGTTAGCCCCGAACAAGATGGCATCGAGGCCTCAACGCTTTTTGAGTTAACCTGTTTGGGATAGGGGCAGTATTTTCACGGCTGGATAAAAAAACGTACCCGATTTAATCTGGTTACTACTCCTGCCCAGTAACTAGAATATGCATATAATTGGCTTTGGATAGAAAACACTTCAAAGTTTCTAAAACTGTTTGAATGGTGTCTGTGAGTATAACAGAACTCAAATGGCAGGTCAAAACCTGAGAAGATTCTGTACAGGAAGTACCCTGTCTGACCATTTCTTGGCCTTCTTTGCCATCTCTATCCATTACAAAGGATCTCTGCTGTTACGTGACACTTCCTACAGCTCACATGGGCTCTCAGAAGGCGGCAAAAAGCTGAATCGTGGCTTTGCAGGCTCTGGCTGAAAAAGTAGCGCGTTTGGGTAGTGGCTGGTTACAGTACTGTGAGACTCAGGCGCGTGCCCGCGTCGACCGAATGCTTTGTTTTCTTTCCTCTGTTTACCTAAACGGAGATTCCCGGTCGGAATATTATCGCTTTTTTATGAGAAAAATGGCATAAAAATTGATTTTAAACAGCGGTTGACATGCTTCGAAGTACGGTAATGGAATATTTAGAATTTGTCACGAATTGCACCATGCTCGCCACCCTTATTTACCCTTTAGGATAGTGTCTGGAACGCACGAACAAAACACCGCTATTTGGATATAACGATGGATTATTTTGGACCAAACCAACATTTGTTATTGAAGTAGCAGTCCTGGGAGTGCATTCTGACGAAGACAACAAAGGTAATCAAACTTTTGTAATAGTAAATCTGACTTTGGTTAGGGCTAAACTTGGTGGGTGTCTAAATGGCTAGCCGTGATGGCTGGGCTATCTACTGAGAATATTGCAAAATGTGCTTTCACCGAAAAGCTATTTTAAAATCGGACACCTCGATTGCACAAAGGAGTTCTGTATCTATAATTCTTAAAATAATTATGTTTTTTGTGAACGTTTATCGTGAGTAATTTAGTAAATTGTTAGTAAATTCCCCGGAAGTTTGCGGGGGGGTATGCTAGTTCTGAACGTCACATGCTAATGTAAAAAGCTGTTTTTTGATATAAATATGAACTTGATTGAACAAAACATGCATGTATTGTATAACATAATGTCCTAGGTGTGTCATCTGATGAAGATCAAAGGTTAGTGCTGCATTTAGCTGTCTTCTGGGTTTTTGTGACATTATATGCTAGCTTGAAAAATGGGTGTCTGATTATTTCTGGCTGGGTACTCTGCTGACATAATCTAATGTTTTGCTTTCGTTGTAAAGCCTTTTTGAAATCGGACAGTGTGGTTAGATTAATGAGAGTCTTGTCTTTAAAATGCTGTAAAATAGTCATATGTTTGAGAAATTGAAGTAATAGCATTTCTAAGGTATTTGAAAATCGCGCCACGGGATTCAACTGGCTGTTGCGTAGGTGGGACGAATTCGTCCCGCCTAGCCCAGAGAGGTTAACACTTGATCTGATTTAATTACAGTCATTTCATTCAACTATGGCAGATAAACAACCACATATCACAGTCGTAGCAAGTAAAACCTAACATGTGTTACCATTACTGAGAATGTTGTTGTAGGGAAAGCGTGTACTTGCAAATTGTATTTGAAATGTTTTTGAAAATACAAAATTCATACAATAACTATTTGGATTAATACAATACATTGCTAAAGTATTTTGTATTTTATTTTGATACATTGGTCTTTAGAGTATTTTGTGATTGTAACAAGATAGTACTATGCTCATCTCTGACTGTAAATCCAAAGATATTTGGCATGACAACGAGACAAAGAGTTGGCAATTGTACGATAGTGTCACGATTTCCGCCGAAGTTGGTCCCTCTCCTTGTTCGGGTGGCGTTCGGCGGTCGACGTCACCAGTTTTCTAGCCACCACCGATCCACTTTTCATTTTCCATTTGTTTTGTCTTCATTGTACACACCTGGTTTCCATTCCCATAATTATGTTCCTTATTTAACCCTCTGGTTCCCCCCCCCATGGTTTTGTGCGTGTTTGTTCATTGTAAGTTGGTCTGTGTTTGTGAGCTTGTTTATTTTCCTTCTTGGAATATTTGCTGTTTTGAGTAAAGTTACGTGAATTACTCATCTCTGTGTCCTGCGCCTCACTCCGCCTTACCTGCTACACCTAGACGCCTTACAGATAGCACAAACAGGTTTATTTGCAGGATGTATGCATTTAATGTAACATGCTACCAACACTACACACGCATGTCAAATGCAGGTAAAAGAATGCAAGAAAAATGAAACAAGGAACGTTGATAAACACAAGACAGGGGTTGTCTGCTTCTCTCCACACTATCCCAACTATTTATTTAACACTGTGTGCACAGCAGCACTGACCTCACTGTTGATGTCGGCCCCAGAGTCCAGCAGCATCTTAACCATGGCCTCGTCTCCTCGCACACAGGCATACATGAGTGGTGTCATCCCCTAGAGGGGAGAGATGGAGAGAAAAATGGCGACAGATTCACAGTCACTTGCAGAGGTGACACTTACATGAGCATATGGTCCCAATTTCAGGGATGTCAGTATTCCTAAAGTGTGGACACTGTACTTCTTCATCACAAGGTCGGAAACCCTAGCGACCTAAATAACTACTGCCATATATTAAAGCTTTTCGAATCATTGATAAACTCTCTACTTCGCTCCTTCTTAACCAGCAAATATATCCTAAATACATATTAATAAGGATTTTGACAAGGTCAAAGTACCATCTCAGCTGCATCCATTGATGTCAATGATATTGTATGCTTGCTAGATAAAAATCAGCATTCTTTTGCCTTGTTTATTGACCTGTCAAAGGCACTTATTGTTATTGAACAAACTGTCTCGGTTGGACATGACAGCAACCAGAAATTACCTTATGGGCAGATCTCAATGTATTGTTGCTGACTATCAATTCACAATTCCTTGAGGTCAGTAAATGTGTACGTCAAGGGTCCATACTATTCACATTATATATGCACTTTATATTGGTTCCTCAGAAAAAAACTAAACTTCTGATGAAAGCACTCTATTTTATTTAACCAGGCAAGTCAGTTAAGAACAAATTCTTATTTACAATGACGGCCTACCCTGGCAACGCTGGGCCAATTGTGTGCCACGCTATGGGACTCCAATCACAGCCAGATGTGATGCAGCCTGGATTTGAAGGTACTGCAGTGACGCCTCTTGCACTAAGATGCAGGGTCTTAGACCACTGTGCCACTTGGGAGCTTATTAAGGTGCCACAGAAATCAAAACAGTATCCTATTAATTTTTCAAAGCTCTTATACAAAAACTCACGTATTACCTCATTGCTAGTTATCACGTCCTGACCCTAGTAAGATGTTATTTTCTATAGTAGAGTAGGTCAGGGCGTGACAGGGAGTGTTTTGTGTTTTCTATGTTTTCTATTTCTATGTTTAAGTTGTAGTTTTTCTATTTCTATGTTGGGGTTGTTTGGGTTGATCTCCAATTGGAGGCAGCTGGTCCTCGTTACCTCTGATTGGAGATCATATTTAAGTAAGGTTTTTTTTTCTGTTTTTGTGGGTTATTATTATATTTGTGAGTGATGTTTGTTTCTCTCTGCGTCACGGTTTGTAGTTTTGTCAATCCAGTTATTTATGTATTGCAAAGTTTCACGGATTTAATAAAATGTGGAACTAAAACCACGCTGCACTTTGGTCCGCTCCTTTCGACAGCCGTGACACTAGTAACCTACAGAAGTATGATGGCCATAACTGTGAGCCTGTAAGGTAACTCAAGATTCCTTCTATCACTACCAATTTAGATAAAATGTCCTTCAGTTTTTACTCTTTTTATTATGATTTGAGGTTGAACCTTAGTAAATATAGCTCATTAGCGTGTAGGGCACACCGATTGGTGTCACCTCAGTCAGTATATGTTATACCTGTGCTGGTTGCGATCTCGTTAGTGGGAAAGTGTTTCACCTATGCTGGCCCAGGTGCTATTTAAGAGTGGCTGGCCAAGTGCTCTCCCTGTGTTGATTTCTAGACTAAACAGTCCTATATCTGAGTTCCCTGATTTAGTTTTGCTCCACCTTTTTGGTTTGCTTCCTGTCTTTAGGTTTGTTGTGGATTTTGCATTTATTTGCCTCTTCTTGGGCAAATTTAGTGGATGTCTTTTTGGGTTCTAGTTGTTGCTAGAAAACTTTCAGTGGACACACATATGGCTGTCTTCTAGAACTACTCCCAAAACCCCACCTGTTGTTTTGGCTGTTGGTTAGTGACTTTGTTAGTTCTCTCTTCTGTTTGAGCGACATTCATGATTGGGAACGTAACAAAATGGGGGCTCGTCCGGGATCTTGTTTCCCATGAGTATGGTAGTTGCTTTAATCGCCTACTCTGAAGCTCTGCTGTGCACAGATATTTGAGTGTTCAAAATACACTTTTGTGGTAGAGTTTCTGTCACTGACATCCACAGTCTTATAAATATCAATAAAGCCATTGACTAAGTTGGAAGCATTTGTGGAAAACCCTACGCTAGATAAATGTACAAAGGCGAATCTACTCATCATTGCAAAGCATTATCAAGTCAAGGTGTTCTGGCGATCCAAAAGCAGTAGTCAGAGTTGATCGGTACTGCTTTGGTGGAGGAGGAAATCCTTCCAGAGAGGGAGGATGATAAATGTCTTACGGGTAATATGCTCAACGTCTCCGGTTTACTAATCACTGGCTCTAACTATCATCATTACGCAAACCTGGCACCATCTTTACGCGCACCTGTGCCTCTCCGTTTCAAGCCCTTGATAATCGGCCACTAGGATCCGGAACCATCACCACACCACTCACCCTCACCATGGAGTCCATTCATCAGGAGAACATTCCCTTCTTCATCACTAGTGCACCAGCTCACAAGATCATCCTCGGCCTCCCATGGCTTCAATGCCATAACCCCACCATCTCATGGTCGAGGATGAGAATCACGGACTAGTCACCCTAATGCCGGAGGACCTCCTTTCCCGTTCCCTCTCGAGTCTTTGCATCTGTGGTCTGGGATGTAGATGTGGACATTCGCCAGGCTCTGAAGAGGCAACCTGCACCCACTACATGTCCTCCTGAGCGCATCTACGTTCCCATGGGGATAAGGGTGCGGCTGTTGACCTGGGCACACACAGCCGTTGTCGCTGGACATCCTGGGATCACCCATACTAATCAATCTCTCTCCGAAAGTATTGGTGGCCCACCTTTGCTACATCAACTCCTGTTCTGTGTTTGGGCAAACTAAGAACTAAGTCCCTCCGGCACGGTCCAGCAGGGAAACTCCTTCCCCTTCCTGTTCCTCAGCATCCCTGGTCTCATCTATCCATTAATATTGTCACTAATCTCGCCCTCTGACGGGTTTACCACCATTTTGGTGGTTATGGATAAATTCTCTAAATCCTGTCTTTTATCCCTCTCTCTGGTCTCCCTACTTCTCTCCAGGTTGCTGAGGCACTTCCAGCAGGTCTTCCGGCATTCGAGGGTGGCTGTTGTCTGTGTGCAGAGGGTCCCTGGTTTGAGCCCAGGTAGGGGCGAGGAGAGGGACGGAAGCAAAACTGTTACATGGGCACCATTTTAATCAGGAGAATCTCCTCTTTGTAGTTATGTAAGTCTGGGCAGCGAGCTCATTTGTCAATCACTAGACCAGAAATAGTCCGAAATTTGAATTTTTTTCCCCTACTTTTTCATTATGCAGACATAAGCACAGTTGACACCATCGTGGTGCGGATGTTTACTTTCTACACAAGATGTTTTTTTTTTCAGTTTCGTCCGATGAACAGATTGTAGTGGTAAAATAGATATTTATGTAATTCTAAGCATCCCTCCAGTCAAAACAAGCTCTGCGAACATTCGATTCCATTAATTTGCTATGGGCTCATGCTAGTGTTCCAGTTTAGCCAGCCGTTTATTCAGCCTTGGGTGAATTTTGAAACGTTCTATTGTCCAGCCTATAGATAGCCAGAGCAAATTTACGAAAGCACTCGAATGTCCGTTGAAAGCACAACGAGTATACCATTTAGCTAAGAATGCCGAGAATAATCAAAAGATAGCCTATAGTTAATATACTGGCAAGTTTGTATAACAACTAACCTAGCTAACATACCGGTACATACTGCTATAATGATATGCTATGTGGTTCGTAAGGACAGCATTGCTAACAAATTGTCAGCCAACATAACTTTAAGGTAACTTATTTGAAAAGGCATTACTTTATTACATTGAGTAGCAAGCTATCCCTTGGTCGTTAGGGCAAATCTGGTCTGGGTTTTTTTTTTACACCTAGCTCGGCTATCAGACTATTCTTTAGTTAAGGTTGAATAGTCTATTGTTCGGCTATTAGCCCTCCTCCCCAACTTGCAACAAATTGTTGTTCCCATCTCATTCCTTTCCCTGTTCCACGCATCATCATTCTGTGCCTGAGTGGCTCGCTTGTGGGCGTGCTGGCAGGATATGGCAGCATCTTCGGTTGTGTCAAGAATTCTGCATACAGTAGCATATTTGTAGGAAGTTGTGGTTATATTCACAGGCAAATTGCTATGGAGGTACATTTGTCTTTTTGTCGAGAGCAAAACCTTTATTTTCATTCAAATAATTCTTAAAGCAACTTTTTTCTGACACAAAGGAAGTCAACGGACACCTACGAAGATGGCATCTCAGGGAAGCAGCACTGGGCTGTATTGACGTATCCTAAATTAACATCTGCTGCTTTAGATTGAACGGTCATATCTCAGTAGTTGTTTACATATCTATAAAAAATAAAGCTGTTTTCTTTACTTTCAGAGAGCGAGCTGACCAAGGGGTCGAAAATGTAGATATTGCCAGATTTTCACTGTCCGAGGAACAGGCCGTGGAAGCTTTATTGCTGGCAAGTGTCCATAACCAGATGTAATTACACTGTTCTGTGTTCTTTTTCTCCATGTCTGCCTGTCTTGTTGTACATGGAACCTGTCTCACATGCATTAGATTTAAAAAAAAAAAATTAAGATGTCAGCTGCTAATTTTCAGATTTACACCAAACACAGTCATTTTCACTGGACTCTGTTGCCAAGTCATGATTACCCTGGGGGTTAGCCTTGCAATAATCAAGTGGTGAGATGCATAGGCGTCTATTTAAATCTTTCAGGTACACTCCGATAGGTGTCTGCATCACATACAGTATCTTCTATTGACATTATCTTCCATTTGTCCTCGTCTTTTTCAGCATAATGTACTCTGTAGCCACTTATTGTGGACACCACACACACAATAAGTCTCTCCTTCACTTCTTCCTTTCTCCCTAAATCCTCTAGGTTATATAAGCTGTTTTGGTGAATCCCTCCTGCATCTGAACTGGCTGACAGAGGGTGCAGCATGATCATAGGTGAGATGTCAGTTGGTCGAGTCAACAGGAAGTATTATTAAAGATGCTTTACATTGAAATACAGATGTAGTAGTCCCAGAGTTAATGACCCAAGGTCAGTTTTGCATTTCACCTCCTGATTTAAGATGACTGACCATGTTAGAATAAAAAAGGCTTAATCATGCTCTCTATCCATTTGTCACTCGTCTGCAGGTATGTTTTGATGTGAGACGTCATCGCCACCTCATCCGCTCTTAAGATAACCTTCGGGCCAACTGGGGGGCCGAGGCTGGTTAGGAGACACCACAATTGTGACGAACTGAGAGAATATTAGGGTAGCACTGTAATTCATGAATCATATGCTGTCTGCTGCTGTTCTTACCTCTTTCCCTTTGTCTTCTACACCTCTATCCCCACCTCATCTTTCTTCCTTGTTTTATAATGCACACCATATGGGCATTGAAGTACAGATTGAACTTGTATTTATAATATAAAAATTATCAATTATAATGCATGCATTTATAATACCTGGATAATTAACTTTTGAATAAAGCGTTTCACTTTCTCCACTGGTTGAAATTAAGTCTCATTGAAATACTATTCTGTGTCCTCAGATTAATGCAGATGAAGGGAGTTAGATATGCATATTTTCTGTATATATGAATTACAAATCGATCATGTTTCCAGTTTATTACAATGTGTAATCATTGATGTCCCAGGAGCAGGAGTGGTAAACACTGAAGTGTATAATTGTAATACATACACGCAGACACGGCATCATTCAAATAATGGAGTTTGCTATGACTTAAAGAATGCCTCAGATTCATACCTGAACCGCACCTTATTTGCCAAGAAAGAGTTCAGTGAATATATTCAGTATACAGGCTACAATATGGGAATCTCATGCATGGTAATAACTACAGTGCATGTGTATATAGGACTTGAATCCTTGGCACAATAAAGTTATTATATTCTACTCTATCAGTAGGCTTCATTAACCTCTATGGGCTAGGTGGGACGCTTGCTACTCAACAGCCAGTGTAAACCCGTGGCGCGTTATTCAAATACCTCTAAAATATGACTATTTTACAAAATTTTAAAGACAAGACTCTCGTTAATCTAACCACACTGTCCGATTTCAAAAAGGCTTTACAACGAAAGCAAAACATTAAATTATGTCAGCAGAGTACCCAGCCAGAAATAATCAGACACCCATTTTTCAAGCTAGCATATGTCACATAAACCCAAACCACAGCTAAATGCAGCACTAACCTTTGATCTTCATCAGATGACAACCCTAGGACATTATGTTATACAATACATGCATGTTTTGTTCAATCAAGTTCATATTTATATCAAAAACCAGCTTTTTACATTAGCATGTGACTAGCATGTGACTAGCATTCCCACTGAACACTGCCGGTGAATTTACTAAATTACTCACGATAAACGTTCACAAAAAACATATTTTAAGAATTATAGATACAGAACTCCTCTATGCACTCGAGATGTCCGATTTTAAAATAGCTTTTCGGTGAAAGCACATTTTGCAATATTCTCAGTAGATAGCCCGGCATCACAGGGCTAGCTATTTAGACACCCAGCAAGTTTAGCCTTCACTAAACTCCGATTTACTATTAGAAAAGTTTGATTACCTTTGGTGTTCTTCGTCAGAATGCACTCCCAGGACTGCTACTTCAATAACAAATGTTGGTTTGGTCCCAAATAATCCATTGTTATATCCAAACTGCGGCGTTTTGTTCGTGCGTTCAAGACACTATCCGAAAGGGTAAATAAGGGTGGCGAGCATGGCGCATTTCGTGACAAAAAAATTGTAAATATTCCATTACCGTACTTCGAAGCATGTCAACCGCTGTTTAAAAATTTTTATGCCATTTTTCTCGTAAAAAAGCGATACTATTCCGACCGGGAAAGCCTGTATACGTACAAAGAGAGAGAAAATAAATACATCTCGTGCCCTCGTGCACGAGCGTGAGTCTCAGAGTACTCTGACCAGCCACTATCCAAACGCGATAATGTGTTTCAGCCAGAGGCTGCCTCGATATCGTTCAGCTTTTTCCCGGGTTCTGAGAGCCTATGGGAGCCGTAGGAAATGTCACGTTACGGCAAAGATCCTCAGTCTTCAATAAAAAGAGCCAAGATTAACAACTTGTCAGAGGGCGCTTCCTGTATGGAATCTTCTCAGGTTTTTGCCTGCCATATGAGTTCTGTTATACTCAGACACCATTCAAACAGTTTTAGAAACTTTAGGGTGTTTTCTATCCAAAGCCAATAATTATATGCATATTCTAGTTACTGGGCAGGAGTAGTAACCAGATTAAATTGGGTACGTTTTTTATCCGGCCATGTCAATACTGCCCCCTAGCCCTAACAGGTTAATGCCATTCAGACTTGAAGTTGATACGACAACTATATCAGCTGAGGTTCATAGGTTCTGAACTAATATTCATACCAATCTAACGTTTTAGGGTCCATACACAGATCGGCTACATACTGTAACTAGCTACACATCCATAGGCAGTTATTTTTATCCTCCGCTACACAATAAGTAAATAGTTAGCTAGCTATGTTACTTCAGCTGCAAGCTTACACAATTGTACATTCAATTTGTAATAAATGCTTTAGCTAGCTAGATTCTTTACATACACTTTCACAAGAAGACAGCCTGGTGTGTTGGTTTTCTCAGGAGTCCCTAAAACATTTAAACAAAGTACAAATTAATTCTAACACTAGCTAGCTGGCTAATGTTAGCTAGTCAAAACTTGCTAAATAGCGATTTTCGTGAATAAACTTGACAAAAAAATATTCACAAATGTGTGTTTTCATTAACTAACATTCCTCTCAATTGTACATTTTTTGCTTGACTCGTTATGATGTTATAGCAACTTACATCTGGTTCCCCCGTAATGCTTTGTCAGCCATTTTTGTTGAAGAACGCCACAAGGCAAGGGTGGCTCTCGTCAAAATTCGTCATTGGAACCACTCGATATGATTGGTCATATAAAAACCTTGGGACCCAAAATGAAAAATGAGTGCTCTAACTCCCCCTTGTGGTGGTCTCGAGCAATGAAGCCGTGACGCTGGGTACCTCTATATCCCGCGGTGCAAGCTCGCAACTTTTAAAAGCAGAACCACTGTAGACACCAGAACAGTGTTGCATTTTAATGTAAAGCTTTATTCAGAGTGCCTTGCCTGCTAACGAGCAATGACTGTATATGTTAATGTCAGAGACGTTGTTGTTGCATTCATCCATTTTCGATCTTATGGAGTTCACCAAGTGAGACCCTAAACACGTGTGTGTGTGTGTGTGTGTGTGTGTATACACTGCTCAAAAAAATAAAGGGAACACTTAAACAACACAATGTAACTCCAAGTCAATCACACTTCTGTGAAATCAAACTGTCCACTTAGGAAGCAACACTGATTGACAATACATTTCACATGCTGTTGTGCAAATGGAATAGACAACAGGTGGAAATTATAGGCAATTAGCAAGACACCCCCAATAAAGGAGTGGTTCTGCAGGTGGGGACCAGACCACTTCTCAGTTCCTATGCTTCCTGGCTGATGTTTTGGTCACTTTAGAATGCTGGCGGTGCTTTCACTCTAGTGGTAGCATGAGACGGAGTCTACAACCCACACAAGTGGCTCAGGTAGTGCAGCTCATCCAGGATGGCACATCAATGCGAGCTGTGGCAAGAAGGTTTGCTGTGTCTGTCAGCGTAGTGTCCAGAGCATGGAGGCGCTACCAGGAGACAGGCCAGTACATCAGGAGACGTGGAGGAGGCCGTGGGAGGGCAACAACCCAGCAGCAGGACCGCTACCTCCGCCTTTGTGCAAGGAGGAGCAGAAGGAGCACTGCCAGAGCCCTGCAAAATGACCTCCAGCAGGCCACAAATGTGCATGTGTCTGCTCAAACGGTCAGAAACACACTCCATGAGGGTCCACAGGTGGGGGTTGTGCTTACAGCCCAACACCGTGCAGGACGTTTGGCATTTGCCAGAGAACACCAATATTGGCAAATTCGCCACTGGCGCCCTGTGCTCTTCACAGATGAAAGTAGGTTCATACTGAGCACATGTGACAGTCTGGAGATGCCGTGGAGAACGTTCTGCTGCCTGCAACATCCTCCAGCATGACCGGTTTGGCGGTGGGTCAGTCATGGTGTGGGGTGTCATTTCTTTGGGGGGCCGCACTGCCCTCCATGTGCTCGCCAGAGGTAGCCTGACTGCCATTAGGTACCGAGATGAGATCCTCAGACCCCTTGTGAGACCATATGCTGGTGCGGTTGGCCCTGGGTTCCTCCTAATGCAAGACAATGCTAGACCTCATGTGGCTGGAGTGTGTCAGCAGTTCCTGCAAGAGGAAGGCATTGATGCTATGGACTGGCCCGCCCGTTCCCCAGACCTGAATCCAATTGAGCACATCATGTCTCTCTCCATCCACCAACGCCACGTTGCACCACAGACTGTCCAGGAGTTGGCGGCTGCTTTAGTCCAGGTCTGGGAGGAGATCCCTCAGGAGACCATCCGCCACCTCATCAGGAGCATGCCCAGGCATTGTAGGGAGGTCATACAGGCACGTTGAGGCCACACACACTACTGAGCCTCATTTTGACTTGTTTTAAGGACATTACATCAAAGTTGGATCAGCCTGTAGTGTGGTTTTCCACTTCAATTTTGAGTGTGACTCCAAATCCAGACCTCCATGGGTTGATAAATTGGATTTCCATTGATTATTTTTGTGTGATTTTGTTGTCAGCACATTCAACTATGTAAAGAAAAAAGTATTTAATAAGATTATTTCTTTCATTCAGATCTAGGATGTGTTGTTTAAGTGTTCCGTACATACACATATACATATACATACACACACACACATATATACATATATCTATATACATACACACACACACAACTAGTGATAGGCATTCTGAGTCTTTCGGTGAGTGGGCATTAACAAATAAGAGCTCACTAGCAAGTGTGAAAATCTAAGCAAAATCTTTCAAGGGCATTTTCTCCTACTTGGGATAATTTTTTAACTAAATAAACTTGAATCATTTAGCAGACACTTTCATAGTATACAGAGCGACTGACAGGGGCAATTAGGATTTAGTGCCTTGCTAAAGGGCATATTGACAGATTTTTCAACTTGTCTGCTTGTCACGTCCTGACCAGTAAAAGAGGTTGTTTGTTTTTGTAGTTTGGTCAGGGCATGGCAGGGGGTGTTTGTTTTATGTGTTTCGGGGGTTTTGGTATATGTTCTATGTTAGTATATTTCTATGTCCGTGTCTAGTTTTTCTATTTCTATGTTTAGGGTTTTTGTTTGACCTTCAATTGGAGGCAGCTGTTTCTTGTTGCCTCTGATTGGAGGTCCTATTTAGTAGAGGGTTTTCAGCTTGTGTTTGTGGGTGGTTGTTTTCAGTCTAGTGTTTTGTACCTGACAGAACTGTTAAGCTGTCGTTCGTTTTTTTGTTTTGTCGTGTTCAATAAAAGTTAAAAATGAGCACTCAACCTGCTGTGCCTTGGTCTACTCCCTTCGACGGCCGGTATACCGCTCGGGGATTCACACCAGCGACCTTTCAGTTATTGGCCTAATGTGCTTAACCTCTAAGCTATTTTACAAGAAAGCAGCTATGCAAAACGTGCCCAGTTAGCTCTCAGTTTTCCATACACCCACTTGCAGTATGCTGAAAGTCTATAAACTGTCGAAGCAGCATAACATTCCCATGATTCCTCCAACTACAGTGTATGATACTCACATGCAGAGAGGTATTGTTAGTAGTAATCTTGTCCCCATAAAATTGAGCTCTGTCAATAGCTCGAAAATGGTTTATTGCTCATCCAGTGCAGCTTCGGGTGCTACCTTGGATACTCCATCTGATATGAATTCCTGTAGCAATGGCATTGGAATAATTCATTTGAATGCTAGAAGCCTGATACAAAAGTTGGACTTTATTGAAATTTTGGTCTCACAATCAAATGTTGACGTATTGGTTGTATCTGAATCGTGGCTGTGTGATTCTGTGCCTGATTCAGATGTTCAGTTGATTGGGTACAATATTTATAGAGCTGATAGAGTTGGTAGAGGTGGTGGTATCGCGATTTATGTAAAATGCTGCTTAAATGTTTCTGTGTCCATATCAACCTCTGTCCCAAAGCAATATGAATGTCTAGTTTTAAATTTGGTACTTGGTAATAATGCTCGTTTAACTCTAGGAGGGGTATATCGCCCCCCCTCAGCTCCTCCTTGTACTCTATGCAAATTATCTGATATACTGTCTAATTATGCAAACTCTGAATTACTGATTTTGGGAGATTTTAACCTGGATTGGCTTTCACCAGTATCCGATAAATTAAAAGTAATTTGTACTGAGCTAAATCTAACTCAGCTGATAACTAAACCAACCCGTCCCAAGTTTAAGAACCCAGTAAAATCTACTCTACTAGACATTATTCTAACAAACACCCCCCATAAATACACAGCCAGTGGGGTTTTTGCAAATGATATCAGTGACCACTGCCCTATTGCTTGTATTAGAGATACCAGGCTGAAACACTCTGATCCCTGTATAATCTCTAAGAGAAATTATAAACATTTCTCACAACAAGCTTTTACCCTTGACTCTGACTCACTCTGAGTATTTATCCACTTGCTGCTTTCTGGACCCGGTTTTAACCCTTGCTTTTTTCTCTTCTATTGTTACCTCTATGTCTGATAAACATGCCCCGCTTAAGAATCACAGAGTAAGAAACCGAACCAGTTCTTGGTTCTCTCCTGAATTGTCAGGTCTTTTCCTGCAAAAGAATCGGGCCTGGGCCTTGGCGAGGAAAACAGGTACTCCAGCTGATTGGCTGTTTTTTAGGCAATTGAGAAATAAATGTACTGCAGCTGTCAAAAAGGCAAAATCAAATTACTTCCTTAATGCTATGACAGATTCTGCAGGAGATCCTGCAAAATTCTGGAAAACCGTTAATTCACTGAAACGGGGGAATTCTGCTGTTTCTCTTCCTAAGCAAATTACCTCAGATTCCTGTATCCTAAGTGAAAAAAATGATATTTGTGATGCTTTTAATAAGCATTTCATCTCTGCTGGTTTTTTATTTGAAAGGAAAAGTGGCCATTGTGGCACTGGCCAGTTAGTTGATTTTTCGTCTTGCTTTTCAACCGTTACTCTGAAAAATGGTAACCCTGTTTTTAGTTTCCAGAAAATAACCAAAGCAGAGGTTCTAGCTGCCCTGTGTGCCATTGATACTAAGAAATCCTTAGGCGCTGACAATTTAGACCCGTTCTTACTTAAGTGTGCTGCACCTATCATTGCTGGTTCAGTGACACACATTTTTAATCTAACATTAAGCACAGGAATTATCCCTAAGGTGTGGAAAGCAGCTTTTGTTCTGCCATTACATAAGGGAGGTGACGGTAGTGATTTGGATAACTATCGACCCATCTCTAGGCTCCCTTGTCTGGCAAAGATCCTAGAATCTATAGTCAACAAACAGACAATCAATCTGGTTTTAGATCTAAACACAGTACCACATCAGCCACTATGCTTGTTGTAAATGATATTGCAAATGCCTTAGATGATAGAAAGCACTGTGCTGCGTTGGTAGATTTGTCAAAAGCTTTTGACACTGTAGACCATGCTATCCTTTTGAGTAAGCTGTCATCTATAGGAGTGGGCACTGATGCCTGCCGATGGTTTTATGACTATCTTAAAGATAGAACTCAGGGTGTCATGGTCGACGGGGTCAAGTCTGACTCCTTACAGTTACTTAAAGGGGTGCCTCAGGGTTCAATAATTGGCCCACTATTGTTCTCACTTTATATAAACAACATTGGTGATGATGTCAAATATTGTAAATTCCATTTATATGCAGATGACACAGTGATGTACTCTATTGCTCCAACAGCAGACCAAGCTTTAATGCAGTTGGAGTCTGATTTTAGGATACTACAGGGGTCTCTTTTACAGCTTAAACTTGTTTTAAACGCTAAGAAAACAAATGTCATGTTTTTTTCTAGGTCTAAACTCTCAGTTAGAAACACTTTTGTAATCACTAGCTTGGATGGTACTCAAATCAAACAGGTCTCTGCATATAAATATTTAGGGGTATGGTTAGATAAGCTTTCTTTTAAAAAACATGTTACTGAATTGGGAAAAAAGCTCAAATTCAAGATAGGGTTCCTTTACAGAAACAGGGCTTGTCTGTCCTTTGTAAATAGAAAACAAATTGTGCAGGCTACTTTTATGTCCGTTTTAGATTATGGTGATATTATCTATATGCATGCATCACAAACACATTAAAACCACTACATGCTATTTACCATTGTGCACTCAGGTTTATCACGGGTGATAGTTACAAAACTCATCACTGTATCCTATATCAACATGTGGGTTGGGCCTCTATCTGTGAGGCGAGAGCAACATGCTCTCTTGTTTATTTATAAAGCGCTTCTTTTAACCTGTTATGGCTAGGGGGCAGTATTTTCACGGCTGGATAAAAAAACGTACCCGATTTAATCTGATTATTACTCCTGCCCAGAAACTAGAATATGCATATAATTATTAGCTTTGGATAGAAAACACTCCAACGTTTCTAAAACTGTTTGAATGGTGTCTGACTATAACAGAACTCATTTGGCAGGCCAAAACCTGAGAAGATTCTGTACAGGAAGTACCCTGTCTGACCATTTCTTGGCCTTTTGTCATCTCTATCCATTACAAAGGATCTCTGCTGTTACGTGACACTTCCTACGGCTTCCATGGGCGCTCAGAGCCTGGGAAAAAGCTGAATGACGTAATTCAAAGCCCTGGCTGAAACACACGAGCGCTTTATCAGAGGACAAAGGGCTTAGGCGCGTGCACTGGCCGCCCCCGTCTTTCTGTTTTTCCCTCTATTTACCGAAAAGCAGATTCCCGGTCAGAATATTATCGCTTTTTTACGAGATAAATTGCATAAAAATTGATTTTAAACAGCAGTTGACATGCTTCGAAGTACAGTAATGGAATATTTAGAATTTTTTTGTCACGAAATGCGCCATGCGCGCGACCCTGATTTACCATTTCGGATAGTGTCTAGAAAGCACGAGCAAAACGCCGCTATTTGGATATAACGATGGATTATTTGGGACCAAACCAACATTTGTTATTGAAGTAGAAGTCCTGGGAGTGCATTCTGACGAAGAACAGGAAAGGTATTAACATTTTTCTTATAGTAAATCTGATTTTGGTGAAGGCTAAACTTGCCGGGTGTCTAAATAGCTAGCCCGTGATGGCTGGGCTATGTACTTAGAATATTGCAAAATGTGCTTTCACCAAAAAGCTATTTTAAAATCGGACATATCGAGTGCATAGAGGAGTTCTGTATCTATAATTCTTAAAATAATTGTTATGCTTTTTGTGAACGTTTATCGTGAGTAATTTAGTAAATTGTTAGTAAATTCCCCGGAAGTTTGCTAGTTCTGAACGTCACATGCTAATGTAAAAAGCTGGTTTTTGATATAAATATGAACTTGATTGAACAAAACATGCATGTATTGTATAACATAATGTCCTAGGTGTGTCATCTGATGAAGATCAAAGGTTAGTGCTGCATTTAGCTGTCTTCTGGGTTTTTGTGACATTATATGCTAGCTTGAAAAATCGGTGTCTGATTATTTCTGGCTGGGTACTCTGCTGACATAATCTAATGTTTTGCTTTCGCTGTAAAGCCTTTTTGAAATCGGACAGTGTGGTTAGATTAACGAGAGTCTTGTCTTTAAAATGCTGTAAAATAGTCATATGTTTGAAAAATGGAAGTTTTCGGATTTTAGAGGAATTTGTATTTCGCGCCACGCCCATCATTGGATATTGGAGCAGGTGTTCCGCTAGCGGAACGTCTAGATGTAAGAGGTTAAAACTACCTCCATATATATCATCATTAATTTCCACTAGATATACCAATTTTAAAACCAGATCACAGATGTGGATTACATTAGAGACTCCTGCAGTCTCCACAGAGTTGGGTAGGACTGCCTTTAGTTCCTTTGCGCCTTATTTATGGAACAAACTGCAGATCCAACTTAAGTTTGACACTCTGGTGTCCCTTGCCCATTTTAAAATGTTATGGAGGATCAATATGATGTTGTCTGTGATTGTTTCTGTTGAATTGTGTCTTTGTTTTGTATGTTTGAAATGTTCTTGTCTGTATGCCTAAAACTGTACATGTCAACATGTTTACACAGGGCACAGCCGTAAAAGAGATCCAGGTCTCAGTCTGTTTTCCCTGTTAAAATAAAGATTTCAAAAAAAAAAATGATAGACCATTTTGAATCTCTGAGTCTGTACTTCTATAAAAAAGATTATCATTTGACTTAAGCTCACAGAGAAATCTGGTCACATGTGTAAAGGTTTTTACTGTACGTACTGTAAGTGCATGTCGAGCTTGTGTGTCTAATATGTGTATCTCTCGGACCTGCTCACTCATGCTGTTGATACCATCAGGCCCCAGTAGGTTGGCCGCCTGTTTCACGAGGTCTGTCCGGCCACAGTTGAGCATGCGGAAACCCAGGTCCTGCAGAAACTTAGCCTCTGTGGACGCCGCATCCAGCTTCCGGGTACAGATGCAATCGTCTGCCCTGAGGGAGGGATAAGGATGATTAATACTCATGATTCCTTCAACAAATTGAAGGAATAATGTAAGTACACATCCATAAAGCATGTTGAATGCTACCATAAATATCAAATTGCAAACTTCTACATCAAGAGGGTATCTGCCACAAATGATGATGGATTCTAAAGATCTCATGTGGTGATCTGGTATATAATGCTACACTTGCTTTGTGCATTTCCCAAGGCAGTTTTAACACGTCAGTAATAGTTATTCATGTTTTTTTATATCCACTCAAGCTGTGCTTTTAAAGGCTATGCTTAACATTAAAACAACCCAAACAATAATGATTAGTGCATATACAGTACCAGTCAAAAGTTAAAACACCTACTCATTCAAGGGTTTTTCTTTTTTTTTTACTATTTTCAACATTGTAGAATAATAGTGAAGACATCAAAACTATGAAATAACACATATGGAATCATGTAGTAACCAAGAAAGTGTTAAAATAAAAATGTCACAGTTGAAGTCGGAAGTTTACATACACCTTAGCCAAATACATTTAAACTCAGTTTCACAATTCAAGACATACAATCCTAGTAAAAGTTGCCTTAGGTCAGTTAGGATCACCACTTTATTTTAAGAATGGGAAATGTCAGAATAGAGAATTATTTTTTCCAGCTTTCATTTCTTTCATCACATTCCCAGTGGGTTAGAAGTATACATACTCAATTAGTATTTGTAAGCATTGCCTTTAAAATGTTTCTTCGGTCAAACGTGTCGGGAAGCCTTCCACAACATATTGGATGAATTTTGGCCCATTCCTCCTGACAGAGCTGGTGTAATTGACTCAGGTTTGTAGACCTCCTTGCTCGCACATGCTTTTTCAGTTCTGCCCACAAATGTTCTATAGGATTGAGGTCAGGGCTTTGTGATGGCCACTCCAATACCTTGACTTTGTTGTCCTTAATTAACCTCTCTGGGATATGTGGGACACTAGCGTCCCACCTCGACAACAGGCAGTGAAATTGCAGGGCGCCAAATTCAAAACAACAGAAATCTCATAATTAAAATTCCTCAAACATACAAGTATTATACACCATTTTAAAGATAAACTTCTTGTTAATCCAGTGTCTGATTTCAAAAAGGCTTTACGCCGAGAGCATACCATATGATTATGTTAGGTCAGCGACCTAGTCACAAAAAATCATACAGCCATTTTCCAGCCAAAGAGAGGAGTCACAAAAAGCAGAAAGAGATAAAATTAATCACTAACCTTTTGATGATCTTCAGATGGCACTCATAGGACTTCATGTTACACAATACATGTATGTTTTGTGTCCATATGGGAGATTTTTGGTTCCAACCGCTGTGTCTTTGTGAGAAGCAGAGTAGGTGAACAAATGATTTCAGCATGTGTGGATCCCACAGTTAAGCATGGAGAAGTTGTGATGGTGCTTTGCTGGTGACCCTGTCTATGATTTATTTAAAATTCAAGGCACACTTAACCAGCATGGCTACCACAGCATTCTGCAGCAATACGCCATCCCATCTGGTTTGCGCTTAATGGGACTATCATTTTGTTTTTCAACAGGACAATGACCCAACACACTTCCAGGATGTGTAAGGGCTATTTGACCAAGAAGGACAGTGATAGAGTGCATCGCCAGATGACCTGACCTCCAATCATCCGACTTCGACCCAATTGAGATGGACTGCCGAGTGAAGGAAAAGCAGCCAACAAGTGCTCAGCATAGGTGGGAACTCATTCAAGACCGTTGGAAAAGCATTCCAGGTGAAGCTGGTTGAGAGAATGCCAAGAGTGTGCAAAGCTGTCATCAAGGCAAAGTGGAGCTACTTTGAAGAATCTAAAATATTTTGATTTAACACTTTTTTAAACTTTTGACTGGTACTGTATGTATACATCTGAAATGTAATTTAAAAAATATACACTACTGTTCAAAAGTTTGGGGTCACTTAGAAATGTCTTTGTTTTTGAAAGAAAAGCTAATTATTTGTCCATTTTAAAATAACATCAAATTGATCAGAAATACAGTGTAGACATTGTTAATGTTGTAAATGACTATTGTAGCTGGAAACAGCCCAAAAAAAAAAAAATGGAATATATACACATAGGCATACAGAGGCCCATTATCAACAACCATCACTCCTGTGTTCCAATGGCATGTTAGCTAATCCAAGTTTAATTTTAAAAAGGCTATTTGAGCATTAGAAAACCGTTTTGCAATTATGTTAGCACAGCTGAAAACTGTTGTTCTGATTAAAGAGGCAATAAAACTGGCCTTCTTTAGACTAGTTGAGTATCTGGAGCATCAGCATTTGTTGGTTCGATTACAGGCTCACAATGGCCAGAAACAAATACTTTCTCCTGAAACTCGTCAGTCTATTCTTGTTCTGAGAAATGAAGGCTATTCCATGCGAGAAATTGCCAAGAAACTGAAGATCTCGTACAACACTGTGTACTACTCACTTCACAGAACAGCGCAAACTGGCTCTAACCAGAATAGAAAGATGAGTAGGAGGCCACAGTGCACAACTGAGCAAGAGGACAAGTACGGTAGAGTGTCTAGTTTGAGAAACAAACGCCTCACAAGTTCTCAACTGGCAGCTTCATTAAATAGTACCAGTCTCAACGGCAACAGTGAAGAGGCGACTCTGGGATGCTGACCTTCTAGGCAGAGTTCCTCTGTCCAGTGTCTGTTCTTTTTCCCCCCCATCTTAATCTTTTATTTTTATTGGCCAGTCTGAGATATGTCTCCTTCTTTGCAACTCTGCCTAGAAGGCCAGCATCCCAGAGTCGCCTCTTCACTGTTGACGTTGAGACTGGTGTTTTGCGGGAAAATTTAATGAAGCTGCCAGTTGAGGACTTGTGAGATTTTTTTCTGATCAATTTGATGTTATTTTAACTTCTCTTGGGTATGTGGGACGTGACCGTCCCACCTGCGGGACACACTCCCAACAGCCAGTGAAATAGCAGGGCGGCAAATTCAAAACGACCAAAATCTCATAATTCAAATTTCTCAAACATACACTTCTCCTTAATCCAACCACATTGTCCGATTTCAAAAAGGCTTTACAGAGAAAGCAAAACATTAGATTATGTTAGGACACCACCTAAACAAGAAAAGCCACACAACCATTTTCCTAGCATGGAGAGGCATCACAAAAACCAGAAATACAGCTAAAATTAAGTACTAACCTTTGACGATCTTCATCAGATGACACTCAGGACATCATGTTACACAATACATGTATGTTTTGTTCGATCAAGTTCATATTTATATCCAAAAACAGCATTTTACATTGGTGCGTGATGTTCAGAAAATGTTTGCCTCCCACAATTTCCTGTGAATGTGCACATTAATTTACAGAAATACTCATCATAAACATTGACAAAATACAGAACAATTATTTAAAGAATTATAGACATACTACTTCTTAAAACCTCTCTAGGGTATGTGGGACGAAATCGTCCCACCTACTCAACAGCCAGTGGAATCCCGTGGCGCGATATTCAAATACCTTAGAAATGCTATTACTTCAATTTCTCAAACATATGACTATTTTACACCATTTTAAAGACAAGACTCTCGTTAATCTAACCACACTGTCCGATTTCAAAAAGGCTTTACAACGAAAGCAAAAAAACATTAGATTATGTCAGCAGAGTATCCAGCCAGAAATAATCAGACACCCATTTTTCAAGCTAGCATATGTCACATAAACCCAAACCACAGCTAAATGCAGCACTAACCTTTGATGAGCTTCATCAGATGACACTCCTAGGACATCATGTTATACAATACATGCATGTTTTGTTCAATCAAGTTCATATTTATATCAAAAAACAGCTTTTTACATTAGCATGTGACGTTCAGAACTAGCATATCCACCGCATACTTCCGGTGAATTTACTAAATTACGATAAATGTTCACAAAAAAACATAATTATTTTAAGTATTATAGATACAGAACTCCTTTATGCAATCGCTATGTCCGATTTTAAAATAGCTTTTCGGCAAAAGCACATATTCTGAGTAGATAGCCCGGCCATCACGGGCTAGCTATTTTGAACCCCACCAAGTTTGGCCCTCACCAAACTCAGATTTACTATAATAAAAATTGGATTACCTTTGCTGTTCTTCGTCAGAATTCACTCCCAGGACTTCTACTTCAATAACAAATGTTGGTTTGGTTCAAAATAATCCATAGTTATGGTCAAATATCCTCTGTTTTGTTCATGCGTTCAAGACACTATCCGAAGGGTGCCCGACGCGTTTCGTGACAATTTCTAAATATTCCATTACCATACTTCGAAGCATGTCAACCGCTGTTTAAAATCAATTTTTATGCGATTTTTCTCGTAAAAAAGCGATAATATTCCGACCGGGAAACCCTGTTTTCGTTCAAAGACGAAAAAAAAAAATATGGTGTCGCCTCGTGCACGCGCCCCCAGTCTCATTGTTCTCTGATCAACCACTATCCAAATGCGCTACTGTTTTTCAGCCAGGGCCTGCAATGGCATCATTCAACGTTTTGCCGCCTTCTGAGAGCCTATGGGAGCCGTAGGAAGGATCACGTTACAGCACAGATCCTCAGTTTTCAGTAAAGAGAGTGTAGAAGCCCAAGAAATGATCAGAGAGGGCACTTCCTGTAAGGAATCGTCTCAGGTTTTTGCCTGCCATATGAGTTATGTTATACTCAGACACCATTAAAACAGTTTTAGAAACTTTAGGGTGTTTTCTATCCAAATCAAACAATTATGCATATTCTAGTTACTGGGCAGGAGTAGTAACCAGATTAGATCGGGTACGTTTTTTATCCGGCCGTGCAAATACTGCCCCCTATCCCCAACAGGTTAATGCAACCGCTGTGTCAGATTTCAAAATAACTTTACGGAGAAAGCACATTGTACTCAGAATATTGTACTCAGAATATTGAAGAGTTCAGCCATCAAAGCAAGCTATACAGTTACCCGCCAAGTTCTGGCATCAACAAAACTCTAAATTAGTGTTATAAATCTTTCCTTACCTTTGCTGATCCTCAGCAGAATGCATTCGCAGGACTCCCACTTCCACAAGAAATATTAATTTGTTCGATAAAGTCCATAATTTCTGTCCAAATACCTCCATTTTGTTGGCGCGTCCAGAACACTATTCCAAAGGCACGATGCGGGAGCGCAACTCAATAGACGAAAAGCTCAAAAGTTCCATTACCGTTTGTAGGAACATGTCAAATGATGTTTACGATCAATCCTTAGGGTGTTAACATAAATAATCTATAATATTCCAACCGGACAATAGCGTATTCATTACAGAATGAAAACAAAAAAATGCTAGCCATGCGTGATTGCGCATGAAGTAACTACATGACCTCACAGTCCACTGCTTGAACCGGCTGTTATTTCCTCAAAATTCACCATAGAAGCCTCAAACAACTTTCTAAAGACTGTTGACATCTAGTGAAAGCCTTAGGAAGTGCACAATGACCCTTAAGTCACTGTAGTTTGGAAAGGGAATAAATTCTTTTTAAACTACAGCCTCAGATTTTCAACTTCCTGGTTGGCTTTTTCTCAGGTTTTTGCCTGCCATATGAGTTCTGTTATACACAGACATCATTCAAACAGTTTTAGAAACGTCAGAGTGTTTTCTATCCAAATCTACTACTAATATGCATATTCTAGTTACTGGGCCCGAGTAGTAGGCAGTTTAGTTTGGGTACGTTTTTCATCCGGCCGTGAAAATACTGCCCCCTACCCAAGAGAGGTTAATGGACAAAATAATAGCTTTTCTTTCAAAAACAAGAATTTCTAAGTGACCCCAAACTTTTGAACGGTTTGATTATATACTGCTGGCCTGCATGTGCACCATAAAAATATGAAATGGAATATTGACCAGGCTTGACGTAGAGTCGGGTGAATGCTGAGCCACATTGATCAACACAAACAGAGTTACACATGGGATAAACAAACGTACAGTCAATAACACAATAGAAAAGTCTATATACAGTGTATGCAAATGTAGTAAGATTAGGGAGGTGAAGCAATAAATAGGCCATAGTGGCGAAATAATTACAATTTAGCAATTAAAAACGCAGGAGTGATAGATGTGCAAGTAGAGATACTAGGGTGCAAAGGAGCAAAAAATGTATAACAATATGGGGATGAGGCAGTTAGGTGGGCTATTTTCAGATGGGCTGTGTACAGGTGCAATGATCGGTAAACTGCTCTGACAACTAATGCTTAAAGTTAGTGAGGGAGACATAAGACTAAAACTTCGGTGATTTTTTGCAATTCATTCCAGTCATTGGCAGCAGAGAACTGGAAGGAAAGGTGGCCAAATGAGGAGTTGGCTTTGGGGATGACAAGTGAAATATACCTGCTGGAACGCGTGCTACGGGTGGGTGCTGCTATGGTGACCGGAGATAAGGCGGGGCTTTACCTAGCAAAGACTTATCGATGACCTGGAGCCAATGGGTTTGGCGACGAATATGAAGCAAGGGCCAGCCAATGAGAGCATACAGGTCGCAGTGGTGGGTATTATATGGGGCTTTGGTGACAAAACGGATGGCACTGTGGTAGACTACATCCAACTTGCTGAATAACGTGTTGAAGGCTATTTTGTAAATGACATCGCCGAAGTCAAGGATGGGTAGGATAGTCAGTTTTACGAGGGTATGTTTGGCAGCATGAGTGAAGGATGTTTTGTTGCAAAATTGGAAGCCGATTGTAGATTTAATTTTGGATTGCAGATGCGTAATTAATGTGAGCCTGGAAGGAGAGTTTACAGTCTAACCAGACACCTAGGTATTTGTAGTTGTTCACATATTCTAAGTCAGAACTGTCCAGAGAAGGGATGCTAAATAGGCGGGCGGGTAGCGATCGGATGAAGAGCATGCATCTTGTTTTACTTGCATTTAAGATCAGTTGGAGACCACGGAAGGAGTGTTGTATGGCATTGAAGCTCGTCTGGAAGTTTGTAATTAAACCTCTTTGGGATAGGCGTGCCTCAAGCAACCCACCGACAACATCCAGTGAAATTGCTGTGCGCCAAATTCAAATGACAGAAATCGTAATATTAAACTTAGGAAAATACAAGTGTCATACATCATTTAAAATCTTAACTTCTTGTTAATCCAGCCGCGTTGTCAGATTTCAAAAAGGCTTTACGGCAAAAGCACACCATGCGATTATCTGAGGACAGCGCCCCGCATAAAAAAGCATTAAAAACATTTTCCAACCAAGCAGATGCATCGCGAAAGTCCGAAATAGCGATAAAATAAATCCCTCACCTTTGAACATCTTCATCTGGTTGCATTCACAGGGGTCCCTGTTACATAACAAATGGTCCTTTTGTTCGATTAAGTCCTTTATATCCCAAAAAAGTAACAGGTGCGCTTATTTGGTGCGCTTCATTCAATAATCTACCAGTTTCCCCTCGTTCAAAATGCATACAAAATGAATCCCAAACGTTACCAATAAACTTAGTCCAAACATGCCAAACAACGTTCCTAATCAATCCTCAGGTACCCTAATATGTAAATAAACGATAACATTTAAGTCGGAAAATAGTATATTCAATACCGGAGAAATAACCAAGTGCGCACCCTCATCGGAGCGCACCAAACATTTTCCAACCAAGCAGATGCATTACGAAAGTCAGAAATAGCGATAAAATAAATTGCTTACCTTTGAAGATCTTCATCTTTTTGCAATCCTAAATGTACCAGTTACACAATGAATTGATGTTTTGTTCGATAAAGTCCTTCTTTATATCCCCAAAATGTCCATTTGATTCAGAAAGACACCTGTTCTAACTCGCCCAACATGCCTACAATGAATGTAAAAAGTAACCTGTAAACTTGGTCCAAACATTTTAAACAACATTTCTAATCCAACCTCAGGTACCCTAATATGTAAATAGTCGATCAAATTTAAGACGGAATAAACGGTTTTCAAATTCTGAGAAAAACAACGAGGAGCGCGCAGTCATAGACACGCACCAAAATACTAGAGTCCTTCTGAGTGACACTTAGAAAGAATACGAAAACTTCTTCATTTAAAAAAAAAACATCGAACAATTTCAAAAGATTGTTGACATCTAGTGGAAGCCATAGGAACTGCAATCTGGGTCCTAATAATTAAGCTTTCCCATAGAAAGGCATTGGAAAGTCAAATGACCTAAAAAAAGAATGTCCTAGATGGATTGTCCTCAGGGTTTTGCCTGGAAAATCAGTTGTTATACTCAGACATTTTAACAGTTTTGGAAACTTTAGTGTTTTCTATCCAATACTACCATGCATATGCATATCCTAGCTTCTGGGCCTGAGTAACAGGCAGTTTACTTTGGGCACTTCAGTCATCCAAACTTCCAAATACTGCCCCCTATCCCTAAAAAGTTTAACACATTATCCAAAGAAAGGCCAGAAGTATACAGAATGGTGTCGTCTGCATACAGTCATGGCCAAAAGTTGAGAATGACACAAATATACATTTTCACAAAGTCTGCTGCCTCAGTTTCTATGATGGAAATTTGCATATACTCTAGAATGTTATGAAGAGTGATCAGATGACTTGCAAATAATTGCAAAGGTCCTCTTTGCCATGCAAATGAACTGAATCCCCCAAAAACATTTCCACTGCATTTCAGCCCTGCCACAAAAGGACCAGCTGACATGTCAGTAATTCTCTCGTTAACACAGGTGTTGACGAGGACAAGGCTGGAGATCACTCTGTCATGCTGATTGAGTTCAAATAACAGACAGGAACCTTCAAAAGGAGGGTGGTGCTTGGAATCATTGTTCTTCCTCTGTCAACCATGGTTACCTGGAAGGAAACACGTGCCGTCATCATTGCTTTGCACAAAAAGGTCTTCATAGGCAAGGATATTGCTGCCAGTAAGATTGCACCTAAATCAACCATTTATCGGATCATCAAGACCTTCAAGGAGAGCCATTCAATTGTTTTGAAGAAGGCTTCAGGGCGCCCACGAAAGTCCAGCAAGTGCCAGGACCATCTCCTAAAGTTGATTAAGCTGAGGGATCGGAGCACCACCAGTACAGAGCTTGCTCAGGAGTGGCAGCAGGCAGGTGTGAGTGCATCTGCACGCACAGTGAGGCAAAGACTTTGAGGATAGCCTGGTGTCAAGAAGGGCAGCAAAAAATCCACTTTTCTCCAGGAAAAACATCAGGGACAGACTGATATTCTGTAAAAGGTACAGGGATTGGACTGCTGAGGACGGGGGTAAAGTCATTTTCTCTGATGAATCCCCTTTCCGATTGTTTGGGGCATCCGGAAAAAAGCATATCCGGAGAAGACAATGTGAGCGCTACCATTCAGGAACAGTTTAGTGATGAACAATGCCTTTTCCAGCATGATGGAGCACCTTGCCATAAGGCAAAAGTGATAACTTAGTGGCTCGGGGAACAAAACATCAATATTTTGGGTCCATGGCCAGGAAACTCCCAGATGAAAGAAATAAAAGATGAAATCAATCATGCTCTACTATTATTCTGACCTTTCACATTCCTAAAATAAAGTGGGGATCCTAACTGACCCGAAGACAGGGAATTTGTACTAGGATTAAATGTCAGGAATTGTGAAAAACTGAGTTTAAATGTATTTGGCTAAGGTGTATGTAAACTTCCGAATTCAACTGTAGCTGGTGAACCAGGCTAGGCAGTCATTTGAGAAACCAAGCCTGTTGAGTCTGCCGATAAGAATGCGGTGATTGACAGAGTCGAAAGCCTTGGCCAGGTCGATGAAGACGGCTGCACAGACTGTCTTTTATTGATAGCGGTTATAATATAATTTAGGACCTTGAGCGTGGCCGAGGTGCACCCATGACCAGCTCGGAAACCAGATTGCATAGCAGAGAAGGTACGGTGGGATTCGAAATGGTTGGTGATTTGTTCGTTAACTTGGCTTTCGAAGACTTTAGAAAGGCAGGGTAGGATACATTTACGTCATTCAGCAGACGCTCTTATCCAGAGCGACTTACAAATTGGTGCATTCACCTTCTGATATCCAGTGGAACAACCACTTTACAATAGTACATCTATATCTTTTTTTTTGGGGGGGGGGGGGGTTAGAAAGATTACTATATCTTATCCCAGGTATTCCTTAAAGAGGTGGGGTTTCAGGTGTCTACGGAAGGTGGTGATTGACTCCGCTGTTCTGGCGTCGTGAGGGAGCTTGTTCCACCATTGGGGTGCCAGAGCAGCGAACAGTTTTGACTGGGCTGAGCGGGAACTGTGCTTCCGCAGAGGTAGGGGGGCCAGCAGGCCAGAGGTGGATGAACGCAGTGCCCTTGTTTGGGTGTAGGGCCTGATCAGAGCCTGAAGGTACGGCGGTGCCGTTCCCCTCACAGCTCCGTAGGCAAGCACCATGGTCTTGTAGCAGATAGATATAGGTCTGTAACAGTTTGGGTCTAGAGTTCCTCCCCCGTTGAAAAGGGGAACTCAGACCATACGAAAGAGGTTGAACAGGCCAGTAATAAGGATTGCAACAATTGAGGTGGATAATTTTAGATAGAGAGGTTCCAGATTGTCTAACCCAGCTGATTTGTAGGGGTCAGATATTGCAGCTTTTAAAGAACATCAGCTATCTGGATTTGGGTGAACAAGAAATGGGGAGAATTGGGCAAATTGCTGTGCGGGGTGCAGAGCTGTTGACCGGGGTAGGGGTAGCCAGGTGGAAAGCATGGCCAGCCATAGAAAAATGCTTATTGAAATTCTCGATTATTGTAGATTAATTGGTGGTGACAGTGTTACCAAGCCTCAGTGCAGTGGGCAGCTGGGAGGAGGTGCTCTTATTCTCCATGGACTTTACAGTGTCCCAGAATTTTTTGGAGTTTGTGCTACAGGATGCAAATTTCTGTTTGAAAAAGCTAGCCTATGCTTTCCTAACTGCCTGTGTATATTGGTTCCCTTAAATGTTGCATATCATGGGGGCTATTCGATGCTAATGCAGTATACCACAGGATGTTTTTGTGCCGGTCAAGGGCAGTCAAGTCTGGAGTGAACCAAGGGCTATACAGTGAGGGAAAAAAGTATTTGATCCCCTGCTGATTTTGCGTGTTTGCCCACTGACAAAGAAATGATCAGTCTAGAATTTTAATGGTAGGTTTATTTGAACAGTGAGAGACAGAATAACAACAAATTCCAGAAAAAAGCATGTCAAAAATGTTATAAATTGATTTGCATTTTAATGAGGGAAATAAGTGTTTGACCCCTCTGCAAAACATGACTTAGTACTTGGTGGCAAAACCCTTGTTGGCAATCACAGAGGTCAGACATTTCTTGTAGTTGGCCACCAGGTTTACACAGATCTCAGGAGGGATTTTGTCCCACTCCTCTTTAGAAAAATTGGATTACCTTTGCTGTTCTTCGTCAGAATGCACTCCCAATACTTCTACTTCAACAACAAATGTTGTTTTGGTTCCAAATAATCTATAGTTATATCCAAATACCTCTGTTTTGTTCGTGCGTTCAGTTCACTATCTGAGGGTAACGCGCGAGCGCATTTCGTGACAAAATTTCAAAATATTCCATTACCGTACATAGAAGCATGTCAAACGCTGTTTAAAATACATTTATGCTATTTTTGTCGTAAAATAGCGATAATATTCCAACCGGGCAACGTTGTATTCATCCAAAGAGAGAAAGAAAAACATTGCGAGTTCTCGTGACCGCGCATCTCCAATCTCACTGTCCCCAAGCTGACCACTTACAAACTCTGCTCCTATACTTTGCCCAGAGACAGCAGATACCCCATTCCACTTTCTGGCGGCTTTAGAGAGCCAATGGAAGCCTTAGAAAGTGTCACGTTACAGCACAGATGCTGTAATTGCGATAGAGATGTAACAGAAGGACAACAAATTGTCAGACAGGGCACTTCCTGCATGGAATCTTCTCAGGTTTTGGCCTGCCATATGAATTCTGTTATACTCAGACACCATTCAAACAGTTTTAGAAACTTTACTGTTTTCTATCCAAATCTACTAATTATATGCATATTCTAGTTTCTGGGCCGGAGTACTAACCAGATTAAATCGGATACGTTTTTTATCCGGCCGTGAAAATACTGCCCCCTATCCCAAAGAAGTTAAAATCAGACATAGCAATTGCATAAAGGAGTTCTGCATCTATAATTCTTGAAATAATTGTTATGTATTTTGGCAATGTTTATCATGAGTAATATAGTAAATTCACTGGAAGTTTTCGGTGGGTATGCTAGTTCTGAACATCACATGCTAACGTAAAAAGCTGGTTTTTGATATAAATATGATCTTGATTGAACAAAACATGCATGTATTGGATAACATAATGTCCTAGGAGAGTCATCTGATGAAGATCAAAGTTAAGTGCTGCATTTAGCTGTGGTTTGGATTTATGTGACATATGCTTGCTTTGAAAATGGCTGTGTGATTATTTGTGTCTATGTACTCTCCTAACATAATCTAATGTTTTGCTGTCGCTGTAAGCCTTTTTGAAATCGGACAATGTGGTTAGATTAACGAGAGTCTTATCTTTAAAATGGTGTAAAATAGTTGATTGTTTGAGAAAATTGAATTGTAGTATTTTAGTTGGTTTTGTATTTCACACCGTGTGATGCCATTGGCTGTTGGCTAGGGGTTCCGCAGGCGGAACGGGGTTCCGCTAGCAGAACGTCTGTCCTCAACAGGTTAATGTGCTTCTTCTTGAGCCACTCCTTTGTTGCCTTGGCTGTGTGTATTGGGTCATTGTCATGCTGGAATACCCATACACGACCCATTTTCAATGCCCTGGCTGAGGGAAGGAGGTTCTCACCCAAGATTTGACGGTATACGGCCCAGTCCATCGTCCCTTTTGATGCGGTGAAGTTGTCCTGTCCCCTTATCAGAAAAACACCCCCAAAGCATAATGTTTCCACCTCCATATTTGACGGTGGGTATGGTGTTCTTGGGGTCATAGGCAACATTCCTCCTCCTCCAAACACGGCGAGTTGAGTTGATGCCAAAGAGCTCCATTTTGTCTCATCTGACCACAACACTTTCACCCATTTGTCCTCTGAATCATTCAGATGTTCATTGGCAAACTTCAGCGGGCATGTACATGTGCTTTCTTGAGCAGGGGGACCTTGCGGGCGCTGCAGGATTTTAGTCCTTCACGGCGTAGTGTGTTGCCAATTGTTTTCTTGGTGACTATGGTCCCAGCTGCCTTGAGATCATTGACAAGATCCTCCCGTGTAGTTCTGGGCTGATTCCTCACCGTTCTCATGATCATTGCAACTCCACGAGGTGAGATCTTGCATGGAGCCCCAGGCCGAGGGAGATTGACAGTTCTTTTGTGTTTCTTCCATTTGCGAATAATCGCACCAACTGTTGTCACCTTCTCACCAAGCTGCTTGGCGATGGTCTTGTAGCCCATTCCAGTCTTGTGTAGGTCTACAAGCTTGTCCCTGACATCCTTGGCAAGCTCTTTGGTCTTGGCCATGGTGGAGAGTTTGGAATCTGATTGATTGCTTTTGTGGACATTTTTCTTTTATACAGGTAACAAGCTGAGATTAGGAGCACTCCCTTTATTAAGAGTGTGCTCCTAATCTCAGCTCATTACCTGTATAAAAGACAACTGGGAGCCAGAAATCTTTCTGATTGAGAGGGGGTCAAATACTTATTTCCCTCATTAAAATGCAAATCAATTTATAACATTTTTGACGTGTTTATCTGGATTTTTTGTTCTTATTCTGTCTCTCACTGTTCAAATAAACCTACCATTCACATTATAGACTGATCATTTCTTTGTCAGTGGGCAAATGTACAAAATCAGCAGGGGATCAAATACTTTTTTCCCTCACTGTATATGTTCTTAGTTTTAAAAAAAAATGAATGGGGCATGCTTATTTAAGATGGTGAGGAAAGCACTTTTTAAAGAATAACCAGGCATCCTCTACTGACAGAATGAGTTCAATATCCTTCCAGGATACCCGGGCCAGGTCGATTAGAAAGGCTTGCTCGTTGAAGTGTTTTAGGGAGCGTTTGACAATGATAAGGGGTGGTCATTTTACCGCGGACTCATTGCGGATGCAGGCAATGAGGCAGTGATCGCAGAGATCCTGTTTGAAAACAGCAGAGGTGTATTTATAGGGCAGGTTGATCAGGATGATATCTTTGAGGGTGCCAGTGTTTACAGATTTAGGGTTGTACCAGGTAGGTTCCTTGATAATTTGTGTGAGATTAAGGGCATCTAGATTAGATTGTAGGACGGCCAGGGTGTTAAGTATATCCCAGGTTAGGTCACCTAACAGTACCAACTGAAGATAAATGGGGGGCAATTAATTCACATATGGTGTCTAGGGCACAGCTGGGGGCTGAGGGGGGGTCTATAACAATTGGCAACAGTGAGAGACTTATTTTTCTGGAAAGGTGGATTTTTTAAAGTATGATCTCAAACTGTTTGGGCACAGACCTGGATAGCATGACAGAACTCTGCAGGCTCTCTCTGCAATAGATTGCAACTCCACCCCGTTTGGCAGTTCTATCTTAGCGGAAAAACTTGTAGTTGGGGATTGAAATTTCAGATTGTTTTTGTGGCCTTCCTAAGCTAGGATTCAGACACGGCTAGGACATCAGTGTTGGCGGAGTGTGCTAAAGCAGTGAATAAAACAAACTAAGGGAGGAGGCTTCTGATAACATGCATGAAACCAAGGCTTTTACGGTTACAGAAGTCAACAAATGATAACGCCTGGGGAATAGGAGTGGAACTGGGGGCTACAGGGTCTGGGTTAACCTCTACATCACCAGAGGAGGAGTAGGATAAGGTTACGGCTAAGGGCTATAAGAACTGGTCATCTAGTGCGTTGGGGACAGAGAATAAAAGGAGCAGATTTCTGGGCGTGTTAGAATAGATTCAGGGCATAATGTACAGACAATGGTATGGTAGGATGCGAGTACAGTGGAGGTAAACCTAGGCATTGAGTGACGACGTTTGGTTTCAACTCTGGAGGCACCTGTTAAGCCATGTGAGGTCTCCCCATGTGTGTAGGGTGGGGTAAAATAGTTATCTAAGGCATTTTGAGTGGGATTCAGGGCTCTACAGTGAAATAAAACAAGAACTAACCAGGACAGCAATAGACAACGCATATTGACAGAGAGTCATAAAGCAATCACAGGTGTTGATCAGGAGAGCTAACACAACAATGGGTATATGGCGTTGAATAGGCAGAGCGGGTCAGTTAGGTACATACAGCACCTGAGTTGAGGCTGTGGCCGACAGGTAAACAAAATGAGGTACCGTGTTATTGAAACAGTCCAGGGGGCATCAGCTGTGTAGCCGAGTGATCATAGAGTCAAAAGAGCAGCAATAGGTGAGTCAGGGTGCCATTCGGTAGTCACTACTACGCTAGGCGAGCAGGGGACACAGCGTTCAGAAGAGTGAGCAGGCCGGGGCTAGTAGATGGTTCTTCATCAACAACGTAACAGAATAGCCTGTTGAGACCACATTGGGTGATCACGTCAGCAGTCCATTCGTGATGGATCGGCGGGGCTTCGTGTCGACAATAAAGGGTCCAGGCCAATTGGCAAAGGAGGTATTGTAGCCCAAAATTAGCTGGTATATGGGCCTAGCTCAAGACTAGCTCAAGGCTAGCTGGTGCTTACTTCGGGACAGAGGCGTTAGCTAACAGTAGCCTCTCGTTTTCAGCTAGCTAGCTGCAATGATCCGGTGTAATGATCCAGAGCGGCATGATTCCAGTGATGTGGTAGGGAGAAGCAGTCCGATATGCTCTGGGTTGATATCGTGCTGTGCAGACTGGCCGGTGATGCCCGAGCTAAGGCTGGCTGGTGACCGAGAAAAAGGTGAAGACTGCTAGCTGTGGCTAACAAAGACTAGTTAGCTGGCTAGCTCCTGATGGAAGTTCCAGTTATAAGGAATAAAAATTGCAGATCCGTACCACATTGGGTGAGCGGGTTGCAAGAAAGTATATTTAGTTTGTAGATAGAAAGTGAGATTAAGATATATATACGAAAACGACCGGCTATCTACACGTGATAAGACAAAGACAAACACACGTCCTACTGCTATGCCATCTTGGAAAACCTAGATAAACTCTTGGTAAATAGTGTGGTCTGCAGTTTATCATGAGATTACCTCAGGCGAACAAAACCCAGAGACTTCCTTAATATTAGATTTTGCATTATTGACTAATAGACACAGACCTCCACCCCCCGTCTTACAGGAGGCAGCTGTTCCGTCTTGCTGATGCACGGAAAGCCCTGCCAACTGTATATTATCCATGTCATCATTTAGCTATGACTCAGTGAAACATAGGATATTCGTTTTTAATGTCTCGTTGGTAGGATAGTCTTGAACAAAGCTCTTCCAGCGTATTCTCCAATGATTGCAAGTTGGCCAATAGGACTGATGGTAGAGGCGGGTTACCCACTCGCCGACTAATTCTCACAAGGCACCCGGTCCCGTCTTCATGTGAATTACAGAGATTTGGTTCTGGTCCAGTATCAGCAGTAAATACTTAGCGTCCGATTCGTTAAAGAAAAAAAATCTTCATCCAGTTCAAGGTGAGTAATCGCTGTTCTGATATCCAGAAGCTCTTTTAGGTCATAAGTGATGGTGGCAGAAAAATAAGTAAAATGGCACAATTGGTTAGGAGCCCGTTGATTGTCTGTCTGCGAGCGGTGATCAACGATATCTAGCTACATGACATTAGTTTCATCTTACATTTTATACAGCCTTATAAATTTGAGCCTTAACTAGGTCTTTCTTTGCAGCACTTGACCATTATGACTGGACAATAATCAAGATACAACTAGAGCCTGCAGGACTTGATCTGTGGAGTCTGGTTTCAAAAAAGCAGCACATCTCTTTAATACGGACCGACCTCTCCCCATTTCTACAACAATTGACTCTATGTTTTGACCATGACAGTTTGCAATCTAAGGAAACACCAAGCAATTGAATCTCCTCAACTTGTTCAACATCCACACCATTCATTACCAGATTCAGCTGAGGTCTAGTATTCAGGGAATGATTTGTACCAAATACAATGCTCTTAGTTTTAGACATGTTCAGGGCCAGTTTATTGCTGCCCACCCATTCCAAAACAGACCAACTCTTTGTTAAGGGTTTCAGTGACTTCATTAGCTGTGGTTACTGATGTGTATATGTTTGAATCATCAGCATTCATGGACACATATGCTTTGTTAATTGGTAAAAAAAAAAAAAAAAAACTTAACATGTTTGACATTAGAGAAGCTTCCAATAAAGAAAGTCTTCTGAGTTCTATTAGGTTGCCATATTGTGGATTTAGAGCTGAGATTGAAAAGCCATAACATGTTTTTCTCAACTGGTTATGGTCAATAATATCAAAGGCTGCACTGAAATCTAAAAGTACAGCTGCCACAATCTTCTTTATCGGTTTCTTTCAACCAATGATCAGTCATTTGGTCAGTGCTTTATATGTTGAGTGCCCTGAAAGTCTGTGGTTAATTTGTTTATAGATAAATACTGTAGCATTGTAATTGGTCAAACCCAATTTTTTTCCCAACAGTTTGCTAAGAGCTGGCACCAAGCTGATAGGTCTGCTGTTAGAACCAGTAAAGGCCACTTTGCCATTCTTGGGTAGTGGAATGACATTGGCTTCCCTCCAGGCCTGAGGACAAAGACTTTCCTCTAGCATCAGATTGAATATATGACCGATAGGATTGGCTATAAAGTCAGTTACCATCCTCAGTAGCTTTCCATCTAAGTTAACAATGCCAGGAGGTTTGTGATTATTGATCGATAACACTTTTTCCACCTCTCCCACACTAACTTTACAGCCCAACACCGTGCAGGACGTTTGGCATTTGCCAGAGAACACCAAGATTGGCAAATTCGCCACTGGCGCCCTGTGCTCTTCACAGATGAAAGCAGGTTCACACTGAGCATGTGACAGACGTGACAGAGTCTGGAGACGCCGTGGAGAACGTTCTGCTGCCTGCAACATCCTCCAGCATGACCGGTTTGGCGGTGGGTCAGTCATGGTGTGGGGTGGCATTTCTTAGGGGGGCCGCACAACCCTCCATGTGCTCGCCAGAGGTAGCCTGACTGCCATTAGGTACCGAGATGAGATCCTCAGACCCCTTGTGAGACCATATGCTGGTGCGGTTGGCCCTGGGTTCCTCCTAATGCAAGACAATGCTAGACCTCATGCGGCTGGAGTGTGTCAGCAGTTCCTGCAAGAGGAAGGCATTGATGCTATGGACTGGCCTGCCCGTTCCCCAGACCTGAATCCAATTGAGCACATCTGGGACATCATGTCTCACTCCATCCACCAACGTCACGTTGCACCACAGACTGTCCAGGAGTCGGCGGATGCGTTAGTCCAGGTCTGGGAGGAGATCCCTCCGCCACCTCATCAGGAGCATGCCCATGCATTGTAGGGAGGTCATACAGGCACGTGGAGGCCACACACACACTACTGAGCCTCATTTTGACTTGTTAAGGAAATTACATCAAAGTTGGATCAGCCTGTAGTGTTGTTTTCCACTTTAATTTTGAGTGTGACTCCAAATCCAGACCTCCATGGGTTGATAAATTGGATTTCCATTGATTATTTTTGTGTGATTGTTGCCAGCACATTTAACTATGTAAAAAAAAAGTATTTAATGAGATCATTTCATTCAGATCTAGGATGTGTTATTTTAGTGTTCCCTTTATTTTTGGAGCAGTGTATTTTGCCAGTAGCGCTGTGGAACAGCCAGATGCTCTTCTGCGAACTTCAGACGTGCAGCAATGTTTTTTTGGACAGCAGTGGCTTCTTCTGTGGTGTCCTCCCATGAACATCATTCTTGTTTAGTGTTTTACGTATCATTGACTCGTCAACAGAGATGTTAGCATGTTCCAGGGATTTCTGGAAGTCTTTAGCTGACACTAAGATTCTTCTTAACCTCATTGAGCATTCTGCACTGTGTAGTTGCAGTCATCTTTGCAGGACGGCCACTCATAGGGAGAGTAGCAACAGTGCTGAACTTTCTCCATTTATAAACAATTTGTCTTACTGTAGACTGATGAACATCAAGGCCTTTAGAGATACTTTTGTAACCCTTTCCAGCTTTATGCAAGTCAACAATTCTTAATCTTAGGTTTTCTGAGATCTCTTTTGTTTGAGGCATGGTTCATATCAGGCAATTCTTCTTGTGAATAGCAAACTCGCACAGATGCTGTAATTTCGATAGAGATGCAACAGAAGGACTACAAATTGTCAGACAGGCCACTTCCTGCATGGAATCTTCTCAGGTTTTTGCCTGCCATATGAGTTCTGTTATACTCACAGACACCATTCAAACAGTTTTAGAAACTTTAGGGTGTTTTCTATCCAAATCTACTAATAATATGCATATTCTCGTTTCTGGGCAAGAGTAGTAACCAGTGTAAAATCGGGTACGTTTTTTATCCGGCCGTGAAAATACTGCCCCCTAGCCCAGACAGGTTAACCTAGGGATTCACATACTTTTTCCAACCTACACTGAGTGTTCAAAATATGTATTCAATATAGACAAGAAAAAAAAATTGTGTGTTATTAGTTTCAGTAGACTGTGTTTGTCTGTTGTGACTTAGATGAAGGTCAAATCAAATTTTATGACCAATTTATACAGAAAACCAGAATTCCAAAGGGTTCACGTACTTTTTCTTGCCACTGTATGTCGGAATAAATGCACAATCCTGTGTTCAGTAATTGTGTGTGCCTGTCTGAGAGAGATTTTTATGTGTGTGTGTGTGTGTGTGTGTGTGTACACTTGTATGTTCATCCATGTCATGTCTTACTTTAGCTGCCGTGGCTCACAGTCCACCCCTGGCAGGAGCAACCTGGCAGCTTGTCTCACGTCGTCGCTGTCCACAGAGAAGCTGCGCCTGTGTTCTGTGTGTGCCACCGCCACCCGAATCCACTCCATCAGCGGGGGCAGTAAAAGGAAGGGCCTGAAAGGGGGACACACCATTAGCTCTCACTATGTAGTCTACCTTGGCAGACTGGTTGTCTCCCACATTAATAATGTTCCAGCATACACGTCTGCACAGATACAAACATCCGTTTGGTATAGTAGGAAACAGGTCAGAAATGGACACGTAGGAAATCCGCCCAGAGCCTTATCCGTTTGTGCCATGGGATAAACATCCCCACCAGACACAAAATTGGAAGCTAGCCAGATGGATATTTTCAATGAGTATCTATTTCGCAAGTGAGTAGTTTGTTTGCACCATGACAGCTAACATTCTACCACTGACTGGCTGTGGCTATAAATAGCCTAGCTATTTGCGTCCGCATCGGGTCCATGTCTGTCATTGGGTCCGCCTCTTATTTTTCAAAGAGCACAATTCCTGTCCACATTTTAAGCCCTGCCTACCCAAACTTGTAATTTGTTGGGAGAATTGTCTGTGTGAAGAGCACCCTCCCAGGAAGATTTTATATTCCTGCTTCGAAGACCTAGTGTTGTTGCCCTAGGTCTGGGATTTCCGAGACTACTCACTAGGCTGTTCATAACCAGTGTTACTCTTCAGCATGGACAACTGAGATTTACTTTGGCTTGTCCACCGCTGTGGACCCTGCATTGGCATTGCAAAACCATGCGGAAAAAAGTTACAATCTTGATTTTGAACCTGTTAAATCATGATGTATACTGTCTTGATCATAATGTATGCTCAGAGTATCATTTTCATTTGATCACAAATCAAATCAGTTACTCTATCAAGACCAGTTTCAAGGTTTACACAGACTCCAATTATTCAAGAATTGACTGAATATGCCATTTCCACAGACACATTAATCCAGAGATAAGTTGGTACAGAAATGGCTCCTCTATGCTGTTAAAGGTTACTTCAATCACAATCTGCTAAGGAACTTCCCCTGTTTGACATGTTCATATTTCACATTTCTGATCTCTCTCGAAAAGGATGCTGATGAAATCTTCCCATTCACCATTTGAGAGGAAAAGCTCAAATTATATAACGATCGCCAAAGGGACGATCATTTTAAGGTGGGAGATAAGCTTGCTTTTCATGTCATAGGTCCTCTCATTATGTTTGCGGTTGTATGTTAAAGAAAAAACATTTATTTCTAAACTGTTGAGGGTGATGTTTATTCAAAAGGTATAGGTGTTATACTACACAGCAAATTCTCTAGTGTTGAATCAACACTAACAGTCTTCAATTTAACACTAAGCCATTATGTATACGAGTCCACTTTTCAGTGTTAAATTAACATTGTGCTTAGTGCTGATGCTGTTACACTTTCTCAGTGTTAGGGAATGTACACTAACCTGTTATGGCTAGGGGGCAGTATTTTCACGGCTGGATAAAAAAACGTACCCGATTTAATCTGATTATTACTCCTGCCCAGAAACTAGAATATGCATATAATTATTAGCTTTGGATAGAAAACACTCCAAAGTTTCTAAAACTGTTTGAATGGTGTCTGTGAGTATAACAGAACTCATTTGGCAGGCCAAAACCTGAGAAGATTCCATGCAGGAAGTGCCCTGTCTGACAATTTCTTGCCCTTCTTGATTATCTCTATCCAATACAGGGGATCTCTGCTGTTACGTGACACTTCCTACGGCTCCCATGGGCTCTCAGAAGGTGGCAAAAAGCTGAATCGTGGCTTTGCAGGCTCTGGCTGAAAAACATTAGCGCGTTTGGATAGTGGCTGGTCACAGTACTGTGAGACTCAGGCTCGTGCACGAGTTGACTCCATGTTTTATCTTTGAACGAAAACCACTCCCGGTCGGAATATTATCGCTTTTTTACGAGAAAAATGGCATAAAAATTGATTTTAAACAGCGGTTGACATTTTTATTCACGAAATGCGTTGTGCACATGACCCTTCGTCACCCTTGGATAGTGTCTTGAAAGGATGAACAAAACGCCGCTATTTGGATATAACAATGGATTATTTTGAACCAAACCAACATTTGTTATTGAAGTAGCAGTCCTGGGAGTGCATTCTGACGAAGAACACCAAAGGTAATCAAACTTTTCTAATAGTAAAATCGGAGTTTGGTGGGTGTCTAAATAGCTAGCCATGATGGCTGGGCTATCTACTCAGAATATTGAAAAATATGCTTTCACCGAAAAGCTATTTTAAAATCGGACACCTCGATTGCACAAAGGAGTTCTGTATCTATAATTCTTAAAATAATTGTTATGTTTTTTGTGAACGTTTATCGTGAGTAATTTAGTAAATTCACCGGAAGTGTTCGGTGGGTATGCTAGTTCTGAACGTCACATGCTAATGTAAAAAGCTGGTTTTTGATATAAATATGAACTTGATTGAACAAAACATGCATGTATTGTATAACAATGTCCTAGGTGTGTCATCTGATGAAGATCAAAGGTTAGTGCTGCATTTAGCTGTCTTCTGGGTTAATGTGACATTATATGCTAGCTTGAAAAATGGGTGTGGGATTATTTCTGGCTGGGTACTCTGCTGACATAATCTAATGTTTTGCTTTCGTTGTAAAGCCTTTTTGAAATCGGACAGTGTGGTTAGATTAACGAGAGTCTTGTCTTAAAATGGTGTAGAATAGTCATATGTTTGAAAAATTGAAGTAATAGCATTACTAAGGTATTTGAATAACGCGCCACAGGATTCCACTGGCTGTTACGTAGGGGGGACGATTTCGTCCCGCCGGCCCTGGAGAAGTTAAAATGCTGTAAAATAGTCATATTTGAAAAATGGACGTTTTTGTATTTGAGGAATTTGTAATTCGCGCCACGCCCGTCATTGGATATTGGAGCAGGTGTTCCGCTAGCGGAACGTCTAGATTTAAGAGGTTAATCCAACCACATTGTCCGATTTCAAAGAGGCTTTATGGCGAAAGCATAAAGTTAGATTATGTTAGGAGAGTACATGGACAAAAATTACACAGCCATTTTCAATGCAAGGACAGGCGTCACCAAAAGCAGAAAACCAGCTAAAATGATGCACTAACCTTTGACAATCTTCATCAGATGACACTTCTAGGACATTGTTAGACAATACATGCATTTTCTGTTCTATCGAGTTCATATTTATATCCAAAAACAGCATTTTACAGCGACGCGTGAAGTTCAGAATGTCTCTCCCCCAAAACTACCGGTGAATTTACAAAAATACTCATTATAAATGTTGATAAAATATTAAACTGTTATTCAAAGAATTATAGATTAACATCTCCTGAATGCAACCACATTGACAGATTTCAAGATAACTTTACTGGGAAAGTACACTTTGCAATAATCTGAGTACTGCGCTCAGAAAAACACACTAGGCAATACAGAGAGCCGCCATTTTGGAGTCATCTAAATGCATAAATAACGTTAGAAATATTCACTTACCTTTAATAATCTTCATCAGGTCCACAACAAATGTTGTTTTGTTCGATAAAGTTAATAATTTATGTCCAAATAACGCCATGTTGTTAGCGCGTTCAGTAAGCTACTCAGGAAGCGCGAGGAAAGTGTCACGATGAAAAGTAAAAAAAAAAATCTATTTACGTTCGTTCAAACATGTCAAACGTTGTATAGCATCAATCTTTAGGTCCATTTTAACGTGAAACTTCAGTAACATTTCAACCGAACCATTCCTGTGTCTTGAAAAACGTTTTGGAACAGAGGTTCCTCCCTCATGAACGCGCACCAATGAAATGATGTCATTCCCTGAGTTACCAACTTCCCAGCCTTCTCATTCGGTCTCTGTTCATCATAGACGCCTCTAACAACTTTCTAAAGACTGTTGACATCTAGTGGAAGCCTTAGGAAGTGCAAAATTAATCCTTTGTCACTGTGTGTTCCATTGGCAATGACTTGAAAATAGTACAGCCACAAGATTTATTTCCTGCTTGTATTTTTCTCAGGTTGCCTGCCATATGAGTTCTGTTGTACTTAGACACCATTCAAACAGTTTTAGAAACTTCAGAGTGTTTTCTATCCAAATCTACTAATAATATGCATATTGTAGTTTCTGGGCCAGAGTAGTAACCTGTTCAAATTGGGTACGTTTTTCATCCGGCCATGAAAATACTGCCCCAACAGGATATGGAAGAAGGTATTCTGCTGAGATGAGACTAAAATGTAGCTTTTTGGCCATATAGGAAAATGCTATGTCTGATGCAAACCCAACACCCCGAGAACACCATCCCACAGTGAAGCATGGTAGTGGCAGCATCATGCTGTGGGGATGTTTTTCCATCGGCAGGGACTGGGAAACTGGTCAGAATTGAAGGAATGATGGATGGTGCTAAATACAGGGAAATTCTTGCTTTGATCAACAGTGTACACTTGTGACCCCTGTTGGTCAAAATAATTTAGAGCAGCCAAATTATAATAGATTATGTTCCACATTCCCACGTATTGCACAACTTTTCTGAGCTACTACAGCCTGAAACCTTTACATGTGAATGTTTATAATTAATTACAACAACATGCATCCTTTGAATATCAGTGCACTGTGTTTGATTGGCCTACTTTTTGAAGGTCACCAGATTTGACATAACCTCTCCCCAAGATGAGACAGTCTGCTCCGGCAAAACAAACTGCAGGGATTTTTCCATTTCTCAGCAGCCAGCTGACTAATTTGACACTCATTCCCCACACCCTTTTCTCGAGGCAGTACGTCAATGCCTTTATCACTTTACCAGAAGCAAGTGAGCAATGACATCCAAAGATTGTCTACCAAACCAAAAAGGCTACGCTACAGCAGGTATTCCCAAAATTGCCAATGCCATCAGGGGTATGCCAAATAAAAACGTGATTCACATTTAAAAATATATTTAAAAATTCATTATTCACATTTTCAAACAGTCCATTTATATTTTCCAATGGGGCTATACATTTGGGTGAGTTTTTTTTCTTGCCTGTGTAGCCTCATTTCACTGCCAAATATAAAATTAAACCATCTCGTGTTCAGCGAAATAACACAATGTCAAATAATTAACACAATGTCAAATAATTAACACTAACGGTCCATATGTAGCCTAACGTAGCTGCTGCTCATTCTGTTTGCTCGAAAATTGAGTAAGGCCTGTGTCCAGAGACACATACCAGCTCTACTGGTAGTACTGCTACTACCAGCAGTACTGCACCTGTCAACGACACAAGTTGTTCTGCTTCCACAAGCACATCCAATGCTAGCATCAGTAATTCTACATTTGTTGTCAGTCCAGCTAGCATGGACACTGACAGTTGGGAATCTGATGCAGCCGAAGAGCTACTACCCCCTTACCTGGGAAAGCACCGAACAGACAGGGACGTTGGACCATCAAAGAGGCACAAATATGATGAGCCACATTGATTTGGGGTTCCCTTATATTGGGAGTAGTGCCTTTCCTCAGCCACAGTACTTTTGCACATATAACACAGTATTTCACAACTCGATGAAACCTTCACTATTGCGCAGACATTTAGAAACAAAACATGGCAATTTGAAAAATAAACCACAGGAGTTTGAGCGAGAATTAAGACGACTTTCGAGTAGTATAAAAGCAACAGATAACGTTAATAAGAAGAGGCTAGAAGCGTCTTATATGGTGAGCTCCCGAGTGGATAGGACTTCATTCTATTGTGGAGGACTTCATTCTTCCTGCTGCCACAGATATGGCTGGGACAGTGCTGGGGGAAAAGGCCCAAAAACAAATACATCAAAAAACAGTTTCACGACGCATCAGTGACACGCGTGGAGATGTTGACACAATTACTGCTTCACATACAATTCTACGCTTTACAGCTGGATGAGTCAACAAGCTTGGCGGACCTGGCACAGCTCCTGGTAGATGACCGTTACGTTTATGGGGGGTCAATTAAGAAAGACATCCTCTTCTGCAAACCACTGGAAAACAGGACAACAGGAGAGGATATTTTTAAAGTACTGGAGAGCTTCGTGACATCAAATGGATGGTCAAGATGTGTACTGATGGCGCAAAAGCCAAGACAGTGAGACATAGTGTAGTGGTAACGCACGTGCAAGCAGTTGCTCCCGACGTCACTTGGGTACACTGCAGCATCCACCGAGAGGCTCTTGCTGCTAAGGGAATGACTTGTCGTGGAAATATTCAGTCAATAATTTTTCACAAATACCGGAGCCTGTGAGCTCAAATAAACTTTAATACAAAATAATATAAGCCAAGCTGGTTCATGAAGCAACTGACTTTCCAGCCTTGGCAGACACTTTTTATACAGGTTTCATCCTTACGTCACACACATAGCAATTCATCTTCATTTAAAATGAAGTTTATTCAACATTCTGACTTGTAATAGGACTGTTCAGGAATGCTGACCCTACATGTTAAAGACAGGAGTTTAAGTCCACTATGGATTCTAAACGAGGCTATGTAAGGGCAGAGATTACATTTTTATTTGATCAGCACCAGTTACAGTGAGTGAGCATTTTTTATTTATTGCATGATTCTGTTTTTAAAGCTAACAATAGTTGTCATTTCAATGTTTCTATGCTAATCTCACAAATAAAGTTAACCACCACCAAGCTACTTGGTGGTGGTTAGATACCTAGCTTGCAAGGTAGCTAGTAAACTTCATTTCAATAGAAGAATTTTAATCATACAGTGGTTGCTCAACTAAAAGTTGAGATTATGTTGCAGGATAGAGGTAATTTGTGGTTTAGTACGGTACCCTGCTTCATTACTCCAGACCAGTGCAAGGGGGAGTTAGAGCACAAATTCTGCTTTTGTGTCCCAAGACACTAATGTGTCTAACTGACAATGAATGGGCGACATAAACCAAATAGAAACTGATAATTGTGCATGACTTAAAAATGTAATTTTACCTTTATTTAACTAGGCAAGTCAGTTAACCTGTTGGGGCTAGGGGGCAGTATTTTCACAGCCGGATAAAAAACATACCCGATTTAAACTGGTTACTACTCTTGCCCAGAAACGAGAATATGCATATTATTTGTAGATTTGGATAGAAAGCACTGAAGTTTCTAAAACTGTTTGAATGGTGTCCTAGTATAACAGAACTCATATGGCAGGCCAAAACCTGAGAAAATTCCAAGCAGGAAGTGGCCTGTCTGCGAATTTGTAGTTCTCCATTTGCGTCTCTATCAAAACTACAGTGCCCCTTGGGGTTATGTAGCACTTTAAGGCTACATAACGAGACCGCCATTTTTTCTCTTACTTTTTGAATGAATACAGCATTGTCCGGTTGGAATATTATCGCTATTTTACGAGAAAAATGACAAAAATTGATTTTAAACAGCGTTTGACATGCTTCTAAGTACGGTAATGGAACATTTTGAAATTTTGTGTCTCGAAATGCGCTTGCGCGTTACCCTTTGGATAGTGACCTGAACGCACGAACAAAACAGAGGTATTTGCACACAACTAACTAAACGTTGACAAAATACATAATTATTTTAAGAATTATAGATACAGAACTCCTTTATGCACAAGCTATGTCCGATTTTAAAATAGCTTTTTGGTGAAAGCACATTTTGCAATATTCTGAGTACATAGCTCAGCCATCACAGGCTAGCTAATTTGACACCCAGCAAGTTTGGGGCTCACTAAACTCAGAATTACTATTAGAAAATGTGGATTACCTTTGCTGTTCTTCGTCAGAATGCACTCCCATGACTTCTACTTCACCAAATGTTTTGGTTCCAAATAATCCAGTTATATCCAAATACCGCCATTTTGTTTGTGTGTTCAGGTCACTATCTGAAGGGTAGCGCGCAAGCGCATTTCGTGACAAAATGTAAAAATATTCTATTACCGTACTTAGAAGCATGTCAAACGCTGTTTAAAATCAATTTATGCTATTTTTCTCTTAAAATAGCGATAATATTCCAACCGGGCAACGTTGTATTCATTCAAAGGCTGAAAGAAAAAAAAGGAGAAGTCTCGTGAATGCGCATCTCAGTCTCACTGTTCCCAGGCTGACCACTCACAAACAGAGCTGCTGTACTTTGCCCAGAGACAGCAGACACCCCATTCCACTTTCTGGCAGCTTTAGAGAGCCAATGGAAGCCTTAGAAAGTGTCACGTTACAGCACAGATGCTGTAATTTCGATAGAGATGCAACAGAAGGACAACAAATTGTCAGACAGGGCACTTCCTGTATGGAATCTTCTCAGATTTTGGCCTGCCATATGAGTTCTGTTATACACAGACACCATTCAAACAGTTTTAGAAACTTTAGAGTGTTTTCTATCCAAATCTACTAATTATATGCATATTCTAGTTTCTGGGCAGGAGTAGTAACCAGATTAAATCGGGTACGTTTTTTTATCCAGCCGTGAAAATACTGCCCCCTAGCCCCAACAGGTTAAAAAGAAAATATTTAAAAAATGCATTGGTTTGTTATGAAAAATAATGCATCCCCTTCTAGCGTTGTGTAGACTTAAATTTCTCAGCACGGACTGTGCTCCTGTGGAAGTTCTGTCCACAGTGGGCTTCATTACCTTCAGAGCATCTCTTACAATCAGGTTGATTGTGTGGGCAAGACATGGATGACGCATCCATTTTAAAATGTTCATGGCTTTGGTTATGTTAGCTGCATTGTCGCTAACACAACAGACCACTTTTCCATCTACTTGTCATTCTCTGGCCACTCAACACTTCCTCTGCCAAGTTATCTGAGGTGTGTCTGTCTCTGAACTCAAAGCAGTCCAGAAGACAGCTAGACATTGAAGTGACATGTAAGAAGTGGTTACCCTTGATGTCCAGAAGTCAGTGGTAAGGCAAACTGCAGTAGCTTTTTGGACTCTTTCCCACACTGAAGCCTGTGTGATCTCGTACAGTTGTGGAATAAGTTATTTTGAAAGGGTTTTCCTGCTTGGAATTGTGTACATTTGGATTTAGACTATTGCTATAATTTCTCTATAATCAATAAATGCCTGGAAATCGGTTGCAATCATTTTAGCCAATAAAATATCAATTTGGCCTTGTTTTGCTACAGACATAAACTGGTCCATAGAAGACTGCGTTGCTGTGGGTTGCGGAGTAGGCCTACTTGACTGAGTGGATACTTTTCCACGTGTGGAGGTGCTGACTCCACCACTATCACTAGCAGGCTCGCTAGTTTCTCAAAGCGCCGCTACAGCTATCTTCACAGTTGGGTTCACAGTTCACATATCCCGGTGTAGGTTGTGCGTAGAACCGGCTTTATATGAGATTTTGTTTTGGCAAATTCTACACTGTGCTCTAACATTGTCTACATTATTAAAATGCATCCAAATGCTACTGTACTTCTGACTCATTTCACAGCTGCTAAGTGTGTGACTGAGTTAGTTGGCTCGGCCCTCCCTCACTCATCTTTGGTTGACACTGCGTGTCTGATTGACAGGAACAACAGGTGAGGCTGTTAGTCTGAGCAGACAGTCAGAACGAATGTCTGTGGGCTTGAGCATATATATTATTACATTTTTTCATTCTTTGAATTAGTTAATTCTATATTCTTTAAAACTTTTGATTATTCATAACTTAATTTTTTTATATTAAGTTCAAAATTGAAACCCTCCCATCATAAAAAGGTTCATGTTTGAACCTTTACACCAGATTTCCTCAAGGAACCTTTTTCAACTGGAAAGGTTCCGCCGGTGTAGCAACTCAAACGGTTCTTCCAGGCACCTTTACATCTAAGAGTGTATTATGGGTAGTGGAGCAAGGTTGGACTCACCTCTCGATCTGCAGGGTGACTTTGGAGGGCTCCAAGTTCGGGTTCTCCCACTCTATCTGGGGACATTGCATGAAGTAGCAGAGAGTGTAGAGTGCCTCAGGCTCCCAGTGCACCGACCTGCTCTTCTGGTGGACTGGCATGCCGTTGCTAGGGTTCTTAATGCGCAATGGCTGGAGATGGTGCATGGCCCGTGACATCAAATCACCTACAATGGAAAAAAAACAAGGGATTTTGTTTGTACAGTAGCAGTCAAAAGTTTGGACACCTCATTCAAGGGTTTTTCTTAATTTTCACTGTTTTCTACATTGTAGAATAATAGCGAAGACATCAACACTATGAAATAACCCATATGGATTCATGTAGTAACCAAAAAAAGTGTTAAACAAATCGAAATACATTTTAGATTTGAGATTCTTCAAATAACCACCTTTTGCCTTGACAGCTTTTCACACTCTTGGCATTCTCTCAACCATCTTCATGAGGTAGTCACCTTGGATGCGTTTCAATTAACAGGTGTGCCTTGTCAATTTCATTTGTGGGTTTTATTTTCTCCTTAATGTGTTTGAGCCAATCAGTTTTGTTGTGACAAGGTAGGGGTGGTAAACAGAAGATAGCTGTATTTTACCAAATAGGGCTTAAATAAGAAAAGAGAAATGACAGTCCATCATTAGTTTAAGACATGAAGGTCAGTCAATCTGGAACATTTCTAGAACTTTGAAAGTTCTCAAGTGCAGTCGCAAGACCCATCAAGCGCTATGATGAAAACTGGCTCTGAGGACCGCCACAGGAAAGGAAGACCCAAAGTTACCTCTGCTGCAGAGGACAAGATCATTAGAGTTACCAGCCTCAGAAATTGCAGCCCAAATAAATGCATCAGAGTTCAAGTAAGACACAACATCACCTGTTCAGAGGCGACTACATGAAATCAGGCCTTCATGGTCAAATTGCTGCAAAGAAACTACTACTAAAAAGACACCAATAAGAAGAAGAGACCTGCTTGGGCCAAGAAACATGAGCAATGGACATTAGACTGGTGGAAATCTATCCTTTGGTCTGAAGAGTCCAAATATGAGGTTTTTGGTACCAACCGCCGTGTCTTTGTGAGACGCAGTGTAGGTGAACAGATGATCTCCGGATGTGTGGTTCCCACCGTGAAGCGTGTGGGGGTGCTTTGCTGGTGACACCATCTGTGATTTATTTTTAATTCAAGGCAGACTAATCCAGCATGGCTACCACATTCTGCAGCGATACGCCATCCCATCTGGTTTGCACTTAGTGGGACTCTCATTTGTTTTTCAACAGGACAACGACCCAACACACCTCCAGGCTGTGTAAGGGCTATTTTACCAAGAAGAAGAGAGATGGAGTGCTGCATCCGATGACCTGGCCTCCACAATCACCCAATTGAGATGGTCTGGGATGAGTTGGACCGCAGAGTGAAGGAAAACTAGCCAACAAGTGCTCTGCATAGTTGGGAACTCCTTCAAGACTGTTGGAAAAGCATTCCAGGTGAAGCTGGTTGAGAGAATGCCAAGAGTGTGCAATGCTGTCATCAAATATAAAATGATATTTTGATTTATTTAACACTTAGGTTACTACATGATTCCATATGTGTTATTTAATGGTTAATGCCTTTACTATTATTCTAGAATGTAGAAATAGTAAAAATAAAGAAAAACCCTTGAATGAGTAGGTGGGGTACTGTACATTTGTTTACCTTGAGGACAAAAAAAAAACGTAATTTATTGTGTATAGTATATTCACACCGGGTATAAACTTTGAAGCCTTCGTCACAGGAAGGCCAAAAAGATAATCAAGGACAGCAACCAACCGACCCACTGCCTGCTATCATCCAGAAAGCGAGGTCAGTACAGGTGCGTCAAAGCTGGGACCGAGAGACTGAAAAACAGCTTCTGTCTCAAGGCCATCAGACTTAAATAGCCATCACTGCTGCCTACATACAGACTGTAAATCACTGGCCACTTTATTAAAGGGAACACTAATCACTTTAACCTCTTACATCTAGATGTTCCGCTAGCGGAACACCTGCTCCAATATCCAATGATGGGCGTGGCGCGAAATACAAATTCCTCTAAAATCCGAAAACTTCCATTTTTCAAACATATGACTATTTTACAGCATTTTAAAGACAAGACTCTCGTTAATCTAACCACACTGTCCGATTTCAAAAAGGCTTTACAGCGAAAGCAAAACATTAGATTATGTCAGCAGAGTACCCAGCCAGAAATAATCAGACTACCCATTTTTCAAGCCAGCATATAATGTCACAAAAAACAAAACCACAGCTAAATGCAGCACTAACCTTTGATGATCTTCATCAGATGACAACCCTAGGACATTATGTTATACAATGCATGCATGTTTTGTTCAATCAAGTTCATATTTATATCAAAAACCAGCTTTTTTACATTAGCATGTGACGTTCAGAACTAGCATACCCCCCGCAAACCTCCGGTGAATTTACTAAATTACTCACGATAAACGTTCACAAAAAACATAAATTATTTTAAGAATTATAGATACAGAACTCCTCTATGCACTCGATATGTCCGATTTTAAAATAGCTTTTCGGTGAAAGCACATTTTACAATATTCTCAGTAGATAGCCCGGCATCACAGGGCTAGCTATTTAGACACCCACCAAGTTTAGCATTCACCAAAATCAGATTTACTATTAGAAAAGTTTGATTACCTTTGATGTTCTTCGTCAGAATGCACTCCCAGGACTTCTACTTCAATAACAAATGTTGGTTTGGTCCAAAATAATCCATAGTTATGTCCAACAGCGGCGTTTTGTTCGTGCGTTCTAGACACTATCCGAATGGCGCGACAAAAGATTTATAAATATTTCATTACCGTACTTCGAAGCATGTCAACCGCTGTTTAAAATCAATTTTAATGCCATTTTTCTCGTAAAAAAGCGTTTCGGTAAATAGAGGGAAAAAAAGAAAGACGGGGGCGGCCAGTGTACGCGCCTAAACCCACTGTCCCCTGATCGGCCACTTGACAAAGGCGATAATGTGTTTCAGCCAGGGCTTTGAATTACGTCATTCAGCTTTTTCCCAGGCTCTGAGAGCCCATTGGAGCCGTAGGAAGTGTCACGTAACAGCAGAGATCCTTTGTAATGGATAGAGATGACAAAGAAGGCCAAGAAATGGTCAGACAGGGTACTTCCTGTACAGAATCTTCTCAGGTTTTGGCCTGCCAAATGAGTTCTGTTATACACAGACACCATTCAAACAGTTTTAGAAACTTTGGAGTGTTTTCTATCCAAAGCTAATAATTATATGCATATTCTAGTTTCTGGGCAGGAGTAATAATCAGATTAAATCGGGTACGTTTTTTATCCAGCCGTGAAAATACTGCCCCCTAGCCATAACAGGTTAATAATGTTTACATATCTTGCATTACTCATCTCATATGTATATACGGTTTTCTATACTATCTATTGCATCTTAGCCTATGCCATTCTAAATTGCTCATCCATATATTTATATATTCTTATTCCATTCCTTTACTTCGATTTGTGTGTATTAGGTATTTGTTGTGAAATTGTTAGATATTGCTGCACTGTCGGAACTAGAAGCACAATTATTTCGCTACACTCGCAACATCTGCTAAACATGTGTATGTGACCAATAAAATTTGATTAGAATAGGTTTATAATACCTGTTTAATCTCAGAACCCAAATCAAATCTTGTGTGCTCTGGCCAGCTACTCAATTTGCTTTCTGGGGGTCGAGGTGTTCAAATATGTACTGAACAAAATCAGCAGACAAGTACCACCCCTCTCAAAGCCTCTGCCAAAGCCTATCCCCCGCCCTGTCAGAAAAGTCCACCTTTGTTTATAATCCAGAATGCATGCAATGCACTGAATGACAATATGGAGTTTAATGCAATTATTTTGCAAGTTGGCAACTTTTAATGTGCAGCACTAGAGAACTTTTCCTGCCCTACTTCAATTATCCCTTCCACGAAATCATGATATCAAAATAATAATTTACATTGATCCACTCAGATTAAGCAGCAGGGCTGACATACGTTTAATCTGTCAAGAGATACTACTCTATATATAAAAGAGTGTCTGGTCCACCTATTGCTTGACACCTAACATCACATTCACTCTACAACACAATAAGATACTATCATTTTCTATGGCACGTGATTCCCTTACAATACAAAAATGCTCACACACCCTTGCTAAAGCCCTCACACACTCCCTCATTCAAGTGCTTTCTCAGTCACAATAACATTTCTAATTCACACACCCACACAACTCCTGACATCTGGTGAAATGCTGGCTCAAAACAAAGCTAGTCATTTTAATTGCTTATACTCCAATACTGCAGTGAATTTGGACTGTAAATCCTCCAGGAATAGGAGAAAGAAATGAGTTTTGCACTTCTAATCATGCTAACACATACAGAAACTGTGAAATTCAATACATTTCATGAATGTACAGTACCTAATGGAAATATACTTCCAGACATCCAAAAAGTGTAGAGCAGTAAGCCTTTCTCCCAACATATGGCAACTTCAAAGGTGTAAAGCATATTGAGGTCATTGGTGATGCATTTTAGAATAATGGGTCTGTATACTTCAGTACAAACGAGTTGCTAATCATTCCCTCAAACATTTTCAGTGCCCTTTAGTGGAGTTTGTTTTCACTTTCTGTTATCTTTTAGGAGTGCAGACGATGTATGTATCAGCCATTCTTTTCCTACTCCTTGGGGATTATCTTCAAAAGGCTTGAGTGGCCATGAAGGAACATTTGGGAGATTTGCATCAGAACTCTATTTCTTTCATTACTCTGTTTGGATCTCTCATTCATCATTGGAAGAAAGTTAAGATAGTAAATGTAGGACCTGGGTTTGAAAAGCCACCATCTTAACTACTGCTACAGTATGTGATGTCTTGCTGTCTTAGACAGCATGTTTTTTTGTTTGTTGTTTTTTTACCTTTATTTAACTAGGCAAGCCAGTTAAGAATAAATTCTTATTTACAATGACGGCCTAGGAACAGTGGGTTAACTGCCCAGTTCAGGGATAGAACAGATTTTTACCTTGTCAGCGCGGGGATTTGATCTAGCAATGTACTGTAGGACTCAACATGATTAGGATTGGCCACTCAGAATGGTTAATAAGCCGCATTATTTAAATGCATTTAAACCATTTAAATAGTAACTGACAAATTCAGACATAATTTAGCGTAAAAGTTCTCCTTCCTTCCTGTTCATTCATTATGGGTCTTACATGTTGGGCTTGTTTAATTATAGAACCCATGACTTTCAATAAGACAATGTCGACATTATTAACTACAGATCATTTTAGGCACTCTGCTTTTATTGGATAATCTTTGAACCCCAACAGACACAGATCTGATGTGAGAAATCTGACTGGTTTCTGGCATCAGTAGCAAAATTGCTTTGAGCAAGGCACTTAACTGCAGCGGGGGTGCTGCACTGCTGCTGACCCTACGGCTGACCCTGTGCTTCCAACCTGTCAGGGTATGTGTATGAGCCTTGGAGAGTTGGGTTGAAAAGTGAAAATATACATTTTCGTTCAACAATGAACAGTATTCTTCTATACACATAAATATGCCCAAAACATGCCCCAATAGTCAATAATACTGAACAAAAATATAAATGCAACAATTTCCACCAATGTATTGAGTTAGTTCATAGAAGGAAATCAGTCAATTGAAATAAATGAAATAGGCCCTAATCTATGGATTTCACATGACTGGGCAGGGGCGCAGCCATGGATGGGCCTGGGAGGGCATAGGCCCACCCACTGTGGAGCCAGGACCTGCAAGTCAGAATGAGTTTTTCCCCATAAAAGGGCATTATTACAAACATAAATACTCCTCAGTTTCATCAGCTGTTGGGGTGACTAGTGTCAGACGATGGCGCAGGTTAAGATGCCGGATGTGGAGGTCCTGGGCTGGCGTGGTTACACGTGGTCTGCAGTTGTGAGGCCAGTTGGATGTACTACCAACTTTTCTAAAAAGATGTTGGAGGCGGCTTATGGTAGAGAAATGAACATTCAATTCTCTGGCAAAAGCTCTGGTGTACATTCCTGCAGTCACCATGCCAATTGCACGCTCCCTCAACTTGAGATGTGTGGCAGAATTTTGTGTAGAGTGGCTTTTTATTGTCCCCAGCACTAGGTGCACCTGTGTAATGTGGATGCTGTTTAACCTGTTTAGGATAGGGGGCAGTATTTTCACGGCTGGATAAAAAACGTACCTGATTTAATCTGGTTATTACTCCTGCCCAGAAACTATAATATGCATATAATTATTTGATTTGGATAGAAAACACCCTAAAGTTTCTAAAACTGTTTGAATGGTGTCTGAGTATAACAGAACTCATATGGCAGGCCAAAATCTGAGAAGATTCCATACAGGAAGTGCCCTGTCTGACCATTTCTTGTCCTTCTATAGCCTCTTTATCAAAAATAGAGGATCTCTGCTGTAACGTGACATTTTCTAAGGCTCCCATAGGCTCTCAGAAGGCACCAGAATGGGGAATGATGACTCTGCAGTCCCTGGGCGAAAACCAGTAGGGATTTAGGAAAGTGGTCGTTCTGAGAACAATGACACGGGTGCGCGCGTGCATGTGAAGACTCCATTTTCTATTTTCAGTGTTTGAACGAAAATAAGGTCTCCCGGTCAGAATATTATCGCTATTTTATGAGAAAAATCGCATAAAAATAGATTTTAAACAGCGTTTGACATGCTTCGAAGTACAGTAATGGAATATTTTGACATTTGTCACGATACGCGCCGGCACATCCCCCTTCGGATAGTGTCTTGAACGCACGAATAAAACGCAGCTATTTGGATATAACTATGGATTATTTGGAACAAAAACAACATTGGGTGTTGAAGTAGAAGTCCTGGGAGTGCATTCTGACGAAGAACAGCAAAGGTAATCCAATTTTTCTTATAGTAAATCTGAGTTTGGTGAAGGCCAAACTTGGTGGGTGTCAAAATAGCTAGCCATGATGGCTGGGCCATCTACTCAGAATATTGCAAAATGTGCTTTCACCGAAAAGCTATTTTAACAATCGGACATAGCGATTGCATAAAGGAGTTCTGTATCTATAATTCTTAAAAATAATTGTTATGTTTTTTGTGAACGTTTATCTTGAGTAATTTAGTAAATTCACCGGAAGTTTTCGGTGGGTATGCTAGTTCTGAACATCACATGCTAATGTAAAAAGCTGTTTTTTGATATAAATATGAACTTGATTGAACAAAACATGCATGTATTGTATAACAATGTCCTAGGAGTGTCATCTGATGAAGATCAAAGGTTAGTGCTGCATTTAGCTGTGGTTTTTGTGACATTTATATGCTAGCTTGAAAAATGGGTGTGGGATTATTTCTGGCTGGGTACTCTGACATAATCTAATGTTTTGCTTTCGTTTTAAAGCCTTTTTGAAATCGGACAGTGTGGTTAGATAAAGGAGAGTCTTGTCTTTAAAATGGTGTAAAATAGTCATGTTTGAAAAATGGAAGTTTTGGGATTTCTGAGGTGTTTGTAATTCGCGCCACGCTCTATCATTGGATATTGGCGAGGCGGTCCGCTAGCGGCACATCTGGATGTAAGAGGTTAATCAGCTTTTTAGTATGCCACAACTGTCAGGTGGATGAATTGTCTTGGCAAAGGAGAAATGCTAACTAACAGGTATGTAAACAAATTTGGGCATCATTTTGAGAGAAATAAGCTTTTTGTGCATATGGAAAATGTCTGCATCTTTTATTTCAGCTTATGAAACATTGGACCAACACTTTACATGTTGCATTTATATTTTTGTTCAGAATAGATCTATTTGAAATACAACAGAGAGAAGACAAAAGGGTCAGAGGTTAGAGGTGGGGTTCAGCCTTTCAAGTCAAGGGTAAACACCATCAAGCCTGTGACCCTTGCATTAAACGCCCACCACAGGACTCATAAACAGGTGTTGGAACAGCTGTAACATAGTTCCCGGACAGGGTATGTCGTGGAGTTATGGATCCCTCCCATTAGCGAGAGGAACGACAAAGGTCTTGATTAACGTCTACTGCAATGGTAGTTAAAAAAATTTAAAAAACACACTTACTGAGCTCTGCGATGCTTCCCACACGTGTAGCCAGTAGGGACTGTTCCAGGTTGCGGAGTTCGGCCTGATTGTTGGCATTGCCCTTGCCACCCTTCCCAGAGCGCCGCTGATCCCAGTGCAGGGTCAGATTGTCCGGCAAGCTCAGCACACCTGGTGAGGGCACATGACAGAGGTTAGAGGTCAGGGGTGAGTACAGAAAACAAGGTATTGAATTGTTCTTTGTCAGGGTTGACGGTTCTTTACTGCTGTGATGGTTGTGCAGAACCATACTGTTCTTTCCCTCTCCACCATGACATGAAATGCTGCACTGTTAAAAAGTTCCTGTAATTTTACAGTACACTACAGGTTGCAGTGAAAGTATGGTAAATAACAAGTTCTAGAATTTTGTGTATTTGTGCCAACCATCAGTGGAAGTATTGTACCAGTTTAAGTGGTTGATGGTTATGTTGTCAAAGGTTGAGCAGCTCTTTGAACACTGAGTTCTACAATCTTTGTAAGAGCATGTGTATTTGTTGAGAGCTGCACTGGGCAAGAAGACCAATTGCTATGTCTTGTAGCTACAGGAGAAGAACGAGCCACAGGGAAGGTTGGATCACCTGATAGGAGGGAGAAAAATCAAACCAGACTGTGTGCTTAACTATAAATCGCAATATGGTGGCAGTGGATAAGGCAGCCATGCACTCGGAAACCCACCAAGTGGTATATGAAGATCTTTTTCCATCTGATCGACACTGCTGTCCTCAATGACCACATAGTCCACTGCCAGCTTTATAGGGAGATGATTACTGAACACGGGTTTTTGTTATTGGACATAAAGTTCCCATACAATTCAAATATAGTTCCAGTATGCAATTATACTGACAATCTCACCCACCTCCCCACTCCTTCATCCTCAAGGGTTAGGGTTAGCCTAAATGCTAAATAATTCAAATTCTAGTCATGACCAGCGTAGCGTCAAAGTATACAACACAAGCCAATACGTATTTTGATGCCATTAGCATTGTTTTACAGAACTAATGAAAATGTTGCTACATAAGCGCAATTGAGTATAACACCATAAAGGGTATGAAATTGCATCACGTGTCTGCGGTTATGAAGGGATATACACAGAATACATTATGCTCCACACATAAATATGGTGTTACAGTAGAAATTACACATCATGACACAGGCACTTTGATAGGAATGCACAGAGCAAATATTAGTAAGGAAAACAATGTTTATTTATTAGGGATCACCAATAGCTGCTCCCAATACAGCAGCTACTCTTCCTGGGGTCCAAACACATTATGGCACTACATTACACAAAACGTATGATACCACTATACAACAATATTACAATGCATGTGTGTGTAGAGTGCGTGTGCATATGCGTGTGTCTGCACCTTTGTGTATGTCTCTTCACAGTCCCCATTGCTCCATATGGTGTATTTTTGCCAGTTTATAATGTATGCATTTCCATTGCTTGCATCAATTACCTGATGTGGAATATAGTTCCATGTAGTCACGGCTCTATGTAGTGCCGTGCGCCTCCCAGTCTGTTTTGGACTTGGGGATTGTGAAGAGACCTCTGGTGGCATGTCTTGTGGGTTATGCATGGGTGTCCGAGCTGTGTGCTAGTAGTTTAATCCTTGTGTAATTTTCGGGCCTGTGGGACCCATTTTCAATGTTTGCTAAAAGAAATTATACAATTAATACTTTTTCAACGTGAGACTCATTGGTCGAGGCTCATTTTCTGTAAAGAACATGTAAAAGAACACATTTGTGCCACCCTAAACATATATATTATGTATGTGGTGTTCAGGTCCACTGGACCCAATGGTAATAAGTGTGCGCATGTGTGAAAACAAGTAAAAATTAAACAAAAAGGTTTGCTCTGTCTTCACTCCGTTTTCCTCCTCCCTGGGCCTGCTGATTCAACATAACACCAAGAACCTGTGTGTGTCCCGCATCTTTACCCTTTGTAGTGTTTGAAACTACACAATATCTTGCAGGATCCTGCACAATGTTATTACAATAGATTATTTCCATACATTGTAAAAATTTCTATTTTCTCACACTCTTCCCCAGCCAGGTGCAAATTGGGGGAGGGACACAACACATACAGTTGAAGTCGGAAGTTTACATACACTTAGGTTGGTGTCATTAAAACTTGTTTTTCAACCACTCCACACATTTCTTGTCAACAAAATATATTTCTGGCAAGTCGGTTAGGACATCTACTTTGTGCATGACACAAGTACATTTTCCAACAATTGTGTACAGACAGATTATTTCACTGTATCAAAATTCCAGTGGGTCAGAAGTTTACATACACTAAATTGAATGTGCCTTTAAACAGCTTGGAAAATTCCAGAAAATAATGTAAATGGCTTTAGAAGCTTCTGATAGGCTAATTGACATCATTTGAGGTGTACCTGTGGATGCATTTCAAGGCCTAGCTTCAAACGTAGTGCCTCTTTGCTTGACATCATGGGAAAATGAAAAGAAATCAGCCAAGACCTCAGAGAAATTGTAGACCTCCAAGTCTGGTTCATCATTGGGAGCAATTTCCAAACGCCTGAAGGTACCATGTTCATCTGTACAAAGAATAGTATGCAATTATAAACACCATGGGACCACACAGCCATCATACCACTCAGGAAGGAGTCGTGTTCTGTCTCCTAGAGATGAACGTACTTTGGTGCAAAAAGTGTAAATCAGTCCCAGAATAACAGCAAAGGACCTTGTGAAGATGCTGGAGGAAACAGTATAAAAGTATCTATATCCACAGTAAAACGAGTCCTATATCGACATAACCTTAAAGGCCGCTCAGCAAGGAAGAAGCCACTGCTCCAAAGCCGCCATAAAAAAAGCCAGACTATGGTTTGCAACTTGGACAAAGATCTGACATTTTGGAGAAGTGTACTCTGGTCTGATGAAACAAAAATAGAACTGTTCGCCCATAGTTATGTTTGGAGGAAAAAGAGGGAAGCTTGCAAGCTGAAGAACACCATCCCAACTGTGAAGCATGGAGGTGGCAGCATCATGTTGTGGGGGTGCTTTGCTGCAGTTCACAAAATAGATGGCATCATGAGGTAGGAATATTATGTGGATATATTGAAGCAACATCTCAAGACATCAGTCAGGAAGTTAAAGCTTGGTCGCAAATGGGTCTTCCAAATGGACAATGACCCCAAGCATACTTCCAAAGTTGTTGTTAAGCCATTGTGGCAAAATGGCTTAAGGACAACAAAGTCAAGGTATTGGAGTGGCCATCAAATCCCTGACCTCAATTCCATAGAAAATTTGTGGGCAGAACTGAAAAAGCGTGTGAGCAAGGAGGCCTACAAACCTGACTCAGTTACAGCAGCTCTGTCAGGAGGAATGGGCCAAAATTCACCCAACTTATTTGTAGGAAGCTTGTGGAAGGCTACCCAAAACGTTTAAACCCAAGTTAAACAATTTAAAGGCAATGCTACCAAATACTAATTGAGTGCATGTAAACTTCTGACCCACAGGGAATGTGATGAAAGAAATAAAAGCTGAAATAATTCTCTACTATTATTCTGACATTTCACGTTCTTAAAATAAAGTGGTGACCCTAATTGACCTAAGACAGGGAATTTTTATTATGATTAAATGTCAGGAATGGTGAAAAACTGAGTTTAAATGTATTTGGCTAAGATGAATGTAAACTTCAGACAATGTGGGACAAGTGGGTGGCCTTCCCCTAAATATCTTAGCATGTGTGACTCCTTACCACAATCAATGATTATGGCAAAAATAATCTCTGCTCAGAGGGCCTTAGAAATAATTTTTGCAGAGCGAGAAGGAGCGTCTTCCACTTTGAAAGATGAAGAATTTTCGGAATATGAGGATCACGTCTGTCAATTTAGAGTTGGACAGTGAGTTGGAAGAAGAGGATGAGATTGACCCTCAGCCAAAACCAGGACCAACCAGCCAGTCAGCAACCAGCTCATCAGCAGCCTGCAGAAGGAGAAATATTGATGTCCAAAAATTGTGAAATTGAAGGGTCTTCATGTCCAAGGAATGAGCCACCCCGCATGGCTGCCAATGTGATAAGGATGCAACCAGGGCCGACACGGATGGCAGTTACTCATGTCCAGGACATAGTCTTCTTTTGAACTGTTCATCCCAGACACCATCCAGAAAATTATTCTGGACTGCACTAATTTGGAGGGAAGCTGTGTTTTTGGAGAGAGATGGGAGACTCATTTACATGCATACTTGTGTCCTTACCCTTGCTGGTGTTTTCAGATCCCTGTGGGATGCGGAAACTGGTAGAGAACTTATGTGCAACAATCTCTGGAAAACTTCCACATTATTTCCAGGATTATCCGCTTCCATAACCGAGACAGCAGACTAGCTCGGCGGCAGAGAGACAAGCTAGCTGCAGTCAGGTCAATGTGGGACAAGTGCGTGGACCGCCTTCCCCTATTTTACAAACCTGGGCCCAACGTTACTTTTGATGAGCAGCTTATGCCATTTAGGGGCCGCTGGCCCCTTCAGGCAGTACATACCGTCTAAACCCGCAAAATATGGAATCAAGATCTGGGCTCCCTCTGCTGTTTAACCTCTTGGCGGTCGCCTAGGATAGGGGGCGCCACAGCGCATTTGGAAAAAAATGTGTGCCCATTTTAAACGGCCTACTACTCAAACTCAGAAGCTAGGATATGCATATAATTAATACTTGTGGATAGAAAACACCCTAAAGTTTCTAAAACTGTTTGAATGGTGTCTGTGAGTATAACAGAACTCATATGGCAGTCAAAACCCAGAGACAGATCGAAACAGGAAGTGGAATTCTGAATTGCGAACTCAACTTCATCACGTTGCCTATTAATCACACCGTGAGCTATGGTTCATTGAGCACTTCCTATTGCTTCCACTAGATGTCCCCAGTCTTTACAAAGTGATTTGACTCTCCTACTGTGAAAACTGACAGAATGACACGCTGTGGAACATGGTCACACAATGAGAGGGCCATCACCATTATGACGCCAGCGCCCCTGGTTACCCTCCCCTTTCGAAACGTTTTGAAACACAATGCAATCGTCGTCCCCCTCGAATCTTATTGGAGCTCTGGTTGAAAAAGGCCCTACAGATTTATGTTATACAACGTTTGAACGAACCTAAATAAGAAAAAAATGCGAGTAGCCCCGCGCACATCGGAACTTTTGGTTCAGCCTTCAGAATGCGCTAACAAGAACAAGCTATTGGAACATAAAGGATGAACTTTTTCGAACGAAAATACATTTGTTGTGGACCTGGGATTCCTGGAAGTGCCTAAGGATGAAGATAATCAAAGGTAAGGGATTATTGACAATAGTATACAAGACTAGATGTGATATGCGATTGTTCCAAGATGGCTAGCCTATTGTTCTGAGTATCGCATCCCCTTTTATCGCAAAGTGTGATTACCCAGTAAAGTTATTTTTAAATCTGGCATTACAGGTGCTTTCAAGAGATATTCATCTATAAATCTTAGAATGACAATATTACATTTAAAAAAAAATTCGAATAGTAATTTAGTAAATTGTAGCACTGTTTCACCGGATGCATTTGAGGGAAAATAGTTAGTCAATGTTACGCGCCGATGTAAAATGCTGTTTTTATATATAAATATGAACTTTATCGAACAAAAGATTGCATGTATTGTGTAACATGATGTCCTAGGAGTGTCATCTGATGAAGTTTGTAAAAGGTTAGTGCTGCATTTAGCTGTTTTTTGGTTATTTGTGATGCATGTGGTTGGTCGGAAAATGGCTATGTGGCTACTTTTACGATATACTCCTCTAACATAATCTAATGTTTTGCTTTTGCTGTAAAGCCTTTTTGAAATCGGACAACGTGGTTTGATTCAGGAGAGGTGTATCTATAAAACGATAATTTGAAAAAAAAAATTATTCAATTTTGTTATGCTAATGGCGATATGATTTTTCGCTGGATGTCCGAGAAACAAGGGATGCGGGTTGTCCTGGATGTGACACAGGGACTCCGTGGCCACAACATCACATGCAATAACTTTTGTTTTTACTTCACACAAGCTGGGACAGGAGCTCCTCAAGAGGATGCTGACGATGGCAAGAACAGTACAAAAACAAGCATGAACTCTCACTTCAGCTGTTGAATACACAGAACAGGCCTGTCAATTCCTCAAAGTTTGTGTTCATGGCCGACACGTCCAATGTGCCAAAGAAAGGCAAAAATGTGGTACTCATGAGTACGCTGAATAGGGTCACTTTAGCCCGGCAAGTGCGGGGCACTGGGCACTGTGAAGGCACACTGGTGACACAGTGCATAGAGCTGGCGCAGGATATCCTGGACCGAGGAGGCGTACTGGAGACTAAGAGCGCTGAGCCGGCACAACCCGTCCTGGCCGAATGCTCATGTTAGCCCGGCAAATGCGGGGCGCAGGCAACGAGCGCACCGGGCTGTGAATGCGCACCGGAGATACGGTGCGCATCACCGCATAACACGGTGCCTGACTGGTCACACGCTCCCCACGGTAAGCACGGGGAGTTGGCTCAGGTCTCAACCCTGACTCTGCCAATCTCCCCGTGTGCCCCCCCCTCCATTTTTTGGGGAGCTGCCTCTCGGGCTTCCGTCGTTGCCGTGACTCCCGATCTCGTCGCCGTTCCTCCCTCGCTGCTTCCACCTGTTCCCATGGGAGGCGATCCCTTCCGGCCTGGATCTCCGCCCACATCCAGGATCCTTTGCCGTCCAGGATGTCCTCCCATGTCCAACTCGTCTTCCCCGTAGGCGCACGCTGCTTGGTCTTTTTGTGGTGGGATCTTCTGTCACGTTCACTGTCTTCAAACTCCCGATCATGAATAAACCAAGGCGCAGCGTGCATGGAATTCCACATATTTTTTATGAAGATGAAACTCACCAAGCAACAAAACAGAAGAAAAAAACATGTGACGTGCTGCTCACAGGCAGCTACACAAAAACAAGATCCACAATCACAGGTGGGAAAAGGCTGCCAGATCCCCAATCAGAGACAATGAGACAGATGCCTCTGATTGGGAATCATACCCGGCCAACAAAGAAATAGAACACAGAATGCCCACCCCACATCACACCCTGACCTAACCAAATAGAGAAATAAAACGGCTCTAAGGTCAGGGCGTGACATTATGGCTGTATTGTTTTAAAAACCCAATAATGTTGTGGGTCCATCAGACCCACAAACATTGGGTGAAAAAAACCCAACATGAACACCACACAAGGGTTAAACAGACAGCTCGGGACATTCAGCTTGTCAACACTTCTTACAAAAACAAGTAGTGATGACATCAATCTTTTCCACTCTGAGCCATGAGAGATTGACATGCATATCATTGTTAGCTCTCCGTGCTGCCTTTTTCTGAGCAAACTGCAATTTTCCTAAATCCCTCTTTGTGGCACCTGACCACACCACTGAACCGTAGTCTAGGTGTGACAAAACTAGGGTCTGTATTATATTATTTACTATATATTATATTATTTACTATATTGTTGATAAGAAGGCACAGCAGCGCTTTATTATGGACAGACTTTTCCCCATTTTAGCTACTTTTGTATCAATATGTTTTGACGATGACTGTTTACAATCCAGGGTTACTCCAAGCAGTTTAGTCACCTCAACTTTCTCAATTGCCACATTATTCATTATGAGATGTAGTTCAGGTTTAGGGTTTAGTGAATGATTTGTCACAATTACAATGTTTTGGAAATATTCAGGACTAACTTATTCCTTACCACCCATTCTGAAACTAACTGTAGCTCTTTGTTAAGTGTTGCAGTCATTTTAGTTGCTGTAGTAGCTGACAAGGATAGTGTTGAGTCTCACTGAAGTCTGATAAAAATATTTTGGGGGTTATCAATTTCTTTTTAAAAAAAATCTGTAATTTGTGTAGTGTCGCCGTTTGTTACTGGCATGTCATGCCTAAATTTGCTAATCTTACCAGTTGCTGCTTCTTTTTATTCAGTTTAGTCACATGATTTCTCAATTTGCAGTACGTTTGCCAATCGGTTGTGGAGCCAGACTTATTTGTCATTCCTTTTGCTCATCCCTCTCAACCATACCATTTTTCAATTCCTCATCAATCTAAGGGGATTTAACCATTTTTACAATCATTTTATTAATGGGTGCATGCTTATTAGTAACTGGAATAATCAATTCCATACATTTGTCAAGTGCAACGTCTGGTTGCTCCTCATTACACACCACAGACCAACAAATATTATTTACCTCAACAACATAGGAATAACTACAAAAGATATTGTATGACCTCGCATACACTATATTAGGCCCAGCCTTTGACCCTTACTTTTCCTAGATATAGCTACTATATTGTGATCACTACATCTGATGGATTGGGATACATTAGTAAAGCATTAGTTCAGATGTGAACAATACATGTTGATTTTCATTCCTGTGCCGTTTATAACTTTCCTGGTAGGTTGACCTGAACCAAGTTGCAGGCACTGGTTACAGTTTTTAGCTTTTTCTTGAGTGGCAACTTGATGAAAGCCAGTCTATTTAAAATCACCCAGAAAATATACCTCTGTTGATATCACATACATTATCAGGCATTTTACCCATGTTATCCAGATACTGACTGACTTAACACATTTAAACGTGTTAACCCTCGCAAGGCTGCAGGCCCAGACGGCATTCCCGGTCGCGTCCTCAGAGCATGCGCAGACCAGCTGGCTGGTGTGTTTACAGACATATTCAATCAATCCTTATCCCAGTCTGCTGTCCCCACATGCTTCAAGAGGGCCACCATTGTTCCTGTTCCCAAGAAAGCTAAGGTAACTGAGCTAACTGACTACCGGCCTGTAGCACTCACTTCCATCATCATGAAGTGCTTTGAGAGACTAGTTAAGGACCATATCACCTCCACCCTACCTGTCACCCTAGACCCACTCCAATTTGCTTACCGACCCAATAGGTCCACAGACGACGCAATTGACATCACACTGCCCTAACCCATCTGGACAAGAGGAATACCCATGTAAGAATGCTGTTCATCGATTACAGCTCAGCATTTAACACCATAGTACCCTCCAAACTCGTCATTAAGCTCGAGACCCTGGGTCTTGAACCCACCCTGTGCAACTGGGTCCTGGACTACCTTCCTCAAATGCAGTCATTTCAATTTTTCAAACATATGACTATTTTACACCATTTTAAAGACAAGACTCTCGTTAATCTAACCACACTGTCCGATTTCAAAAAGGCTTTACAACGAAAGCAAAACATTAGATTATGTCAGCAGAGTACCCAGACAGAAATAATCAGACACCCATTTTTCAAGCTAGCATATAATGTCACATAAACCCAAACCACAGCTAAATGCACCACTAACCTTTGATGATCTTCATCAGATGACAATCTTAGGACATTATGTTATACAATATAAGCATGTTTTGTTCAATCAAGTTCATATTTATATCAAAAACCAGCTTTTTACATTAGCATGTGACGTTCAGAACTAGCATACCCCCCGCAAACTTCCAGTGAATTTACTAAATGACTCACGATAAACGTTCACAAAAAACATAACAATTATTTTAAGAATTATAGATACAGAACTCCTCTATGCACTCGCTATGTCTGATTTTAAAATAGCTTTTCGGTGAAAGCACATTTTGCAATATTCTAAGTAGATAGCCCGGCATCACAGGGCTAGCTATTTAGACACCCACCAAGTTTAGCCCTCACCAAAGTCAGATTTACTATAAGAAAAATGTTATTTCCTTTGGTGTTCTTCGTCAGAATGCACTCCCAGGACTTCTACTTCAATAACAAATGTTGGTTTGGTTCAAAATAATCCATAGTTATATCCAAATAGCGGCGTTTTGTTCGTGCGTTCAAGACACTATCCGAAAGGGTAAAGAAGGGTGTGTTTCGTGACAAAACAATTCTAAATATTCCATTACCATACTTCGAAGCATGTCAACCTGTAGCCTTCCCTGTAGCTCAGTTGGTAGAGCATGGTGTTTGCAACACCAGGGTTGTGGGTTCGATTCCCACGGGGGGCCAGCACAGAAAAAAAAAAAAAAATGTATGAAATGAATGCATTCACTACTGTAAGTCGCTCTGGATAAGAGCGTCTGCTAAATGACTAAAATGTAAAAAAAAAAAAATGTAAATGTAACCGCTGTTTAAAATCAATTTTTATGCCATTTTTCTCGCAAAAAAGCGATAATATTCCGACCGGGAATCTGTGTTTTAGTACAAAGAGAGACAAAATAAAAACATGGGGTCGCCTTGTGCACATGCCTCAGTCTCATTGTCCTCTGATAGACCACTTACCAAAGGCACTAATGTTTTTCAGCCAGGGGCTGGAATTACATCATTCAGCTTTTTCCCGGGTTCTGAGAGCCTATGGGAGCCGTAGGAAGTGTCACGTTACAGCAAAGATCCTCAGTTTTCAATAAAGAGAGTCAAGAAGAACAAGAACTTGTCAGACAGGCCACTTCCTGTAAGGAATCTTCTCAGGTTTTTGCCTGCCATATGAGTTCTGTTATACTCACAGACACCATTCAAACAGTTTTACAAACTTTAGGGTGTTTTCTATCCAAAGCCAATAATTATATGCATATTCTAGTTTCTGGGCAGTAGGATTAACCAGATTAAATCGGGTACGTTTTTTATCCGGCCGTGCAAATACTGCCCCCTACCCTAGAGAGGTTAACGTTAGAGAGCTTTGCCACTGATACTACAGAGGGTCCAGACTGTGCAACAGTTGAACTATTCGGTGGTGGCCGTGCTGCCCCTCCATACTGTAATGACACCTAAAGGGAGTTCCAGCAGTAGAATTGCTAAGAAATTAATAAAAAGATCATGGAAGATCAGCACTTTTTAAAATTTGTTTGTAATTCTTTGATTAACTGAATAATTATAACGCTGAATATGAGAACGATGTCAATATTCCAGACATTTCTTTCGTTATTCGAATTAGCATTGGTACCCAGTGGGCCAACCAAATCACTGATATTCACATGATCTATCACTGTACACATTAGGTAAACAATAATTTCTTAAGTACTTCATATATAGGATTAGTTAAATTGATGTTCAAAACCAGGACAACTACAGTATTACAAATGGCACCTACTAAAAACCCTCACTTTAAAAAAAATCTCACTGTACGGTATATGAAAGACATTAAAAAGTGACCCATTCAACAGCTTAAATAAAGTTGATGTTCTTGCACATCCTTGTAACATCATTCCTACAAGAACTAACTCCATCACCCTGTAATAATGTCCAACAAGAGACAGTCCTCATAAATAAACCACCAATGAATGTATCTGTCCATGTAATGCAAATGCAAGCAAGTCATTTCACTTCAATGAAAATACAGAAAGAAATATTCCTCTTAGCCTCTCTACTTACAATACCACATTTGAATACTCAGAGAAACTATACTGTTGTCTTTCTGTGTGAAAAATAGCTTGCTCTACCAACTCTGACACAGCTACTTTCAATAATGAGACTGACAGTTTACATCAAAGTGAATTGGGCCAGTTGTCAAGTTAGATGATAACTTTTTTTGGAGAAGTTGGAAAGTTTGCAGCCAAGTTTACAGCCTTTTGCCAACTGCAAAAGGCATGTCTATCTCTGGTTAGTAAGGCCTTGTCCAAAAAAGGGGTAGATTGTCAAACTTTGGGTAAGGTTGTGTGTTTTTTGGGGGGCACAGGGGAAGTAGTGTTTTTTTCCCCCTGGTTTACATTTGCCCTTTTGCAGGTTTTACTATGTAATTTTGTCTATCCTATACAAAATGTCCTCATCTGCTTGCATGCACCTCCCCAGTATCAAGGTATTTTGGTACTTTCCTTATACACTGCTGTTCCGTGTGCTAAATATACCACAAGCATTTGCATTTATTCCTGGCATGCAGCAACATGAAGGTGGTTATATATCATTTAAAATTACTTATAACACTTTACCCAATACATGTAGTGTGCTCCCTCAGGCGACAAATCCACTATCACATACAGTTGAGTCGGAAGTTTACATACACAGGTTGGAGTGATTTAAAACTTTTCCAACATCTTGATAACAAACTATAGTTTTGGCAAGTCGGTTAGGACATCTACTTTGTGCATGACACAAGTAATTTTTCCAACAATTGTTTACAGACAGATTATTTCACTTATTATTCACTGTATCACAATTCCAGTGGGTCAGAAGTTTACATATACTAAGTTGACTGTGCCTTTAAACAGCTTGGAAAATTCCAGAAAATAATGTAATGGCTTTAGAAGCTTCTGATAGGCTAATTGACAACATTTGAGTCAATTAGAGGTGTACCTGTGGATGTATTTCAAGGCCTACCTTCAAATCAGTGCCTCTTTGCTTGATATCAGGGGAAAATCAAAAGAAATCAGCCAAGACCTCAGAAAAACATTGTAGACCTCCACAAGTCTGGTTCATCCTTGGGAGCAATTTCCAAATGCCTGAAGGTACCATGTTCATCTGTACAAACAATAGTACCCAAGTATAAACACCATGGGACCAAGCAGCCATCATACCACTCAGGAAGGAGTCGTGTTCTGTCTCCTCGAGATGAATGTACTTTGGTTACGAAAAGTGCAAATCAATCCCAGAACAACAGCAAAGGACCTTGTGAAGATGCTAGAGGAAACAGTACAAAAGTATCTATATCCACAGTAAAACGAGTCCTATATTGACATAACCTGAAAGGCCGCTCGGCAAGGAAGAAGCCACTGCTCCAAAACCGCTTTTAAAAAAAGCCAGACTATGGTTTGCAACTGCACATGGGGACAAAGATCGTACAATTTGGAGAAGTGTACTCTGGTCTGATAAAACAAAAATAGAACTGTTTGGCCATAATGACCATCGTTTTGTTTGGAGGAAAAAGGGGGAGGCTTGCAAGCAGAAGAACACCATCCCAACCGTGAAGCACGGGGGTGGCAGCGTCATGTTGTGTGGATGCTTTGCTGCAGGAGGGACTGGTGCACTTCACAAAATAGATGGCATCATGAGGTAGGAAAATATATTGGATATATTGAAGCAACATCTCACGACATCAGTCAGGAAGTTAAAGCTTGGTCGCAAATCGGTCTTCCAAATGCACAATGACCCCAAAGCATACTTCCAAAGTTGTGGCAAAATGGCTTAAGGACAACAAAGTCATGGTATTGGAGTGGCCATCACAAAGCCCTGACCTCAATCCTATAGAACATTTGTGGGCAGAATTGAAAAAGCGAGCAAGGAGGCCTACAAACCTGACTCAGTTACACCAGCTCTGTCAGGAGGAATTGGCCAAAATTCACCCAACGTATCGTGGGAGCTTGTGGAATGCTACCCGAAACGTTTGACCCAAGTTAAACAATTTAAAGACCAAATACTAATTGAGTGTATGTAAACTTCTGACCCACTGGGAATGTGATGAAAGAAATAGAAGATGAAATAAATAATTCTCTCTACTATTATTCTGACATTTCGCATTCTTAAAATAAAGTGGTGATCCTAACTGACCGAAGACTCAGAATTTTTATTAGGATTAAATGTCAGGAATTGTGAAAAACTGAGTTTAAATGTATTTGGCTAAGGTGTATGTAAACCTCTGACTTCAACTTTATTTACAATACAACATCCATATGTACGCGTCTTATGTGTATCTGTGCTTGTGTGTGTCTCTTCACAGTCCCCGCTGTTCCATAAGGTTTATTTGCATCTGTTTGTTTTAATTCTGATTCTACTGCTTGTATCAGTTACTGTACCTGATGTGGAATAGAGTTCCATGTAGCCAGTCTGTTCTTGGCTTTGGGATTTTGAAGAGATCTTTGGTGGCATGCATGGGTGTCCGAGCTGTGTGCTAGTAGTTTAAACAGACACCTCGGTCCATTCAACATGTCTATACTTCTTCCAAGTAATGATGAAGTCACTCCTCCACTTTGAGCCATGAGATATTTACAGTACATTCTCCCCATCTTAGCTACTGAAGTATCAACATGTTTTGACCATGACTGTTTACAATACAGGGTTAATCCAAGCAGTTTAGTTACCTCAACTTGCTCAATTTCCAAATTATTTATTACAAGATTAAATTGAGGTTTAGTGAATGATTTGTCCTAAATACAATGCTTTTAGTTTTTGAAATATTTAGGACTAACTTATTCTTTGCCATCCATTCTGAAACTAACCGCAGCTCTGTTATGTTTCAGTGATTTCACTCGCTGTCGTAGCTGATGTGTATGGTGTTGAGTCATCCTCATACCAGTGGAGGCTCCTCAGAGGAGGAAGGGGGAGCATCATCCTACTCAGTGAATTTCAGAAAATAAAATGAAATAAAAAAGTTATCCTTTTTACATAACTATACTAAATATATTCACGTCACCAAATACCTGATTATAAACACAGTGTTTTGCAATGAAGGTCTACAGTAGTCTCAACAACACACTTTAGGTTATTACCATGGTGTAGCCGGAGGATAGCTATTCCCAGTCATCCTCTGACTTTGACTTTAATACAAAACCTAGGAGGCTCATAGGCCTTACCCTCTTCCATAGACCTAAAAGGTAATTATGACGACTTCCGGAGGACATCCTCCAACCAATCAAAGCTTTTGCAATATAAACTGACATATTGTCCATCCAATGAAAGGATTAAGATCAGAGAACACAAGTGGTCTATTGGGGTTGTACCACAGAGCACATGTTGAGATTCTTGGTGAGTTGGTGACATATTGGAGAATGAGAGTGAGGAGTGATAGTCGAGCATTTTGGGGATATTATTCAATTCAAATGAGTTTCTTCAAACTGTAGGAGACGGAGGTAGATATTGTTTTCTTGGTTATATAACTTTATTTTTGTCTCGAGTTAGTGCAATTTCTTTCAATTTGCCTTGCTAATGTTAGCTTGCTATCAGAGTGCAGTTTCCTCCAGAATGGCTAGCTAATGCTAACAACAATGTACTGTATGTTTTGTTGACAAACCCCTTTCATTGCCCAAATCAGAATCAAGCTTCTGGGAAAAAGTCGCACCGATCATGTAATGGATGAACATCTGCGTATTCAAACTGCGCAATACAACGAGAAGGTAAGAAGAAACAGGGTCAAAAGCATCTTATTGGCACGATAAGAGGGAAAGTTCAGCTAACAAGGGCAATTACAAGGAGCTTGTAGAGGAAATTGCACGTTATGATGCTTTACTTGTTGAGCATATGGACGTTTCTATTGTCTTCTCTGGGATGTCCAAATCAATTCATAATGATTTGATAGCTTCCATCACATGATCTATTAAAAAGTTAAATAAAAAAAACAGGTTGACGCAGAATTTTTTCATGTGCGCTCAAGTAGGCTTTCCACTTCCCTCCAGTATTTATTTAGCAAAGGTTATAACACATTATCACTCCAGACAGACAAGCAAAAATGAATTCCATAAATGTTGAAGCAGCCTAGGCTACACCTAAACATTAGAGATCTGACATGCTGTATGGGATGAAAATGAGAATTTTTCAGTCTGATCAACTGCAGGCTACTAATAATAGCAGCTGCATACAGCCTATGCCCCTGCCATCGGTCGGGTGACGGTATGTTCGTAGTGCCATTTGCTTGTCAGGAGAACGTGTGAATGTGATCAAATTTGGTTTATTTTCAAACTTGGGCTGGCTAGGTTACCTATTCATTTTCAATCCAAAATGAATGAATCAATCAACATAATATTGATGACAGACTGTGTACATTTTTTTTAATAGACCTACAGTTGCATAGGCCTGCTAGCTCAGCCCTTTGATCTGATATATTGTCCATCGGTTGTCTGTGTCTGGGTAGAGGAAACCCCCTTGTTAGTCCAGTCAAAATATAATTCAGTATTAGATTGCTGCAGTTTGACAGGGTTTTCTTTAAAACCATGTGACCAGATTAGGAAAACCTGGTCCCATCATAGCCCATATAAAATCTTTTTACAACTGATTAATCAGTGTCATACCTTTTGGTTCCAAAGTTTCTGGTAAGGTTACCAGATAAGGAAAAACTCTGGGCCCCAGGGAGGAAAAATTACCCCCCACTCTAGGGACATATGGGGCTACCAGTCTGCTCGCAGTTGTCAGTTATCGTCAGGTATGTGGATGATCAGGGCTTCATTCAGGAAAGTTTGTTGGGCTACTTTGATGTGCCAAGTGGGCAAGATACTTGGTGAATTCTGAGACGTCTGAGTTTAACTTCATGGAGAAACATGTTTCTGAAACCTATGATGGTGCTGCTGTAATGGAATGTATCTGCTATATGCATTTCCAACTAAGTCTCCTCTTGTTCCCTGATTAACCTGTTGGGGCTAGGGGGCAGTATTTTCACGGCCGGATAAAAAACGTAACCGATTTAAACTGGTTACTACTCTTACCCAGAAACGAGAATATGCAAATAATTAGTAGATTCGGATAGAAAACACTCTAAAGTTTCTAAAACTGTTTGAATGGTGTCTGTGAGTATAACAGAACTCATATGGCAGGCCAAAACCTGAGAAGATTCCATGCAGGAAGTGCCCTGTCTGACAATTTGTTGTCCTTCTAGGGCATCTCTATCAAAATACAGCATCTGTGCTGTAACGTGACATTTTCTAAGGCTTCCATTGGCTCTCAGAAGGCGCCAGAAAGCAGAATGACGTCTCTGCAGTCTCTGGGCGAAAAAAAAGCAGGAGTTTTTGTGAGTGGTCAGGCAGGGAACACTGATACTGGAGCGCGCGTGCACGAGAGGACTCCATGTTTTTCTTTCTCTCTTTGAACGAATACAACGTCGCCCGGTTGGAATATTATCGCTATTTTATGAGAAAAATCGCATAAATATTGATTTTAAACAGCGTTTGACATACTTCGAAGTACGGTAATGGAATATTTTGACATTTCTTGTCATGAAATGCGCCCGCGCGTCACTCTTCGAATGCTGACCTCAACGCACGAACATAATGGAGCTATTTCAATATAACTATGGATTATTTCGAACCAAAACAACATTTGTTGTTGAAGTAGAAGTCCTGGGAGTGCATTCTGACGAAAAACAGCAAAGGTAATCCAATTTTTCTTATAGTAAATCTGAGTTTGGTGAGGGCCAAACTTGGTGGGTGTCAAATTAGCTAGCCGTGATGGCCGGGCTATCTACTCAGACACAAAATGTGCTTTCGCCAAAAAGCTATTTTAAAATCTGACACCGTGATTGCATAAAGGAGTTCTGTATCTATAATTCTTAAAATAATTGTTATGTATTTTGTGAATGTTAATCGTGAGTAATTAAGTAAATTCATGGGTATGGGTATGCTAGTTCTGAACATCACATGCTAATGTAAAAAAGCTGTTTTTTTATATAAATATGAACTTGATTGAATAAAACATGCATGTATTGTATAACATAATGTCCTAGGAGTGTCATCTGATGAAGATCCGCTGAGTCTATCGTTGGGAGTGTAGGCTTCCACGGCTCGTGACATGCGACCATTGTTGATTACCATTCTCCACTTGCTATGATCCTTTGACTCCATTATCAGATGGGGGAGAAGAGGCCAGAGATGGCTCCCCTGGCGAACGAACTCTGGGCAACACTGGCCAGTGGGATAACGACAAACGACAAGATGGAGATGCATCCAATATGAGAACGCCGTCCAGCCACCGGCTTAGAAAAGATAAACATTCCACTCTGCGTTTTCCCCAGTTTCTTATGTAGGCTGGCGACCTCTGTGATGAAGGAAGCCACCTCAAGCCTATAATCCTCGGCAAGCAAACAACAGCTGCATTGGAACTCAGAGTGATCCAGTTCCTCCTGAAACAAAGTGTAATAGATACAGCTGCTACAGCGCTGGAACCGTTCATTTACCTCTCCAGAAAAAGAGGGTTCCATTGGAAAACTCATCTGGGACTAACTTTGTTAGCTTGATGGCTAACATTAGCAGCCTAGCTTGGTTTGCGGCTATTTCAAGCAGACTTTAATAACCTATTTTGTATATATTATTTTCTTTCAGACTCCTCCCCGGCGTATAACGGCACAGAAGACCTTACACACCGAGAGCACGCGGAGGATTTCGGCTCGCCGGACATTCCCAATAAAACAACGAAACCGGATGATTTCACCATTTTAAATGACATTCCCGAGGTAGACGACTTGCTCCTCTGCGAATTGGCCAACCTTCTTGATTCCTCCAATTCTTATATAGAAACACCCAAACCTGAAATAGAACAAGCTAGGTTTATTACCGCCTTTTCCAGGGCTCTAAAATCCAGAAATGTCTTGCTACACAAATGAATGGGGTCTTTACTAGAGCGGCAATACAGTCAGGATGTATCCTTCTGGCGCAGAACAATGCCTCGTTTGTTAAGCGACAAACCTTTAAAAAAACGCAAATACAGGCGCTAAAAAACCAATATGTAGCATGGATCCTTCCAGAATACCACAAGAACATACATCATTAGTTACCCAAATGGACGAGCCAACAGACATAATTGAGACAGTTGAAAGCCTGTTAGCCCAAATACCGCCCGATCTCCAAGCTTTAATTGAATGGATGAACGAGGATGGGGTAACGGACATAATTCCGATAGACGAAAAGCTGTTATCCCAGGATCCCGCCGACCTCATCGAAATAATTAAACATATGAACGAGTCCGGGACGACCGATGAAAACCAATTATCCCAAATCCCAGCCGCCCTAGTTTGTTTAATTAACCATATGAACGAGAGCATAAATTGTCTAATAAATCAGGAGGGAGATTGTGTACAGAAATAAATTCAGCAATACAGAGATTAGACAATTTTTCAGTTTCACATGGTTGAATCAAAATCTCGATGATACGTTTTTTTACGTGATGATTTTGGATACTGGGAACGAACTGTTAGACAGGGCCAGAGATTATGACGAACCTCGTGATGTCGTACAGTTGGACATTTGTGGAGATAGCATGCAAAACACTGTATCTCTTATTTTACCCAATGGTGAAGCAGATCTTGAACAATTTATAGCCCTGCTGGAATTACTTGTTCAATCAAATTTATCCGTCATAGCCGATAGAACTTTAGAGCTTGTAGTGCAAATAATACGTCAACCCCTGGGTGGTGGGGGGCAGAGAAGGAAACTAGATAGCCTAATGCAATCAGAAATGATAAACAATAAAAGGGCATGCCTCATAAACGTTCACAATCCCGGTAATAAGCTATGCTTTGCAATAGGTCTAGCACATTTACTCAACCCTGGATGTACAGATCTAGAGGCGTTACAAAAGGCTAGAGAGCTTCAAAATGCTTTCAGTCTGGGCATATAGGATGCTGTGGCATTCTCTGACATAGTCAAATTTGAAAACTTTCTGAACATCAAGATTGTGGTTTTGTACCACAGTAGAGCTAATGCAGCTCTCTTGAAATTCCAAAACAACCCACAACCTCATCCTCAGATTCTGTACTTTTATGTGCAAAACGATCATTATTATGCTGTTACCAACATCTGCGTGTTTTTAGGCGCACCTTATGTGTGTCCAACCTGTCATACCGGCTACACCCGAAAGGGGGGGCACTTGTGCCGTTATAACTGTTCCGTATGTCTGGATGAAAATTGTCCGATGCAGCCCTTAAACCTGACACCCTGTGAGGATTGTCACAGGACATGTCGTTCGGCCTACTGTTATGAAAAAAACAAAATTGAAACATGGCAACCCAAGGCCTGTAAATCTGTAAGCAGTTGTGACATTAACAAGAAATGTCCAAAATGCCATTGCAATTACAACCTTAAAATAGACAGCCCTAAACCTCATGTGTGTGGAATCATACATTGCCCAATCTGTAAAGGGCCTTTGAAAAGCAGAGACTCTGAAGTGGTTCAAGATGTGCCACACGAGTGTTATATTCAATCCTTGGGGTGGTTAGACTTTTGAATGACTTTTGAATGACTATGATTAAATTCAAGAAATGTTATTTGAAAAATGTACATTTGTGGCATTCTTGAAACATTTGACGTGAGCATATGCCGTGATTACACGGTCTTAAAGGACACATATTTGAACACTTTTGATATTTTCTAACAAAACAAGCTACAACGGTATCATTACTTCTTAAATCATCATTATAAAGAGACATAACATCTTCAAAAGAAACTCCACGGGCTCTTTGGCATAGGTAGAATACACAGTGTTGACCACAAGTAGTGGAAAGGTTATCTTGCACTTGTTTGATGCTGTAGTAGATTTTTGATACATTTTTGGTCAAAAACTCTTTAATAGGTTTGGGAAAATGTGAAAAACCGGGGGGGGAAGCCATAGGAATCAAAAAAAAGTTGAGATTTTTCTTCCTCCTTCATCTTCTAAGGTCACAGCAAGCCAATGTTCACCAGGCATGTGTTTAGGATGGGTATTGACAATAAACATGGCCGGCCGCTCAGGCCATTTCTCAATAGGTAATTCATCACAAGCCCACACTCCATAAAACTTTTTCCAATCAAGCGGGTCATGAGCCCTTCCAACTCTTGGGTATTCATGTCTTTGCTCAACAATCCTTAATAATTATCCACTAAGACCTGTCTTCGGGCATTCACTTCCAAGATTGAATCAGAGCATGCATAAACAATCATGCTAACTGTACAGGCTAAAGGTGTACGGAAACGCATTTCCAGCCTGAGGTTACCTTGGGACACCACTGACAGATTTCCTGAGGTGTCATCATCAGGGGATAAATTGAAAGCATACAATGTGTAACCCTCTGCAAAATCATTTCTGTCAATAGGTAAAGAGAGATCTTTTAGCTGCCTCCCAGTAGCCAGGAATAGATTGCAAAATTCTCGCACAGATATGTTGTTATTAAATTGCGGTTGGAAAGCCTTAGCAGGGACCTGACGTCCGTCCTGACAGAGAGCTACATACTCTGCATTGAAGTGTTGAAAATTAAATGGGTTTTTATGTAAGCTGCCCGTATTAGAGGCGTGACCACCCAAACCTATAACCACGTAGCGGGGTAAAGGGCCCAGAAAAAGGTTTTCTTGACTGCAGATTCTACTGCCCACAGGTATGCTAAAGGTTTTCATGGTAATTCTTTGGAGAGGGTAAAGGGCATTTCCTTTCATCAAAGCCTGTGTGACCCAGACGAACTGCCGGAGATACAGACACTTTTTTAATAAAAAGCGTTGCCCCCAACACTTTTAAACTAAAGTCACCGTCTTGGGCAGACATCAGACAAAATTAATCCTTGGCCCTGGTTAATTTTAGTCTTAAATCAACCGAATTTAAGAGTAAATGTGGTTGAAAGAAAATGTCAGAGTGTATAGGCCCTAGCAGATGAAACTCTCGAGATTCGGCACAGTAGCGAGCGCGTTCCTCCAGTCCTTTATTTGCACCGGTGGAAGGGTCTATCGATTCCATAGAGACTCCTGCAGTACCCTTGCTAAACAGCCCAGTGCTGAATTGTGTCTTGAGAGTGTCTTCGGAGTAGTTGAGTAAACACTCTATGATGGCCCTATAGGGGTATGTGGCACTGCTTTGACTGATAAGGCGTTCACCCAAAATCACATCCACTTGGGAGAAGATGGTCGCCAAGGGGAAATTAATGAGACTCACTTTGGCATCGTTTGCAATATTAGTACCATCTCTTTTGGTCGCTTTTAGACATAAATGCACCAAGGTGTTGTTGAGGTCCAGATAGTTGTCACCATGGCCTGGTATAAAAAAATCTATAGGACCGTTGTCGGTAATGGCAGAGAGTGGGGCTATCTCCACATAACTGGACCTATCTATTGAATGTTGGGTTAAGGGGGCCGTGAAAAGATTGAGCTCTGTCTTTATAGCTTCAGAGGACATGCGGTGTAAAAGAGCCATGTTTCTTGGTTCTTTTAGAAAATACTTCCGAGTATTCTTTTTGTCGTTTTTGTCGTTTTCTTTGAGTTACTGAGTTTCTTTTAACGGTTAACCTCCACTTTTTAGGGGCTGGCCTGCCTCTTTTTTGGTTTTCGAGACATCATCATAAGCCCGGAGCCTTCTTGATGCTCGGCATCTGGTGACACCCTTCGGGTAATAGCATTGGCTACAACCTCACTTACTATATTTTTAGCCGCTGATTTTAAATGGGGTTTGGCTATGCTGAGGCCTCTCTTCATAAACGGTAAAACCATCCTAAAGAGGTTACGAAATATACCGCCTATCCCCGAACCGTACATGGTCGGGGATCCATGGTAGCCGAGTAACCCATTACCCACTTGATCAACATAGTATGAGACATAGCGGTTAGGGTCCAGATGGTGGTTGTGTTCCATAACCATTTTTAATTTATTGTATTATGTTTATAAAAAAATAAAATATTTAAAAAATATTTAAAAAATAATAATATATATAAAATACTAATAATATATTATATATGTAGAGAAGCTTTGGAGGGCCTAAAGTGGAGTTTTACAATCGTTTTACCGTAAGTAAATTCGATGTTTTCGTTCTGATCCATTTTAAGCTCAACCAGAATGTTTTCAATATACACAGCACAAAAAAATAAAGGGAACACTTAAACAACACAATGTAACTCCAAGTCAATCACACTTCTGTGAAATCAAACTGTCCACTTAGGAAGCAACACTGATTGACAATAAATTTCACATGCTGTTGTGCAAATGGAATAAAGAACAGGTGGAAATTATAGGCAATTAGCAAGACACCCCCAATAAAGGAGTGGTTCTGCAGGTGGGGACGACAGACCAGTTCTCAGTTCCTATGCTTCCTGGCTGATGTTTTGGTCACTTTTGAATGCTGGCGGTGCTTTCACTCTAGTGGTAGCATGAGACGGAGTCTACAACCCACACAAGTGGCTCAGGTAGTGCAGCTCATCCAGGATGGCACATCAATGCGAACTGTGGCAAGAAGGTTTGCTGTGTCTGTCAGCGTAGTGTCCAGAGCATGGAGGCGCTACCAGGAGACAGGCCAGTACATCAGGAGAAGTGGAGGAGGCCGTAGGAGGGCAACAACCCAGCAGCAGGACCGCTACCTCCGCCTTTGTGCAAGGAGGAGCAGGAGAAGCACTGCCAGAGCCCTGCAAAATGACCTCCAGCAGGCAACAAATGTGCATGTGTCTGTTCAAACGGTCAGAAACAGACTCCATGAGGGTGGTATGAGGGCCCGACGTCCACAGGTGGTGGTTGTGCTTACAGCCCAACACCGTGCAGGACGTTTGGCATTTGCCAGAGAACACCAAGATTGGCAAATTCGCCACTGGCGCCCTGTGCTCTTCACAGATGAAAGCAGGTTCACACTGAGCACGTGACAGACATGACAGAGTCTGGAGACGGCGTGGAGAACATTCTGCTGCCTGCAACATCCTCCAGCATGACCGGTTTGGCGGTGGGTCAGTCATGGTGTGGGATGGCATTTCTTTGGGGGGCCGCACAGCCCTCCATGTGCTCGCCAGAGATAGCCTGACTGCCATTAGGTACCAAGATTAGAGCCTCAGACCCCTTGTGAGACCATATGCTGGTGCGGTTGGCCCTAGGTTCCTCCTAATGCAAGACAATGCTAGACCTCATTTGGCTGGAGTGTGTCAGCAGTTCCTGCAAGAGGAAGGCATTGATGCTATGGACCGGCCCGCCCGTTCCCCTGGGACATCATGTCTCGCTCCATCCACCAACGCCAAGTTGCACCACAGACTGTCCAGGAGTTGGCAGATGCTTTAGTCCAGGTCTGGGAGGAGATCCCTCAGGAGACCATCCGCCACCTCATGAGGAGCATGCCCAGGCGTTGTAGGGAGGTCATACAGGCACGTGGAGGCCACACACACTACTGAGCCTCATTTTGACTTGTTTTAAGGACATTACATCAAAGTTGGATCAGCCTGTAGTGTGGTTTTCCACTTTAATTTTGAGTGTGACTCCAAATCCAGACCTCCATGGGTTGATAAATTGGATTTCCATTGATTATTTTTGTGTGATTTTGTTGTCAGCACATTCAACTATGTAAAGAAAAAAGTATTTAATAAGATTATTTCTTTCATTCAGATCTAGGATGTGTTGTTTAAGTGTTCCCTTTATTTTTTTGAGCAGTGTATTTCTTGCTTACAGGTACGTAGTGTGGCTTGTCGTAGGTGACAGTGACTATCCATCCTTTCTCTCTATATGACCTGTTCTCATGAGGGGCACACAACTGTCTCCTACCCTCTGATATGATGTCGGTATACACAAATATGTTGTAAATGGGAATAATTTATCTTTCACATAAGTCTATTTATTGGGAACCATCCCCAACATGTATGCTAAATTACTTTATACTCCTATCCGCAGCCCCTGAGATTTGTACACGTTTATGAATAGGGTTGTAGCTCGAGAGTATTTCCGTATTGTTCTGGGTTAGGAGTTCATTCAACGCTGAGATGATCCTGTCGACGGTTCTATAGAACCATTTTTTAATCTTTATAAATTTCACAGGTTCCGATATCCTTTTGAAATAAAAATCCCGGTCCTTATCTTTGATATTATACCAACTATGGGGGTATGTAATCTCGTTGAGACCTACTTCCCAGGCCTCGGATAACTCTATAGGCTTTGGAAAATTGGTTGTATAATTCAAACTTTGGTTATTACGATATATATGTGCAGATGCATTACTGGGGAGGGTCAGGTAGAAGCCGCTGTGTTCCATGATGCACTCCTGTGTACACTCGAATGATGTTGTATTTATCATGCATGAGGGTTCTGAAGCTTAACCCCCGATGCCTCCACCACATTGTGCTCTAAAACCCAACTGTTGAACTTTTGGGGCCAGTTTTTCCCAACGGACCAACACCCATTTTTTACCCTTTTCTCTCTTATGATCTAGAATCTCCTCCACGTGAAAGACTTTGTCTTTACCCATCTGTACCTTCTGTAGTTTCTTCTCATAAAACAATCTCTCCATAAGCTCCCTGTCATAGTCTTTTAACTTGTAGACCGGGTAACTTGTAGACATTCGGTAATGGTGAACACCTCGTCGCTGTAACCTTGCTCATATTTTTTGTCGAAAACACCCCTCAACTTGGATATACGTACCAAGTCCCCCACTAGGAATTTTAAATCAATTTTTTTCTTACGGCGAAGAGGGAACAAACCATACAGATTTTTAAAGACTTGAAAAGAGTTTTCAGAAGAGACCTCTGAGGGCTTCATCCTTATACTCTTATGGTAGCTGTAGTTGTAACCCTTTACTAAGTCTTGAACTATATCGATATCCTGTTAGGGACAGATGTTCCGCTAGCGGAACGCCTCACCAAAATCAAATGGTATAGAGTTGCGCGAATTACAAATACCTCAAAAATGCAAAAACTTCAATTTTTCAAACATATGACTATTTTACACCATTTTAAAGACAAGACTCTCCTTTATCTAACCACATTGTCCGATTTCAAAAAGGCTTTACAATGAAAGCAAAACATTAGATAATGTCAGGAGAGTACCCAGCCAGAAATAATCACACACCCATTTTTCAAGCTAGCATATATATGTCACAAAAACCAAAGCCACAGCTAAATGCAGCACTAACCTTTGATGATCTTCATCAGATGACACTCCTAGGAGATTATGTTATACAATACATGCATGTTTTGTTCAATCAAGTTCATATTTATACCTAAACCAGCTTTTTACATGAGCATGTTTTGTTCAGAACTAGCATACCCACCGAAAACTTCCGGTGAATTTACTAAATTACTCACAATAAACGTTGACAAAAAAACATAACAATTATTTTAAGAATTATAGATACAGAACTCCTTTATGCAATCGCGGTGTCCGATTTTAAAATAGCTTTTCAGTGAAAGCACATTTTGCAATATTCTGAGTAGATAGCCCGGCCATCATGGCTAGCTATTTTGACACCCACCAAGTTTGGTACTCACCAAACTCAGATTTACTATAAGAAAAATTGGATTACCTTTGCAGTTCTTCGTCAGAATGCACTCCCAGGACTTCTACTTCAAAAACAAATGTTGGTTTGGTTCCAAATAATCCTTAGTTACATCCAAATAGCAGCGTTTTATTCGTGCATTCAAGACACTATCCGAAGGGTAGCGCCCAGCGCGTTTCGTGACAAAAAAATTCTAAATATTCCATTACCGTACTTCGAAACATGTCAAACGCTGTTTAAAATCCATTTTTATGCGATTTTTCTCGTAAAAAAGCGATAATATTCCGACCGGGAAACCCTGTTTTCGTTCAAAGACGTAAAAATAAAAACATGGAGTCGTCTCGTGCACGCGCCCCCAGTCTCATTGTTCTCAGATCGACCACTATCCAAATGCGCTACTGTTTTTCAGCCATGGCCTGCAAAGTCATCATTCAACGTTCTGCCGCCTTCTGAGAGCCTATGGGAGCATTAGAAAATGTCACGTTACAGCAGAGATCCCCTGTTTTGGATAGAGATGATCAAGAAGGCCAAGAAATAGTCAGAGAGGGCGATACCTGTTTGGAATCTTCTCAGGTTTTGGCCTGCCAAATGAGTTCTGTCATACTCACAGACACCATTCAAACAGTTTTAGAAACTTTGGAGTATTTTCTATCCAAAGCTAATAATTATATGCATATTCTAGTTTCTGGGCAGGAGTAATAATCAGATTAAATCGGGTACGTTTTTTATCCGGCCGTGAAAATACTGCCCCCTATCCATAACAAGTTAAGCATGTCCCAGTTTAGGTCACCTAGCAGCACGAGCTCTGAAGATAGATGGGGGGCAATCAATTCATACATGGTGTCCAGGGCAGAGCTGGGGGCAGAGGGTGGTCTATAGCAAGCGGCAACAGTGAGAGACTTGTTTCTGGAAAGGTGGATTTTTAAAAGTAGAAGCTTGAATTGTTTGGGTACAGACCTGGATAGTAAGACAGAACTCTGCTGGCTATCTCTGCAGTAGATTGCAACACCGCCCCCTTTGCCAGTTCTGTCTTGTTGGAAGATGTTGTTGTTAGGGATGGAAATTTCAAGGTTTTTGGTGGTCTTCCTAAGCCAGGATTCAGACATGGCTAGGACATCCGGGTTGGCAGACTGTGCGAAAGCAGTGAATAAAACAAACTTAGGGAGGATGCTTCTAATGTTAAAACCTGTTGGGGCTAGGGGGCAGTATTGAGAATTTTGAAAAAAATATGTGCCCATTTTTAACTGCCTCCTACACCAACTCAGAAGCTAGGATATGCATATTATTACCAGATTTGGATAGAAAACACTCTGAATTTTCTAAAACTGTTTGAATGGTGTCTGTAAGTATAACAAAACTCATATGGCAGACAAAAACCTGAGAATTTTTTTTTATTTTGTGGCAGTACTATTTTTTTTGAGTCATTGTTAATAGATAACACAGTGAGAAAGGATTCATTTCGCACTTCCTACGGCTTCCACTAGATGTCAACGATCTTTATAAAGTTGTTTGAAGCGTCTATGATGAACAGAGACCGGATGACAAGGAAGAGAAGTTGACCTCCCTGGGATGTCGTCACTTCATTATTGCCTGCACCTGCGCAATCATGTGATGCGAGACATTTTTCAAAAACGTTTTTCAAGACACAGGAGAGGTCGGGTTGAAACATTACTGATGTTTCACGTTAAAAATGCCTCTAAAGATTGATGCTAAACAACGTTTGACATGTTTGAACGAACGTAAATAGATTATTTTTTAAACTTTTCGCTGTGACCCCCCCCCCCCCCCCGCGCTACTTTTTAGTAGCCTACCGAAGCGCTAACAACTTGGAGTTATTTGGACATCAATTATGAACTTTGTTGAAAGAAACCACATTTGTTGTGGACCTGGGATGCCTGGAAGTGCCAATGGATGAAGATAATCAAAGGTAAGGGATTATTGACAATAGTAATTTTGATATTACATGGTTACAAGATGGTGCTAACCTGTATAGCCTAGCCTATTGTTCTTAGCACAGCACCCGGTTTATTGCAAATTGTGATTTCCCAGTAAAGTTATTTTGAAATCTGGCAATGCAGTAGCATTTACGAAATGTTAAACTATAAATATTTGAATGACAATATTATAATTTACCAATGTTTTCGAATAGTAATTTTGTAAATTGTAACGTTGTTCACCGGAAGCATTTGAGAGAAAAAAAAATCTGAATTTCACCGCTACTGTAAAATGCTGTTTTTGGATATAAATATGAACTTGATGGAACAAAAAATGCATGTATTGTATAACATAATGTCCTAGGAGTGTCATCTGAGGAAGATTGTCAAAGGTTAGTGCATAATTCTAGCTGGTTATCCGCTTTTGGTGACGCCTGTCTTTGAATTGACAAAACATTACACACAGCTATTTTCAATGTACTCTCCTAACCTAACTTTATGCTTTCGCCGTAAAGCCTCTTTGAAATCGGACAATGTGGTTGGATTTAGGAGATGTTTATCTTTCAAATGGTGAGAAATAGTTGATTGTTTGAGAAATTGAAATTATTAGATTCTTGCAGTTTTGAATTTCCCGCCATGGTCTCTTGACAATGAATCCCTATACCGGGCAGGGATCCCCAAGAGGTTTTAACAGGCATGAAACCAGGGTACGGCTAAAGGCTAACAGAACTGGTCGTCTAGCTTTGGCATACTGCTTTTTGGTCAAAGTTTCGGATGACTGACGTGCCCAAAGTAAACTGTCTGTTACTCAGGCCCAGAAGCTAGGATATGCATATACTTGGTAGCATTGGATAGAGAACACTCAAGTTTTTATACCGTTAAAGCAATGTCTGTGAGTAGAACAGAACTGATATGGCAGGCGAAAATCCAAGGGATATCCATCTTTAATTATTATTTTTTTGAGCTACCATCAACTTCAAATGTGAAGCTATTGGAAACTATGACTTCCGCCTCCCATATTGCAGTTCCTATGGCTTCCACTAGATGTCAACAGTCGTTATACATGGTTTCAGGCTTGTTTCTTGAAAAACCAACGAGTAATAGTTGTTTATCCAAGAGGAGCAGTATGGCAAAATAATTCACTTTGCGCGCATGAACGAGAGCGCGCTCTTCGTTCTTTTCCTTTGTTATTGAACATCGTAATCTCCATCTGAAATATTATCATTTATTTAGATGTTAGACAACCTTAGGATTCATAAAAAACATTGATTGAATCGTTTGGACAAACTTTGCTGGTACATTTTTGGATTTGTTTGTATGCATCTTGAAGGACTGGATTACTGAGTTCATTGGCGCCAAATAAAGGGAAATGTTTGGGATATAAAGAAGGACCTTATCGAACAAAACAACCATTCATTGTGTGTCTGGGACCCTTGTGATTGCAACCAGAGGAAGATCTTCAAAGGTTAGTGATGGCTGGATTAACAAGAAGTTAGTCTTTTAACTGATATATAACACTTGTATTTTCATGAATGTTTATTATTACTATTTCTGTCATTTGAATTTGGTGCTCTGCGATTTCACCGGAATTTGTCGAGGTGGGTCGCTAGCGACCCGCCTTGGCCAAAGAGGCTAGTACATTTGGAACAGAGAGTAAAAGGAGCAGGTTTCTGGGTGTGATAGAATAGGTTCAAGGCATAATGTACAGACAAAGGTATGGTAGGATGTGAGTACATTGGAGGTAAATCTAGGCATTGAGTAAGGATGAGAGAGATGTTGTCTCTGGAGACATTTAAACCAGGTGATGTCACCACATATGTGGGAGGTGGAACTAAATGGTTGGTTAAGGCATATTGAGCAGGGCTAGAGGCTCTACAGTGAAATAAGACAATAATCACTTACCAGGACAGTAATGGACAAGGCATATTGATCTTAGGGAGAGGCATGCGTAGCCGAGTTATCATAGGGGTCCAGTGAGTGGTTGGGCTGGCTGCAGACACGGTGATTCAGACAGCTAGCAGGCCGGGGCTAGCAAGCTAGCAGAAGGGCCTTAGAAGGACGTCGCAACAGAGGATAGTCTGTTTTAGCCTCCGTGTGCGGTGACGTTGATAGACCAGTTGAGATGGATTAGTATGGTTCCGAGTAGCAGAGGGGTTCATGTCCAATTGGCAAAATAGGTATAGTGGCCCAAGAAATTGGCCGATGGATCTATTCAACTAACAGTCCAATATGCTCTAGACAGCTAGCTGGCCACGGCTAGCAGCTAGTGGGCCGCGGCTAGTAGGCTAGCAGATGGGCATTCAGGGAACGTCACGGCATAGGGGGCAGTTGAGTACCCCCTCGAGCAGGTTACATCAATAGTCCAGTCGTGACGGATCGGCGTGGTTCCGTGCCCCGTACCGGCAGTAGAAGGGGTCCGGGTATTGTAGCCCAGGAGTGCTGATGGTCCTCTTCAGCTAGCCGGGAGAATGGGCCTAGCATGGGCTAGCTCCAGGCTAATTGGTGCTTGCTTCGGGACAGACGTTAGCCAGGAGTAGTCACTCGAGTTGCAGCTAGCTAGCTGTGATGATCCGGTGAAAGGTTCAGAGCTTGCAGTAGGAATCCGGGGATATGGAGAGAAAATAGGTCCGGTATGCTCTGGTTTGAGTCGCGTTGTACAAACTCGCGAGAGCTTTCCAAGCTAAAGGTTAGCTTCTGTTGGGGGATTCCGGTTCCGAGGTAAATAAAAATACTTTAGAAAAAACAGATCCAGGCGGGTTGCAGGAGAGTATTTTGAAGTTTAGAAAAATATAAAAAAGATATGCAAAGAAAAGGATATAAAAAGATATATACATGGGACACAACAAGACAAAAACAAAGACGTCTGACTGCTACGCCATCTTGGAAAAATGATTATCAGCATTATTCTGTGAGTTTTCAAAAGGACAATAATTTGATCTTTGTTTAGTCAACAAACTCTGCTCAAAGTGAGCAGATTTTGAAAAATCTTGAGTAAAATTACAAATTCATGTTTGCCTTTGGAAGGTAACACTGTAAAAAAGCCAACATGGCTTGAATCAGCATTATGTGGGTTGAATTGACTTCAAAAGGACAGGAATTTGAGCTAATGTGCAAAATTACAAATTTGTGTTTGCTCAAAACCACACCCATTATGATTTAGGTAGTCTCAATAATTCATATTCAATATCGCGGCAGTCATTCTTGATGAAGATTGCAAATGATTAAAAGTTCAACAATTGTTGGATATCCTCACTCTGGCTGGATTCCAATAGGAGTTAGATATCACTTTGTAAACCAGCATAATATGACTTGCAGGCAGGGATGGGCATAAATGTTACCGATTGGCTCGATTCGGTCTTATGTAGCAACATTTTTCATGTTGATTTTTACATTGGATAAAAGTAGAGACTCAGAGCTACAAAATGGTATATCATACACTACAGTTGAGGAACAATGGGAAAGAAATTCTGCTTTGAAAGTTGATAAACATGTAACCCACTTTGGAGAAAATGGCCCTTGAATGTTTTAGTACACCTACTGGACAGCTCTGTCTATACCCATTCAGCTTTGTTCACACCCTCTAAAGGGGAATGGAAACACTATGATTTAGAACGGCAGCTAACTGTAAATCGCCATATTGGCATTGTTGTGTCACTGGCAGGAGAGAACATTTTGGAACTCCCAAAAATTACTGAATTTACCGAGTAGCTCCAAGTCTGAGAATGAGTTTATTGCAGAGAATGTATGTGTACGCAGTCTCATCCCTACGTGTGTCGTTTCTTCCACAAGGTGCGCATAGCCAGAATTAAAAGGCTTTGAATAAAACCAATTCATTTAGTACATCTAGCCTAGCCTAATGCCTGTGCCTTATGTAAAAATAGTATTAGTTAGCTTGTCCACTATAACAACAGGTTCAAGTGTAACCAGATAAACTGGCTTTGAAAATAACTACTTTCAGTGCACACTAATTCTGTGTCCCTGTCGCTAGAGTAGTGACTTCAACTAGCTTTGGCTGCCATCTATTGGAAAGGAATGGTAACTACACTGGGCAGCTAGTTGTCAGAGTCAACATAGACTTTAATAATATATGCCATTTGGAAGACACCTTTATCCAAAGCGAACTGGGTACATGGTAGTGGAAACAGAATTACAATTTTGATATCATGGATGGTCAGTCCTTGCATCTATAGCTCTGTCTATGAATTTGAGAGTGGTTACATTTCTCAAGCCCCATCTCTCAGCTTTTTACCGAAAGAGGAGCAGGGAGACATTGAAATGGGGGAAAACAATTCCACTCCGATTCCCTTTATGGATGGATGTATCTTTGAATTCGCTGTTGAATGGCCTGCTCCTTCTCCATTTTCGGAACTCCATCCCGCACCCCCAAAGTGATCGATAGTATATCTTGGCTCACACTGTGATGATTGTGATTCTGAGCTCTCAGGGTCATACAGCGAGTTATGGTCTTCACTGATCTCACTCTCTGTGTAGGAGCAGGACTCGGTTGTATACTGATGGTTGTGAGCGTAATCTAGCTGGGCCCTGAGCTCTTTAGTGATGGTCCCGGTGGACCTCTTCTCCACTGTACTAACCATTCTTTCCTGTTGGTAGAAAACAATTAAGGCATCTATTATATTCAAGAATCACTGCATGTACTTGAAATAAAACAATAGCCTTAGAAACATTGATTTGCATGTACCACCTGCCTCCTGCACAGTTTCCTCCAGGATGATGATGTCAAATATTTTGTTAAGACAACTGAACCCAAATATATAAGTTGGCATTAACAAGCTACCTGTTGTATGCTTTGTCAACACACACCTACAGGGACATTTATTTTTCAGCAAACATTAACTATGTCAACTTCAGTCTAGCTAAATGAGGTGGAGCTAAAACATTAAATGAACAAAATGTCACAGTACTTGACTATGAGGTGGAAGCTAGCTACAGAAACTAACGTTACCTAGTAACGGGTACATGGATAAACTGTTGCAATTTGAGTTGCTTGCTGACGTTATTTGCTGGGGGTTGTTACACAAAACACTTCAGACGCAATTCGCTAGTTACATTCAACTACAGTTGCAACAACGTGGTCCAGTGTCTAACACTAGCCTAAACAGTCATGAACGGTTAACATTACCTCAGGTTCCATTGCACCCGCGTCGCCTCCTCCGTTTAGTCGCTTTTGCTTGACTCCAAAGTCAGCGATGTTGGTCGGTCAGTAACCACTACACCATAACCCTCGAAATGTCAAATGGAGATGCAAGCAGAGGGCTTCAACGAAGGCATATGATTCCTTTCCATTTCGGAAAGTCCCGGTTGCCGCATCGAAAGCTCCCTTCATCCCGAAGTCTGCCACCGCAAAATGCTGTCTGCAGATCATGCTAGCTCAAGCTGGCATGTCCTTCCTCTTCAGGACATGGAGCCACTACAAAAGTTGTAGGTCCTTGGGATGGTACTGTAGTTTACAGAGGGATTTTTTTTGAGCCAATACAGCCTGGCGCTATACAGTTCATGCTTGAATTACTACTTGCTGTTGCCATCTTCGTTGACTGCCCCTAACCTCATTCTCTTCAAAAACTCAATACCACAGACAACAATTTGTCGTTTCTTGCCAGTTGCGCACTGGCATCAGTCATTACTAAGGTAATTTAAAATGCCGCTGACCATAGCTCAAACCTTGTCGCGATCAAAATATTACATTTAGATGTTAAATGCATATCTTTGCTTAGATTTACTTCCTAAAGTGTTTCCATTCCCCTTTAACTCTTAGCTCCACCCATCTCTTTAACCTGTTTAGGATAGGGGGCAGTATTTTCACGGCTGGATAAAAAATGTACCCGATTTAATCTGGTTACTACTCCTGCCCAGTAACTAGAATATGCATATAATTATTGGCTTTGGATAGAAAACACCCTAAAGTTTCTAAAACTGTTTGAATGGTGTCTGTGAGTATAACAGAACTCAAATGGCAGGTCAAAACCTGAGAGATTCCTTTACAGGAAGTGGCCTGTCTGACCATTTCTTGAACTTCTTTGCCATCTCTATCTTTTACAAAGGATCTCTGCTCTAACGTGACACTTCCTACGTCTTCCATGGGCGCTCAGAGCCTGGGAAAAACCTAAATGTCGTCATCCCCGCCCCAGGCTGAAACACATTATCGCCTTTCTCAAGTGGCCGATCAAGGGACTGTGGGCTTAGGCGCGTGCCCTGGCCGCCCCCGTCTTTGTGATTTTTCCTCTGTTTGCCGAAAAGGAGATTCCCGGTCAGAATATTATCGCTTTTTTATGAGATAAATTGCATAAAAATTGATTTTAAACAGCGGTTGACATGCTTCGAAGTACGGTAATGGAATATTTAGAATTTTTTTGTGACGAATTGCGCCATGTGCGCGACCCTGATTTACCATTTCGGATAGTGTCTGGGACGCACGAACAAAACGCCGCCATTCGGATATAACGATGGATTATTTTGGACCAAACCAACATTTGTTATTGAAGTAGCAGTCCTGGGAGTGCATTCTGACGAAGACAACAAAAGGTAATCAAACTTTTATAATAGTAAATCTGATTTTGGTGAAGGCTAAACTTGCCGGGTGTCTAAATAGCTAGCCCGTGATGGCTGGGCTATGTACTTAGAATATTGCAAAATGTGCTTTCACCAAAAAGCTATTTTAAAATCGGACATATCGAGTGCATAGAGGAGTTCTGTATCTATAATTCTTTAAATAATTGTTATGCTTTTTGTGAACGTTTATCGTGAGTAATTTTGTAAATTGTTAGCAAATTCCCCGGAAGTATGCTAGTTCTGAACGTCACATGCTAATGTAAAAAGCTGTTTTTTGATATAAATATGAACTTGATTGAACAAAACATGCATGTATTGTATAACATAATGTCCTAGGTGTGTCATCTGATGAAGATCATCAAAGGTTAGTGCTGCATTTAGCTGTCTTCTGGGTTTTTGTGACATTATATGCTAGCTTGAAAAATGGGTGTCTGATTATTTCTGGCTTGGTACTCTGCTGACATAATCTAATGTTTTGTTTTCGCTGTAAAGCCTTTTTGAAATCGGACAGTGTGGTTAGATAAAGGAGAGTCTTGTCTTTAAAATGCTGTGAAATAGTCATATGTTTGAAAAATTGAAGTTTTTGTATTTTTGAGGAATTTGTAATTCGCGCAACGCCTATCATTGGATATTGGAGCAGGTGTTCCGCTAGCGGAACGTCTAGATGTAAGAGGTTAAATTAAACATTACTTGCATGTTATGACATTAATTCTCATAAATAACAAGGAGAACAGTAGATGCGAGTACACAGTTTCATATATTGTTATCACATGTTTGTTGCGCAGAACTTTTAATGTGATAATGGACCTGTCATTGTTAGTTATAATCAGGGTAATTACCACACCTGAAGGTTTTACGCAATTGGGAAGCTTTGACAATCAAATGGGTGGGTATGAAAAGGCATGCAATTACAATGTGTAATGACGCACAATGGCTGCTTTGTCACTGTTGGAAGATTTGGCGATTGGAAGATTTCGGAGAGAGCAAATTTTCAGAGACCAGCAAGATTTACTGGCCAATGATGAGTGGCTTATGAGCCGGTTTTGATTACCATAGCTGTTCTCTTGGATTTCTGTGCTGTATTGGGCCCAGCTTTACTTGCGGAAACCAAGCTGTGCCTGTCCCACTTCAACTCCTTGGAAACCTCGTTAATAGCATCAATGGGGTCTCTTTGCGTTTGCAGGACTGCATCTGTGAGGACATGGCTGCTGGAGGGTTGTGACGCAGGAGGTACAGTGGAGATGCCAGGGCTGGGTGCACTCAGCTCCTGCTCAGCTGCAGCACCACCGACCCCGCTGGAACACGCAGCGACTAAAAATAGAAAAATGTCACAATTGTTAGTGCAAATAAATGTTTAAACCCAAGTTGAATGCATTTGGCTTACGCTTTTCAAACGAGGGAATACTAATTACATACCTGGATCATCCTGTGCATCTTGCATGTCCATGTCCCACTCCACCTCTGTCACTACTCCACTCAGGAGGGATTCCCTTATAATACTGGCCAGTCGCTCATCAAGGGGGTTGAGCTCCAGTGTCCCCTTTCCCCAGCCTGTGACACAAACACTGTGTAAGGCTATACGCCTTTTGGCCTCCACTTATGTCGGACCATGTCTTTTTTATATCTGAGAGGATCCGACCTGAGCCAGCAGCATTCACAGCGTCCGCCACATGGGGTATTTGTAATGTCCATACTGTGTCCACTAAACAATACGTTTTCTTGCTTCAACCTTCCATTTCACACTGGGTGAAATTTATTTGTTTAGCATTTGTTGGGATTTGCCGTCATTGTCGTCATGCAGTCAGAATGGATGAATATTAATTAGGGGCGTTTCACTGACTATTTATTGGCAACTATGAGCTCGCTCACGTGCACCAAATTTTGAGTTGATTGTGATTTATAAAGGGAAACCGGCGTGGGACGTGCATGCGCACTGCTATCAGAATATTTGTGTGTAACCACTCAGTTTTATAAATGAGGCCCCAGGTCATCTGATGCTGTTACGGCTTGGTAATCGTGGAGGAGGAATGAGGCGCAGGAAGCAGCGAACACAGGGTAGAAACAAATGTTCCCACACACAGGGGAGAAAATACATACGGCGTCCAACAACGTCGACACGAACATAAGCCGTCTAACAAGAAACAATCATTAATCCCGCACGAACAGGAGCGGGCCAGCTAAACTAAATAGCCCCTCTAATGGCTAATTGACCACAGGTGTCACAAAATAAAAAAAGGGAAAAGCAAAAGGGAATCGGTGGCAGCTAATAGGCCGGTGACGACGACCGCCGAGCGCCACCCGAGCAGGAGGGGGCGCCACCGTCGGTGGGAATCGTGACAGTACCCCCCTCCTGACGCGCGGCTCCCTCAGCGCGCCGACACCGGCCTCGAGGTCGACCCGGAGGGCGAGGCGCAGGGCGATCCAGACGGAGGTGGTGGAACTCCCTCAACATAGATGGGTCCAGGACGTCCGCCGCCGGCACCCAGCACCTCTCCTCCGGGCCGTACCCCTCCCAGTCCACGAGGTACTGTAGGCCCCTCGCCCGGCGTCTCGAGTCCAGAATGGCCCGTACGCTGTACGCCGGGGACCCCCCGATGTCCAGAGGGGGCGGAGGGGCCTCCGGCACCTCATCTTCGTGAAGGGGACCAGCTACCACCGGCCTGAGGAGAGACACATGAAACGAGGGGTTAATACGGTAATAGGAAGGGAGTTGCAACCGATAACACACCTCATTTATCCTCCTCAGGACTTTGAAGGGCCCCACACACTGTGGCCCCAGCTTCCGGCAGGGCACGCGGAGGGGCAGGTTCCGGGTCGAGAGCCAGACCCTGTCTCCCGGTGCGAACACGGGCGCCTCACTGCGGTGGCGGTCAGCACTCCTCTTCTGCCGCGCACTGGCCTCCTTTAGTGAGTCCTGGACGGCTCTCCAGGTCTCCTTGGAGTGCTGGACCCAGTCCTCCACCGCAGGATCCTCGGTCTGACTCCGGTGCCATGGTGCCAGGACCGGCTGGTAACCTAACACACACTGAAAGGGTGATATGTTAGTAGAGGAGTGGCGAAGTGAGTTCTGGGCTAACTCAGCCCAGGGAATATACCTCGCCCACTCCCCTGGCCGGTCCTGGTAATACGACCTCAGGAAGCTGCCCACCTCCTGGTTCACCCTCTCCGCCTGCCCATTGCTCTCGGGGTGATAACCGGAGGTCAAACTGACCGAGACCCCCAGCCGCTCCATAAACGTTCTCCAAACCCTGGATGTGAACTGGGAACCTCGATCAGAGACAATGTCCTCCGGCACCCCGTAGTGCCGGAAGACGTGGGTAAATAGGGCCTCCGCAGTCTGCAGGGCCATAGGGAGACCGGGCAATGGGAGGAGACAGCAGGACTTAGAGAACCGATCCACAACCACCAGAATCGCCGTGTTCCCCTGAGAGGGGGGAAGATCTGTCAGGAAGTCAATGGACAGGTGCGACCATGGTCGTTGTGGAATGGGGAGGGGCTGTAACTTCCCTCTTGGTAGATGCCTAGGAGCCTTACTCTGGGCACACACCGAACAGGAAGAGACATAGGACCTCACGTCCTTAGCTAAGGTGGGCCACCAGTACTTCCCCCTTAGACTCCCCACTGTCCTCGCCTCACCAGGATGACCCGCAGTAGGTAGCGTGTGCGCCCACCGAATCAAACGATCACGAACACCGAGCGGCACATACATGCGCCCCACGGGCACCTGCGCAGGCGCAGGTTCCAACACCAATGCCCGCTCGATGTCCGCGTCCACCTCCCATACCACAGGTGCCACCAGCCTAGACGCTGGAATGATGGGAGTTGGATCGATGGGCCGGTCCTCCGTGTCATAGAGACGGGACAGCGCGTCGGCCTTAGTATTCAGGGAACCCGGTCTATAGGAGATGGTAAACCTAAACCGGGCGAAGAACATGGCCCACCTCGCCTGACGTGGATTCAGTCTCCTCGCTGCCCGGATGTACTCCAGGTTTCGGTGGTTGGTCCAGATGAGAAAGGGGTGTTTAGCCCCCTCAACCCAGTGCCGCCACACCCTCAAAGCTTTAACCACTGCTAGCAACTCCCTGTCCCCCACATCGTAGTTACGCTCCGCCGAACTGAGCTTCTTCGAAAAGGAAGCGCAGGGGCGGAGTTTCAATGGCGCACCCGAGCGCTGTGATAGCACGGCACCCACCCCAGCCTCGGATGCGTCCACCTCCACTACGAACGCTAAAGACGGGTCCGGGTGCGCCAACACGGGTGCGTCGGTGAACAGCGTCTTCAACTTCTTGAAGGCTCCGTCCGCCTCCGTCGACCATCGCAAACATACCCGCGGAATGCCCAGCTTAATGGCAAGTCCACGGTCCATAAAATTCCCAGCTGCGCCTGAATCGACTAGCGCCCTATGCTGGGAAGAGGGAAAAAATTTAGTAAACAAAACAGGTAAAAACACATGACCAACAGGGGGTTCTGGGTGAATCTGGTGCTGACTCACCTGAGGTGACCGAGAAGTGTTCTGCCTACCATCTCGACTCCCAGACTGGCTCCTCCAGCACCGGTCGGCCGTGTGTCCTCTCCGACCACAGCTGGTGCAGGAGGAGCCACCTCCTCCGGTGCCCCTTGGCACGGCCCCCCCCACCTCCATAGGGGTAGGGGCGGGGGTGCACGGGGGTGGAACGGGCAGGACCCTCTCCGAACGCTGCGGGCAGCCAGCAAATTGTCCAGTCGTATGGAAATATCTATCAGCTCGTCCAGGGACAGAGCTGTGTCCCGACAGGCCAGCTCTCTGCGGACGTCCGCCCGGAGACTGCAGCGGTAGTGGTCTATGAGGGCCCTGTCGTTCCACCCCGCCCCAGCAGCCAAGGTCCTGAAGTCCAGCGCGAAGTCCTGGGCACTCCTCGTCTCCTGCCTGAGGTGGAACAGCCGTTCACCCGCCGCTCTTCCTTCCGGAGGGTGGTCGAACACGGCCCGAAAGCGGCGGGTGAACTCCGGGTAGTGGTCCCTCGCCGAGTCTGGACCGTTCCAGACCGCATTAGCCCACTCCAGAGCTCGGCCCGTCAGGCAGGAAACGAGGGCACTCACGCTCTCCTCCCCCATGGGAGCAGGTCTGACGGTGGCCAGGTCAGCTCAAGCTGGAGCAAAAACCCCTGGCACCCAGCCGCCGCCCCATTCTACTCCCTCGGGAGCGCCAGACGAAGCGCGCCAGAGCCAGACATCATGGGAGGCGAAGATGGCTGTATCGGGGGAGGTGGAGGTGGAGAGAGGATACCACTTCTCTCCCATCTGTCCATCCTCTCCATCATCTGGTCCATTGCCGATCCGATGCGATGGAGGACTGTCGTGTGGTGGAGTACGCGTTCCTCCATCGAGGGCAGAGGAGTGGCCGCTGCTCCCGCTGATTCCATGCCTTCTATCGTGGTGCGGGATTCTGTTACGGCTTGGTAATCGTGGAGGAGGAATGAGGCGCAGGAAGCAGCGAACACAGGGTAGTGGTGTTTTTAATATACACTCACACAAAAACAAATGTTCCCACACACAGGGGAGAAAATACATACGGCGTCCAACAACGTCGACACGAACATAAGCTGTCTAACAAGAAACAATCATTAATCCCGCACGAACAGGAGCGGGCCAGCTAAACTAAATAGCCCCTCTAATGGCTAATTGACCACAGGTGTCACAAAATAAAAAAAGGGAAAAGCAAAAGGGAATCGGTGGCAGCTAATAGGCAGGAGGGGGCGCCACCGTCGGTGGGAATCGTGACAGATGCAGCACTCCATCGCTCTCCTTCTTGGTCAAATAGCCCTTACACAGCCTGGAGGTGTGTTGGGTCATTGTCCTGTTGAAAAACAAATGATAGTGGGACTAACCCCAAACCAGATGGGATGGCGTATCGCTGCGGTAGCCATCCTGGTTGTGTGCCTTGAATTCTAAATAAATCACAGACAGTGTCACCAGCAAAGCACCCCCACACCACTTCCATGCTTCACGGTGGGAACCACACATGCGGAGATCCGTTCAACTACTCGAGTCTCACAAAGACGCGGTCAGAACCAAAAATCACAAATTTGTACTCTGTCTAATGTCCATTGCTTGTGTTTCTTGGCCCAAGCAAGACTTTTCCTATTGGGGTCCTTTAGTAGTGGTTTCTTTGCAGCAATTTGACCATGAAGGCCTGACTCAGGCTGTCTCCTCAACAATTGATGAGGTGTCTGCTACTTGAACTCTGAAGCGTTTCTTTGGGCTGCAATTTCTGAAGCTGGTAACTAATGAACTTATCCTCTACAACAGCGGTAACACTGCGTCCTCATGAGAGCCAGTTTCATCATTGCGCTTGATGTTTTTTGCTAATGCACTTGAAGAAACGTTCAAAGTTCTTGAAATTTTCCAGATTGACTGACCTTCATGTCTTAAAGTAATGATGGACTGTCGTTTCTCTGCTTATTTGAGCTGTTCTTGCCATAATATGGACTTAGTCTTACCAAATACATCTTCTGTATACCACCCTTACCTTGTCACAACACAACTGATTGGCTCAAACGCAGTAAGAAGGAAAGAAATTCCACAAATTAACAACGCACACCTGTTAATTTAAATGCATTCCAGGTGACTACCTCATGAAGGTGGTTGAGAGAATGCCAAGAGTGCGCAAAGCTGTCATCAAGGCAAAAGGGTGGCTACTTTGAAGAATCTGAAATATATTTTGATTTCTTGAACACTTTTTGGTTACTACATGATTCAATGCGTATCATTTCATAGTTCTGATGTCTTCACTATTATTCCACAATGTAGAAAATAGTAAAAACTAAGAAAAACCATGGAATGAGTAGGTGTCCAAACGTTTGACTGAGACTGTATGTCAGGCTTGGATTTGCCATGCCAAAAGGTCTTTCCCCAGGTGCATGAACAATGTGGATATTTACTGCAGTTTTGATGAGAACCTATTGCCAAATGCTCAAGACAGGCTTGATGCAAACTAGTGCCTGCTAAACATTGTTTCTTTCTTTTCTTTCATTTGATTACATTCTGGAAAGAGGTCTTCAATGATCACATCTTTGATCAGAAATGGGATAGAAATTGGATGTTCAGTCAATTTGCATGGATAGTGCAAGTGTATTGTCTAATGTGAAAACAGTGTGAAGTACTTGTATTTATTTCATTCCACAGTAAACGTATGTATATTTTGGATCAATGGTTGTGGTGTGAAAGATGAATAAAAGGTTTTGAATGTAAGACAGGGGCTGCGTTACAAGTGTTACCATATGAGTTTTGAAAATTAACCACATACTTGTGAAAATAGTACCAATACGATAAAAATAATTTGTAACACTGTTTTGTGTTTAACACTGGATCATTTGCTGTTTATAAAACAAAAGTACCATTCTCTATCTAGTATTTTAGTGTCATTTATCAATTACATCTTGCACATTGATACAACAGGGCAACAGCTCATCTTTTTTTTAAAACATCCTGATACAGTCATTGAGTCTCCCCTTGCTTTTCCCTGGAAGCATGAGATATCACACAGAATTACAGAGGAAAAACAAACCCAGCACCACTTTTAAGTTGCTGAGCAGTTAGTGACAGGGCATGCTGTCTCTTGAAGAGAGGGAGACAGGGCCAGGAGTGTCTGGGTCGGTGCTTCAGCTGGTGTGGGTTTAGGTCACTATCCTCCTCTGCCACTCACTGTCCATGCAAGACACCCCATAGGCTTTATGGGTGACAGGGCAAGATGCCAATTGTGTATTCACAACCATGAAAAAGGGGTGCATTTCTCTTGACCTCTACTATCACTCATTAACCTGTTAGGGCTAGGGGGCAGTATTTGCACGGCTGGATAAAAAAAATGTACCCGATTTAATCTGGTTACTAATCCTACCCAGTAACTAGAATATGCATATACTTATTATATATGGATAGAAAACACTCTAAAGTTTCTAAAACTGTTTGAATGGTGTCTGTGAGTATAACAGAACTCATTTGGCAGGCAAAACCCTGAGACATTTTCTGACAGGAAGTGGATACCTGATGTGTTGTATTACCTTTAAACCAATGCCATTGAAAAACACAGGGGCTGAGGAATATTTTGGCACTTCCTATTGCTTACTAGATGTCACCAGCCTTTACAAAGTGTTTTGAGTCTTCTGGAGGGAGATCTGACCGAACAAGAGCCATGGAACGATGATGGCCCATTAGACACCTGGCGCGCGAGTTCATGTTGGGTACCCTCGTTCCAATACGTTATAAAAGAGAATGCATTCGTCCACCTTGAATATTATTCATGTTCTGGTTAAAAAAGGCCCTAATGATTTATGCTATACAACGTTTGACATGTTTGAACGAACGTAAATATATTTTTTCCCCTCGTTCATGAAGTGAAGTCCGGCGGGCTTAGATCATGTGCTAACAAGACGGAGATTTTTGGACATAAATGATGAGCTTTTTTGAACAAAACTACATTCGTTATGGACCTGTGATACCTGGAAGTGACATCTGATGAAGAGAATCAAAGGTAATGGATTATTTACATAGTATTTTCGATTTTAGATCTCCCCAACATGACGGCTAGTCTGTATCGCAACGCGTATTTTTCTGGGCGCAGTGCTCAGATTATTGCAAAGTGTGATTTCCCAGTAAGGTTATTTTTAAATCTGGCAAGTTGATTGCGTTCAAGAGATGTAAATCTATAATTCTTTAAATGACAATATAATATTTTACCAATGTTTTCTAATTTTAATTATTTAATTTGTGGTGCTGACTTGACTGCCGGTTATTGGAGGGAAACGATTTCCTCAACATCAATGCCATAGTAAAACGCTGTTTTTGGATATAAATATGAACTTGATAGAACTAAAAATGCATGCATTGTCTAACATAATGTCCTAGGAGTGTCATCTGATGGAGATTGTAAAAGGTTAGTGCATCATTTTAGCTGGTTTTATGGTTTTGGTGACCCTGTCTTTGAATTGACAAAACATTACACACAACTCTTGTAAATGTACTGTCCTAACATACTCTAAATTTATGCTTTCGCCGTAAAACCTTTTTGAAATCGTAAAACGTGGTTAGATTAAGGAGATGTTTATCTTTCAAAGGGTGTAAAATAGTTGTATGTTTGAAAAATTTGAATTTTGACATTTATTTGGATTCAAATTTGCCGCTCTTGAAATGCACCTGCTGTTGATGGAGTGCACCACGGGTGAGACGCATTTTTACAAGGATTAAATGTTAGGAATTGTGAAAAACTGAGTTTAAATGTATTTGGCTAAGGTGTATGTAAACTTCCGACTTCAACTGTATATACAGACTTGAAATCATTTTCCACTTTAATAATGTTTACATGTCTTGCATTACTCATCAAGACAAAGGAGATGATTGTGGACTACAGGAAAAAGAGGATCGAGTACGCCCCCATCCTCATCGACAGGGCTGCAGTGGAGCTGGTTGAGAGCTTCAAGTTCCTTGGTGTCCACATCACCAACAACTAACATGGTCCAAGCACACCAAGACAAGTCGTGACGTGGGGATGACACAACCTATTCCCCCTCAGGAGACTGAAAAGATTTGGCATGGGTCCTCAGATCCTCAAAAGCTTCTATAGCTGCATCATCGAGAGCATCCTGACTGGTTGCATCACTGCCTGGTATGGCAACTGCTCGGCCTCCGACCGCAAGGCACTACAGAGGGTAGTGCGAATGGCCCAGTACATCACTGGGGCCAAGCTTCCTGCCATCTAGGACCTCTATACCAGGTGGTGTCAGAGGAAGGCCCTAAAAGTTGTCAAAGACCCTAGTAATAGACTGTGCTTTCTGCTACCACACGGCAAGCGCTACCGGAGCGCCAAGTCTAGGTCCAAGAGGCTTCTAAACAGCTTCTACCCCCATGCCATAAGACTCCTGAACACCTAATCAAATGGCTACCCAGACTATTTGCATTGCCCCCTCTTTTACACCGCTGACACTCTCTGTTGTTATCATCTATGCATAGTCGCTTTATTAATTCTACCTTCACGTACATATTACCTCAACTAACCGGTGCCCCTGCACATTGACTCTGTACCGGTACACCCCCCCCCCCCCCCCCCGTATATAGTCTCTCTATTGTTATTTTACTGCTACTCATTAATTACTTGTTACGGATAAGAATAAGAAATACAATATATATATTTTTTAACTGCATTGTTGGTTAGGGGCTCGTAAGTAAGCATTTCACTGTAAGGTCTACACCTGGTGTATTTGGTGCATGTGACTTATAAAATGTGATGTGTATACTGTATTCTGTACTATTCTACTGTATCTTAGTCTATGCCACTCTGACATTGCTCATCCATATATTTATATATTCTTAATTCCATTCCTTTACTTAGATGTGTGTATTAGGTATTTGTTGCGAATGTTAGATATTACTTGTTAGATATTGCTGCACTGTCGGAACTAGAAGCACAAGCATTTCGCTACACCCGCAATAACATCTGCTAAACACGTGTATGTGACCAATAAAACTGGATATGATTTGACTACTGTGGATAAGAAAATTGGGTGCATTGTGAAATTAGACAATTACAGCTTTGAAATTTGAGAATGTTTCTTAACACCGGGTGCGTCCTCAGCCAGGCATGGGATCTCTAATTGTGAAAGAAAAACTTAAATTGTTGCACCATGGCTAAATTGTTGAATTTGTCGTCATTTGTTCCACGTTTAGAGCATGAGTCTGCCTATTCCTGAACAGAGCATCACAGATCATTGATATGCCTCTTTACACATCCAGCTGGTATCACCTTAACCACAGGCATGGATTGAAGCGCTGTCATGGGGAAATCCTCTGGTATTTAGCTTGTGTAAAGACTTGACTCTTATGCATGTACACAAACACACACACTCTAGCAGTATCACACTGCACCTCTCATCCTAAGCCAAGTGACCCAATATGGCTATTATCCACTGGGTAGGGATAAACATGTTTTATTCTTTTAAAGTCTGAAATACAAGATACAGATACTGACTGAATACAGAAGAACGCAAGAGTCCAACTCCCAACCCAGTCATTTTCATGACAGCCTAGATTCTGGAGAGGTGGGAGTGGAGGGCATCAGAGAAACAGCAAGCTGTGAAATAGCTGGAAATTGCTTTAGAAAGGAAATCACAAGCTGAAATCCATTCTGCTGGTGAAGCCAAGGCTGTATAGCAAAAGCCTCTGAGAAGATCCTTCTTTGTCCTCAGCACTCTGGTAAACACATCTCCAATGACACGCCACGGCTGTTGCCTGGTTACTACAGAAATGCGGCATTGTGGGGACCACTTCACCACCTCCACAGAGCGATATGAGGGAAAGAGGACGTGGGCAGCATACACAGGTTCTCACCCCTTCGCACTGAGGCAGGTGATGTGGCTCTCAATAGCACCGTTTTATTTAGTGTGACTCAGCTCGGCAGGTGATCGTGCTGTGTACAGCAAGGAAACCTCTAGTCAAAGTCAGGGGAGTGAACCAAATCTAGCTTACTACGCATAAAAGGAGTCACTCTTGCCAAGCATGGTGCAGCGACATGGATTTGAAATGAAGTGACGTCAACTCAATTAGACTTTCTGTGTGGAATGCTAATACATCTACATTCCTGGATCAAATTGTCTGGGATGACATCTTACATGAGAACCCCGACGACACATCGTATGGCTAAACCCCTAGCCATATAATGCAGCGCACTCCGTTGGGTGCAAACCCAGAATGCTGCAGTGTTGTCACCATTACTCCCTCATATCGTCTTCCCATGCACTGATGAGTCACACGTTTTAACAGTAGCCATGCCATGTAGACGATGAAGAAATATCTCCTGCCATCTACCATATCAAGGAGATACCTCTGGGAGTTGGATAATCAATGGTGCCACATGATTTCTGACGCAACGTGTGTCGCTGTTGCCGAACAAAGACAGGAATACTGAAATGTACAAGCAAAGCTGTAGGAACTGCTTACTTTTTATCTGTTGTCAAATTCTCTTTACACCATCCATCAATGTTAACTTATTTTAATAAGAACATAGTTTCTTCATACTTCCTTATTATGGTCTACTCTGCCCTGAGTTGAAAATAATTCACTGTTCATCCAAGAGCAGAGCTCTAAGAACTAATCTTGGCAGAAAAACGAACACCCGCCAAATGCGATATATTTTGGCATTGGCGGGTAAGAATGACTAATTAACCAGCCACGTTGGTGGGTGGTCACACTTGGGGCTCTACAGTGCAAGCAAAAGTCAAGTCTAGGCCCATGTGGAAGTTGTGATTTATATTTTAAAAAATGCTGCTGTAGCTGTTTAAGTATTTCTGCAGTTTTGTTTCATATCTGGTAATGCACAAAGACATATGAATTCTAGCGTTTTATCCCACCTCACGCAGCAACACCTTCTGCCTGGGGGACTATGCGCACTGAGTGAAGCTGAAAAGAGTCCGTTTTAGACATTTGTACATTTAAGCAGACGCTCTTATCCAGAGCGAATTACAGTAGTGAATGCATACATTTTATACATTTTTTTCCATACGGGTCCCCCGTGGGTATCAAACCCACAACCCTGGCTTTGCAAACACCATGCTCTACCAACTGAGCCACACAGGACCAACTTCTATACCTGTGATCATTGCTTCTGTCTACTATAGTGAGACTTCCTTGTGTTTCTTGGATATTTACATTTAAAGACAACCTAACTTGTGAACAAAACAATGTTTGAGTCCACTAACGAAGAGATCGTGCGGTGAAAAAGTATTTGCCCCCTTTCTAATTCTCAACTTTTGCATATTTTTTTATATTGAATGTTATCAGATCTTCAATATAATATTAGATAAAGGGAACCTGAGTGAACAAATAACACAATTATACCCATTTAATTTATTTCATAAACAAAGTTATGCAACACCCAATGCCCCTGTTGAGAACAAGTAATTGCCCCCTTACATGCAATAACTGGTTGTGCCACCTTTAGCTGCAATGTCTCTAAGCAAATGCTTCTTGTAGTTATTGTTCTGTCTCTCATGTCGCTGTGGAGGCATTTTGAACCACTCTTTCAAGTAGAACTACTGTAACTCAGCAACATTTGTGGGTTTTCAAGCGTCAACTGCCTCCAGTTAAAAGATCACAGGCACATGTGAGGACCTGAGTGGCCGTTACCACGGTAACCTTAAAATGGGCAGCTGAACTTTAGTCTCATCTGTGATATTTTGGTTAAAAGACAGGTCACAAAACATCGCGTTGAAAACAAGAAACGTATTACTAGTAATACATTCCTTGTTCAAGAAACATTACTAATCATGCTCATCTGTTTTGTACTTTTTGTTGTAATTAATGTGGAAAAAATATATTTTGGCTGTTAAAAAAAAATAAAAAAAGAGTGGTAGATGTTGTAATAGAAATGCAATAATTTAAAAGATTTTACTGAGTTAATTCATATAAGAAAATCTGTCAATTGAAATACATTCATTAGGCCCTAATCTATGGATTTCACATGAATGGGCAGGCCTTAGAGGGCATAGGCCCACCCACTTGGCAGCCAGGCCCAGCCAATCAGAATTAGTTTTTGCCCACAAAAGGGCTTTATTACAGACAGAAATACTCATGAGCACAAGGAACATTTCTGGGATTTATTTATTTTAGCTCATGAAACATGGGACCAACACTTTACATGTTGTGTTTATGTTTTTGTTCAGTATAGTTCTGGGCTCTGTTGGCAAAGTTACCTTCATGCTTTCTATTACGGAATACTCTATGCAAAAGGACCAGTGATTTAGTCCATAGACTTCATACCTTGCCGGCTGGATACAAACTGACCATAAAATACTCTGTCCTTGGTATGATAACCAAAGAAAATGGGACTCCTTTTCTGTTACTGCTTCATCCGTAGGGAAAGACAGTGGTCAAAGCCGACCTGTAGTTGAGGTGCAGCCGAAAAGTAAAGTTCACTTTAAGATGAAAGCATTCATGTTTGAACCTATTATTTTTGTATGAAAACAGTCGTAAATAAAGTATTGTTTTACTTGAAGGCTGAGAGCTGTGCCTTATTTTATAAAAATAACTTCTCCCAACATCCATCCCCTGAGTCTCCCCTTACATTTCCCCCACAATGACCAGAGAATCCCCAACCCCTTACCACCCCTTCCCCATGGACCTGAAAGCAAAAAAAGTAACAAAAGTCTAAATAAATATTGGTTTATATGTGTAGGGCTTTATCTAAGATTATTCTTTAAAGAGTGAAGTATATTTGTCCAGAATTCAATTGTACCTTACAGAGGTGTGGACTCGAGTCACATGACTTGGAATCGAGTCACAAATATTATGACTTGCAACTCAACTTTGACTTTAACACCAATGACTTGTGACTTAATTTGGACTTGAGCCTTTTAACTCGAACTGACTTGATACCCTCCCCAAGCCCAAATATAAAAAATTATGCTTTACAAAAAGTGTGCAGCGCATCAACTCTTAATTTAACGGATTACAGTTTCAATCGGACATCAGCCAATCACACTGTTCCAGCTGAGAAAAAGTTGCGCGTGGCAGTGCAGAGGAACGTCGGCGAGTGAATTCAGATGGAGCCCTTGTAAAGATGATACCCAAAATTATTATTTAGGATATAAAGACTACGCTGTATCAACAAAAAAACTGATTCCAACTTGCAAACCATGCGGGAAGAAAATGACAGACGGAGGCGCAACAACTTCCAACTTTCTTCGACATTTGAAGCTGCACAAAGAACGGTAAGTCATGGCTAATATAGCCGACAGCTATATCATTCATAACTTTGCCAGTGTAGCATGTTGGCTAACGTAACGTTAAATCAATGAGCCTCCGCACAGTCAGTCAGTGCGGGAACGTGATCATTGTACCCAAGATTGCGCTACAACTGGCTAGGCAGTTGGTAGCCTAAATCCTGCCTGATGTTACTGCTGTTCCTAAAGCCATTGGCCATTGACAGATGTTGTGTGTGTGTGTGTGTGTGTGTGTGTGTGTGTGTGTGTGTGTGTGTGTGTGCGTGTGTGTGTGTGTGTGTGTGTGTGTGTGTGTTAAGGTTGGACGATTGTGTACAAGCCTACGTCGCCCGATTACACCCCATAGCGATCCTCGATAGTATCGATCCTCGATACTCTTATTAAAAATATGAAATGGTATTACATTTGGTGAAGAGCACATTATGACTTGTTTAGGACTTGTCGGTCTTGACTTGAGACTTGACTCGGACTTGCCTGTCTTGACTTGGGATGTGAGTGCTGAGACTTGAGACTTACTTGTGACTTGTAAAACAATGACTTGGTCCCACCTCTGTTATCTACTACCAATCAGTTTTGCTGTCGATAATTATAATGTTATAACTTCTAATAGTAACTGTATCCAATGGGAGAGAGGTGGTTGCCGTCTTAGGGCCAAAAACTATTTCATTTTTCATGACTGCCAGCATTAATCTTTTCTGACAGAGATTCAAGGGGCTATCAATGTTAAGTAAAATAGATGCAAAGCATTGAATATTGAAATTCATACACTTCAAAAGGAATTTAGTAACTTTGCCTCAGAAGCATTTAACTGCAGGGCACTCCCACATCATATGAAGGAATGTGCCTACCTGATTTAGGGGGATTCAGTGAACAGTTGGGGCCCTTGTCATTGTAAAACATTTCCTTGGTGTTAAATACAGCCTGTGAACAAATGTTTCATGTATAAATTGACAGTTCGGATTACTGGTTACAGGGTTGTTTAGCTTCAATTATAGCTGTGGAAAATACTTTAATTGGCTAGCTCAGAATGACTGGGAACATGGACGTTTACAAACAGACTAGCTATGCCCTCTAAGGCAATCAAAGAGGCAAAACCACAGTACAGATGTATTTATTATGGATCCCCATTGGCTGCAGCCAAAGCAGCAGCTACCAAAATTAAGGCAGTTAACCTGTTGGGGCTAGGGGGCAGTATTTTCACGGCTGGATAAAAAAACATACCTGATTTAATCTGGTTACTAATCCTACCCAGTAACTAGAATATGCATATACTTATTATATATGGATAGAAAACACCCTAAAGTTTCTAAAACTGTTTGAATGGTGTCTGTGAGTATAACAGAACTCATTTGGCAGGCAAAACCCTGAGACATTTTCTGACAGGAAGTGGATACCTGATGTGTTGAATTACCTTTAAGCCTATGCCATTGAAACACACAGGGGTTGATTAATGTTTTGGCACTTCCTATTGCTTCCACTAGATGTCACCAGCCTTTACAAAGTGTTTTGAGTCTTTTACTGTGAGATCTGACCGAACAAGAGCCATGGAACGGTGATGGCCGATTAGACTCTGGCGCGCGAGTTCATGTTGGGTACCCTCGTTCCAATACGTTATAAAAGAGAATGCATTCGTCCACCTTGAATATTATTCATGTTCTGGTTAAAAAAGGCCCTAATGATTTATGCTATACAACGTTTGACATGTTTGAACGAACGTAAATATATTTTTTCCCCTCGTTCATGAAGTGAAGTCCGGCGGGCTTAGATCATGTGCTAACAAGACGGAGATTTTTGGACATAAATGATGAGCTTTTTTGAACAAAACTACATTCGTTATGGACCTGTGATACCTGGAAGTGACATCTGATGAAGAGAATCAAAGGTAATGGATTATTTACATAGTATTTTCGATTTTAGATCTCCCCAACATGGCGGCTAGTCTGTATCGCAACGCGTATTTTTCTGGGCGCAGTGCTCAGATTATTGTAAAGTGTGATTTCCCAGTAAGGTTATTTTTAAATCTGGCAAGTTGATTGCGTTCAAGAGATGTAAATCTATAATTCTTTAAATGACAATATAATATTTTACCAATGTTTTCTAATTTTAATTATTTAATTTGTGGTGCTGACTTGACTGCCGGTTATTGGAGGGAAACGATTTCCTCAACATCAATGCCATAGTAAAACGCTGTTTTTGGATATAAATATGAACTTGATAGAACTAAAAATGCATGCATTGTCTAACATAATGTCCTAGGAGTGTCATCTGATGGAGATTGTAAAAGGTTAGTGCATCATTTTAGCTGGTTTTATGGTTTTGGTGACCCTGTCTTTGAATTGACAAAACATTACACACAACTCTTGTAAATGTACTGTCCTAACATACTCTAAATTTATGCTTTCGCCGTAAAACCTTTTTGAAATCGTAAAACGTGGTTAGATTAAGGAGATGTTTATCTTTCAAAGGGTGTAAAATAGTTGTATGTTTGAAAAATTTGAATTTTGACATTTATTTGGATTCAAATTTGCCGCTCTTGAAATGCACCTGCTGTTGATGGAGTGCACCACGGGTGAGACGCTTGCGTCCCACCTAGCCCATAGAGGTTAATGGAGGTACCATAGGAAGTGGTGCACACAGTCACATCAAGACAAGGTAAAATATCCACCTGGAAATGCGTTTATGAAGACACCCCAGAATTGAAAACAAATTGGATTTAGAAGATCATTCGAATATCAGCAAAGGTGGCAGTTGCCTGCATGATAACCATTTCAATAATTCTCACCCTAGGCAAATTGAGTTCACCACGGGGGGGACGCTAGCGTCCCACCTAGCCCATAGAGGTTAATACAATTTAAAAAACATTACAATACATACCCAGATTTCACAACACACTGTGCGCCCTCAGGCCCCTACTCTACCACTACCACATATTTACAGCACTAAATCCATGTATAGTACGTATGATATCATGTGTGTGTGTATGCATGTGTCTGTGCCAATGTTTGTGTTGATTCAGTCCCCGCTGTTACGTAAGGTGTTTTTTTAAATCAAATGTTACTGCTTCCGTCAGTTACTTGATGTGGAATAGAGTTCCACATCAAGTCTGTTCTGGACTTGGGGACTGTGAAGAGACCTCTGCTGGCATGTCTTGTGGTGTATGCATGGGTGTCCGAGGTGTGTGCCAGTAGTTTAGACAGACAGCTCGGGTGCATTCAATATGTCAATACCTCTCATAAATATAAGTAGTGATGAAGTCAATCTCTCCTCCACTTTCAGCCAGGAGAGATTGACATGCATATTATTAATATTAGCTCTGTGTACATCCAAGGGCCAGCCATGCTGCCCAATTTGTAGCCAATTGCAGTTTTCCTAAGTCCTTTTTTGTCGCACCTGACCACATGACTGAACAGCAGTCAAGGTAAGACAAAACTAGGGCCTGTAGGACCTGCCTTGTTGACAGTGTTGTTAAGAAGGTAGAGCATCGCTTTATTATAGACAGACTTAGCTACCATCTTAGCTACTACTGCATCAATATGTTTTGACCATGACAGTTTACAATCTAGGGTTACTCCAAACACATTATTTATTACAAGATTTAGTTGAGGTTTAGGGTTTAGTGAGTGTTTTGTTCCAAATACAATGCTTTTATTTTTAGAAATATTTTGGGCTAACTTATTCCTTGCCATCCACTCTGAAACTAACTGCAGCTCTTTGTTGAATGTTGCAGTCATTTCAGTCACTGTAGTAGCTGACGTGTTGAGTCATTCACATACATAGACACTCTAGCTTTACTCAAAAGTCAGTGGCATGTCGTTAGTAAAAATTGAATAAAGCAAGGGGCCTAAACAGCTACGCTGGGGAATTCCTGATTCTAGCTGGATTATATTTAAGAGGCTTCCATTAAAGAACATCCTCTGTCCTGTCAGACAAGTAACTCTTTATCCACATTATAGCAGGGGGTGTAAAGCCAGAACACAAGTTTTTCCAGCAGCAGACTATGATCAATAATGTCAAAACCTGCGCTATTCTAACAAGACAACACCCACAATCATTTTATCATCAATTTCTCTCAGCCAATCACCAGATTTGTGTAAGTGCTGTGCTTGTTGAGTGTTCTTCCCTATACAACATGCTGAAATACTAGCATTGTATCTGGTCAAAATATTTTTTCCAGATGTTTACTATGGGTTGGTAACAAGCTGATTGGTCGGCTATTTGAGCCAGTAAAGGGGGCTTTACTATTCTTGGGTAGGGGAATTACTTTAGCTTCCCTCCAGGCCTGAGGGCACACACTCTCTAGTAGGCTTAAATGGAACATGTGGCAAATAGGAGTGGCAATATCGTCTGCTATTATCCTCAGTAATTTTCCATCCAGATTGTCAGGCCCCGGTGGCTTGTCATTGTTGATAGACAACAATAATTCTCACCTCTTCCACACTGACTTTACGGAATTCAAAAGTACAATTCTTGTCTTTCATAATTTGGTTCGAAAAACTTGGATGTGTAGTGTCAGCGTTTGTTGCTGGCATGTCATCCCTAAGTTTGCTTATCTTGCCAATGAAAAAGTAATTAAAGTAGTTTGCAATATCAGTGTGCTTTGTGATGAATGAACCATCTGATTCAATGAATGAAGGAGCCGAGTTGGCTTTTTCCCCAAAATGTCATTTAAGGTGCCCCAAAGCTTTATATATATATTAGTCACGTTCGTCGTAGGAAGGAGACCAGAGTGCATTGTAGGTATCGTTCCACATCTTTTATTTTAATGTGAAACTTTTTTAATGTGAAACAACATATAACTAAATAAACTAGATAAACCCCCCCCCCAGTCATGCCCTGACCTACTCTACCATAGAAAATAAGAGCTCTCTATGGTCAGGACGTGATACTATTTTCTACATTGTAGAATAATAGTGAAGGTGTCAAAACTATGAAATAAAACATATGGAATCATGTAGTAACCAAAACAGTATTAAACAAATCAAAATATATTTTGGATTCTTCAAAGTAGCCACACTTTGCCTTGATGACAGCTTCGCACACTCTTGGCATTCTTTCAAGACTGTTTGAAAAATATTCCAGGTGAAGCTGGTTGAGAAAATGCCAAGAGTGTGCAAAGCTGTCATCAAGGTGGCTACTTTTAAGAATCTCAAATATAAAATATATTTAGATTTATTTAACACTTTTTTTTTGGTTAATACATGATTCCATATGTGTTATTTCATAGTTTTGATGTCTTCACTATTATTCTACAATGTAGAAAATACAAAAATAAAGAAAAACCCTTGAGTAGGTGTGACAACTTTTGACTGGTAGTGTATATATTTGAATTGTGCTATCTGAGGTATGAACTGGAGATATGAACTGGGGTACAATTATGTAGATGTAACTAAAGGTACAAGGGATGTACCTTACAGGATACCACCCCAGTAACAAGCATTTGTACCCCTTTAGGAACAAATCTAAACCTTATTTTTCAAAGACTGTATAATTCCTTTCCAGGCAGCAGAAAATGTGGCTATTCAATTTACCTACATTATGCCAAATGCTGGGGAAGCAGACACTCACAGTAGAGGCTGTTCTAACTGATAAAACATTTCATTCATGCAGTTAACAGTGAACTTATGAGTTATATAATCCATACATGTTGCTCGGCACTACTGCCCGTGAGTAGTAGGCTTTTTAGATCAATTTCCCAACAAATAGAAGAAGATGTATGTATGTATGTATGTATGTATGTATGTATGTATGTATGTATGTATGTATGTATGTATGTATGTATGTATGTATGTATGTATGTATGTATGTCAGACACTTTCACACTCAACGTGCACAAAAAACATATTAAACACTGCATTATACACCAGATGACCTGACTTTTTCCAGAAATCCACTTTGCTTTTGAGAATCTCTACAAAAAAGTAGACTTTGACTTTTACCATCATGCACATCTCACCTCCCACTCAATTTACTCTTGCTTACTCTATTTTTATATATTTCGTCCCACCTCTCTCTGTCTCTCTCTGGCTATGCACAGAAGGCTGTCAGTTATGTATTGCTGAGCAGATAACCAACATTGGTTATTTTTCGGTTTTGAATTTTGTCAGTTTTCTTTCTTTGAGATCAATTCACACATTGCACAGTTTCTCTAGAGTTAAATCAATTCCAGCCTGAACTGTGCAATGTAGTTTCCAATAGGCCAATATTCTACATAATTTAGTGTCTAAAACGTGGTAATTAACGGCAATGACCATAATCCATTGTGCATCTACTTGTCCGGTCAGTTTTTTTAGGCCTGCTACGGAAGCGTCAGAAGCATGCTCGATCATGAGGGGATATAGAGCTGTTGCTTTGCAAAGTATCTCTACTGTACCTACATGATCTAAGTGATTGATAGTTGGTATTTGGCAGTCATAAAAGTATGGCTTATTTACTTTGAAGAACAACAAAATAGTGACAGCAAATGCAGCAGCCCTATAGAGATGACTTGGAATGAAATAATAAAGTCATCAGATAACAACATTTGTTTTAACATGCATAACAACTTGTGTGCTGTTTTCGGGGGCCATGGGATCCGGGGGTCGGGGTTGATCTGCTGGTCACTGGGATGACAACCCAACTCAGGATGAGGAGGGGTTTTAGCGGGTGGAATAGTGGGGACCAATTGGAGGTTTACCTAGTAGCAATGCAAATATCATATAGACACCTTATTGATAAAGCCAGTGACTGATGTGATGTACTCCTCAATGCCATCGGAAGAATACCGGAACATGTTTCAGTCTGTGATATCAAAACAATCCTGTAGTTTAGCATCTGATTCATCTGACCACTTTTCTATAGACCGAGTCACTGGTGCTTCCTGCTTTAATTTTAGCTTGTAGGCAGGAATCAGGAGGATAGAATTGTGGTTGTTTGCTTATTTCCTTATACAGCTGACTGAGTGCGGTCTTAGTGCCATCATCCATCTGTGGTGGTAAATAAACAGCCATGAAAAGTATAGCTGAAAACTCTCTAGGCAAATAGTGTGGTCTGCATTTTATCACAAGATACTCTAATTCAGGCAGTCAAAATCTAGAGACTTCCTTAGATTTTGTGCACCTGCTGGTGTTTACAAATATGCACAGGCCGCTCCCCCTCATCTTACCGGAGTGTGCTATTCTATCTTGCCGGTGCAGCGTATATCCCGCTAGCTGAATATCCATGTCATCATTCAGCCACGATTCCGTGAAACATGAGATATTACAGTTTTTATGACCCATTGGTGATCGTACCTCGTCTAATTTATTGTCTAATGATTGCATGTTGGCAAGTAATATTGACGGTAACGGCAGCTTTCCCACTCGCCTTCTGCAGATCCTTACGAGGCACCCCGCTCTGTGTCCTCTGTACCTGCGTCTCTTCCTCTTGCAAATAACTGGGATGTTGGCCTTGTCGGGGTTTCAGAGAATGTCCTGGGCATCCTGCTTGTTGAAGAAAATATATTTGTCTAATCCGAGGTGTGATCGCTGTCCTGATATCCAGAAGCTCTTATTTGCCATAAGATGTGGTTGCAGAAACAGTATGTACAAAATAAGTTACAAATACAGCAAAAAAACAACATAATAGCACAATTGGTTGGGCACCCGTAAAACTGCTGCCCCTTCTTTTGTGCCATTTTAGGGACAAATAAGTCAATAGGCCTACATTGTCTAATTCTCTGTATTGTAATAATTATTCATTCGATTTTGTAAAGGGGTTTCTTGCATCAAACAATACAATGCAATTTACAGTCACCTATTTGGCCCATGGTGTTACAGACCAATTAAAAAATCATTAATTAATGTCAAGCCCTTCATAATGTAAAAACTTTTTAAAAGTGTCATGCAATGTAGGCCTGTATTGAACACCACATATAGGCTATTGTAGGCTAGTATATCATGGAAATAGCTTTTGATTTATATGTGAAAATGTTGGGAAAAATTGGATTTGCTCCATTGGTTTTGTTGGTAGTCCTACATTATGCTCAAATAGCCACAATTGCCTATTGGCTACTGTCTAAAACTGTAAGGGTACAGCCTCAGTGTTCACTGTAAACGTGCGCTGGAAGTTGCACAGAATTCTCACAATGCTCAAGTTTCCGCTCACAAGACCTAAAATGTTCTCAGTGCCCCCCAAAATTTGAGGGAACATAGGTCTAGGGCTCAGGTCCTCCGAGAGGGGAGAGAGAGCGAGAGATGGGAGCATTAGAGGGAGCATACCTAAGTTCACACAGGACTCCAGATAGGACAGGAGAATTACACCAGATAGGACAGACTGACCCTAGCCCCCTGGCACATAAGCTATTGCAGCATAGGTACTGGAGACTGAGATGGGGGGGGGGGTCACTGTGGCCCCATCCAATGATAACCCCGGACAGGGCCAACCAGGCAGGATATAACCCCACCCACTTTACCAAAGCACAGCCCCTACATACAGTGGGGCAAAAAAGTATTTAGTCAGCCACCAGTTGTGCAAGTTCTCCCACTTAAAAAGATGAGACAGGCCTGTCATTTTCATCATAGGTACACGTCAACTATGACAGACAAAATGAGGAAAAAAAATCCAGAAAATCACATTGTAGGATTTTTAATGAATTTATTTGCAAATTATGGTGGAAAATAAGTATTTGGTCACCTACAAACAAGCAAGATTTCTGGCTCTCACAGACCTGTAACTTCTTCTTTAAGAGGCTCCTCTGTCCTCCACTCGTTACCTGTATTAACCTCTTACATCTAGACGTTCCGCTAGCGGAACACCTGCTCCAATATCCAATGATAGGCGTGGCGCGAATTACAAATTCCTCAAAAATACAAAAACTTCAATTTTTCAAACATATGACTATTTCACAGCATTTTAAAGACAAGACTCTCCTTTATCTAACCACACTGTCCGATTTCAAAAAGGCTTTACAGCGAAAGCAAAACATTAGATTATGTCAGCAGAGTACCAAGCCAGAAATAATCAGACACCCATTTTTCAAGCTAGCATATAATGTCACAAAAACCCAGAAGACAGCTAAATGCAGCACTAACCTTTGATGATCTTCATCAGATGACACACCTAGGACATTATGTTATACAATACATGCATGTTTTGTTCAATCAAGTTCATATTTATATCAAAAAACAGCTTTTTACATTAGCATGTGACGTTCAGAACTAGCATACCCCCCGCAAACTTACGGGGAATTTGCTAACAATTTACTAAATTACTCACGATAAACGTTCACAAAAAGCATAACAATTATTTTAAGAATTATAGATACAGAACTCCTCTATGCACTCGATATGTCCGATTTTAAAATGGCTTTTTGGTGAAAGCACATTTTGCAAGATTCTAAGTACGTAGCCCAGCCATCACGGGCTAGCTATTTAGACACCCGGCAAGTTTAGCACTCACCAATATCAGATTTACTATTATAAAAGTTTGATTACCTTTTGTTGTCTTCGTCAGAATGCACTCCCAGGACTGCTACTTCAATAACAAATGTTGGTTTGGTCCAAAATAATCCATCGTTATATCCGAATAGCGGCGTTTTGTTCGTGCGTCCCAGACACTATCCGAAATGGTAAATCAGGGTCGTGCGCATGGCGCAATTCGTGACAAAAAAATTCTAAATATTCCATTACCGTACTTCGAAGCATGTCAACCGCTGTTTAAAATCAATTTTTATGCAATTTATCTCGTAAAAAAACGATAATATTCTGACCGGGAATCTCCTTTTCGGCAAACAGAGGAAAAATCACAAAGACGGGGGCACGCGCCTAAGCCCACAGTCCCTTGATCGGCCACTTGAGAAAGGCGATAATGTGTTTCAGCCTGGGGCTGGATGACGACATTCTGTTTTTTCCCGGGCTCTGAGCGCCTATGGAAGATGTAGAAAGTGTGACGTTAGAGCAGAGATCCTTTGTAAAAGATAGAGATGGCAAAGATGTTCAAGAAATGGTCAGACAGGCCACTTCCTGTAAAGGAATCTCTCAGGTTTTGACCTGCCATTTGAGTTCTGTTATACTCACAGACACCATTCAAACAGTTTTAGAAACTTTGGAGTGTTTTCTATCCAAAGCCAATAATTGTATGCATATTCTAGTTACTGGGCAGGAGTAGTAACCAGATTAAATCGGGTTATCCAGCCGTGAAAATACTGCCCCCTAGCCATAACAGGTTAATGGCACCTGTTTGAACTTGTTATCAGTATAAAAGACACCTGTCCACAACCTCAAACAGTCACACTCTAAACTCCACTATGGCCAAGACCAAAGTGCTGTCAAAGGACACCAGAAACAAAATTGTAGACCTGCACCAGGCTAGGAAGACTGAATCTGCAATAGGTATGCAGCTTGGTTTGAAGAAATCAACTGTGGGAGCAATTATTAGGAAATGGAAGACATACAAGACCACTGATAATCTCCCTCGATCTGGGGCTCCACGCAAGATCTCACCCCATGGGGTCAAAATGATTACAAGAACGGTGAGCAAAAATCCCAGAACCACACGGGGGGACCTAGTGAATGACCTGCAGAGAGCTGGGACCAAAGTAACAAAGCCTACCATCAGTAACGCACTACGCCGCCAGGGACCCAAATCCTGCAGTGCCAGACGTGTCCCCCTGCTTAAGCCAGTACATGTCCAGGCCCGTCTGAAGTTTACTAGAGAGCATTTGGATGATCCAGAAGAGGATTGGGAGAATGTCATATGGTCAGATGAAACCAAGATAGAACTTTTTGGTAAAAACTCAACTTGTCGTGTTTGGAGGACAAAGAATGCTGAGTTGCATCCAAAGAACACCATACCTTCTGTGAAGCATGGGGGTGGAAACATCATGCTTTGGGGCTGTTTTTCTGCAAAGGGACCAGGACGACTGATAAAGGAAAGAATGAATGGGGCCATGTATCGTGAGATTTTGAGTGAAAACCTCCTTCCATCAGCAAGGGCATTGAAGATGAAACGTGGCTGGGTCTTTCAGCATGACAATGATCCCAAACACACCACCCGGGCAACGAAGGAGTGGCTTCGTAAGAAGCATTTGAAGGTCCTGGAGTGGCCTAGCCAGTCTCCAGATCTCAACCCCATAGAAAATCTTTGGAGGGAGTTGAAAGTCCGTGTTGCCCAGCGACAGCCCCAAAACATCACTGCTCTAGAGGAGATCTGCATGGAGCAATGGGCCAAAATACCAGCAACAGTGTGTGAAAACCTTGTGAAGACTTACAGAAAACGTTTGACCTGTGTCATTGCCAACAAAGGGTATATAACAAAGTATTGAGAAACTTTTGTTATTGACCAAATACTTATTTTCCACCATAATTTGCAAATAAATTCATTAAAAATCCTACAATGTGTTTTTCTGGATTTCTTTTTCTCATTTTGTCTGTCATAGTTGACGTGTACCTATGATGAAAATTACAGGCCTCTCATCTTTTAAGTGGGAGAACTTGCACAATTGGTGGCTGACTAAATACTTTTTTGCCCCACTGTATGAACAGACCACCAACATACTACCCTGAGACAAGGCTGAGTATAGCCCACCGCATGAGCCCGAGGGGGCGCCACACCGGACAGGAAGATCACGTCAGTGACTCAACCCCCTCAAGAGGAGTATAGCGATAAAATAACCTGGCACGACATGCTGCCCCCTCCTAGGGACGGCATGGGAGAGCACTAGCAAGCCAGCGATTCAGAGCCAAGGGTGGTTCATCACGCCAGTGCCTTGCCGTTCACCTTCACACCCCTGGGCCAGACTACACTCAATCATAGGACCTACTGAAGAGATGAGTCTTCAGTAAAGACAAATGTTGAGATAATCTCTCACATGGATAGGCAGACCATTTCATAAAAATGTAGCTCTATGGGAGAAAGCCCTCCATGTAATGCTTTGTAGGTTAGAATTATAATCTTGAAATTAGCCCTAGCCTTTTCAGGAAGCCAGTGTAGAGAGGCTAGCGCTGGAATAAGATGTATATATTTTTTGGTTCTAGTCAAGATTCTTGCAGCTGTATTTAGCACAAACTGAAGTTTATTTAATGCTTTATCCGGGTAGCTGAAGAGTAGAGTATTGCAGTAGTCTAATCCAGAATGGTCAAAAGCATGGATGAGCTTTTCTGCATCATTTTTGGATAAAAAGTTTCTGATTTTTGCAATGTTATAAAGATGGAAAAAGCTGCTCTTGAAATATTCTTGATATGTTTGTCAAAAGAGAGATCAGGGTCCAGAGTAACAAAGGTCTTTCCCAGTTTTTTATTTGAGACGACTGTACAACCATCAAGATTAATTGTCAAATCAAACAGCAGATATCTTTGTTTCTTGGGACCTAGAACTTTTTGTCGGAGGTTAAAAATAAACAAAAATATCTGTATCTGAAACACAGGCTTCCAAGGTAGGCAATTTTGAGCTCAGCTAAATGCAGCACTAACCTTTGACAATCTTCATCAGATGACACTCCTAGGACATCATGTTACACAATACATGCATTTTTTGTTTGATAAAGTTCATATGTATATATAAAAACAGCATTTTACATCGGCGCGTGACGTTCAGAAAATATTTTCCCTCAAATGCTTCCGGTGAATCAGCACTACAATTTACAAAATTACTATTCGAAAACATTGGTAAAATATAATATTGTCATTCAAAGAATTATAGATTAACATCTCGTGAATGCAACCACATTGCCAGATTTAAAAATAACTTTACTGGGAAATCACACTTTGCAATCCCCAACAGGTTAAAACCTGTTGGGGATAGGGGGCAGTATTTTCACGGCCGGATAAAAAACGTACCCTATTTAAACTGGTTACTACTCTTACCCAGAAACGAGAATATGCATATTATTAGTAAGTGTTTTGCTTTTTACAGCGTGCACTGTACTGTACCTAGGTAGCTAACGTTAGAAGCTAGCACATGTAACTTAGCTACCTGTCTACAGTAACGTTAGTGAATGTGATCGACCAAATATATGGTTCGACTTAGTGTAGCTAACGTTTATGCTTACTAGCTAACTTTAGCTAGCTAGTTAACGTTAGTTAACATGGCCACTAGCTTAATAAACTCAACTCCATTGAGTTCACTAAGTAAGTCACCAGGCCAGGCACGTTTGCCTCTGGGCTCTTGAGACAAAAAGGGGTTCCAAAATTGACAGAAATCCTGTCCAAAAATGACCTCATTAAACAGAAAGGGGCACACCAGACATCCTGATATCTATGAACAAAACTAAATCATAAGTTATGTTGTTTACCTAAAACGGAGGATTTGGTGTCATATAGCTAACGTTACAACATTCGCAGAGTACGACCCTGCCTCACACAGGAAGCAGCGCAGGTCCAAATCCAGGCACTTGTCATCTCCCGTCTGGATTACTGCAACTCGCTGTTGGCTGGGCTCCCTGCCTGTGCCATTAAACCCCTACAACTCATCCAGAACGCCGCAGCCCGTCTGGTGTTCAACCTTCCCAAGTTCTCTCACGTCACCCCGCTCCTCCGCTCTCTCCACTGGCTTCCAGTTGAAGCTCGCATCCGCTACAAGACCATGGTGATTGCCTACGGAGCTGTGAAGGGAACGGCACCTCCATACCTTCAGGCTCTGATCAGGCCCTACACCCAAACAAGGGCACTGCGTTCATCCACCTCTGGCCTGCTGGCCCCCCTACCTCTGAGGAAGCACAGTTCCCGCTCAGCCCAGTCAAAACTGTTCGCTGCTCTGGCACCCCAATGGTGGAACAAGCTCCCTCACGATGCCAGGACAGCGGAGTCAATCACCACCTTCCGGAGACACCTGAAACCCCACCTCTTTAAGGAATACCTAGGATAGGATAAAGTAATCCTTCTAACCCCCCCCCCCCCCCTTAAAAGATTTAGATGCACTATTGTAAAGTGGTTGTTCCACTGGATATCATAAGGTGAATGCACCAATTTGTAAGTCGCTCTGGATAAGAGCGTCTGCTAAATGACTTAAATGTAAATGTAATTATTAGATTTGGATAGAAAACACTCTGAAGTTTCTAAAACTGTTTGAATGGTGTCTGAGTATAACAGAACTCATATGGCAGTCAAAACCCTGAGGCAAATCCTAACAGGAAGTGGAAATCTGATTTGTGGAATCACTTTCAACCCTTTGCCTATGAAACACACCGTGAGTTAGGATTCATTTAGCTTCCTAAGGCTTCCACTAGATGTCAACAGTCTTTACGAAGTGGTTTGAGTCTTCTCCGGTAAAAACTGACCGAACGAGAGGCCTGGAAAGTTTGTCATAGAGGGAGGGCCATTACTACTATGACGCGCATGCCCGTGGGTACTCTTTCGTTCCGAAACGTTTTGTAAGACAATGCAATCGTCCGCCTTGAATATTATTGAAGTTCTGATTGAAAAAGGCCCTAAAGATTTATGTTATACAACGTTTGACATGTTTGAACGAACGTAAATACATTTTTTTTTGCACATTCTTAAGGACAAGTACCGTGCGCTTCGTACATTATGAGTAGCCTTCGGAACACGCTAACAAGATGGAACTATTGGGACATAAATGAACTTTTTCGAACAAAACTACATTTGTTGTGGACCTGGGTTTCCTGGAAGTGCCTTCTGATGAAGATAATCAAAGGTAAGTGAATATTTACAATAGTATATTAGATTTTAGATGAGTCCAAGATGGCGCTAACCTGTATCGCCTAGCCTATTTTTCTGAGCATAGCACCTCATTTATTGCAAAGTGAGATTTCCCAGTAAAGTTATTTTTAAATCTGGCTATGTGGTTGCATTCACGAGATGTTAATTTATAATTCTTTGAATGACAATATTATATTTTAACCAATGTTTTCGAATAGTAATTTTGTAAATTGTAGTGCTGATTCACCGGAAGCATTTGAGGGAAAATATTATCTGAACGTCACGCGCCGATGTAAAATGCTGTTTTTATATATAAATATGAACTTTATCAAACAAAAAAATGCATGTATTGTGTAACATGATGTCCTAGGAGTGTCATCTGATGAAGATTGTCAAAGGTTAGTGCTGCATTTAGCTGTGTTTTGGGTATTTGTGATGCATGCTAGTTGCTTTGAAAATGGCAGTGTGATTATTTTTGGCTGGGTACTCTCCTAACATAATCTAATGTTTTGCTTTTGCTGTAAAGCCTTTTTGAAATCAGACGACGTGGTTCGATTCAGGAGAGGTGTATCTATAAAATGGTGTAAAATAGTCATATGTTTGAGAAATTGAAGTTATAGCATTTGAGGTATTTGTATTTCGCGCGACGCGATTCCACTGGCTGTTGACTAGGGTGGGACGCAAACGTCCCACATTTCCCAGACAGGTTAAAAGGTAATTTACCACCACGAGTGCAGTCTAAGTACAATGATGGGTTGTAAAACCAGACTGGAGCGTTTCGTATACATTATGTGTCTTCAGCAAAGCACCGAGTTGCTGTGCAACAGCTTTCAACTTTTTTTTTAGGTCAAGGTTAGGACTTTTCAGGAAATACTTTATTACTGCCACTTTTAGTGAGCTTGGTGCACCTCCGGAGGATAGGGAGACGATTATTATGTTCAACATAGGAGTGCCAAACACAAGAAGTAGGTATTTCAGTAGTTTAGTTGGAATAGGTTCCAGTAGGCAGCTGGAAGGTTTAGAGGCCATGACTAGGGCTTTTATGGTGAATGTATTGCCTCCACACATGAGTCATGATGGCAATCAAATTCCACTTGACTGTTTAGTCTCTGATGACACTGATGTCATTAGTAGCCTACCAAATGTGCTAACTGCCTGGTACTCAACACTCTGTTGTCCCTCTAATCACTCTGACATCAATGCAAATGTAATCGAAAATCTAATCAATCATGAGAGCCAATTAACTCATGTTGGGCAACATTGCTATAGGATATAAAATTGCATGAGAAAACAGAGTGATGGCTTCTAATAAAAAGAGGAGGATCCCATCAGCTTTCTATAGGCTAGGCCTACCATATTTATTTCTCAACTTTCCTATTATTATGCACATTGCTTCTCTTTTTTTATCTGGCATGAAAATGAACCATGGGAAAAGCATCCTCCATTTGCTGGTCCATTCTAAATCAAAACTAGATTTCCCACATATATTATTTAGTATATGTAAAGACACGATTAAGTCAATAATAATCTGATGGGTATATTAGCCTATCACTTGTGAATAATATATTTTATTTGTGAGTTAAATAAAGGTTACACGAAGAGCATAACATTTCTACACCCTAAGTTTCTAATTCTAGTCTAACCAATACCCAAATGGAGATTCAGTGAAAATAAAATTCTCATTGATTTATCAAGACCAGTCCCCATGCTTGTCTCAGAGCAGCGCGAAACGGTACTAAAATAGTTGTAGGCTATTGCTTCAAATCCTATCGCTTCTAACTTTAATATGCTCTTTAAATAAATAAGACTTACACCACATTTTAACAGCACACTACTCAACACTAGTGAGACTCAAGTCACCTACGGTAGAACTACAGTATATCAAAAAATATGACGTGACAGTAATTACATATAGAGGATTGGAGGATATTTCTGTTGTTCAGTGATATTTCTTCCCATAGTAATTTGTTATGGATCCATATCTAAATAAACATAGGCATTTTGAAAGAGTATTTTGATCGTTATTTTATTAACGAAAGCAAAAGATGCCATTATTAGTTACATTGTTTTAGTTTGAATGTGCAGACTGGCACTAAGAACAGAACAGCAGGAACGTTTCCCTTGTCAGTGTTATTATTGGGGCGGCAGGTAGCCTAGCGGTTAGTGTTGGACTTGTAACCGAAAGGTTGCAAATTGAATCCCCAAGCCGACAAGGTGAAAATCTATCGTTCTGCCCCGAACAATGCAGTTAACCCACTGTTCCTAGGCCATAATTGAAAATAAGAATTTGTTCTTAACAGACTTGCCTAGTTAAATTAATACATTATTAATGCAATGCCCCTTAAATTGTTGCCAGTGTGGCGGGCTGGGGGTCCACCCTCTCTCCTCCTCCCCTCCCCATGGGCTAGGTCAATCTTCTGTGCACGGCTCTGTGGCCCATCCCGTGGCCCCTGCCCTCGTACCTTGAACCTCACGCGCTTTCAGTGGATGCAGCAAAGCAATCCCATAGAGCCATGAACAATAAATATTGTCCTGCTAATGACAGGGTTAATAATATATCTGAGATTATCCAATGGGCTTTATATAAATCTAAATTAATAATAACAATCACTTTGTTTAAGAAAGTAATATCATGGAGATTGTTTGTTTTCAAATAATGTAAAATGAGCGAGGAAAAACGGCATTCTTGAACATGGGGTGAGACATTGTTACTAACTTCTAAATATAGATAAATAAAACCAGTTTGTTATTTAGAATGTTTTTTTTTCTGTTTTTAGAGGGATAGAAACCAAAAACCTACAGTCATCTCATGGGTCTCCCAGTCGAGGCCAGCACAGGTATTGAACCAGCATCTGTAACAACACAGTGTCTTAGACCGTTGTGTCACTAAGGCGCTGTACAATGTGATTGGTCGGGAGTGGCCTACAGTACTACAGTAAGAGCAAAATAATCCTAAGAATGTGAAATGTCAGAATAATAGTAGAGAGAATGATTGATTTATTTCAGATTTGATTTCTTTCATCACATTCCCAGTAGGTCAGAAGTTTACATACACTCAATTAGTATTTTGTAGCATTCTTTAACTTGGGTCAAATGTTTTGGGTAGCCTTCCACAAGCTTCCCACTGTCCTCCTGACAGAGCTGGTGTAACTGAGTCAGGTTTGTAGGCCTCCTTGCTCGCACACGCTTTTTCAGTTCTGCCCACACATTATCTATGGGATTGAGGTCAGGGCTTTGTGATGGCCACTCCAATACCTTGACTTTGTTGTCCTTAGGCCACCTTGCCACAACTTTGGAAGTATGCTTGGGGTCATTGTCCATTTGGAAGACACATCTGCGACCAAGCTTTAACTTCCTGACTGATGTCTTGAGATGTTGCTTCAATATATCCACATAATTTTCCTACCTCATGATGCCATCTATTTTGTGAAGTTCACCAGTCCCTCCTGCAGCAAAGCACCCCCACAACATGATGCTGCCACCCCCGTGCTTCAACCGTTGGGATGGTGTTCTTCGGCTTGCAAGCCTCCCCCTTTTTCCTCCAAAGATAACGATGGCCATTATGGCCAAACAGTTCTATTTTTGTTTCATCAGACCAGAGGACATTTATCCAAAAAGTACAATATTTGTCCCCATGTGCAGTTGCAAACCGTAGTTGCAAAACATTTTTATGGAGGTTTTGGAGCAATGGCTTCTTCCTTGCTGAGCGGAATGTCGATATAGGACTCGTTTTACTGGATATAGATACTGGAGGAAACGGGTACAAAAGTATCTTCACAAGGTCCTTTGCTGTTGTTCTGTGATTGATTTGCACTTTTTGCACCAAAGTACCTTAATTTCTAGGAGACAGAATGCGTCTCCACCCTGAGCAGTATGACGGCTGCGTGGTCCCATGGTGTTTCTACTTGCGTACTATTGTTTGTACAGATGAACATGGTACCTTCAGGCTTTTGGAAATTGCTCCCAAGGATGAACCAGACTTGGTGGTCTACAATTAGTATTCTGAGGTCTTGGCTGATTTCTTTTCATTTTCCCATGATGTCAAGCAAAGAGGCACTGGGTTTGAAGGTAGGCTTTGAAATACATCCACAGGTACACCTCAAATTGACTCAAATGATGTCAATTAGCCTATCAGAAGCTTCTAAAGCCATGACATCATTTTCTGGAATTTTCCAAGCTGTTCAAATGCACAGTCAACTTAGTGCATGTAGACTTCTGACCCACTGGAATTGGGATACAGTGAATAATAAGTGAAATAATCTGTCTGTAAACAATTGTTGGAAACATTTCTTGTCATGCACAAAGTAGATTTGCCAAAACTTGCCAAAACTATCGTTTGTTAACAAGACATTTCTGGAGTGGTTGAAAAACGAATTTTAATGACTCCAACCTAAGTGTTTGTAAACTTCCGACTTCAACTGTAATTCTGAAGTCGTGCACAATTATCAGTTTCTACTTAGGTTTTTGTCGCCCATTCATTGTCAGTTAGAGACGCAGTAATTACCCAAAAGCATAATCAGTGCTCTAACTTCCCCTTGCGCTGATCTGGAGCCATGAAGTGGTGATGCACGGTACCGTACTAAACCACAAATGACCTCTAAGTCCTGCAGCATAATCGCAAAACCATTAGTGGAGCATCCACTGTATGAACCTTTGAACATCTTGAAGAATGATCTGGCCTTAAATACATAGTTTGATTAAATAGTTATTAAGACTAAAAAGCAAAGAAGTTTGGTAGGTAGCCAAGTAACAACAAACAGTACAGCAATACGGAGACAACACAGTGTGGAGACAACGCAGATGCTCTTATCCAGAGCGACTTACAGTAACCTTTTTTTTATCTGTTCAAAAGAATCTGAGAACTGTAATATTTTACACACAAAGGTAAGCCATCATATCTGATGAAAATACATTGGTGAAAAATTGGTGGATATACCATTAAGGAAATAAACTTGCAGGTATATAGTTCAGCTATGGGAGAGATTCTCATAAGAGCGTCTGCTAAATGACGTAAATGGTGTTAACCTGTTATGGCTAGGGGGCAGTATTTTCACGGCCAGATAAAAAACGTACCCGATTTAATCTGATTATTACTCCTGCCCAGAAACTAGAATATGCATATAATTATTAGCTTTGGATAGAAAACACACCAAAGTTTCTAAAACTGTTTGAATGGTGTCTGTGAGAATAACAGAACTCATTTGGCAGGCCAAAACCTGAGAAGATTCTGTACAGGAAGTACCCTGTCTGACCATTTCTTGGCCTTCTTGATTATCTCTATCCTATACAGGGGATCTCTGCTGTTACGTGACACTTCCTACGGCTCCCATGGCCTCTCAAAAGGCGGCAAAAAGCTGAATCGTGGCTTTGCAGGCTTTGGCTGAAAAACAGTAGCGCGTTTGGATAGTGGCCGGTCAGAGTACTATGAGACTCAGGCTCGTGCACGAGTCGACTCCATGTTTTTATTCTTTCGTCTTTGAACGAAAACCACCACTCCCGGTCAGAATATTATCGCTTTTTTACGAGAAAAATGGCATAAAAATTGATTTTAAACAGCGGTTAACATGCTTCGAAGAACGGTAATGGAATGTTTCGATTTTTTTTTTGTCACGAAATGCGTTGTGCGCGTGACCCTTCGTCACCCTTGGATAGTGTCTTGAATGCACGAACAAAACGCCGCTATTTGGATATAACTATGGATTATTTTGAACCAAACCAACATTTGTTATTGAAGTAGAAGTCCTGGGAGTGCATTCTGACGAAGAACACAAAAGGTAATCAAACTTTTCTAATAGTAAATCGAAGTTTGGTCAGGGCTAAACTTGGTGGGTGTCAAAATAGCTAGCCGTGATGGCTGGGCTATCTACTCAGAATATTGCAAAATGTGCTTTCACCGAAAAGCTATTTTAAAATCGGACACCTCGATTGCACAAAGGAGTTCTGTATCTATAATTCTTAAAATAATTATGTTTTTTGTGAACGTTTATCGTGAGTAATTTAGTAAATTCACCGGAAGTGTTCGGTGGGAATGCTAGTTCTGAACGTCACATGCTAATGTAAAAAGCTGTTTTTTGATATAAATATGAACTTGATTGAACAAAACATGCATGTATTGTATAACATAATGTCCTAGGGTTGTCATCTGATGAAGATCAAAGGTTAGTGCTACATTTAGCTGTGGTTTGGGTTTATGTGACATTATATGCTAGCTTGAAAAATGGGTGTCTGATTATTTCTGGCTGGGTACTCTGCTGACATAATCTAATGTTTTGCTTTCGTTGTAAAGCCTTTTTGAAATCGGACAGTGTGGTTAGATTAACGAGAGTCTTGTCTTTAAATAGCTGTAAAATAGTCATATGTTTGAGAAATTGAAGTAATAGGATTTTTAACGTTTTGAAAATCGCGCCACAGGCTGCCAGTGGCTGTTACGTAGGTGGGACGCAAGCGTCCCACCTAGCCCATAGAGGTTAATGCAACCGCTGTGTCAGATTTTAAAAATGCTTTACGGCAAAAGCACACCATGCGATAATCTGAGTACAGCGCTCAGACACCAAAACAAGCCATACAGATACCCGCCATGTTGGAGTCAACAAAAGTCAGAAATAACTTTATAAATATTCACTTACCTTTGATGATCTTCATCGGAATGCACTCCCAGGAATCCCAGTTCCACAATAAATGTTAGTTTTGTTTCAATAAAGTCCATATTTATGTCCAAATACCTCCTTTTTGTTCACGCGTTCAGTTCACTATTCCAAATGCAGTAGGCGCATGCACTGAGTCGAGACCAAAAGTCAAAAGAGTTGCATTACAGTTTGTAGAAACATGTCAAACAATGTATAGAATCAATCTTTAGGATGTTTTTATCATAAATCTTCAATAATATTCCAACCTGACAATTCCTTTGTCTTTAGAAATGTAAAAGGAACTCGGCTAACTCTCACGGCTGCACGCATGACTGAGCTCATGCCATTTTTCCAGACATCTGATTCCAATAGCTCTTATTCTCTCCCCATTCACAGTAGACGCATGAAACAAGGTTCTAAAGACTGTTGACATCTAGTGGAAGCCTTAGGAAGTGCAATATGACCCCACAGACACTATATTGGATAGGCAATCACTTGAAAACTACAAACCTCAGATTTCCCTCTTCCTGGTTGGATTTTTCTCAGGTTTTTGCCTGCCGTATGAGTTCTGTTATACACAGACATCATTCAAACAGTTTTATAAACATCAGTGTTTTCTATCCAAATCTACTAATAATATGCATATCCTAGCTTCTGGGCCTGAGTAGCAGGCAGTTTACTCTGGGCACCACCTTGTTCCGGAACTCCAATTTGAGCAGCAGCAGCTGAAAAATGAGCTCCTACAAATATTGAAATTTACATGGTTTTTAGAGTGAAGTACATCGGAAAAAGCAAAAGAAAACTGCAAGACTGAAGAGGAGAAAAAACAAGCAACAAACAAAGAAGATAGGCTTTTGAAAAATAACTATTTTTCATAAAATTGTAGTTATCTTAGCTAGCTGAATTGTTTACCAGTTGCTAAGCAGTTGCTAGGGACTCTTTTGGAAGAAGCTAGCTAGCTAACGAAGAACAACAAAGAATATCTAGTTAACAGAAGAAAAGAAAGAGAAAACCAGGACAGAAGAAAAAGGATATCAAAGTGAAACAGTTCTCTAAAGACACAAGAGACAATAATACAAGTAACAACACTTCTGTAGCTTGTCAACTATGTGTCTGTCTATCCCTGTTCTCTCCCCTCTGCACAGGCCATACAAACGCTTCACACCGCGTGGCCGCTGCCACTCTAACCTGGTGGTCCCAGCGTGCACGACCCACGTGGAGTTCCAGGTCTCCGGCAGCCTCTGGAACTGCCGGTCTGCAGCCAACAAGGCTGAGTTCATCTCAGCCTATGCTACCCTCCAGTCCCTAGACTTCCTGGCGCTGACGGAAACATGGATTACGACAGATAACACTGCTACTCCTACTGCTCTCTCTTCGTCTGCCCACGTGTTCTCGCATACCCCTAGAGCATCGAGCCAGCGGGGTGGTGGCACTGGAATCTTCATCTCTCCCAAGTGGACATTCTCTCTTTCTCCCCTGACCCATCTGTCTATCTCCTCATTTGAATTCCATGCTGTCACAGTTACCAGCCCTTTCAAGCTTAACCTCTTGGGGCTAGGTGGGACGCTAGCGTGCCACCCGTGGTGCACTCCATCAACAGCAGGTGCATTTCAAGAGCGGCAAATTTGAATCCAAATAAATGTCAAAATTCAAATTTTTCAAAAATACAACTATGTTACACCATTTGAAAGATAAACATCTCCTTAATCTAACCACGTTTTACGATTTCAAAAAGGTTTTACGGCGAAAGCATAAATTTAGAGTATGTTAGGACAGTACATTTACAAGAGTTGTGTGTAATGTTTTGTCAAGTCAAAGACAGGGTCACCAAAACCATAAAACCAGCTAAAATGATGCACTAACCTTTTACAATCTCCATCAGATGACACTCCTAGGACATTATGTTAGACAATGCATGCATTTTTAGTTCTATCAAGTTCATATTTATATACAAAAACAGCGTTTTACTATGGCATTGATGTTGAGGAAATCGTTTCCCTCCAATAACCGGCAGTCAAGTCAGCGTCAGAAATTAAATAATTAAAATTAGAAAACATTGGTAAAATATTATATTGTCATTTAAAGAATTATAGATTTACATCTCTTGAACGCAATCAACTTGCCAGATTTAAAAATAACCTTACTGGGAAATCACACTTTGCAATAATCTGAGCACTGCGCCCAGAAAAATACGCGTTGCGATACAGACTAGACGTCATGTTGGGGAGATCTAAAATCGAAAATACTATGTAAATAATCCATTACCTTTGATTCTCTTCATCAGATGTCACTTCCAGGTATCACAGGTCCATAACGAATGTAGTTTTGTTCAAAAAAGCTCATCATTTATGTCCAAAAATCTCCGTCTCGTTAGCACATGATGTAAGCCAGCCGGACTTCTCGTCATGAACGAGGGGAAAAAATATATTTCCGTTCGTTCAAACATGTCAAACGTTGTATAGCATAAATCATTAGGGCCTTTTTTAACCAGAACAATCCTTATCATTTATCGCCCTCCAGGTTCCCTTGGAGAGTTCATCAATGAGCTTGACGCCTTGATAAGTTCCTTTCCTGAAGATGGCTCACCTCTCACAGTTCTGGGTGACTTTAACCTCCCCACGTCTACCTTTGACTCATTCCTCTCTGCCTCCTTCTTTACCACTCCTCTCCTCTTTTGACCTCACCCTCTCACCTTCCCCCCTACTCACAAGGCAGGCAATACGCTTGACCTCATCTTTACTAGATGCTGTTCTTCCACTAATCTCATTGCAACTCCCCTCCAAATCTCCGACCACTACCTTGTATCCTTTTCCCTCTTGCTCTCATCCAACACTTCTCACTCTGCCCCTACTCGGATGGTATTGCGCCGTCCCAACCTTCGCTCTCTCTCTCCCGCTACTCTCTCCTCTTCCATCCTATCATCTCTTCCCTCTGCTCAAACCTTCTCCAACCTATCTCCTGATTCTGCCTCCTCAACCCTCCTCTCCTCCCTTTCTGCATCCTTTGATTTTCTCTGTCCCCTATCCTCCAGGCCGGCTCGGTCCTCCCCTCCTGCTCCGTGGCTCGACGACTCACTACGAGCTCACAGAACAGGGCTCCGGGCAGCCGAGCGGAAATGGAGGAAAACTCGCCTCCCTGCGGACCTGGCATCCTTTCACTCCCTCCTCTCTACATTCTCCTCTTCTGTCTCTGCTGCTAAAGCCACTTTGTACCACTCTAAATTCCAAGCATCTGCCTCTAACCCTAGGAAGCTCTTTGCTACCTTCTCCTCCCTCCTGAATCCTCCTCCCCCTCCCCCCCCCCTCCTCCCTCTCTGCGGATGGCTTCGTCAACCATTTTGAAAAGAAGGTTGACGATATCCGATCCTCGTTTGCTAAGTCAAATGACACCGCTGGTCCTGCTCACACTGCCCTACCCTGTGCTTTGACCTCTTTCTCCCCTCTCTCTCCAGATGAAATCTCTCGTCTTGTGACGGCCGGCCGCCCAACAACCTGCCCACTTGACCCTATCCCCTCCTCTCTTCTCCAGACCATTTCCGTAGACCTTCTCCCCTACCTCACCTCGCTCATCAACTCATCCTTGACCGCTGGCTACGTCCCTTCCGTCTTCAAGAGAGCGAGAGTTGCACCCCTTCTGAAAAAACCTACACTCGATCCCTCCGATGTCAACAACTACAGACCAGTATCCCTTCTTTCTTTTCTCTCCAAAACTCTTGAACGTGCCGTGCTTGGCCAGCTCTCCTGCTATCTCTCTCAGAATGACCTTCTTGATCCTAATCAGTCAGGTTTCAAGAATGGGCATTCAACTGAGACTGCTCTTCTCTGTGTCACGGAGGCTCTCCGCACTGCTATTGCTAACTCTCTCTCCTCTGCTCTCATCCTTCTAGACCTATCTGCTGCCTTTGATACTGTGACCCATCAGATCCTCCTCTCCACCCTCTCCGGGTTGGGCATCTCCGGCGCGGCCCACGCTTGGATTGCGTCCTACCTGACAGGTCGCTCCTACCAGGTGGCGTGGCGAGAATCTGTCTCCGCACCATGCGCTCTCATCACTGGTGTCCCCCAGGGCTCTGTTCTAGGCCCTCTCCTATTCTCGCTATACACCAAGTCACTTGGCTCTGTCATATCCTCACATGGTCTCTCCTATCATTGCTATGCAGACGACACACAATTAATCTTCTCCTTTCCCCCTTCTGATAACCAGGCGGCGAATCGCATCTCTGCATGTCTGTCAGACATATCAGTGTGGATGACGGATCACCACCTCAAGCTGAACCTCGGCAAGACGGAGCTGCTCTTCCTCCCGGGGAAGGACTGCCCGTTCCATGATCTCGCCATCACGGTTGACAACTCCCTTGTGTCCTCCTCCCAGAGTGCTAAGAACCTTGGCGTGATCCTGGACAACACCCTGTCATTCTCCACTAACATCAAGGCGGTGACCCGATCCTGTAGGTTCATGCTCTACAACATTCGCAGAGTACGACCCTGCCTCACACAGGAAGCGGCGCAGGTCCTAATCCAGGCACTTGTCATCTCCCGTCTGGATTACTGCAACTCGCTGTTGGCTGGGCTCCCTGCCTGTGCCATTAAACCCCTACAACTCATCCAGAACGCCGCAGCCCGTCTGGTGTTCAACCTTCCCAAGTTCTCTCACGTCACCCCGCTCCTCCGCTCTCTCCACTGGCTTCCAGTTGAAGCTCGCATCCGCTACAAGACCATGGTGCTTGCCTATGGAGCTGTGAAGGGAACGGCACCTCCAAACCTTCAGGCTCTGATCAGGCCCTACACCCAAACAAGGGCACTGCGTTCATCCACCTCTGGCCTGCTGGCCCCCCTACCTCTGAGGAAGCACAGTTCCCGCTCAGCCCAGTCAAAACTGTTCGCTGCTCTGGCACCCCAATGGTGGAACAAGCTCCCTCACGACGCCAGGACAGCGGAGTCAATCACCACCTTCCGGAGACACCTGAAACCCCACCTCTTTAAGGAATACCTAGGATAGGATAAAGTAATCCTTCTAACCCCCCCCCCCCTTAAAAGATTTAGATGCACTATTGTAAAGTGGTTGTTCCACTGGATATCATAAGGTGAATGCACCAATTTGTAAGTCGCTCTGGATAAGAGCGTCTGCTAAATGACTTAAATGTAATGTAATGTAATGTAATGTAATGATTCATCCAAGCTACTCAATACTGCCCCCAGATCCCAAAGAATTTAACATAGACAGGGCTCTAACTCTAGCTCCACAATGAGATAGGGTGCACGCCAGGCAGCAGGATGTTAGCCAGCCTGGCAGCTTAGTGGAGTCTGCCACTAGCACAATCAGTATAGTCAGCTCAGCTTTCCCCATTGAGACTGTTTCAGTGCCTCGATCTAGGTTGAGCAAAACTAAAAATTGTGGTTTCGCCTTAGCAATCTCCCTGGAATAAAGACCTCCTCCATTCCTGTCATTATTGAAAGAGATGGTGATAATATCTCACATCTCAAAATAGGACTACTTAATGTTAAATCCCTCACTTCCAAGGCAGTCATAGTCAATTAATTAAAAAAATACAATTACTGAAATGGTTCTCTCTCAGCTCTTAAGGTTCCTTGGAGAACTCTTGAAAAGTATGGAAGCCTGTAGATGTGTTCCCTTCATAGCACACAGCCAATTTGCCAGTGTTAACTAGTGTTGATTTTTCAAATGTCAAATAAAATAAAATTTTATTTGTCACATGCGCCAAATACAGCAAGGCCCTTCGCCCCCGATTGCTCAGTTTGGCCGGACGGCCAGCTCTAGGAAGAGTCATTATGATTCCAAACTTCTTCCATTTAAGACTGATGGAAAGCACTGTGTTTTGGGGACCTTCAATGCTGCAGAAAATGTTTGGTATCGTTCCCCAGATCTATGCCACGACACAATCCTGTCTCGGAGCTCTATGGACAATTCCTTCGACCAATTGGCTTGGTTTTTGTACCTGACATACATGGTCAACTCCGAGACCTTATATAGACAGGTGTGAGCCTTTCCAAATAATGTCCAATCAATTGAATTTACCACAGGTGGACTCCAAGTTGTATAAACATCTGAAGGATGATCAATGGAAACAGGATGCAACTGAGCTCAATTTCGAGTCTCATAGCAAAGGATCTGAATACTTATATAAATAAGGTATTTCTGTTTGAATTTTTTTGTATAAATTTGCTAATATTTAGAAAAATCTGTTTTTGCTTTGTAGTTATGGGGTATTGTGTGTAGATTGAGGAATGAGCACTCAACCCGCTGCGCCTTGGTCTACTCCCTTCGACGGCCGTTACAATCTCGTAAACAGCAAGCACATATAATCTTCACTACCACAGATTCCCTGACAATTGGAGATAAATGCTTGAATTGTTTTAACCTGTTGGGTCTAGGGGGCAGCATTTGCACGTCTGGATAAAAAAAATGTACCCGATTTAATCTGGTTACTAATCCTACCCAGTAACTAGAATATGCATATACTTATTATATATGGATAGAAAACACTCTAAAGTTTCCAAAACTGTTTGAATGGTGTCTGTGAGTATAACAGAACTCATTTGGCAGGCAAAACCCTGAGACATTTTCTGACAGGAAGTGGATACCTGATGTGTTGTATTGATTTTAAACCTATCCCATTGAAAAACACAGGGGTTTAGGAATATTTTGGCACTTCCTATTGCTTCCACTAGATGTCACCAGCCTTTACAAAGTGTTTTGAGTCTTCTGGAGGGAGATCTGACCGAACAAGAGCCATGGAACGGTGATGTCCCATTAGACACCTGGCGCGCTACTTCATGTTGGGTACCCTCGTTCCAATACGTTATAAAAGGCTATGCATTCGTCCACCTTGAATATTATTCATGTTCTGGTTAAAAAAGGCCCTAATGATTTATGCTATACAACGTTTGACATGTTTGAACGAACGGAAATATATTTTTTCCCCTCGTTCATGACGAGAAGTCCGGCTGGCTTACATCATGTGCTAACGAGACGGAGATTTTTGGACATAAATGATGAGCTTTTTTGAACAAAACTACATTCGTTATGGACCTGTGATACCTGGAAGTGACATCTGATGAAGAGAATCAAAGGTAATGGATTATTTACATAGTATTTTCGATTTTAGATCTCCCCAACATGACGTCTAGTCTGTATCGCAACGCGTATTTTTCTGGGCACAGTGCTCAGATTATTGCAAAGTGTGATTTCCCAGTAAGGTTATTTTTAAATCTGGCAAGTTGATTGCGTTCAAAAGATGTAAATCTATAATTCTTTAAATGACAATATAATATTTTACCAATGTTTTCTAATTTTAATTATTTAATTTGTGACGCTGACTTGACTGCCGGTTATTGGAGGGAAACGATTTCCTCAACATCAATGCCATAGTAAAACGCTGTTTTTGTATATAAATATGAACTTGATAGAACTAAAAATGCATGCATTGTCTAACATAATGTCCTAGGAGTGTCATCTGATGGAGATTGTAAAAGGTTAGTGTATCATTTTAGCTGGTTTTATGGTTTTGGTGACCCTGTCTTTGACTTGACAAAACATTACACACAACTCTTGTAAATGTACTGTCCTAACATACTCTAAATTTATGCTTTCGCCGTAAAACCTTTTTGAAATCGTAAAACGTGGTTAGATTAAGGAGATGTTTATCTTTCAAATGGTGTATCATAGTTGTATTTTTGAAAAATTTGAATTTTGACATTTATTTGGATTCAAATTTGCCGCTCTTGAAATGCACCTGCTGTTGATGGAGTGCACCACAGGTGGCACGGTAGCGTCCCACCTAGCCCCAAGAGGTTAAGACTCAATTCACCAGTTTATCTTTGAGAGAACAATCTACAGTATATCACCTCCACAATCTGCCCAACAAACTGTGTGACAACCTTACAGTCCTACAGAATCCATCTTCAGGCCGGAGAAGTCTTGTTCGCTGTCAAATCTCAGCTTTTCTTTAATGGGTTAACCTTTACATACGGTTGCCAAAAACATGACCCATAATGCTGTAGAGGCATTTTAAGATGGGGAAGCCCATTCCCTGCAGGGGGACTTTGAGGGAAGGTGAGCGGTGAACTATATCAGTCTCCTACTTACCCGAGGACGCTGGGATTTGTGTATTTGGGAGTGAAGAGACGGGAGGCTGGGAGAAAACCATCCTCATTCAATGCAAGGCATGCTCCACAAGCAGTATATCCCTCTTTAGAAACAGTATAGTCACCTTTGCAGAAATTGCTTTCGAGATATATACTTCCAAATATATGGAATAAACCTCATACTGTTGTGAATCATATTGCTTTATAATATCTGCTTAATTTGACAGTATTCCCAAAAATAAACTGTCAAACCTATGTGGCAGACAATATACAGTATTTCATAATAATATATTTTGAACTAAATGTCTGTTGCATAAGGTTACATACAACCAGGTATAAACATATTCAGGACTACAAAAAGACAATGTTTCAGTTTTTTTATCTTATTTTACACAATGTATAATATAACATGATCGACAATCATAACATCTGTATAAGATGATATGAACACCTGAATTGATCAAACACAAGGAAAACTATCACACAAGTGCTCTGAGAGCAGTGTGAAGAAGAGAATATAAATGTCTGAAAATAGCAATGTGGGATACGGTATTAGATTGTGTCATACAGGGATTGTCTCCTGAGCCCTTGGTCGACCAATTGAGACTTCAAAACAAGAGACACAATGAGATAATAACCCCAACATGATAGGATATTCTTAGTTTGCCTGGAATGGATAAAAAACAAACTACATTTAACCTGTTGGGTCTAGGGGGCAGCATTTGCACGTCTGGATAAAAAAAATGTACCCGATTTAATCTGGTTACTAATCCTACCCAGTAACTAGAATATGCATATACTTATTATATATGGATAGAAAACACTCTAAAGTTTCCAAAACTGTTTGAATGGTGTCTGTGAGTATAACAGAACTCATTTGGCAGGCAAAACCCTGAGACATTTTCTGACAGGAAGTGGATACCTGATGTGTTGTATTGACTTTAAACCTATCCCATTGAAAAACACAGGGGTTTAGGAATATTTTGGCACTTCCTATTGCTTCCACTAGATGTCACCAGCCTTTACAAAGTGTTTTGAGTCTTCTGGAGGGAGATCTGACCGAACAAGAGCCATGGAACGGTGATGTCCCATTAGACACCTGGCGCGCTACTTCATGTTGGGTACCCTCGTTCCAATACGTTATAAAAGACTATGCATTCGTCCACCTTGAATATTATTCATGTTCTGGTTAAAAAAGGCCCTAATGATTTATGCTATACAACGTTTGACATGTTTGAACGAACGGAAATATATTTTTTCCCCTCGTTCATGACGAGAAGTCCGGCTGGCTTACATCATGTGCTAACGAGACGGAGATTTTTGGACATAAATGATGAGCTTTTTTGAACAAAACTACATTCGTTATGGACCTGTGATACCTGGAAGTGACATCTGATGAAGAGAATCAAAGGTAATGGATTATTTACATAGTATTTTCGATTTTAGATCTCCCCAACATGACGTCTAGTCTGTATCGCAACGCGTATTTTTCTGGGCACAGTGCTCAGATTATTGCAAAGTGTGATTTCCCAGTAAGGTTATTTTTAAATCTGGCAAGTTGATTGCGTTCAAAAGATGTAAATCTATAATTCTTTAAATGACAATATAATATTTTACCAATGTTTTCTAATTTTAATTATTTAATTTGTCACGCTGACTTGACTGCCGGTTATTGGAGGGAAACGATTTCCTCAACATCAATGCCATAGTAAAACGCTGTTTTTGGATATAAATATCAACTTGATAGAACTAAAAATGCATGCATTGTCTAACATAATGTCCTAGGAGTGTCATCTGATGGAGATTGTAAAAGGTTAGTGTATCATTTTAGCTGGTTTTATGGTTTTGGTGACCCTGTCTTTGACTTGACAAAACATTACACACAACTCTTGTAAATGTACTGTCCTAACATACTCTAAATTTATGCTTTCGCCGTAAAACCTTTTTGAAATCGTAAAACGTGGTTAGATTAAGGAGATGTTTATCTTTCAAATGGTGTAACATAGTTGTATTTTTGAAAAATTAGAATTTTGACATTTATTTGGATTCAAATTTGCCGCTCTTGAAATGCACCTGCTGTTGATGGAGTGCACCACGGGTGGCACGCTAGCGTCCCACCTAGCCCCAAGAGGTTAAGCAACTGCACTGCAGAGCCTCTGGAATATTATGATGGATTGTGGGCACTCATGAGATGGGACAGCTCTTGTGGAAGACGCCTGCTGCTGTGTAACTAGAGGATTATCTTATTTCAATGTGTGAATGCCGATGGTAGCAGTATCCCAGCAAACATGACCCCATGTAGGTATTCGGTGCGCAAGGTGGGCATGGGCTAGCCCACAACAAGCCCAACACCAATCCCACATCAGCTCAACAAAGGTTAGCCAAACATGTCTAGCCAAGCACTGGCTAGCCCACACCAAGCTCAGCATGGGCTAGCCCAGACCAGCCCAACACAGACTAGCCCAGCATGGGCAGGCCGACACCAAGCCCAGCACCGGCAAGCTTACAGCTACCTCATAATTTAGTGATGGGGCTCATTTGAATATTTTGGGCCGTGGTTTGCACGCAGTTATTTTTGTGCACCCGCTACTGAGTCTTGTTCCAGTTGAAGTGCTCTGTTGTGTGATCTTGAATACTGCCAATGTTAGTATTTGTAACGATGTACGCTGAGAATCGGGAAGCAAGTTCAGGGAGTGAATACATTTAATAAATAAATGACAAAACAAGAAACACAAACAGCGCACCGACATGAAACAGGAACAATGACAATTGAGGAAGAAACCAAAGGGAGTGACACAGGCAGTTAACCCACTGTTCCTAGGCCGTCATTGAAAATAAGAATTTGTTCTTAACTGACTTGCCTAGTTAAATAAAGGTAAAATAAAAAAATGTATATAAAGGGCAGGTAATCAAGGAGGTGATGGGAGTCCAGGTGTGTTATAATGCGCGTAACGCTGGTGACAGGTGTGCGCCCTAACGAGCAGCCTGGTGACCTAGAGACCAGAGAGGGAGCACACGTGACATTATTTAAAGACTTCAATAAGTGCATGTGACATATTGAAGACTCTAAGTAATGGTTACACAAACACAGTGTGCCGTGTGTGTGTTACTGATTAAAAATGAACGAATCAGGGAGTGGTGAGTCAAAGTCATGAGCTGTCATGCAAGTCTTCACCCTCATGTGTCTGGGCATTTCAGTTTCACTGCCCAAAAGGCAGCAGGTTCAACCAGATATGCTACATAGCAAAGTGCTCACCTTAGTGCTTCCAAGCCTTATAGCCTAGAGCAGTGGTTTCCAAACTTTTTTTAGTCCCGTAGGCCTTCAAATATTCAACCTCCAGCTGCGTACCCCCTCTAGCACCAGGGTCAGCGCACTCTCAAATTGTCCATAATTTGTAAGCCTGCCACATACACACTATACGATACATTTATTAAACATCAGAATGAGTGTGAGTTTTTGTCACAACCCATCTCGTGGGAAATGACAAAGAGCTCTCATAGGAAGAGGGAACAAATAACAATATAATCAATAATTTAGCTCATTATTTAGCCATCTTACATATAAAACCTTATTTGTTCATCAAAAATTGTGAATAACTCACCACAGGGGAGAAAGGTGTGCTTGAATTGATTCACATAACTCTGCAATGTTGGGTTGTATTGGAGAGAGTCTCAGTCTTAAATAATTTTCCACACACAGTCTGTGCCTGTATTTAGTTTTCACGCTAGTGGGGGCCGAGAATCCACTCTCACATAGGTACGTGGTTGCAAAGGGCATCAGTGCCTTAACAGCCGATCTGAGCGCAGCCCTATCCAGAAATCTGGCAGTGACTTCTGATTAAATTACATTTTCACAGAACCTCAATTTCAATGAGGCTCACTTGCTCAGATATCGGTAAGTGGACTGGAGGCAGGGCATGAAAGGGATAACGAATCCAGTTGTTTGTGTTGTCCATTTCGGGAAAGTACCTGCGCACCTAGCTCACTCAGGTGCTTCTCTATATCACATTTGACATTGTCCGTAAGCTTGAGTTCATTTGCACACAAAAATGTGAAGCGCGCTCCAGTTCACGCGGATCAAAACAGTAGAGTCCACCTGGAGTGACACTACAATGAATATCACTTCTTCATTTCTCAAAAGAAAAACATCGAATAATTTCTAAAGACTGTTGACATCTAGTTGAAGCCAAGGAACTGCAACCAGGTTTCTAATAATAAGGGTATCCCATAGAAAACAAATGGAAAATCGTATGACCTCAATTTTTTTCCCCCTGGATGGTTTGTCCTCGGGGTTTCGCCTGCCATATCAGTTCTGTTATGCTCACTGACATTATTTTAACAGTTTTAGAAACTTTAGAGTGTTTTCTATCCAATGATACCAATTATATGCATATCCTAGCTTCTGGGCCTGAGTAACAGTTTACTTTGGGCACGCTTTTCATCCGGAGGTGAAAATACTGCCCCCTACCCAAGAGAGGTTAATGCAGAAAGAGAAGAGCTCCAACTTCCTAATCATAAGCCTCAATTTTGTCCTGCACATTGCATATAGTTTCCCCTTGATAAACAGCGCACTGATGTATGTTGTAAAAGCGTTAACATCTTTGGTGTGACTTATGGGCTGTCATCAAGGCAAAGGGTGGCTACTTTGAAGAATCTCAAATATAAAATATATTTTAATGTGTTTAACCTGTTATGGCTAGGGGGCAGTATTTTCACGTCTGGATAAAAAACGTACCCGATTTAATCTGGTTACTACTCCTGCCCAGTAACTAGAATATGCATATAATTATTGGCTTTGGATAGAAAACACTCCAAAGTTTCTAAAACTGTTTGAATGGTGTCTGTGAGTATAACAGAACTCAAATGGCAGGTCAAAACCTGAGAGATTCCTTTACAGGAAGTGGCCTGTCTGACCATTTCTTGAACTTCTTTGCCATCTCTATCTTTTACAAAGGATCTCTGCTCTAACGTGACACTTCCTACGTCTTCCATGGGCGCTCAGAGCCCGGGAAAAAACAGAATGTCGTCATCCCAGCCCCAGGCTGAAACACATTATCGCCTTTCTCAAGTGGCCGATCAAGGGACTGTGGGCTTAGGCGCGTGCTCTGGCCGCCCCCGTCTTTGTGATTTTTTTCCTCTGTTTGCCGAAAAGGAGATTCCCGGTCGGAATATTATCGCTTTTCTACGAGAAAAATGGCATAAAAATTGATTTTAAACAGCGGTTGACATGCTTCGAAGTACGGTAATGGAATATTTAGATTTTTTTTTGTCACGAATTGCGCCATGCGCACGACACTTCTTTATCATGTCGGATAGTGTCTGGGACGCACGAACAAAACGCCACTATTCGGATATAACGATGGATTATTTTGGACCAAACCAACATTTGTTATTGAAGTAGCAGTCCTGGGAGTGCATTCTGACGAAGACAACAAAAGGTAATCAGGCTTTTATAATAGTAAATCTGATTTTGGTGAAGGCTAAACTTGCCAGGTGTCTAAATAGCTAGCCCTTGATGGCTGGGCTATGTACTTAGAATATTGCAAAATGTGCTTTCACCAAAAAGCTATTTTAAAATCGGACATATCGAGTGCATAGAGGAGTTCTGTATCTATAATTCTTAAAATAATTGTTATGCTTTTTGTGAACGTTTATCGTGAGTAATTTAGTAAATTGTTAGCAAATTCCCCGGAAGTATGCTAGTTCTGAACGTCACATGCTAATGTAAAAAGCTGTTTTTTGATATAAATATGAACTTGATTGAACAAAACATGCATGTATTGTATAACATAATGTCCTAGGTGTGTCATCTGATGAAGATCATCAAAGGTTAGTGCTGCATTTAGCTGTCTTCTGGGTTTTTGTGACATTATATGCTAGCTTGAAAAATGGGTGTCTGATTATTTCTGGCTTGGTACTCTGCTGACATAATCTAATGTTTTGCTTTCGCTGTAAATCCTTTTTGAAATTGGACAGTGTGGTTAGATAAAGGAGAGTCTTGTCTTTAAAATGCTGTGAAATAGTCATATGTTTGAAAAATTGAAGTTTTTGCATTTTTGAGGAATTTGTAATTCGCGCCACGCCTATCATTGGATATTGGAGCTAGATGTAAGAGGTTAACACTCTTTTGGTTAAATGATTCCATGTGTTATTTCATAGTTTTGTCTTCACTATTATTCTACAATGTAGAAAATAGTAAAAATAAAGAAAAATCCTGGAATGCGTTGATGTGTCAACTTTTGACTGGTATTGTATATCTGTTGCTTTTATATTGTTTTTGTAAACTTTTCAATTGTATGTGGGACCAATGCATTGGATATGCCTAGGCTAAACGTTCAGGCACTTTGGAGAGGTTGAAAAAACATTTGGTTATCCCCTGTATGTCCCCTGACACCACCACAATATTTGAGAGAGGTTGGTGTTGTAGAAATGTAGTTTTATAGTGAACAATAACTTTTAGGCACATCCAGTGTGTAAAAACAGTGCAATTACCACTTTCGAACACTTGAAAGTAGGTTGAAAGGACACTTGAATGTGCCCTGGAAACCCCCATAACACCCCATAATGCCACAATGTTGGAGTGAGGTTGATATGGTAGAAATTGTGTTTTTATACTGAACAAATAGAATTTAGGGATTGCAAATATGTAATAGCACTGGTATTATCTAATTTACAGACATATGCCACTTTGGAGAGTTTTAGGGACACTTGGAAACTTCCTGTGACCACACCTGACACCACTTACAAAAAAGTTGCCTATTGGTAGTTGTTAGGTCTATCAATCCCATTTTTTGGGATATTGTTCACATGTTGTGGAAGGCATCTGATGTGTTTCCAGCTCTAGTCATCAATAATTCACTTATAGCTTGTCAATGAAAGATTACTTTCAAAACAAAAAAAACGCTATTTTGTGTAATCTGAACTATGTAACTCCTATCTTCTGATAATTTCCTCAATCTCCCAGATGTTGTCTTTCCTAATATACAAAGTTTTTGAATGTCAATCATGTAATTACACATGAATATTCCATTACATGTCATGAGGAATGGAACACTCACTCTCCTGCTGAAGCTCAATACAGTTTGTTCGTTATGCTTCTGGCCCCATCCCTGGTCCATGGTGTGGGATTTTCAGATAGGCGTTGGCGCTCGCATGCGATTGTCACCTCGTGATTAAGCGGTACAGTCAGTAAGTAGAGAGGAGAGGAAAGGGATCAGGGACTGACATGGGTCTTCAGTTCTAGCCTGCTAAGGTGCTTTCCCCACTCCCGAACACCCAGAAACAGAGGACCCCGTCATAGTCAGTACTGATCCTACACTCTAGCCCCAGTAAACACGTTAGAGATCACATTTAGACATGGTAAAGCCTAATATATATCTTCCGCGCCATCCGCTAGTACAAATTATGCAATATCTAATGTGCGGACAGGAGTGGACGTTCGTTTGAAGTGGAAGGTGTCAATTAGGCTTAGGGGATGACCTAAAGACAAATAAATGCATTACATCCTGCTCAAACCGTTACATGCTAATATGAAGTTAAGGGTCACAGTGATTGTTATTGTTGTTTGAGGAAGATGAGTCTGGCAGAGATGGAATTAATAGTGAACCCCAGCCAACAACAAAGGGCACCATTTGGACAACATCCCATCTTCCATTATGTTAAATCATTAATGAGTTCATTGAATTTATTCTAATTGTCATAAACGTTTTTAATTCAATTGAGTCTATCAGTTTGTGGAAAGAGGCTGTCTCGTCCAAAGCAGTGTGCCGATATTACTATATAAAATCAAATGCAACCAATGGAGAAACTAGTAGTAAGCATAATAAACATAAGCACACAACTCCCTAGTAACTAAATAAACTGGGGAGGTGATTCCTGCGCCTCTAATCTCTTCATCCTATTTACCTAGTGCTATTTTCTCGAGGCACACAAAACTCCCTAAATCACAACTCACTGCCTTTTTGGACAGCTCATTGCCGTACCGATTGACTAGTGTGACAGCGATAATTAGAACATGAATTGGAATATCAGAACTTCTGCTTTGGTGCTCTGCCGACAGCTTGTGTAATTTCTTCTCATGGATACAGCTTGTGTAATATAAACTCAATCTATTGTAATCTTTTCTGTTAAGTAATGTGTTGTGTGTCAGATTAGGTGTTGTGTGAAGCCAAGCAGCCGTGGTGTAACTCCCTGAGTCCTAGCGTCATGATGGCTACAAAAATTGAACAAATTGGTTTTCCGTCAGATATCGCTGCAGAAAAAAAAAATCGCTCTGAACCGATGTCGCTCTCTTTTTGGGAACATATGAAATGGAAATGTGCAGTGCTTTTTGGATCCAGACTGCTCTCATTACAAAGTACAAGTAGGAACAGAAAATCCTGCTCACTCTTTCTTCAAAGCCTTTACCGTTTAAACACAAGGGGACCAGTCCAAAACAACATGTTAGTGAGCTGTAGTTAAGTACTATAAGGGATGTCCACAATGTGATTAAACTCCTGAGTCAAGCAAGGTGACCCACTGCACACAGCTTTAAACCTGTATCTTAACACACAAACACTGTTTTAAAGCAGTCCTGAACAAAAATATAAACGCAACCTGCAACAATTTCAACGATTTTGCTGATTTACAGTTCATGTAGTAAATCAGTCAATTCAAATAAATGTATTAGGCCCTAATCTATGGATTTCAAATGACTTGGCAGGGGCGCAGCCATGGGTGCACCCACTTGGGAGCCAGGCCCGCCCAATCAGAATGAGTTTTTACCCACAAAAGGGCTTTATTAAAGACAAACACTCCTCAGGTTCATCAGCTGTCTGGATGGCTGGTCTCAGAAGATGCCGGATGTGGAGATCCTGGGCTGGCGTGGTTTCACGTGGTCTGCGGTTGGGAGGCCGGTTGGACGTACTAAGTTCTCTAAATCTACGTTGAATGTGGCTTATGGTGGAGAATGTAATGTTAATTTCTATGGCAATAGCTATGGTGGACATTCCTGCAGTCAGCATACCAATTGCACGCTACCTCAAAACTTGATACATCAGTGGCATTATGTTGTGTGACAGGATGCACATTTTACAGTGGCCTTTTATTGCCCCCAGCACAAGGTGCACCTGTGTAATAATCATGCTGTTTTATCAGCTTCTTGATATGCCAAACCTGTCAGGTGGATGGATTATCTTGACAAAGGAGAAATGCTCACTAACTCACAAAAATGTGTGCACAACATTTTAGAGAAAAAAGCTTTTTTGCATCTGGAACATTTCTGGGATCTTTTATTTCAGCTCATGGAAAATGGAACCAACACTTGTTGTGTTTTATATTTTTGTTATTCAGTATATAGTACAGCGTCACCTCTTCCTCTATGATCCAGAAATACTTCACAAAATGAATTGTATTTCTGTTTGAGGATAGATAGCAAGACCAGGCAACCTTTTTCACCTTACATTACCGCCCACCCTGCATGATTGACAGGTCTAACATACGTTGAAAATGAAAACGCAATGGAGCAATGTAGAAACTAAATAGCAAAATCAAGTATGGAAAAGCATTTTCTTTGTCACAATTCTTACTGTCACATCAAGGAAATGAAATGGCAAACATGACAAATTAACATTTAAGCATTTACATGTAATTTTGAAATGTGTCCGTGTTGTAATGGATAGTACCATGGAAATGAACTGTTAAACACACTGCTATTTTTTAATTGGCAGGCATTATGCATGCACAATAATGAAAATGATAATACATATTTACTGCTCAAAAAAATAAAGGGAACACTTAACCTCTATGGGCTATGTGGGACGCAAGCGTCCCACCCCTGGTACACCCAATCAACAACAGGTGAAATATCAAGAGCGCCAAGTTTGAAAACAATTAAATGTCATAATTCAGATTTCTCAAACATACAACTATCTTACACCCTTTGAAAGATAAACATCTCCTTAATCTAACCACGTTGTCCGATTTCAAAAAGGCTTTACGGCAAAAGCATAAAGTTATATTACGTTAGGAGAGTACATTGACAATAGCTGTGTGTAATGTTTTGTCAATTCAAAGACAGGCGTCACCAAAAGCAGAAAAACCAGCTAAAATGATGCACTAACCTTTGACAATCTCCATCAGATGACACTCCTAGGACATTATGGTAGACAATGCATGCATTTTTTGTTCTATCAAGTTCATATTTATATCCAAAAACAGCGTTTTACTATGGCGTTGATGTTGAGGAAATCGTTTCCCTCCAATAACCGCCAGTCAAGCAGCACAACAAATTAAATAATTACTATTCGAAAACATTGGTAAAGAATTATAGATTTACATCTCTTGAACGCAACCGGATTGCCAGATTTAAAAATAACCTTACTGGGAAATCACACTTTGCAATAATCTGAGCACTGCGCCCAGAAAAATACGCTTTGCGATACAGACTAACCGCCATGTTGGAGAGATCTAAACGAGGGGGAAAAAAATATTTACGTTCGTTCAAACATGTCAAACGTTGTATAGCATAAATCATTAGTGCCTTTTTTAACCAGAACATGAATAATATTCAAGGCGGACGTTTGCATTCTCTTTTAAAACTTTTTGGAACGAGAGAACCCAACATGAACTCGCGCATCAGAGTCTAATCGGCCACCACCGTTCCAAGGCTCTTGTTCGTTCAGTTCTCACAGTATAAGACTCAAAACACTTTCTAAAGACTGGTGACATCTAGTGGAAGCCATAGGAAGTGCTCAACGATTAATAAGCCCCTGTGTGTTTCAATGGCATAGGCTTAAAGGTAATTCAACACATCAGGTATCCACTTCCTGTCAGAATTTGTCTCAGGGTTTTGACTGCCATATGAGTTCTGTTATACTTACAGACACCATTCAAACAGTTTTAGAAAATTCAGAGTGTTTTCTATCCAAACCGGAACAATAATATGCATATTCTAGCTTCTGAGTTGGTGTAGGAGGCAGTTAAAAATGGGCACATATTTTTTTCAAAATTCTCAATACTGCCCCCTAGCCCCAACAGGTTTTAAACAACACAATATAACTCCAAGTCAATCACACTTCTGTGAAATCAAACTGTCCACTTAGGAAGCAACATTGATTGACAATACATTTCACATGCTGTTGTGCAAATGGAATAGACAACAGGTGGAAATTATAGGCAATTAGCAAGACACCCCCAATAAAGGAGTGGTTCTGCAGGTGGTAACCACAGACCACTTCTCAGTTCCTATGCTTCCTGGCTGATGTTATGGTCACTTTTGATTTCTGCAGGTGCTTTCACTCTAGTGGTAGCATGAGACGGAGTCTACAACCCACACAAGTGCTTCAGGTAGGGCAGTTCATCCAGGATGGCACATCAATGCGAACTGTGGCAAGAAGGTTTGCTGTGTCTGTCAGCGTAGTGTCTAGAGCATGGAGGCGCTACCAGGAGACAGGCCAGTACATCAGGAAACGTGGAGGAGGCCATAGGAGGGCAACAACCTGGCAGCAGGACCGCTACCTCCGCCTTTGTGCAAGGAGGAGCAGGAGGAGCACTGCCAGAGCCCTGCAAAATGACCTCCAGCAGGCCACAAATGGCATGTGTCTGCTCAAACGTTCAGAGACAGACTCCATGAGGGTGTTATGAGGGCCCGACGTCCACAGGTGGGGGTTGTGCTTACAGCCCAACACCGTGCAGGACGTTTGGCATTTGCCAGAGAACACCAAGATTGGCAAATTTGCCACTGGCGCCCTGTGCTCTTCACAGATGAAAGCAGGTTCACACTGAGCACATGTGACAGATGTGACAGTCTGGAGACGCCGTGGAGAACGTTCTGCTGCCTGCAACATCCTCCAGCATGACCGGTTTGGCGGTGGGTCAGTCATGGTGTGGGGTGGCATTTCTTTGGGGGGCCGCACAGCCCTCCATGTGCTCACCAGAGGTAGCCTGACTGCCTTTAGGTACCGAGATGAGATCCTCAGACCCCTTGTGAGACCATATGCTGGTGCGGTTGGCCCTGGGTTCCTCCTAATGCAAGACAATGCTAGACCTCATGTGGCTGGAGTGTGTCAGCAGTTCCTGCAAGAGGAAGGCATTGATGCTATGGACTGGCCCGCCCGTTCCCCAGACCTGAATCCAATTGAGCACATCTGGGACATCATGTCTCGCTCCATCCACCAACGCCACGTTGCACCACAGACTGTCCAGGAGTTGGCGGATGATTTAGTCCAGGTCTGTGAGGAGATCCCTCAGGAGACCATCCACCACCTCATCAGGAGCATGCCCAGGCATTGTAGGGAGGTCATACAGGCACGTGGAGGCCACACACACTACTGAGCCTCATTTTGACTTGTTTTAAGGACATTACATCAAAGTTGGATCAGCCTGTAGTGTGGTTTTCCACTTTGATTTTGAGTGTGACTCCAAATCCAGACCTCCATGGGTTGATAAATTGGATTTCCATAGATTATTTTTGTGATTTTGTTGTCAGCACATTCAACTATGTAAAGAAAAAATTTATTAATATGATTATTTCATTCATTCAGATCTAGGGTGTGTTATTTTAGTGTTCCCTTTTATTTTTTGAGCAGTGTACATACATACACACACACACCACACACACACACACACACCCAACTGTTCAAAAGTTTGTGGTCACTTAGAAATGTCCTTGATTTTGATAGAAAAGCACATTTTTGGTCTATTAAAATAACATCAAATTGATGACAAATACAGTGTAGACATTGTTAATGTTGTAAATGACTATTTTAGCTGGAAACAGCAGATTTTTTATGGAATATCTACATAGGATGTACAGTGGCCCATTATCAGCAACCATCACTCCTGTGTTCCAATTGCACGTTGTGTTAGCTAATCCAAGTTTAACATTTTAAAAAGGGTAATTGATCATTAGAAAACCCTTTTGCAATTCTGTTAGCACAGCTGAAAACTGTTGTCCTTATTAAAGAAGCAATAAAACTGACCTTTAGACTAGTTGAGTATCTGCAGCATCAGCATTTGTGGGTTCAATTACAGGCTCAAAATGGCCAGAAACAAAGAACTTTCTTCTGAAACATCAGTCTATTTCTGTTCTGAGAAATGAAAGCTATTCCATGTGAGAAATTGCCATGAAACTGAAGATCTCGTACAACGCTGTGTACTATTCCCTTCACAGAACAGCGCAAACTGGCTCTAACTAGAATAGAAGGAGGAGTGGAAGGCCCCGGTGCACAACTGAGCAAGAGTTTAGAGTGTCTAGTATGAAAAACAGACGCCTCACAAGTCCTCAACTGGCAGCTTCATTAAATAGTACTCGCAAAACACCAGTCTCAATGTCAACAGTGAAGAGGTGACTCCGGGATGCTGGCCATCTAGGCAGATTTGCAAAGAAAATTAAATATCTCAGACTTGCCAATAAGAAGAAAATATTAAGATGGGCAAAAGAACACAGGCACTGGACAGAGGAACTCTACCTAGAAGGCCAGCCTCCCGGAGTTGCCTCTTCACTGTGATGGTTGCTGATAATGGGCTTCTGTACGCCTATGTAGATATTCCACAAAAAAATCTGCCGTTACCAGCTACAATAGTCATTTACAACGTCTACACTGTGTTTCTCATAAATTTTATGTTATTTTAAGGAGATGTTTATCTATAAAATAGTGTAAAATAGTTGTATGTTTGAGAAATTTGAATAATGACATTTTGTTGTTTTCGAATTTGGCACTCTGATTTTTCACTGGCTGTTGAATAGTGAACTGTGGGTGGGACGCTTGCGTAGCCCATAATGGACAAAAAAAATTGGGGATTGGAAATGATGCAGACAATTACATTGATGGAAGCCACAAACTATCTGCATATTAAAGGTGATCTACCCCCTAAATTTTTTCATTAAAAACAGAAATACACAACAATAGAGGTCCCCTAAGAACCGTCTAAAATGCCCTAGAGGTACCAATTCCTCAAATTTTGAAGTGCATTGTAGATCATTCCACGTAAAAAGGAAACCAAAGGCTGATCTACCTAACTTTCTAGATACCAAAGAAGTCTCCAGAGTTAACCATTCCTGTGAATGGGTTTGAAAACTTGTCATTTAAAATCTTAACATATGCATGAGGGTGCCGGATTATTTACCTCTTGGCCTGACAATGACATTTGAAATGCTTGTTTTAATGAGATAAGACCTTCTTTTCACGCATTCGAGACTGTCATACAATTCTTACCCATTGAAAGATATGCTCTTTTTGGAAGACAAGGGTTCTTTGTAAGGAAAAAGATTTTACATAGAACATTTTTCATCCTAGAAAATGTTATTTGATGACTCTTTGGAAGGCAAGACGGGTTCCACAGAACGCTTTATTGTAATTTTTTCTTTCATTTAAATAGTACCTGCGCATCAGTGTTTAAACTTTAACCTGGGGGGCAGTATTGACACGGCCGGACAAGGTAAAAATCTGCCACTAAGCAAGGCAGTTAACCCACTGTTCTTTGGACGCTGAAGATGTGGATGTTGATTAAGGCAGGGTTAAATGCGGAAGACACATTTCAGTTGAAGACATTCAGTTGTACAACTTACAACTGAACATTCCCCTTTCCCAGTGGTTCCAGTTGGTAGTGATTTTACGGTTATAATACAGAGCTCGAAGAAATACTTTGAAATCGCTAAGCAGCTAACTTCGAACTGTGTGTATCACTTTATCAGAAGAATGTCCTCAATGACGTCCGAAGCTTCGTTTGATCTCATGCTTTTTCAGTTTGTTGCAAAACACAAGATCCCACTGATGGTTAGGGTTTTGCAAAAAAATATTATGACTTAGCAGGTATTTATTGCAGCTATTTATTGCTGACTAGCAGATGTCACTGCAGATGTTGCTGAATTGTGAACAGATAATGAAGTTCAGAGTAATGAAAGGCTGGTTTCCGATCAATACATATTTGCATCTTCGGTTAGTTGAAGGGTTCTTGGAGGAACCTATTAACGTTTTAATTAAGGCTAGTGGGACACCTGTCGACAACATCCGGTAAAATTTGAGGGTGCGCAATTCAAATAAATGATCGTAATATTAAACATTTATGAACATACAAGTATCTTCTATCGTTTGAAAGCTTAAATTCTTTGTAATCTAACTGCATTGTCCGACTTACAATAGGCTTTACAGCGAAAGCATACATGCAATTGTTTGAGGATGGCACCCCACATCAACATATTTTTCAACCAGCACAGGCTTCATAAAATCACAAATAGTGATTAAAAAAATCACTTACTTTTGAAAATCTTCCTCTGTTTGCAATCCCAAGGGTCCCAGCTACAACATGAATGGTCGTTTTGTTAGATAAAATCCTTCTTTATATCCCAAAAAGTCAGTTTAGTTGGCACCATCGATTTAAGTAATCCACTCGTTCAACATGCAGACAAAGGAATCCAAAAAGCTACTGCTAAACTTTGTTCAAACAAGTCAAACTACGTTTCTATTTAATCCTCAGGTACCCTAAAATGTAAATAAACTATAATATTTCATATGAAAAGAAGTATGTTCAATAGAAAAGTAAAATTAGCAGGCACGCCGAATGACTGATTTTCCACTGTGACTCTTTGTACCAAAACTCCTCGTTTTGGAAGAAACAAGCCTGAAACCTTAAACAAAGACTGTTGACATCTAGTGGAAGCCATAGGAATTGCAATCTGGGAGATAGAATTGCATAGGACCCATAGTTTTCCATGATAATAGCCTGGGACCTCAAAAATTAAAATTCCGGTTGGTTTTATCTTTGGATTTTTGCCTACCATATCAATTGTGTTATAGTCTCATATATTATTTTAACTATTCTACAAACATCAGTGTTTTCTATCCAGTGATACCAATTATATGCATATCCTGGCTTCTGGGCCTGAGTAACAGGCAGTTTACTTTGGGCATGTCAGTCAGGCGGAAATTCAGGAAAATAGACCCTAGCCCTAAGATGAATGGAGCAAACAATGATATATATATTTGAAGCCACCACTGGTCCATTTTGTCACTCCCCCCCATTGTAAAAAATATTTTGGAAGCTATAGAAATGCTTTACAAATGTTTTTGCAATGTTTTTTCTCTTACAGACACCTTAATGCAATCCTTTCAATTATATTATCTGAGTTGAACAAAAATGGTAAAAAGAAATATATAAAAACCTTTTCCTTAAAACCTGTTAGGGCTAGGGGGCAGTATTGACACGGCTGGATAAAAAAACATACCCGATTTAATCTGGTTACCACTCCTACCCAGTAACTAGAATATGCATATACTTATTACATATGGATAGAAAACACCCTACATTTTCTAAAACTGTTTGAATGGTGTCTGTGAGTATAACAGAACTCATTTGGCAGGCAAAACCCTGAGACATTTTCTGACAGGAAGTGGATACCTGATGTGTTGTATTGCCTTTAAACCTATCCCATTGAAAAACACAGGGGCTGAGGAATATTTTGGCACTTCCTATTGCTTCCACTAGATGTCACCAGCCTTTACAAAGTGTTTTGAGTCTTCTGGAGGGAGATCTGACCGAACAAGAGCCATGGAACGATGATGTCCCATTAGACACCTGGCGCGCGAGTTCATGTTGGGTACCCTCGTTCCAATACGTTATAAAAGAGTATGCATTCGTCCACCTTGAATATTATTCATGTTCTGGTTAAAAAAGGCCCTAATGATTTATGCTATACAACGTTTGACATGTTTGAACGAACGTAAATATATTTTTTCCCCTCGTTCATGACGAGAAGTCCGGCTGGCTTAGATCATGTGCTAACAAGACGGAGATTTTTGGACATAAATGATGAGCTTTTTTGAACAAAACTACATTCGTTATGGACCTGTGATACCTGGAAGTGACATCTGATGAAGAGAATCAAAGGTAATGGATTATTTACATAGTATTTTCGATTTTAGATCTCCCCAACATGACGTCTAGTCTGTATCGCAACGCGTATTTTTCTAGGCGCAGTGCTCAGATTATTGCAAAGTGTGATTTCCCAGTAAGGTTATTTTTAAATCTGGCAAGTTGATTGCGTTCAAGAGATGTAAATCTATAATTCTTTAAATGACAATATAATATTTTACCAATGTTTTCTAATTTTAATTATTTAATTTGTGACGCTGACTTGACTGCCGGTTATTGGAGGGAAACGATTTCCTCAACATCAATGCCATAGTAAAACGCTGTTTTTGGATATAAATATGAACTTGATAGAACTAAAAATGCATGCATTGTCTAACATAATGTCCTAGGAGTGTCATCTGATGGAGATTGTAAAAGGTTAGTGCATCATTTTAGCTGGTTTTATGGTTTTGGTGACCCTGTCTTTGAATTGACAAAACATTACACACAACTCTTGTAAATGTACTGTCCTAACATACTCTAAATTTATGCTTTCGCCGTAAAACCTTTTTGAAATCGTAAAACGTGGTTAGATTAAGGAGATGTTTATCTTTCAAAGGGTGTAAAATAGTTGTATGTTTGAAAAATTAGAATTTTGACATTTATTTGGATTCAAATTTGCCGCTCTTGAAATGCACCTGCTGTTGATGGAGTGCACCACGGGTGGCACGCTAGCGTCCCACCTCGCCCATAGAGGTTAAAGTATACTTTTTTCTCCCAATTTAGCTAACCGAGTCAAGGATCGATCATCATGTCACCAGAATAAGACCCAACATTTATTGGAAAGGAGCACCAAGCTCATACTGTGCACTTTCAGCAGGTTCAAGAGCTTCAAGTTCCATGGTGTCCACATCACCAACAAACTATCATGGTCCAAACACACCAAGACAGTTGTGAATAGGGCACGACCACACCTATTCCCCCTCAGGAGACTGAAAAGATTTGGCATGGGTCCTCAGATCCTCAAAAAGTGAAACAGTTGCACCATCGAAAGCATCCTGACTGGTTGCATCACCGCCTGATATGGCAACTGCTCAGCAAAGGCACTACAGAGGCTAATGCTTACGGCCCAGTACATCACTGGGGCCAAGCTTCCTGCCATCCAGGACCTCTATACCAGGCGGTGTCAGAGGACGGCCCAAAACATTGTCAAAGACTCCAGCCACCCTACTCATAGACTATTCTTTCTGCTACTGCACGACAAGTGGTACCGGAGCGCCAAGTCTAGGTACAAAAGGCTCCTTAATAGCTTCAGTGGTGTGTAATGAGGAGCAACCAGACACATTTATGAAATTGCTTATTCCAGTTACTAATATGCACACACAAATTAACCTCTCTGGGCCAGTGGGACGTTTGCATCCCACCCTAGTCAACAGCCAGTGGAATCGCGTGGCGCGAAATATAAATACCTATAACTTCAATTTCTCAAACATATGACTATTTTACACCATTTTAAAGACAAGACTCTCGTTAATCTAACCACATTGTCCGATTTTCAAAAAGGCTTTACAGCAAAAGCAAAACATTAGATTATGTCAGCAGAGTACCCAGCCAGAAATAATCAGACACCCATTTTTCAAGCTAGCATATAATGTCACATAAACCCAAACCACAGCTAAATGCAGCACTAACCTTTGATGATCTTCATCAGATGACAATCCTAGGACATTATGTTATACAATACATGCATGTTTTGTTCAATCAAGTTCATATTTATATCAAAAACCAGCTTTTTACATTAGCATGTGACGTTCAGAACTAGCATACTTCCGATGAATTTACTAAATTACTCACGATAAACATTCACAAAAAAACATAATTATTTTAAGAATTATAGATACAGAACTCCTTTATGCACTCGCTATGTCCGATTTTAAAATAGCTTTTCGGTGAAAGCACATTTTGCAATATTCTGAGTAGATAGCCCGGCATCACAGGGCTAGCTATTTAGACACCCACCAAGTTTAGCCCTCACCAAAGTCAGATTTACTATAAGAAAAATGTTATTACCTTTGCTGTTCTTCGTCAGAATGCACTCCCAGGACTTCTACTTCAATAACAAATGTTGGTTTGGTTCAAAATAATCCATAGTTATATCCAAATAGCGCCGTTTTGTTCGTGCGTTCAAGACACTATCCGAAAGGGTAAAGAAGGGTGACGCGTCCGACGCGTTTCGTGACAAAAAAATGTAAATATTCCATTACCGTACTTCGAAGCATGTCAACCGCTGTTTAAAATCAATTTTTATGCTATTTTTCTCGTAAAAAAGCGATAATATTCCGACCGGGAAACCGTGTTTTAGTAGAAAGAGAGAGAAAATAAAAACATGGGGTCGCCTCGTGCATGCGCCTCAGTCTCATTGTCCTCTGATAGACCACTTACCAAAGGCGCTAATGTTTTTCAGCCAGGGGCTGCCTCGACATCATTCAGCTTTTTCCCGGGTTCTGAGAGCCTATGGGAGCCGTAGGAAGTGTCACGTTACAGCAAAGATCCTAAGTTTTCAATAAAAAGAGTCAAGAAGCCCAAGGAATGGTCAGAGAGGGCACTTCCTGTACAGAATCTTCTCAGGTTTACTCAACATCAAAAAATGTAAAATGTTGTTCCCATGTTTCATGAGCTGAAATAAAAAATCCCAGAAATGTGCCATATGCACAAAAAGCTAATTTGTCTCATTTTTATTGCACAAATTTGTTTACATCCCTGTTAGTGAGCGTTTGTGAGTTCTGTTATACTCACAGACACCCCTCAAACAGTTTTAGAAACTTTAGGGTGTTTTCTATCCAAAGCCAATAATTATATGCATATTCTAGTTTCTGGGCAGTAGTAATAACCAGATTAAATCGGGTACGTTTTTTATCCGGCCGTGCAAATACTGCCCCCTACCCTCAACAGGCTAAACCCTAAACCTCAACTACATCTCGTAATGAATAATGTGGAAATTGAGCAAGTTGAGGTGACTAAACTGCTAGGAGTAACCCTGGATTGTAAACTGTCATGGTCAAAACCTATTGATTCAACAGTAGGTAAGATGGGGAGAAGTCTGTCCATAATAAAGCGATGCTCTGCCGCCTTAACTTCTTTCGGATCACTGGGATGCTAGCGTTCCAACTCGACAACATCCGGTGAAATTGCAGAGCACGAAATTCAAAAAACAAAAGTAGTAATATTAAACATTCATAACAATATAAGTGTTATACACCATTCTTTAGCTTAGAATCTTGGTAATCAAACCGCTTTGTCCGATTTACAATAGACTTTACGGCAAAAGCATAGCATTTGATCGTCTGAGGACAGCACCTCACCCACTTCCTGCATTAACATGAATTCATAACCTGCACATGTGTCACAACTCAAAAATAGAGATAAAATAAATCACTTACCTTTGAAGATCTTCATCTTTTTGCAATCCAAAGGGTCCCAGTTACACAATGAATTGTTGTTTTGTTCGATAAAGTCCTTCTATATATCCCAAAAATGTCCGTTTATTTGGCACGTTAGATTCAGCAATCCACCTTTTCCAACTCGCCCAACATGCCTACAAAATAATATAAAACGTTACCTGTAAACTTCGTCAAACAATTCAAACAATGTTTCTTATCCAACCACAGGTACCCTAATATGTAAATAATCGCTAAAATTTAAGACGGAGTAAACTGTGTTCAATAACCGGAGAAAACTAATGAGGAGCGCGCACACAGTCGCACGCCAATAGACTAGAGTCCTTCTGAGGGATACTTCGAAAGAATACGAATACTTCTTCATTTTTCAAAAAACAAGCACGAAACAATAAAGACTGTTGACATCTAGTGGAAGCCATAGGAACTGCAATCTGGGTCCTAATTATTAGACTTTCCCATAGAAAAGCATTGAAAAGTCCAATGACCTCAACAACAAAAAGATTCCTGGATGGATTGTCCTCAGGGTTTTGCCTGCCAAATCAGTGCTGTTATACTCAGACATTATTTTAACAGTTTTAGAAGTTTTAGAGTGTTTTCTATCCAATACTACCATGCATATGCATATCCTAGCTTCTGGGCCTGAGTAACAGGCAGTTAACTTTGGGCACCTCAGTCATCCAAACTTCCGAATACAGCCCCCTAGCCTTAAAAAGTTAACACTATCAACAGGGCTGGTCCTACAGGCCCTGGTTTTGTCGCACCTGGACTACTGTTCAGTCGTGTGGCCAGGTGCCAAAAAGAGAGACTTGAATACCCCACAAGACATGCCACCAGAGGTCTCTTCACAGTCCCCAAGTCCAGAACAGACTATGGGAGGCACACAGTATAACTAGATCGAACTCTATTCCACATCAAGTAACTGATGCAAGCAGTAACATTTATTAAAAAAACAGATATGGAACTGAGGGGACTGTGAAGCTACACAAACATAGGCACAGACACATGCATACACACACACGATAACATACGCACTATAAACACACGTACACATGGATTTTGGGTTTAGATATTTGGTAGTGGAGTAAGGTTCTGAGGGCATACTTAGTGCATCGTGAAATCTGTTGTGAATGTACTGTTATGTTTTTTAAATTGTATAACTGACTTAATTTTGCTGGGCCCCAGGAAGAGTAGCTTCTGCCTTGGCAGTAGCTATTGGCAATCCATAATAAATACAAATACATTCAGCCACAAGAGCATTAGTGGTGTTGGCTCGCAGTCTGCGTTCCAATTCATTCCAAATGTGTTCAATGGAGTTGAGGTCAGGGCTCTGAGCAGGCCAGTCAAGTTCTTCCACACTGATCTCTTCCACTATTTCTGCACGGACCGCGCATTGTGCATAGGGGCATTGTCATGCTGACACAGGAAAGGGCTAACCCCAAACTGTTGCTACAAAGTTGGAAGCATAGAATCATATAGAATGTCACTGTATGCTGTAGCATTAAGATTCCCCTTCACTGGAACTACAGGGCCTGGCCTGAACCATGAAAAACTTCCCCACACCATTATTCTTTCTCCACCAAACTTTACATTTGGCACTATACATTCGGGCAGGTAGCGTTCTCCTGGTATTCGCCAAACCCGAATTTGTCCATCGGACTGACAGGGTGAAGCTTGATTCATCTCTCCAGAGAACGTGTTTCCACTGCTCCAGAGTCCAATGGCAGTGAGCTTTACACCACTCCAGCTGACACTTGGCATTGTGCATGGTGATCTTAGGCTTGTGCGACTGCTTGGCCATGGAAACCCATTTCATGAAGCTCCTGACAAACAGTTCCTATGCTGACGTTGCTTCCAGAGGCAGTTTGGAACTCGGTAGTGAGTTGCAACAGAGGACAGACATTTTTTTTAGCACTCAGCGATCCTGTTCTGTGATCTTGTGTGGCCTACCACTTCGCGACTGAGCTGATGTTTCTCCTAGACGTTTCCACTTCAGTTGACCGGGGCAGCTCTAGCAAGGCAGAAATTTGACGAACTGAATTGTTGGAAGGTGACATCCTATGACGGTGCCAAGTTGAAAGTCACTGAGCTCTTCAGCAAGGCCATTATACTGACAATGTATGTCTATGGAGATTACATGGCTGTGTGCTCGATTTTATACACCTGTCAGCAACAGGTGTGGCTGAAATAGCCGAATCCACTAATTTAAAGGGGTGTCCACATACTTTTGTGTTTATAGTGTAAATGCATACAAATACTTTTTTGCAGCACCCTCAGCATCCCTCGCTCCCGTGACTATACTCACTCTTATCTATAATAATCTCATTATGTAGACCAGGGTACTCTCAAGCACTATTTAAGAAGAACCTAGCTACTGTCAAACAGTTTTGTTGCTTATGATTAGATGGGAATAGTAATAATAATTATGTTGGAGGAATATTTTCCTCCAACATAATTATCTAACTCTGGCAGACTCATGCAGGGTCCTAGGGGGTAACTAGCCCCCCCTAAGAACAATGTCTAATTGCTGACACAAAAAGCAATGTTGTTGTGTGGATGAAGGTCATGCTTAGGCGAAAAAACTATAAAGGGAAATAAAATGCCTACAATTTACACGTTTTAGTTCATAACATTTTTGGAAAAAAGGGCAATTATTTATTTTTTTAGATTATGGGGTAGGGTTTCATACCAGTGTGTTTAGGAGGAGAAGTGGACCAAGGCGTAGCCTGGTAAGTGTTGATAATTTATTACAAGAAACACTCAAACAAGAATAACCAAAAGTAACAAAACGAAAGCGACCAGTTCCATCAGGCATAGATGCTAAACAGAAAATAACCTCCCACAAACACAGGTGGAAAACAGGCTGCCTAAGTGTGATTCCCAATCAGAGACAACGATAGACAGCTGCCTCTGATTGGGAACCACATTCGCCCAAAAACAAAGAAACAGAAAACATAGACTTCCCCACCCGAGTCACACCCTGACCTAACCAAACATAGAGAATAATAAGGATCTCTACGGTCAGGGTGTGACAATCAGTGTTATTAAGAAATTATTTTGTAAGTAATACTTAAAAGCTAAGTCTAGTTGTCTTATTTTAATTATTTAAATAAAATATGGGGGGAAAATGGTATTGCACATGTCACCATTACTATCTGCACTATGAGTCTAAGGCATTGCATTTCAGCGCAAGAGTCACTATAGTACCTGGTTCGAATCCAGGCTGTATCACATCCGGGCGTGATTGGGAGTCCCATAGGGCGGCGCACTAAGAGCATAACACTAAGAGTATAACATTTCTACACCCTACATTTTTTTTCTGAAAAATTTGGAGATTTGATGTAAAGTCCCTCTTTTTAACTCACCTTCAGATACATTTTATTTGTTTTGTGTTGTCAGGGTTTTTGGGTTGTGTTCTATGTTTTGTATTTCTATGTTCTATTTTCTAGTTTTTCTATTTCTCTGTCTACTTTATTGTTTTGACCTTCAATTGGAGGCAGCTGTTCCTCGTTGGCTCTAAATGAAGATCCTATTTAAGAGGGGTGTTTTTTTCTATGGGATTTGTGGGTAGTTGTTCTTTGTATAGCCTAGTAGCCTTACAGGACTGTTTCGTCGTTGTTTTTGTATGCGTGTTTATTTTTGTTTTCCTTCTTCAATAAAAAAGAAGATGAGTATACATATTCCCGCTGCGTTTTGATCCAATCCCTACAACACCCGTGACAAATTCAGTGTAACATTGACGTGGCAACTGTTATGCTTTGCTATTGCACAATTCTAATTTGTACATAGGTCACAAATAAAGCTGTCAGTAAAATTGGAGCACAACTCATGAGCCCACCTCCTGCAGCGCTCACACCTAATCCAGTCCCTACCTGTGACTGAAAACAGGGGGAGAGATGCCAATTGAAAAGCTCTCTTTAAAATGTAGCTAGCTACAGTATCTAGCTGTATAACATAAAATGCAGTGTAAAACAGCTAAAAGGCTAAAAAGTAACTAACTGTAAAGCTATCAGTCACTAGTGGAAACATTTACAACCAGTAAGGTTGCTAGCTAGCACTCCTAGCAGCTTACTCTAACTAGCTAGCTGGCTAGTATTTACTGCTGGTGAAGTAACTAGCTAGCAAATGAACATAAACTAGCGCTAACTGGGCTAGTCATTGTCTAAATCACAGGTAGAAACACATTCATAACCACAAAGTAAGAGGGGGAGGGGGTGTTGCCCCAACACACTCATCCAACATATTACTACTTTACTCAAATGATCTACATTTTTCTCTCTAAACAAGTGGATTATTTATCTTAAGGCTTACCTTCTTGTATATTTAAACAATTATAGATCTAACGTCATTGGAATATATCTACAACACGGAAAGTGTTAACTGTGACAATTTGCATTAAGACCCAAAGATAAGGGGGGGGGGGGGGGGGCAGTTGCCCCAGGAAGCTAGTTACCACCTACTACCCTAACTTTGGCAAATAGGTTAAAAAAAAAGCTTAACCTATGACAGAATGTGTCTTAAAAATGCATATTATGAACCAATAATCTGTGCGTGATGACGTAGATGTTATTCCTCTATCAAAATAACTCAATTATTAAAGACCCATTAAAATAAACGTTATGTAGTCACCTCTATAAACAGTCCCTCAACTCGACGTAAGGTGACCGTCATTCACAACAACATTGGCAAGGGCCAATGATACAAACAGACGCCTATTAACAGATCCCTATATCCCCTAATGCACTGGCAGATCTGCCAGGCAAATAATAGAAAAAAAAACAAAGGATCTGTGCCAACGGTGTGGTCAACAAAGTACATTCTGCTTGGAACGACATGAGTTTCCAATGAAAAACCCACAACATATTACATCCGATTCCACTCAGGACACATTTCTGTCAACAGAAAATGAGCAACATGTATTTTGTTTTTCTTACCGCTTGCATTCTTCCCACATATGAGGTGCTGGTTGGGCTGCAGCAAACCCCAGATCTCTGAGTCATTGTTGATGGCCTTCTCTAGGGACCCGAGCATAAATGTGGAGGTGCCGTTGTCATTCTCGATGAGCGCGCTCCGCTGCACTCGGCTGAATACCTCACGGAACAGGCTCTCCACACAGGCAGTGAAGTATATAGCCGCGTGCTCATGGACCCGGAGTGCCACTCGATTCTCAACCATCCACTTGAAAAAATGTCCTACAGAAAAGACGAGCCCGCACCGCGCTGACTTGCCCCGGTAGAATTTATCCCTATTGCTCATATTATAGAGCGAAAGTGCACCGAGTGCAGCGGTGATGCAGTTGACAGAGATGGTCCAGGAGAGAACCATCTTGATGGCGCTATGGATCTCGTGCTTGGTGCACTTGGCATAGCGCAGACTGAGGCGCTGAGCCTCCCGGGCGACCCTCACCAACGCCCGACTGACCAATGCTGAGAGCTTGGCCAGGACCTCTTGTGACGGGTTCCCCACACATAGCTCCTCTTTCTTCCTGAGTGCGCACTCCACCTCGCTGAGGCTCCATGGCACGTCCTCCAGCTCGGGAAGCTTGGCGCATTGGCTGGAGAACTCCAATATATCCGTGTCCTCCGCCAGGACGGTGTTGACCGTGTCCAAACTGTTGTGTCGGCTGTGCATAGATTCGGTAAGATGCCAGCAGTTTCCCCCATGAGCATATGACAGATTCGTGTCCGAGCAACACAGCGACACACTGGAAGACCTGAAGGAGTCAGCGGCTCCACCATAACCGGAATCGAGTGTTAAATCCTCCAGCGTCCTCACAGCTGTCTTACTCTTGCCTGTCATGGCTGCATTGCATACTAAAGGTCTGCTTTTTCAATGAATACCACAAACTCTGTCTCTGTCGTAGCTATTCCACAGCTGCTGGCTCCAAGAGTTATATTCGGCTACATTAAATCTCTGTAAATGAAGTGAATGTTTTACCTAGTTTTCACTTTCTTGCGTTTACTGACAATATTCCATTAAACTGGTCTTTCTCTAACTCATGCGTAACCTGAGAGAGATCGAATCCACAAGCCACTGCATCAGGCGCAGCACAGACTTGTGTGTGGAGAGGAGGGGCTATACACATGGTGGGCTGCTAAAGGCCAATCTGATGCCTTTATAACTCTTGACTGACATAATCAATGTGTCAACGGGATGTATGATGATAGTAGCTGTTGATGGGCACATTAAAAATGTTTCAAATATGACTGGAAAAGGATTTACTCAAAAATCTGAGTCTTATATCATAATAAATACAACAGATTTCAAACAGGCAGATTAAGAATGACACTCTCCCACACACATTTATCCACCTGCTAATGATCAGGCCTAATGGATGGGAGCGTGTTGCAGTTAGCACATTAACAATGCCTGTCTACACATATGAAAACACACTCCGTACGTTACATGCTCATAATAATGCGATTGTTGTGGATAGTCAGATTAATATGATTAGAATGATTTCTATAATTATCCTGTTTACATGGACACATCTGAAATCAGGCTACCTGATGGCACTCTGATGAATGCAGAAAATAGGCATTGCGACCATGCTATTTTTTTAACATATGAAGTTTGTATGTGAAAATTACTTCTAAGGCGCATACATTCAGTTGTTCCAAACTCACTTAGTTCATCTTAAAGACTTGCTCGGCTGGTGCTTGCACATGTGCAGATCAAGTATACAGCTGAGATGCCGATTGGGGTGTTTAAATATCCTAATAATTCGAAAGATTGCTCAGAAAACCCTGTGTTTAATCGGAGTATGCTTCTTCAATTTTGGCCTTACGCTGATTTAAGATAGGCAAAGTAAGGTGTTTACATGACTATTGCATAATCTGCCTACTGCCATAACTAGTTTAATAGTGATACATGTCAACGTACTCACTGATATAAGCTACAAATCAATAGACCGCTTGGGTAAAATGATTAATAAAGAATTCGACTATGGCAATGATATGAAAATGGAATGAATACAGGATCCTGAAATACACATAAATAAACATTCACAATATTGATGGAAAGGATAATAAAACATCAGTGTCTTTGGGGTGAAGGTCCTATCTTCACAGGGGTGCAACGTTACTGAACATTGTGACTATATCAGAAATGGTTTCCTATCAGGTGGGTAGGCTTAAAATAATGAATCATGTCCGCACCAGCTCAAGGCTACATTTTATTTCTGCAACGTTTTGAATGGCTCACATCACTGAACATACCCTTGCAGCCTTACTGCAGATAATCTTATGGAAACATCATCAAATGTCAAAAGGATATAAAGGAGCAATGCATTGCTAATCAAGAAATGGTAGTGGGCTAAAGGCTATATGAACATTTTAACTATCTATGTAGTTTGTACAATCCTAATTGATGGGGTCTTTTTTATATTTCCTCATGTGAGTGCCATAAAACACACAGTCCTGGTACTTAGTTCCCTTGCTTTTCATTCAGGATTTAGATTTATAGCATTACCACATTATTCAACATTAGTTTTACTCATGCGCATAGTGCACTTTATCACAGCCATTGCGTATTGCACAATATGCTATCAACATTCATAACTCACCCAGCAAAACTTGCCACATGAAGAGCTTATAAATGCTTTTAGCATTTTTATGCTAAATTCATTTATGTTATAAATGCAATGTAATGCATATGAGGCTTATAAATGTTCATATGTTTATTACATTTGTTAGAAGCATTCATAACGTGGTCATAACGCTTTTAAAAAGCCTAAAATGAAAAAAAGCCTATTATTCATTCATTTAAAATACACTTCATGTAAATGCAGGTTGTTCAAAAAAAGGGCTTCCAATGATGTTATAACCCTAGACACACAGATAAGGCCCAGTCCTGGACTAAAAAACACATTCAATGCAGATTAGGGAACACAATGGAAAGAAGTCACTGGCTTTGTGTTATCCTTGTAAAGTTTTTAAAATGTATGTACTCTGTGTATATATGATTTTTTTTTAAACTGGCAAATAAAATCAAACAATCGAGAATGCTTTTTAGTGCAATCTCCATTTAAAGTTATTTTTGTCCAGGACTAGGTTTAATCAGTGTATGTGAAACCGAGCCTTAGTGTTTACTATCACTTACTATCAAAAAGTTGAGTATGGATCAGGATAGATGAATAGACATGCATTAACAGAAATACATTGACTAAAGGTAATGGACCTCACTTCAGTGACTGACAAGTATTAGGCTACATCGGGAGGGAGAGCAAAAGACCCAAGAGTGTTAAGTCTATTCTCCATCAACGGGGCGTCTAAAGACACATGGGAAGAGACAATCCCATGCAAGGTAATCACAGAAAGACAGTGTATGACCTTCTTGTGAACACAAGAGATAAGGTCATCATCCCTCAATGAGCAAGTTAGAAATGGAAGAGAATATGTGCAGTAACATTGACAGTCTGCTGGGGGAAAACAAGCCATCGACCTAGTGGATCCCACTTTAAATGATGTGCAGCTTATAAAGGCCTTCATAAATACTACATAAATGTGTTACAAATCATAACGGTATGTCATGCTTTATAAAGGGTTCATAAATGTGGCATAACCATTGTCAAATTTGACATAACCCACTATGTAAAATATGACATATAAAAAGGGTGGCATAAGCCCTGCTTAATAAATTTCTTATGGATACGTGGGACGGTAGCGTCCCACCTGGCCAACATCCGGTGAAATGGCAGAGCGCAAAATTCTAATTCAATTACTATAAATATTAACCTCTTACATCTAGACGTTCCGCTAGCGGAACACCTGCTCCAATATCCAATGATGGACGTGGCGCAAAATACAAAGTCCTCGAAAATCCGAAAACTTCCATTTTTCAAACATATTACTATTTTACACCATTTTAAAGACAACTCTCCTTTATCTAACCACACTGTCCGATTTCAAAAAGGCTTTACAGCGAAAGCAAAACATTAGATTATGTCAGCAGAGTACCCAGCCAGAAATAATCAGACACCCATTTTTCAAGCTAGCATATAATGTCACAAAAAACAAAACCACAGCTAAATGCAGCACTAACCTTTAATGATCTTCATCAGATGACACTCCTAGAACATTATGTTATACAATACATGCATGTTTTGTTCAATCAAGTTCATATTTATATCAAAAACCAGCTTTTTACATTAGCATGTGACGTTCAGAACTAGCATACCCACCGAAAACTTCCGGTGAATTTACTAAATTACTCACGATAAACGTTCACAAAAAACATAATTATTTAAAGATTTATAGATACAGAACTCCTTTATGCAATCGAGGTGTCCGATTTTAAAATAGCTTTTCGGTGAAAGCACATTTTGCAATATTCTGAGTAGATAGCTCGCCATCACGGGCTAGCTATTTTGACACCCACTAAGTTTGGCCCTCACCAAACTCAAATTTACTATAAGAAAAATTGGATTACCTTTGCTGTTCTTCGTCAGAATGCACTCCCAGGACTTCTACTTCAATAACAAATGTTGGTTTGGTTCCAAATAATCCATTGTTATATCCAAATAGCGGCGTTTTGTTCGTGCGTTCAAGACACTATCTGAAGGGTAAAGAAGGGTGACGCACCCGGCGAATTTCGTGACAAAAAAATTCAAAATATTCCATTACCGTACTTCGAAGCATGTCAAACGCTGTTTAAAATCTATTTTTATGCGATTTTTCTCGCAAAAAAGCGATAATATTCCGACCGGGAAACCCTGTTTTCGTTCAAAGATGAAAAAATAAAAACATGGTGTCGGCTCGTGCACGCGCCCCCAGTCTCATTGTTCTCAGATCGACCACTATCCAAATGCGCTACTGTTTTTCAGCCATGGCCTGCAGAGTCATCATTCCCCGTTCTGGCGCCTTCTGACAGCCTATGGGAGCGTTAGAAAATGTCACGTTACAGATCCCCTGTTTTGGATAGAGATGATCAAGAAGGCCAATAAATGGTCTGAGATGGCGCTTCCTGTTTGGAATCTTCTCAGGTTTTGGCCTGTCAAATGAGTTCTGTTATACTCACAGACACCATTCAAACAGTTTTGGAAACTTAGGAGTGTTTTCTATCCAAAGCTAATAATTATATGCATATTCTAGTTTCTGGGCAGGAGTAATAATCAGATTAAATCGGGTACGTTTTTTATCCGGCCGTGAAAATACTGCCCCCTGTCCATAAAAAGTTAAACTTTCATGAAATCACAAGTGCAATACATCAAAATAAAGCTTAACTTGTTTTAATCAGGATGATAGGAACACTGTTGACACTTTTCAGCAAGTTGCAATCATGTAATACAGAAATATACCGTTTTTCAAAAACAAGGTCTAAGTCATTTTTGAGTCACTCTGTAAGTACCATTTTGCTGTACTGTTTAAACTCGATGAAAGGAACATTGTTGACACTTTTCAGCAAGTTGCAATCATGAAATAACGAAATAAACGGTTTTTCATAAACAAGATCTAAATCATGTGTGATGCACTCTGTAGGTACCATTTTTGCTGTACTGCTTAATCCAGAAAGGAACACTGTTGACACTTCTCAGCAAGTTGCAATCATGTAATACAGAAATAAACCGTTTTTCAAAAACAAGGTCTAAGTCATGTTTGAGTGACTCTGTAAGTACCATTTTGCTGTACTGTTGAAACTCGATGAAAGGAACATTGTTGACAATTTTCAGCAAATTGCAATCATTAAATACAGAAATAAACAGTTTTTCACAAACAAGGTCTAAATCATGTTTGATGCACTCTGTAAGTACCATTTTTGCTGTACTGCTTAATCAGGATGATAGGAACACTTTTGACACTTTTCAGCAAGTTGCAATCATGTAATACAGAAATAAACAGTTTTTCACTAACAATGTCTAAGTCATGTAAGTACAATTTTGCTGTACAGCTTAATCAGGATGATAGAAACACTGTTGACACTTTTCAGCAAGTTGTAATACGGAAATAAACAGTTTTTCAAAAACAAGGTCTAAGCCATGTTTGAGTCACTCTGTAAGTACCATTTTGCTGTACTGTTTAAGCTCGATGAAAGGAACATTGTTGACACTTTTCAGCAAGTTGCAATCATGAAATACAGATTAAAAAAATTCACAAACAAGGTCTAAATCATGTTTGATGCACTCTGTAAGTTCAATTTTTGCTGTACTGTTTAAACTCGATGAAAGGAACATTGTTGACACTTTTCAGCAAGTTGCAATCATGTAATACAGAAATAAACAGTTTTTCACAAACAAGGTCAAAATCATGTAAGTACAATTTTGCTGTACTGCTTAATCAGGATGATAGAAACACTGTTGACACTTTTCAGCAAGTTGTAATACAGAAATAAACAGTTTTTCACAAACAAGGTCTAAATAATGTTTGATGCACTCTGAAAGTACCATTGTTGCTGTACTGTTTAAACTCGATGAAAGGAACATTGTTGACACTTTTCAGCAAGTTGCAATCATGTAATACAGAAATAAACAGTTTTTCAAAAAAAAGGTCTAAGTCATGTTTGAGTCACTCTCTAAGTACCATTTTGCTGTACTGTTTAAACTCAATGAAAGGAACATTGTTGACACTTTTCAGCAAGTTGTAATACAGAAATAAACAGTTTTTCACAAACAAGGTCTAAATAATGTTTGATGCACTCTGAAATTACCATTGTTGCTGTACTGTTTAAACTCGATGAAAGGAACATTGTTGACACTTTTCAGCAAGTTGCAATCATGTAATACAGAAATAAACAGTTTTTCAAAAAAAAGGTCTAAGTCATGTTTGAGTCACTTCTAAGTACCATTTTGCTGTACTGTTTAAACTCGATGAAAGGAACATTGTTGACACTTTTCAGCAAGTTGCAATCATGTAATACAGAAATAAACCGTTTTTCACAAACAAGGTCTAAATCATGTAAGTACAATTTTGCTGTACTGCTTAATCAGGATGATAGAAACATTGTTGACACTTTTCAGCAAGTTGCAATCATGTAATACAGAAATAAACAGTTTTTCAAAAACAAGGTCTAAGTCATGTTTGAGTCACTCTCTAAGTACCATTTTGCTGTACTGTTTAAACTCAATGAAAGGAACATTGTTGACACTTTTCAGCAAGTTGTAATACAGAAATAAACATTTTTTCACAAACAAGGTCTAAATCATGTTTGATGCACTCTGTAAGTACCATTTTGCTGTACTGTTTAAACTCAATGAAAGGAACATTGTTGACACTTTTCAGCAAGTTGCAATCATGAAATACAGAAATAAAGAGTTTCTCACAAACAAGGTCTAAATCATGCAAGTACAATTTTGCTGTACTGCTTAATCAGGATGTTAGAAACACTGTTGACACTTTTCAGCAAGTTGTAATACAGAAATAAAAAATTTTCACAAACAAGGTCTAAATCATGTTTGATGCACTCTGTAAGTTCCATTTTTGCTGTACTGTTTAAACTCGATGAAAGGAACATTGTTGACACTTTTCAGCAAGTTGCAATCATGTAATACAGAAATAAACAGTTTTTCACAAACAAGGTCAAAATCATGTAAGTACAATTTTGCTGTACTGCTTAATCAGGATGATAGAAACACTGGTGACACTTTTCAGCAAGTTGTAATACAGAAATAAACAGTTTTTCAAAAACAAGGTCTCAGTCATGTTTGAGTCACTCTGTAAGTACCATTTTGATGTACTGTTTAAGCTCGATGAAAGGAACATTGTTGACACTTTTCAGCAAGTTGCAATCATGAAATACAGAAAAAAACAATTTTTCACAAACAAGGTCTAAATCATGTTTGATGCACTTTGTAAGTTCCATTTTTGCTGTACTGTTTAAACTCGATGAAAGGAACATTGTTGACACTTTTCAGCAAGTTGCAATCATGTAATACAGAAATAAACCGTTTTTCACAAACAAGGTCTAAAACATGTAAGTACAATTTTGCTGTACTGCTTAATCAGGATGATAGAAACATTGTTGACACTTTTCAGCAAGTTGCAATCATGTAATACAGAAATAAACAGTTTTTCAAAAACAAGGTCTAAGTCATGTTTGAGTCACTCTCTAAGTACCATTTTGCTGTACTGTTTAAACTCAATGAAAGGAACATTGTTGACTCTTTTCAGCAAGTTGTAATACAGAAATAAACAGTTTTTCACAAACAAGGTCTAAATCATGTTTGATGCACTCTGTAAGTACCATTTTGCTGTACTGTTTAAACTCAATGAAAGGAACATTGTTGACACTTTTCAGCAAGTTGCAATCATGAAATACAGAAATAAAGAGTTTCTCACAAACAAGGTCTAAATCATGCAAGTACAATTTTGCTGTACTGCTTAATCAGGATAATAGAAACACTGTTGACACTTTTCAGCAAGTTGTAATACAGAAATAAACAGTTTTTCAAAAACAAGGTCTCAGTCATGTTTGAGTCACTCTGTAAGTACCATTTTGATGTACTGTTTAAGCTCGATGAAAGGAACATTGTTGACACTTTTCAGCAAGTTGCAATCATGAAATACAGAAAAAAACAATTTTTCACAAACAAGGTCTAAATCATGTTTGATGCACTCTGTAAGTTCCATTTTTGCTGTACTGTTTAAACTCGATGAAAGGAACATTGTTGACACTTTTCAGCAAGTTGCAATCATGTAATACAGAAATAAACAGTTTTTCACAAACAAGGTCTAAATCATGTAAGTACAATTTTGCTGTACTGCTTAATCAGGATGATAGAAACATTGTTGACACTTTTCAGCAAGTTGCAATCATGTAATACAGAAATAAACATTTTTTCAAAAACAAGGTCTAAGTCATGTTTGAGTCACTCTCTAAGTACCATTTTGCTGTACTGTTTAAACTCAATGAAAGGAACATTGTTGACACTTTTCAGCAAGTTGTAATACAGAAATAAACAGTTTTTCACAAACAAGGTCTAAATCATGTTTGATGCACTCTGTAAGTACCATTTTGCTGTACTGTTTAAACTCAATGAAAGGAACATTGTTGACACTTTTCAGCAAGTTGCAATCATGAAATACAGAAATAAAGAGTTTCTCACAAACAAGGTCTAAATCATGCAAGTACAATTTTGCTGTACTGCTTAATCAGGATGATAGAAACACTGTTGACACTTTTCAGCAAGTTGTAATACAGAAATAAACAGTTTTTCAAAAACAAGGTCTCAGTCATGTTTGAGTCACTCTGTAAGTACCATTTTGCTGTACTGTTTAAGCTCGATGAAAGGAACATTGTTGACACTTTTCAGCAAGTTGCAATCATGAAATACAGAAAAAAACACTTTTTCACAAACAAGGTCTAAATCATGTTTGATGCACTCTGTAAGTTCCATTTTTGCTGTACTGTTTAAACTCGATGAAAGGAACATTGTTGACACTTTTCAGCAAGTTGCAATCATGTAATACAGAAATAAACAGTTTTTCACAAACAAGGTCAAAATCATGTAAGTACAATTTTGCTGTACTGCTTAATCAGGATGATAGAAACACTGTTGACACTTTTCAGCAAGTTGTAATACAGAAATAAACAGTTTTTCAAAAACAAGGTCTCAGTCATGTTTGAGTCACTCTGTAAGTACCATTTTGATGTACTGTTTAAGCTCGATGAAAGGAACATTGTTGACACTTTTCAGCAAGTTGCAATCATGTAATACAGAAATAAACCGTTTTTCACAAACAAGGTCTAAATCATGTAAGTACAATTTTGCTGTACTGCTTAATCAGGATGATAGAAACATTGTTGACACTTTTCAGCAAGTTGCAATCATGTAATACAGAAATAAACAGTTTTTCAAAAACAAGGTCTAAGTCATGTTTGAGTCACTCTCTAAGTACCATTTTGCTGTACTGTTTAAACTCAATGAAAGGAACATTGTTGACTCTTTTCAGCAAGTTGTAATACAGAAATAAACAGTTTTTCACAAACAAGGTCTAAATCATGTTTGATGCACTCTGTAAGTACCATTTTGCTGTACTGTTTAAACTCAATGAAAGGAACATTGTTGACACTTTTCAGCAAGTTGCAATCATGAAATACAGAAATAAAGAGTTTCTCACAAACAAGGTCTAAATCATGCAAGTACAATTTTGCTGTACTGCTTAATCAGGATAATAGAAACACTGTTGACACTTTTCAGCAAGTTGTAATACAGAAATAAACAGTTTTTCAAAAACAAGGTCTCAGTCATGTTTGAGTCACTCTGTAAGTACCATTTTGATGTACTGTTTAAGCTCGATGAAAGGAACATTGTTGACACTTTTCAGCAAGTTGCAATCATGAAATACAGAAAAAAACAATTTTTCACAAACAAGGTCTAAATCATGTTTGATGCACTCTGTAAGTTCCATTTTTGCTGTACTGTTTAAACTCGATGAAAGGAACATTGTTGACACTTTTCAGCAAGTTGCAATCATGTAATACAGAAATAAACAGTTTTTCACAAACAAGGTCTAAATCATGTAAGTACAATTTTGCTGTACTGCTTAATCAGGATGATAGAAACATTGTTGACACTTTTCAGCAAGTTGCAATCATGTAATACAGAAATAAACATTTTTTCAAAAACAAGGTCTAAGTCATGTTTGAGTCACTCTCTAAGTACCATTTTGCTGTACTGTTTAAACTCAATGAAAGGAACATTGTTGACACTTTTCAGCAAGTTGTAATACAGAAATAAACAGTTTTTCACAAACAAGGTCTAAATCATGTTTGATGCACTCTGTAAGTACCATTTTGCTGTACTGTTTAAACTCAATGAAAGGAACATTGTTGACACTTTTCAGCAAGTTGCAATCATGAAATACAGAAATAAAGAGTTTCTCACAAACAAGGTCTAAATCATGCAAGTACAATTTTGCTGTACTGCTTAATCAGGATGATAGAAACACTGTTGACACTTTTCAGCAAGTTGTAATACAGAAATAAACAGTTTTTCAAAAACAAGGTCTCAGTCATGTTTGAGTCACTCTGTAAGTACCATTTTGCTGTACTGTTTAAGCTCGATGAAAGGAACATTGTTGACACTTTTCAGCAAGTTGCAATCATGAAATACAGAAAAAAACACTTTTTCACAAACAAGGTCTAAATCATGTTTGATGCACTCTGTAAGTTCCATTTTTGCTGTACTGTTTAAACTCGATGAAAGGAACATTGTTGACACTTTTCAGCAAGTTGCAATCATGTAATACAGAAATAAACAGTTTTTCACAAACAAGGTCAAAATCATGTAAGTACAATTTTGCTGTACTGCTTAATCAGGATGATAGAAACACTGTTGACACTTTTCAGCAAGTTGTAATACAGAAATAAACAGTTTTTCAAAAACAAGGTCTCAGTCATGTTTGAGTCACTCTGTAAGTACCATTTTGATGTACTGTTTAAGCTCGATGAAAGGAACATTGTTGACACTTTTCAGCAAGTTGCAATCATGTAATACAGAAATAAACCGTTTTTCACAAACAAGGTCTAAATCATGTAAGTACAATTTTGCTGTACTGCTTAATCAGGATGATAGAAACATTGTTGACACTTTTCAGCAAGTTGCAATCATGTAATACAGAAATAAACAGTTTTTCAAAAACAAGGTCTAAGTCATGTTTGAGTCACTCTCTAAGTACCATTTTGCTGTACTGTTTAAACTCAATGAAAGGAACATTGTTGACACTTTTCAGCAAGTTGTAATACAGAAATAAACAGTTTTTCAAAAACAAGGTCTCAGTCATGTTTGAGTCACTCTGTAAGTACCATTTTGCTGTACTGTTTAAACTCGATGAAAGGAACATTGTTGACACTTTTCAGCAAGTTGCAATCATGTAATACAGAAATAAACAGTTTTTCACAAACAAGGTCTAAGTCATGTAAGTACAGTTTTGCTGTACAGCTTAATCAGGATGATCGAAACACTGTTGACACCTTTTCAGCAAGTTGTAATACAGAAATAAACAGTTTTTCAAAAACAAGGTCTATGTTGTGTTTGAGTCACTCTGTAAGTACCATTTTGCTGCACTGTTTAAGCTCGATGAACGGAACATTGTTGACACTTTTCAGCAAGTTGCAATCATGAAATACAGAAAAAAACAATTTTTCACAAACAAGGTCTAAATCATGTTTGATGCACTCTGTAAGTTCCATTTTTGCTGTACTGTTTAAACTCGATGAAAGGAACATTGTTGACACTTTTCAGCAAGTTGCAATCATGTAATACAGAAATAAACAGTTTTTCACAAACAAGTTCAAAATCATGTAAGTACAATTTTGCTGTACTGCTTAATCAGGATGATAGAAACACTGTTGACACTTTTCAGCAAGTTGTAATACAGAAATAAACAGTTTTTCAAAAACAAGGTCTCAGTCATGTTTGAGTCACTCTGTAAGTACCATTTTGATGTACTGTTTAAGCTCGATGAAAGGAACATTGTTGACACTTTTCAGCAAGTTGCAATCATGTAATACAGAAATAAACCGTTTTTCACAAACAAGGTCTAAATCATGTAAGTACAATTTTGCTGTACTGCTTAATCAGGATGATAGAAACATTGTTGACACTTTTCAGCAAGTTGCAATCATGTAAAACAGAAATAAACAGTTTTTCAAAAACAAGGTCTAAGTCATGTTTGAGTCACTCTCTAAGTACCATTTTGCTGTACTGTTTAAACTCAATGAAAGGAACATTGTTGACACTTTTCAGCAAGTTGTAATACAGAAATAAACAGTTTTTCAAAAACAAGGTCTCAGTCATGTTTGAGTCACTCTGTAAGTACCATTTTGCTGTACTGTTTAAACTCGATGAAAGGAACATTGTTGACACTTTTCAGCAAGTTGCAATCATGTAATACAGAAATAAACAGTTTTTCACAAACAAGGTCTAAGTCATGTAAGTACAGTTTTGCTGTACAGCTTAATCAGGATGATCGAAACACTGTTGACACCTTTTCAGCAAGTTGTAATACAGAAATAAACAGTTTTTCAAAAACAAGGTCTATGTTGTGTTTGAGTCACTCTGTAAGTACCATTTTGCTGCACTGTTTAAGCTCGATGAACGGAACATTGTTGACACTTTTCAGCAAGTTGCAATCATGAAATACAGAAAAAAACAATTTTTCACAAACAAGGTCTAAATCATGTTTGATGCACTCTGTAAGTTCCATTTTTGCTGTACTGTTTAAACTCGATGAAAGGAACATTGTTGACACTTTTCAGCAAGTTGCAATCATGTAATACAGAAATAAACCGTTTTCCACAAACAAGGTCTAAATCATGTAAGTCCAATTTTGCTGTACTGCTTAATCAGGATGATAGAAAAACTGTTGACACTTTTCAGCAAGTTGTAATACAGAAATAAACAGTTTTTCAAAAACAAGGTCTCAGTCATGTTTGAGTCACTCTGTAAGTACCATTTTGATGTACTGTTTAAGCTCGATGAAAGGAACATTGTTGACACTTTTCAGCAAGATGCAATCATGAAATACAGAAAAAAAAAAAAATTCACAAACAAGGTCTAAATCATGTTTGATGCACTCTGTAAGTTCCATTTTTGCTGTACTGTTTAAACTCGATGAACGGAACATTGTTTACACTTTTCAGCAAGTTGCAATCATGTAATACAGAAATAAACAGTTTTTCAAAAACAAGGTCTAAGTCATGTAAGTACAATTTTGCTGCACTGCTTAATCAGGATGACAGAAACACTGTTGACACTTTTCAGCAAGTTGTAATACAGAAATAAACAGTTTTTCACAAACAAGGTCTAAATCATGTTTGATGCACTCTGTAAGTACCATTTTGCTGTACTGTTTAAACTCAATGAAAGGAACATTGTTGACACTTTTCATCAAGTTGCAATCATGAAATACAGAAAAAAACAATTTTTCACAAACAAGGTCTAAATCATGTTTGATGCACTCTGTAAGTTCCATTTTTGCTGTACTGTTTAAACTCGATGAAAGGAACATTGTTGACACTTTTCAGCAAGTTGCAATCATGTAATACAGAAATAAACAGTTTTCACAAACAAGGTCAAAATCATGTAAGTACAATTTTGCTGTACTGCTTAATCAGGATGATAGAAACATTGTTGACACTTTTCAGAAAGTTGCAATCATGTAATACAGAAATAAACCGTTTTTTAAAAAAAAGGTCTAAGTCATGTTTGAGTCACTTCTAAGTACCATTTTGCTGTACTGTTTAAACTCGATGAAAGGAACATTGTTGACACTTTTCAGCAAGTTGCAATCATGTAATACAGAAATAAACAGTTTTTCACAAACAATGTCTAAGTCATGTAAGTACACTTTTGCTGTACTGCTTAATCAGAATGATAGAAACACTGTTGACACTTTTCAGCAAGTTGTAATACAGAAATAAACAGTTTTCACAAACAAGGTCAAAATCATGTAAGTACAATTTTGCTGTACTGCTTAATCAGGATGATAGAAACATTGTTGACACTTTTCAGCAAGTTGCAATCATGTAATACAGAAATAAACAGTTTTTCAAAAACAAGGTCTAAGTCATGTTTGAGTCACTCTCTAAGTACCATTTTGCTGTACTGTTTAAACTCAATGAAAGGAACATTGTTGACACTTTTCAGCAAGTTGTAATACAGAAATAAACAGTTTTTCACAAACAAGGTCTAAATCATGTTTGATGCACTCTGTAAGTACTATTTTGCTGTACTGTTTAAACTCAATGAAAGGAACATTGTTGACACTTTTCAGCAAGTTGCAATCATGAAATACAGAAATAAAGAGTTTCTCACAAACAAGGTCTAAATAATGTTTGATGCACTCTGAAAGTACCATTGTTGCTGTACTGTTTAAACTCGATGAAAGGAACATTGTTGACACTTTTCAGCAAGTTGCAGTCATGTAATACAGAAATAAACAGTTTTTCAAAAAAAAGGTCTAAGTCATGTTTGAGTCACTTCTAAGTACCATTTTGCTGTACTGTTTAATCTCGATGAAAGGAACATTGTTGACACTTTTCAGCAAGTTGCAATTATGTAATACAGAAATAAACAGTTTTTCACAAACAATGTCTAAGTCATGTAAGTACAATTTTGCTGTACAGCTTAATCAGGATGATAGAAACACTGTTGACACTTTTCAGCAAGTTGTAATACAGAAATAAACAGTTTTTCAAAAACAAGGTCTAAGCCATGTTTGAGTCACTCTGTAAGTACCATTTTGCTGTACTGTTTAAGCTCGATGAAAGGAACATTGTTGACACTTTTCAGCAAGTTGCAATCATGAAATACAGATTAAAAAAATTCACAAAAAAGGTCTAAATCATGTTTGATGCACTCTGTAAGTTCAATTTTTGCTGTACTGTTTAAACTCGATGAAAGGAACATTGTTGACACTTTTCAGCAAGTTGCAAGCATGTAATACAGAAATAAACCGTTTTTCACAAACAAGGTCTAAATCATGTAAGTACAATTTTGCTGTACTGCTTAATCAGGATGATAGAAACATTGTTGACACTTTTCAGCAAGTTGCAATCATGCAATACAGAAATAAACAGTTTTTCAAAAACAAGGTCTAAGTCATGTTTGAGTCACTCTCTAAGTACCATTTTGCTGTACTGTTTAAACTCAATGAAAGGAACATTGTTGACACTTTTCAGCATGTTGTAATACAGAAATAAACAGTTTTTCAAAAACAAGGTCTCAGTCATGTTTGAGTCACTCTGTAAGTACCATTTTGCTGTACTGTTTAAACTCGATGAAAGGAACATTGTTGACACTTTTCAGCAAGTTGCAATCATGTAATACAGAAATAAACAGTTTTTCACAAACAAGGTCTAAGTCATGTAAGTACAGTTTTGCTGTACAGCTTAATCAGGATGATCGAAACACTGTTGACACCTTTTCAGCAAGTTGTAATACAGAAATAAACAGTTTTTCAAAAACAAGGTCTATGTTGTGTTTGAGTCACTCTGTAAGTACCATTTTGCTGTACTGTTTAAGCTCGATGAACGGAACATTGTTGACACTTTTCAGCAAGTTGCAATCATGAAATACAGAAAAAAACAATTTTTCACAAACAAGGTCTAAATCATGTTTGATGCACTCTGTAAGTTCCATTTTTGCTGTACTGTTTAAACTCGATGAAAGGAACATTGTTGACACTTTTCAGCAAGTTGCAATCATGTAATACAGAAATAAACCGTTTTCCACAAACAAGGTCTAAATCATGTAAGTCCAATTTTGCTGTACTGCTTAATCAGGATGATAGAAACACTGTTGACACTTTTCAGCAAGTTGTAATACAGAAATAAACAGTTTTTCAAAAACAAGGTCTCAGTCATGTTTGATGCACTCTGTAAGTTCCATTTTTGCTCTACTGTTTAAACTCGATGAACGGAACATTGTTTACACTTTTCAGCAAGTTGCAATCATGTAATACAGAAATAAACAGTTTTTCAAAAACAAGGTCTAAGTCATGTAAGTACAATTTTGCTGCACTGCTTAATCAGGATGACAGAAACACTGTTGACACTTTTCAGCAAGTTGTAATACAGAAATAAACAGTTTTTCACAAACAAGGTCTAAATCATGTTTGATGCACTCTGTAAGTACCATTTTGCTCTACTGTTTAAACTCGATGAAAGGAACATTGTTGACACTTTTCAGCAAGTTGCAATCATGTAATACAGAAATAAACAGTTTTTCACAAACAATGTCTAAGTCATGTAAGTACACTTTTGCTGTACAGCTTAATCAGAATGATAGAAACACTGTTGACACTTTTCAGCAAGTTGTAATACAGAAATAAACAGTTTTTCAAAAACAAGGTCTAAGTCATGTTTGAGTCACTCTGTAAGTACCATTTTGCTGTACTGTTTAAGCTCGATGAAAGGAACATTGTTGACACTTTTCAGCAAGTTGCAATCATGAAATACAGATAAAACAATTTTTCACAAACAAGGTCTAAATCATGTTTGATGCACTCTGTAAGTTCCATTTTTGCTGTACTGTTTAAACTCGATGAAAGGAACATTGTTGACACTTTTCAGCAAGTTGCAATCATGTAATACAGAAATAAACCGTTTTTCACAAACAAGGTCTAAATCATGTAAGTACAATTTTGCTGTACTGCTTAATCAGGATGATAGAAACATTGTTGACACTTTTCAGCAAGTTGCAATCATGTAATACAGAAATAAACAGTTTTTCAAAAACAAGGTCTAAGTCATGTTTGAGTCACTCTCTAAGTACCATTTTGCTGTACTGTTTAAACTCAATGAAAGGAACATTGTTGACACTTTTCAGCAAGTTGCAATCATGAAATACAGAAATAACCTCTCTAGGCTAGGCGGGACGAATTCGTCCCACCTACGTAACAGCCACTGCTATCCTGTGGCGCGATTTTCAAAACCTTAAAAATCCTATTACTTCAATTTCTCAAACATATGACTATTTTACAGCCATTTAAAGACAAGACTCTCGTTAATCTAACCACACTGTCCGATTTCAAAAAGGCTTTACAACGAAAGCAAAACATTAGATTATGTCAGCAGAGTACCAAGCCAGAAATAATCAGACACCCATTTTTCAAGCCAGCATATAATGTCACCAAAACCCAGAAGACAGCTAAATGCAGCACTCACCTTTGATGATCTTCATCAGATGACAACCCTAGGACATTATGTTATACAATACATGCATGTTTTGTTCAATCAAGTTCATATTTATATCAAAAACCAGCTTTTTACATTAGCATGTGACGTTCAGAACTAGCATACTTCCGGGGAATTCGCTAACATTTTACTAAATTACTCAGGATAATCGTTCACAAAAAGCATAACAATTATTTTAAGAATTATAGATACAGACCTCCTCTATGCACTCGATATGTCCGATTTTAAAATAGCTTTTTGGTGAAAGCACATTTTGCAATATTCTAAGTACATAGCCCAGGCATCACGGGCTCGCTATTTAGACACCCGGCAAGTTTAGCACTCACCATAATCATATTTACTATTATAAAAGTTTCATTACCTTTTGTTGTCTTTGTCAGAATACACACCCAGGACTGCTACTTCAATAACAAATGTTGGTTTGGTCCAAAATAATCCATCGTTATATCCGAATAGCGGCGTTTTGTTCGTGCGTTCCAGACACTATCCGAAATAGTAAAGAAGTGTCACGGGCTTGGCACAATTCGTGACAATAAAATTCTAAGTATTCCATTACCGTACTTCGAAGCATGTCAACCGCTGTTTAAAATCAATTTTTACGACACTTTTCTCGTAGAAAAGCGATAATATTCCGACAGGGAATCTCCTTTTCGGCAAACAGAGGAAAAAATCCCAAAGGCGGGGGCGGTCGGGGTCATGCGCATAAGCCAGTGTCTCTTGATCGGCCACTTGAGAAAGGCGATAATGTGTTTCAGCCTGGGGCTGGAATGACGACATTCTGTTTTTTCCCGGGCTCTGAGAGCCTATGGACGACGTGGGAAGTGTCACGTTAGAGCAGAGATCCTTAGTAAATGATAGAGATGGAAAAGAAGTTCAACAAATGGTCAGACAGGCCACTTCCTGTAAAGGAATCTCTCAGGTTTTGACCTGCCATTTGAGTTCTGTTATACTCACAGACACCATTCAAACAGTTTTAGAAAATGTAGGGTGTTTTCTATCCATATGTAATAAGTATATGCATATTCTAGTTACTGGGTAGGAGTGGTAACCAGATGAAATCGGGTATGTTTTTTATCCAGCCGTGTCAATGCTGCCCCCTAGCCCTAACAGGATAAAGACTTTCTCACAAACAAGGTCTAAATCTGTAAGTACAATTTTGCTGTACAGCTTAATCAGGATGATAGAAACACTGTTGACACTTTTCAGCAAGTTGTAATACAGAAATAAACAGTTTTTCACAAACAAGGTCTAAACAATGTTTGATGCACTCTGAAAGTACCATTTTTGCTGTACTGTTTAAACTCGATGAAAGGAACATTGTTGACACTTTTCAGCAAGTTGCAATCATGTAATACAGAAATAAACAGTTTTTCACAAACAAGGTCTAAGTCATGTAAGTACAATTTTGCTGTACAGCTTAATCAGGATGATAGAAACACTGTTGACACTTTTCAGCAAGTTGTAATACAGAAATAAACAGTTTTTCACAAACAAGGTCTAAATAATGTTTGATGCACTCTGAAAGTACCATTGTTGCTGTACTGTTTAAACTCGATGAAAGGAACATTGTTGACACTTTTCAGCAAGTTGCAATCATGTAATACAGAAATAAACAGTTTTTCAAAAAAAAGGTCTAAGTCATGTTTGAGTCACTTCTAAGTACCATTTTGCTGTACTGTTTAAACTCGATGAAAGGAACATTGTTGACACTTTTCAGCAAGTTGCAATCATGTAATACAGAAATAAACAGTTTTTCACAAACAAGGTCTAAGTCATGTAAGTACAATTTTGCTGTACAGCTTAATCAGGATGATAGAAACACTGTTGACACTTTTCAGCAAGTTGTAATACAGAAATAAACAGTTTTTCAAAAACAAGGTCTAAGTCATGTTTGAGTCACTCTGTAATTACCATTTTGCTGTACTGTTTAAGCTCGATGAAAGGAACATTGTTGACACTTTTCATCAAGTTGCAATCATGTAATACAGAAATAAACCGTTTTTCACAAACAAGGTCTAAGTCATATAAGTACAATTTTGCTGTACTGCTTAATCAGGATGATAGAAACATTGTTGACACTTTTCAGCAAGTTGCAATCATGTAATACAGAAATAAACAGTTTTTCAAAAACAAGGTCTAAGTCATGTTTGAGTCACTCTCTAAGTACCATTTTGCTGTACTGTTTAACCTCAGTGAAAGGAACATTGTTGACACTTTTCAGCAAGTTGCAATCATGAAATACAGAAATAAAGAGTTTCTCACAAACAAGGTCTAAATCTGTAAGTACAATTTTGCTGTACTGCTTAATCAGGATGATAGAAACACTGTTGACAATTTTCAGCAAGTTGTAATACAGAAATAAACAGTTTTTCACAAACAAGGTCTAAATAATGTTTGATGCACTCTGTAAGTACCATTTTTGCTGTACTGTTTAAACTCGATGAAAGGAACATTGTTGACACTTTTCAGCAAGAAGCAATCATGAAATACAGATTTTTAAAAAATCACAAACAAGGTCTAAATCATGTTTGATGCACTCTGTAAGTTCAATTTTTGCTGTACTGTTTAAACTCGATGAAAGGAACATTGTTGACACTTTTCAGCAAGTTGCAATCATGTAATACAGAAATAAACAGTTTTTCACAAACAAGGTCTAAATAATGTTTGATGCACTCTGAAAGTACCATTTTTGCTGTACTGTTTAAACTCGATGAAAGGAACATTGTTGACACTTTTCAGCAAGTTGCAATCATGTAATACAGAAATAAACAGTTTTTCACAAACAAGTATATGCATATTCTAGTTACTGGGTAGGAGTGGTAACCAGATGAAATCGGGTATGTTTTTTATCCAGCCGTGTCAATGCTGCCCCCTAGCCCTAACAGGATAAAGACTTTCTCACAAACAAGGTCTAAATCTGTAAGTACAATTTTGCTGTACTGCTTAATCAGGATGATAGAAACACTGTTGACACTTTTCAGCAAGTTGTAATACAGAAATAAACAGTTTTTCACAAACAAGGTCTAAATAATGTTTGATGCACTCTGTAAGTACCATTTTTGCTGTACTGTTTAAACTCGATGAAAGGAACATTGTTGACACTTTTAGCAAGTTGCAATCATGTAATACAGAAATAAACAGTTTTTCACAAACAAGGTCTAAGTCATGTAAGTACAATTTTGTTGTACAGCTTAATCAGGATGATAGAAACACTGTTGACACTTTTCAGCAAGTTGTAATACAGAAATAAACAGTTTTTCACAAACAAGGTCTAAACAATGTTTGATGCACTCTGAAAGTACCATTTTTGCTGTACTGTTTAAACTCGATGAAAGGAACATTGTTGACACTTTTCAGCAAGTTGCAATCATGTAATACAGAAATAAACAGTTTTTCAAAAAAAAGGTCTAAGTCATGTTTGAGTCACTTCTAAGTACCATTTTGCTGTACTGTTTAAACTCGATGAAAGGAACATTGTTGACACTTTTCAGCAAGTTGCAATCATGTAATACAGAAATAAACAGTTTTTCACAAACAAGGTCTAAGTCATGTAAGTACAATTTTGCTGTACAGCTTAATCAGGATGATAGAAACACTGTTGACACTTTTCAGCAAGTTGTAATACAGAAATAAACAGTTTTTCAAAAACAAGGTCTAAGTCATGTTTGAGTCACTCTGTAATTACCATTTTGCTGTACTGTTTAAGCTCGATGAAAGGAACATTGTTGACACTTTTCATCAAGTTGCAATCATGTAATACAGAAATAAACCGTTTTTCACAAACAAGGTCTAAGTCATATAAGTACAATTTTGCTGTACTGCTTAATCAGGATGATAGAAACATTGTTGACACTTTTCAGCAAGTTGCAATCATGTAATACAGAAATAAACAGTTTTTCAAAAACAAGGTCTAAGTCATGTTTGAGTCACTCTCTAAGTACCATTTTGCTGTACTGTTTAACCTCAGTGAAAGGAACATTGTTGACACTTTTCAGCAAGTTGCAATCATGAAATACAGAAATAAAGAGTTTCTCACAAACAAGGTCTAAATCTGTAAGTACAATTTTGCTGTACTGCTTAATCAGGATGATAGAAACACTGTTGACAATTTTCAGCAAGTTGTAATACAGAAATAAACAGTTTTTCACAAACAAGGTCTAAATAATGTTTGATGCACTCTGTAAGTACCATTTTTGCTGTACTGTTTAAACTCGATGAAAGGAACATTGTTGACACTTTTCAGCAAGAAGCAATCATGAAATACAGATTTTTAAAAAATCACAAACAAGGTCTAAATCATGTTTGATGCACTCTGTAAGTTCAATTTTTGCTGTACTGTTTAAACTCGATGAAAGGAACATTGTTGACACTTTTCAGCAAGTTGCAATCATGTAATACAGAAATAAACAGTTTTTCACAAACAAGGTCTAAATAATGTTTGATGCACTCTGAAAGTACCATTTTTGCTGTACTGTTTAAACTCGAGGAAAGGAACATTGTTGACACTTTTCAGCAAGTTGCAATCATGTAATACAGAAATAAACAGTTTTTCACAAACAAGGTCTAAGTCATGTAAGTACAATTTTGCTGTACAGCTTAATCAGGATGATAGAAACACTGTTGACACTTTTCAGCAAGTTGTAATACAGAAATAAACAGTTTTTCACAAACAAGGTCTAAATAATGTTTGATGCACTCTGAAAGTACCATTGTTGCTGTACTGTTTAAACTCGATGAAAGGAACATTGTTGACACTTTTCAGCAAGTTGCAATCATGTAATACAGAAATAAACAGTTTTTCAAGAAAAAGGTCTAAGTCATGTTTGAGTCACTTCTAAGTACCATTTTGCTGTACTGTTTAAACTCGATGAAAGGAACATTGTTGACACTTTTCAGCAAGTTGCAATCATGTAATACAGAAATAAACAGTTTTTCACAAACAATGTCTAAGTCATGTATTTACAATTTTGCTGTACAGCTTAATCAGGATGATAGAAACACTGTTGACACTTTTCAGCAAGTTGTAATACAGAAATAAACAGTTTTTCAAAAACAAGGTCTAAGTCATGTTTGAGTCACTCTCTAAGTACCATTTTGCTGTACTGTTTAACCTCAGTGAAAGGAACATTGTTGACACTTTTCAGCAAGTTGCAATCATGAAATACAGAAATAAAGAGTTTCTCACAAACAAGGTCTAAATCTGTAAGTACAATTTTGCTGTACTGCTAAATCAGGATGATAGAAACACTGTTGACACTTTTCAGCAAGTTGTAATACAGAAATAAACAGTTTTTCACAAACAAGGTCTAAGTCATGTTTGAGTCACTCTCTAAGTACCATTTTGCTGTACTGTTTAACCTCAGTGAAAGGAACATTGTTGACACTTTTCAGCAAGTTGCAATCATGAAATACAGAAATAAAGAGTTTCTCACAAACAAGGTCTAAATCTGTAAGTACAATTTTGCTGTACTGCTTAATCAGGATGATAGAAACACTGTTGACAATTTTCAGCAAGTTGTAATACAGAAATAAACAGTTTTTCACAAACAAGGTCTAAATAATGTTTGATGCACTCTGTAAGTACCATTTTTGCTGTACTGTTTAAACTCGATGAAAGGAACATTGTTGACACTTTTCAGCAAGAAGCAATCATGAAATACAGATTTAAAAAAAATCACAAACAAGGTCTAAATCATGTTTGATGCACTCTGTAAGTTCAATTTTTGCTGTACTGTTTAAACTCGATGAAAGGAACATTGTTGACACTTTTCAGCAAGTTGCAATCATGTAATACAGAAATAAACAGTTTTTCACAAACAAGGTCTAAATAATGTTTGATGCACTCTGAAAGTACCATTTTTGCTGTACTGTTTAAACTCGATGAAAGGAACATTGTTGACACTTTTCAGCAAGTTGCAATCATGTAATACAGAAATAAACAGTTTTTCACAAACAAGGTCTAAGTCATGTAAGTACAATTTTGCTGTACAGCTTAATCAGGATGATAGAAACACTGTTGACACTTTTCAGCAAGTTGTAATACAGAAATAAACAGTTTTTCACAAACAAGGTCTAAATAATGTTTGATGCACTCTGAAAGTACCATTGTTGCTGTACTGTTTAAACTCGATGAAAGGAACATTGTTGACACTTTTCAGCAAGTTGCAATCATGTAATACAGAAATAAACAGTTTTTCAAGAAAAAGGTCTAAGTCATGTTTGAGTCACTTCTAAGTACCATTTTGCTGTACTGTTTAAACTCGATGAAAGGAACATTGTTGACACTTTTCAGCAAGTTGCAATCATGTAATACAGAAATAAACAGTTTTTCACAAACAATGTCTAAGTCATGTATTTACAATTTTGCTGTACAGCTTAATCAGGATGATAGAAACACTGTTGACACTTTTCAGCAAGTTGTAATACAGAAATAAACAGTTTTTCAAAAACAAGGTCTAAGTCATGTTTGAGTCACTCTCTAAGTACCATTTTGCTGTACTGTTTAACCTCAGTGAAAGGAACATTGTTGACACTTTTCAGCAAGTTGCAATCATGAAATACAGAAATAAAGAGTTTCTCACAAACAAGGTCTAAATCTGTAAGTACAATTTTGCTGTACTGCTAAATCAGGATGATAGAAACACTGTTGACACTTTTCAGCAAGTTGTAATACAGAAATAAACAGTTTTTCACAAACAAGGTCTAAATAATGTTTGATGCACTCTGTAAGTACCATTTTTGCTGTACTGTTTAAACTCGATGAAAGGAACATTGTTGACACTTTTCAGCAAGTTGCAATCATGTAATACAGAAATAAACAGTTTTTCACAAACAAGGTCTAAATCATGTAAGTACAATTTTGCTGTACTGCTTAATCAGGATGATAGAAACATTGTTGACACTTTTCAGCAAGTTGCAATCATGTAATACAGAAATAAACAAGTTTTTCAAAAACAAGGTCTAAGTCATGTTTGAGTCACTCTCTAAGTACCATTTTGCTGTACTGTTTAAACTCAATGAAAGGAACATTGTTGACACTTTTCAGCAAGTTGCAATCATGAAATAAAGAAATAAAGAGTTTCTCACAAACAAGGTCTAAATCATGTAAGTACAATTTTGCTGTACTGCTTAATCAGGATGATAGAAACACTGTTGACACTTTTCAGCAAGTTGTAATACAGAAATAAACAGTTTTTAAAAAACAAGGTCTCAGTCATGTTTGAGTCACTCTGTAAGTACCATTTTGCTGTACTGTTTAAGCTCGATGAAAGGAACATTGTTGACACTTTTCAGCAAGTTGCAATCATGTAATACAGAAATAAACAGTTTTTCACAAACAATGTCTAAGTCATGTAAGTACAATTTTGCTGTACAGCTTAATCAGGATGATAGAAACACTGTTGACACTTTTCAGCAAGTTGTAATACAGAAATAAACAGTTTTTCAAACACAAGGTCTAAGTCATGTTTGAGTCACTCTGTAATTACCATTTTGCTGTACTGTTTAAGCTCGATGAAAGGAACATTGTTGACACTTTTCAGCAAGTTGCAATCATGTAATACAGAAATAAACAGTTTTTCACAAACAAGGTCTAAGTCATGTAAGTACAATTTTTCTGTAGTGATAAATCAGGATGATAGAAACATTGTTGACACTTTTCAGCAAGTTGCAATCATGTAATACAGAAATAAACAGTTTTTCAAAAACAAGGTCTAAGTCATGTTTGAGTCACTCTGAAAGTACCATTTTTGCTGTACTGTTTAAACTCGATGAAAGGAACATTGTTGACACTTTTCAGCAAGTTGCAATCATGTAATACAGAAATAAACAGTTTTTCACAAACAAGGTCTAAGTCATGTAAGTTCAATTTTGCTGTACAGCTTAATCAGGATGATAGAAACACTGTTGACACTTTTCAGCAAGTTGTAATACAGAAATAAACAGTTTTTCACAAACAAGGTCTAAATAATATTTGATGCACTCTGAAAGTACCATTTTTGCTGTACTGTTTAAACTCGATGAAAGGAACATTGTTGACACTTTTCAGCAAGTTGCAATCATGTAATACAGAAATAAACAGTTTTTCACAAACAAGGTCTAACTCATGTAAGTTCAATTTTGCTGTACAGCTTAATCACGATGATAGAAACACTGTTGACACTTTTCAGCAAGTTGTAATACAGAAATAAACAGTTTTTCACAAACAAGGTCTAAATAATGTTTGAGTCACTCTGTAAGTACCATTTTGCTGTACTGTTTAAGCTCGATGAAAGGAACATTGTTGACACTTTTCAGCAAGTTGCAATCATGTAATACAGAAATAAACAGTTTTTCACAAACAATGTCTAAGTCATGTAAGTACAATTTTGCTGTACAGCTTAATCAGGATGATAGAAACACTGTTGACACTTTTCAGCAAGTTGTAATACAGAAATAAACAGTTTTTCAAACACAAGGTCTAAGTCATGTTTGAGTCACTCTGTAATTACCATTTTGCTGTACTGTTTAAGCTCGATGAAAGGAACATTGTTGACACTTTTCAGCAAGTTGCAATCATGTAATACAGAAATAAACAGTTTTTCACAAACAAGGTCTAAGTCATGTAAGTACAATTTTTCTGTACTGATAAATCAGGATGATAGAAACATTGTTGACACTTTTCAGCAAGTTGCAATCATGTAATACAGAAATAAACAGTTTTTCAAAAACAAGGTCTAAGTCATGTTTGAGTCACTCTGAAAGTACCATTTTTGCTGTACTGTTTAAACTCGATGAAAGGAACATTGTTGACACTTTTCAGCAAGTTGCAATCATGTAATACAGAAATAAACAGTTTTTCACAAACAAGGTCTAAGTCATGTAAGTTCAATTTTGCTGTACAGCTTAATCAGGATGATAGAAACACTGTTGACACTTTTCAGCAAGTTGTAATACAGAAATAAACAGTTTTTCAAAAACAAGGTCTAAGTCATGTTTGAGTCACTCTGAAAGTACCATTTTTGCTGTACTGTTTAAACTCGATGAAAGGAACATTGTTGACACTTTTCAGCAAGTTGCAATCATGTAATACAGAAATAAACAGTTTTTCACAAACAAGGTCTAAGTCATGTAAGTTCAATTTTGCTGTACAGCTTAATCAGGATGATAGAAACACTGTTGACACTTTTCAGCAAGTTGTAATACAGAAATAAACAGTTTTTCACAAACAAGGTCTAAATAATATTTGATGCACTCTGAAAGTACCATTTTTGCTGTACTGTTTAAACTCGATGAAAGGAACATTGTTGACACTTTTCAGCAAGTTGCAATCATGTAATACAGAAATAAACAGTTTCTCACAAACAAGGTCTAAATCTGTAAGTACAATTTTGCTGTACTGCTTAATCAGGATGATAGAAACACTGTTGACAATTTTCAGCAAGTTGTAATACAGAAATAAACAGTTTTTCACAAACAAGGTCTAAATAATGTTTGATGCACTCTGTAAGTACCATTTTTGCTGTACTGTTTAAACTCGATGAAAGGAACATTGTTGACACTTTTCAGCAAGAAGCAATCATGAAATACAGATTTTAAAAAAATCACAAACAAGGTCTAAATCATGTTTGATGCACTCTGTAAGTTCAATTTTTGCTGTACTGTTTAAACTCGATGAAAGGAACATTGTTGACACTTTTCAGCAAGTTGCAATCATGTAATACAGAAATAAACAGTTTTTCACAAACAAGGTCTAAATAATGTTTGATGCACTCTGAAAGTACCATTTTTGCTGTACTGTTTAAACTCGATGAAAGGAACATTGTTGACACTTTTCAGCAAGTTGCAATCATGTAATACAGAAATAAACAGTTTTTCACAAACAAGTATATGCATATTCTAGTTACTGGGTAGGAGTGGTAACCAGATGAAATCGGGTATGTTTTTTATCCAGCCGTGTCAATGCTGCCCCCTAGCCCTAACAGGATAAAGACTTTCTCACAAACAAGGTCTAAATCTGTAAGTACAATTTTGCTGTACTGCTTAATCAGGATGATAGAAACACTGTTGACACTTTTCAGCAAGTTGTAATACAGAAATAAACAGTTTTTCACAAACAAGGTCTAAATAATGTTTGATGCACTCTGTAAGTACCATTTTTGCTGTACTGTTTAAACTCGATGAAAGGAACATTGTTGACACTTTTAGCAAGTTGCAATCATGTAATACAGAAATAAACAGTTTTTCACAAACAAGGTCTAAGTCATGTAAGTACAATTTTGTTGTACAGCTTAATCAGGATGATAGAAACACTGTTGACACTTTTCAGCAAGTTGTAATACAGAAATAAACAGTTTTTCACAAACAAGGTCTAAACAATGTTTGATGCACTCTGAAAGTACCATTTTTGCTGTACTGTTTAAACTCGATGAAAGGAACATTGTTGACACTTTTCAGCAAGTTGCAATCATGTAATACAGAAATAAACAGTTTTTCACAAACAAGGTCTAAGTCATGTAAGTACAATTTTGCTGTACAGCTTAATCAGGATGATAGAAACACTGTTGACACTTTTCAGCAAGTTGTAATACAGAAATAAACAGTTTTTCACAAACAAGGTCTAAATAATGTTTGATGCACTCTGAAAGTACCATTGTTGCTGTACTGTTTAAACTCGATGAAAGGAACATTGTTGACACTTTTCAGCAAGTTGCAATCATGTAATACAGAAATAAACAGTTTTTCAAAAAAAAGGTCTAAGTCATGTTTGAGTCACTTCTAAGTACCATTTTGCTGTACTGTTTAAACTCGATGAAAGGAACATTGTTGACACTTTTCAGCAAGTTGCAATCATGTAATACAGAAATAAACAGTTTTTCACAAACAAGGTCTAAGTCATGTAAGTACAATTTTGCTGTACAGCTTAATCAGGATGATAGAAACACTGTTGACACTTTTCAGCAAGTTGTAATACAGAAATAAACAGTTTTTCAAAAACAAGGTCTAAGTCATGTTTGAGTCACTCTGTAATTACCATTTTGCTGTACTGTTTAAGCTCGATGAAAGGAACATTGTTGACACTTTTCATCAAGTTGCAATCATGTAATACAGAAATAAACCGTTTTTCACAAACAAGGTCTAAGTCATATAAGTACAATTTTGCTGTACTGCTTAATCAGGATGATAGAAACATTGTTGACACTTTTCAGCAAGTTGCAATCATGTAATACAGAAATAAACAGTTTTTCAAAAACAAGGTCTAAGTCATGTTTGAGTCACTCTCTAAGTACCATTTTGCTGTACTGTTTAACCTCAGTGAAAGGAACATTGTTGACACTTTTCAGCAAGTTGCAATCATGAAATACAGAAATAAAGAGTTTCTCACAAACAAGGTCTAAATCTGTAAGTACAATTTTGCTGTACTGCTTAATCAGGATGATAGAAACACTGTTGACAATTTTCAGCAAGTTGTAATACAGAAATAAACAGTTTTTCACAAACAAGGTCTAAATAATGTTTGATGCACTCTGTAAGTACCATTTTTGCTGTACTGTTTAAACTCGATGAAAGGAACATTGTTGACACTTTTCAGCAAGAAGCAATCATGAAATACAGATTTTTAAAAAATCACAAACAAGGTCTAAATCATGTTTGATGCACTCTGTAAGTTCAATTTTTGCTGTACTGTTTAAACTCGATGAAAGGAACATTGTTGACACTTTTCAGCAAGTTGCAATCATGTAATACAGAAATAAACAGTTTTTCACAAACAAGGTCTAAATAATGTTTGATGCACTCTGAAAGTACCATTTTTGCTGTACTGTTTAAACTCGAGGAAAGGAACATTGTTGACACTTTTCAGCAAGTTGCAATCATGTAATACAGAAATAAACAGTTTTTCACAAACAAGGTCTAAGTCATGTAAGTACAATTTTGCTGTACAGCTTAATCAGGATGATAGAAACACTGTTGACACTTTTCAGCAAGTTGTAATACAGAAATAAACAGTTTTTCACAAACAAGGTCTAAATAATGTTTGATGCACTCTGAAAGTACCATTGTTGCTGTACTGTTTAAACTCGATGAAAGGAACATTGTTGACACTTTTCAGCAAGTTGCAATCATGTAATACAGAAATAAACAGTTTTTCAAGAAAAAGGTCTAAGTCATGTTTGAGTCACTTCTAAGTACCATTTTGCTGTACTGTTTAAACTCGATGAAAGGAACATTGTTGACACTTTTCAGCAAGTTGCAATCATGTAATACAGAAATAAACAGTTTTTCACAAACAATGTCTAAGTCATGTATTTACAATTTTGCTGTACAGCTTAATCAGGATGATAGAAACACTGTTGACACTTTTCAGCAAGTTGTAATACAGAAATAAACAGTTTTTCAAAAACAAGGTCTAAGTCATGTTTGAGTCACTCTCTAAGTACCATTTTGCTGTACTGTTTAACCTCAGTGAAAGGAACATTGTTGACACTTTTCAGCAAGTTGCAATCATGAAATACAGAAATAAAGAGTTTCTCACAAACAAGGTCTAAATCTGTAAGTACAATTTTGCTGTACTGCTAAATCAGGATGATAGAAACACTGTTGACACTTTTCAGCAAGTTGTAATACAGAAATAAACAGTTTTTCACAAACAAGGTCTAAGTCATGTTTGAGTCACTCTCTAAGTACCATTTTGCTGTACTGTTTAACCTCAGTGAAAGGAACATTGTTGACACTTTTCAGCAAGTTGCAATCATGAAATACAGAAATAAAGAGTTTCTCACAAACAAGGTCTAAATCTGTAAGTACAATTTTGCTGTACTGCTTAATCAGGATGATAGAAACACTGTTGACAATTTTCAGCAAGTTGTAATACAGAAATAAACAGTTTTTCACAAACAAGGTCTAAATAATGTTTGATGCACTCTGTAAGTACCATTTTTGCTGTACTGTTTAAACTCGATGAAAGGAACATTGTTGACACTTTTCAGCAAGAAGCAATCATGAAATACAGATTTAAAAAAAATCACAAACAAGGTCTAAATCATGTTTGATGCACTCTGTAAGTTCAATTTTTGCTGTACTGTTTAAACTCGATGAAAGGAACATTGTTGACACTTTTCAGCAAGTTGCAATCATGTAATACAGAAATAAACAGTTTTTCACAAACAAGGTCTAAATAATGTTTGATGCACTCTGAAAGTACCATTTTTGCTGTACTGTTTAAACTCGATGAAAGGAACATTGTTGACACTTTTCAGCAAGTTGCAATCATGTAATACAGAAATAAACAGTTTTTCACAAACAAGGTCTAAGTCATGTAAGTACAATTTTGCTGTACAGCTTAATCAGGATGATAGAAACACTGTTGACACTTTTCAGCAAGTTGTAATACAGAAATAAACAGTTTTTCACAAACAAGGTCTAAATAATGTTTGATGCACTCTGAAAGTACCATTGTTGCTGTACTGTTTAAACTCGATGAAAGGAACATTGTTGACACTTTTCAGCAAGTTGCAATCATGTAATACAGAAATAAACAGTTTTTCAAGAAAAAGGTCTAAGTCATGTTTGAGTCACTTCTAAGTACCATTTTGCTGTACTGTTTAAACTCGATGAAAGGAACATTGTTGACACTTTTCAGCAAGTTGCAATCATGTAATACAGAAATAAACAGTTTTTCACAAACAATGTCTAAGTCATGTATTTACAATTTTGCTGTACAGCTTAATCAGGATGATAGAAACACTGTTGACACTTTTCAGCAAGTTGTAATACAGAAATAAACAGTTTTTCAAAAACAAGGTCTAAGTCATGTTTGAGTCACTCTCTAAGTACCATTTTGCTGTACTGTTTAACCTCAGTGAAAGGAACATTGTTGACACTTTTCAGCAAGTTGCAATCATGAAATACAGAAATAAAGAGTTTCTCACAAACAAGGTCTAAATCTGTAAGTACAATTTTGCTGTACTGCTAAATCAGGATGATAGAAACACTGTTGACACTTTTCAGCAAGTTGTAATACAGAAATAAACAGTTTTTCACAAACAAGGTCTAAATAATGTTTGATGCACTCTGTAAGTACCATTTTTGCTGTACTGTTTAAACTCGATGAAAGGAACATTGTTGACACTTTTCAGCAAGTTGCAATCATGTAATACAGAAATAAACAGTTTTTCACAAACAAGGTCTAAATCATGTAAGTACAATTTTGCTGTACTGCTTAATCAGGATGATAGAAACATTGTTGACACTTTTCAGCAAGTTGCAATCATGTAATACAGAAATAAACAAGTTTTTCAAAAACAAGGTCTAAGTCATGTTTGAGTCACTCTCTAAGTACCATTTTGCTGTACTGTTTAAACTCAATGAAAGGAACATTGTTGACACTTTTCAGCAAGTTGCAATCATGAAATAAAGAAATAAAGAGTTTCTCACAAACAAGGTCTAAATCATGTAAGTACAATTTTGCTGTACTGCTTAATCAGGATGATAGAAACACTGTTGACACTTTTCAGCAAGTTGTAATACAGAAATAAACAGTTTTTAAAAAACAAGGTCTCAGTCATGTTTGAGTCACTCTGTAAGTACCATTTTGCTGTACTGTTTAAGCTCGATGAAAGGAACATTGTTGACACTTTTCAGCAAGTTGCAATCATGTAATACAGAAATAAACAGTTTTTCACAAACAATGTCTAAGTCATGTAAGTACAATTTTGCTGTACAGCTTAATCAGGATGATAGAAACACTGTTGACACTTTTCAGCAAGTTGTAATACAGAAATAAACAGTTTTTCAAACACAAGGTCTAAGTCATGTTTGAGTCACTCTGTAATTACCATTTTGCTGTACTGTTTAAGCTCGATGAAAGGAACATTGTTGACACTTTTCAGCAAGTTGCAATCATGTAATACAGAAATAAACAGTTTTTCACAAACAAGGTCTAAGTCATGTAAGTACAATTTTTCTGTAGTGATAAATCAGGATGATAGAAACATTGTTGACACTTTTCAGCAAGTTGCAATCATGTAATACAGAAATAAACAGTTTTTCAAAAACAAGGTCTAAGTCATGTTTGAGTCACTCTGAAAGTACCATTTTTGCTGTACTGTTTAAACTCGATGAAAGGAACATTGTTGACACTTTTCAGCAAGTTGCAATCATGTAATACAGAAATAAACAGTTTTTCACAAACAAGGTCTAAGTCATGTAAGTTCAATTTTGCTGTACAGCTTAATCAGGATGATAGAAACACTGTTGACACTTTTCAGCAAGTTGTAATACAGAAATAAACAGTTTTTCACAAACAAGGTCTAAATAATATTTGATGCACTCTGAAAGTACCATTTTTGCTGTACTGTTTAAACTCGATGAAAGGAACATTGTTGACACTTTTCAGCAAGTTGCAATCATGTAATACAGAAATAAACAGTTTTTCACAAACAAGGTCTAACTCATGTAAGTTCAATTTTGCTGTACAGCTTAATCACGATGATAGAAACACTGTTGACACTTTTCAGCAAGTTGTAATACAGAAATAAACAGTTTTTCACAAACAAGGTCTAAATAATGTTTGAGTCACTCTGTAAGTACCATTTTGCTGTACTGTTTAAGCTCGATGAAAGGAACATTGTTGACACTTTTCAGCAAGTTGCAATCATGTAATACAGAAATAAACAGTTTTTCACAAACAATGTCTAAGTCATGTAAGTACAATTTTGCTGTACAGCTTAATCAGGATGATAGAAACACTGTTGACACTTTTCAGCAAGTTGTAATACAGAAATAAACAGTTTTTCAAACACAAGGTCTAAGTCATGTTTGAGTCACTCTGTAATTACCATTTTGCTGTACTGTTTAAGCTCGATGAAAGGAACATTGTTGACACTTTTCAGCAAGTTGCAATCATGTAATACAGAAATAAACAGTTTTTCACAAACAAGGTCTAAGTCATGTAAGTACAATTTTTCTGTACTGATAAATCAGGATGATAGAAACATTGTTGACACTTTTCAGCAAGTTGCAATCATGTAATACAGAAATAAACAGTTTTTCAAAAACAAGGTCTAAGTCATGTTTGAGTCACTCTGAAAGTACCATTTTTGCTGTACTGTTTAAACTCGATGAAAGGAACATTGTTGACACTTTTCAGCAAGTTGCAATCATGTAATACAGAAATAAACAGTTTTTCACAAACAAGGTCTAAGTCATGTAAGTTCAATTTTGCTGTACAGCTTAATCAGGATGATAGAAACACTGTTGACACTTTTCAGCAAGTTGTAATACAGAAATAAACAGTTTTTCAAAAACAAGGTCTAAGTCATGTTTGAGTCACTCTGAAAGTACCATTTTTGCTGTACTGTTTAAACTCGATGAAAGGAACATTGTTGACACTTTTCAGCAAGTTGCAATCATGTAATACAGAAATAAACAGTTTTTCACAAACAAGGTCTAAGTCATGTAAGTTCAATTTTGCTGTACAGCTTAATCAGGATGATAGAAACACTGTTGACACTTTTCAGCAAGTTGTAATACAGAAATAAACAGTTTTTCACAAACAAGGTCTAAATAATATTTGATGCACTCTGAAAGTACCATTTTTGCTGTACTGTTTAAACTCGATGAAAGGAACATTGTTGACACTTTTCAGCAAGTTGCAATCATGTAATACAGAAATAAACAGTTTTTCACAAACAAGGTCTAACTCATGTAAGTTCAATTTTGCTGTACAGCTTAATCACGATGATAGAAACACTGTTGACACTTTTCAGCAAGTTGTAATACAGAAATAAACAGTTTTTCACAAACAAGGTCTAAATAATGTTTGAGTCACTCTGTAAGTACCATTTTGCTGTACTGTTTAAGCTCGATGAAAGGAACATTGTTGACACTTTTCAGCAAGTTGCAATCATGTAATACAGAAATAAACAGTTTTTCACAAACAATGTCTAAGTCATGTAAGTACAATTTTGCTGTACAGCTTAATCAGGATGATAGAAACACTGTTGACACTTTTCAGCAAGTTGTAATACAGAAATAAACAGTTTTTCAAACACAAGGTCTAAGTCATGTTTGAGTCACTCTGTAATTACCATTTTGCTGTACTGTTTAAGCTCGATGAAAGGAACATTGTTGACACTTTTCAGCAAGTTGCAATCATGTAATACAGAAATAAACAGTTTTTCACAAACAAGGTCTAAGTCATGTAAGTACAATTTTTCTGTACTGATAAATCAGGATGATAGAAACATTGTTGACACTTTTCAGCAAGTTGCAATCATGTAATACAGAAATAAACAGTTTTTCAAAAACAAGGTCTAAGTCATGTTTGAGTCACTCTGAAAGTACCATTTTTGCTGTACTGTTTAAACTCGATGAAAGGAACATTGTTGACACTTTTCAGCAAGTTGCAATCATGTAATACAGAAATAAACAGTTTTTCACAAACAAGGTCTAAGTCATGTAAGTTCAATTTTGCTGTACAGCTTAATCAGGATGATAGAAACACTGTTGACACTTTTCAGCAAGTTGTAATACAGAAATAAACAGTTTTTCAAAAACAAGGTCTAAGTCATGTTTGAGTCACTCTGTAATTACCATTTTGCTGTACTGTTTAAGCTCGATGAAAGGAACATTGTTGACACTTTTCAGCAAGTTGCAATCATGAAATACAGATTTAAAAAAATTCACAAACAAGGTCTAAATCATGTTTGATGCACTCTGTAAGTTACATTTTTGCTGTACTGTTTAAACTCGATGAAAGGAACATTGTTGACACTTTTCAGCAAGTTGCAATCATGTAATACAGAAATAAACCGTTTTTCACAAACAAGGTCTAAATCATGTAAGTACAATTTTGCTGTACTGCTTAATCAGGATGATAGAAATATTGTTGACACTTTTCAGCAAGTTGCAATCATGTAATACAGAAATAAACAAGTTTTTCAAAAACAAGGTCTAAGTCATGTTTGAGTCACTCTCTAAGTACCATTTTGCTGTACTGTTTAAACTCAATGAAAGGAACATTGTTGACACTTTTCAGCAAGTTGCAATCATGAAATAAAGAAATAAAGAGTTTCTCACAAACAAGGTCTAAATCATGTAAGTACAATTTTGCTGTACTGCTTAATCAGGATGATAGAAACACTGTTGACACTTTTCAGCAACTTGTAATACAGAAATAAACAGTTTTTCAAAAACAAGGTCTCAGTCATGTTTGAGTCACTCTGTAAGTACCATTTTGCTGTACTGTTTAAGCTCGATGAAAGGAACATTGTTGACACTTTTCAGCAAGTTGCAATCATGTAATACAGAAATAAACAGTTTTTCACAAACAAGGTCAAAATCATGTAAGTACAATTTTGCTGTACTGCTTAAAGCTTGTTTGTGAAAAGCAACTTGCTGAAAAGTGTCAACAATGTTCCTTTCATCGAGCTTAAACAGTACAGCAAAATGGTACTTACAGAGTGACTCAAACATGGCTTAGACCTTGTTTTTCAAAAACTGTTTATTTCTGTATTACATGATTGCAACTTGCTGAAAAGTGTCAACAATGTTCCTTTCATCGAGTTTAAACAGTTCAGCAAAAATGGTACTTACAGAGTGCATCAAACATTATTTAGACCTTGTTTGTGAAAAACTGTTTATTTCTGTATTACAACTTGCTGAAAATTGTCAACAGTGTTTCTATCATCCTGATTAAGCAGTACAGCAAAATTGTACTTACATGACTTAGACCTTGTTTTTGAAAAACTGTTTATTTCTGTATTACATGATTGCAACTTGCTGAAAAGTGTCAACAGTGTTCCTATCATCCTGATTAAGCAGTACAGAATAATTGTACTTAGACATTGTTTTTGAAAAACTGTTTTTTTCTGTATTACATGATTGCAACTTGCTGAAAAGTGTCAACAATGTTCCTTTCATCGAGTTTAAACAGTACAGCAAAAATAGTACTTACAGAGTGCATCAAACATTATTTAGACCTTGTTTGTGAAAAACTGTTTATTTCTGTATTACACCTTGCTGAAAAGTGTCAACAGTGTTTCTATCATCCTGATTAAGCAGTACAGCAAAATTGTACTTACATGACTTAGACCTTGTTTGTGAAAAACTGTTTTTTTCTGTATTACATGATTGCAACTTGCAACTTGCTGAAAAGTGTCAACAATGTTCCTTTCATCGAGTTTAAACAGTACAGCAAAAATAGTACTTACAGAGTGCATCAAACATTATTTAGACCTTGTTTGTGAAAAACTGTTTATTTCTGTATTACAACTTGCTGAAAAGTGTCAACAGTGTTTCTATCATCCTGATTAAGCAGTACAGCAAAATTGTACTTACATGACTTAGACCTTGTTTGTGAAAAACTGTTTTTTTCTGTATTACATGATTGCAACTTGCTGAAAAGTGTCAACAGTGTTCCTATCATCCTGATTAAGCAGTACAGCAGAAATGGACTATCAGAGTGCATCAAACATGATTTAGAACTTGTTTGTGAAAAACTGTTTTTTTCTGTATTTCATGATTGCAACTTGCTGAAAAGTGTCAACAATGTTCCTTTCATCGAGCTTAAACAGTACAGCAAAATGGTACTTACATGACTTAGACCTTGTTTGTGAAAAACTGTTTTTTTCTGTATTTCATGATTGCAACTTGCTGAAAAGTGTCAACAATGTTCCTTTCATCGAGCTTAAACAGTACAGCAAAATGGTACTTACAGAGTGACTCAAACATGGCTTAGACCTTGTTTTTGAAAAACTGTTTATTTCTGTATTACATGATTGCAACTTGCTGAAAAGTGTCAACAGTGTTCCTATCATCCTGATTAAGCAGTACAGCAGAAATGGACTATCAGAGTGCATCAAACATGATTTAGAACTTGTTTGTGAAAAACTGTTTTTTTCTGTATTTCATGATTGCAACTTGCTGAAAAGTGTCAACAATGTTCCTTTCATCGAGCTTAAACAGTACAGCAAAATGGTACTTACATTACTTAGACCTTGTTTGTGAAAAACTGTTTTTTTCTGTATTTCATGATTGCAACTTGTTGAAAAGTGTCAACAATGTTCCTTTCATCGAGCTTAAACAGTACAGCAAAATGGTACTTACAGAGTGACTCAAACATGGCTTAGACCTTGTTTTTGAAAAACTGTTTATTTCTGTATTACATGATTGCAACTTGCTGAAAAGTGTCAACAGTGTTCCTATCATCCTGATTAAGCAGTACAGCAGAAATGGACTATCAGAGTGCATCAAACATGATTTAGACCTTGTTTGTGAAAAACTGTTTTTTTCTGTATTTCATGATTGCAACTTGCTGAAAAGTGTCAACAATGTTCCTTTCATCGAGTTTAAACAGTACAGCAAAAATAGTACTTACAGAGTGCATCAAACATTATTTAGACCTTGTTTGTGAAAAACGGTTTATTTCTGTATTACAACTTGCTGAAAAGTGTCAACAGTGTTTCTATCATCCTGATTAAGCAGTACAGCAAAATTGTACTTACATGACTTAGACCTTGTTTGTGAAAATCTGTTTTTTTCTGTATTTCATGATTGCAACTGCTGAAAAGTGTCAACAATGTTCCTTTCATCGAGCTTAAACAGTACAGCAAAATGGTACTTACAGAGTGACTCAAACATGGCTTAGACCTTGTTTTTGAAAAACTGTTTATTTCTGTATTACATGATTGCAACTTGCTGAAAAGTGTCAACAGTGTTCCTATCATCCTGATTAAGCAGTACAGCAGAAATGGACTATCAGAGTGCATCAAACATGATTTAGACCTTGTTTGTGAAAAACTGTTTTTTTCTGTATTTCATGATTGCAACTTGCTGAAAAGTGTCAACAATGTTCCTTTCATCGAGCTTAAACAGTACAGCAAAATGGTTGGTACTTTCAGTGACTCAAACATGACTTAGACCTTGTTTTTGAAAAACTGTTTATTTCTGTATTACATGATTGCAACTTGCAACTTGATGAAAAGTGTCAACAATGTTCCTTTCATCGAGTTTAAACAGTACAGCAAAAATAGTACTTACAGAGTGCATCAAACATTATTTAGACCTTGTTTGTGAAAAACTGTTTATTTCTGTATTACAACTTGCTGAAAAGTGTCAACAGTGTTTCTATCATCCTGATTAAGCAGTACAGCAAAATTGTACTTACATGACTTAGACCTTGTTTGTGAAAAACTGTTTTTTTCTGTATTTCATGATTGCAACTTGCTGAAAAGTGTCAACAATGTTCCTTTCATCGAGCTTAAACAGTACAGCAAAAATAGTACTTACAGAGTGCATCAAACATTATTTAGACCTTGTTTGTGAAAAACTGTTTATTTCTGTATTACAACTTGCTGAAAAGTGTCAACAGTGTTTCTATCATCCTGATTAAGCAGTACAGCAAAATTGTACTTACATGACTTAGACCTTGTTTGTGAAAAACTGTTTTTTTCTGTATTTCATTTCTAGCAACTTGCATTAAAGTGTCAACAACTGTTCATTTCATCGAGCTTAAACAGTACAGCAAAATGGTACTTACAGAGTGACTCAAACATGGCTTAGACCTTGTTTTTGAAAAACTGTTTATTTCTGTATTACATGATTGCAACTTGCTGAAAAGTGTCAACAGTGTTCCTATCATCCTGATTAAGCAGTACAGCAGAAATGGACTATCAGAGTGCATCAAACATGATTTAGACCTTGTTTGTGAAAAACTGTTTTTTTCTGTATTTCATGATTGCAACTTGCTGAAAAGTGTCAACAATGTTCCTTTCATCGAGCTTAAACAGTACAGCAAAATGGTTGGTACTTTCAGTGACTCAAACATGACTTAGACCTTGTTTTTGAAAAACTGTTTATTTCTGTATTACATGATTGCAACTTGCAACTTGCTGAAAAGTGTCAACAATGTTCCTTTCATCGAGTTTAAACAGTACAGCAAAAATAGTACTTACAGAGTGCATCAAACATTATTTAGACCTTGTTTGTGAAAAACTGTTTATTTCTGTATTACAACTTGCTGAAAAGTGTCAACAGTGTTTCTATCATCCTGATTAAGCAGTACAGCAAAATTGTACTTACATGACTTAGACCTTGTTTGTGAAAAACTGTTTTTTTCTGTATTACATGATTGCAACTTGCTGAAAAGTGTCAACAGTGTTCCTATCATCCTGATTAAGCAGTACAGCAGAAATGGACTATCAGAGTGCATCAAACATGATTTAGAACTTGTTTGTGAAAAACTGTTTTTTTCTGTATTTCATGATTGCAACTTGCTGAAAAGTGTCAACAATGTTCCTTTCATCGAGCTTAAACAGTACAGCAAAATGGTACTTACATGACTTAGACCTTGTTTGTGAAAAACTGTTTTTTTCTGTATTTCATGATTGCAACTTGCTGAAAAGTGTCAACAATGTTCCTTTCATCGAGCTTAAACAGTACAGCAAAATGGTACTTACAGAGTGACTCAAACATGGCTTAGACCTTGTTTTTGAAAAACTGTTTATTTCTGTATTACATGATTGCAACTTGCTGAAAAGTGTCAACAGTGTTCCTATCATCCTGATAAAGCAGTACAGCAGAAATGGACTATCAGAGTGCATCAAACATGATTTAGAACTTGTTTGTGAAAAACTGTTTTTTTCTGTATTTCATGATTGCAACTTGCTGAAAAGTGTCAACAATGTTCCTTTCATCGAGCTTAAACAGTACAGCAAAATGGTTGGTACTTTCAGTGACTCAAACATGACTTAGACCTTGTTTTTGAAAAACTGTTTATTTCTGTATTACATGATTGCAACTTGCAACTTGCTGAAAAGTGTCAACAATGTTCCTTTCATCTAGTTTAAACAGTACAGCAAAAATAGTACTTACAGAGTGCATCAAACATTATTTAGACCTTGTTTGTGAAAAACTGTTTATTTCTGTATTACAACTTGCTGAAAAGTGTCAACAGTGTTTCTATCATCCTGATTAAGCAGTACAGCAAAATTGTACTTACAGGACTTAGACCTTGTTTGTGAAAATCTGTTTTTTTCTGTATTTCATGATTGCAACTTGCTGAAAAGTGTCAACAATGTTCCTTTCATCGAGCTTAAACAGTACAGCAAAATGGTACTTACAGAGTGACTCAAACATGGCTTAGACCTTGTTTTTGAAAAACTGTTTATTTCTGTATTACATGATTGCAACTTGCTGAAAAGTGTCAACAGTGTTCCTATCATCCTGATTAAGCAGTACAGCAGAAATGGACTATCAGAGTGCATCAAACATGATTTAGACCTTGTTTGTGAAAAACTGTTTTTTTCTGTATTTCATGATTGCAACTTGCTGAAAAGTGTCAACAATGTTCCTTTCATCGAGCTTAAACAGTACAGCAAAATGGTTGGTACTTTCAGTGACTCAAACATGACTTAGACCTTGTTTTTGAAAAACTGTTTATTTCTGTATTACATGATTGCAACTTGCAACTTGATGAAAAGTGTCAACAATGTTCCTTTCATCGAGTTTAAACAGTACAGCAAAAATAGTACTTACAGAGTGCATCAAACATTATTTAGACCTTGTTTGTGAAAAACTGTTTATTTCTGTATTACAACTTGCTGAAAAGTGTCAACAGTGTTTCTATCATCCTGATTAAGCAGTACAGCAAAATTGTACTTACATGACTTAGACCTTGTTTGTGAAAAACTGTTTTTTTCTGTATTTCATGATTGCAACTTGCTGAAAAGTGTCAACAATGTTCCTTTCATCGAGCTTTAACAGTACAGCAAAAATGGTACTTACAGAGTGACTCAAACATGGCTTAGACCTTGTTTTTGAAAAACTGTTTATTTCTGTATTACATGATTGCAACTTGCTGAGAAGTGTCAACAGTGTTCCTCTCATCCTGATTAAACAGTACAGCAGAAATGGACTATCAGAGTGCATCAAACATGATTTAGACCTTGTTTGTGAAAAACTGTTTTTTTCTGTATTTCATGATTGCAACTTGCTGAAAAGTGTCAACAATGTTCCTTTCATCGAGCTTAAACAGTACAGCAAAAATGGTACTTACAGAGTGACTCAAACATGGCTTAGACCTTGTTTTTGAAAAACTGTTTATTTCTGTATTACATGATTGCAACTTGCTGAGAAGTGTCAACAGTGTTCCTATCATCCTGATTAAACAGTACAGCAGAAATGGACTATCAGAGTGCATCAAACATGATTTAGACCTTGTTTGTGAAAAACTGTTTTTTTCTGTATTTCATGATTGCAACTTGCTGAAAAGTGTCAACAATGTTCCTTTCATCGAGTTTAAACAGTTCAGCAAAAATGGTACTTACAGAGTGCATCAAACATTATTTAGACCTTGTTTGTGAAAAACTGTTTATTTCTGTATTACAACTTGCTGAAAAGTGTCAACAGTGTTTCTATCATCCTGATTAAGCAGTACAGCAAAATTGTACTTACATGACTTAGACCTTGTTTGTGAAAATCTGTTTTTTTCTGTATTTCATGATTGCAACTTGCTGAAAAGTGTCAACAATGTTCCTTTCATCGAGCTTAAACAGTACAGCAAAAATGGTACTTACAGAGTGACTCAAACATGGCTTAGACCTTGTTTTTTAAAAACTGTTTATTTCTGTATTACATGATTGCAACTTGCTGAAAAGTGTCAACAGTGTTCCTATCATCCTGATTAAACAGTACAGCAGAAATGGACTATCAGAGTGCATCAAACATGATTTAGACCTTGTTTGTGAAAAACTGTTTTTTTCTGTATTTCATGATTGCAACTTGCTGAAAAGTGTCAACAATGTTCCTTTCATCGAGTTTAAACAGTTCAGCAAAAATGGTACTTACAGAGTGCATCAAACATTATTTAGACCTTGTTTGTGAAAAACTGTTTATTTCTGTATTACAACTTGCTGAAAAGTGTCAACAGTGTTTCTATCATCCTGATTAAGCAGTACAGCAAAATTGTACTTACATGACTTAGACCTTGTTTGTGAAAATCTGTTTTTTTCTGTATTTCATGATTGCAACTTGCTGAAAAGTGTCAACAATGTTCCTTTCATCGAGCTTAAACAGTACAGCAAAAATGGTACTTACAGAGTGACTCAAACATGGCTTAGACCTTGTTTTTGAAAAACTGTTTATTTCTGTATTACATGATTGCAACTTGCTGAAAAGTGTCAACAATGTTCCTTTCATCGAGCTTAAACAGTACAGCAAAATGGTACTTACAGAGTGACTCAAACATGGCTTAGACCTTGTTTTTGAAAAACTGTTTATTTCTGTATTACATGATTGCAACTTGCTGAAAAGTGTCAACAATGTTCCTTTCATCGAGTTTAAACAGTTCAGCAAAAATGGTACTTACAGAGTGCATCAAACATTATTTAGACCTTGTTTGTGAAAAACTGTTTATTTCTGTATTACAACTTGCTGAAAAGTGTCAACAGTGTTTCTATCATCCTGATTAAGCAGTACAGCAAAATTGTACTTACATGACTTAGACCTTGTTTTTGAAAAACTGTTTATTTCTGTATTACATGATTGCAACTTGCTGAAAAGTGTCAACAGTGTTCCTATCATCCTGATTAAACAGTACAGCAGAAATGGACTATCAGAGTGCATCAAACATGATTTAGACCTTGTTTGTGAAAAACTGTTTTTTTTCTGTATTTCATGATTGCAACTTGCTGAAAAGTGTCAACAATGTTCCTTTCATCGAGCTTAAACAGTACAGCAAAATGGAACTTACAGAGTGCATCAAACATGATTTAGACCTTGTTTTTGAAAAACTGTTCATTTCTGTATTACATGATTGCAACTTGCTGAAAAGTGTCAACAGTGTTCCTTTCTTGGATTAAGCAGTACAGCAAAAATGGTACCTACAGAGTGCATCAAACATGATTTAGACCTTGTTTGTGAAAAACTTTATTTCTATATTTCATGATTGCAACTTGCTGAAAAGTGTCAACAATGTTCCTTTCATCGAGCTTAAACAGTACAGCAAAATGGTACTTAAAGAGTGACTCAAACATGACTTAGACCTTGTTTTTGAAAAACGGTTTATTTCTGTATTACATGATTGCAACTTGCTGAAAAGTGTCAACAGTGTTCCTATCATCCTGATTAAGCAGTACAGAATAATTGTACTTAGACCTTGTTTTTGAAAAACTGTTTATTTCTGTATTACATGATTGCAACTTGCTGAAAAGTGTCAACAATGTTCCTTTCATCGAGTTTAAACAGTACAGCAAAAATAGTACTTACAGAGTGCATCAAACATTATTTAGACCTTGTTTGTGACAAACTGTTTATTTCTGTATTACAACTTGCTGAAAAGTGTCAACAGTGTTTCTATCATCCTGATTAAGCAGTACAGCAAAATTGTACTTACATGACTTAGACCTTGTTTGTGAAAAACTGTTTTTTTCTGTATTTCATGATTGCAACTTGCTGAAAAGTGTCAACAATGTTCCTTTCATCGAGCTTAAACAGTACAGCAAAATGGTACTTACAGAGTGACTCAAACATGGCTTAGACCTTGTTTTTCAAAAACTGTTTATTTCTGTATTACATGATTGCAACTTGCTGAAAAGTGTCAACAATGTTCCTTTCATCGAGTTTAAACAGTTCAGCAAAAAAGGTACTTACAGAGTGCATCAAACATTATTTAGACCTTGTTTGTGAAAAACTGTTTATTTCTGTATTACAACTTCGTGAAAAGTGTCAACAGTGTTCCTATCATCCTGATTAAGCAGTACAGCAGAAATGGACTATCAGAATGCATCAAACATGATTTAGACCTTGTTTGTGAAAAACTGTTTTTTTCTGTATTTCATGATTGCAACTTGCTGAAAAGTGTCAACAATGTTCCTTTCATCGAGCTTAAACAGTACGCAAAATGGTTGGTACTTTCAGTGACTCAAACATGACTTAGACCTTGTTTTTGAAAAACTGTTTATTTCTGTATTACATGATTGCAACTTGCTGAAAAGTGTCAACAGTGTTCCTATCATCCTGATTAAGCAGTACAGCAAAATTGTACTTACATGACTTAGACCTTGTTTGTGAAAATCTGTTTTTTTCTGTATTTCATGATTGCAACTTGCTGAAAAGTGTCAACAATGTTCCTTTCATCGAGCTTAAACAGTACAGCAAAAATGGTACTTACAGAGTGACTCAAACATGGCTTAGACCTTGTTTTTTAAAAACTGTTTATTTCTGTATTACATGATTGCAACTTGCTGAAAAGTGTCAACAGTGTTCCTATCATCCTGATTAAACAGTACAGCAGAAATGGACTATCAGAGTGCATCAAACATGATTTAGACCTTGTTTGTGAAAAACTGTTTTTTTCTGTATTTCATGATTGCAACTTGCTGAAAAGTGTCAACAATGTTCCTTTCATCGAGTTTAAACAGTTCAGCAAAAATGGTACTTACAGAGTGCATCAAACATTATTTAGACCTTGTTTGTGAAAAACTGTTTATTTCTGTATTACAACTTGCTGAAAAGTGTCAACAGTGTTTCTATCATCCTGATTAAGCAGTACAGCAAAATTGTACTTACATGACTTAGACCTTGTTTGTGAAAATCTGTTTTTTTCTGTATTTCATGATTGCAACTTGCTGAAAAGTGTCAACAATGTTCCTTTCATCGAGCTTAAACAGTACAGCAAAAATGGTACTTACAGAGTGACTCAAACATGGCTTAGACCTTGTTTTTGAAAAACTGTTTATTTCTGTATTACATGATTGCAACTTGCTGAAAAGTGTCAACAATGTTCCTTTCATCGAGCTTAAACAGTACAGCAAAATGGTACTTACAGAGTGACTCAAACATGGCTTAGACCTTGTTTTTGAAAAACTGTTTATTTCTGTATTACATGATTGCAACTTGCTGAAAAGTGTCAACAATGTTCCTTTCATCGAGTTTAAACAGTTCAGCAAAAATGGTACTTACAGAGTGCATCAAACATTATTTAGACCTTGTTTGTGAAAAACTGTTTATTTCTGTATTACAACTTGCTGAAAAGTGTCAACAGTGTTTCTATCATCCTGATTAAGCAGTACAGCAAAATTGTACTTACATGACTTAGACCTTGTTTTTGAAAAACTGTTTATTTCTGTATTACATGATTGCAACTTGCTGAAAAGTGTCAACAGTGTTCCTATCATCCTGATTAAACAGTACAGCAGAAATGGACTATCAGAGTGCATCAAACATGATTTAGACCTTGTTTGTGAAAAACTGTTTTTTTTCTGTATTTCATGATTGCAACTTGCTGAAAAGTGTCAACAATGTTCCTTTCATCGAGCTTAAACAGTACAGCAAAATGGAACTTACAGAGTGCATCAAACATGATTTAGACCTTGTTTTTGAAAAACTGTTCATTTCTGTATTACATGATTGCAACTTGCTGAAAAGTGTCAACAGTGTTCCTTTCTTGGATTAAGCAGTACAGCAAAAATGGTACCTACAGAGTGCATCAAACATGATTTAGACCTTGTTTGTGAAAAACTTTATTTCTATATTTCATGATTGCAACTTGCTGAAAAGTGTCAACAATGTTCCTTTCATCGAGCTTAAACAGTACAGCAAAATGGTACTTAAAGAGTGACTCAAACATGACTTAGACCTTGTTTTTGAAAAACGGTTTATTTCTGTATTACATGATTGCAACTTGCTGAAAAGTGTCAACAGTGTTCCTATCATCCTGATTAAGCAGTACAGAATAATTGTACTTAGACCTTGTTTTTGAAAAACTGTTTATTTCTGTATTACATGATTGCAACTTGCTGAAAAGTGTCAACAATGTTCCTTTCATCGAGTTTAAACAGTACAGCAAAAATAGTACTTACAGAGTGCATCAAACATTATTTAGACCTTGTTTGTGACAAACTGTTTATTTCTGTATTACAACTTGCTGAAAAGTGTCAACAGTGTTTCTATCATCCTGATTAAGCAGTACAGCAAAATTGTACTTACATGACTTAGACCTTGTTTGTGAAAAACTGTTTTTTTCTGTATTTCATGATTGCAACTTGCTGAAAAGTGTCAACAATGTTCCTTTCATCGAGCTTAAACAGTACAGCAAAATGGTACTTACAGAGTGACTCAAACATGGCTTAGACCTTGTTTTTCAAAAACTGTTTATTTCTGTATTACATGATTGCAACTTGCTGAAAAGTGTCAACAATGTTCCTTTCATCGAGTTTAAACAGTTCAGCAAAAAAGGTACTTACAGAGTGCATCAAACATTATTTAGACCTTGTTTGTGAAAAACTGTTTATTTCTGTATTACAACTTCGTGAAAAGTGTCAACAGTGTTCCTATCATCCTGATTAAGCAGTACAGCAGAAATGGACTATCAGAATGCATCAAACATGATTTAGACCTTGTTTGTGAAAAACTGTTTTTTTCTGTATTTCATGATTGCAACTTGCTGAAAAGTGTCAACAATGTTCCTTTCATCGAGCTTAAACAGTACGCAAAATGGTTGGTACTTTCAGTGACTCAAACATGACTTAGACCTTGTTTTTGAAAAACTGTTTATTTCTGTATTACATGATTGCAACTTGCTGAAAAGTGTCAACAGTGTTCCTATCATCCTGATTAAGCAGTACAGCAGAAATGGACTATCAGAGTGCATCAAACATGATTTAGACCTTGTTTGTGAAAAACTGTTTTTTTCTGTATTTCATGATTGCAACTTGCTGAAAAGTGTCAACAATGTTCCTTTCATCGAGTTTAAACAGTACAGCAAAAATAGTACTTACAGAGTGCATCAAACATTATTTAGACCTTGTTTGTGAAAAACTGTTTATTTCTGTATTACAACTTGCTGAAAAGTGTCAACAGTGTTTCTATCATCCTGATTAAGCAGTACAGCAAAATTGTACTTACATGACTTAGACCTTGTTTGTGAAAAACTGTTTTTTTCTGTATTTCATGATTGCAAATTGCTGAAAAGTGTCAACAATGTTCCTTTCATCGAGCTTAAACAGTACAGCAAAATGGTACTTACAGAGTGACTCAAACATGGCTTAGACCTTGTTTTTGAAAAACTGTTTATTTCTGTATTACATGATTGCAACTTGCTGAAAAGTGTCAACAATGTTCCTTTCATCGAGTTTAAACAGTTCAGCAAAAATGGTACTTACAGAGTGCATCAAACATTATTTAAACCTTGTTTGTGAAAAACTGTTTATTTCTGTATTACAACTTGCTGAAAAGTGTCAACAGTGTTTCTATCATCGAGCTTAAAACAGTACAGCAAAATTGTACTTACATGACTTAGACCTTGTTTGTGAAAAACTGTTTTTTTCTGTATTTCATGATTGCAACTTGCTGAAAAGTGTCAACAATGTTCCTTTCATCGAGCTTAAACAGTACAGCAAAATGGTTGGTACTTTCAGTGACTCAAACATGACTTAGACCTTGTTTTTGAAAAACTGTTTATTTCTGTATTACATGATTGCAACTTGCAACTTGCTGAAAAGTGTCAACAATGTTCCTTTCATCGAGTTTAAACAGTACAGCAAAAATAGTACTTACAGAGTGCATCAAACATTATTTAGACCTTGTTTGTGAAAAACTGTTTATTTCTGTATTACAACTTGCTGAAAAGTGTCAACAGTGTTTCTATCATCCTGATTAAGCAGTACAGCAAAATTGTACTTACATGACTTAGACCTTGTTTGTGAAAAACAGTTTTTTTCTGTATTTCATGATTGCAACTTGCTGAAAAGTGTCAACAATGTTCCTTTCATCGAGCTTAAACAGTACAGCAAAATGGTACTTACAGAGTGACTGAAACATGGCTTAGACCTTGTTTTTGAAAAACTGTTTATTTCTGTATTACATGATTGCAACTTGCTGAAAAGTGTCAACAGTGTTCCTATCATCCTGATTAAGCAGTACAGCAGAAATGGACTATCAGAGTGCATCAAACATGATTTAGACCTTGTTTGTGAAAAACAGTTTTTTTCTGTATTTCATGATTGCAACTTGCTGAAAAGTGTCAACAATGTTCCTTTCATCGAGTTTAAACAGTACAGCAAAAATAGTACTTACAGAGTGCATCAAACATTATTTAGACCTTGTTTGTGAAAAACTGTTTATTTCTGTATTACAACTTGCTGAAAAGTGTCAACAGTGTTTCTATCATCCTGATTAAGCAGTACAGCAAAATTGTACTTACATGACTTAGACCTTGTTTGTGAAAAACTGTTTTTTTCTGTATTTCATGATTGCAACTTGCTGAAAAGTGTCAACAATGTTCCTTTCATCGAGCTTAAACAGTACAGCAAAATGGGACTTACAGAGTGACTCAAACATGACTTAGACCTTGTTTTTGAAAAACGGTTTATTTCTATATTACATGATTGCAACTTGCTGAAAAGTGTCAACAATGTTCCTTTCATCGAGCTTAAACAGTACAGCAAAAATAGTACTTACAGAGTGCATCAAACATTATTTAGACCTTGTTTGTGAAAAACTGTTTATTTCTGTATTACAACTTGCTGAAAAGTGTCAACAGTGTTCCTATCATCCTGATTAAGCAGTACAGCAGAAATGGACTATCAGAGTGCATCAAACATGATTTAGACCTTGTTTGTGAAAAACTGTTTTTTTCTGTATTTCATGATTGCAACTTGCTGAAAAGTGTCAACAATGTTCCTTTCATCGAGCTTAAACAGTACAGCAAAATGGTACTTACAGAGTGACTCAAACATGACTTAGACCTTGTTTTTGAAAAACTGTTTATTTCTGTATTACATGATTGCAACTTGCTGAAAAGTGTCAACAATGTTCCTTTCATCGAGCTTAAACAGTACACCAAAAATAGTACTTACAGAGTGCATCAAACATTATTTAGACCTTGTTTGTGAAAAACTGTTTATTTCTGTATTACAACTTGCTGAAAAGTGTCAACAGTGTTTCTATCATCCTGATTAAGCAGTACAGCAAAATTGTACTTACATGACTTAGACCTTGTTTGTGAAAAACTGTTTTTTTCTATATTTCATGATTGCAACTTGCTGAAAAGTGTCAACAATGTTCCTTTCATCGAGCTTAAACAGTACAGCAAAATGGTACTTACAGAGTGACTCAAACATGGCTTAGACCTTGTTTTTGAAAAACTGTTTATTTCTGTATTACATGATTGCAACTTGCTGAAAAGTGTCAACAATGTTCCTTTCATCGAGTTTAAACAGTTCAGCAAAAATGGTACTTACAGAGTGCATCAAACATTATTTAGACCTTGTTTGTGAAAAACTGTTTATTTCTGTATTACAACTTGCTGAAAAGTGTCAACAGTGTTTCTATCATCGAGCTTAAACAGTACAGCAAAATTGTACTTACATGACTTAGACCTTGTTTGTGAAAAACTGTTTTTTTCTGTATTTCATGATTGCAACTTGCTGAAAAGTGTCAACAATGTTCCTTTCATCGAGCTTAAACAGTACAGCAAAATGGTACTTACAGAGTGACTGAAACATGGCTTAGACCTTGTTTTTGAAAAACTGTTTATTTCTGTATTACATGATTGCAACTTGCTGAAAAGTGTCAACAGTGTTCCTATCATCCTGATTAAGCAGTACAGCAGAAATGGACTATTAGAGTGCATCAAACATGATTTAGACCTTGTTTGTGAAAAACAGTTTTTTTCTGTATTTCATGATTGCAACTTGCTGAAAAGTGTCAACAATGTTCCTTTCATCGAGTTTAAACAGTACAGCAAAAATAGTACTTACAGAGTGCATCAAACATTATTTAGACCTTGTTTGTGAAAAACTGTTTATTTCTGTATTACAACTTGCTGAAAAGTGTCAACAGTGTTTCTATCATCCTGATTAAGCAGTACAGCAAAATTGTACTTACATGACTTAGACCTTGTTTGTGAAAAACTGTTTTTTTCTGTATTTCATGATTGCAACTTGCTGAAAAGTGTCAACAATGTTCCTTTCATCGAGCTTAAACAGTACAGCAAAATGGTACTTACAGAGTGACTCAAACATGACTTAGACCTTGTTTTTGAAAAACGGTTTATTTCTATATTACATGATTGCAACTTGCTGAAAAGTGTCAACAATGTTCCTTTCATCGAGCTTAAACAGTACAGCAAAAATAGTACTTACAGAGTGCATCAAACATTATTTAGACCTTGTTTGTGAAAAACTGTTTATTTCTGTATTACAACTTGCTGAAAAGTGTCAACAGTGTTCCTATCATCCTGATTAAGCAGTACAGCAGAAATGGACTATCAGAGTGCATCAAACATGATTTAGACCTTGTTTGTGAAAAACTGTTTTTTTCTGTATTTCATGATTGCAACTTGCTGAAAAGTGTCAACAATGTTCCTTTCATCGAGCTTAAACAGTACAGCAAAATGGTACTTACAGAGTGACTCAAACATGGCTTAGACCTTGTTTTTCAAAAACTGTTTATTTCTGTATTACATGATTGCAACTTGCTGAAAAGTGTCAACAATGTTCCTTTCATCGAGTTTAAACAGTTCAGCAAAAAAGGTACTTACAGAGTGCATCAAACATTATTTAGACCTTGTTTGTGAAAAACTGTTTATTTCTGTATTACAACTTCGTGAAAAGTGTCAACAGTGTTCCTATCATCCTGATTAAGCAGTACAGCAGAAATGGACTATCAGAATGCATCAAACATGATTTAGACCTTGTTTGTGAAAAACTGTTTTTTTCTGTATTTCATGATTGCAACTTGCTGAAAAGTGTCAACAATGTTCCTTTCATCGAGCTTAAACAGTACGCAAAATGGTTGGTACTTTCAGTGACTCAAACATGACTTAGACCTTGTTTTTGAAAAACTGTTTATTTCTGTATTACATGATTGCAACTTGCTGAAAAGTGTCAACAGTGTTCCTATCATCCTGATTAAGCAGTACAGCAAAATTGTACTTACATGACTTAGACCTTGTTTGTGAAAATCTGTTTTTTTCTGTATTTCATGATTGCAACTTGCTGAAAAGTGTCAACAATGTTCCTTTCATCGAGCTTAAACAGTACAGCAAAAATGGTACTTACAGAGTGACTCAAACATGGCTTAGACCTTGTTTTTTAAAAACTGTTTATTTCTGTATTACATGATTGCAACTTGCTGAAAAGTGTCAACAGTGTTCCTATCATCCTGATTAAACAGTACAGCAGAAATGGACTATCAGAGTGCATCAAACATGATTTAGACCTTGTTTGTGAAAAACTGTTTTTTTCTGTATTTCATGATTGCAACTTGCTGAAAAGTGTCAACAATGTTCCTTTCATCGAGTTTAAACAGTTCAGCAAAAATGGTACTTACAGAGTGCATCAAACATTATTTAGACCTTGTTTGTGAAAAACTGTTTATTTCTGTATTACAACTTGCTGAAAAGTGTCAACAGTGTTTCTATCATCCTGATTAAGCAGTACAGCAAAATTGTACTTACATGACTTAGACCTTGTTTGTGAAAATCTGTTTTTTTCTGTATTTCATGATTGCAACTTGCTGAAAAGTGTCAACAATGTTCCTTTCATCGAGCTTAAACAGTACAGCAAAAATGGTACTTACAGAGTGACTCAAACATGGCTTAGACCTTGTTTTTGAAAAACTGTTTATTTCTGTATTACATGATTGCAACTTGCTGAAAAGTGTCAACAATGTTCCTTTCATCGAGCTTAAACAGTACAGCAAAATGGTACTTACAGAGTGACTCAAACATGGCTTAGACCTTGTTTTTGAAAAACTGTTTATTTCTGTATTACATGATTGCAACTTGCTGAAAAGTGTCAACAATGTTCCTTTCATCGAGTTTAAACAGTTCAGCAAAAATGGTACTTACAGAGTGCATCAAACATTATTTAGACCTTGTTTGTGAAAAACTGTTTATTTCTGTATTACAACTTGCTGAAAAGTGTCAACAGTGTTTCTATCATCCTGATTAAGCAGTACAGCAAAATTGTACTTACATGACTTAGACCTTGTTTTTGAAAAACTGTTTATTTCTGTATTACATGATTGCAACTTGCTGAAAAGTGTCAACAGTGTTCCTATCATCCTGATTAAACAGTACAGCAGAAATGGACTATCAGAGTGCATCAAACATGATTTAGACCTTGTTTGTGAAAAACTGTTTTTTTTCTGTATTTCATGATTGCAACTTGCTGAAAAGTGTCAACAATGTTCCTTTCATCGAGCTTAAACAGTACAGCAAAATGGAACTTACAGAGTGCATCAAACATGATTTAGACCTTGTTTTTGAAAAACTGTTCATTTCTGTATTACATGATTGCAACTTGCTGAAAAGTGTCAACAGTGTTCCTTTCTTGGATTAAGCAGTACAGCAAAAATGGTACCTACAGAGTGCATCAAACATGATTTAGACCTTGTTTGTGAAAAACTTTATTTCTATATTTCATGATTGCAACTTGCTGAAAAGTGTCAACAATGTTCCTTTCATCGAGCTTAAACAGTACAGCAAAATGGTACTTAAAGAGTGACTCAAACATGACTTAGACCTTGTTTTTGAAAAACGGTTTATTTCTGTATTACATGATTGCAACTTGCTGAAAAGTGTCAACAGTGTTCCTATCATCCTGATTAAGCAGTACAGAATAATTGTACTTAGACCTTGTTTTTGAAAAACTGTTTATTTCTGTATTACATGATTGCAACTTGCTGAAAAGTGTCAACAATGTTCCTTTCATCGAGTTTAAACAGTACAGCAAAAATAGTACTTACAGAGTGCATCAAACATTATTTAGACCTTGTTTGTGACAAACTGTTTATTTCTGTATTACAACTTGCTGAAAAGTGTCAACAGTGTTTCTATCATCCTGATTAAGCAGTACAGCAAAATTGTACTTACATGACTTAGACCTTGTTTGTGAAAAACTGTTTTTTTCTGTATTTCATGATTGCAACTTGCTGAAAAGTGTCAACAATGTTCCTTTCATCGAGCTTAAACAGTACAGCAAAATGGTACTTACAGAGTGACTCAAACATGGCTTAGACCTTGTTTTTCAAAAACTGTTTATTTCTGTATTACATGATTGCAACTTGCTGAAAAGTGTCAACAATGTTCCTTTCATCGAGTTTAAACAGTTCAGCAAAAAAGGTACTTACAGAGTGCATCAAACATTATTTAGACCTTGTTTGTGAAAAACTGTTTATTTCTGTATTACAACTTCGTGAAAAGTGTCAACAGTGTTCCTATCATCCTGATTAAGCAGTACAGCAGAAATGGACTATCAGAATGCATCAAACATGATTTAGACCTTGTTTGTGAAAAACTGTTTTTTTCTGTATTTCATGATTGCAACTTGCTGAAAAGTGTCAACAATGTTCCTTTCATCGAGCTTAAACAGTACGCAAAATGGTTGGTACTTTCAGTGACTCAAACATGACTTAGACCTTGTTTTTGAAAAACTGTTTATTTCTGTATTACATGATTGCAACTTGCTGAAAAGTGTCAACAGTGTTCCTATCATCCTGATTAAGCAGTACAGCAGAAATGGACTATCAGAGTGCATCAAACATGATTTAGACCTTGTTTGTGAAAAACTGTTTTTTTCTGTATTTCATGATTGCAACTTGCTGAAAAGTGTCAACAATGTTCCTTTCATCGAGTTTAAACAGTACAGCAAAAATAGTACTTACAGAGTGCATCAAACATTATTTAGACCTTGTTTGTGAAAAACTGTTTATTTCTGTATTACAACTTGCTGAAAAGTGTCAACAGTGTTTCTATCATCCTGATTAAGCAGTACAGCAAAATTGTACTTACATGACTTAGACCTTGTTTGTGAAAAACTGTTTTTTTCTGTATTTCATGATTGCAAATTGCTGAAAAGTGTCAACAATGTTCCTTTCATCGAGCTTAAACAGTACAGCAAAATGGTACTTACAGAGTGACTCAAACATGGCTTAGACCTTGTTTTTGAAAAACTGTTTATTTCTGTATTACATGATTGCAACTTGCTGAAAAGTGTCAACAATGTTCCTTTCATCGAGTTTAAACAGTTCAGCAAAAATGGTACTTACAGAGTGCATCAAACATTATTTAAACCTTGTTTGTGAAAAACTGTTTATTTCTGTATTACAACTTGCTGAAAAGTGTCAACAGTGTTTCTATCATCGAGCTTAAAACAGTACAGCAAAATTGTACTTACATGACTTAGACCTTGTTTGTGAAAAACTGTTTTTTTCTGTATTTCATGATTGCAACTTGCTGAAAAGTGTCAACAATGTTCCTTTCATCGAGCTTAAACAGTACAGCAAAATGGTTGGTACTTTCAGTGACTCAAACATGACTTAGACCTTGTTTTTGAAAAACTGTTTATTTCTGTATTACATGATTGCAACTTGCAACTTGCTGAAAAGTGTCAACAATGTTCCTTTCATCGAGTTTAAACAGTACAGCAAAAATAGTACTTACAGAGTGCATCAAACATTATTTAGACCTTGTTTGTGAAAAACTGTTTATTTCTGTATTACAACTTGCTGAAAAGTGTCAACAGTGTTTCTATCATCCTGATTAAGCAGTACAGCAAAATTGTACTTACATGACTTAGACCTTGTTTGTGAAAAACAGTTTTTTTCTGTATTTCATGATTGCAACTTGCTGAAAAGTGTCAACAATGTTCCTTTCATCGAGCTTAAACAGTACAGCAAAATGGTACTTACAGAGTGACTGAAACATGGCTTAGACCTTGTTTTTGAAAAACTGTTTATTTCTGTATTACATGATTGCAACTTGCTGAAAAGTGTCAACAGTGTTCCTATCATCCTGATTAAGCAGTACAGCAGAAATGGACTATCAGAGTGCATCAAACATGATTTAGACCTTGTTTGTGAAAAACAGTTTTTTTCTGTATTTCATGATTGCAACTTGCTGAAAAGTGTCAACAATGTTCCTTTCATCGAGTTTAAACAGTACAGCAAAAATAGTACTTACAGAGTGCATCAAACATTATTTAGACCTTGTTTGTGAAAAACTGTTTATTTCTGTATTACAACTTGCTGAAAAGTGTCAACAGTGTTTCTATCATCCTGATTAAGCAGTACAGCAAAATTGTACTTACATGACTTAGACCTTGTTTGTGAAAAACTGTTTTTTTCTGTATTTCATGATTGCAACTTGCTGAAAAGTGTCAACAATGTTCCTTTCATCGAGCTTAAACAGTACAGCAAAATGGGACTTACAGAGTGACTCAAACATGACTTAGACCTTGTTTTTGAAAAACGGTTTATTTCTATATTACATGATTGCAACTTGCTGAAAAGTGTCAACAATGTTCCTTTCATCGAGCTTAAACAGTACAGCAAAAATAGTACTTACAGAGTGCATCAAACATTATTTAGACCTTGTTTGTGAAAAACTGTTTATTTCTGTATTACAACTTGCTGAAAAGTGTCAACAGTGTTCCTATCATCCTGATTAAGCAGTACAGCAGAAATGGACTATCAGAGTGCATCAAACATGATTTAGACCTTGTTTGTGAAAAACTGTTTTTTTCTGTATTTCATGATTGCAACTTGCTGAAAAGTGTCAACAATGTTCCTTTCATCGAGCTTAAACAGTACAGCAAAATGGTACTTACAGAGTGACTCAAACATGACTTAGACCTTGTTTTTGAAAAACTGTTTATTTCTGTATTACATGATTGCAACTTGCTGAAAAGTGTCAACAATGTTCCTTTCATCGAGCTTAAACAGTACACCAAAAATAGTACTTACAGAGTGCATCAAACATTATTTAGACCTTGTTTGTGAAAAACTGTTTATTTCTGTATTACAACTTGCTGAAAAGTGTCAACAGTGTTTCTATCATCCTGATTAAGCAGTACAGCAAAATTGTACTTACATGACTTAGACCTTGTTTGTGAAAAACTGTTTTTTTCTATATTTCATGATTGCAACTTGCTGAAAAGTGTCAACAATGTTCCTTTCATCGAGCTTAAACAGTACAGCAAAATGGTACTTACAGAGTGACTCAAACATGGCTTAGACCTTGTTTTTGAAAAACTGTTTATTTCTGTATTACATGATTGCAACTTGCTGAAAAGTGTCAACAATGTTCCTTTCATCGAGTTTAAACAGTTCAGCAAAAATGGTACTTACAGAGTGCATCAAACATTATTTAGACCTTGTTTGTGAAAAACTGTTTATTTCTGTATTACAACTTGCTGAAAAGTGTCAACAGTGTTTCTATCATCGAGCTTAAACAGTACAGCAAAATTGTACTTACATGACTTAGACCTTGTTTGTGAAAAACTGTTTTTTTCTGTATTTCATGATTGCAACTTGCTGAAAAGTGTCAACAATGTTCCTTTCATCGAGCTTAAACAGTACAGCAAAATGGTACTTACAGAGTGACTGAAACATGGCTTAGACCTTGTTTTTGAAAAACTGTTTATTTCTGTATTACATGATTGCAACTTGCTGAAAAGTGTCAACAGTGTTCCTATCATCCTGATTAAGCAGTACAGCAGAAATGGACTATTAGAGTGCATCAAACATGATTTAGACCTTGTTTGTGAAAAACAGTTTTTTTCTGTATTTCATGATTGCAACTTGCTGAAAAGTGTCAACAATGTTCCTTTCATCGAGTTTAAACAGTACAGCAAAAATAGTACTTACAGAGTGCATCAAACATTATTTAGACCTTGTTTGTGAAAAACTGTTTATTTCTGTATTACAACTTGCTGAAAAGTGTCAACAGTGTTTCTATCATCCTGATTAAGCAGTACAGCAAAATTGTACTTACATGACTTAGACCTTGTTTGTGAAAAACTGTTTTTTTCTGTATTTCATGATTGCAACTTGCTGAAAAGTGTCAACAATGTTCCTTTCATCGAGCTTAAACAGTACAGCAAAATGGTACTTACAGAGTGACTCAAACATGACTTAGACCTTGTTTTTGAAAAACGGTTTATTTCTATATTACATGATTGCAACTTGCTGAAAAGTGTCAACAATGTTCCTTTCATCGAGCTTAAACAGTACAGCAAAAATAGTACTTACAGAGTGCATCAAACATTATTTAGACCTTGTTTGTGAAAAACTGTTTATTTCTGTATTACAACTTGCTGAAAAGTGTCAACAGTGTTCCTATCATCCTGATTAAGCAGTACAGCAGAAATGGACTATCAGAGTGCATCAAACATGATTTAGACCTTGTTTGTGAAAAACTGTTTTTTTCTGTATTTCATGATTGCAACTTGCTGAAAAGTGTCAACAATGTTCCTTTCATCGAGCTTAAACAGTACAGCAAAATGGTACTTACAGAGTGACTCAAACATGACTTAGACCTTGTTTTTGAAAAACTGTTTATTTCTGTATTACATGATTGCAACTTGCTGAAAAGTGTCAACAATGTTCCTTTCATCGAGCTTAAACAGTACAGCAAAAATAGTACTTACAGAGTGCATCAAACATTATTTAGACCTTGTTTGTGAAAAACTGTTTATTTCTGTATTACAACTTGCTGAAAAGTGTCAACAGTGTTCCTATCATCCTGATTAAGCAGTACAGCAGAAATGGACTATCAGAGTGCATCAAACATGATTTAGACCTTGTTTGTGAAAAACTGTTTTTTTCTGTATTTCATGATTGCAACTTGCTGAAAAGTGTCAACAATGTTCCTTTCATCGAGCTTAAACAGTACAGCAAAATGGTACTTACAGAGTGACTCAAACATGACTTAGACCTTGTTTTTGAAAAACTGTTTATTTCTGTATTACATGATTGCAACTTGCTGAAAAGTGTCAACAATGTTCCTTTCATCGAGCTTAAACAGTACACCAAAAATAGTACTTACAGAGTGCATCAAACATTATTTAGACCTTGTTTGTGAAAAACTGTTTATTTCTGTATTACAACTTGCTGAAAAGTGTCAACAGTGTTTCTATCATCCTGATTAAGCAGTACAGCAAAATTGTACTTACATGACTTAGACCTTGTTTGTGAAAAACTGTTTTTTTCTATATTTCATGATTGCAACTTGCTGAAAAGTGTCAACAATGTTCCTTTCATCGAGCTTAAACAGTACAGCAAAATGGTACTTACAGAGTGACTCAAACATGGCTTAGACCTTGTTTTTGAAAAACTGTTTATTTCTGTATTACATGATTGCAACTTGCTGAAAAGTGTCAACAATGTTCCTTTCATCGAGTTTAAACAGTTCAGCAAAAATGGTACTTACAGAGTGCATCAAACATTATTTAGACCTTGTTTGTGAAAAACTGTTTATTTCTGTATTACAACTTGCTGAAAAGTGTCAACAGTGTTTCTATCATCCTGATTAAGCAGTACAGCAAAATTGTACTTACATGACTTAGACCTTGTTTGTGAAAAACTGTTTTTTCTGTATTTCATGATTGCAACTTGCTGAAAAGTGTCAACAATGTTCCTTTCATCGAGCTTAACCTCTTGGGGCTAGGTGGGACGCTAGCGTGCCACCCGTGGTGCACTCCATCAACAGCAGGTGCATTTCAAGAGCGGCAAATTTGAATCCAAATAAATGTCAAAATTCAAATTTTTCAAAAATACAACTATGTTACACCATTTGAAAGATAAACATCTCCTTAATCTAACCACGTTTTACGATTTCAAAAAGGTTTTACGGCGAAAGCATAAATTTAGAGTATGTTAGGACAGTACATTTACAAGAGTTGTGTGTAATGTTTTGTCAAGTCAAAGACAGGGTCACCAAAACCATAAAACCAGCTAAAATGATGCACTAACCTTTTACAATCTCCATCAGATGACACTCCTAGGACATTATGTTAGACAATGCATGCATTTTTAGTTCTATCAAGTTCATTTTTATATCCAAAAACAGCGTTTTACTATGGCATTGATGTTGAGGAAATCGTTTCCCTCCAATAACCGGCAGTCAAGTCAGCGTCAGAAATTAAATAATTAAAATTAGAAAACATTGTTAAAATATTATATTGTCATTTAAAGAATTATAGATTTACATCTCTTGAACGCAATCAACTTGCCAGATTTAAAAATAACCTTACTGGGAAATCACACTTTGCAATAATCTGAGCACTGCGCCCAGAAAAATACGCGTTGCGATACAGACTAGACGTCATGTTGGGGAGATCTAAAATCGAAAATACTATGTAAATAATCCATTACCTTTGATTCTCTTCATCAGATGTCACTTCCAGGTATCACAGGTCCATAACGAATGTAGTTTTGTTCAAAAAAGCTCATCATTTATGTCCAAAAATCTCCGTCTCGTTAGCACATGATGTAAGCCAGCCGGACTTCTCGTCATGAACGAGGGGAAAAAATATATTTCCGTTCGTTCAAACATGTCAAACGTTGTATAGCATAAATCATTAGGGCCTTTTTTAACCAGAACATGAATAATATTCAAGGTGGACGAATGCATACTCTTTTATAACGTATTGGAACGAGGGTACCCAACATGAAGTAGCGCGCCAGGTGTCTAATGGGACATCACCGTTCCATGGCTCTTGTTCGGTCAGATCTCCCTCCAGAAGACTCAAAACACTTTGTAAAGGCTGGTGACATCTAGTGGAAGCAATAGGAAGTGCCAAAATATTCCTAAACCCCTGTGTTTTTCAATGGGATAGGTTTAAAGTCAATACAACACATCAGGTATCCACTTCCTGTCAGAAAATGTCTCAGGGTTTTGCCTGCCAAATGAGTTCTGTTATACTCACAGACACCATTCAAACAGTTTTGGAAACTTTAGAGTGTTTTCTATCCATATATAATAAGTATATGCATATTCTAGTTACTGGGTAGGATTAGTAACCAGATTAAATCGGGTACATTTTTTTTATCCAGACGTGCAAATGCTGCCCCCTAGACCCAACAGGTTAAACAGTACAGCAAAAATGGTACTTACAGAATGACTCAAACATGGCTTAGACCTTGTTTTTGAAAAACTGTTTATTTCTGTATTACATGATTGCAACTTGCTGAAAAGTGTCCACAGTGTTCCTATCATCCTGATTAAGCAGTACAGCAGAAATGGACTATCAGAGTGCATCAAACATGATTTAGACCTTGTTTGTGAAAAACTGTTTTTTTCTGTATTTCATGATTGCAACTTGCTGAAAAGTGTCAACAATGTTCCTTTCATCGAGCTTAAACAGTACAGCAAAATGGTACTTACAGAGTGACTCAAACATGGCTTAGACCTCGTTTTTCAAAAACTGTTTATTTCTGTATTACATGATTGCAACTTGCAGATAAGTGTCAACAATGTTCCTTTCATCGAGTTTAAACAGTTCAGCAAAAATGGTACTTACAGAGTGCATCAAACATTATTTAGACCTTGTTTGTGAAAAACTGTTTATTTCTGTATTACAACTTGCTGAAAAGTGTCAACAGTGTTTCTATCTTCCTGATTAAGCAGTACAGCAAAATTGTACTTACATGACTTAGACCTTGTTTGTGAAAAACTGTTTTTTTCTGTATTTCATGATTGCAACTTGCTGAAAAGTGTCAACAATGTTCCTTTCATCGAGTTTAAACAGTTCAGCAAAAATGGTACTTACAGAGTGCATCAAACATTATTTAGACCTTGTTTGTGAAAAACTGTTTATTTCTGTATTACAACTTGCTGAAAAGTGTCAACAGTGTTTCTATCATCGAGCTTAAACAGTACAGCAAAATTGTACTTACATGACTTAGACCTTGTTTGTGAAAAACTGTTTTTTTCTGTATTTCATGATTGCAACTTGCTGAAAAGTGTCAACAATGTTCCTTTCATCGAGCTTAAACAGTACAGCAAAATGGTACTTACAGAGTGACTCAAACATGACTTAGACCTTGTTTTTGAAAAACGGTTTATTTCTATATTACATGATTGCAACTTGCTGAAAAGTGTCAACAATGTTCCTTTCATCGAGCTTAAACAGTACAGCAAAAATAGTACTTACAGAGTGCATCAAACATTATTTAGACCTTGTTTGTGAAAAACTGTTTATTTCTGTATTACAACTTGCTGAAAAGTGTCAACAGTGTTTCTATCATCCTGATTAAGCAGTACAGCAAAATTGTACTTACATGACTTAGACCTTGTTTGTGAAAAACTGTTTTTTTCTGTATTTCATGATTGCAACTTGCTGAAAAGTGTCAACAATGTTCCTTTCATCGAGCTTAAACAGTACAGCAAAATGGTACTTACAGAGTGACTCAAACATGACTTAGACCTTGTTTTTGAAAAACGGTTTATTTCTATATTACATGATTGCAACTTGCTGAAAAGTGTCAACAATGTTCCTTTCATCGAGCTTAAACAGTACAGCAAAAATAGTACTTACAGAGTGCATCAAACATTATTTAGACCTTGTTTGTGAAAAACTGTTTATTTCTGTATTACAACTTGCTGAAAAGTGTCAACAGTGTTCCTATCATCCTGATTAAGCAGTACAGCAGAAATGGACTATCAGAGTGCATCAAACATGATTTAGACCTTGTTTGTGAAAAACTGTTTTTTTCTGTATTTCATGATTGCAACTTGCTGAAAAGTGTCAACAATGTTCCTTTCATCGAGCTTAAACAGTACAGCAAAATGGTACTTACAGAGTGACTCAAACATGACTTAGACCTTGTTTTTGAAAAACTGTTTATTTCTGTATTACATGATTGCAACTTGCTGAAAAGTGTCAACAATGTTCCTTTCATCGAGCTTAAACAGTACACCAAAAATAGTACTTACAGAGTGCATCAAACATTATTTAGACCTTGTTTGTGAAAAACTGTTTATTTCTGTATTACAACTTGCTGAAAAGTGTCAACAGTGTTTCTATCATCCTGATTAAGCAGTACAGCAAAATTGTACTTACATGACTTAGACCTTGTTTGTGAAAAACTGTTTTTTTCTATATTTCATGATTGCAACTTGCTGAAAAGTGTCAACAATGTTCCTTTCATCGAGCTTAAACAGTACAGCAAAATGGTACTTACAGAGTGACTCAAACATGGCTTAGACCTTGTTTTTGAAAAACTGTTTATTTCTGTATTACATGATTGCAACTTGCTGAAAAGTGTCAACAATGTTCCTTTCATCGAGTTTAAACAGTTCAGCAAAAATGGTACTTACAGAGTGCATCAAACATTATTTAGACCTTGTTTGTGAAAAACTGTTTATTTCTGTATTACAACTTGCTGAAAAGTGTCAACAGTGTTTCTATCATCCTGATTAAGCAGTACAGCAAAATTGTACTTACATGACTTAGACCTTGTTTGTGAAAAACTGTTTTTTCTGTATTTCATGATTGCAACTTGCTGAAAAGTGTCAACAATGTTCCTTTCATCGAGCTTAACCTCTTGGGGCTAGGTGGGACGCTAGCGTGCCACCCGTGGTGCACTCCATCAACAGCAGGTGCATTTCAAGAGCGGCAAATTTGAATCCAAATAAATGTCAAAATTCAAATTTTTCAAAAATACAACTATGTTACACCATTTGAAAGATAAACATCTCCTTAATCTAACCACGTTTTACGATTTCAAAAAGGTTTTACGGCGAAAGCATAAATTTAGAGTATGTTAGGACAGTACATTTACAAGAGTTGTGTGTAATGTTTTGTCAAGTCAAAGACAGGGTCACCAAAACCATAAAACCAGCTAAAATGATGCACTAACCTTTTACAATCTCCATCAGATGACACTCCTAGGACATTATGTTAGACAATGCATGCATTTTTAGTTCTATCAAGTTCATTTTTATATCCAAAAACAGCGTTTTACTATGGCATTGATGTTGAGGAAATCGTTTCCCTCCAATAACCGGCAGTCAAGTCAGCGTCAGAAATTAAATAATTAAAATTAGAAAACATTGTTAAAATATTATATTGTCATTTAAAGAATTATAGATTTACATCTCTTGAACGCAATCAACTTGCCAGATTTAAAAATAACCTTACTGGGAAATCACACTTTGCAATAATCTGAGCACTGCGCCCAGAAAAATACGCGTTGCGATACAGACTAGACGTCATGTTGGGGAGATCTAAAATCGAAAATACTATGTAAATAATCCATTACCTTTGATTCTCTTCATCAGATGTCACTTCCAGGTATCACAGGTCCATAACGAATGTAGTTTTGTTCAAAAAAGCTCATCATTTATGTCCAAAAATCTCCGTCTCGTTAGCACATGATGTAAGCCAGCCGGACTTCTCGTCATGAACGAGGGGAAAAAATATATTTCCGTTCGTTCAAACATGTCAAACGTTGTATAGCATAAATCATTAGGGCCTTTTTTAACCAGAACATGAATAATATTCAAGGTGGACGAATGCATACTCTTTTATAACGTATTGGAACGAGGGTACCCAACATGAAGTAGCGCGCCAGGTGTCTAATGGGACATCACCGTTCCATGGCTCTTGTTCGGTCAGATCTCCCTCCAGAAGACTCAAAACACTTTGTAAAGGCTGGTGACATCTAGTGGAAGCAATAGGAAGTGCCAAAATATTCCTAAACCCCTGTGTTTTTCAATGGGATAGGTTTAAAGTCAATACAACACATCAGGTATCCACTTCCTGTCAGAAAATGTCTCAGGGTTTTGCCTGCCAAATGAGTTCTGTTATACTCACAGACACCATTCAAACAGTTTTGGAAACTTTAGAGTGTTTTCTATCCATATATAATAAGTATATGCATATTCTAGTTACTGGGTAGGATTAGTAACCAGATTAAATCGGGTACATTTTTTTTATCCAGACGTGCAAATGCTGCCCCCTAGACCCAACAGGTTAAACAGTACAGCAAAAATGGTACTTACAGAGTGACTCAAACATGGCTTAGACCTTGTTTTTGAAAAACTGTTTATTTCTGTATTACATGATTGCAACTTGCTGAAAAGTGTCCACAGTGTTCCTATCATCCTGATTAAGCAGTACAGCAGAAAAGGACTATCAGAGTGCATCAAACATGATTTAGACCTTGTTTGTGAAAAACTGTTTTTTTCTGTATTTCATGATTGCAACTTGCTGAAAAGTGTCAACAATGTTCCTTTCATCGAGCTTAAACAGTACAGCAAAATGGTACTTACAGAGTGACTCAAACATGGCTTAGACCTCGTTTTTCAAAAACTGTTTATTTCTGTATTACATGATTGCAACTTGCAGATAAGTGTCAACAATGTTCCTTTCATCGAGTTTAAACAGTTCAGCAAAAATGGTACTTACAGAGTGCATCAAACATTATTTAGACCTTGTTTGTGAAAAACTGTTTATTTCTGTATTACAACTTGCTGAAAAGTGTCAACAGTGTTTCTATCTTCCTGATTAAGCAGTACAGCAAAATTGTACTTACATGACTTAGACCTTGTTTGTGAAAAACTGTTTTTTTCTGTATTTCATGATTGCAACATGCTGAAAAGTGTCAACAATGTTCCTTTCATCGAGTTTAAACAGTTCAGCAAAAATGGTACTTACAGAGTGCATCAAACATTATTTAGACCTTGTTTGTGAAAAACTGTTTATTTCTGTATTACAACTTGCTGAAAAGTGTCAACAGTGTTCCTATCATCCTGATTAAGCAGTACAGCAGAAATGGACTATCAGAGTGCATCAAACATGATTTAGACCTTGTTTGTGAAAAACTGTTTTTTTCTGTATTTCATGATTGCAACTTGCTGAAAAGTGTCAACAATGTTCCTTTCATCGAGCTTAAACAGTACAGCAAAATGGTACTTACAGAGTGACTCAAACATGGCTTAGACCTCGTTTTTCAAAAACTGTTTATTTCTGTATTACATGATTGCAACTTGCAGAAAAGTGTCAACAATGTTCCTTTCATCGAGTTTAAACAGTTCAGCAAAAATGGTACTTACAGAGTGCATCAAACATTATTTAGACCTTGTTTGTGAAAAACTGTTTATTTCTGTATTACAACTTGCTGAAAAGTGTCAACAGTGTTTCTATCATCCTGATTAAGCAGTACAGCAAAATTGTACTTACATGACTTAGACCTTGTTTGTGAAAAACTGTTTTTTTCTGTATTTCATGATTGCAACTTGCTGAAAAGTGTCAACAATGTTCCTTTCATCGAGCTTAAACAGTACAGCAAAAATGGTACTTACAGAGTGACTCAAACATGGCTTAGACCTTGTTTTTGAAAAACTGTTTATTTCTGTATTACATGATTGCAACTTGCTGAAAAGTGTCAACAATGTTCCTTTCATCGAGCTTAAACAGTACAGCAAAAATGGTACTTACAGAGTGACTCAAACATGGCTTAGACCTTGTTTTTGAAAAACTGTTTATTTCTGTATTACATGATTGCAACTTGCTGAAAAGTGTCCACAGTGTTCCTATCATCCTGATTAAGCAGTACAGCAGAAATGGACTATCAGAGTGCATCAAACATGATTTAGACCTTGTTTGTGAAAAACTGTTTTTTTCTGTATTTCATGATTGCAACTTGCTGAAAAGTGTCAACAATGTTCCTTTCATCGAGCTTAAACAGTACAGCAAAATGGTTGGTACTTTCAGTGACTCAAACATGACTTAGACCTTGTTTTTGAAAAACTGTTTATTTCTGTATTACATGATTGCAACTTGCAACTTGCTGAAAAGTGTCAACAATGTTCCTTTCATCGAGTTTAAACAGTACAGCAAAAATAGTACTTACAGAGTGCATCAAACATTATTTAGACCTTGTTTGTGAAAAACTGTTTATTTCTGTATTACAACTTGCTGAAAAGTGTCAACAGTGTTTCTATCATCCTGATTAACCTCTTGGGGCTAGGTGGGACGCTAGCGTGCCACCCGTGGTGCACTCCATCAACAGCAGGTGCATTTCAAGAGCGGCAAATTTGAATCCAAATAAATGTCAAAATTCAAATTTTTCAAAAATACAACTATGTTACACCATTTGAAAGATAAACATCTCCTTAATCTAACCACGTTTTACGATTTCAAAAAGGTTTTACGGCGAAAGCATAAATTTAGAGTATGTTAGGACAGTACATTTACAAGAGTTGTGTGTAATGTTTTGTCAAGTCAAAGACAGGGTCACCAAAACCATAAAACCAGCTAAAATGATACACTAACCCTTTACAATCTCCATCAGATGACACTCCTAGGACATTATGTTAGACAATGCATGCATTTTTAGTTCTATCAAGTTGATATTTATATCCAAAAACAGCGTTTTACTATGGCATTGATGTTGAGGAAATCGTTTCCCTCCAATAACCGGCAGTCAAGTCAGCGTCACAAATTAAATAATTAAAATTAGAAAACATTGGTAAAATATTATATTGTCATTTAAAGAATTATAGATTTACATCTTTTGAACGCAATCAACTTGCCAGATTTAAAAATAACCTTACTGGGAAATCACACTTTGCAATAATCTGAGCACTGCGCCCAGAAAAATACGCGTTGCGATACAGACTAGACGTCATGTTGGGGAGATCTAAAATCGAAAATACTATGTAAATAATCCATTACCTTTGATTCTCTTCATCAGATGTCACTTCCAGGTATCACAGGTCCATAACGAATGTAGTTTTGTTCAAAAAAGCTCATCATTTATGTCCAAAAATCTCCGTCTCGTTAGCACATGATGTAAGCCAGCCGGACTTCTCGTCATGAACGAGGGGAAAAAATATATTTCCGTTCGTTCAAACATGTCAAACGTTGTATAGCATAAATCATTAGGGCCTTTTTTAACCAGAACATGAATAATATTCAAGGTGGACGAATGCATACTCTTTTATAACGTATTGGAACGAGGGTACCCAACATCAACTCGCGCGCAAGGTGTCTAATGGGCCATCATCGTTCCATGGCTCTTGTTCGGTCAGATCTCCCTCCAGAAGACTCAAAACACTTTGTAAAGGCTGGTGACATCTAGTGGAAGCAATAGGAAGTGCCAAAATATTCCTAAACCCCTGTGTTTTTCAATGGGATAGGTTTAAAGTCAATACAACACATCAGGTATCCACTTCCTGTCAGAAAATGTCTCAGGGTTTTGCCTGCCAAATGAGTTCTGTTATACTCACAGACACCATTCAAACAGTTTTGGAAACTTTAGAGTGTTTTCTATCCATATATAATAAGTATATGCATATTGTAGTTACTGGGTAGGATTAGTAACCAGATTAAATCGGGTACATTTTTTTTATCCAGACGTGCAAATGCTGCCCCCTAGACCCAACAGGTTAAGCAGTACAGCAAAATTGTACTTACATGACTTAGACCTTGTTTGTGAAAAACGGTTTATTTCTGTATTACATGATTGCAATTTGCTGAAAAGTGTCAACAATGTTCCTTTCATCGAGTTTAAACAGTTCAGCAAAAATGGTACTTACAGAGTGCATCAAACATTATTTAGACCTTGTTTGTGAAAAACTGTTTATTTCTGTATTACAACTTGCTGAAAAGTGTCAACAGTGTTTCTATCATCGAGCTTAAACAGTACAGCAAAATTGTACTTACATCACTTAGACCTTGTTTGTGAAAAACTGTTTTTTTCTGTATTTCATGATTGCAACTTGCTGAAAAGTGTCAACAATGTTCCTTTCATCGAGCTTAAACAGTACAGCAAAATGGTACTTACAGAGTGACTCAAACATGGCTTAGACCTTGTTTTTGAAAAACTGTTTATTTCTGTATTACATGATTGCAACTTGCTGAAAAGTGTCAACAGTGTTCCTATCATCCTGATTAAGCAGTACAGCAGAAATGGACTATCAGAGTGCATCAAACATGATTTAGACCTTGTTTGTGAAAAACTGTTTTTTTCTGTATTTCATGATTTGAACTTGCTGAAAAGTGTCAACAATGTTCCTTTCATCGAGCTTAAACAGTACAGCAAAATGGTACTTACAGAGTGACTCAAACATGGCTTAGACCTCGTTTTTCAAAAACTGTTTATTTCTGTATTACATGATTGCAACTTGCAGAAAAGTGTCAACAATGTTCCTTTCATCGAGTTTAAACAGTTCAGCAAAAATGGTACTTACAGAGTGCATCAAACATTATTTAGACCTTGTTTGTGAAAAACTGTTTATTTCTGTATTACAACTTGCTGAAAAGTGTCAACAGTGTTTCTATCATCCTGATTAAGCAGTACAGCAAAATTGTACTTACATGACTTAGACCTTGTTTGTGAAAAACTGTTTTTTTCTGTATTTCATGATTGCAACTTGCTGAAAAGTGTCAACAATGTTCCTTTCATCGAGCTTAAACAGTACAGCAAAAATGGTACTGACAGAGTGACTCAAACATGGCTTAGACCTTGTTTTTGAAAAACTGTTTATTTCTGTATTACATGATTGCAACTTGCTGAAAAGTGTCAACAATGTTCCTTTCATCGAGTTTAAACAGTTCAGAAAAAATGGTACTTACAGAGGTCATCAAACATTATTTAAACCTTGTTTGTGAAAAACTGTTTATTTCTGTATTACAACTTGCTGAAAAGTGTCAACAGTGTTTCTATCATCGAGCTTAAAACAGTACAGCAAAATTGTACTTACATGACTTAGACCTTGTTTGTGAAAAACTGTTTTTTTCTGTATTTCATGATTGCAACTTGCTGAAAAGTGTCAACAATGTTCCTTTCATCGAGCTTAAACAGTACAGCAAAATGGTACTTACAGAGTGACTCAAACATGGCTTAGACCTTGTTTTTGAAAAACTGTTTATTTCTGTATTACATGATTGCAACTTGCTGAAAAGTGTCAACAGTGTTCCTATCATCCTGATTAAGCAGTACAGCAGAAATGGACAATCAGAGTGCATCAAACATGATTTAGACCTTGTTTGTGAAAAACTGTTTTTTTCTGTATTTCATGATTGCAACTTGCTGAAAAGTGTCAACAATGTTCCTTTCATCGAGCTTAAACAGTACAGCAAAATGGTTGGTACTTTCAGTGACTCAAACATGACTTAGACCTTGTTTTTGAAAAACTGTTTATTTCTGTATTACATGATTGCAACTTGCAACTTGCTGAAAAGTGTCAACAATGTTCCTTTCATCGAGTTTAAACAGTACAGCAAAAATAGTACTTACAGAGTGCATCAAACATTATTTAGACCTTGTTTGTGAAAAACTGTTTATTTCTGTATTACAACTTGCTGAAAAGTGTCAACAGTGTTTCTATCATCCTGATTAAGCAGTACAGCAAAATTGTACTTACATGACTTAGACCTTGTTTGTGAAAAACAGTTTTTTTCTGTATTTCATGATTGCAATTTGCTGAAAAGTGTCAACAATGTTCCTTTCATCGAGCTTAAACAGTACAGCAAAATGGTACTTACAGAGTGCATCAAACATGATTTAGACCTTGTTTGTGAAAAACTGTTTTTTTCTGTATTTCATGATTGCAACTTGCTGAAAAGTGTCAACAATGTTCCTTTCATCGAGTTTAAACAGTACAGCAAAAATAGTACTTACAGAGTGCATCAAACATTATTTAGACCTTGTTTGTGAAAAACTGTTTATTTCTGTATTACAACTTGCTGAAAAGTGTCAACAGTGTTTCTATCATCCTGATTAAGCAGTACAGCAAAATTGTACTTACATGACTTAGACCTTGTTTGTGAAAAACAGTTTTTTTCTGTATTTCATGATTGCAACTTGCTGAAAAGTGTCAACAATGTTCCATTCATCGAGCTTAAACAGTACAGCAAAATGGTACTTACAGAGTGACTCAAACATGGCTTAGACCTTGTTTTTGAAAAACTGTTTATTTCTGTATTACATGATTGCAACTTGCTGAAAAGTGTCAACAGTGTTCCTATCATCCTGATTAAGCAGTACAGCAGAAATGGACTATCAGAGTGCATCAAACATGATTTAGACCTTGTTTGTGAAAAACTGTTTTTTTCTGTATTTCATGATTGCAACTTGCTGAAAAGTGTCAACAATGTTCCTTTCATCGAGCTTAAACAGTACAGCAAAATGGTTGGTACTTTCAGTGACTCAAACATGACTTAGACCTTGTTTTTGAAAAACTGTTTATTTCTGTATTACATGATTGCAACTTGCAACTTGCTGAAAAGTGTCAACAATGTTCCTTTCATCGAGTTTAAACAGTACAGCAAAAATAGTACTTACAGAGTGCATCAAACATTATTTAGACCTTGTTTGTGAAAAACTGTTTATTTCTGTATTACAACTTGCTGAAAAGTGTCAACAGTGTTTCTATCATCCTGATTAAGCAGTACAGCAAAATTGTACTTACATGACTTAGACCTTGTTTGTGAAAAACTGTTTATTTCTGTATTACATGATTGCAATTTGCTGAAAAGTGTCAACAATGTTCCTTTCATCGAGTTTAAACAGTTCAGCAAAAACGGTACTTACAGAGTGCATCAAACATTATTTAGACCTTGTTTGTGAAAAACTGTTTATTTCTGTATTACAACTTGCTGAAAAGTGTCAACAGTGTTTCTATCATCCTGATTAAGCAGTACAGCAAAATTGTACTTACATGACTTAGACCTTGTTTGTGAAAAACTGTTTTTTTCTGTATTTCATGATTGCAACTTGCTGAAAAGTGTCAACAATGTTCCTTTCATCGAGCTTAAACAGTACAGCAAAATGGTACTTACAGAGTGACTCAAACATGGCTTAGACCTTGTTTTTGAAAAACTGTTTATTTCTGTATTACATGATTGCAACTTGCTGAAAAGTGTCAACAATGTTCCTTTCATCGAGTTTAAACAGTTCAGCAAAAATGGTACTTACAGAGTGCATCAAACATTATTTAAACCTTGTTTGTGAAAAACTGTTTATTTCTGTATTACAACTTGCTGAAAAGTGTCAACAGTGTTTCTATCATCGAGCTTAAAACAGTACAGCAAAATTGTACTTACATGACTTAGACCTTGTTTGTGAAAAACTGTTTTTTTCTGTATTTCATGATTGCAACTTGCTGAAAAGTGTCAACAATGTTCCTTTCATCGAGCTTAAACAGTACAGCAAGATGGTACTTACAGAGTGACTCAAACATGGCTTAGACCTTGTTTTTGAAAAACTGTTTATTTCTGTATTACATGATTGCAACTTGCTGAAAAGTGTCAACTGTGTTCCTATCATCCTGATTAAGCAGTACAGCAGAAATGGACTATCAGAGTGCATCAAACATGATATAGACCTTGTTTGTGAAAAACTGTTTTTTTCTGTATTTCATGATTGCAACTTGCTGAAAAGTGTCAACAATGTTCCTTTCATCGAGCTTAAACAGTACAGCAAAATGGTTGGTACTTTCAGTGACTCAAACATGACTTAGACCTTGTTTTTGAAAAACTGTTTATTTCTGTATTACATGATTGCAACTTGCAACTTGCTGAAAAGTGTCAACAATGTTCCTTTCATCGAGTTTAAACAGTACAGCAAAAATAGTACTTACAGAGTGCATCAAACATTATTTAGACCTTGTTTGTGAAAAACTGTTTATTTCTGTATTACAACTTGCTGAAAAGTGTCAACAGTGTTTCTATCATCCTGATTAAGCAGTACAGCAAAATTGTACTTACATGACTTAGACCGTGTTTGTGAAAAACTGTTTTTTTCTGTATTTCATGATTGCAACTTGCTGAAAAGTGTCAACAATGTTCCTTTCATCGAGCTTAAACAGTACAGCAAAATGGTACTTACAGAGTGACTCAAACATGGCTTAGACCTTGTTTTTGAAAAACTGTTTATTTCTGTATTACATGATTGCAACTTGCTGAAAAGTGTCAACAATGTTCCTTTCATCGAGTTTAAACAGTTCAGCAAAAATGGTACTTACAGAGTGCATCAAACATTATTTAGACCTTGTTTGTGAAAAACTGTTTATTTCTGTATTACAACTTGCTGAAAAGTGTCAACAGTGTTTCTATCATCCTGATTAAGCAGTACAGCAAAATTGTACTTACATGACTTAGACCTTGTTTGTGAAAAACTGTTTTTTTCTGTATTTCATGATTGCAACTTGCTGAAAAGTGTCAACAATGTTCCTTTCATCGAGCTTAAACAGTACAGCAAAAATGGTACTTACAGAGTGACTCAAACATGGCTTAGACCTTGTTTTTGAAAAACTGTTTATTTCTGTATTACATGATTGCAACTTGCTGAGAAGTGTCAACAGTGTTCCTCTCATCCTGATTAAACAGTAGAGCAGAAATGGACTATCAGAGTGCATCAAACATGATTTAGACCTTGTTTGTGAAAAACTGTTTTTTTCTGTATTTCATGATTGGAACTTGCTGAAAAGTGTCAACAATGTTCCGTTCATCGAGCTTAAACAGTACAGCAAAATGGTACTTACAGAGTGACTCAAACATGGCTTAGACCTTGTTTTTGAAAAACTGTTTATTTCTGTATTACATGATTGCAACTTGCTGAAAAGTGTCAACAATGTTCCTTTCATCGAGTTTAAACAGTTCAGCAAAAATGGTACTTACAGAGTGCATCAAACATTATTTAAACCTTGTTTGTGAAAAACTGTTTATTTCTGTATTACAACTTGCTGAAAAGTGTCAACAGTGTTTCTATCATCGAGCTTAAAACAGTACAGCAAAATTGTACTTACATGACTTAGACCTTGTTTGTGAAAAACTGTTTTTTTCTGTATTTCATGATTGCAACTTGCTGAAAAGTGTCAACAATGTTCCTTTCATCGAGCTTAAACAGTACAGCAAAATGGTTGGTACTTTCAGTGACTCAAACATGACTTAGACCTTGTTTTTGAAAAACTGTTTATTTCTGTATTACATGATTGCAACTTGCAACTTGCTGAAAAGTGTCAACAATGTTCCTTTCATCGAGTTTAAACAGTACAGCAAAAATAGTACTTACAGAGTGCATCAAACATTATTTAGACCTTGTTTGTGAAAAACTGTTTATTTCTGTATTACAACTTGCTGAAAAGTGTCAACAGTGTTTCTATCATCCTGATTAAGCAGTACAGCAAAATTGTACTTACATGACTTAGAACGTGTTTGTGAAAAACTGTTTTTTTCTGTATTTCATGATTGCAACTTGCTGAAAAGTGTCAACAATGTTCCTTTCATCGAGCTTAAACAGTACAGCAAAATGGTACTTACAGAGTGACTCAAACATGGCTTAGACCTTGTTTTTGAAAAACTGTTTATTTCTGTATTACATGATTGCAACTTGCTGAAAAGTGTCAACAATGTTCCTTTCATCGAGTTTAAACAGTTCAGCAAAAATGGTACTTACAGAGTGCATCAAACATTATTTAGACATTGTTTGTGAAAAACTGTTTATTTCTGTATTACAACTTGCTGAAAAGTGTCAACAGTGTTTCTATCATCGAGCTTAAACAGTACATCAAAATTGTACTTACATGACTTAGACCTTGTTTGTGAAAAACTGTTTTTTTCTGTATTTCATGATTGAACTTGCTGAAAAGTGTCAACAATGTTCCTTTCATCGAGCTTAAACAGTACAGCAAAATGGTACTTACAGAGTGACTGAAACATGGCTTAGACCTTGTTTTTGAAAAACTGTTTATTTCTGTATTACATGATTGCAACTTGCTGAAAAGTGTCAACAGTGTTCCTATCATCCTGATTAAGCAGTACAGCAGAAATGGACTATCAGAGTGCATCAAACATGATTTAGACCTTGTTTGTGAAAAACTGTTTTTTTCTGTATTTCATGATTGCAACTTGCTGAAAAGTGTCAACAATGTTCCTTTCATCGAGCTTAAACAGTACAGCAAAATGGTTGGTACTTTCAGTGACTCAAACATGACTTAGACCTTGTTTTTGAAAAACTGTTTATTTCTGTATTACATGATTGCAACTTGCAACTTGCTGAAAAGTGTCAACAATGTTCCTTTCATCGAGTTTAAACAGTACAGCAAAAATAGTACTTACAGAGTGCATCAAACATTATTTAGACCTTGTTTGTGAAAAACTGTTTATTTCTGTATTACAACTTGCTGAAAAGTGTCAACAGTGTTTCTATCATCCTGATTAAGCAGTACAGCAAAATTGTACTTACATGACTTAGAACGTGTTTGTGAAAAACTGTTTTTTTCTGTATTTCATGATTGGAACTTGCTGAAAAGTGTCAACAATGTTCCGTTCATCGAGCTTAAACAGTACAGCAAAATGGTACTTACAGAGTGACTCAAACATGGCTTAGACCTTGTTTTTGAAAAACTGTTTATTTCTGTATTACATGATTGCAACTTGCTGAAAAGTGTCAACAATGTTCCTTTCATCGAGTTTAAACAGTTCAGCAAAAATGGTACTTACAGAGTGCATCAAACATTATTTAAACCTTGTTTGTGAAAAACTGTTTATTTCTGTATTACAACTTGCTGAAAAGTTTCAACAGTGTTTCTATCATCGAGCTTAAAACAGTACTGCAAAATTGTACTTACATGACTTAGACCTTGTTTGTGAAAAACTGTTTTTTTCTGTATTTCATGATTGCAACTTGCTGAAAAGTGTCAACAATGTTCCTTTCATCGAGCTTAAACAGTACAGCAAAATGGTACTTACAGAGTGACTCAAACATGGCTTAGACCTTGTTTTTGAAAAACTGTTTATTTCTGTATTACATGATTGCAACTTGCTGAAAAGTGTCAACAGTGTTCCTATCATCCTGATTAAGCAGTACAGCAGAAATGGACTATCAGAGTGCATCAAACATGATTTAGACCTTGTTTGTGAAAAACTGTTTTTTTCTGTATTTCATGATTGCATCTTGCTGAAAAGTGTCAACAATGTTCCTTTCATCGAGCTTAAACAGTACAGCAAAATGGTTGGTACTTTCAGTGACTCAAACATGACTTAGACCTTGTTTTTGAAAAACTGTTTATTTCTGTATTACATGATTGCAACTTGCAACTTGCTGAAAAGTGTCAACAATGTTCCTTTCATCGAGTTTAAACAGTGCAGCAAAAATAGTACTTACAGAGTGCATCAAACATTATTTAGACCTTTTTTGTGAAAAACTGTTTATTTCTGTATTACAACTTGCTGAAAAGTGTCAACAGTGTTTCTATCATCCTGATTAAGCAGTACAGCAAAATTGTACTTACATGACTTAGACCTTGTTTGTGAAAAACTGTTTTTTTCTGTATTTCATGATTGCAACTTGCTGAAAAGTGTCAACAATGTTCCTTTCATCGAGCTTAAACAGTACAGCAAAAATGGTACTTACAGAGTGACTCAAACATGGCTTAGACCTTGTTTATGAAAAACTGTTTATTTCTGTATTACATGATTGCAACTTGCTGAAAAGTGTCAACAATGTTCCTTTCATCGAGTTTAAACAGTTCAGCAAAAATGGTACTTACAGAGTGCATCAAACATTATTTAGACCTTGTTTGTGAAAAACTGTTTATTTCTGTATTACAACTTGCTGAAAAGTGTCAACAGTGTTTCTATCATCGAGATTAAACAGTACAGCAAAATTGTACTTACATGACTTAGACATTGTTTGTGAAAAACTTTTTTTTTCTGTATTTCATGATTGCAACTTGCTGAAAAGTGTCAACAATGTTCCTTTCATCGAGCTTAAACAGTACAGCAAAATGGTACTTACAGAGTGACTGAAACATGGCTTAGACCTTGTTTTTGAAAAACTGTTTATTTCTGTATTACATGATTGCAACTTGCTGAAAAGTGTCAACAGTGTTCCTATCATCCTGATTAAGCAGTACAGCAGAAATGGACTATCAGAGTGCATCAAACATGATTTAGACCTTGTTTGTGAAAAACTGTTTTTTTCTGTATTTCATGATTGCAACTTGCTGAAAAGTGTCAACAATGTTCCTTTCATCGAGCTTAAACAGTACAGCAAAATGGTTGGTACTTTCAGTGACTCAAACATGACTTAGACCTTGTTTTTGAAAAACTGTTTATTTCTGTATTACATGATTGCAACTTGCAACTTGCTGAAAAGTGTCAACAATGTTCCTTTCATCGAGTTTAAACAGTACAGCAAAAATAGTACTTACAGAGTGCATCAAACATTATTTAGACCTTGTTTGTGAAAAACTGTTTATTTCTGTATTACAACTTGCTGAAAAGTGTCAACAGTGTTTCTATCATCGAGATTAAACAGTACAGCAAAATTGTACTTACATGACTTAGACCTTGTTTGTGAAAAACTGTTTTTTTCTGTATTTCATGATTGCAACTTGCTGAAAAGTGTCAACAATGTTCCTTTCATCGAGCTTAAACAGTACAGCAAAATGGTACTTACAGAGTGACTGAAACATGGCTTAGACCTTGTTTTTGAAAAACTGTTTATTTCTGTATTACATGATTGCAACTTGCTGAAAAGTGTCAACAGTGTTCCTATCATCCTGATTAAGCAGTACAGCAGAAATGGACTATCAGAGTGCATCAAACATGATTTAGACCTTGTTTGTGAAAAACTGTTTTTTTCTGTATTTCATGATTGCAACTTGCTGAAAAGTGTCAACAATGTTCCTTTCATCGAGCTTAAACAGTACAGCAAAATGGTTGGTACTTTCAGTGACTCAAACATGACTTAGACCTTGTTTTTGAAAAACTGTTTATTTCTGTATTACATGATTGCAACTTGCAACTTGCTGAAAAGTGTCAACAATGTTCCTTTCATCGAGTTTAAACAGTACAGCAAAAATAGTACTTACAGAGTGCATCAAACATTATTTAGACCTTGTTTGTGAAAAACTGTTTATTTCTGTATTACAACTTGCTGAAAAGTGTCAACAGTGTTTCTATCATCCTGATTAAGCAGTACAGCAAAATTGTACTTACATGACTTAGAACGTGTTTGTGAAAAACTGTTTTTTTCTGTATTTCATGATTGCAACTTGCTGAAAAGTGTCAACAATGTTCCTTTCATCGAGCTTAAACAGTACAGCAAAATGGTACTTACAGAGTGACTCAAACATGGCTTAGACCTTGTTTTTGAAAAACTGTTTATTTCTGTATTACATGATTGCAACTTGCTGAAAAGTGTCAACAATGTTCCTTTCATCGAGTTTAAACAGTTCAGCAAAAATGGTACTTACAGAGTGCATCAAACATTATTTAGACATTGTTTGTGAAAAACTGTTTATTTCTGTATTACAACTTGCTGAAAAGTGTCAACAGTGTTTCTATCATCGAGCTTAAACAGTACATCAAAATTGTACTTACATGACTTAGACCTTGTTTGTGAAAAACTGTTTTTTTCTGTATTTCATGATTGAACTTGCTGAAAAGTGTCAACAATGTTCCTTTCATCGAGCTTAAACAGTACAGCAAAATGGTACTTACAGAGTGACTGAAACATGGCTTAGACCTTGTTTTTGAAAAACTGTTTATTTCTGTATTACATGATTGCAACTTGCTGAAAAGTGTCAACAGTGTTCCTATCATCCTGATTAAGCAGTACAGCAGAAATGGACTATCAGAGTGCATCAAACATGATTTAGACCTTGTTTGTGAAAAACTGTTTTTTTCTGTATTTCATGATTGCAACTTGCTGAAAAGTGTCAACAATGTTCCTTTCATCGAGCTTAAACAGTACAGCAAAATGGTTGGTACTTTCAGTGACTCAAACATGACTTAGACCTTGTTTTTGAAAAACTGTTTATTTCTGTATTACATGATTGCAACTTGCAACTTGCTGAAAAGTGTCAACAATGTTCCTTTCATCGAGTTTAAACAGTACAGCAAAAATAGTACTTACAGAGTGCATCAAACATTATTTAGACCTTGTTTGTGAAAAACTGTTTATTTCTGTATTACAACTTGCTGAAAAGTGTCAACAGTGTTTCTATCATCCTGATTAAGCAGTACAGCAAAATTGTACTTACATGACTTAGAACGTGTTTGTGAAAAACTGTTTTTTTCTGTATTTCATGATTGCAACTTGCTGAAAAGTGTCAACAATGTTCCTTTCATCGAGCTTAAACAGTACAGCAAAATGGTACTTACAGAGTGACTCAAACATGGCTTAGACCTTGTTTTTGAAAAACTGTTTATTTCTGTATTACATGATTGCAACTTGCTGAAAAGTGTCAACAATGTTCCTTTCATCGAGTTTAAACAGTTCAGCAAAAATGGTACTTACAGAGTGCATCAAACATTATTTAGACATTGTTTGTGAAAAACTGTTTATTTCTGTATTACAACTTGCTGAAAAGTGTCAACAGTGTTTCTATCATCGAGCTTAAACAGTACATCAAAATTGTACTTACATGACTTAGACCTTGTTTGTGAAAAACTGTTTTTTTCTGTATTTCATGATTGAACTTGCTGAAAAGTGTCAACAATGTTCCTTTCATCGAGCTTAAACAGTACAGCAAAATGGTACTTACAGAGTGACTGAAACATGGCTTAGACCTTGTTTTTGAAAAACTGTTTATTTCTGTATTACATGATTGCAACTTGCTGAAAAGTGTCAACAGTGTTCCTATCATCCTGATTAAGCAGTACAGCAGAAATGGACTATCAGAGTGCATCAAACATGATTTAGACCTTGTTTGTGAAAAACTGTTTTTTTCTGTATTTCATGATTGCAACTTGCTGAAAAGTGTCAACAATGTTCCTTTCATCGAGCTTAAACAGTACAGCAAAATGTACTTACAGAGTGACTCAAACATGACTTAGACCTTGTTTTTGAAAAACGGTTTATTTCTATATTACATGATTGCAGCTTGCTGAAAAGTGTCAACAATGTTCCTTTCATCGAGCTTAAACAGTACAGCAAAAATAGTACTTACAGAGTGCATCAAACATTATTTAGACCTTGTTTGTGAAAAACTGTTTATTTCTGTATTACAACTTGCTGAAAAGTGTCAACAGTGTTTCTATCATCCTGATTAAGCAGTACAGCAAAATTTTACTTACATGACTTAGACCTTGTTTGTGAAAAACTGTTTTTTTCTGTATTTCATGATTGCAACTTGCTGAAAAGTGTCAACAATGTTCCTTTCATCGAGCTTAAACAGTACAGCAAAAATGGTACTTACAGAGTGACTCAAACATGGCTTAGACCTTGTTTTTGAAAAACTGTTTATTTCTGTATTACATGATTGCAACTTGCTGAGAAGTGTCAACAGTGTTCCTCTCATCCTGATTAAACAGTACAGCAGAAATGGACTATCAGAGTGCATCAAACATGATTTAGACCTTGTTTGTGAAAAACTGTTTTTTTCTGTATTTCATGATTGGAACTTGCTGAAAAGTGTCAACAATGTTCCGTTCATCGAGCTTAAACAGTACAGCAAAATGGTACTTACAGAGTGACTCAAACATGGCTTAGACCTTGTTTTTGAAAAACTGTTTATTTCTGTATTACATGATTGCAACTTGCTGAAAAGTGTCAACAATGTTCCTTTCATCGAGTTTAAACAGTTCAGCAAAAATGGTACTTACAGAGTGCATCAAACATTATTTAAACCTTGTTTGTGAAAAACTGTTTATTTCTGTATTACAACTTGCTGAAAAGTTTCAACAGTGTTTCTATCATCGAGCTTAAAACAGTACTGCAAAATTGTACTTACATGACTTAGACCTTGTTTGTGAAAAACTGTTTTTTTCTGTATTTCATGATTGCAACTTGCTGAAAAGTGTCAACAATGTTCCTTTCATCGAGCTTAAACAGTACAGCAAAATGGTACTTACAGAGTGACTCAAACATGGCTTAGACCTTGTTTTTGAAAAACTGTTTATTTCTGTATTACATGATTGCAACTTGCTGAAAAGTGTCAACAGTGTTCCTATCATCCTGATTAAGCAGTACAGCAGAAATGGACTATCAGAGTGCATCAAACATGATTTAGACCTTGTTTGTGAAAAACTGTTTTTTTCTGTATTTCATGATTGCAACTTGCTGAAAAGTGTCAACAATGTTCCTTTCATCGAGCTTAAACAGTACAGCAAAATGGTTGGTACTTTCAGTGACTCAAACATGACTTAGACCTTGTTTTTGAAAAACTGTTTATTTCTGTATTACATGATTGCAACTTGCAACTTGCTGAAAAGTGTCAACAATGTTCCTTTCATCGAGTTTAAACAGTGCAGCAAAAATAGTACTTACAGAGTGCATCAAACATTATTTAGACCTTGTTTGTGAAAAACTGTTTATTTCTGTATTACAACTTGCTGAAAAGTGTCAACAGTGTTTCTATCATCCTGATTAAGCAGTACAGCAAAATTGTACTTACATGACTTAGACCTTGTTTGTGAAAAACTGTTTTTTTCTGTATTTCATGATTGCAACTTGCTGAAAAGTGTCAACAATGTTCCTTTCATCGAGCTTAAACAGTACAGCAAAAATGGTACTTACAGAGTGACTCAAACATGGCTTAGACCTTGTTTATGAAAAACTGTTTATTTCTGTATTACATGATTGCAACTTGCTGAAAAGTGTCAACAATGTTCCTTTCATCGAGTTTAAACAGTTCAGCAAAAATGGTACTTACAGAGTGCATCAAACATTATTTAGACCTTGTTTGTGAAAAACTGTTTATTTCTGTATTACAACTTGCTGAAAAGTGTCAACAGTGTTTCTATCATCGAGATTAAACAGTACAGCAAAATTGTACTTACATGACTTAGACATTGTTTGTGAAAAACTTTTTTTTTCTGTATTTCATGATTGCAACTTGCTGAAAAGTGTCAACAATGTTCCTTTCATCGAGCTTAAACAGTACAGCAAAATGGTACTTACAGAGTGACTGAAACATGGCTTAGACCTTGTTTTTGAAAAACTGTTTATTTCTGTATTACATGATTGCAACTTGCTGAAAAGTGTCAACAGTGTTCCTATCATCCTGATTAAGCAGTACAGCAGAAATGGACTATCAGAGTGCATCAAACATGATTTAGACCTTGTTTGTGAAAAACTGTTTTTTTCTGTATTTCATGATTGCAACTTGCTGAAAAGTGTCAACAATGTTCCTTTCATCGAGCTTAAACAGTACAGCAAAATGGTTGGTACTTTCAGTGACTCAAACATGACTTAGACCTTGTTTTTGAAAAACTGTTTATTTCTGTATTACATGATTGCAACTTGCAACTTGCTGAAAAGTGTCAACAATGTTCCTTTCATCGAGTTTAAACAGTACAGCAAAAATAGTACTTACAGAGTGCATCAAACATTATTTAGACCTTGTTTGTGAAAAACTGTTTATTTCTGTATTACAACTTGCTGAAAAGTGTCAACAGTGTTTCTATCATCCTGATTAAGCAGTACAGCAAAATTGTACTTACATGACTTAGACCTTGTTTGTGAAAAACTGTTTTTTTCTGTATTTCATGATTGCAACTTGCTGAAAAGTGTCAACAATGTTCCTTTCATCGAGCTTAAACAGTACAGCAAAATGGTTGGTACTTTCAGTGACTCAAACATGACTTAGACCTTGTTTTTGAAAAACTGTTTATTTCTGTATTACATGATTGCAACTTGCAACTTGCTGAAAAGTGTCAACAATGTTCCTTTCATCGAGTTTAAACAGTGCAGCAAAAATAGTACTTACAGAGTGCATCAAACATTATTTAGACCTTGTTTGTGAAAAACTGTTTATTTCTGTATTACAACTTGCTGAAAAGTGTCAACAGTGTTTCTATCATCCTGATTAAGCAGTACAGCAAAATTGTACTTACATGACTTAGACCTTGTTTGTGAAAAACTGTTTTTTTCTGTATTTCATGATTGCAACTTGCTGAAAAGTGTCAACAATGTTCCTTTCATCGAGCTTAAACAGTACAGCAAAATGGTACTTACAGAGTGACTGAAACATGGCTTAGACCTTGTTTTTGAAAAACTGTTTATTTCTGTATTACATGATTGCAACTTGCTGAAAAGTGTCAACAGTGTTCCTATCATCCTGATTAAGCAGTACAGCAGAAATGGACTATCAGAGTGCATCAAACATGATTTAGACCTTGTTTGTGAAAAACTGTTTTTTTCTGTATTTCATGATTGCAACTTGCTGAAAAGTGTCAACAATGTTCCTTTCATCGAGCTTAAACAGTACAGCAAAATGGTTGGTACTTTCAGTGACTCAAACATGACTTAGACCTTGTTTTTGAAAAACTGTTTATTTCTGTATTACATGATTGCAACTTGCAACTTGCTGAAAAGTGTCAACAATGTTCCTTTCATCGAGTTTAAACAGTACAGCAAAAATAGTACTTACAGAGTGCATCAAACATTATTTAGACCTTGTTTGTGAAAAACTGTTTATTTCTGTATTACAACTTGCTGAAAAGTGTCAACAGTGTTTCTATCATCCTGATTAAGCAGTACAGCAAAATTGTACTTACATGACTTAGACCTTGTTTGTGAAAAACTGTTTTTTTCTGTATTTCATGATTGCAACTTGCTGAAAAGTGTCAACAATGTTCCTTTCATCGAGCTTAAACAGTACAGCAAAAATGGTACTTACAGAGTGACTCAAACATGGCTTAGACCTTGTTTTTGAAAAACTGTTTATTTCTGTATTACATGATTGCAACTTGCTGAAAAGTGTCAACAATGTTCCTTTCATCGAGTTTAAACAGTTCAGCAAAAATGGTACTTACAGAGTGCATCAAACATTATTTAGACCTTGTTTGTGAAAAACTGTTTATTTCTGTATTACAACTTGCTGAAAAGTTTCAACAGTGTTTCTATCATCGAGCTTAAACAGTACAGCAAAATTGTACTTACATGACTTAGACCTTGTTTGTGAAAAACTGTTTTTTTCTGTATTTCATGATTGCAACTTGCTGAAAAGTGTCAACAATGTTCCTTTCATCGAGCTTAAACAGTACAGCAAAATGGTACTTACAGAGTGACTGAAACATGGCTTAGACCTTGTTTTTGAAAAACTGTTTATTTCTGTATTACATGATTGCAACTTGCTGAAAAGTGTCAACAGTGTTCCTATCATTCTGATTAAGCAGTACAGCAGAAATGGACTATCAGAGTGCATCAAACATGATTTAGACCTTGTTTGTGAAAAACTGTTTTTTTTCTGTATTTCATGATTGCAACTTGCTGAAAAGTGTCAACAATGTTCCTTTCATCGACTTTAAGCAGTACAGCAAAAATAGTACTTACAGAGTGCATCAAACATTATTTAGACCTTGTTTGTGAAAAACTGTTTATTTCTGTATTACAACTTGCTGAAAAGTGTCAACAGTGTTTCTATCATCCTGATTAAGCAGTACAGCAAAATTGTACTTACATGACTTAGACCTTGTTTGTGAAAAACTGTTTTTTTCTGTATTTCATGATTGCAACTTGCTGAAAAGTGTCAACAATGTTCCTTTCATCGAGCTTAAACAGTACAGCAAAAATGGTACTTACAGAGTGACTCAAACATGGCTTAGACCTTGTTTTTGAAAAACTGTTTATTTCTGTATTACATGATTGCAACTTGCTGAAAAGTGTCAACAATGTTCCTTTCATCGAGTTTAAACTGTTCAGCAAAAATGGTACTTACAGAGTGCATCAAACATTATTTAGACCTTGTTTGTGAAAAACTGTTTATTTCTGTATTACAACTTGATGAAAAGTGTCAACAATGTTTCTATCATCCTGATTAAGCAGTACAGCAAAATTGTACTTACATGACTTAGACCTTGTTTGTGAAAAACGGTTTTTTTCTGTATTTCATGATTGCAACTTGCTGAAAAGTGTCAACAATGTTCCTTTCATCGAGCTTAAACAGTACAGCAAAAATGGTACTTACAGAGTGACTCAAACATGGCTTAGACCTTGTTTTTGAAAAACTGTTTATTTCTGTATTACATGATTGCAACTTGCTGAAAAGTGTCAACAATGTTCCTTTCATCGAGTTTAAACTGTTCAGCAAAAATGGTACTTACAGAGTGCATCAAACATTATTTAGACCTTGTTTGTGAAAAACTGTTTATTTCTGTATTACAACTTGATGAAAAGTGTCAACAGTGTTTCTATCATCCTGATTAAGCAGTACAGCAAAATTGTACTTACATGACTTAGACCTTGTTTGTGAAAAACGGTTTTTTTCTGTATTTCATGATTGCAACTTGCTGAAAAGTGTCAACAATGTTCCTTTCATCGAGCTTAAACAGTACAGCAAAAATGGTACTTACAGAGTGACTCAAACATGGCTTAGACCTTGTTTTTGAAAAACTGTTTATTTCTGTATTACATGATTGCAACTTGCTGAAAAGTGTCAACAATGTTCCTTTCATCGAGTTTAAACAGTTCAGTAAAAATGGTACTTACAGAGTGCATCAAACATTATTTAGACCTTGTTTGTGAAAAACTGTTTATTTCTGTATTACAACTTGCTGAAAAGTGTCAACAGTGTTTCTATCATCGAGCTTAAACAGTACAGCAAAATTGTACTTACATGACTTAGACCTTGTTTGTGAAAAACTGTTTTTTTCTGTATTTCATGATTGCAACTTGCTGAAAAGTGTCAACAATGTTCCTTTCATCGAGCTTAAACAGTACAGCAAAATGGTACTTACAGAGTGACTGAAACATGGCTTAGACCTTGTTTTTGAAAAACTGTTTATTTCTATATTACATGATTGCAACTTGCTGAAAAGTGTCAACAGTGTTCCTATCATTCTGATTAAGCAGTACAGCAGAAATGGACTATCAGAGTGCATCAAACATGATTTAGACCTTGTTTGTGAAAAACTGTTTTTTTTCTGTATTTCATGATTGCAACTTGCTGAAAAGTGTCAACAATGTTCCTTTCATCGAGTTTAAGCAGTACAGCAAAAATAGTACTTACAGAGTGCATCAAACATTATTTAGACCTTGTTTGTGAAAAACTGTTTATTTCTGTATTACAACTTGCTGAAAAGTGTCAACAGTGTTTCTATCATCCTGATTAAGCAGTACAGCAAAATTGTATTTACATGACTTAGACCTTGTTTGTAAAAAACTGTTTTTTTCTGTATTTCATGATTGCAACTTGCTGAAAAGTGTCAACAATGTTCCTTTCATCGAGCTTAAACAGAACAGCAAAATGGTACTTACAGAGTGACTCAAACATGACTTAGACCTTGTTTTTGAAAAACGGTTTATTTCTATATTACATGATTGCAACTTGCTGAAAAGTGTCAACAATGTTCCTTTCATCGAGCTTAAACAGTACAGCAAAAATAGTACTTACAGAGTGCATCAAACATTATTTAGACCTTGTTTGTGAAAAACTGTTTATTTCTGTATTACAACTTGCTGAAAAGTGTCAACAGTGTTTCTATCATCCTGATTAAGCAGTACAGCAAAATTGTACTTACATGACTTAGACCTTGTTTGTGAAAAACTGTTTTTTTCTGTATTTCATAATTGCAACTTGCTGAAAAGTGTCAACAATGTTCCTTTCATCGAGCTTAAACAGTACAGCAAAATGGTACTTACAGAGTGACTCAAACATGGCTTAGACCTTGTTTTTGAAAAACTGTTTATTTCTGTATTAAATGATTGCAACTTGCTGAAAAGTGTCAACAATGTTCCTTTCATCGAGTTTAAACAGTACAGCAAAAATAGTACTTACAGAGTGCATCAAACATTATTTAGACCTTGTTTGTGAAAAACTGTTTATTTCTGTTTTACAACTTGCTGAAAAGTGTCAACAGTGTTTCTATCATCCTGATTAAGCAGTACAGCAAAATTGTACTTACATGACTTAGACCTTGTTTGTGAAAAACTGTTTTTTTCTGTATTTCATGATTGCAACTTGCTGAAAAGTGTCAACAATGTTCCTTTCATCGAGCTTAAACAGTACAGCAAAAATGGTACTTACAGAGTGACTCAAACATGGCTTAGACCTTGTTTTTGAAAAACTGTTTATTTCTGTATTACATGATTGCAACTTGCTGAAAAGTGTCAACAATGTTCGTTTCATCGAGTTTAAACTGTTCAGCAAAAATGGTACTTACAGAGTGCATCAAACATTATTTAGACCTTGTTTGTGAAAAACTGTTTATTTCTGTATTACAACTTGCTGAAAAGTGTCAACAGTGTTTCTATCATCCTGATTAAGCAGTACAGCAAAATTGTACTTACATGACTTAGACCTTGTTTGTGAAAAACTGTTTTTTTCTGTATTTCATGATTGCAACTTGCTGAAAAGTGTCAACAATGTTCCTTTCATCGAGCTTAAACAGTACAGCAAAAATGGTACTTACAGAGTGACTCAAACATGGCTTAGACCTTGTTTTTGAAAAACTGTTTATTTCTGTATTACATGATTGCAACTTGCTGAAAAGTGTCAACAATGTTCCTTTCATCGAGTTTAAACAGTTCAGTAAAAATGGTACTTACAGAGTGCATCAAACATTATTTAGACCTTGTTTGTGAAAAACTGTTTATTTCTGTATTACAACTTGCTGAAAAGTGTCAACAGTGTTTCTATCATCGAGCTTAAACAGTACAGCAAAATTGTACTTACATGACTTAGACCTTGTTTGTGAAAAACTGTTTTTTTCTGTATTTCATGATTGCAACTTGCTGAAAAGTGTCAACAATGTTCCTTTCATCGAGCTTAAACAGTACAGCAAAATGGTACTTACAGAGTGACTGAAACATGGCTTAGACCTTGTTTTTGAAAAACTGTTTATTTCTGTATTACATGATTGCAACTTGCTGAAAAGTGTCAACAGTGTTCCTATCATCCTGATTAAGCAGTACAGCAGAAATGGACTATCAGAGTGCATCAAACATGATTTAGACCTTGTTTGTGAAAAACTGTTTTTTTCTGTATTTCATGATTGCAACTTGCTGAAAAGTGTCAACAATGTTCCTTTCATCGAGCTTAAACAGTACAGCAAAAATGGTACTTACAGAGTGACTCAAACATGGCTTAGACCTTGTTTTTGAAAAACTGTTTATTTCTGTATTACATGATTGCAACTTGCTGAAAAGTGTCAACAATGTTCCTTTCATCGAGTTTAAACTGTTCAGCAAAAATGGTACTTACAGAGTGCATCAAACATTATTTAGACCTTGTTTGTGAAAAACTGTTTATTTCTGTATTACAACTTGCTGAAAAGTGTCAACAGTGTTTCTATCATCCTGATTAAGCAGTACAGCAAAATTGTACTTACATGACTTAGACCTTGTTTGTGAAAAACTGTTTTTTTCTGTATTTCATGATTGCAACTTGCTGAAAAGTGTCAACAATGTTCCTTTCATCGAGCTTAAACAGTACAGCAAAAATGGTACTTACAGAGTGACTCAAACATGGCTTAGACCTTGTTTTTGAAAAACTGTTTATTTCTGTATTACATGATTGCAACTTGCTGAAAAGTGTCAACAATGTTCCTTTCATCGAGTTTAAACAGTTCAGTAAAAATGGTACTTACAGAGTGCATCAAACATTATTTAGACCTTGTTTGTGAAAAACTGTTTATTTCTGTATTACAACTTGCTGAAAAGTGTCAACAGTGTTTCTATCATCGAGCTTAAACAGTACAGCAAAATTGTACTTACATGACTTAGACCTTGTTTGTGAAAAACTGTTTTTTTCTGTATTTCATGATTGCAACTTGCTGAAAAGTGTCAACAATGTTCCTTTCATCGAGCTTAAACAGTACAGCAAAATGGTACTTACAGAGTGACTGAAACATGGCTTAGACCTTGTTTTTGAAAAACTGTTTATTTCTGTATTACATGATTGCAACTTGCTGAAAAGTGTCAACAGTGTTCCTATCATCCTGATTAAGCAGTACAGCAGAAATGGACTATCAGAGTGCATCAAACATGATTTAGACCTTGTTTGTGAAAAACTGTTTTTTTCTGTATTTCATGATTGCAACTTGCTGAAAAGTGTCAACAATGTTCCTTTCATCGAGCTTAAACAGTACAGCAAAAATGGTACTTACAGAGTGACTCAAACATGGCTTAGACCTTGTTTTTGAAAAACTGTTTATTTCTGTATTACATGATTGCAACTTGCTGAAAAGTGTCAACAATGTTCCTTTCATCGAGTTTAAACTGTTCAGCAAAAATGGTACTTACAGAGTGCATCAAACATTATTTAGACCTTGTTTGTGAAAAACTGTTTATTTCTGTATTACAACTTGCTGAAAAGTGTCAACAGTGTTTCTATCATCGAGCTTAAACAGTACAGCAAAATTGTACTTACATGACTTAGACCTTGTTTGTGAAAAACTGTTTATTTCTGTATTACATGATTGCAACTTGCAACTTGCTGAAAAGTGTCAACAATGTTCCTTTCATCGAGTTTAAACAGTACAGCAAAAATGGTACTTACAGAGTGACTGAAACATGGCTTAGACCTTGTTTTTGAAAAACTGTTTATTTCTGTATTACATGATTGCAACTTGCTGAAAAGTGTCAACAGTGTTCCTATCATCCTGATTAAGCAGTACAGCAGAAATGGACTATCAGAGTGCATCAAATATGATTTAGACCTTGTTTGTGAAAAACTGTTTATTTCTGTATTACAACTTGCTGAAAAGTGTCACCAGTGTTTCTATCATCCTGATTAAGCAGTACAGCAAAATTGTACTTACATGACTTAGACCTTGTTTGTGAAAAACTGTTTTTTTCTGTATTTCATGATTGCAACTTGCTGAAAAGTGTCAACAATGTTCCTTTCATCGAGCTTAAACAGTACAGCAAAAATGGTACTTACAGAGTGACTCAAACATGGCTTAGACCTTGTTTTTGAAAAACTGTTTATTTCTGTATTACATGATTGCAACTTGCTGAAAAGTGTCAACAGTGTTCCTATCATCCTGATTAAGCAGTACAGCAGAAATGGACTATCAGAGTGCATCAAACATGATTTAGACCTTGTTTGTGAAAAACTGTTTTTTTCTGTATTTCATGATTGCAACTTGCTGAAAAGTGTCAACAATGTTCCTTTCATCGAGTTTAAACAGTACAGCAAAAATAGTACTTACAGAGTGCATCAAACATTATTTAGACCTTGTTTGTGAAAAACTGTTTATTTCTGTTTTACAACTTGCTGAAAAGTGTCAACAGTGTTTCTATCATCCTGATTAAGCAGTACAGCAAAATTGTACTTACATGACTTAGACCTTGTTTGTGAAAAACTGTTTTTTTCTGTATTTCATGATTGCAACTTGCTGAAAAGTGTCAACAATGTTCCTTTCATCGAGCTTAAACAGTACAGCAAAAATGGTACTTACAGAGTGACTCAAACATGGCTTAGACCTTGTTTTTGAAAAACTGTTTATTTCTGTATTACATGATTGCAACTTGCTGAAAAGTGTCAACAATGTTCCTTTCATCGAGTTTAAACAGTTCAGTAAAAATGGTACTTACAGAGTGCATCAAACATTATTTAGACCTTGTTTGTGAAAAACTGTTTATTTCTGTATTACAACTTGCTGAAAAGTGTCAACAGTGTTTCTATCATCGAGCTTAAACAGTACAGCAAAATTGTACTTACATGACTTAGACCTTGTTTGTGAAAAACTGTTTTTTTCTGTATTTCATGATTGCAACTTGCTGAAAAGTGTCAACAATGTTCCTTTCATCGAGCTTAAACAGTACAGCAAAATGGTACTTACAGAGTGACTGAAACATGGCTTAGACCTTGTTTTTGAAAAACTGTTTATTTCTGTATTACATGATTGCAACTTGCTGAAAAGTGTCAACAGTGTTCCTATCATCCTGATTAAGCAGTACAGCAGAAATGGACTATCAGAGTGCATCAAACATGATTTAGACCTTGTTTGTGAAAAACTGTTTTTTTCTGTATTTCATGATTGCAACTTGCTGAAAAGTGTCAACAATGTTCCTTTCATCGAGTTTAAACAGTACAGCAAAAATAGTACTTACAGAGTGCATCAAACATTATTTAGACCTTGTTTGTGAAAAACTGTTTATTTCTGTTTTACAACTTGCTGAAAAGTGTCAACAGTGTTTCTATCATCCTGATTAAGCAGTACAGCAAAATTGTACTTACATGACTTAGACCTTGTTTGTGAAAAACTGTTTTCTTCTGTATTTCATGATTGCAACTTGCTGAAAAGTGTCAACAATGTTCCTTTCATCGAGCTTAAACAGTACAGCAAAAATGGTACTTACAGAGTGACTCAAACATGGCTTAGACCTTGTTTTTGAAAAACTGTTTATTTCTGTATTACATGATTGCAACTTGCTGAAAAGTGTCAACAATGTTCCTTTCATCGAGTTTAAACTGTTCAGCAAAAATGGTACTTACAGAGTGCATCAAACATTATTTAGACCTTGTTTGTGAAAAACTGTTTATTTCTGTATTACAACTTGCTGAAAAGTGTCAACAGTGTTTCTATCATCCTGATTAAGCAGTACAGCAAAATTGTACTTACATGACTTAGACCTTGTTTGTGAAAAACTGTTTTTTTCTGTATTTCATGATTGCAACTTGCTGAAAAGTGTCAACAATGTTCCTTTCATCGAGCTTAAACAGTACAGCAAAAATGGTACTTACAGAGTGACTCAAACATGGCTTAGACCTTGTTTTTGAAAAACTGTTTATTTCTGTATTACATGATTGCAACTTGCTGAAAAGTGTCAACAATGTTCCTTTCATCGAGTTTAAACTGTTCAGCAAAAATGGTACTTACAGAGTGCATCAAACATTATTTAGACCTTGTTTGTGAAAAACTGTTTATTTCTGTATTACAACTTGCTGAAAAGTGTCAACAGTGTTTCTATCATCCTGATTAAGCAGTACAGCAAAATTGTACTTACATGACTTAGACCTTGTTTGTGAAAAACTGTTTTTTTCTGTATTTCATGATTGCAACTTGCTGAAAAGTGTCAACAATGTTCCTTTCATCGAGCTTAAACAGTACAGCAAAAATGGTACTTACAGAGTGACTCAAACATGGCTTAGACCTTGTTTTTGAAAAACTGTTTATTTCTGTATTACATGATTGCAACTTGCTGAAAAGTGTCAACAATGTTCCTTTCATCGAGTTTAAACAGTTCAGTAAAAATGGTACTTACAGAGTGCATCAAACATTATTTAGACCTTGTTTGTGAAAAACTGTTTATTTCTGTATTACAACTTGCTGAAAAGTGTCAACAGTGTTTCTATCATCGAGCTTAAACAGTACAGCAAAATTGTACTTACATGACTTAGACCTTGTTTGTGAAAAACTGTTTTTTTCTGTATTTCATGATTGCAACTTGCTGAAAAGTGTCAACAATGTTCCTTTCATCGAGCTTAAACAGTACAGCAAAATGGTACTTACAGAGTGACTGAAACATGGCTTAGACCTTGTTTTTGAAAAACTGTTTATTTCTGTATTACATGATTGCAACTTGCTGAAAAGTGTCAACAGTGTTCCTATCATCCTGATTAAGCAGTACAGCAGAAATGGACTATCAGAGTGCATCAAACATTATTTAGACCTTGTTTATGAAAAACTGTTTATTTCTGTATTACAACTTGCTGAAAAGTGTCAACAATGTTTCTATCATCCTGATTAAGCAGTACAGCAAAATTGTACTTACATGACTTAGACCTTGTTTGTGAAAAACTGTTTTTTTCTGTATTTCATGATTGCAACTTGCTGAAAAGTGTCAACAATGTTCCTTTCATCGAGCTTAAACAGTACAGCAAAAATGGTACTTACAGAGTGACTCAAACATGGCTTAGACCTTGTTTTTGAAAAACTGTTTATTTCTGTATTACATGATTGCAACTTGCTGAAAAGTGTCAACAATGTTCCTTTCATCGAGTTTAAACTGTTCAGCAAAAATGGTACTTACAGAGTGCATCAAACATTATTTAGACCTTGTTTGTGAAAAACTGTTTATTTCTGTATTACAACTTGCTGAAAAGTGTCAACAGTGTTTCTATCATCCTGATTAAGCAGTACAGCAAAATTGTACTTACATGACTTAGACCTTGTTTGTGAAAAACTGTTTTTTTCTGTATTTCATGATTGCAACTTGCTGAAAAGTGTCAACAATGTTCCTTTCATCGAGCTTAAACAGTACAGCAAAAATGGTACTTACAGAGTGACTCAAACATGGCTTAGACCTTGTTTTTGAAAAACTGTTTATTTCTGTATTACATGATTGCAACTTGCTGAAAAGTGTCAACAATGTTCCTTTCATCGAGTTTAAACAGTTCAGTAAAAATGGTACTTACAGAGTGCATCAAACATTATTTAGACCTTGTTTGTGAAAAACTGTTTATTTCTGTATTACAACTTGCTGAAAAGTGTCAACAGTGTTTCTATCATCCTGATTAAGCAGTACAGCAAAATTGTACTTACATGACTTAGACCTTGTTTGTGAAAAACTGTTTTTTTCTGTATTTCATGATTGCAACTTGCTGAAAAGTGTCAACAATGTTCCTTTCATCGAGCTTAAACAGTACAGCAAAAATGGTACTTACAGAGTGACTCAAACATGGCTTAGACCTTGTTTTTGAAAAACTGTTTATTTCTGTATTACATGATTGCAACTTGCTGAAAAGTGTCAACAATGTTCCTTTCATCGAGTTTAAACTGTTCAGCAAAAATGGTACTTACAGAGTGCATCAAACATTATTTAGACCTTGTTTGTGAAAAACTGTTTATTTCTGTATTACAACTTGCTGAAAAGTGTCAACAGTGTTTCTATCATCCTGATTAAGCAGTACAGCAAAATTGTACTTACATGACTTAGACCTTGTTTGTGAAAAACTGTTTTTTTCTGTATTTCATGATTGCAACTTGCTGAAAAGTGTCAACAATGTTCCTTTCATCGAGCTTAAACAGTACAGCAAAAATGGTACTTACAGAGTGACTCAAACATGGCTTAGACCTTGTTTTTGAAAAACTGTTTATTTCTGTATTACATGATTGCAACTTGCTGAAAAGTGTCAACAATGTTCCTTTCATCGAGTTTAAACAGTTCAGTAAAAATGGTACTTACAGAGTGCATCAAACATTATTTAGACCTTGTTTGTGAAAAACTGTTTATTTCTGTATTACAACTTGCTGAAAAGTGTCAACAGTGTTTCTATCATCGAGCTTAAACAGTACAGCAAAATTGTACTTACATGACTTAGACCTTGTTTGTGAAAAACTGTTTTTTTCTGTATTTCATGATTGCAACTTGCTGAAAAGTGTCAACAATGTTCCTTTCATCGAGCTTAAACAGTACAGCAAAATGGTACTTACAGAGTGACTGAAACATGGCTTAGACCTTGTTTTTGAAAAACTGTTTATTTCTGTATTACATGATTGCAACTTGCTGAAAAGTGTCAACAGTGTTCCTATCATCCTGATTAAGCAGTACAGCAGAAATGGACTATCAGAGTGCATCAAACATTATTTAGACCTTGTTTGTGAAAAACTGTTTATTTCTGTATTACAACTTGCTGAAAAGTGTCAACAGTGTTTCTATCATCCTGATTAAGCAGTACAGCAAAATTGTACTTACATGACTTAGACCTTGTTTGTGAAAAACTGTTTTTTTCTGTATTTCATGATTGCAACTTGCTGAAAAGTGTCAACAATGTTCCTTTCATCGAGCTTAAACAGTACAGCAAAAATGGTACTTACAGAGTGACTCAAACATGGCTTAGACCTTGTTTTTGAAAAACTGTTTATTTCTGTATTACATGATTGCAACTTGCTGAAAAGTGTCAACAATGTTCCTTTCATCGAGTTTAAACTGTTCAGCAAAAATGGTACTTACAGAGTGCATCAAACATTATTTAGACCTTGTTTGTGAAAAACTGTTTATTTCTGTATTACAACTTGCTGAAAAGTGTCAACAGTGTTTCTATCATCCTGATTAAGCAGTACAGCAAAATTGTACTTACATGACTTAGACCTTGTTTGTGAAAAACTGTTTTTTTCTGTATTTCATGATTGCAACTTGCTGAAAAGTGTCAACAATGTTCCTTTCATCGAGCTTAAACAGTACAGCAAAAATGGTACTTACAGAGTGACTCACACATGGCTTAGACCTTGTTTTTGAAAAACTGTTTATTTCTGTATTACATGATTGCAACTTGCTGAAAAGTGTCAACAATGTTCCTTTCATCGAGTTTAAACAGTTCAGTAAAAATGGTACTTACAGAGTGCATCAAACATTATTTAGACCTTGTTTGTGAAAAACTGTTTATTTCTGTATTACAACTTGCTGAAAAGTGTCAACAGTGTTTCTATCATCGAGCTTAAACAGTACAGCAAAATTGTACTTACATGACTTAGACCTTGTTTGTGAAAAACTGTTTTTTTCTGTATTTCATGATTGCAACTTGCTGAAAAGTGTCAACAATGTTCCTTTCATCGAGCTTAAACAGTACAGCAAAATGGTACTTACAGAGTGACTGAAACATGGCTTAGACCTTGTTTTTGAAAAACTGTTTATTTCTGTATTACATGATTGCAACTTGCTGAAAAGTGTCAACAGTGTTCCTATCATCCTGATTAAGCAGTACAGCAGAAATGGACTATCAGAGTGCATCAAACATGATTTAGACCTTGTTTGTGAAAAACTGTTTTTTTCTGAATTTCATGATTGCAACTTGCTGAAAAGTGTCAACAATGTTCCTTTCATCGAGCTTAAACAGTACAGCAAAATGGTACATACAGAGTGACTCAAACATGACTTAGACCTTGTTTTTGAAAAACGGTTTATTTCTATATTACATGATTGCAACTTGCTGAAAAGTGTCAACAATGTTCCTTTCATCGAGCATAAACAGTACAGCAAAAATAGTACTTACAGAGTGCATCAAACATTATTTAGACCTTGTTTGTGAAAAACTGTTTATTTCTGTATTACAACTTGCTGAAAAGTGTCAACAGTGTTTCTATCATCCTGATTAAGCAGTACAGCAAAATTGTACTTACATGACTTAGACCTTGTTTGTGAAAAACTGTTTTTTTCTGTATTTCATGATTGCAACTTGCTGAAAAGTGTCAACAATGTTCCTTTCATCGAGCTTAAACAGTACAGCAAAATGGTACTTACAGAGTGACTCAAACATGGCTTAGAACTTGTTTTTGAAAAACTGTTTATTTCTGTATTACATGATTGCAACTTGCTGAAAAGTGTCAACAGTGTTCCTATCATCCTGATTAAGCAGTACAGCAGAAATGGACTATCAGAGTGCATCAAACATGATTTAGACCTTGTTTGTGAAAAACTGTTTTTTTCTGTATTTCATGATTGCAACTTGCTGAAAAGTGTCAACAATGTTCCTTTCATCGAGCTTAAACAGTACAGCAAAAATGGTACTTACAGAGTGACTCAAACATGGCTTAGACCTTGTTTTTGAAAAACTGTTTATTTCTGTATTACATGATTGCAACTTGCAGAAAAGTGTCAACAATGTTCCTTTCATCGAGTTTAAACTGTTCAGCAAAAATGGTACTTACAGAGTGCATCAAACATTATTTAGACCTTGTTTGTGAAAAACTGTTTATTTCTGTATTACAACTTGCTGAAAAGTGTCAACAGTGTTTCTATCATCGAGCTTAAACTCTTGGGGCTAGGTGGGACGCTAGCGTGCCACCCGTGGTGCACTCCATCAACAGCAGGTGCATTTCAAGAGCGGCAAATTTGAATCCAAATAAATGTCAAAATTCAAATTTTTCAAAAATACAACTATTTTACACCATTTGAAAGATAAACATCTCCTTAATCTAACCACGTTTTACGATTTCAAAAAGGTTTTACGGCGAAAGCATAAATTTAGAGTATGTTAGGACAGTACATTTACAAGAGTTGTGTGTAATGTTTTGTCAAGTCAAAGACAGGGTCACCAAAACCATAAAACCAGCTAAAATGATGCACTAACCTTTTACAATCTCCATCAGATGACACTCCTAGGACATTATGTTAGACAATGCATGCATTTTTAGTTCTATCAAGTTCATATTTATATCCAAAAACAGCGTTTTACTATGGCATTGATGTTGAGGAAATCGTTTCCCTCCAATAACCGGCAGTCAAGTCAGCGTAACAAATTAAATAATTAAAATTAGAAAAAATTGGTAAAATATTATATTGTCATTTAAAGAATTATAGATTTACATCTCTTGAACGCAATCAACTTGCCAGATTTAAAAATAACCTTACTGGGAAATCACACTTTGCAATAATCTGAGCACTGCGCCCAGAAAAATACGCGTTGCGATACAGACTAGACGTCATGTTGGGGAGATCTAAAATCGAAAATACTATGTAAATAATCCATTACCTTTGATTCTCTTCATCAGATGTCACTTCCAGGTATCACAGGTCCATAACGAATGTAGTTTTGTTCAAAAAAGCTCATCATTTATGTCCAAAAATCTCCGTCTCGTTAGCACATGATGTAAGCCAGCCGGACTTCTCGTCATGAACGAGGGGAAAAAATATATTTCCGTTCGTTCAAACATGTCAAACGTTGTATAGCATAAATCATTAGGGCCTTTTTTAACCAGAACATGAATAATATTCAAGGTGGACGAATGCATACTCTTTTATAACGTATTGGAACGAGGGTAACCAACATGAACTAGCGCGCCAGGTGTCTAATGGGACATCATCGTTCCATGGCTCTTGTTCGGTCAGATCTCCCTCCAGAAGACTCAAAACACTTTGTAAAGGCTGGTGACATCTAGTGGAAGCAATAGGAAGTGCCAAAATATTCCTAAACCCCTGTGTTTTTCAATGGGATAGGTTTAAAGTCAATACAACACATCAGGTATCCACTTCCTGTCAGAAAATGTCTCAGGGTTTTGCCTGCCAAATGAGTTCTGTTATACTCACAGACACCATTCAAACAGTTTTGGAAACTTTAGAGTGTTTTCTATCCATATATAATAAGTATATGCATATTCTAGTTACTGGGTAGGATTAGTAACCAGATTAAATCGGGTACATTTTTTTTATCCAGACGTGCAAATGCTGCCCCCTAGACCCAACAGGTTAAACAGTACAGCAAAATTGTACTTACATGACTTAGACCTTGTTTGTGAAAAACTGTTTTTTTCTGTATTTCATGATTGCAACTTGCTGAAAAGTGTCAACAATGTTCCTTTCATCGAGCTTAAACAGTACAGCAAAATGGTACTTACAGAGTGACTGAAACATGGCTTAGACCTTGTTTTTGAAAAACTGTTTATTTCTGTATTACATGATTGCAACTTGCTGAAAAGTGTCAACAATGTTCCTTTCATCGAGTTTAAACTGTTCAGCAAAAATTGTACTTACAGAGTGCATCAAACATTATTTAGACCTTGTTTGTGAAAAACTGTTTATTTCTGTATTACAACTTGCTGAAAAGTGTCAACAGTGTTTCTATCATCGAGCTTAAACAGTACAGCAAAATTGTACTTACATGACTTAGACCTTGTTTGTGAAAAACTGTTTTTTTCTGTATTTCATGATTGCAACTTGCTGAAAAGTGTCAACAATGTTCCTTTCATCGAGCTTAAACAGTACAGCAAAAATGGTACTTACAGAGTGACTCAAACATGGCTTAGACCTTGTTTTTGAAAAACTGTTTATTTCTGTATTACATGATTGCAACTTGCAGAAAAGTGTCAACAATGTTCCTTTCATCGAGTTTAAACTGTTCAGCAAAAATAGTACTTACAGAGTGCATCAAACATTATTTAGACCTTGTTTGTGAAAAACTGTTTATTTCTGTATTACAACTTGCTGAAAAGTGTCAACAGTGTTTCTATCATCGAGCTTAAACTCTTGGGGCTAGGTGGGACGCTAGCGTGCCACCCGTGGTGCACTCCATCAACAGCAGGTGCATTTCAAGAGCGGCAAATTTGAATCCAAATAAATGTCAAAATTCAAATTTTTCAAAAATACAACTATTTTACACCATTTGAAAGATAAACATCTCCTTAATCTAACCACGTTTTACGATTTCAAAAAGGTTTTACGGCGAAAGCATAAATTTAGAGTATGTTAGGACAGTACATTTACAAGAGTTGTGTGTAATGTTTTGTCAAGTCAAAGACAGGGTCACCAAAACCATAAAACCAGCTAAAATGATGCACTAACCTTTTACAATCTCCATCAGATGACACTCCTAGGACATTATGTTAGACAATGCATGCATTTTTAGTTCTATCAAGTTCATATTTATATCCAAAAACAGCGTTTTACTATGGCATTGATGTTGAGGAAATCGTTTCCCTCCAATAACCGGCAGTCAAGTCAGCGTAACAAATTAAATAATTAAAATTAGAAAACATTGGTAAAATATTATATTGTCATTTAAAGAATTATAGATTTACATCTCTTGAACGCAATCAACTTGCCAGATTTAAAAATAACCTTACTGGGAAATCACACTTTGCAATAATCTGAGCACTGCGCCCAGAAAAATACGCGTTGCGATACAGACTAGACGTCATGTTGGGGAGATCTAAAATCGAAAATACTATGTAAATAATCCATTACCTTTGATTCTCTTCATCAGATGTCACTTCCAGGTATCACAGGTCCATAACGAATGTAGTTTTGTTCAAAAAAGCTCATCATTTATGTCCAAAAATCTCCGTCTCGTTAGCACATGATGTAAGCCAGCCGGACTTCTCGTCATGAACGAGGGGAAAAAAAATATTTCCGTTCGTTCAAACATGTCAAACGTTGTATAGCATAAATCATTAGGGCCTTTTTTAACCAGAACATGAATAATATTCAAGGTGGACGAATGCATACTCTTTTATAACGTATTGGAACGAGGGTAACCAACATGAACTAGCGCGCCAGGTGTCTAATGGGACATCATCGTTCCATGGCTCTTGTTCGGTCAGATCTCCCTCCAGAAGACTCAAAACACTTTGTAAAGGCTGGTGACATCTAGTGGAAGCAATAGGAAGTGCCAAAATATTCCTAAACCCCTGTGTTTTTCAATGGGATAGGTTTAAAGTCAATACAACACATCAGGTATCCACTTCCTGTCAGAAAATGTCTCAGGGTTTTGCCTGCCAAATGAGTTCTGTTATACTCACAGACACCATTCAAACAGTTTTGGAAACTTTAGAGTGTTTTCTATCCATATATAATAAGTATATGCATATTCTAGTTACTGGGTAGGATTAGTAACCAGATTAAATCGGGTACATTTTTTTTATCCAGACGTGCAAATGCTGCCCCCTAGACCCAACAGGTTAAACAGTACAGCAAAATTGTACTTACATGACTTAGACCTTGTTTGTGAAAAACTGTTTTTTTCTGTATTTCATGATTGCAACTTGCTGAAAAGTGTCAACAATGTTCCTTTCATCGAGCTTAAACAGTACAGCAAAATGGTACTTACAGAGTGACTGAAACATGGCTTAGACCTTGTTTTTGAAAAACTGTTTATTTCTGTATTACATGATTGCAACTTGCTGAAAAGTGTCAACAATGTTCCTTTCATCGAGTATAAGCAGTACAGCAAAAATAGTACTTACAGAGTGCATCAAACATTATTTAGACCTTGTTTGTGAAAAACTGTTTATTTCTGTATTACAACTTGCTGAAAAGTGTCAACAGTGTTTCTATCATCCTGATTAAGCAGTACAGCAAAATTGTACTTACATGACTTAGACCTTGTTTGTGAAAAACTGTTTTTTTCTGTATTTCATGATTGCAACTTGCTAAAAAGTGTCAACAATGTTCCTTTCATCGAGCTTAAACAGAACAGCAAAATGGTACTTACAGAGTGACTCAAACATGACTTAGACCTTGTTTTTGAAAAATGGTTTATTTCTATATTACATGATTGCAACTTGCTGAAAAGTGTCAACAATGTTCCTTTCATCGAGCTTAAACAGTACAGCAAAAATAGTACTTACAGAGTGCATCAAACATTATTTAGACCTTGTTTGTGAAAAACTGTTTATTTCTGTATTACAACTTGCTGAAAAGTGTCAACAGTGTTTCTATCATCCTGATTAAGCAGTACAGCAAAATTGTACTTACATGACTTAGACCTTGTTTGTGAAAAACTGTTTTTTTCTGTATTTCATGATTGCGACTTGCTGAAAAGTGTCAACAATGTTCCTTTCATCGAGCTTAAACAGTACAGCAAAATGGTACTTACAGAGTGACTCAAACATGGCTTAGACCTTGTTTTTGAAAAACTGTTTATTTCTGTATTACATGATTGCAACTTGCTGAAAAGTGTCAACAATGTTCCTTTCATCGAGTTTAAACAGTACAGCAAAAATAGTACTTACAGAGTGCATCAAACATTATTTAGACCTTGTTTGTGAAAAACTGTTTATTTCTGTATTACAACTTGCTGAAAAGTGTCAACAGTGTTTCTATCATCCTGATTAAGCAGTACAGCAAAATTGTACTTACATGACTTAGACCTTGTTTGTGAAAAACTGTTTTTTTCTGTATTTCATGATTGCAACTTGCTGAAAAGTGTCAACAATGTTCCTTTCATCGAGCTTAAACAGTACAGCAAAAATGGTACTTACAGAGTGACTCAAACATGGCTTAGACCTTGTTTTTGAAAAACTGTTTATTTCTGTATTACATGATTGCAACTTGCTGAAAAGTGTCAACAATGTTCCTTTCATCGAGTTTAAACTGTTCAGCAAAAATTGTACTTACAGAGTGCATCAAACATTATTTAGACCTTGTTTGTGAAAAACTGTTTATTTCTGTATTACAACTTGCTGAAAAGTGTCAACAGTGTTTCTATCATCGAGCTTAAACAGTACAGCAAAATTGTACTTACATGACTTAGACCTTGTTTGTGAAAAACTGTTTTTTTCTGTATTTCATGATTGCAACTTGCTGAAAAGTGTCAACAATGTTCCTTTCATCGAGCTTAAACAGTACAGCAAAATGGTACTTACAGAGTGACTCAAACATGACTTAGACCTTGTTTTTGAAAAACGGTTTATTTCTATATTACATGATTGCAACTTGCTGAAAAGTGTCAACAGTGTTCCTATCATCCTGATTAAGCAGTACAGCAGAAATGGACTATCAGAGTGCATCAAACATGATTTAGACCTTGTTTGTGAAAAACAGTTTTTTTCTGTATTTCATGATTGCAACTTGCTGAAAAGTGTCAACAATGTTCCTTTCATCGAGCTTAAACAGTACAGCAAAATGGTTGGTACTTTCAGTGACTCAAACATGACTTAGACCTTGTTTTTGAAAAACTGTTTATTTCTGTATTACATGATTGCAACTTGCAACTTGCTGAAAAGTGTCAACAATGTTCCTTTCATCGAGTTTAAACAGTACAGCAAAAATAGTACTTACAGAGTGCATCAAACATTATTTAGACCTTGTTTGTGAAAAACTGTTTATTTCTGTATTACAACTTGCTGAAAAGTGTCAACAGTGTTTCTATCATCCTGATTAAGCAGTACAGCAAAATTGTACTTACATGACTTAGACCTTGTTTGTGAAAAACTGTTTTTTTCTGTATTTCATGATTGCAACTTGCTGAAAAGTGTCAACAATGTTCCTTTCATCGAGCTTAAACAGTACAGCAAAAATGGTACTTACAGAGTGACTCAAACATGGCTTAGACCTTGTTTTTGAAAAACGGTTTATTTCTATATTACATGATTGCAACTTGCTGAAAAGTGTCAACAATGTTCCTTTCATCGAGCTTAAACAGTACAGCAAAAATAGTACTTACAGAGTGCATCAAACATTATTTAGACCTTGTTTGTGAAAAACTGTTTATTTCTGTATTACAACTTGCTGAAAAGTGTCAACAGTGTTTCTATCATCCTGATTAAGCAGTACAGCAAAATTGTACTTACATGACTTAGACCTTGTTTGTGAAAAACAGTTTTTTTCTGTATTTCATGATTGCAACTTGCTGAAAAGTGTCAACAATGTTCCTTTCATCGAGCTTAAACAGTACAGCAAAATGGTACTTACAGAGTGACTCAAACATGGCTTAGACCTTGTTTTTGAAAAACTGTTTATTTCTGTATTACATGATTGCAACTTGCTGAAAAGTGTCAACAGTGTTCCTATCATCCTGATTAACCTCTTGGGGCTAGGTGGGACGCTAGCGTGCCACCCGTGGTGCACTCCATCAACAGCAGGTGCATTTCAAGAGCGGCAAATTTGAATCCAAATAAATGCCAAAATTCAAATTTTTCAAAAATACAACTATTTTACACCATTTGAAAGATAAACATCTCCTTAATCTAACCACGTTTTACGATTTCAAAAAGGTTTTATGGCGAAAGCATACATTTAGAGTATGTTAGGACAGTACATTTACAAGCGTTGTGTGTAATGTTTTGTCAAGTCAAAGACAGGGTCACCAAAACCATAAAACCAGCTAAAATGATGCACTAACCTTTTACAATCTCCATCAGATGACACTCCTAGGACATTATGTTAGACAATGCATGCATTTTTAGTTCTATCAAGTTCATATTTATATCCAAAAACAGCGTTTTACTATGGCATTGATGTTGAGGAAATCGTTTCCCTCCAATAACCGGCAGTCAAGTCAGCGTCACAAATTAAATAATTAAAATTAGAAAACATTGGTAAAATATTATATTGTCATTTAAAGAATTATAGATTTACATCTCTTGAACTCAATCAACTTGCCAGATTTAAAAATAACCTTACTGGGAAATCACACTTTGCAATAATCTGAGCACTGCGTCCAGAAAAATAGGCGTTGCGATACAGACTAGACGTCATGTTGGGGAGATCTAAAATCGAAAATACTATGTAAATAATCCATTACCTTTGATTCTCTTCATCAGATGTCACTTCCAGGTATCACAGGTCCATAACGAATGAAGTTTTGTTCAAAAAAGCTCATCATTTATGTCCAAAAATCTCCGTCTCGTTAGCACATGATGTAAGCCAGCCGGACTTCTCGTCATGAACGAGGGGAAAAAATATATTTCCGTTCGTTCAAACATGTCAAACGTTGTATAGCATAAATCATTAGGGCCTTTTTTAACCAGAACATGAATAATATTCAAGGTGGACGAATGCATACTCTTTTATAACGTATTGGAACGAGGGTACCCAACATGAACTAGCGCGCCAGGTGTCTAATGGGACATCATCGTTCCATGGCTCTTGTTCGGTCAGATCTCCCTCCAGAAGACTCAAAACACTTTGTAAAGGCTGGTGACATCTAGTGGAAGCAATAGGAAGTGCCAAAATATTCCTAAGCCCCTGTGTTTTTCAATGGGATAGGTTTAAAGTCAATACAACACATCAGGTATCCACTTCCTGTCAGAAAATGTCTCAGGGTTTTGCCTGCCAAATGAGTTCTGTTATACTCACAGACACCATTCAAACAGTTTTAGAAACTTTAGAGTGTTTTCTATCCATATATAATAAGTATATGCATATTCTAGTTACTGGGTAGGATTAGTAACCAGATTAAATCGGGTACATTTTTTTTATCCAGACGTGCAAATGCTGCCCCCTAGACCCAACAGGTTAAGCAGTACAGCAGAAATGGACTATCAGAGTGCATCAAACATGATTTAGACCTTGTTTGTGAAAAACTGTTTTTTTCTGTATTTCATGATTGCAACTTGCTGAAAAGTGTCAACAATGTTCCTTTCATCGAGTTTAAACAGTACAGCAAAAATAGTACTTACAGAGTGCATCAAACATTATTTAGACCTTGTTTGTGAACAACTGTTTATTTCTGTATTACAACTTGCTGAAAAGTGTCAACAGTGTTTCTATCATCCTGATTAAGCAGTACAGCAAAATTGTACTTACATGACTTAGACCTTGTTTGTGAAAAACTGTTTTTTTTCTGTATTTCATGATTGCAACTTGCTGAAAAGTGTCAACAATGTTCCTTTCATCGAGCTTAAACAGTACAGCAAAATGGTACTTACAGAGTGACTCAAACATGACTTAGACCTTGTTTTTGAAAAACTGTTTATTTCTGTATTACATGATTGCAACTTGCTGAAAAGTGTCAACAATGTTCCTTTCATCGAGTTTAAACAGTTCAGCAAAAATGGTACTTACAGAGTGCATCAAACATTATTTAGACCTTGTTTGTGAAAAACTGTTTATTTCTGTATTACAACTTGGTGAAAAGTGTCAACAGTGTTTCTATCATCGAGCTTAAACAGTACAGCAAAATTGTACTTACATGACTTAGACCTTGTTTGTGAAAAACTGTTTTTTTCTGTATTTCATGATTGCAACTTGCTGAAAAGTGTCAACAATGTTCCTTTCATCGAGGTTAAACAGTACAGCAAAAATGGTACTTACAGAGTGACTCAAACATGGCTTAGACCTTGTTTTTGAAAAACTGTTTATTTCTGTATTACATGATTGCAACTTGCTGAAAAGTGTCAACAATGTTCCTTTCATCGAGTTTAAACAGTTCAGCAAAAATGGTACTTACAGAGTGCTTCAAACATTATTTAGACCTTGTTTGTGAAAAACTGTTTATTTCTGTATTACAACTTGCTGAAAAGTGTCAACAGTGTTTCTATCATCGAGCTTAAACAGTACAGCAAAATTGTACTTACAGAGTGACTCAAACATGGCTTAGACCTTGTTTGTGAAAAACTGTTTTTTTCTGTATTTCATGATTGCAACTTGCTGAAAAGTGTCAACAATGTTCCTTTCATCGAGCTTAAAATGTACAGCAAAATGGTACTTACAGAGTGACTCAAACATGGCTTAGACCTTGTTTTTGAAAAACTGTTTATTTCTGTATTACATGATTGCAACTTGCTGAAAAGTGTCAACAGTGTTCCTATCATCCTGATTAAGCAGTACAGCAGAAATGGACTATCAGAGTGCATCAAACATGATTTAGACCTTGTTTGTGAAAAACTGTTTTTTTCTGTATTTCATGATTGCAACTTGCTGAAAAGTGTCAACAATGTTCCTTTCATCGAGCTTAAACAGTACAGCAAAATGGTACTTACAGAGTGACTCAAACATGGCTTAGACCTTGTTTTTCAAAAACTGTTTATTTCTGTATTACATGATTGCAACTTGCTGAAAAGTGTCAACAATGTTCCTTTCATCGAGTTTCAACAGTTCAGCAAAAATGGTACTTACAGAGTGCATCAACCATTATTTAGACCTTGTTTGTGAAAAACTGTTTATTTCTGTATTACAACTTGCTGAAAAGTGTCAACAGTGTTTCTATCATCCTGATTAAGCAGTACAGCAAAATTGTACTTACATGACTTAGACCTTGTTTGTGAAAAACTGTTTTTTTCTGTATTTCATGATTGCAACTTGCTGAAAAGTGTCAACAATGTTCCTTTCATTGAGCTTAAACAGTACAGCAAAAATGGTACTTACAGAGTGCATCAAACATTATTTAGACCTTGTTTGTGAAAAACTGTTTTTTTCTGTATTACAACTTGCTGAAAAGTGTCAACAGTGTTTCTATCATCGAGCTTAAACAGTACAGCAAAATTGTACTTACATGACTTAGACCTTGTTTGTGAAAAACTGTTTTTTTCTGTATTTCATGATTGCAACTTGCTGAAAAGTGTCAACAATGTTCCTTTCATCGAGCTTAAACAGTACAGCAAAATGGTACTTACAGAGTGACTCAAACATGGCTTAGACCTTGTTTTTGAAAAACTGTTTATTTCTGTATTACATGATTGCAACTTGCTGAAAAGTGTCAACAGTGTTCCTATCATCCTGATTAAGCAGTACAGCAGAAATGGACTATCAGAGTGCATCAAACATGATTTAGACCTTGTTTGTGAAAAACTGTTTTTTTCTGTATTTCATGATTGCAACTTGCTGAAAAGTGTCAACAATGTTCCTTTCATCGAGCTTAAACAGTACAGCAAAATGGTACTTACAGAGTGACTCAAACATGGCTTAGACCTTGTTTTTCAAAAACTGTTTATTTCTGTATTACATGATTGCAACTTGCTGAAAAGTGTCAACAATGTTCCTTTCATCGAGTTTCAACAGTTCAGCAAAAATGGTACTTACAGAGTGCATCAACCATTATTTAGACCTTGTTTGTGAAAAACTGTTTATTTCTGTATTACAACTTGCTGAAAAGTGTCAACAGTGTTTCTATCATCCTGATTAAGCAGTACAGCAAAATTGTACTTACATGACTTAGACCTTGTTTGTGAAAAACTGTTTTTTTCTGTATTTCATGATTGCAACTTGCTGAAAAGTGTCAACAATGTTCCTTTCATTGAGCTTAAACAGTACAGCAAAAATGGTACTTACAGAGTGCATCAAACATTATTTAGACCTTGTTTGTGAAAAACTGTTTATTTCTGTATTACAACTTGCTGAAAAGTGTCAACAGTGTTTCTATCATCCTGATTAACCTCTTGGGGCTAGGTGGGACGCTAGCGTGCCACCCGTGGTGCACTCCATCAACAGCAGGTGCATTTCAAGAGCGGCAAATTTGAATCCAAATAAATGTCAAAATTCAAATTTTTCAAAAATACAACTATTTTACACCATTTGAAAGATAAACATCTCCTTAATCTAACCACGTTTTACGATTTCAAAAAGGTTTTACGGCGAAAGCATAAATTTAGAGTATGTTAGGACAGTACATTTACAAGAGTTGTGTGTAATGTTTTGTCAAGTCAAAGACAGGGTCACCAAAACCATAAAACCAGCTAAAATGATGCACTAACCTTTTACAATCTCCATCAGATGACACTCCTAGGACATTATGTTAGACAATGCATGCATTTTTAGTTCTATCAAGTTCATATTTATATCCAAAAACAGCGTTTTACTATGGCATTGATGTTGAGGAAATCGTTTCCCTCCAATAACCGGCAGTCAAGTCAGCGTAACAAATTAAATAATTAAAATTAGAAAACATTGGTAAAATATTATATTGTCATTTAAAGAATTATAGATTTACATCTTTTGAACGCAATCAACTTGCCAGATTTAAAAATAACCTTACTGGGAAATCACACTTTGCAATAATCTGAGCACTGCGCCCAGAAAAATACGCGTTGCGATACAGACTAGACGTCATGTTGGGGAGATCTAAAATCGAAAATACTATGTAAATAATCCATTACCTTTGATTCTCTTCATCAGATGTCACTTCCAGGTATCACAGGTCCATAACGAATGTAGTTTTGTTCAAAAAAGCTCATCATTTATGTCCAAAAATCTCCGTCTCGTTAGCACATGATGTAAGCCAGCCGGACTTCTCGTCATGAACGAGGGGAAAAAATATATTTCCGTTCGTTCAAACATGTCAAACGTTGTATAGCATAAATCATTAGGGCCTTTTTTAACCAGAACATGAATAATATTCAAGGTGGACGAATGCATACTCTTTTATAACGTATTGGAACGAGGGTACCCAAAATGAACTCGCGCGCCAGGTGTCTAATGGGACATCATCGTTCCATGGCTCTTGTTCGGTCAGATCTCCCTCCAGAAGACTCAAAACACTTTGTAAAGGCTGGTGACATCTAGTGGAAGCAATAGGAAGTGCCAAAATATTCCTAAACCCCTGTGTTTTTCAATGGGATAGGTTTAAAGTCAATACAACACATCAGGTATCCACTTCCTGTCAGAAAATGACTCAGGGTTTTGCCTGCCAAATGAGTTCTGTTATACTCACAGACACCATTCAAACAGTTTTGGAAACTTTAGAGTGTTTTCTATCCATATATAATAAGTATATGCATATTCTAGTTACTGGGTAGGATTAGTAACCAGATTAAATCGGGTACATTTTTTTTATCCAGACGTGCAAATGCTGCCCCCTAGACCCAACAGGGTAAGCAGTACAGCAAAATTGTACTTACATGACTTAGACCTTGTTTGTGAAAAACTGTTTTTTTCTGTATTTCATGATTGCAACTTGCTGAAAAGTGTCAACAATGTTCCTTTCATCGAGCTTAAACAGTACAGCAAAAATGGTACTTACAGAGTGACTCAAACATGGCTTAGACCTTGTTTTTGAAAAACTGTTTATTTCTGTATTACATGATTGCAACTTGCTGAAAAGTGTCAACAATGTTCCTTTCATCGAGTTTAAACAGTTCAGCAAAAATGGTACTTACAGAGTGCATCAAACATTATTTAGACCTTGTTTGTGAAAAACTGTTTATTTCTGTATTACAACTTGCTGAAAAGTGTCAACAGTGTTTCTATCATCGAGCTTAAACAGTACAGCAAAATTGTACTTACATGACTTAGACCTTGTTTGTGAAAAACTGTTTTTTTCTGTATTTCATGATTGCAACTTGCTGAAAAGTGTCAACAGTGTTTCTATCATCCTGATTAAGCAGTACAGCAAAATTGTACTTACATGACTTAGACCTTGTTTGTGAAAAACTGTTTTTTTTCTGTATTTCATGATTGCAACTTGCTGAAAAGTGTCAACAATGTTCCTTTCATCGAGCTTAAACAGTACAGCAAAAATGGTACTTACAGAGTGACTCAAACATGGCTTAGACCTTGTTTGTGAAAAACTGTTTATTTCTGTATTTCATGATTGCAACTTGCTGAAAAGTGTCAACAATGTTCCTTTCATCGAGCTTAAACAGTACAGCAAAATGGTACTTACAGAGTGACTCAAACATGGCTTAGACCTTGTTTTTGAAAAACTGTTTATTTCTGTATTACATGATTGTAACTTGCTGAAAAGTGTCAACAATGTTCCTTTCATCGAGTTTAAACAGTTCAGCAAAAATGGTACTTACAGAGTGCATCAAACATTATTTAGACCTTGTTTGTGAAAAACTGTTTATTTCTGTATTACAACTTGCTGAAAAGTGTCAACAGTGTTTCTATCATCCTGATTAAGCAGTACAGCAAAATTGTACTTACATGACTTAGACCTTGTTTGTGAAAAACTGTTTTTTTCTGTATTTCATGATTGCAACTTGCTGAAAAGTGTCAACTATGTTCCTTTCATCGAGTTTAAACAGTACAGCAAAAATGGAACTTACAGAGTGCATCAAACATGATTTAGACCTTGTTTGTGAAAAATTGTTTTTTTCTGTATTTCATGATTGCAACTTGCTGAAAAGTGTCAACAATGTTCCTTTCATCGAGCTTAAACAGTACAGCAAAATGTTACTTACAGAGTGACTCAAACATGGCTTAGACCTTGTTTTTGAAAAACTGTTTATTTCTGTATTACATGATTGCAACTTGCTGAAAAGTGTCAACAATGTTCCTTTCATCGAGTTTAAACAGTTCAGCAAAAATGGTACTTACAGAGTGCATCAAACATTATTTAGACCTTGTTTGTGAAAAACTGTTTATTTCTGTATTACAACTTGCTGAAAAGTGTCAACAGTGTTTCTATCATCCTGATTAAGCAGTACAGCAAAAATTGTACTTACATGACTTAGACCTTGTTTGTGAAAAACTGTTTTTTTCTGTATTTCATGATTGCAACTTGCTGAAAAGTGTCAACAATGTTCCTTTCATCGAGCTTAAACAGTACAGCAAAAATGGTACTTACAGAGTGACTCAAACATGGCTTAGACCTTGTTTTTGAAAAACTGTTTATTTCTGTATTACATGATTGCAACTTGCTGAAAAGTGTCAACAGTGTTCCTATCATCCTGATTAAACAGTACAGCAGAAATGGACTATCAGAGTGCATCAAACATGATTTAGACCTTGTTTGTGAAAAACTGTTTTTTTCTGTATTTCATGATTGCAACTTGCTGAAAAGTGTCAACAATGTTCCTTTCATCGAGCTTAAACAGTACAGCAAAAATGGTACTTACAGAGTGACTCAAACATGGCTTAGACCTTGTTTTTGAAAAACTGTTTATTTCTGTATTACATGATTGCAACTTGCTGAAAAGTGTCAACAGTGTTCCTATCATCCTGATTAAACAGTACAGCAGAAATGGACTATCAGAGTGCATCAAACATGATTTAGACCTTGTTTGTGAAAAACTGTTTTTTTCTGTATTTCATGATTGCAACTTGCTGAAAAGTGTCAACAGTGTTCCTATCATCCTGATTAAGCATTACAGAATAATTGTACTTAGACCTTGTTTTTGAAAAACTGTTTATTTCTGTATTACATGATTGCAACTTGCTGAAAAGTGTCAACAATGTTCCTTTCATCGAGCTTAAACAGTACAGCAAAATGGTACTTACAGTGACTCAAACATGACTTAGACCTTGTTTTTGAAAAACTGTTTATTTCTGTATTACATGATTGCAACTTGCTGAAAAGTGTCAACAATGTTCCTTTCATCGAGCTTAAACAGTACAGCAAAATGGTACTTACAGAGTGCATCAAACATTATTTAGACCTTGTTTGTGAAAAACTGTTTATTTCTGTATTACAACTTGCTGAAAAGTGTCAACAGTGTTTCTATCATCCTGATTAAGCAGTACAGCAAAATTGTACTTACATGACTTAGACCTTGTTTGTGAAAAACTGTTTTTTTCTGTATTTCATGATTGCAACTTGCTGAAAAGTGTCAACTATGTTCCTTTCATCGAGCTTAAACAGTACAGCAAAAATGGTCCTTACAGAGTGACTCAAACATGGCTTAGACCTGGTTTTTGAAAAACTGTTTATTTCTGTATTACATGATTGCAACTTGCTGAAAAGTGTCAACAGTGTTCCTATCATCCTGATTAAACAGTACAGCAGAAATGGACTATCAGAGTGCATCAAACATGATTTAGACCTTGTTTGTGAAAAACTGTTTTTTTCTGTATTTCATGATTGCAACTTGCTGAAAAGTGTCAACAATGTTCCTTTCATCGAGCTTAAACAGTACAGCAAAATGGTACTTACAGAGTGACTCAAACATGACTTAGACCTTGTTTTTGAAAAACGTTTTATTTCTGTATTACATGATTGCAACTTGCTGAAAAGTGTCAACAGTGTTCCTATCATCCTGATTAAGCAGTACAGAATAATTGTACTTAGACCTTGTTTTTGAAAAACTGTTTATTTCTGTATTACATGATTGCAACTTGCTGAAAAGTGTCAACAATGTTCCTTTCATCGAGCTTAAACAGTACAGCAAAATGGTACTTACAGTGACTCAAACATGACTTAGACCTTGTTTTTGAAAAACTGTTTATTTCTGTATTACATGATTGCAACTTGCTGAAAAGTGTCAACAATGTTCCTTTCATCGAGTTTAAACAGTTCAGCAAAAATGGTACTTACAGAGTGCATCAAACATTATTTAGACCTTGTTTGTGAAAAACTGTTTATTTCTGTATTACAACTTGCTGAAAAGTGTCAACAGTGTTTCTATCATCCTGATTAAGCAGTACAGCAAAATCTTACTTACATGACTTAGACCTTGTTTGTGAAAAACTGTTTTTTTCTGTATTTCATGATTGCAACTTGCTGAAAAGTGTCAACAATGTTCCTTTCATCGAGCTTAAACAGTACAGCAAAAATGGTACTTACAGAATGACTCAAACATGGCTTAGACCTTGTTTGTGAAAAACTGTTTATTTCTGTATTACATGATTGCAACTTGCTGAAAAGTGTCAACAATGTTCCTTTCATCGAGTTTAAACAGTACAGCAAAAATGGAACTTACAGAGTGCATCAAACATGATTTAGACCTTGTTTGTGAAAAAAATTTTTTTTCTGTATTTCATGATTGCAACTTGCCTAAAAGTGTCAACAATGTTCCTTTCATCGAGCTTAAACAGTACAGCAAAATGGTACTTACAGAGTGACTCAAACATGGCTTAGACCTTGTTTTTGAAAAACTGTTTATTTCTGTATTACATGATTGCAACTTGGTGAAAAGTGTCAACAATGTTCCTTTCATCGAGTTTAAACAGTTCAGCAAAAATGGTACTTACAGAGTGCATCAAACATTATTTAGACCTTGTTTGTGAAAAACTGTTTATTTCTGTATTACAACTTGCTGAAAAGTGTCAACAGTGTTTCTATCATCCTGATTAAGCAGTACAGCAAAATTGTACTTACATGACTTAGACCTTGTTTGTGAAAAACTGTTTTTTTCTGTATTTCATGATTGCAACTTGCTGAAAAGTGTCAACAATGTTCCTTTTATCGAGCTTAAACAGTACAGCAAAAATGGTACTTACAGAGTGACTCAAACATGGCTTAGACCTTGTTTTTGAAAAACTGTTTATTTCTGTATTACATGATTGCAACTTGCTGAAAAGTGTCAACAGTGTTCCTATCATCCTGATTAAACAGTACAGCAGAAATGGACTATCAGAGTGCATCAAACATGATTTAGACCTTGTTTGTGAAAAACTGTTTTTTTCTGTATTTCATGATTGCAACTTGCTGAAAAGTGTCAACAATGTTCCTTTCATCGAGCTTAAACAGTACAGCAAAATGGTACTTACAGAGTGACTCAAACATGACTTAGACCTTGTTTTTGAAAAACTGTTTATTTCTGTATTACATGATTGCAACTTCCTGAAAAGTGTCAACAGTGTTCCTATCATCCTGATTAAGCATTACAGAATAATTGTACTTAAACCTTGTTTTTGAAAAACTGTTTATTTCTGTATTACATGATTGCAACTTGCTGAAAAGTGTCAACAATGTTCCTTTCATCGAGCTTAAACAGTACAGCAAAATGGTACTTACAGTGACTCAAACATGACTTAGACCTTGTTTTTGAAAAACTGTTTATTTCTGTATTACATGATTGCAACTTGCTGAAAAGTGTCAACAATGTTCCTTTCATCGAGTTTAAACAGTTCAGCAAAAATGGTACTTACAGAGTGCATCAAACATTATTTAGACCTTGTTTGTGAAAAACTGTTTATTTCTGTATTACAACTTGCTGAAAAGTGTCAACAGTGTTTCTATCATCCTGATTAAGCAGTACAGCAAAATTGTACTTACATGGCTTAGACCTTGTTTGTGAAAAACTGTTTATTTCTGTATTACATGATTGCAACTTGCTGAAAAGTGTCAACAATGTTCCTTTCATCGAGTTTAAACAATACAGCAAAAATGGAACTTACAGAGTGCATCAAACATGATTTAGACCTTGTTTGTGAAAAATTGTTTTTTTCTGTATTTCATGATTGCAACTTGCTGAAAAGTGTCAACAATGTTCCTTTCATCGAGCTTAAACAGTACAGCAAAATGGTACTTACAGAGTGACTCAAACATGGCTTAGACCTTGTTTTTGAAAAACTGTTTATTTCTGTATTACATGATTGCAACTTGCTGAAAAGTGTCAACAATGTTCCTTTCATCGAGTTTAAACAGTTCAGCAAAAATGGTACTTACAGAGTGCATCAAACATTATTTAGACCTTGTTTGTGAAAAACTGTTTATTTCTGTATTACAACTTGCTGAAAAGTGTCAACAGTGTTTCTATCATCCTGATTAAGCAGTACAGCAAAATTGTACTTACATGACTTAGACCTTGTTTGTGAAAAACTGTTTTTTTCTGTATTTCATGATTGCAACTTGCTGAAAAGTGTCAACAATGTTCCTTTCATCGAGCTTAAACAGTACAGCAAAATGGTACTTACAGAGTGACTCAAACATGACTTAGACCTTGTTTTTGAAAAACTGTTTATTTCTGTATTACATGATTGCAACTTGCTGAAAAGTGTCAACAGTGTTCCTATCATCCTGATTAAGCATTACAGAATAATTGTACTTAAACCTTGTTTTTGAAAAACTGTTTATTTCTGTATTACATGATTGCAACTTGCTGAAAAGTGTCAACAATGTTCCTTTCATCGAGCTTAAACAGTACAGCAAAATGGTACTTACAGTGACTCAAACATGACTTAGACCTTGTTTTTGAAAAACTGTTTATTTCTGTATTACATGATTGCAACTTGCTGAAAAGTGTCAACAATGTTCCTTTCATCGAGTTTAAACAGTACAGCAAAAATGGAACTTACAGAGTGCATCAAACATGATTTAGACCTTGTTTGTGAAAAAATTTTTTTTTCTGTATTTCATGATTGCAACTTGCCTAAAAGTGTCAACAATGTTCCTTTCATCGAGCTTAAACAGTACAGCAAAATGGTACTTACAGAGTGACTCAAACATGGCTTAGACCTTGTTTTTGAAAAACTGTTTATTTCTGTATTACATGATTGCAACTTGGTGAAAAGTGTCAACAATGTTCCTTTCATCGAGTTTAAACAGTTCAGCAAAAATGGTACTTACAGAGTGCATCAAACATTATTTAGACCTTGTTTGTGAAAAACTGTTTATTTCTGTATTACAACTTGCTGAAAAGTGTGAACAGTGTTTCTATCATCCTGATTAAGCAGTACAGCAAAATTGTACTTACATGACTTAGACCTTGTTTGTGAAAAACTGTTTTTTTCTGTATTTCATGATTGCAACTTGCTGAAAAGTGTCAACAATGTTCCTTTTATCGAGCTTAAACAGTACAGCAAAAATGGTACTTACAGAGTGACTCAAACATGGCTTAGACCTTGTTTTTGAAAAACTGTTTATTTCTGTATTACATGATTGCAACTTGCTGAAAAGTGTCAACAGTGTTCCTATCATCCTGATTAAACAGTACAGCAGAAATGGACTATCAGAGTGCATCAAACATGATTTAGACCTTGTTTGTGAAAAACTGTTTTTTTCTGTATTTCATGATTGCAACTTGCTGAAAAGTGTCAACAATGTTCCTTTCATCGAGCTTAAACAGTACAGCAAAATGGTACTTACAGAGTGACTCAAACATGACTTAGACCTTGTTTTTGAAAAACTGTTTATTTCTGTATTACATGATTGCAACTTGCTGAAAAGTGTCAACAGTGTTCCTATCATCCTGATTAAGCATTACAGAATAATTGTACTTAAACCTTGTTTTTGAAAAACTGTTTATTTCTGTATTACATGATTGCAACTTGCTGAAAAGTGTCAACAATGTTCCTTTCATCGAGCTTAAACAGTACAGCAAAATGGTACTTACAGTGACTCAAACATGACTTAGACCTTGTTTTTGAAAAACTGTTTATTTCTGTATTACATGATTGCAACTTGCTGAAAAGTGTCAACAATGTTCCTTTCATCGAGTTTAAACAGTTCAGCAAAAATGGTACTTACAGAGTGCATCAAACATTATTTAGACCTTGTTTGTGAAAAACTGTTTATTTCTGTATTACAACTTGCTGAAAAGTGTCAACAGTGTTTCTATCATCCTGATTAAGCAGTACAGCAAAATTGTACTTACATGACTTAGACCTTGTTTGTGAAAAACTGTTTTTTTCTGTATTTCATGATTGCAACTTGCTGAAAAGTGTCAACAATGTTCCTTTCATCGAGCTTAAACAGTACAGCAAAAATGGTACTTACAGAGTGACTCAAACATGGCTTAGACCTTGTTTGTGAAAAACTGTTTATTTCTGTATTACAACTTGCTGAAAAGTGTCAACAGTGTTTCTATCATCCTGATTAAGCTGTACAGCAAAATTGTACTTACAGAGTGCATAAAACATTATTTAGACCTTGTTTGTGAAAAACTGTGTATTTCTGTATTACATGATTGCAAATTCCTGAAAAGTGTCAACAATGTTTCTATCATCCTGATTAAGCAGTACAGAAAAATTGTACTTACATGATTTAGACCTTGTTTGTGAAAAACTGTTTATTTCTGTATTACAACTTGCTGAAAAGTGTCAACAGTGTTTCTATCATCCTGATTAAGCTATACAGCAAAATTGTACTTACAAGACTTAGACCTTGTTTTTGAAAAACTGTTTATTTCTGTATTACAACTTGCTGAAAAGTGTCAACAGTGTTTCTATCATCCTGATTAAGCTCTACAGCAAAATTGTACTTACAGAGTGCATAAAACATTATTTAGACCTTGTTTGTGAAAAACAGTGTATTTCTGTATTACATGATTGCAAATTCCTGAAAAGTGTCAACAATGTTTCTATCATCCTGATTAAGCAGTACAGCAAAATTGTACTTACATGATTTAGACCTTGTTTGTGAAAAACTGTTTATTTCTGTATTACAACTTGCTGAAAAGTGTCAACAGTGTTTCTATCATCCTGATTAAGCTATACAGCAAAATTGTACTTACATGACTTAGACCTTGTTTGTGAAAAACTGTTTATTTCTGTATTACATGATTGCAACTTGCTGAAAAGTGTCAACAATGTTCCTTTCATTGAGTTTAAACAGTACAGCAAAAATGGTACTTACAGAGTGCATCAAACATTATTTAGACCTTGTTTGTGAAAAACTGTTTATTTCTGTATTACATGATTGCAACTTGCTGAAAAGTGTCAACAATGTTTCTATCATCCTGATTAAGCAGTACAGCAAAATTGTACTTACATGATTTAGACCTTGTTTGTGAAAAACGGTTTATTTCTGTATTACATGATTGCAACTTGCTGAAAAGTGTCAACAATGTTCCTTTCATCGAGCTTAAACAGTACAGCAAAATGGTACTTACAGAGTGACTCAAACATGGCTTAGACCTTGTTTTTGAAAAACTGTTTATTTCTGTATTACAACTTGCTGAAAAGTGTCAACAGTGTTTCTATCATCCTGATTAAGCTGTACAGCAAAATTGTACTTACATGACTTAGACATTGTTTGTGAAAAACTTTATTTCTGTATTACATGATTGCAACTTGCTGAAAAGTGTCAACAATGTTTCTATCATCCTGATTAAGCAGTACAGCAAAATTGTACTTACATGATTTAGACCTTGTTTGTGAAAAACTGTTTATTTCTGTATTACAACTTGCTGAAAAGTGTCAACAGTGTTTCTATCATCCTGATTAAGCTATACAGCAAAATTGTACTTACATGACTTAGACCTTGTTTGTGAAAAACTGTTTATTTCTGTATTACATGATTGCAACTTGCTGAAAAGTGTCAACAATGTTCCTTTCATTGAGTTTAAACAGTACAGCAAAAATGGTACTTACAGAGTGCATCAAACATTATTTAGACCTTGTTTGTGAAAAACTGTTTATTTCTGTATTACATGATTGCAACTTGCTGAAAAGTGTCAACAATGTTTCTATCATCCTGATTAAGCAGTACAGCAAAATTGTACTTACATGATTTAGACCTTGTTTGTGAAAAACGGTTTATTTCTGTATTACATGATTGCAACTTGCTGAAAAGTGTCAACAATGTTCCTTTCATCGAGCTTAAACAGTACTGCAAAATGGTACCTACAGAGTGACTCAAACATGGCTTAGACCTTGTTTTTGAAAAACTGTTTATTTCTGTATTACAACTTGCTGAAAAGTGTCAACAGTGTTTCTATCATCCTGATTAAGCTGTACAGCAAAATTGTACTTACATGACTTAGACATTGTTTGTGAAAAACTTTATTTCTGTATTACATGATTGCAACTTGCTGAAAAGTGTCAACAATGTTTCTATCATCCTGATTAAGCAGTACAGCAAAATTGTACTTACATGATTTAGACCTTGTTTGTGAAAAACGGTTTATTTCTGTATTACATGATTGCAACTTGCTGAAAAGTGTCAACAATGTTTCTATCATCCTGATTAAGCAGTACAGCAAAATTGTACTTACATGATTTAGACCTTGTTTGTGAAAAACGGTTTATTTCTGTATTACATGATTGCAACTTGCTGAAAAGTGTCAACAATGTTCCTTTCATCGAGCTTAAACAGTACAGCAAAATGGTACTTACAGAGTGACTCAAACATGGCTTAGACCTTGTTTTTGAAAAACTGTTTATTTCTGTATTACAACTTGCTGAAAAGTGTCAACAGTGTTTCTATCATCCTGATTAAGCTGTACAGCAAAATTGTACTTACATGACTTAGACATTGTTTGTGAAAAACTTTATTTCTGTATTACATGATTGCAACTTGCTGAAAAGTGTCAACAATGTTTCTATCATCCTGATTAAGCAGTACAGCAAAATTGTACTTACATGATTTAGACCTTGTTTGTGAAAAACTGTTTATTTCTGTATTACAACTTGCTGAAAAGTGTCAACAGTGTTTCTATCATCCTGATTAAGCTGTACAGCAAAATTGTACTTACATGACTTAGACCTTGTTTGTGAAAAACTGTTTATTTCTGTATTTCATGATTGCAACTTGCTGAAAAGTGTCAACAATGTTCCTTTCATTGAGTTTAAAAAGTACAGCAAAATGGTACTTAGAGAGTGACTCAAACATGACTTAGACCTTGTTTTTGAAAAACTGTTTATTTCTGTATTACATGATTGCAACTTGCTGAAAAGTGTCAACAATGTTTCTATCATCGAGTTTAAACAGTACAGCAAAAATTGAAAATACAGAGTGCATCAAACATGATTTAGACCTTGTTTGTGAGAAACTCTTTATTTCTGTATTTCATGATTGCAACTTGCTGAAAATTGTCAACAATGTTCCTTTCATTGAGTTTAAACAGTACAGCAAAATGGTACTTAGAGAGTGACTCAAACATGACTTAGACCTTGTTTTTGAAAAACTGTTTATTTCTGTATTACATGATTGCAACTTGCTGAAAAGTGTCAACAATGTTCCTTTCATCGAGTTTAAACAGTACAGCAAAAATGGAACTTACAGAGTGCATCAAACATGATTTAGACCTGGTTTGTGAAAAATTGTTTTTTTCTGTATTTCATGATTGCAACTTGCTGAAAAGTGTCAACAATGTTCCTTTCATCGAGCTTAAACAGTACAGCAAAATGGTTCTTACAGAGTGACTCAAACATGACTTAGACCTTGTTTTTGAAAAACTGTTTATTTCTGTATTACATGATTGCAACTTGCTGAAAAGTGTCAACAATGTTTCTATCATCCTGATTAAGCAGTACAGCAAAATTGTACTTACATGATTTAGACCTTGTTTGTGAAAAACTGTTTATTTCTGTATTACATGATTGCAACTTGCTGAAAAGTGTCAACAATGTTCCTTTCATCGAGCTTAAACAGTACAGCAAAATGGTACTTACAGAGTGACTCAAACATGGCTTAGACCTTGTTTTTGAAAAACTGTTAATTTCTGTATTACAACTTGCTGAAAAGTGTCAACAGTGTTTCTATCATCCTGATTAAGCTGTACAGCAAAATTGTACTTACATGACTTAGACATTGTTTGTGAAAAACTTTATTTCTGTATTACATGATTGCAACTTGCTGAAAAGTGTCAACAATGTTTCTATCATCCTGATTAAGCAGTACAGCAAAATTGTACTTACATGATTTAGACCTTGTTTGTGAAAAACTGTTTATTTCTGTATTACAACTTGCTGAAAGTGTCAACAATGTTCCTTTCATTGAGTTTAAACAGTACAGCAAAATGGTACTTAGAGAGTGACTCAAACATGACTTAGACCTTGTTTTTGAAAAACTGTTTATTTCTGTATTACATGATTGCAACTTGCTGAAAAGTGTCAACAATGTTTCTATCATCGAGTTTAAACAGTACAGCAAAAATTGAAAATACAGAGTGCATCAAACATGATTTAGACCTTGTTTGTGAGAAACTCTTTATTTCTGTATTTCATGATTGCAACTTGCTGAAAATTGTCAACAATGTTCCTTTCATTGAGTTTAAACAGTACAGCAAAATGGTACTTAGAGAGTGACTCAAACATGACTTAGACCTTGTTTTTGAAAAACGGTTTATTTCTGTATTACATGATTGCAACTTGCTGAAAAGTGTCAACAGTGTTCCTATCATCCTGATTAAACAGTACAGCAGAAATGGACTATCAGAGTGCATCAAACATGATTTAGCCTCTCTAGGCTAGGCGGGACGAATTCGTCCCACCTACGTAACAGCCACGGCTATCCTGTGGCGCGATTTTCAAAACCTTAAAAATCCTATTACTTCAATTTCTCAAACATATGACTATTTTACAGCCATTTAAAGATAAGACTCTCGTTAATCTAACCACACTGTCCGATTTCAAAAAGGCTTTACAACGAAAGCAAAACATTAGATTATGTCAGCAGAGTACCAAGCCAGAAATAATCAGACACCCATTTTTCAAGCCAGCATATAATGTCACCAAAACCCAGAAGACAGCTAAATGCAGCACTCACCTTTGATGATCTTCATCAGATGACAACCCTAGGACATTATGTTATACAATACATGCATGTTTTGTTCAATCAAGTTCATATTTATATCAAAAACCAGCTTTTTACATTAGCATGTGACGTTCAGAACTAGCATATCCCCCGCAAACTTCCGGGGAATTCGCTAACATTTTACTAAATTACTCACGATAAACGTTCACAAAAAGCATAACAATTATTTTAAGAATTATAGATACAGACCTCCTCTATGCACTCGATATGTCCGATTTTAAAATAGCTTTTTGGTGAAAGCACATTTTACAATATTCTAAGTACATAGCCCAGGCATCACGGGCTCGCTATTTAGACACCCGGCAAGTTTAGCACTCACCATAATCATATTTACTATTATAAAAATGTCATTACCTTTTGTTGTCTTCGTCAGAATACACACCCAGGACAGCTACTTCAATAACAAATGTTGGTTTGGTCCAAAGTAATCCATCGTTATATCCGAATAGCGGCGTTTTGTTCGTGCGTTCCAGACACTATCCGAAATAGTAAAGAAGTGTCACGCGCTTGGCGCAATTCGTGACAATAAAATTCTAAGTATTCCATTACCGTACTTCGAAGCATGTCAATCGCTGTTTAAAATCAATTTTTACGACATTTTTCTCGTAGAAAAGCGATAATATTCCGACAGGGAATCTCCTTTTCGGCAAACAGAGGAAAAAATCCCAAAGGCGGGGGCGGTCGGGGTCACGCGCATAAGCTAGTGTCTCTTGATGGGCCACTTGAGAAAGGCGATAATGTGTTTCAGCCTGGGGCTGGAATGACGACATTCTGTTTTTTCCCGGGCTCTGAGAGCCTATGGAAGACGTGGGAAGTGTCACGTTAGAGCAGAGATCCTTAGTAAATGATAGAGATGGAAAAGAAGTTCAACAAATGGTCAGACAGGCCACTTCCTGTAAAGGAATCTCTCCGGTTTTGACCTGCCATTTGAGTTCTGTTATACTCACAGACACCATTCAAACAGTTTTAGAAAATTTAGGGTGTTTTCTATCCATATGTAATAAGTATATGCATATTCTAGTTACTGAGTAGGAGTGGTAACCAGATTAAATCGGGTATGTTTTTTATCCAGCCGTGTCAATGCTGCCCCCTAGCCCTAACAGGTTAGACCTTGTTTGTGAAAAACTGTTTTTTTCTGTATTTCATGATTGCAACTTGCTGAAAAGTGTCAACAATGTTCCTTTCATCGAGCTTAAACAGTACAGCAAAATGGTACTTACAGAGTGACTCAAACATGACTTAGACCTTGTTTTTGAAAAACTGTTTATTTCTGTATTACATGATTGCAACTTGCTGAAAAGTGTCAACAGTGTTCCTATCATCCTGATTAAGCAGTACAGAATAATTGTACTTAGACCTTGTTTTTGAAAAACTGTTTATTTCTGTATTACATGATTGCAACTTGCTGAAAAGTGTCAACAATGTTCCTTTCATCGAGCTTAAACAGTACAGCAAAATGGTACTTACAGTGACTCAAACATGACTTAGACCTTGTTTTTGAAAAACTGTTTATTTCTGTATTACATGATTGCAACTTGCTGAAAAGTGTCAACAATGTTCCTTTCATCGAGTTTAAACAGTTCAGCAAAAATGGTACTTACAGAGTGCATAAAACATTATTTAGACCTTGTTTGTGAAAAACTGTTTATTTCTGTATTACAACTTGCTGAAAAGTGTCAACAGTGTTTCTATCATCCTGATTAAGCAGTACAGCAAAATTGTACTTACATGACTTAGACCTTGTTTGTGAAAAACTGTTTTTTTCTGTATTTCATGATTGCAACTTGCTGAAAAGTGTCAACAATGTTCCTTTCATCGAGCTTAAACAGTACAGCAAAAATGGTACTTACAGAGTGACTCAAACATGGCTTAGACCTTGTTTGTGAAAAACTGTTTATTTCTGTATTACATGATTGCAACTTGCTGAAAAGTGTCAACAATGTTCCTTTCATCGAGTTTAAACAGTACAGCAAAAATGGAACTTACAGAGTGCATCAAACATGATTTAGACCTTGTTTGTGAAAAATAGTTTTTTTCTGTATTTCATGATTGCAACTTGCTGAAAAGTGTCAACAATGTTCCTTTCATTGAGCTTAAACAGTACAGCAAAATGGTTCTTACAGAGTGACTCAAACATGACTTAGACCTTGTTTTTGAAAAACTGTTTATTTCTGTATTACATGATTGCAACTTGCTGAAAAGTGTCAACAGTGTTCCTATCATCCTGATTAAACAGTACAGCAGAAATGGACTATCAGAGTGCATCAAACATGATTTAGACCTTGTTTGTGAAAAACAGTTTTTTTCTGTATTTCATGATTGCAACTTGCTGAAAAGTGTCAACAATGTTCCTTTCATCGAGCTTAAACAGTACAGCAAAATGGTACTTACAGAGTGACTCAAACATGACTTAGACCTTGTTTTTGAAAAACGGTGTATTTCTGTATTACATGATTGCAACTTGCTGAAAAGTGTCAACAATGTTCCTTTCATCGAGCTTAAACAGTACAGCAAAATGGTACTTACAGTGACTCAAACATGACTTAGACCTTGTTTTTGAAAAACTGTTTATTTCTGTATTACATGATTGCAACTTGCTGAAAAGTGTCAACAATGTTCCTTTCATCGAGTTTAAACAGTTCAGCAAAAATGGTACTTACAGAGTGCATCAAACATTATTTAGACCTTGTTTGTGAAAAACTGTTTATTTCTGTATTACATGATTGCAACTTGCTGAAAAGTGTCAACAATGTTTCTATCATCCTGATTAAGCAGTACAGCAAAATTGTACTTACATGATTTAGACCTTGTTTGTGAAAAACGGTTTATTTCTGTATTACATGATTGCAACTTGCTGAAAAGTGTCAACAATGTTCCTTTCATCGAGCTTAAACAGTACAGCAAAATGGTACTTACAGAGTGACTCAAACATGGCTTAGACCTTGTTTTTGAAAAACTGTTTATTTCTGTATTACAACTTGCTGAAAAGTGTCAACAGTGTTTCTATCATCCTGATTAAGCTGTACAGCAAAATTGTACTTACATGACTTAGACATTGTTTGTGAAAAACTTTATTTCTGTATTACATGATTGCAACTTGCTGAAAAGTGTCAACAATGTTTCTATCATCCTGATTAAGCAGTACAGCAAAATTGTACTTACATGATTTAGACCTTGTTTGTGAAAAACGGTTTATTTCTGTATTACATGATTGCAACTTGCTGAAAAGTGTCAACAATGTTCCTTTCATCGAGCTTAAACAGTACAGCAAAATGGTACCTACAGAGTGACTCAAACATGGCTTAGACCTTGTTTTTGAAAAACTGTTTATTTCTGTATTACAACTTGCTGAAAAGTGTCAACAGTGTTTCTATCATCCTGATTAAGCTGTACAGCAAAATTGTACTTACATGACTTAGACATTGTTTGTGAAAAACTTTATTTCTGTATTACATGATTGCAACTTGCTGAAAAGTGTCAACAATGTTTCTATCATCCTGATTAAGCAGTACAGCAAAATTGTACTTACATGATTTAGACCTTGTTTGTGAAAAACGGTTTATTTCTGTATTACATGATTGCAACTTGCTGAAAAGTGTCAACAATGTTTCTATCATCCTGATTAAGCAGTACAGCAAAATTGTACTTACATGATTTAGACCTTGTTTGTGAAAAACGGTTTATTTCTGTATTACATGATTGCAACTTGCTGAAAAGTGTCAACAATGTTCCTTTCATCGAGCTTAAACAGTACAGCAAAATGGTACTTACAGAGTGACTCAAACATGGCTTAGACCTTGTTTTTGAAAAACTGTTTATTTCTGTATTACAACTTGCTGAAAAGTGTCAACAGTGTTTCTATCATCCTGATTAAGCTGTACAGCAAAATTGTACTTACATGACTTAGACATTGTTTGTGAAAAACTTTATTTCTGTATTACATGATTGCAACTTGCTGAAAAGTGTCAACAATGTTTCTATCATCCTGATTAAGCAGTACAGCAAAATTGTACTTACATGATTTAGACCTTGTTTGTGAAAAACTGTTTATTTCTGTATTACAACTTGCTGAAAAGTGTCAACAGTGTTTCTATCATCCTGATTAAGCTGTACAGCAAAATTGTACTTACATGACTTAGACCTTGTTTGTGAAAAACTGTTTATTTCTGTATTTCATGATTGCAACTTGCTGAAAAGTGTCAACAATGTTCCTTTCATTGAGTTTAAAAAGTACAGCAAAATGGTACTTAGAGAGTGACTCAAACATGACTTAGACCTTGTTTTTGAAAAACTGTTTATTTCTGTATTACATGATTGCAACTTGCTGAAAAGTGTCAACAATGTTTCTATCATGGAGTTTAAACAGTACAGCAAAAATTGAAAATACAGAGTGCATCAAACATGATTTAGACCTTGTTTGTGAGAAACTCTTTATTTCTGTATTTCATGATTGCAACTTGCTGAAAATTGTCAACAATGTTCCTTTCATTGAGTTTAAACAGTACAGCAAAATGGTACTTAGAGAGTGACTCAAACATGACTTAGACCTTGTTTTTGAAAAACTGTTTATTTCTGTATTACATGATTGCAACTTGCTGAAAAGTGTCAACAATGTTCCTTTCATCGAGTTTAAACAGTACAGCAAAAATGGAACTTACAGAGTGCATCAAACATGATTTAGACCTTGTTTGTGAAAAATTGTTTTTTTCTGTATTTCATGATTGCAACTTGCTGAAAAGTGTCAACAATGTTCCTTTCATCGAGCTTAAACAGTACAGCAAAATGGTTCTTACAGAGTGACTCAAACATGACTTAGACCTTGTTTTTGAAAAACTGTTTATTTCTGTATTACATGATTGCAACTTGCTGAAAAGTGTCAACAATGTTTCTATCATCCTGATTAAGCAGTACAGCAAAATTGTACTTACATGATTTAGACCTTGTTTGTGAAAAACGGTTTATTTCTGTATTACATGATTGCAACTTGCTGAAAAGTGTCAACAATGTTCCTTTCATCGAGCTTAAACAGTACAGCAAAATGGTACTTACAGAGTGACTCAAACATGGCTTAGACCTTGTTTTTGAAAAACTGTTAATTTCTGTATTACAACTTGCTGAAAAGTGTCAACAGTGTTTCTATCATCCTGATTAAGCTGTACAGCAAAATTGTACTTACATGACTTAGACATTGTTTGTGAAAAACTTTATTTCTGTATTACATGATTGCAACTTGCTGAAAAGTGTCAACAATGTTTCTATCATCCTGATTAAGCAGTACAGCAAAATTGTACTTACATGATTTAGACCTTGTTTGTGAAAAACTGTTTATTTCTGTATTACAACTTGCTGAAAAGTGTCAACAATGTTCCTTTCATTGAGTTTAAACAGTACAGCAAAATGGTACTTAGAGAGTGACTCAAACATGACTTAGACCTTGTTTTTGAAAAACTGTTTATTTCTGTATTACATGATTGCAACTTGCTGAAAAGTGTCAACAATGTTTCTATCATCGAGTTTAAACAGTACAGCAAAAATTGAAAATACAGAGTGCATCAAACATGATTTAGACCTTGTTTGTGAGAAACTCTTTATTTCTGTATTTCATGATTGCAACTTGCTGAAAATTGTCAACAATGTTCCTTTCATTGAGTTTAAACAGTACAGCAAAATGGTACTTAGAGAGTGACTCAAACATGACTTAGACCTTGTTTTTGAAAAACGGTTTATTTCTGTATTACATGATTGCAACTTGCTGAAAAGTGTCAACAGTGTTCCTATCATCCTGATTAAACAGTACAGCAGAAATGGACTATCAGAGTGCATCAAACATGATTTAGCCTCTCTAGGCTAGGCGGGACGAATTCGTCCCACCTACGTAACAGCCACGGCTATCCTGTGGCGCGATTTTCAAAACCTTAAAAATCCTATTACTTCAATTTCTCAAACATATGACTATTTTACAGCCATTTAAAGATAAGACTCTCGTTAATCTAACCACACTGTCCGATTTCAAAAAGGCTTTACAACGAAAGCAAAACATTAGATTATGTCAGCAGAGTACCAAGCCAGAAATAATCAGACACCCATTTTTCAAGCCAGCATATAATGTCACCAAAACCCAGAAGACAGCTAAATGCAGCACTCACCTTTGATGATCTTCATCAGATGACAACCCTAGGACATTATGTTATACAATACATGCATGTTTTGTTCAATCAAGTTCATATTTATATCAAAAACCAGCTTTTTACATTAGCATGTGACGTTCAGAACTAGCATATCCCCCGCAAACTTCCGGGGAATTCGCTAACATTTTACTAAATTACTCACGATAAACGTTCACAAAAAGCATAACAATTATTTTAAGAATTATAGATACAGACCTCCTCTATGCACTCGATATGTCCGATTTTAAAATAGCTTTTTGGTGAAAGCACATTTTACAATATTCTAAGTACATAGCCCAGGCATCACGGGCTCGCTATTTAGACACCCGGCAAGTTTAGCACTCACCATAATCATATTTACTATTATAAAAATGTCATTACCTTTTGTTGTCTTCGTCAGAATACACACCCAGGACAGCTACTTCAATAACAAATGTTGGTTTGGTCCAAAATAATCCATCGTTATATCCGAATAGCGGCGTTTTGTTCGTGCGTTCCAGACACTATCCGAAATAGTAAAGAAGTGTCACGCGCTTGGCGCAATTCGTGACAATAAAATTCTAAGTATTCCATTACCGTACTTCGAAGCATGTCAATCGCTGTTTAAAATCAATTTTTACGACATTTTTCTCGTAGAAAAGCGATAATATTCCGACAGGGAATCTCCTTTTCGGCAAACAGAGGAAAAAATCCCAAAGGCGGGGGCGGTCGGGGTCACGCGCATAAGCTAGTGTCTCTTGATGGGCCACTTGAGAAAGGCGATAATGTGTTTCAGCCTGGGGCTGGAATGACGACATTCTGTTTTTTCCCGGGCTCTGAGAGCCTATGGAAGACGTGGGAAGTGTCACGTTAGAGCAGAGATCCTTAGTAAATGATAGAGATGGAAAAGAAGTTCAACAAATGGTCAGACAGGCCACTTCCTGTAAAGGAATCTCTCCGGTTTTGACCTGCCATTTGAGTTCTGTTATACTCACAGACACCATTCAAACAGTTTTAGAAAATTTAGGGTGTTTTCTATCCATATGTAATAAGTATATGCATATTCTAGTTACTGAGTAGGAGTGGTAACCAGATTAAATCGGGTATGTTTTTTATCCAGCCGTGTCAATGCTGCCCCCTAGCCCTAACAGGTTAGACCTTGTTTGTGAAAAACTGTTTTTTTCTGTATTTCATGATTGCAACTTGCTGAAAAGTGTCAACAATGTTCCTTTCATCGAGCTTAAACAGTACAGCAAAATGGTACTTACAGAGTGACTCAAACATGACTTAGACCTTGTTTTTGAAAAACTGTTTATTTCTGTATTACATGATTGCAACTTGCTGAAAAGTGTCAACAGTGTTCCTATCATCCTGATTAAGCAGTACAGAATAATTGTACTTAGACCTTGTTTTTGAAAAACTGTTTATTTCTGTATTACATGATTGCAACTTGCTGAAAAGTGTCAACAATGTTCCTTTCATCGAGCTTAAACAGTACAGCAAAATGGTACTTACAGTGACTCAAACATGACTTAGACCTTGTTTTTGAAAAACTGTTTATTTCTGTATTACATGATTGCAACTTGCTGAAAAGTGTCAACAATGTTCCTTTCATCGAGTTTAAACAGTTCAGCAAAAATGGTACTTACAGAGTGCATAAAACATTATTTAGACCTTGTTTGTGAAAAACTGTTTATTTCTGTATTACAACTTGCTGAAAAGTGTCAACAGTGTTTCTATCATCCTGATTAAGCAGTACAGCAAAATTGTACTTACATGACTTAGACCTTGTTTGTGAAAAACTGTTTTTTTCTGTATTTCATGATTGCAACTTGCTGAAAAGTGTCAACAATGTTCCTTTCATCGAGCTTAAACAGTACAGCAAAAATGGTACTTACAGAGTGACTCAAACATGGCTTAGACCTTGTTTGTGAAAAACTGTTTATTTCTGTATTACATGATTGCAACTTGCTGAAAAGTGTCAACAATGTTCCTTTCATCGAGTTTAAACAGTACAGCAAAAATGGAACTTACAGAGTGCATCAAACATGATTTAGACCTTGTTTGTGAAAAATAGTTTTTTTCTGTATTTCATGATTGCAACTTGCTGAAAAGTGTCAACAATGTTCCTTTCATTGAGCTTAAACAGTACAGCAAAATGGTTCTTACAGAGTGACTCAAACATGACTTAGACCTTGTTTTTGAAAAACTGTTTATTTCTGTATTACATGATTGCAACTTGCTGAAAAGTGTCAACAGTGTTCCTATCATCCTGATTAAACAGTACAGCAGAAATGGACTATCAGAGTGCATCAAACATGATTTAGACCTTGTTTGTGAAAAACTGTTTTTTTCTGTATTTCATGATTGCAACTTGCTGAAAAGTGTCAACAATGTTCCTTTCATCGAGCTTAAACAGTACAGCAAAATGGTACTTACAGAGTGACTCAAACATGACTTAGACCTTGTTTTTGAAAAACGGTGTATTTCTGTATTACATGATTGCAACTTGCTGAAAAGTGTCAACAGTGTTCCTATCATCCTGATTAAGCATTACAGAATAATTGTACTTAGACCTTGTTTTTGAAAAACTGTTTATTTCTGTATTACATGATTGCAACTTGCTGAAAAGTGTCAACAATGTTCCTTTCATCGAGCTTAAACAGTACAGCAAAATGGTACTTACAGTGACTCAAACATGACTTAGACCTTGTTTTTGAAAAACTGTTTATTTCTGTATTACATGATTGCAACTTGCTGAAAAGTGTCAACAATGTTCCTTTCATCGAGTTTAAACAGTTCAGCAAAAATGGTACTTACAGAGTGCATCAAACATTATTTAGACCTTGTTTGTGAAAAACTGTTTATTTCTGTATTACAACTTGCTGAAAAGTGTCAACAGTGTTTCTATCATCCTGATTAAGCAGTACAGCAAAATTGTACTTACATGACTTAGACCTTGTTTGTGAAAAACTGTTTTTTTCTGTATTTCATGATTGCAACTTGCTGAAAAGTGTCAACAATGTTCCTTTCATCGAGCTTAAACAGTACAGCAAAAATGGTACTTACAGAGTGACTCAAACATGGCTTAGACCTTGTTTGTGAAAAACTGTTTATTTCTGTATTACATGATTGCAACTTGCTGAAAAGTGTCAACAATGTTCCTTTCATCGAGTTTAAACAGTACAGCAAAAATGGAACTTACAGAGTGCATCAAACATGATTTAGACCTTGTTTGTGAAAAAAAAATTTTTTCTGTATTTCATGATTGCAACTTGCTGAAAAGTGTCAACAATGTTCCTTTCATCGAGCTTAAACAGTACAGCAAAATGGTTCTTACAGAGTGACTCAAACATGACTTAGACCTTGTTTTTGAAAAACTGTTTATTTCTGTATTACAACTTGCTGAAAAGTGTCAACAGTGTTTCTATCATCCTGATTAAGCTGTACAGCAAAATTGTACTTACAGAGTGCATAAAACATTATTTAGACCTTGTTTGTGAAAAACTGTGTATTTCTGTATTACATGATTGCAAATTCCTGAAAAGTGTCAACAATGTTTCTATCATCCTGATTAAGCAGTACAGCAAAATTGTACTTACATGATTTAGACCTTGTTTGTGAAAAACTGTTTATTTCTGTATTACAACTTGCTGAAAAGTGTCAACAGTGTTTCTATCATCCTGATTAAGCTATACAGCAAAATTGTACTTACATGACTTAGACCTTGTTTGTGAAAAACTGTTTATTTCTGTATTACATGATTGCAACTTGCTGAAAAGTGTCAACAATGTTCCTTTCATTGAGTTTAAACAGTACAGCAAAAATGGTACTTACAGAGTGCATCAAACATTATTTAGACCTTGTTTGTGAAAAACTGTTTATTTCTGTATTACATGATTGCAACTTGCTGAAAAGTGTCAACAATGTTTCTATCATCCTGATTAAGCAGTACAGCAAAATTGTACTTACATGATTTAGACCTTGTTTGTGAAAAACGGTTTATTTCTGTATTACATGATTGCAACTTGCTGAAAAGTGTCAACAATGTTCCTTTCATCGAGCTTAAACAGTACAGCAAAATGGTACTTACAGAGTGACTCAAACATGGCTTAGACCTTGTTTTTGAAAAACTGTTTATTACATGATTGCAACTTGCTGAAAAGTGTCAACAATGTTTCTATCATCCTGATTAAGCAGTACAGCAAAATTGTACTTACATGATTTAGACCTTGTTTGTGAAAAACTGTTTATTTCTGTATTACAACTTGCTGAAAAGTGTCAACAGTGTTTCTATCATCCTGATTAAGCTATACAGCAAAATTGTACTTACATGACTTAGACCTTGTTTGTGAAAAACTGTTTATTTCTGTATTACATGATTGCAACTTGCTGAAAAGTGTCAACAATGTTCCTTTCATTGAGTTTAAACAGTACAGCAAAAATGGTACTTACAGAGTGCATCAAACATTATTTAGACCTTGTTTGTGAAAAACTGTTTATTTCTGTATTACATGATTGCAACTTGCTGAAAAGTGTCAACAATGTTTCTATCATCCTGATTAAGCAGTACAGCAAAATTGTACTTACATGATTTAGACCTTGTTTGTGAAAAACGGTTTATTTCTGTATTACATGATTGCAACTTGCTGAAAAGTGTCAACAATGTTCCTTTCATCGAGCTTAAACAGTACAGCAAAATGGTACTTACAGAGTGACTCAAACATGGCTTAGACCTTGTTTTTGAAAAACTGTTTATTACATGATTGCAACTTGCTGAAAAGTGTCAACAATGTTTCTATCATCCTGATTAAGCAGTACAGCAAAATTGTACTTACATGATTTAGACCTTGTTTGTGAAAAACTGTTTATTTCTGTATTACAACTTGCTGAAAAGTGTCAACAATGTTCCTTTCATTGAGTTTAAACAGTACAGCAAAATGGTACTTAGAGAGTGACTCAAACATGACTTAGACCTTGTTTTTGAAAAACTGTTTATTTCTGTATTACATGATTGCAACTTGCTGAAAAGTGTCAACAATGTTCCTTTCATTGAGTTTAAAAAGTACAGCAAAATGGTACTTAGAGAGTGACTCAAACATGACTTAGACCTTGTTTTTGAAAAACTGTTTATTTCTGTATTACATGATTGCAACTTGCTGAAAAGTGTCAACAATGTTTCTATCATCGAGTTTAAACAGTACAGCAAAAATTGAAAATACAGAGTGCATCAAACATGATTTAGACCTTGTTTGTGAGAAACTCTTTATTTCTGTATTTCATGATTGCAACTTGCTGAAAATTGTCAACAATGTTCCTTTCATTGAGTTTAAACAGTACAGCAAAATGGTACTTAGAGAGTGACTCAAACATGACTTAGACCTTGTTTTTGAAAAACGGTTTATTTCTGTATTACATGATTGCAACTTGCTGAAAAGTGTCAACAGTGTTCCTATCATCCTGATTAAACAGTACAGCAGAAATGGACTATCAGAGTGCATCAAACATGATTTAGCCTCTCTAGGCTAGGCGGGACGAATTCGTCCCACCTACGTAACAGCCACGGCTATCCTGTGGCGCGATTTTCAAAACCTTAAAAATCCTATTACTTCAATTTCTCAAACATATGACTATTTTACAGCCATTTAAAGATAAGACTCTCGTTAATCTAACCACACTGTCCGATTTCAAAAAGGCTTTACAACGAAAGCAAAACATTAGATTATGTCAGCAGAGTACCAAGCCAGAAATAATCAGACACCCATTTTTCAAGCCAGCATATAATGTCACCAAAACCCAGAAGACAGCTAAATGCAGCACTCACCTTTGATGATCTTCATCAGATGACAACCCTAGGACATTATGTTATACAATACATGCATGTTTTGTTCAATCAAGTTCATATTTATATCAAAAACCAGCTTTTTACATTAGCATGTGACGTTCAGAACTAGCATATCCCCCGCAAACTTCCGGGGAATTCGCTAACATTTTACTAAATTACTCACGATAAACGTTCACAAAAAGCATAACAATTATTTTAAGAATTATAGATACAGACCTCCTCTATGCACTCGATATGTCCGATTTTAAAATAGCTTTTTGGTGAAAGCACATTTTACAATATTCTAAGTACATAGCCCAGGCATCACGGGCTCGCTATTTAGACACCCGGCAAGTTTAGCACTCACCATAATCATATTTACTATTATAAAAATGTCATTACCTTTTGTTGTCTTCGTCAGAATACACACCCAGGACAGCTACTTCAATAACAAATGTTGGTTTGGTCCAAAATAATCCATCGTTATATCCGAATAGCGGCGTTTTGTTCGTGCGTTCCAGACACTATCCGAAATAGTAAAGAAGTGTCACGCGCTTGGCGCAATTCGTGACAATAAAATTCTAAGTATTCCATTACCGTACTTCGAAGCATGTCAATCGCTGTTTAAAATCAATTTTTACGACATTTTTCTCGTAGAAAAGCGATAATATTCCGACAGGGAATCTCCTTTTCGGCAAACAGAGGAAAAAATCCCAAAGGCGGGGGCGGTCGGGGTCACGCGCATAAGCTAGTGTCTCTTGATGGGCCACTTGAGAAAGGCGATAATGTGTTTCAGCCTGGGGCTGGAATGACGACATTCTGTTTTTTCCCGGGCTCTGAGAGCCTATGGAAGACGTGGGAAGTGTCACGTTAGAGCAGAGATCCTTAGTAAATGATAGAGATGGAAAAGAAGTTCAACAAATGGTCAGACAGGCCACTTCCTGTAAAGGAATCTCTCCGGTTTTGACCTGCCATTTGAGTTCTGTTATACTCACAGACACCATTCAAACAGTTTTAGAAAATTTAGGGTGTTTTCTATCCATATGTAATAAGTATATGCATATTCTAGTTACTGAGTAGGAGTGGTAACCAGATTAAATCGGGTATGTTTTTTATCCAGCCGTGTCAATGCTGCCCCCTAGCCCTAACAGGTTAGACCTTGTTTGTGAAAAACTGTTTTTTTCTGTATTTCATGATTGCAACTTGCTGAAAAGTGTCAACAATGTTCCTTTCATCGAGCTTAAACAGTACAGCAAAATGGTACTTACAGAGTGACTCAAACATGACTTAGACCTTGTTTTTGAAAAACTGTTTATTTCTGTATTACATGATTGCAACTTGCTGAAAAGTGTCAACAGTGTTCCTATCATCCTGATTAAGCAGTACAGAATAATTGTACTTAGACCTTGTTTTTGAAAAACTGTTTATTTCTGTATTACATGATTGCAACTTGCTGAAAAGTGTCAACAATGTTCCTTTCATCGAGCTTAAACAGTACAGCAAAATGGTACTTACAGTGACTCAAACATGACTTAGACCTTGTTTTTGAAAAACTGTTTATTTCTGTATTACATGATTGCAACTTGCTGAAAAGTGTCAACAATGTTCCTTTCATCGAGTTTAAACAGTTCAGCAAAAATGGTACTTACAGAGTGCATAAAACATTATTTAGACCTTGTTTGTGAAAAACTGTTTATTTCTGTATTACAACTTGCTGAAAAGTGTCAACAGTGTTTCTATCATCCTGATTAAGCAGTACAGCAAAATTGTACTTACATGACTTAGACCTTGTTTGTGAAAAACTGTTTTTTTCTGTATTTCATGATTGCAACTTGCTGAAAAGTGTCAACAATGTTCCTTTCATCGAGCTTAAACAGTACAGCAAAATGGTACTTACAGAGTGACTCAAACATGGCTTAGACCTTGTTTGTGAAAAACGGTTTATTTCTGTATTACATGATTGCAACTTGCTGAAAAGTGTCAACAATGTTCCTTTCATCGAGTTTAAACAGTACAGCAAAAATGGAACTTACAGAGTGCATCAAACATGATTTAGACCTTGTTTGTGAAAAATAGTTTTTTTCTGTATTTCATGATTGCAACTTGCTGAAAAGTGTCAACAATGTTCCTTTCATTGAGCTTAAACAGTACAGCAAAATGGTTCTTACAGAGTGACTCAAACATGACTTAGACCTTGTTTTTGAAAAACTGTTTATTTCTGTATTACATGATTGCAACTTGCTGAAAAGTGTCAACAGTGTTCCTATCATCCTGATTAAACAGTACAGCAGAAATGGACTATCAGAGTGCATCAAACATGATTTAGACCTTGTTTGTGAAAAACTGTTTTTTTCTGTATTTCATGATTGCAACTTGCTGAAAAGTGTCAACAATGTTCCTTTCATCGAGCTTAAACAGTACAGCAAAATGGTACTTACAGAGTGACTCAAACATGACTTAGACCTTGTTTTTGAAAAACGGTGTATTTCTGTATTACATGATTGCAACTTGCTGAAAAGTGTCAACAGTGTTCCTATCATCCTGATTAAGCATTACAGAATAATTGTACTTAGACCTTGTTTTTGAAAAACTGTTTATTTCTGTATTACATGATTGCAACTTGCTGAAAAGTGTCAACAATGTTCCTTTCATCGAGCTTAAACAGTACAGCAAAATGGTACTTACAGTGACTCAAACATGACTTAGACCTTGTTTTTGAAAAACTGTTTATTTCTGTATTACATGATTGCAACTTGCTGAAAAGTGTCAACAATGTTCCTTTCATCGAGCTTAAACAGTACAGCAAAAATGGTACTTACAGAGTGACTCAAACATGGCTTAGACCTTGTTTGTGAAAAACTGTTTATTTCTGTATTACATGATTGCAACTTGCTGAAAAGTGTCAACAATGTTCCTTTCATCGAGTTTAAACAGTACAGCAAAAATGGAACTTACAGAGTGCATCAAACATGATTTAGACCTTGTTTGTGAAAAATTGTTTTTTTCTGTATTTCATGATTGCAACTTGCTGAAAAGTGTCAACAATGTTCCTTTCATTGAGCTTAAACAGTACAGCAAAATGGTTCTTACAGAGTGACTCAAACATGACTTAGACCTTGTTTTTGAAAAACTGTTTATTTCTGTATTACAACTTGCTGAAAAGTGTCAACAGTGTTTCTATCATCCTGATTAAGCTGTACAGCAAAATTGTACTTACAGAGTGCATAAAACATTATTTAGACCTTGTTTGTGAAAAACTGTGTATTTCTGTATTACATGATTGCAAATTCCTGAAAAGTGTCAACAATGTTTCTATCATCCTGATTAAGCAGTACAGCAAAATTGTACTTACATGATTTAGACCTTGTTTGTGAAAAACTGTTTATTTCTGTATTACAACTTGCTGAAAAGTGTCAACAGTGTTTCTATCATCCTGATTAAGCTATACAGCAAAATTGTACTTACATGACTTAGACCTTGTTTGTGAAAAACTGTTTATTTCTGTATTACATGATTGCAACTTGCTGAAAAGTGTCAACAATGTTCCTTTCATTGAGTTTAAACAGTACAGCAAAAATGGTACTTACAGAGTGCATCAAACATTATTTAGACCTTGTTTGTGAAAAACTGTTTATTTCTGTATTACATGATTGCAACTTGCTGAAAAGTGTCAACAATGTTTCTATCATCCTGATTAAGCAGTACAGCAAAATTGTACTTACATGATTTAGACCTTGTTTGTGAAAAACGGTTTATTTCTGTATTACATGATTGCAACTTGCTGAAAAGTGTCAACAATGTTCCTTTCATCGAGCTTAAACAGTACAGCATGTTTGAGTCACTTACAGAGTGACTCAAACATGGCTTAGACCTTGTTTTTGAAAAACTGTTTATTTCTGTATTACAACTTGCTGAAAAGTGTCAACAGTGTTTCTATCATCCTGATTAAGCTGTACAGCAAAATTGTACTTACATGACTTAGACATTGTTTGTGAAAAACTTTATTTCTGTATTACATGATTGCAACTTGCTGAAAAGTGTCAACAATGTTTCTATCATCCTGATTAAGCAGTACAGCAAAATTGTACTTACATGATTTAGACCTTGTTTGTGAAAAACGATTTATTTCTGTATTACATGATTTCAACTTGCTGAAAAGTGTCAACAATGTTTCTATCATCCTGATTAAGCAGTACAGCAAAATTGTACTTACATGATTTAGACCTTGTTTGTGAAAAACGGTTTATTTCTGTATTACATGATTGCAACTTGCTGAAATGTGTCAACAATGTTCCTTTCATCGAGCTTAAACAGTACAGCAAAATGGTACTTACAGAGTGACTCAAACATGGCTTAGACCTTGTTTTTGAAAAACTGTTTATTTCTGTATTACAACTTGCTGAAAAGTGTCAACAGTGTTTCTATCATCCTGATTAAGCTGTACAGCAAAATTGTACTTACATGACTTAGACATTGTTTGTGAAAAACTTTATTTCTGTATTACATGATTGCAACTTGCTGAAAAGTGTCAACAATGTTTCTATTATCCTGATTAAGCAGGACAGCAAAATTGTACTTACATGATTTAGACCTTGTTTGTGAAAAACTGTTTATTTCTGTATTACAACTTGCTGAAAAGTGTCAACAGTGTTTCTATCATCCTGATTAAGCTGTACAGCAAAATTGTATTTACATGACTTAGACCTTGTTTGTGAAAAACTGTTTATTTCTGTATTTCATGATTGCAACTTGCTGAAAAGTGTCAACAATGTTCCTTTCATTGAGTTTAAAAAGTACACCAAAATGGTACTTAGAGAGTGACTCAAACATGACTTAGACCTTGTTTTTGAAAAACTGTTTATTTCTGTATTACATGATTGCAACTTGCTGAAAAGTGTCAACAATGTTTCTATCATCGAGTTTAAACAGTACAGCAAAAATTGAAAATACAGAGTGCATCAAACATGATTTAGACCTTGTTTGTGAGAAACTCTTTATTTCTGTATTTCATGATTGCAACTTGCTGAAAATTGTCAACAATGTTCCTTTCATTGAGTTTAAACAGTACAGCAAAATGGTACTTAGAGAGTGACTCAAACATGACTTAGACCTTGTTTTTGAAAAACGGTTTATTTCTGTATTACATGATTGCAACTTGCTGAAAAGTGTCAACAGTGTTCCTATCATCCTGATTAAACAGTACAGCAGAAATGGACTATCAGAGTGCATCAAACATGATTTAGCCTCTCTAGGCTAGGCGGGACGAATTCGTCCCACCTACGTAACAGCCACGGCTATCCTGTGGCGCGATTTTCAAAACCTTAAAAATCCTATTACTTCAATTTCTCAAACATATGACTATTTTACAGCCATTTAAAGATAAGACTCTCGTTAATCTAACCACACTGTCCGATTTCAAAAAGGCTTTACAACGAAAGCAAAACATTAGATTATGTCAGCAGAGTACCAAGCCAGAAATAATCAGACACCCATTTTTCAAGCCAGCATATAATGTCACCAAAACCCAGAAGACAGCTAAATGCAGCACTCACCTTTGATGATCTTCATCAGATGACAACCCTAGGACATTATGTTATACAATACATGCATGTTTTGTTCAATCAAGTTCATATTTATATCAAAAACCAGCTTTTTACATTAGCATGTGACGTTCAGAACTAGCATATCCCCCGCAAACTTCCGGGGAATTCGCTACCATTTTACTAAATTACTCACGATAAACGTTCACAAAAAGCATAACAATTATTTTAAGAATTATAGATACAGACCTCCTCTATGCACTCGATATGTCCGATTTTAAAATAGCTTTTTGGTGAAAGCACATTTTGCAATATTCTAAGTACATAGCCCAGGCATCACGGGCTCGCTATTTAGACACCCGGCAAGTTTAGCACTCACCATAATCATATTTACTATTATAAAAATGTCATTACCTTTTGTTGTCTTCGTCAGAATACACACCCAGGACAGCTACTTCAATAACAAATGTTGGTTTGGTCCAAAATAATCCATCGTTATATCCGAATAGCGGCGTTTTGTTCGTGCGTTCCAGACACTATCCGAAATAGTAAAGAAGTGTCACGCGCTTGGCGCAATTCGTGACAATAAAATTCTAAGTATTCCATTACCGTACTTCGAAGCATGTCAATCGCTGTTTAAAATCAATTTTTACGACATTTTTCTCGTAGAAAAGCGATAATATTCCGACAGGGAATCTCCTTTTCGGCAAACAGAGGAAAAAATCCCAAAGGCGGGGGCGGTCGGGGTCACGCGCATAAGCTAGTGTCTCTTGATGGGCCACTTGAGAAAGGCGATAATGTGTTTCAGCCTGGGGCTGGAATGACGACATTCTGTTTTTTCCCGGGCTCTGAGAGCCTATGGAAGACGTGGGAAGTGTCACGTTAGAGCAGAGATCCTTAGTAAATGATAGAGATGGAAAAGAAGTTCAACAAATGGTCAGACAGGCCACTTCCTGTAAAGGAATCTCTCCGGTTTTGACCTGCCATTTGAGTTCTGTTATACTCACAGACACCATTCAAACAGTTTTAGAAAATTTAGGGTGTTTTCTATCCATATGTAATAAGTATATGCATATTCTAGTTACTGAGTAGGAGTGGTAACCAGATTAAATCGGGTATGTTTTTTATCCAGCCGTGTCAATGCTGCCCCCTAGCCCTAACAGGTTAGACCTTGTTTGTGAAAAACTGTTTTTTTCTGTATTTCATGATTGCAACTTGCTGAAAAGTGTCAACAATGTTCCTTTCATCGAGCTTAAACAGTACAGCAAAATGGTACTTACAGAGTGACTCAAACATGACTTAGACCTTGTTTTTGAAAAACTGTTTATTTCTGTATTACATGATTGCAACTTGTTGAAAAGTGTCAACAGTGTTCCTATCATCCTGATTAAGCAGTACAGAATAATTGTACTTAGACCTTGTTTTTGAAAAACTGTTTATTTCTGTATTACATGATTGCAACTTGCTGAAAAGTGTCAACAATGTTCCTTTCATCGAGCTTAAACAGTACAGCAAAATGGTACTTACAGTGACTCAAACATGACTTAGACCTTGTTTTTGAAAAACTGTTTATTTCTGTATTACATGATTGCAACTTGCTGAAAAGTGTCAACAATGTTCCTTTCATCGAGTTTAAACAGTTCAGCAAAAATGGTACTTACAGAGTGCATCAAACATTATTTAGACCTTGTTTGTGAAAAACTGTTTATTTCTGTATTACAACTTGCTGAAAAGTGTCAACAGTGTTTCTATCATCCTGATTAAGCTGTACAGCAAAATTGTACTTACATGACTTAGACCTTGTTTGTGAAAAACTGTTTATTTCTGTATTTCATGATTGCATCTTGCTGAAAAGTGTCAACAATGTTCCTTTCATTGAGTTTAAACAGTACAGCAAAATGGTACTTAGAGAGTGACTCAAACATGACTTAGACCTTGTTTTTGAAAAACTGTTTATTTCTGTATTACATGATTGCAACTTGCTGAAAAGTGTCAACAATGTTTCTATCATCGAGTTTAAACAGTACAGCAAAAATTGAAAATACAGAGTGCATCAAACATGATTTAGACCTTGTTTGTGAGAAACTCTTTATTTCTGTATTTCATGATTGCAACTTGCTGAAAATTGTCAACAATGTTCCTTTCATTGAGTTTAAACAGTACAGCAAAATGGTACTTAGAGAGTGACTCAAACATGACTTAGACCTTGTTTTTGAAAAACAGTTTATTTCTGTATTACATGATTGCAACTTGCTGAAAAGTGTCAACAATGTTCCTTTCATCGAGCTTAAACAGTACAGCAAAATGGTACTTACAGAGTGACTCAAACATGGCTTAGACCTTGTTTTTGAAAAACTGTTTATTTCTGTATTACAACTTGCTGAAAAGTGTCAACAGTGTTTCTATCATCCTGATTAAGCTGTACAGCAAAATTGTACTTACATGACTTAGACATTGTTTGTGAAAAACTTTATTTCTGTATTACATGATTGCAACTTGCTGAAAAGTGTCAACAATGTTTCTATCATCCTGATTAAGCAGTACAGCAAAATTGTACTTACATGATTTAGACCTTGTTTGTGAAAAACTGTTTATTTCTGTATTACAACTTGCTGAAAAGTGTCAACAGTGTTTCTATCATCCTGATTAAGCTATACAGCAAAATTGTACTTACATGACTTAGACCTTGTTTGTGAAAAACTGTTTATTTCTGTATTACATGATTGCAACTTGCTGAAAAGTGTCAACAATGTTTCTATCATCCTGATTAAGCAGTACAGCAAAATTGTACTTACATGATTTAGACCTTGTTTGTGAGAAACTCTTTATTTCTGTATTTCATGATTGCAACTTGCTGAAAAGTGTCAACAATGTTCCTTTCATTGAGTTTAAACAGTACAGCAAAATGGTACTTAGAGAGTGACTCAAACATGACTTAGACCTTGTTTTTGAAAAACTGTTTATTTCTGTACATGATTGCAACTTGCTGAAAAGTGTCAACAATGTTTCTATCATCCTGATTAAGCAGTAAAGCAAAATTGTACTTACATGATTTAGACCTTGTTTGTGAAAAACGGTTTATTTCTGTATTACATGATTGCAACTTGCTGAAAAGTGTCAACAATGTTCCTTTCATTGAGTTTAAACAGTACAGCAAAATGGTACTTAGAGAGTGACTCAAACATGACTTAGACCTTGTTTTTGAAAAACTGTTTATTTCTGTACATGATTGCAACTTGCTGAAAAGTGTCAACAATGTTTCTATCATCCTGATTAAGCAGTACAGCAAAATTGTACTGACATGATTTAGACCTTGTTTGTGAAAAACGGTTTATTTCTGTATTACATGATTGCAACTTGCTGAAAAGTGTCAACAATGTTCAATTCATTGAGTTTAAACAGTACAGCAAAATGGTACTTAGAGAGTGACTCAAACATGACTTACACCTTTTTTTTTGAAAAACTGTTTATTTCTGTATTACATGATTGCAACTTGCTGAAAAGTGTCAACAATGTTCCTTTCATCGAGTTTAAACAGTACAGCAAAAATGGAACTTACAGAGTGCATCAAACATGATTTAGACCTTGTTTGTGAAAAATTGTTTTTTTCTGTATTTCATGATTGCAACTTGCTGAAAAGTGTCAACAATGTTCCTTTCATCGAGCTTAAACAGTACAGCAAAATGGTTCTTACAGAGTGACTCAAACATGACTTAGACCTTGTTTTTGAAAAACTGTTAATTTCTGTATTACAACTTGCTGAAAAGTGTCAACAGTGTTTCTATCATCCTGATTAAGCTGTACAGCAAAATTGTACTTACATGACAGACCTTGTTTGTGAGAAACTCTTTATTTCTGTATTTCATGATTGCAACTTGCTGAAAAGTGTCAACAATGTTCCTTTCATTGAGTTTAAACAGTACAGCAAAATGGTACTTAGAGAGTGACTCAAACATGACTTAGACCTTGTTTTTGAAAAACTGTTTATTTCTGTACATGATTGCAACTTGCTGAAAAGTGTCAACAATGTTTCTATCATCCTGATTAAGCAGTACAGCAAAATTGTACTGACATGATTTAGACCTTGTTTGTGAAAAACGGTTTATTTCTGTATTACATGATTGCAACTTGCTGAAAAGTGTCAACAATGTTCAATTCATTGAGTTTAAACAGTACAGCAAAATGGTACTTAGAGAGTGACTCAAACATGACTTACAACTTTTTTTTTGAAAAACTGTTTATTTCTGTATTACATGATTGCAACTTGCTGAAAAGTGTCAACAATGATTCTATCATCCTGATTAAGCAGTACATCAAAATTGTACTTACATGATTTAGACCTTGTTTGTGAAAAACGGTTTATTTCTGTATTACATGATTGCAACTTGCTGAAAAGTGTCAACAATGTTCCTTTCATCGAGTTTAAACAGTACAGCAAAAATTGAACTTACAGAGTGCATCAAACATTATTTAGACCTTGTTTGTGAAAAACGGTTTATTTCTGTATTACAACTTGCTGAAAAGTGTCAACAGTGTTTCTATCATCCTGATTAAGCTGTACAGCAAAATTGTACTTACATCTTAGACCTTGTTTGTGAAAAACTGTTTATTTCTGTATTACATGATTGCAACTTGCTGAAAAGTGTCAACAGTTTTTCTATCATCGAGTTTAAACAGTACAGCAAAATGCAACTTACAGAGTGCATCAAACATGATTTAGACCTTGTTTGTGAGAAACTCTTTATTTCTGTATTACATGATTGCACCTTGCTGAAAAGTGTCAACAATGTTTCTATCATCCTGATTAAGCAGTACATCAAAATTGTACTTACATGATTTAGACCTTGTTTGTGAAAAACGGTTTATTTCTGTATTACATGATTGCAACTTGCTGAAAAGTGTCAACAATGTTTCTATCATCCTGATTAAGCAGTACAGCAAAATTGTACTTACATGATTTAGACCGTGTTTGTGAAAAACGGTTTATTTCTGTATTACATGATTGCAACCTGCTGAAAAGTGTCAACAATGTTTCTATCATCCTGATTAAGCAGTACAGCAAAATTGTACTTACATGATTTAGACCTTGTTTGTGAAAAACTGTTTATTTCTGTATTACATGATTGCAACTTGCTGAAAAGTGTCAACAATGTTCCTTTCATCGAGCTTAAACAGTACAGCAAAATGGTACTTACAGAGTGACTCAAACATGGCTTAGACCTTGTTTTTGAAAAACTGTTTATTTCTGTATTACAACTTGCTGAAAAGTGTCAACAGTGTTTCTATCATCCTGATTAAGCTGTACAGCAAAATTGTACTTACATGACTTAGACATTGTTTGTGAAAAACTTTATTTCTGTATTACATGATTGCAACTTGCTGAAAAGTGTCAACAATGTTTCTATCATCCTGATTAAGCAGTACAGCAAAATTGTACTTACATGATTTAGACCTTGTTTGTGAAAAACTGTTTATTTCTGTATTACAACTTGCTGAAAAGTGTCAACAATGTTCCTTTCATTGAGTTTAAACAGTACAGCAAAATGGTACTTAGAGAGTGACTCAAACATGACTTAGACCTTGTTTTTGAAAAACTGTTTATTTCTGTATTACATGATTGCAACTTGCTGAAAAGTGTCAACAATGTTTCTATCATCGAGTTTAAACAGTACAGCAAAAATTGAAAATACAGAGTGCATCAAACATGATTTAGACCTTGTTTGTGAGAAACTCTTTATTTCTGTATTTCATGATTGCAACTTGCTGAAAATTGTCAACAATGTTCCTTTCATTGAGTTTAAACAGTACAGCAAAATGGTACTTAGAGAGTGACTCAAACATGACTTAGACCTTGTTTTTGAAAAACTGTTTATTTCTGTGTTACATGATTGCAACTTGCTGAAAAGTGTCAACAATGTTCCTTTCATCGAGTTTAAACAGTACAGCAAAAATGGAACTTACAGAGTGCATCAAACATGATTTAGACCTTGTTTGTGAAAAATTGTTTTTTTCTGTATTTCATGATTGCAACTTGCTGAAAAGTGTCAACAATGTTCCTTTCATCGAGCTTAAACAGTACAGCAAAATGGTTCTTACAGAGTGACTCAAACATGACTTAGACCTTGTTTTTGAAAAACTGTTAATTTCTGTATTACAACTTGCTGAAAAGTGTCAACAGTGTTTCTATCATCCTGATTAAGCTGTACAGCAAAATTGTACTTACATGACAGACCTTGTTTGTGAGAAACTCTTTATTTCTGTATTTCATGATTGCAACTTGCTGAAAAGTGTCAACAATGTTCCTTTCATTGAGTTTAAACAGTACAGCAAAATGGTACTTAGAGAGTGACTCAAACATGACTTAGACCTTGTTTTTGAAAAACTGTTTATTTCTGTACATGATTGCAACTTGCTGAAAAGTGTCAACAATGTTTCTATCATCCTGATTAAGCAGTACAGCAAAATTGTACTGACATGATTTAGACCTTGTTTGTGAAAAACGGTTTATTTCTGTATTACATGATTGCAACTTGCTGAAAAGTGTCAACAATGTTCAATTCATTGAGTTTAAACAGTACAGCAAAATGGTACTTAGAGAGTGACTCAAACATGACTTACAACTTTTTTTTTGAAAAACTGTTTATTTCTGTATTACATGATTGCAACTTGCTGAAAAGTGTCAACAATGATTCTATCATCCTGATTAAGCAGTACATCAAAATTGTACTTACATGATTTAGACCTTGTTTGTGAAAAACGGTTTATTTCTGTATTACATGATTGCAACTTGCTGAAAAGTGTCAACAATGTTCCTTTCATCGAGTTTAAACAGTACAGCAAAAATTGAACTTACAGAGTGCATCAAACATTATTTAGACCTTGTTTGTGAAAAACGGTTTATTTCTGTATTACAACTTGCTGAAAAGTGTCAACAGTGTTTCTATCATCCTGATTAAGCTGTACAGCAAAATTGTACTTACATCTTAGACCTTGTTTGTGAAAAACTGTTTATTTCTGTATTACATGATTGCAACTTGCTGAAAAGTGTCAACAGTTTTTCTATCATCGAGTTTAAACAGTACAGCAAAATGCAACTTACAGAGTGCATCAAACATGATTTAGACCTTGTTTGTGAGAAACTCTTTATTTCTGTATTACATGATTGCACCTTGCTGAAAAGTGTCAACAATGTTTCTATCATCCTGATTAAGCAGTACATCAAAATTGTACTTACATGATTTAGACCTTGTTTGTGAAAAACGGTTTATTTCTGTATTACATGATTGCAACTTGCTGAAAAGTGTCAACAATGTTTCTATCATCCTGATTAAGCAGTACAGCAAAATTGTACTTACATGATTTAGACCGTGTTTGTGAAAAACGGTTTATTTCTGTATTACATGATTGCAACCTGCTGAAAAGTGTCAACAATGTTTCTATCATCCTGATTAAGCAGTACAGCAAAATTGTACTTACATGATTTAGACCTTGTTTGTGAAAAACTGTTTATTTCTGTATTACATGATTGCAACTTGCTGAAAAGTGTCAACAATGTTCCTTTCATCGAGCTTAAACAGTACAGCAAAATGGTACTTACAGAGTGACTCAAACATGGCTTAGACCTTGTTTTTGAAAAACTGTTTATTTCTGTATTACAACTTGCTGAAAAGTGTCAACAGTGTTTCTATCATCCTGATTAAGCTGTACAGCAAAATTGTACTTACATGACTTAGACATTGTTTGTGAAAAACTTTATTTCTGTATTACATGATTGCAACTTGCTGAAAAGTGTCAACAATGTTTCTATCATCCTGATTAAGCAGTACAGCAAAATTGTACTTACATGATTTAGACCTTGTTTGTGAAAAACTGTTTATTTCTGTATTACAACTTGCTGAAAAGTGTCAACAATGTTCCTTTCATTGAGTTTAAACAGTACAGCAAAATGGTACTTAGAGAGTGACTCAAACATGACTTAGACCTTGTTTTTGAAAAACTGTTTATTTCTGTATTACATGATTGCAACTTGCTGAAAAGTGTCAACAATGTTTCTATCATCGAGTTTAAACAGTACAGCAAAAATTGAAAATACAGAGTGCATCAAACATGATTTAGACCTTGTTTGTGAGAAACTCTTTATTTCTGTATTTCATGATTGCAACTTGCTGAAAATTGTCAACAATGTTCCTTTCATTGAGTTTAAACAGTACAGCAAAATGGTACTTAGAGAGTGACTCAAACATGACTTAGACCTTGTTTTTGAAAAACTGTTTATTTCTGTGTTACATGATTGCAACTTGCTGAAAAGTGTCAACAATGTTCCTTTCATCGAGTTTAAACAGTACAGCAAAAATGGAACTTACAGAGTGCATCAAACATGATTTAGACCTTGTTTGTGAAAAATTGTTTTTTTCTGTATTTCATGATTGCAACTTGCTGAAAAGTGTCAACAGTGTTCCTATCATCCTGATTAAGCAGTACTGCAGAAATGGACTATCAGAGTGCATCAAAAATGATTTAGACCTTGTTTGTGAAAAACTGTTTATTTCTGTATTACATGATTGCAACTTGCTGAAAAGTGTCAACAATGTTCCTTTCATCGAGTTTAAACAGTACAGCAAAAATTGAAAATACATAGTGCATCAAACATGATTTAGACCTTGTATGTGAGAAACTCTTTATTTCTGTATTTCATGATTGCAACTTGCTGAAAATTGTCAACAATGTTCCTTTCATTGAGTTTAAACAGTACAGCAAAATCGTACTTAGAGAGTGACTCAAACATGACTTAGACCTTGTTTGTGAAAAACGGTTTATTTCTGTATTACATGATTGCAACTTGCTGAAAAGTGTCAACAATGTTCCTTTCATCGAGCTTAAACAGTACAGCAAAATGGTACTTACAGAGTGACTCAAACATGGCATAGACCTTGTTTGTGAGAAACTGTTTATTTCTGTATTACAACTTGCTGAAAAGTGTCAACAGTGTTTCTATCATCCTGATTAAGCTGTACAGCAAAATTGTACTTACATGATTTAGACCTTGTTTGTGAAAAACTGTTTATTTCTGTATTACAACTTGCTGAAAAGTGTCAACAATGTTCCTTTCATTGAGTTTAAATAGTACAGCAAAATGGTACTTAGAGAGTGACTCAAACATGACTTAGACCTTGTTTTTGAAAAACTGTTTATTTCTGTATTACATGATTGCAACTTGCTGAAAAGTGTCAACAATGTTCCTTTCATCGAGTTTAAACAGTACAGCAAAAATGGAACTTACAGAGTGCATCAAACATGATTTAGACCTTGTTTGTGAAAAATTGTTTTTTTCTGTATTTCATGATTGCAACTTGCTGAAAAGTGTCAACAATGTTCCTTTCATCGAGCTTAAACAGTACAGCAAAATGGTTCTTACAGAGTGACTCAAACATGACTTAGACCTTGTTTTTGAAAAACTGTTAATTTCTGTATTACAACTTGCTGAAAAGTGTCAACAGTGTTTCTATCATCCTGATTAAGCTGTACAGCAAAATTGTACTTACATGACAGACCTTGTTTGTGAGAAACTCTTTATTTCTGTATTTCATGATTGCAACTTGCTGAAAAGTGTCAACAATGTTTCTATCATCCTGATTAAGCAGTAAAGCAAAATTGTACTTACATGATTTAGACCTTGTTTGTGAAAAACGGTTTATTTCTGTATTACATGATTGCAACTTGCTGAAAAGTGTCAACAATGTTCCTTTCATTGAGTTTAAACAGTAGAGCAAAATGGTACTTAGAGAGTGACTCAAACATGACTTAGACCTTGTTTTTGAAAAACTGTTTATTTCTGTACATGATTGCAACTTGCTGAAAAGTGTCAACAATGTTTCTATCATCCTGATTAAGCAGTACAGCAAAATTGTACTGACATGATTTAGACCTTGTTTGTGAAAAACGGTTTATTTCTGTATTACATGATTGCAACTTGCTGAAAAGTGTCAACAATGTTCAATTCATTGAGTTTAAACAGTACAGCAAAATGGTACTTAGAGAGTGACTCAAACATGACTTACACCTTTTTTTTTGAAAAACTGTTTATTTCTGTATTACATGATTGCAACTTGCTGAAAAGTGTCAACAATGATTCTATCATCCTGATTAAGCAGTACATCAAAATTGTACTTACATGATTTAGACCTTGTTTGTGAAAAACGGTTTATTTCTGTATTACATGATTGCAACTTGCTGAAAAGTGTCAACAATGTTCCTTTCATCGAGCTTAAACAGTACAGCAAAATGGTACTTACAGAGTGACTCAAACATGGCTTAGACCTTGTTTTTGAAAAACTGTTTATTTCTGTATTACAACTTGCTGAAAAGTGTCAACAGTGTTTCTATCATCCTGATTAAGCTGTACAGCAAAATTGTACTTACATGACTTAGACATTGTTTGTGAAAAACTTTATTTCTGTATTACATGATTGCAACTTGCTGAAAAGTGTCAACAATGTTTCTATCATCATGATTAATCAGTACAGCAAAATTGTACTTACATGATTTAGACCTTGTTTGTGAAAAACTGTTTATTTCTGTATTACAACTTGCTGAAAAGTGTCAACAATGTTCCTTTCATTGAGTTTAAACAGTACAGCAAAATGGTACTTAGAGAGTGACTCAAACATGACTTAGACCTTGTTTTTGAAAAACTGTTTATTTCTGTATTACATGATTGCAACTTGCTGAAAAGTGTCAACAATGTTTCTATCATCGAGTTTAAACAGTACAGCAAAAATTGAAAATACAGAGTGCATCAAACATGATTTAGACCTTGTTTGTCAGAAACTCTTTATTTCTGTATTTCATGATTGCAACTTGCTGAAAATTGTCAACAATGTTCCTTTCATTGAGTTTAAACAGTACAGCAAAATGGTACTTAGAGAGTGACTCAAACATGACTTAGACCTTGTTTTTGAAAAACTGTTTATTTCTGTGTTACATGATTGCAACTTGCTGAAAAGTGTCAACAATGTTCCTTTCATCGAGTTTAAACAGTACAGCAAAAATGGAACTTACAGAGTGCATCAAACATGATTTAGACCTTGTTTGTGAAAAATTGTTTTTTTCTGTATTTCATGATTGCAACTTGCTGAAAAGTGTCAACAGTGTTCCTATCATCCTGATTAAGCAGTACTGCAGAAATGGACTATCAGAGTGCATCAAAAATGATTTAGACCTTGTTTGTGAAAAACTGTTTATTTCTGTATTACATGATTGCAACTTGCTGAAAAGTGTCAACAATGTTCCTTTCATCGAGTTTAAACAGTACAGCAAAAATTGAAAATACATAGTGCATCAAACATGATTTAGACCTTGTATGTGAGAAACTCTTTATTTCTCTATTTCATGATTGCAACTTGCTGAAAATTGTCAACAATGTTCCTTTCATTGAGTTTAAACAGTACAGCAAAATCGTACTTAGAGAGTGACTCAAACATGACTTAGACCTTGTTTGTGAAAAACGGTTTATTTCTGTATTACATGATTGCAACTTGCTGAAAAGTGTCAACAATGTTCCTTTCATCGAGCTTAAACAGTACAGCAAAATGGTACTTACAGAGTGACTCAAACATGGCATAGACCTTGTTTGTGAGAAACTGTTTATTTCTGTATTACAACTTGCTGAAAAGTGTCAACAGTGTTTCTATCATCCTGATTAAGCTGTACAGCAAAATTGTACTTACATGATTTAGACCTTGTTTGTGAAAAACTGTTTATTTCTGTATTACAACTTGCTGAAAAGTGTCAACAATGTTCCTTTCATTGAGTTTAAATAGTACAGCAAAATGGTACTTAGAGAGTGACTCAAACATGACTTAGACCTTGTTTTTGAAAAACTGTTTATTTCTGTATTACATGATTGCAACTTGCTGAAAAGTGTCAACAATGTTCATTTCATCGAGTTTAAACAGTACAGCAAAAATGGAACTTACAGAGTGCATCAAACATGATTTAGACCTTGTTTGTGAAAAATTGTTTTTTTCTGTATTTCATGATTGCAACTTGCTGAAAAGTGTCAACAATGTTCCTTTCATCGAGCTTAAACAGTACAGCAAAATGGTTCTTACAGAGTGACTCAAACATGACTTAGACCTTGTTTTTGAAAAACTGTTAATTTCTGTATTACAACTTGCTGAAAAGTGTCAACAGTGTTTCTATCATCCTGATTAAGCTGTACAGCAAAATTGTACTTACATGACAGACCTTGTTTGTGAGAAACTCTTTATTTCTGTATTTCATGATTGCAACTTGCTGAAAAGTGTCAACAATGTTTCTATCATCCTGATTAAGCAGTAAAGCAAAATTGTACTTACATGATTTAGACCTTGTTTGTGAAAAACGGTTTATTTCTGTATTACATGATTGCAACTTGCTGAAAAGTGTCAACAATGTTCCTTTCATTGAGTTTAAACAGTACAGCAAAATGGTACTTAGAGAGTGACTCAAACATGACTTAGACCTTGTTTTTGAAAAACTGTTTATTTCTGTACATGATTGCAACTTGCTGAAAAGTGTCAACAGTTTCTATCATCCTGATTAACCTCTTGGGGCTAGGTGGGACGCTAGCGTGCCACCTGTGGTGCACTCCATCAACAGCAGGTGCATTTCAAGAGCGGCAAATTTGAATCCAAATAAATGTCAAAATTCAAATTTTTCAAAAATACAACTATGTTACACCATTTGAAAGATAAACATCTCCTTAATCTAACCACGTTTTACGATTTCAAAAAGGTTTTACGGCGAAAGCATAAATTTAGAGTATGTTAGGACAGTACATTTACAAGAGTTGTGTGTAATGTTTTGTCAAGTCAAAGACAGGGTCACCAAAACCATAAAACCAGCTAAAATGATACACTAACCTTTTACAATCTCCATCAGATGACACTCCTAGGACATTATGTTAGACAATGCATGCATTTTTAGTTCTATCAAGTTCATATTTATATACAAAAACAGCGTTTTACTATGGCATTGATGTTGAGGAAATCGTTTCCCTCCAATAACCGGCAGTCAAGTCAGCGTCAGAAATTAAATAATTAAAATTAGAAAACATTGGTAAAATATTATATTGTCATTTAAAGAATTATAGATTTACATCTTTTGAACGCAATCAACTTGCCAGATTTAAAAATAACCTTACTGGGAAATCACACTTTGCAATAATCTGAGCACTGTGCCCAGAAAAATACGCGTTGCGATACAGACTAGACGTCATGTTGGGGAGATCTAAAATCGAAAATACTATGTAAATAATCCATTACCTTTGATTCTCTTCATCAGATGTCACTTCCAGGTATCACAGGTCCATAACGAATGTAGTTTTGTTCAAAAAAGCTCATCATTTATGTCCAAAAATCTCCGTCTCGTTAGCACATGATGTAAGCCAGCCGGACTTCTCGTCATGAACGAGGGGAAAAAATATATTTCCGTTCGTTCAAACATGTCAAACGTTGTATAGCATAAATCATTAGGGGCTTTTTTAACCAGAACATGAATAATATTCAAGGTGGACGAATGCATAGCCTTTTATAACGTATTGGAACGAGGGTACCCAACATGAAGTAGCGCGCCAGGTGTCTAATGGGACATCACCGTTCCATGGCTCTTGTTCGGTCAGATCTCCCTCCAGAAGACTCAAAACACTTTGTAAAGGCTGGTGACATCTAGTGGAAGCAATAGGAAGTGCCAAAATATTCCTAAACCCCTGTGTTTTTCAATGGGAGAGGTTTAAAGTCAATACAACACATCAGGTATCCACTTCCTGTCAGAAAATGTCTCAGGGTTTTGCCTGCCAAATGAGTTCTGTTATACTCACAGACACCATTCAAACAGTTTTGGAAACTTTAGAGTGTTTTCTATCCATATATAATAAGTATATGCATATTCTAGTTACTGGGTAGGATTAGTAACCAGATTAAATCGGGTACATTTTTTTTATCCAGACGTGCAAATGCTGCCCCCTAGACCCAACAGGTTAAGCAGTACAGCAAAATTGTACTGACATGATTTAGACCTTGTTTGTGAAAAACGGTTTATTTCTGTATTACATGATTGCAACTTGCTGAAAAGTGTCAACAATGTTCAATTCATTGAGTTTAAACAGTACAGCAAAATGGTACTTAGAGAGTGACTCAAACATGACTTACACCTTTTTTTTTGAAAAACTGTTTATTTCTGTATTACATGATTGCAACTTGCTGAAAAGTGTCAACAATGATTCTATCATCCTGATTAAGCAGTACATCAAAATTGTACTTACATGATTTAGACCTTGTTTGTGAAAAACGGTTTATTTCTGTATTACATGATTGCAACTTGCTGAAAAGTGTCAACAATGTTCCTTTCATCGAGTTTAAACAGTACAGCAAAAATTGAACTTACAGAGTGCATCAAACATTATTTAGACCTTGTTTGTGAAAAACGGTTTATTTCTGTATTACAACTTGCTGAAAAGTGTCAACAGTGTTTCTATCATCCTGATTAAGCTGTACAGCAAAATTGTACTTACATCTTAGACCTTGTTTGTGAAAAACTGTTTATTTCTGTATTACATGATTGCAACTTGCTGAAAAGTGTCAACAGTTTTTCTATCATCGAGTTTAAACAGTACAGCAAAATGCAACTTACAGAGTGCATCAAACATGATTTAGACCTTGTTTGTGAGAAACTCTTTATTTCTGTATTACATGATTGCACCTTGCTGAAAAGTGTCAACAATGTTTCTATCATCCTGATTAAGCAGTACATCAAAATTGTACTTACATGATTTAGACCTTGTTTGTGAAAAACGGTTTATTTCTGTATTACATGATTGCAACTTGCTGAAAAGTGTCAACAATGTTTCTATCATCCTGATTAAGCAGTACAGCAAAATTGTACTTACATGATTTAGACCGTGTTTGTGAAAAACGGTTTATTTCTGTATTACATGATTGCAACCTGCTGAAAAGTGTCAACAATGTTTCTATCATCCTGATTAAGCAGTACAGCAAAATTGTACTTACATGATTTAGACCTTGTTTGTGAAAAACTGTTTATTTCTGTATTACATGATTGCAACTTGCTGAAAAGTGTCAACAATGTTCCTTTCATCGAGCTTAAACAGTACAGCAAAATGGTACTTACAGAGTGACTCAAACATGGCTTAGACCTTGTTTTTGAAAAACTGTTTATTTCTGTATTACAACTTGCTGAAAAGTGTCAACAGTGTTTATATCATCCTGATTAAGCTGTACAGCAAAATTGTACTTACATGACTTAGACATTGTTTGTGAAAAACTTTATTTCTGTATTACATGATTGCAACTTGCTGAAAAGTGTCAACAATGTTTCTATCATCCTGATTAAGCAGTACAGCAAAATTGTACTTACATGATTTAGACCTTGTTTGTGAAAACTGTTTATTTCTGTATTACAACTTGCTGAAAAGTGTCAACAATGTTCCTTTCATTGAGTTTAAACAGTACAGCAAAATGGTACTTAGAGAGTGACTCAAACATGACTTAGACCTTGTTTTTGAAAAACTGTTTATTTCTGTATTACATGATTGCAACTTGCTGAAAAGTGTCAACAATGTTTCTATCATCGAGTTTAAACAGTACAGCAAAAATTGAAAATACAGAGTGCATCAAACATGATTTAGACCTTGTTTGTGAGAAACTCTTTATTTCTGTATTTCATGATTGCAACTTGCTGAAAATTGTCAACAATGTTCCTTTCATTGAGTTTAAACAGTACAGCAAAATGGTACTTAGAGAGTGACTCAAACATGACTTAGACCTTGTTTTTGAAAAACTGTTTATTTCTGTGTTACATGATTGCAACTTGCTGAAAAGTGTCAACAATGTTCCTTTCATCGAGTTTAAACAGTACAGCAAAAATGGAACTTACAGAGTGCATCAAACATGATTTAGACCTTGTTTGTGAAAAATTGTTTTTTTCTGTATTTCATGATTGCAACTTGCTGAAAGTGTCAACAATGTTCCTTTCATCGAGCTTAAACAGTACAGCAAAATGGTTCTTAAAGAGTGACTCAAACATGACTTAGACCTTGTTTTTGAAAAACTGTTAATTTCTGTATTACAACTTGCTGAAAAGTGTCAACAGTGTTTCTATCATCCTGATTAAGCTGTACAGCAAAATTGTACTTACATGACAGACCTTGTTTGTCAGAAACTCTTTATTTCTGTATTTCATGATTGCAACTTGCTGAAAAGTGTCAACAATGTTTCTATCATCCTGATTAAGCAGTACATCAAAATTGTACTTACATGATTTAGACCTTGTTTGTGAAAAACGGTTTATTTCTGTATTACATGATTGCAACTTGCTGAAAAGTGTCAACAATGTTCCTTTCATCGAGTTTAAACAGTACAGCAAAAATTGAACTTACAGAGTGCATCAAACATTATTTAGACCTTGTTTGTGAAAAACGGTTTATTTCTGTATTACAACTTGCTGAAAAGTGTCAACAGTGTTTCTATCATCCTGATTAAGCTGTACAGCAAAATTGTACTTACATCTTAGACCTTGTTTGTGAGAAACTCTTTATTTCTGTATTACATGATTGCACCTTGCTGAAAAGTGTCAACAATGTTTCTATCATCCTGATTAAGCAGTACATCAAAATTGTACTTACATGATTTAGACCTTGTTTGTGAAAAACGGTTTATTTCTGTATTACATGATTGCAACTTGCTGAAAAGTGTCAACAATGTTTCTATCATCCTGATTAAGCAGTACAGCAAAATTGTACTTACATGATTTAGACCGTGTTTGTGAAAAACGGTTTATTTCTGTATTACATGATTGCAACCTGCTGAAAAGTGTCAACAATGTTTCTATCATCCTGATTAAGCAGTACAGCAAAATTGTACTTACATGATTTAGACCTTGTTTGTGAAAAACTGTTTATTTCTGTATTACATGATTGCAACTTGCTGAAAAGTGTCAACAATGTTCCTTTCATCGAGCTTAAACAGTACAGCAAAATGGTACTTACAGAGTGACTCAAACATGGCTTAGACCTTGTTTTTGAAAAACTGTTTATTTCTGTATTACAACTTGCTGAAAAGTGTCAACAGTGTTTCTATCATCCTGATTAAGCTGTACAGCAAAATTGTACTTACATGACTTAGACATTGTTTGTGAAAAACTTTATTTCTGTATTACATGATTGCAACTTGCTGAAAAGTGTCAACAATGTTTCTATCATCCTGATTAAGCAGTACAGCAAAATTGTACTTACATGATTTAGACCTTGTTTGTGAAAACTGTTTATTTCTGTATTACAACTTGCTGAAAAGTGTCAACAATGTTCCTTTCATTGAGTTTAAACAGTACAGCAAAATGGTACTTAGAGAGTGACTCAAACATGACTTAGACCTTGTTTTTGAAAAACTGTTTATTTCTGTATTACATGATTGCAACTTGCTGAAAAGTGTCAACAATGTTTCTATCATCGAGTTTAAACAGTACAGCAAAAATTGAAAATACAGAGTGCATCAAACATGATTTAGACCTTGTTTGTGAGAAACTCTTTATTTCTGTATTTCATGATTGCAACTTGCTGAAAATTGTCAACAATGTTCCTTTCATTGAGTTTAAACAGTACAGCAAAATGGTACTTAGAGAGTGACTCAAACATGACTTAGACCTTGTTTTTGAAAAACTGTTTATTTCTGTGTTACATGATTGCAACTTGCTGAAAAGTGTCAACAATGTTCCTTTCATCGAGTTTAAACAGTACAGCAAAAATGGAACTTACAGAGTGCATCAAACATGATTTAGACCTTGTTTGTGAAAAATTGTTTTTTTCTGTATTTCATGATTGCAACTTGCTGAAAAGTGTCAACAATGTTCCTTTCATCGAGCTTAAACAGTACAGCAAAATGGTTCTTAAAGAGTGACTCAAACATGACTTAGACCTTGTTTTTGAAAAACTGTTAATTTCTGTATTACAACTTGCTGAAAAGTGTCAACAGTGTTTCTATCATCCTGATTAAGCTGTACAGCAAAATTGTACTTACATGACAGACCTTGTTTGTCAGAAACTCTTTATTTCTGTATTTCATGATTGCAACTTGCTGAAAAGTGTCAACAATGTTTCTATCATCCTGATTAATCAGTACATCAAAATTGTACTTACATGATTTAGACCTTGTTTGTGAAAAACGGTTTATTTCTGTATTACATGATTGCAACTTGCTGAAAAGTGTCAACAATGTTCCTTTCATCGAGTTTAAACAGTACAGCAAAAATTGAACTTACAGAGTGCATCAAACATTATTTAGACCTTGTTTGTGAAAAACGGTTTATTTCTGTATTACAACTTGCTGAAAAGTGTCAACAGTGTTTCTATCATCCTGATTAAGCTGTACAGCAAAATTGTACTTACATCTTAGACCTTGTTTGTGAAAAACTGTTTATTTCTGTATTACATGATTGCAACTTGCTGAAAAGTGTCAACAGTTTTTCTATCATCGAGTTTAAACAGTACAGCAAAATGCAACTTACAGAGTGCATCATCCATGATTTAGACCTTGTTTGTGAGAAACTCTTTATTTCTGTATTACATGATTGCACCTTGCTGAAAAGTGTCAACAATGTTTCTATCATCCTGATTAAGCAGTACATCAAAATTGTACTTACATGATTTAGACCTTGTTTGTGAAAAACGGTTTATTTCTGTATTACATGATTGCAACTTGCTGAAAAGTGTCAACAATGTTTCTATCATCCTGATTAAGCAGTACAGCAAAATTGTACTTACATGATTTAGACCGTGTTTGTGAAAAACGGTTTATTTCTGTATTACATGATTGCAACCTGCTGAAAAGTGTCAACAATGTTTCTATCATCCTGATTAAGCAGTACAGCAAAATTGTACTTACATGATTTAGACCTTGTTTGTGAAAAACTGTTTATTTCTGTATTACATGATTGCAACTTGCTGAAAAGTGTCAACAATGTTCCTTTCATCGAGCTTAAACAGTACAGCAAAATGGTACTTACAGAGTGACTCAAACATGGCTTAGACCTTGTTTTTGAAAAACTGTTTATTTCTGTATTACAACTTGCTGAAAAGTGTCAACAGTGTTTCTATCATCCTGATTAAGCTGTACAGCAAAATTGTACTTACATGACTTAGACATTGTTTGTGAAAAACTTTATTTCTGTATTACATGATTGCAACTTGCTGAAAAGTGTCAACAATGTTTCTATCATCCTGATTAAGCAGTACAGCAAAATTGTACTTACATGATTTAGACCTTGTTTGTGAAAAACTGTTTATTTCTGTATTACAACTTGCTGAAAAGTGTCAACAATGTTCCTTTCATTGAGTTTAAACAGTACAGCAAAATGGTACTTAGAGAGTGACTCAAACATGACTTAGACCTTGTTTTTGAAAAACTGTTTATTTCTGTATTACATGATTGCAACTTGCTGAAAAGTGTCAACAATGTTTCTATCATCGAGTTTAAACAGTACAGCAAAAATTGAAAATACAGAGTGCATCAAACATGATTTAGACCTTGTTTGTGAGAAACTCTTTATTTCTGTATTTCATGATTGCAACTTGCTGAAAATTGTCAACAATGTTCCTTTCATTGAGTTTAAACAGTACAGCAAAATGGTACTTAGAGAGTGACTCAAACATGACTTCGACCTTGTTTTTGAAAAACTGTTTATTTCTGTGTTACATGATTGCAACTTGCTGAAAAGTGTCAACAATGTTCCTTTCATCGAGTTTAAACAGTACAGCAAAAATGGAACTTACAGAGTGCATCAAACATGATTTAGACCTTGTTTGTGAAAAATTGTTTTTTTCTGTATTTCATGATTGCAACTTGCTGAAAAGTGTCAACAATGTTCCTTTCATCGAGCTTAAACAGTACAGCAAAATGGTTCTTAAAGAGTGACTCAAACATGACTTAGACCTTGTTTTTGAAAAACTGTTAATTTCTGTATTACAACTTGCTGAAAAGTGTCAACAGTGTTTCTATCATCCTGATTAAGCTGTACAGCAAAATTGTACTTACATGACAGACCTTGTTTGTCAGAAACTCTTTATTTCTGTATTTCATGATTGCAACTTGCTGAAAAGTGTCAACAATGTTTCTATCATCCTGATTAAGCAGTACAGCAAAATTGTACTTACATGATTTAGACCTTGTTTGTGAAAAACTGTTTATTTCTGTATTACAACTTGCTGAAAAGTGTCAACAATGTTCCTTTCATTGAGTTTAAACAGTACAGCAAAATGGTACTTAGAGAGTGACTCAAACATGACTTAGACCTTGTTTTTGAAAAACTGTTTATTTCTGTATTACATGATTGCAACTTGCTGAAAAGTGTCAACAATGTTTCTATCATCGAGTTTAAACAGTACAGCAAAAATTGAAAATACAGAGTGCATCAAACATGATTTAGACCTTGTTTGTGAGAAACTCTTTATTTCTGTATTTCATGATTGCAACTTGCTGAAAATTGTCAACAATGTTCCTTTCATTGAGTTTAAACAGTACAGCAAAATGGTACTTAGAGAGTGACTCAAACATGACTTAGACCTTGTTTTTGAAAAACTGTTTATTTCTGTGTTACATGATTGCAACTTGCTGAAAAGTGTCAACAATGTTCCTTTCATCGAGTTTAAACAGTACAGCAAAAATGGAACTTACAGAGTGCATCAAACATGATTTAGACCTTGTTTGTGAAAAATTGTTTTTTTCTGTATTTCATGATTGCAACTTGCTGAAAAGTGTCAACAATGTTCCTTTCATCGAGCTTAAACAGTACAGCAAAATGGTTCTTAAAGAGTGACTCAAACATGACTTAGACCTTGTTTTTGAAAAACTGTTAATTTCTGTATTACAACTTGCTGAAAAGTGTCAACAGTGTTTCTATCATCCTGATTAAGCTGTACAGCAAAATTGTACTTACATGACAGACCTTGTTTGTCAGAAACTCTTTATTTCTGTATTTCATGATTGCAACTTGCTGAAAAGTGTCAACAATGTTCCTTTCATTGAGTTTAAACTGTACAGCAAAATGGTACTTAGAGAGTGACTCAAACATGACTTAGACCTTGTTTTTGAAAAACTGTTTATTTCTGTACATGATTGCAACTTGCTGAAAAGTGTCAACAATGTTTCTATCATCCTGATTAAGCAGTACAGCAAAATTGTACTTACATGATTTAGACCTTGTTTGTGAAAAACGGTTTATTTCTGTATTACATGATTGCAACTTGCTGAAAAGTGTCAACAATGTTCCTTTCATTGAGTTTAAACAGTACAGCAAAATGGTACTTAGAGAGTGACTCAAACATGACTTAGACCTTGTTTTTGAAATACTGTTTATTTCTGTACATGATTGCAACTTGCTGAAAAGTGTCAACAATGTTTCTATCATCCTGATTAAGCAGTACAGCAAAATTGTACTGACATGATTTAGACCTTGTTTGTGAAAAACGGTTTATTTCTGTATTACATGATTGCAACTTGCTGAAAAGTGTCAACAATGTTCAATTCATTGAGTTTAAACAGTACAGCAAAATGGTACTTAGAGAGTGACTCAAACATGACTTACACCTTTTTTTTGAAAAACTGTTTATTTCTGTATTACATGATTGCAACTTGCTGAAAAGTGTCAACAATGATTCTATCATCCTGATTAAGCAGTACATCAAAATTGTACTTACATGATTTAGACCTTGTTTGTGAAAAACGGTTTATTTCTGTATTACATGATTGCAACTTGCTGAAAAGTGTCAACAATGTTCCTTTCATCGAGTTTAAACAGTACAGAATGAATTGAACTTACAGAGTGCATCAAACATTATTTAGACCTTGTTTGTGAAAAACGGTTTATTTCTGTATTACAACTTGCTGAAAAGTGTCAACAGTGTTTCTATCATCCTGATTAAGCTGTACAGCAAAATTGTACTTACATCTTAGACCTTGTTTGTGAAAAACTGTTTATTTCTGTATTACATGATTGCAACTTGCTGAAAAGTGTCAACAGTTTTTCTATCATCGAGTTTAAACAGTACAGCAAAATGCAACTTACAGAGTGCATCAAACATGATTTAGACCTTGTTTGTGAGAAACTCTTTATTTCTGTATTACATGATTGCAACTTGCTGAAAAGTGTCAACAATGTTTCTATCATCCTGATTAAGCAGTACATCAAAATTGTACTTACATGATTTAGACCTTGTTTGTGAAAAACGGTTTATTTCTGTATTACATGATTGCAACTTGCTGAAAAGTGTCAACAATGTTTCTATCATCCTGATTAAGCAGTACAGCAAAATTGTACTTACATGATTTAGACCGTGTTTGTGAAAAACGGTTTATTTCTGTATTACATGATTGCAACCTGCTGAAAAGTGTCAACAATGTTTCTATCATCCTGATTAAGCAGTACAGCAAAATTGTACTTACATGATTTAGACCTTGTTTGTGAAAAACTGTTTATTTCTGTATTACATGATTGCAACTTGCTGAAAAGTGTCAACAATGTTCCTTTCATCGAGCTTAAACAGTACAGCAAAATGGTACTTACAGAGTGACTCAAACATGGCTTAGACCTTGTTTTTGAAAAACTGTTTATTTCTGTATTACAACTTGCTGAAAAGTGTCAACAGTGTTTCTATCATCCTGATTAAGCTGTACAGCAAAATTGTACTTACATGACTTAGACATTGTTTGTGAAAAACTTTATTTCTGTATTACGTGATTGCAACTTGCTGAAAAGTGTCAACAATGTTTCTATCATCCTGATTAAGCAGTACAGCAAAATTGTACTTACATGATTTAGACCTTGTTTGTGAAAAACTGTTTATTTCTGTATTAGAACTTGCTGAAAAGTGTCAACAATGTTCCTTTCATTGAGTTTAAACAGTACAGCAAAATGGTACTTAGAGAGTGACTCAAACATGACTTAGACCTTGTTTTTGAAAAACTGTTTATTTCTGTATTACATGATTGCAACTTGCTGAAAAGTGTCAACAATGTTTCTATCATCGAGTTTAAACAGTACAGCAAAAATTGAAAATACAGAGTGCATCAAACATGATTTAGACCTTGTTTGTGAGAAACTCTTTATTTCTGTATTTCATGATTGCAACTTGCTGAAAATTGTCAACAATGTTCCTTTCATTGAGTTTAAACAGTACAGCAAAATGGTACTTAGAGAGTGACTCAAACATGACTTAGACCTTGTTTTTGAAAAACTGTTTATTTCTGTGTTACATGATTGCAACTTGCTGAAAAGTGTCAACAATGTTCCTTTCATCGAGTTTAAACAGTACAGCAAAAATGGAACTTACAGAGTGCATCAAACATGATTTAGACCTTGTTTGTGAAAAATTGTTTTTTTCTGTATTTCATGATTGCAACTTGCTGAAAAGTGTCAACAATGTTCCTTTCATCGAGCTTAAACAGTACAGCAAAATGGTTCTTAAAGAGTGACTCAAACATGACTTAGACCTTGTTTTTGAAAAACTGTTAATTTCTGTATTACAACTTGCTGAAAAGTGTCAACAGTGTTTCTATCATCCTGATTAAGCTGTACAGCAAAATTGTACTTACATGACAGACCTTGTTTGTCAGAAACTCTTTATTTCTGTATTTCATGATTGCAACTTGCTGAAAAGTGTCAACAATGTTTCTATCATCCTGATTAAGCAGTACAGCAAAATTGTACTTACATGATTTAGACCTTGTTTGTGAAAAACTGTTTATTTCTGTATTACAACTTGCTGAAAAGTGTCAACAATGTTCCTTTCATTGAGTTTAAACAGTACAGCAAAATGGTACTTAGAGAGTGACTCAAACATGACTTAGACCTTGTTTTTGAAAAACTGTTTATTTCTGTATTACATGATTGCAACTTGCTGAAAAGTGTCAACAATGTTTCTATCATCGAGTTTAAACAGTACAGCAAAAATTGAAAATACAGAGTGCATCAAACATGATTTAGACCTTGTTTGTGAGAAACTCTTTATTTCTGTATTTCATGATTGCAACTTGCTGAAAATTGTCAACAATGTTCCTTTCATTGAGTTTAAACAGTACAGCAAAATGGTACTTAGAGAGTGACTCAAACATGACTTAGACCTTGTTTTTGAAAAACTGTTTATTTCTGTGTTACATGATTGCAACTTGCTGAAAAGTGTCAACAATGTTCCTTTCATCGAGTTTAAACAGTACAGCAAAAATGGAACTTACAGAGTGCATCAAACATGATTTAGACCTTGTTTGTGAAAAATTGTTTTTTTCTGTATTTCATGATTGCAACTTGCTGAAAAGTGTCAACAATGATTCTATCATCCTGATTAAGCAGTACATCAAAATTGTACTTACATGATTTAGACCTTGTTTGTGAAAAACGGTTTATTTCTGTATTACATGATTGCAACTTGCTGAAAAGTGTCAACAATGTTCCTTTCATCGAGTTTAAACAGTACAGCAAAAATTGAACTTACAGAGTGCATCAAACATTATTTAGACCTTGTTTGTGAAAAACGGTTTATTTCTGTATTACAACTTGCTGAAAAGTGTCAACAGTGTTTCTATCATCCTGATTAAGCTGTACAGCAAAATTGTACTTACATCTTAGACCTTGTTTGTGAAAAACTGTTTATTTCTGTATTACATGATTGCAACTTGCTGAAAAGTGTCAACAGTTTTTCTATCATCGAGTTTAAACAGTACAGCAAAATGCAACTTACAGAGTGCATCAAACATGATTTAGACCTTGTTTGTGAGAAACTCTTTATTTCTGTATTACATGATTGCACCTTGCTGAAAAGTGTCAACAATGTTTCTATCATCCTGATTAAGCAGTACATCAAAATTGTACTTACATGATTTAGACCTTGTTTGTGAAAAACGGTTTATTTCTGTATTACATGATTGCAACTTGCTGAAAAGTGTCAACAATGTTTCTATCATCCTGATTAAGCAGTACAGCAAAATTGTACTTACATGATTTAGACCGTGTTTGTGAAAAACGGTTTATTTCTGTATTACATGATTGCAACCTGCTGAAAAGTGTCAACAATGTTTCTATCATCCTGATTAAGCAGTACAGCAAAATTGTACTTACATGATTTAGACCTTGTTTGTGAAAAACTGTTTATTTCTGTATTACATGATTGCAACTTGCTGAAAAGTGTCAACAATGTTCCTTTCATCGAGCTTAAACAGTACAGCAAAATGGTACTTACAGAGTGACTCAAACATGGCTTAGACCTTGTTTTTGAAAAACTGTTTTTTTCTGTATTACAACTTGCTGAAAAGTGTCAACAGTGTTTCTATCATCCTGATTAAGCTGTACAGCAAAATTGTACTTACATGACTTAGACATTGTTTGTGAAAAACTTTATTTCTGTATTACATGATTGCAACTTGCTGAAAAGTGTCAACAATGTTTCTATCATCCTGATTAAGCAGTACAGCAAAATTGTACTTACATGATTTAGACCTTGTTTGTGAAAAACTGTTTATTTCTGTATTACAACTTGCTGAAAAGTGTCAACAATGTTCCTTTCATTGAGTTTAAACAGTACAGCAAAATGGTACTTAGAGAGTGACTCAAACATGACTTAGACCTTGTTTTTGAAAAACTGTTTATTTCTGTATTACATGATTGCAACTTGCTGAAAAGTGTCAACAATGTTTCTATCATCGAGTTTAAACAGTACAGCAAAAATTGAAAATACAGAGTGCATCAAACATGATTTAGACCTTGTTTGTGAGAAACTCTTTATTTCTGTATTTCATGATTGCAACTTGCTGAAAATTGTCAACAATGTTCCTTTCATTGAGTTTAAACAGTACAGCAAAATGGTACTTAGAGAGTGACTCAAACATGACTTGGACCTTGTTTTTGAAAAACTGTTTATTTCTGTGTTACATGATTGCAACTTGCTGAAAAGTGTCAACAATGTTCCTTTCATCGAGTTTAAACAGTACAGCAAAAATGGAACTTACAGAGTGCATCAAACATGATTTAGACCTTGTTTGTGAAAAATTGTTTTTTTCTGTATTTCATGATTGCAACTTGCTGAAAAGTGTCAACAATGTTCCTTTCATCGAGCTTAAACAGTACAGCAAAATGGTTCTTAAAGAGTGACTCAAACATGACTTAGACCTTGTTTTTGAAAAACTGTTAATTTCTGTATTACAACTTGCTGAAAAGTGTCAACAGTGTTTCTATCATCCTGATTAAGCTGTACAGCAAAATTGTACTTACATGACAGACCTTGTTTGTCAGAAACTCTTTATTTCTGTATTTCATGATTGCAACTTGCTGAAAAGTGTCAACAATGTTTCTATCATCCTGATTAAGCAGTACAGCAAAATTGTACTTACATGATTTAGACCTTGTTTGTGAAAAACTGTTTATTTCTGTATTACAACTTGCTGAAAAGTGTCAACAATGTTCCTTTCATTGAGTTTAAACAGTACAGCAAAATGGTACTTAGAGAGTGACTCAAACATGACTTAGACCTTGTTTTTGAAAAACTGTTTATTTCTGTATTACATGATTGCAACTTGCTGAAAAGTGTCAACAATGTTTCTATCATCGAGTTTAAACAGTACAGCAAAAATTGAAAATACAGAGTGCATCAAACATGATTTAGACCTTGTTTGTGAGAAACTCTTTATTTCTGTATTTCATGATTGCAACTTGCTGAAAATTGTCAACAATGTTCCTTTCATTGAGTTTAAACAGTACAGCAAAATGGTACTTAGAGAGTGACTCAAACATGACTTAGACCTTGTTTTTGAAAAACTGTTTATTTCTGTGTTACATGATTGCAACTTGCTGAAAAGTGTCAACAATGTTCCTTTCATCGAGTTTAAACAGTACAGCAAAAATGGAACTTACAGAGTGCATCAAACATGATTTAGACCTTGTTTGTGAAAAATTGTTTTTTTCTGTATTTCATGATTGCAACTTGCTGAAAAGTGTCAACAATGTTCCTTTCATCGAGCTTAAACAGTACAGCAAAATGGTTCTTAAAGAGTGACTCAAACATGACTTAGACCTTGTTTTTGAAAAACTGTTAATTTCTGTATTACAACTTGCTGAAAAGTGTCAACAGTGTTTCTATCATCCTGATTAAGCTGTACAGCAAAATTGTACTTACATGACAGACCTTGTTTGTGAGAAACTCTTTATTTCTGTATTTCATGATTGCAACTTGCTGAAAAGTGTCAACAATGTTCCTTTCATTGAGTTTAAACTGTACAGCAAAATGGTACTTAGAGAGTGACTCAAACATGACTTAGACCTTGTTTTTGAAAAACTGTTTATTTCTGTACATGATTGCAACTTGCTGAAAAGTGTCAACAATGTTTCTATCATCCTGATTAAGCAGTACAGCAAAATTGTACTTACATGATTTAGACCTTGTTTGTGAAAAACGGTTTATTTCTGTATTACATGATTGCAACTTGCTGAAAAGTGTCAACAATGTTCCTTTCATTGAGTTTAAACAGTACAGCAAAATGGTACTTAGAGAGTGACTCAAACATGACTTAGACCTTGTTTTTGAAATACTGTTTATTTCTGTACATGATTGCAACTTGCTGAAAAGTGTCAACAATGTTTCTATCATCCTGATTAAGCAGTACAGCAAAATTGTACTGACATGATTTAGACCTTGTTTGTGAAAAACGGTTTATTTCTGTATTACATGATTGCAACTTGCTGAAAAGTGTCAACAATGTTCCTTTCATCGAGTTTAAACAGTACAGCAAAAATTGAACTTACAGAGTGCATCAAACATTATTTAGACCTTGTTTGTGAAAAACGGTTTATTTCTGTATTACAACTTGCTGAAAAGTGTCAACAGTGTTTCTATCATCCTGATTAAGCTGTACAGCAAAATTGTACTTACATCTTAGACCTTGTTTGTGAAAAACTGTTTATTTCTGTATTACATGATTGCAACTTGCTGAAAAGTGTCAACAGTTTTTCTATCATCGAGTTTAAACAGTACAGCAAAATGCAACTTACAGAGTGCATCAAACATGATTTAGACCTTGTTTGTGAGAAACTCTTTATTTCTGTATTACATGATTGACAACTTGCTGAAAAGTGTCAACAATGTTTCTATCATCCTGATTAAGCAGTACATCAAAATTGTACTTACATGATTTAGACCTTGTTTGTGAAAAACGGTTTATTTCTGTATTACATGATTGCAACTTGCTGAAAAGTGTCAACAATGTTTCTATCATCCTGATTAAGCAGTACAGCAAAATTGTACTTACATGATTTAGACCTTGTTTTTGAAAAACTGTTTATTTCTGTGTTACATGATTGCAACTTGCTGAAAAGTGTCAACAATCTTCCTTTCATCGAGTTTAAACAGTACAGCAAAAATGGAACTTACAGAGTGCATCAAACATGATTTAGACCTTGTTTGTGAAAAATTGTTTTTTTCTGTATTTCATGATTGCAACTTGCTGAAAAGTGTCAACAATGTTCCTTTCATCGAGCTTAAACAGTACAGCAAAATGGTTCTTAAAGAGTGACTCAAACATGACTTAGACCTTGTTTTTGAAAAACTGTTAATTTCTGTATTACAACTTGCTGAAAAGTGTCAACAGTGTTTCTATCATCCTGATTAAGCTGTACAGCAAAATTGTACTTACATCTTAGACCTTGTTTGTGAAAAACTGTTTATTTCTGTATTACATGATTGCAACTTGCTGAAAAGTGTCAACAGTTTTTCTATCATCGAGTTTAAACAGTACAGCAAAATGCAACTTACAGAGTGCATCAAACATGATTTAGACCTTGTTTGTGAGAAACTCTTTATTTCTGTATTACATGATTGCACCTTGCTGAAAAGTGTCAACAATGTTTCTATCATCCTGATTAAGCAGTACATCAAAATTGTACTTACATGATTTAGACCTTGTTTGTGAAAAACGGTTTATTTCTGTATTACATGATTGCAACTTGCTGAAAAGTGTCAACAATGTTTCTATCATCCTGATTAAGCAGTACAGCAAAATTGTACTTACATGATTTAGACCGTGTTTGTGAAAAACGGTTTATTTCTGTATTACATGATTGCAACCTGCTGAAAAGTGTCAACAATGTTTCTATCATCCTGATTAAGCAGTACAGCAAAATTGTACTTACATGATTTAGACCTTGTTTGTGAAAAACTGTTTATTTCTGTATTACATGATTGCAACTTGCTGAAAAGTGTCAACAATGTTCCTTTCATCGAGCTTAAACAGTACAGCAAAATGGTACTTACAGAGTGACTCAAACATGGCTTAGACCTTGTTTTTGAAAAACTGTTTTTTTCTGTATTACAACTTGCTGAAAAGTGTCAACAGTGTTTCTATCATCCTGATTAAGCTGTACAGCAAAATTGTACTTACATGACTTAGACATTGTTTGTGAAAAACTTTATTTCTGTATTACATGATTGCAACTTGCTGAAAAGTGTCAACAATGTTTCTATCATCCTGATTAAGCAGTACAGCAAAATTGTACTTACATGATTTAGACCTTGTTTGTGAAAAACTGTTTATTTCTGTATTACAACTTGCTGAAAAGTGTCAACAATCTTCCTTTCATCGAGTTTAAACAGTACAGCAAAAATGGAACTTACAGAGTGCATCAAACATGATTTAGACCTTGTTTGTGAAAAATTGTTTTTTTCTGTATTTCATGATTGCAACTTGCTGAAAAGTGTCAACAATGTTCCTTTCATCGAGCTTAAACAGTACAGCAAAATGGTTCTTAAAGAGTGACTCAAACATGACTTAGACCTTGTTTTTGAAAAACTGTTAATTTCTGTATTACAACTTGCTGAAAAGTGTCAACAGTGTTTCTATCATCCTGATTAAGCTGTACAGCAAAATTGTACTTACATCTTAGACCTTGTTTGTGAAAAACTGTTTATTTCTGTATTACATGATTGCAACTTGCTGAAAAGTGTCAACAGTTTTTCTATCATCGAGTTTAAACAGTACAGCAAAATGCAACTTACAGAGTGCATCAAACATGATTTAGACCTTGTTTGTGAGAAACTCTTTATTTCTGTATTACATGATTGCACCTTGCTGAAAAGTGTCAACAATGTTTCTATCATCCTGATTAAGCAGTACATCAAAATTGTACTTACATGATTTAGACCTTGTTTGTGAAAAACGGTTTATTTCTGTATTACATGATTGCAACTTGCTGAAAAGTGTCAACAATGTTTCTATCATCCTGATTAAGCAGTACAGCAAAATTGTACTTACATGATTTAGACCGTGTTTGTGAAAAACGGTTTATTTCTGTATTACATGATTGCAACCTGCTGAAAAGTGTCAACAATGTTTCTATCATCCTGATTAAGCAGTACAGCAAAATTGTACTTACATGATTTAGACCTTGTTTGTGAAAAACTGTTTATTTCTGTATTACATGATTGCAACTTGCTGAAAAGTGTCAACAATGTTCCTTTCATCGAGCTTAAACAGTACAGCAAAATGGTACTTACAGAGTGACTCAAACATGGCTTAGACCTTGTTTTTGAAAAACTGTTTTTTTCTGTATTACAACTTGCTGAAAAGTGTCAACAGTGTTTCTATCATCCTGATTAAGCTGTACAGCAAAATTGTACTTACATGACTTAGACATTGTTTGTGAAAAACTTTATTTCTGTATTACATGATTGCAACTTGCTGAAAAGTGTCAACAATGTTTCTATCATCCTGATTAAGCAGTACAGCAAAATTGTACTTACATGATTTAGACCTTGTTTGTGAAAAACTGTTTATTTCTGTATTACAACTTGCTGAAAAGTGTCAACAATGTTCCTTTCATTGAGTTTAAACAGTACAGCAAAATGGTACTTAGAGAGTGACTCAAACATGACTTAGACCTTGTTTTTGAAAAACTGTTTATTTCTGTATTACATGATTGCAACTTGCTGAAAAGTGTCAACAATGTTTCTATCATCGAGTTTAAACAGTACAGCAAAAATTGAAAATACAGAGTGCATCAAACATGATTTAGACCTTGTTTGTGAGAAACTCTTTATTTCTGTATTTCATGATTGCAACTTGCTGAAAATTGTCAACAATGTTCCTTTCATTGAGTTTAAACAGTACAGCAAAATGGTACTTAGAGAGTGACTCAAACATGACTTGGACCTTGTTTTTGAAAAACTGTTTATTTCTGTGTTACATGATTGCAACTTGCTGAAAAGTGTCAACAATGTTCCTTTCATCGAGTTTAAACAGTACAGCAAAAATGGAACTTACAGAGTGCATCAAACATGATTTAGACCTTGTTTGTGAAAAATTGTTTTTTTCTGTATTTCATGATTGCAACTTGCTGAAAAGTGTCAACAATGTTCCTTTCATCGAGCTTAAACAGTACAGCAAAATGGTTCTTAAAGAGTGACTCAAACATGACTTAGACCTTGTTTTTGAAAAACTGTTAATTTCTGTATTACAACTTGCTGAAAAGTGTCAACAGTGTTTCTATCATCCTGATTAAGCTGTACAGCAAAATTGTACTTACATGACAGACCTTGTTTGTCAGAAACTCTTTATTTCTGTATTTCATGATTGCAACTTGCTGAAAAGTGTCAACAATGTTTCTATCATCCTGATTAAGCAGTACAGCAAAATTGTACTTACATGATTTAGACCTTGTTTGTGAAAAACTGTTTATTTCTGTATTACAACTTGCTGAAAAGTGTCAACAATGTTCCTTTCATTGAGTTTAAACAGTACAGCAAAATGGTACTTAGAGAGTGACTCAAACATGACTTAGACCTTGTTTTTGAAAAACTGTTTATTTCTGTATTACATGATTGCAACTTGCTGAAAAGTGTCAACAATGTTTCTATCATCGAGTTTAAACAGTACAGCAAAAATTGAAAATACAGAGTGCATCAAACATGATTTAGACCTTGTTTGTGAGAAACTCTTTATTTCTGTATTTCATGATTGCAACTTGCTGAAAATTGTCAACAATGTTCCTTTCATTGAGTTTAAACAGTACAGCAAAATGGTACTTAGAGAGTGACTCAAACATGACTTAGACCTTGTTTTTGAAAAACTGTTTATTTCTGTGTTACATGATTGCAACTTGCTGAAAAGTGTCAACAATGTTCCTTTCATCGAGTTTAAACAGTACAGCAAAAATGGAACTTACAGAGTGCATCAAACATGATTTAGACCTTGTTTGTGAAAAATTGTTTTTTTCTGTATTTCATGATTGCAACTTGCTGAAAAGTGTCAACAATGATTCTATCATCCTGATTAAGCAGTACATCAAAATTGTACTTACATGATTTAGACCTTGTTTGTGAAAAACGGTTTATTTCTGTATTACATGATTGCAACTTGCTGAAAAGTGTCAACAATGTTCCTTTCATCGAGTTTAAACAGTACAGCAAAAATTGAACTTACAGAGTGCATCAAACATTATTTAGACCTTGTTTGTGAAAAACGGTTTATTTCTGTATTACAACTTGCTGAAAAGTGTCAACAGTGTTTCTATCATCCTGATTAAGCTGTACAGCAAAATTGTACTTACATCTTAGACCTTGTTTGTGAAAAACTGTTTATTTCTGTATTACATGATTGCAACTTGCTGAAAAGTGTCAACAGTTTTTCTATCATCGAGTTTAAACAGTACAGCAAAATGCAACTTACAGAGTGCATCAAACATGATTTAGACCTTGTTTGTGAGAAACTCTTTATTTCTGTATTACATGATTGCACCTTGCTGAAAAGTGTCAACAATGTTTCTATCATCCTGATTAAGCAGTACATCAAAATTGTACTTACATGATTTAGACCTTGTTTGTGAAAAACGGTTTATTTCTGTATTACATGATTGCAACTTGCTGAAAAGTGTCAACAATGTTTCTATCATCCTGATTAAGCAGTACAGCAAAATTGTACTTACATGATTTAGACCGTGTTTGTGAAAAACGGTTTATTTCTGTATTACATGATTGCAACCTGCTGAAAAGTGTCAACAATGTTTCTATCATCCTGATTAAGCAGTACAGCAAAATTGTACTTACATGATTTAGACCTTGTTTGTGAAAAACTGTTTATTTCTGTATTACATGATTGCAACTTGCTGAAAAGTGTCAACAATGTTCCTTTCATCGAGCTTAAACAGTACAGCAAAATGGTACTTACAGAGTGACTCAAACATGGCTTAGACCTTGTTTTTGAAAAACTGTTTTTTTCTGTATTACAACTTGCTGAAAAGTGTCAACAGTGTTTCTATCATCCTGATTAAGCTGTACAGCAAAATTGTACTTACATGACTTAGACATTGTTTGTGAAAAACTTTATTTCTGTATTACATGATTGCAACTTGCTGAAAAGTGTCAACAATGTTTCTATCATCCTGATTAAGCAGTACAGCAAAATTGTACTTACATGATTTAGACCTTGTTTGTGAAAAACTGTTTATTTCTGTATTACAACTTGCTGAAAAGTGTCAACAATGTTCCTTTCATTGAGTTTAAACAGTACAGCAAAATGGTACTTAGAGAGTGACTCAAACATGACTTAGACCTTGTTTTTGAAAAACTGTTTATTTCTGTATTACATGATTGCAACTTGCTGAAAAGTGTCAACAATGTTTCTATCATCGAGTTTAAACAGTACAGCAAAAATTGAAAATACAGAGTGCATCAAACATGATTTAGACCTTGTTTGTGAGAAACTCTTTATTTCTGTATTTCATGATTGCAACTTGCTGAAAATTGTCAACAATGTTCCTTTCATTGAGTTTAAACAGTACAGCAAAATGGTACTTAGAGAGTGACTCAAACATGACTTGGACCTTGTTTTTGAAAAACTGTTTATTTCTGTGTTACATGATTGCAACTTGCTGAAAAGTGTCAACAATGTTCCTTTCATCGAGTTTAAACAGTACAGCAAAAATGGAACTTACAGAGTGCATCAAACATGATTTAGACCTTGTTTGTGAAAAATTGTTTTTTTCTGTATTTCATGATTGCAACTTGCTGAAAAGTGTCAACAATGTTCCTTTCATCGAGCTTAAACAGTACAGCAAAATGGTTCTTAAAGAGTGACTCAAACATGACTTAGACCTTGTTTTTGAAAAACTGTTAATTTCTGTATTACAACTTGCTGAAAAGTGTCAACAGTGTTTCTATCATCCTGATTAAGCTGTACAGCAAAATTGTACTTACATGACAGACCTTGTTTGTCAGAAACTCTTTATTTCTGTATTTCATGATTGCAACTTGCTGAAAAGTGTCAACAATGTTTCTATCATCCTGATTAAGCAGTACAGCAAAATTGTACTTACATGATTTAGACCTTGTTTGTGAAAAACTGTTTATTTCTGTATTACAACTTGCTGAAAAGTGTCAACAATGTTCCTTTCATTGAGTTTAAACAGTACAGCAAAATGGTACTTAGAGAGTGACTCAAACATGACTTAGACCTTGTTTTTGAAAAACTGTTTATTTCTGTATTACATGATTGCAACTTGCTGAAAAGTGTCAACAATGTTTCTATCATCGAGTTTAAACAGTACAGCAAAAATTGAAAATACAGAGTGCATCAAACATGATTTAGACCTTGTTTGTGAGAAACTCTTTATTTCTGTATTTCATGATTGCAACTTGCTGAAAATTGTCAACAATGTTCCTTTCATTGAGTTTAAACAGTACAGCAAAATGGTACTTAGAGAGTGACTCAAACATGACTTAGACCTTGTTTTTGAAAAACTGTTTATTTCTGTGTTACATGATTGCAACTTGCTGAAAAGTGTCAACAATGTTCCTTTCATCGAGTTTAAACAGTACAGCAAAAATGGAACTTACAGAGTGCATCAAACATGATTTAGACCTTGTTTGTGAAAAATTGTTTTTTTCTGTATTTCATGATTGCAACTTGCTGAAAAGTGTCAACAATGTTCCTTTCATCGAGCTTAAACAGTACAGCAAAATGGTTCTTAAAGAGTGACTCAAACATGACTTAGACCTTGTTTTTGAAAAACTGTTAATTTCTGTATTACAACTTGCTGAAAAGTGTCAACAGTGTTTCTATCATCCTGATTAAGCTGTACAGCAAAATTGTACTTACATGACAGACCTTGTTTGTCAGAAACTCTTTATTTCTGTATTTCATGATTGCAACTTGCTGAAAAGTGTCAACAATGTTTCTATCATCCTGATTAAGCAGTACAGCAAAATTGTACTTACATGATTTAGACCTTGTTTGTGAAAAACTGTTTATTTCTGTATTACAACTTGCTGAAAAGTGTCAACAATGTTCCTTTCATTGAGTTTAAAAAGTACAGCAAAATGGTACTTAGAGAGTGACTCAAACATGACTTAGACCTTGTTTTTGAAAAACTGTTTATTTCTGTATTACATGATTGCAACTTGCTGAAAAGTGTCAACAATGTTTCTATCATCGAGTTTAAACAGTACAGCAAAAATTGAAAATACAGAGTGCATCAAACATGATTTAGACCTTGTTTGTGAGAAACTCTTTATTTCTGTATTTCATGATTGCAACTTGCTGAAAATTGTCAACAATGTTCCTTTCATTGAGTTTAAACAGTACAGCAAAATGGTACTTAGAGAGTGACTCAAACATGACTTAGACCTTGTTTTTGAAAAACTGTTTATTTCTGTGTTACATGATTGCAACTTGCTGAAAAGTGTCAACAATGTTCCTTTCATCGAGTTTAAACAGTACAGCAAAAATGGAACTTACAGAGTGCATCAAACATGATTTAGACCTTGTTTGTGAAAAATTGTTTTTTTCTGTATTTCATGATTGCAACTTGCTGAAAAGTGTCAACAATGTTCCTTTCATCGAGCTTAAACAGTACAGCAAAATGGTTCTTAAAGAGTGACTCAAACATGACTTAGACCTTGTTTTTGAAAAACTGTTAATTTCTGTATTACAACTTGCTGAAAAGTGTCAACAGTGTTTCTATCATCCTGATTAAGCTGTACAGCAAAATTGTACTTACATGACAGACCTTGTTTGTGAGAAACTCTTTATTTCTGTATTTCATGATTGCAACTTGCTGAAAAGTGTCAACAATGTTCCTTTCATTGAGTTTAAACTGTACAGCAAAATGGTACTTAGAGAGTGACTCAAACATGACTTAGACCTTGTTTTTGAAAAACTGTTTATTTCTGTACATGATTGCAACTTGCTGAAAAGTGTCAACAATGTTTCTATCATCCTGATTAAGCAGTACAGCAAAATTGTACTTACATGATTTAGACCTTGTTTGTGAAAAACGGTTTATTTCTGTATTACATGATTGCAACTTGCTGAAAAGTGTCAACAATGTTCCTTTCATTGAGTTTAAACAGTACAGCAAAATGGTACTTAGAGAGTGACTCAAACATGACTTAGACCTTGTTTTTGAAATACTGTTTATTTCTGTACATGATTGCAACTTGCTGAAAAGTGTCAACAATGTTTCTATCATCCTGATTAAGCAGTACAGCAAAATTGTACTGACATGATTTAGACCTTGTTTGTGAAAAACGGTTTATTTCTGTATTACATGATTGCAACTTGCTGAAAAGTGTCAACAATGTTCAATTCATTGAGTTTAAACAGTACAGCAAAATGGTACTTAGAGAGTGACTCAAACATGACTTACACCTTTTTTTTGAAAAACTGTTTATTTCTGTATTACATGATTGCAACTTGCTGAAAAGTGTCAACAATGATTCTATCATCCTGATTAAGCAGTACATCAAAATTGTACTTACATGATTTAGACCTTGTTTGTGAAAAACGGTTTATTTCTGTATTACATGATTGCAACTTGCTGAAAAGTGTCAACAATGTTCCTTTCATCGAGTTTAAACAGTACAGCAAAAATTGAACTTACAGAGTGCATCAAACATTATTTAGACCTTGTTTGTGAAAAACGGTTTATTTCTGTATTACAACTTGCTGAAAAGTGTCAACAGTGTTTCTATCATCCTGATTAAGCTGTACAGCAAAATTGTACTTACATCTTAGACCTTGTTTGTGAAAAACTGTTTATTTCTGTATTACATGATTGCAACTTGCTGAAAAGTGTCAACAGTTTTTCTATCATCGAGTTTAAACAGTACAGCAAAATGCAACTTACAGAGTGCATCAAACATGATTTAGACCTTGTTTGTGAGAAACTCTTTATTTCTGTATTACATGATTGACAACTTGCTGAAAAGTGTCAACAATGTTTCTATCATCCTGATTAAGCAGTACATCAAAATTGTACTTACATGATTTAGACCTTGTTTGTGAAAAACGGTTTATTTCTGTATTACATGATTGCAACTTGCTGAAAAGTGTCAACAATGTTCCTTTCATCGAGTTTAAACAGTACAGCAAAAATTGAACTTACAGAGTGCATCAAACATTATTTAGACCTTGTTTGTGAAAAACGGTTTATTTCTGTATTACAACTTGCTGAAAAGTGTCAACAGTGTTTCTATCATCCTGATTAAGCTGTACAGCAAAATTGTACTTACATCTTAGACCTTGTTTGTGAAAAACTGTTTATTTCTGTATTACATGATTGCAACTTGCTGAAAAGTGTCAACAGTTTTTCTATCATCGAGTTTAAACAGTACAGCAAAATGCAACTTACAGAGTGCATCAAACATGATTTAGACCTTGTTTGTGAGAAACTCTTTATTTCTGTATTACATGATTGACAACTTGCTGAAAAGTGTCAACAATGTTTCTATCATCCTGATTAAGCAGTACATCAAAATTGTACTTACATGATTTAGACCTTGTTTGTGAAAAACGGTTTATTTCTGTATTACATGATTGCAACTTGCTGAAAAGTGTCAACAATGTTTCTATCATCCTGATTAAGCAGTACAGCAAAATTGTACTTACATGATTTAGACCTTGTTTGTGAAAAACTGTTTATTTCTGTATTACATGATTGCAACCTGCTGAAAAGTGTCAACAATGTTTCTATCATCCTGATTAAGCAGTACAGCAAAATTGTACTTACATGATTTAGACCTTGTTTGTGAAAAACTGTTTATTTCTGTATTACATGATTGCAACTTGCTGAAAAGTGTCAACAATGTTCCTTTCATCGAGCTTAAACAGTACAGCAAAATGGTACTTACAGAGTGACTCAAACATGGCTTAGACCTTGTTTTTGAAAAACTGTTTATTTCTGTATTACAACTTGCTGAAAAGTGTCAACAGTGTTTCTATCATCCTGATTAAGCTGTACAGCAAAATTGTACTTACATGACTTAGACATTGTTTGTGAAAAACTTTATTTCTGTATTACATGATTGCAACTTGCTGAAAAGTGTCAACAATGTTTCTATCATCCTGATTAAGCAGTACAGCAAAATTGTACTTACATGATTTAGACCTTGTTTGTGAAAAACTGTTTATTTCTGTATTACAACTTGCTGAAAAGTGTCAACAATGTTCCTTTCATTGAGTTTAAACAGTACAGCAAAATGGTACTTAGAGAGTGACTCAAACATGACTTAGACCTTGTTTTTGAAAAACGGTTTATTTCTGTATTACATGATTGCAACTTGCTGAAAAGTGTCAACAATGTTCCTTTCATCGAGTTTAAACAGTACAGCAAAAATGGAACTTACAGAGTGCATCAAACATGATTTAGACCTTGTTTGTGAAAAATTGTTTTTTTCTGTATTTCATGATTGCAACTTGCTGAAAAGTGTCAACAATGTTCCTTTCATCGAGCTTTAACAGTACAGCAAAATGGTACTTACAGAGTGACTCAAACATGACTGAGACCTTGTTTTTGAAAAACAGTTTATTTCTGTATTACAACTTGCTGAAAAGTGTCAACAGTGTTTCTATCATCCTGATTAAGCTGTACAGCAAAATTGTACTTACATGACTTAGACCTTGTTTGTGAAAAACTGTTTATTTCTGTATTTCATGATTGCAACTTGCTGAAAAGTGTCAACAATGTTCCTTTCATTGAGTTTAAACAGTACAGCAAAATGGTACTTAGAGAGTGACTCAAACATGACTTAGACCTTGTTTTTGAAAAACTGTTTATTTCTGTATTACATGATTGCAACTTGCTGAAAAGTGTCAACAGTGTTCCTATCATCCTGATTAAGCAGTACTGCAGAAATGGACTATCAGAGTGCATCAAACATGATTTAGACCTTGTTTGTGAAAAACTGTTTATTTCTGTATTACATGATTGCAACTTGCTGAAAAGTGTCAACAATGTTCCTTTCATCGAGTTTAAACAGTACAGCAAAAATTGAAAATACATAGTGCATCAAACATGATTTAGACCTTGTATGTGAGAAACTCTTTATTTCTGTATTTCATGATTGCAACTTGCTGAAAATTGTCAACAATGTTCCTTTCATTGAGTTTAAACAGTACAGCAAAATTGTACTTAGAGAGTGACTCAAACATGACTTAGACCTTGTTTGTGAAAAACGGTTTATTTCTGTATTACATGATTGCAACTTGCTGAAAAGTGTCAACAATGTTTCTATCATCCTGATTAAGCAGTACAGCAAAATTGTACTTACATGATTTAGACCTTGTTTGTGAAAAACGGTTTATTTCTGTATTACATGATTGCAACTTGCTGAAAAGTGTCAACAATGTTTCTATCATCCTGATTAAGCTGTACAGCAAAATTGTACTTACATGACTTAGACCTTGTTTGTGAAAAACTGTTTATTTCTGTATTACAACTTGCTGAAAAGTGTCAACAATGTTCCTTTCATTGAGTTTAAACAGTACAGCAAAATGGTACTTAGAGAGTGACTCAAACATGACTTAGACCTTGTTTTTGAAAAACTGTTTATTTCTGTATTACATGATTGCAACTTGCTGAAAAGTGTCAACAATGTTTCTATCATCGAGTTTAAACAGTAAAGCAAAAATTGAAAATACAGAGTGCATCAAACATGATTTAGACCTTGTTTGTGAGAAACTCTTTATTTCTGTATTTCATGATTGCAACTTGCTGAAAATTGTCAACAATGTTCCTTTCATTGAGTTTAAACAGTACAGCAAAATGGTACTTAGAGAGTGACACAAACATGACTTAGACCTTGTTTTTGAAAAACTGTTTATTTCTGTATTACATGATTGCAACTTGCTGAAAAGTGTCAACAATGTTCCTTTCATCGAGTTTAAACAGTACAGCAAAAATGGAACTTACAGAGTGCATCAAACATGATTTAGACCTTGTTTGTGAAAAATTGTTTTTTTCTGTATTTCATGATTGCAACTTGCTGAAAAATGTCAACAATGTTCCTTTCATCGAGCTTAAACAGTACAGCAAAATGGTTCTTACAGAGTGACTCAAACATGACTTAGACCTTGTTTTTGAAAAACTGTTAATTTCTGTATTACAACTTGCTGAAAAGTGTCAACAGTGTTTCTATCATCCTGATTAAGCTGTACAGCAAAATTGTACTTACATGACAGACCTTGTTTGTGAGAAACTCTTTATTTCTGTATTTCATGATTGCAACTTGCTGAAAAGTGTCAACAATGTTCCTTTCATTGAGTTTAAACAGTACAGCAAAATGGTACTTAGAGAGTGCATCAAACATTATTTAGACCTTGTTTGTGAAAAACTGTTTATTTCTGTATTACATGATTGCAACTTGCTGAAAAGTGTCAACAATGTTTCTATCATCCTGATTAAGCAGTACAGCAAAATTGTACTTACATGATTTAGACCTTGTTTTGTGAAAAACTGTTTATTTCTGTATTACAACTTGCTGAAAAGTGTCAACAGTGTTTCTATCATCCTGATTAAGCTGTACAGCAAAATTGTACTTACATGACTTAGACCTTGTTTGTGAAAAACTGTTTATTTCTGTATTTCATGATTGCAACTTGCTGAAAAGTGTCAACAGTGTTCCTATCATCCTGATTAAGCAGTACAGCAGAAATGGACTATCAGAGTGCATCAAACATGATTTAGACCTTGTTTGTGAAAAACTGTTTATTTCTGTATTACATGATTGCAACTTGCTGAAAAGTGTCAACAATGTTCCTTTCATCGAGTTTAAACAGTACAGCAAAAATGGAACTTACAGAGTGCATCAAACATGATTTAGACCTTGTTTGTGAAAAATTGTTTTTTTCTGTATTTCATGATTGCAACTTGCTGAAAAGTGTCAACAATGTTCCTTTCATCGAGTTTAAACAGTACAGCAAAAATTTAACTTACAGAGTGACTCAAACATGACTTAGACCTTGTTTGTGAAAAACGGTTTATTTCTGTATTACATGATTGCAACTTGCTGAAAAGTGTCAACAATGTTTCTATCATCCTGATTAAGCTGTACAGCAAAATTGTACTTACATGACTTAGACCTTGTTTGTGAAAAACTGTTTATTTCTGTATTACATGATTGCAACTTGCTGAAAAGTGTCAACAGTGTTTCTATCATCGAGTTTAAACAGTACAGCAAAAATGCAACTTACAGAGTGCATCAAACATGATTTAGACCTTGTTTGTGAGAAACTCTTTATTTCTGTATTTCATGATTGCAACTTGCTGAAAAGTGTCAACAATGTTTCTATCATCCTGATTAAGCAGTACATCAAAATTTTACTTACATGATTTAGACCTTGTTTGTGAAAAACGGTTTATTTCTGTATTACATGATTGCAACTTGCTGAAAAGTGTCAACAATGTTCCTTTCATCGAGTTTAAACACTACAGCAAAAATTGAACTTACAGAGTGCATCAAACATGATTTAGACCTTGTTTGTGAATTTTTTTAAATCTGTATTTCATGATTGCAACTTGCTGAAAAGTGTCAACAATGTTCCTTTCATCGAGCTTAAACAGTACAGCAAAATGGTACTTAGAAGGGACTCAAACATGACTTAGACCTTTTTTTTGAAAAACTGTTTATTTCTGTATTACATGATTGCAACTTGCTGAAAAGTGTCAACAATGTTCCTTTCATCGAGCTTAAACAGTACAGCAAAAAATTGAAAATACATAGTGCATCAAACATGATTTAGACCTTGTTTGTGAGAAACTCTTTATTTCTGTATTTCATGATTGCAACTTGCTGAAAATTGTCAACAATGTTCCTTTCATTGAGTTTAAACAGTACAGCAAAATGGTACTTAGAGAGTGACTCAAACATGACTTAGACCTTGTTTTTGAAAAACTGTTTATTTCTGTATTACATGATTGCAACTTGCTGAAAAGTGTCAACAATGTTCCTTTCATCGAGCTTAAACAGTACAGCAAAATGGTTATTACAGAGTGACTCAAACATGACTTAGACCTTGTTTTTGAAAAACTGTTTATTTCTGTATTACAACTTGCTGAAAAGTGTCAACAGTGTTTCTATCATCCTGATTAAGCTGTACAGCAAAATTGTACTTACATGACTTAGACCTTGTTTGTGAGAAACTCTTTATTTCTGTATTTCATGATTGCAACTTGCTGAAAAGTGTCAACAATGTTTCTTTCATTGAGTTTAAACAGTACAGCAAAATGGTACTTAGAGAGTGACTCAAACATGACTTAGACCTTGTTTTTGAAAAACTGTTTATTTCTGTATTACATGATTGCAACTTGCTGAAAAGTGTCAACAATGTTTCTATCATCCTGATTAAGCTGTACAGCAAAATTGTACTTACATGACTTAGACCTTGTTTGTGAAAAACTGTTTATTTCTGTATTACATGATTGCAACTTGCTGAAAAGTGTCAACAATGTTCCTTTCATCGAGTTTACACAGTACAGCAAAAATGGAACTTACAGAGTGCATCAAACATGATTTAGACCTTGTTTGTGAAAAATTGTTTTTTTCTGTATTTCATGATTGCAACTTGCTGAAAAGTGTCAACAATGTTCCTTTCATCGAGCTTAAACAGTACAGCAAAATGGTTCTTACAGAGTGACTCAAACATGACTTAGACCTTGTTTTTGAAAAACTGTTTATTTCTGTATTACAACTTGCTGAAAAGTGTCAACAGTGTTTCTATCATCCTGATTAAGCTGTACAGCAAAATTGTACTTACATGACTTAGACCTTGTTTGTGAAAAACGGTTTATTTCTGTATTACATGATTGCAACTTGCAGAAAAGTGTCAACAATGTTCCTTTCATTGAGTTTAAACAGTACAGCAAAATGGTACTTACAGAGTGCATCAAACATTATTTAGACCTTGTTTGTGAAAAACTCTTTATTTCTGTATTACATGATTGCAACTTGCTGAAAAGTGTCAACAATGTTCCTTTCATTGAGTTTAAACAGTACAGCAAAATGGTACTTAGAGAGTGACTCAAACATGACTTAGACTTTGTTTGTGAAAAACTGTTCATTTCTGTATTACATGATTGCAACTTGCTGAAATGTGTCAACAGTGTTCCTATCATCCTGATTAAGCAGTACAGCAGAAATGGACTATCAGAGTGCATCAAACATGATTTAGACCTTGTTTGTGAAAAACTGTTTATTTCTGTATTACATGATTGCAACTTGCTGAAAAGTGTCAACAATGTTTCTATCATCGAGTTTAAACAGTACAGCAAAAATTGAAAATACATAGTGCATCAAACATGATTTAGACCTTGTTTGTGAAAAATTGTTTTTTTTCTGTATTTCATGATTGCAACTTGCTGAAAAGTGTCAACAATGTTCCTTTCATCGAGCTTAAACAGTACAGCAAAATGGTTCTTACAGAGTGACTCAAACATGACTTAGACCTTGTTTTTGAAAAACTGTTTATTTCTGTATTACAACTTGCTGAAAAGTGTCAACAGTGTTTCTATCATCCTGATTAAGCTGTACAGCAAAATTGTACTTACATGACTTAGACCTTGTTTGTGAAAAACTGTTTATTTCTGTATTACATGATTGCAACTTGCAGAAAAGTGTCAACAATGTTCCTTTCATTGAGTTTAAACAGTACAGCAAAATGGTACTTACAGAGTGCATCAAACATTATTTAGACCTTGTTTGTGAAAAACTGTTTATTTCTGTATTACATGATTGCAACTTGCTGAAATGTGTCAACAGTGTTCCTATCATCCTGATTAAGCAGTACAGCAGAAATGGACTATCAGAGTGCATCAAACATGATTTAGACCTTGTTTGTGAAAAACTGTTTATTTCTGTATTACATGATTGCAACTTGCTGAAAAGTGTCAACAATGTTTCTATCATCGAGTTTAAACAGTACAGCAAAAATTGAAAATACATAGTGCATCAAACATGATTTAGACCTTGTTTGTGAAAAATTGTTTTTTTTCTGTATTTCATGATTGCAACTTGCTGAAAAGTGTCAACAATGTTCCTTTCATCGAGCTTAAACAGTACAGCAAAATGGTTCTTACAGAGTGACTCAAACATGACTTAGACCTTGTTTTTGAAAAACTGTTTATTTCTGTATTACAACTTGCTGAAAAGTGTCAACAGTGTTTCTATCATCCTGATTAAGCTGTACAGCAAAATTGTACTTACATGACTTAGACCTTGTTTGTGAAAAACTGTTTATTTCTGTATTTCATGATTGCAACTTGCTGAAAAGTGTCAACAATGTTCCTTTCATTGAGTTTAAACAGTACAGCAAAATGGTACTTAGAGAGTGACTCAAACATGACTTAGACCTTGTTTTTGAAAAACTGTTTATTTCTGTATTACATGATTGCAACTTGCTGAAAAGTGTCAACAATGTTTCTATCATCGAGTTTAAACAGTACAGCAAAATGGTACTTAGAGAGTGACTCAAACATGACTTAGACCTTGTTTTTGAAAAACTGTTTATTTCTGTATTACATGATTGCAACTTGCTGAAAAGTGTCAACAATGTTCCTTTCATCGAGTTTAAAAGGTACAGCAAAAATGGAACTTACAGAGTGCATCAAACATGATTTAGACCTTGTTTGTGAAAAATTGTTTTTTTCTGTATTTCATGATTGCAACTTGCTGAAAAGTGTCAACAATGTTCCTTTCATCGAGCTTAAACAGTACAACAAAATGGTTCTTACAGAGTGACTCAAACATGATTTAGACCTTGTTTTTGAAAAACTGTTTATTTCTGTATTACAACTTGCTGAAAAGTGTCAACAGTGTTTCTATCATCCTGATTAAGCTGTACAGCAAAATTGTACTTACATGACTTAGACCTTGTTTGTGAAAAACTGTTTATTTCTGTATTTCATGATTGCAACTTGCTGAAAAGTGTCAACAATGTTCCTTTCATTGAGTTTAAACAGTACAGCAAAATGGTACTTAGAGAGTGACTCAAACATGACTTAGACCTTGTTTTTGAAAAACTGTTTATTTCTGTATTACATGATTGCAACTTGCTGAAAAGTGTCAACAATGTTTCTATCATCGAGTATAAACAGTATATCAAAAATTGAAAATACATAGTGCATCAAACATGATTTAGACCTTGTTTGTGAGAAACTCTTTATTTCTGTATTTCATGATTGCAACTTGCTGAAAATTGTCAACAATGTTCCTTTCATTGAGTTTAAACAGTACAGCAAAATGGTACTTAGAGAGTGACTCAAACATGACTTAGACCTTGTTTTTGAAAAACTGTTTATTTCTGTATTACATGATTGCAACTTGCTGAAAAGTGTCAACAATGTTCCTTTCATCGAGTTTACACAGTACAGCAAAAATGGAACTTACAGAGTGCATCAAACATGATTTAGACCTTGTTTGTGAAAAATTGTTTTTTTCTGTATTTCATGATTGCAACTTGCTGAAAAGTGTCAACAATGTTCCTTTCATCGAGCTTAAACAGTACAGCAAAATGGTTCTTACAGAGTGACTCAAACATGACTTAGACCTTGTTTTTGAAAAACTGTTTATTTCTGTATTACAACTTGCTGAAAAGTGTCAACAGTGTTTCTATCATCCTGATTAAGCTGTACAGCAAAATTGTACTTACATGACTTAGACCTTGTTTGTGAAAAACTGTTTATTTCTGTATTACATGATTGCAACTTGCAGAAAAGTGTCAACAATGTTCCTTTCATTGAGTTTAAACAGTACAGCAAAATGGTACTTACAGAGTGCATCAAACATTATTTAGACCTTGTTTGTGAAAAACTGTTTATTTCTGTATTACATGATTGCAACTTGCTGAAATGTGTCAACAGTGTTCCTATCATCCTGATTAAGCAGTACAGCAGAAATGGACTATCAGAGTGCATCAAACATGATTTAGACCTTGTTTGTGAAAAACTGTTTATTTCTGTATTACATGATTGCAACTTGCTGAAAAGTGTCAACAATGTTTCTATCATCGAGTTTAAACAGTACAGCAAAAATTGAAAATACATAGTGCATCAAACATGATTTAGACCTTGTTTGTGAAAAATTGTTTTTTTTCTGTATTTCATGATTGCAACTTGCTGAAAAGTGTCAACAATGTTCCTTTCATCGAGCTTAAACAGTACAGCAAAATGGTTCTTACAGAGTGACTCAAACATGACTTAGACCTTGTTTTTGAAAAACTGTTTATTTCTGTATTACAACTTGCTGAAAAGTGTCAACAGTGTTTCTATCATCCTGATTAAGCTGTACAGCAAAATTGTACTTACATGACTTAGACCTTGTTTGTGAAAAACTGTTTATTTCTGTATTTCATGATTGCAACTTGCTGAAAAGTGTCAACAATGTTCCTTTCATTGAGTTTAAACAGTACAGCAAAATGGTACTTAGAGAGTGACTCAAACATGACTTAGACCTTGTTTTTGAAAAACTGTTTATTTCTGTATTACATGATTGCAACTTGCTGAAAAGTGTCAACAATGTTTCTATCATCGAGTTTAAACAGTACAGCAAAATGGTACTTAGAGAGTGACTCAAACATGACTTAGACCTTGTTTTTGAAAAACTGTTTATTTCTGTATTACATGATTGCAACTTGCTGAAAAGTGTCAACAATGTTCCTTTCATCGAGTTTAAAAGGTACAGCAAAAATGGAACTTACAGAGTGCATCAAACATGATTTAGACCTTGTTTGTGAAAAATTGTTTTTTTCTGTATTTCATGATTGCAACTTGCTGAAAAGTGTCAACAATGTTCCTTTCATCGAGCTTAAACAGTACAACAAAATGGTTCTTACAGAGTGACTCAAACATGATTTAGACCTTGTTTTTGAAAAACTGTTTATTTCTGTATTACAACTTGCTGAAAAGTGTCAACAGTGTTTCTATCATCCTGATTAAGCTGTACAGCAAAATTGTACTTACATGACTTAGACCTTGTTTGTGAAAAACTGTTTATTTCTGTATTTCATGATTGCAACTTGCTGAAAAGTGTCAACAATGTTCCTTTCATTGAGTTTAAACAGTACAGCAAAATGGTACTTAGAGAGTGACTCAAACATGACTTAGACCTTGTTTTTGAAAAACTGTTTATTTCTGTATTACATGATTGCAACTTGCTGAAAAGTGTCAACAATGTTTCTATCATCGAGTATAAACAGTATATCAAAAATTGAAAATACATAGTGCATCAAACATGATTTAGACCTTGTTTGTGAGAAACTCTTTATTTCTGTATTTCATGATTGCAACTTGCTGAAAATTGTCAACAATGTTCCTTTCATTGAGTTTAAACAGTACAGCAAAATGGTACTTAGAGAGTGACTCAAACATGACTTAGACCTTGTTTTTGAAAAACTGTTTATTTCTGTATTACATGATTGCAACTTGCTGAAAAGTGTCAACAATGTTCCTTTCATCGAGTTTACACAGTACAGCAAAAATGGAACTTACAGAGTGCATCAAACATGATTTAGACCTTGTTTGTGAAAAATTGTTTTTTTCTGTATTTCATGATTGCAACTTGCTGAAAAGTGTCAACAATGTTCCTTTCATCGAGCTTAAACAGTACAGCAAAATGGTTCTTACAGAGTGACTCAAACATGACTTAGACCTTGTTTTTGAAAAACTGTTTATTTCTGTATTACAACTTGCTGAAAAGTGTCAACAGTGTTTCTATCATCCTGATTAAGCTGTACAGCAAAATTGTACTTACATGACTTAGACCTTGTTTGTGAAAAACTGTTTATTTCTGTATTACATGATTGCAACTTGCAGAAAAGTGTCAACAATGTTCCTTTCATTGAGTTTAAACAGTACAGCAAAATGGTACTTACAGAGTGCATCAAACATTATTTAGACCTTGTTTGTGAAAAACTGTTTATTTCTGTATTACATGATTGCAACTTGCTGAAAAGTGTCAACAATGTTCCTTTCATTGAGTTTAAACAGTACAGCAAAATGGTACTTAGAGAGTGACTCAAACATGACTTAGACCTTGTTTGTGAAAAACTGTTCATTTCTGTATTACATGATTGCAACTTGCTGAAATGTGTCAACAGTGTTCCTATCATCCTGATTAAGCAGTACAGCAGAAATGGACTATCAGAGTGCATCAAACATGATTTAGACCTTGTTTGTGAAAAACTGTTTATTTCTGTATTACATGATTGCAACTTGCTGAAAAGTGTCAACAATGTTTCTATCATCGAGTTTAAACAGTACAGCAAAAATTGAAAATACATAGTGCATCAAACATGATTTAGACCTTGTTTGTGAAAAATTGTTTTTTTTCTGTATTTCATGATTGCAACTTGCTGAAAAGTGTCAACAATGTTCCTTTCATCGAGCTTAAACAGTACAGCAAAATGGTTCTTACAGAGTGACTCAAACATGACTTAGACCTTGTTTTTGAAAAACTGTTTATTTCTGTATTACAACTTGCTGAAAAGTGTCAACAGTGTTTCTATCATCCTGATTAAGCTGTACAGCAAAATTGTACTTACATGACTTAGACCTTGTTTGTGAAAAACTGTTTATTTCTGTATTTCATGATTGCAACTTGCTGAAAAGTGTCAACAATGTTCCTTTCATTCAGTTTAAACAGTACAGCAAAATGGTACTTACAGAGTGCATCAAACATTATTTAGACCTTGTTTGTGAAAAACTGTTTATTTCTGTATTACATGATTGCAACTTGCTGAAAAGTGTCAACAATGTTCCTTTCATTGAGTTTAAACAGTACAGCAAAATGGTACTTAGAGAGTGACTCAAACATGACTTAGACCTTGTTTGTGAAAAACTGTTCATTTCTGTATTACATGATTGCAACTTGCTGAAATGTGTCAACAGTGTTCCTATCATCCTGATTAAGCAGTACAGCAGAAATGGACTATCAGAGTGCATCAAACATGATTTAGACCTTGTTTGTGAAAAACTGTTTATTTCTGTATTACATGATTGCAACTTGCTGAAAAGTGTCAACAATGTTTCTATCATCGAGTTTAAACAGTACAGCAAAAATTGAAAATACATAGTGCATCAAACATGATTTAGACCTTGTTTGTGAAAAATTGTTTTTTTTCTGTATTTCATGATTGCAACTTGCTGAAAAGTGTCAACAATGTTCCTTTCATCGAGCTTAAACAGTACAGCAAAATGGTTCTTACAGAGTGACTCAAACATGACTTAGACCTTGTTTTTGAAAAACTGTTTATTTCTGTATTACAACTTGCTGAAAAGTGTCAACAGTGTTTCTATCATCCTGATTAAGCTGTACAGCAAAATTGTACTTACATGACTTAGACCTTGTTTGTGAAAAACTGTTTATTTCTGTATTTCATGATTGCAACTTGCTGAAAAGTGTCAACAATGTTCCTTTCATTGAGTTTAAACAGTACAGCAAAATGGTACTTAGAGAGTGACTCAAACATGACTTAGACCTTGTTTTTGAAAAACTGTTTATTTCTGTATTACATGATTGCAACTTGCTGAAAAGTGTCAACAATGTTTCTATCATCGAGTTTAAACAGTACAGCAAAATGGTACTTAGAGAGTGACTCAAACATGACTTAGACCTTGTTTTTGAAAAACTGTTTATTTCTGTATTACATGATTGCAACTTGCTGAAAAGTGTCAACAATGTTCCTTTCATCGAGTTTAAAAGGTACAGCAAAAATGGAACTTACAGAGTGCATCAAACATGATTTAGACCTTGTTTGTGAAAAATTGTTTTTTTCTGTATTTCATGATTGCAACTTGCTGAAAAGTGTCAACAATGTTCCTTTCATCGAGCTTAAACAGTACAACAAAATGGTTCTTACAGAGTGACTCAAACATGATTTAGACCTTGTTTTTGAAAAACTGTTTATTTCTGTATTACAACTTGCTGAAAAGTGTCAACAGTGTTTCTATCATCCTGATTAAGCTGTACAGCAAAATTGTACTTACATGACTTAGACCTTGTTTGTGAAAAACTGTTTATTTCTGTATTTCATGATTGCAACTTGCTGAAAAGTGTCAACAATGTTCCTTTCATTGAGTTTAAACAGTACAGCAAAATGGTACTTAGAGAGTGACTCAAACATGACTTAGACCTTGTTTTTGAAAAACTGTTTATTTCTGTATTACATGATTGCAACTTGCTGAAAAGTGTCAACAATGTTTCTATCATCGAGTATAAACAGTATATCAAAAATTGAAAATACATAGTGCATCAAACATGATTTAGACCTTGTTTGTGAGAAACTCTTTATTTCTGTATTTCATGATTGCAACTTGCTGAAAATTGTCAACAATGTTCCTTTCATTGAGTTTAAACAGTACAGCAAAATGGTACTTAGAGAGTGACTCAAACATGACTTAGACCTTGTTTTTGAAAAACTGTTTATTTCTGTATTACATGATTGCAACTTGCTGAAAAGTGTCAACAATGTTCCTTTCATCGAGTTTACACAGTACAGCAAAAATGGAACTTACAGAGTGCATCAAACATGATTTAGACCTTGTTTGTGAAAAATTGTTTTTTTCTGTATTTCATGATTGCAACTTGCTGAAAAGTGTCAACAATGTTCCTTTCATCGAGCTTAAACAGTACAGCAAAATGGTTCTTACAGAGTGACTCAAACATGACTTAGACCTTGTTTTTGAAAAACTGTTTATTTCTGTATTACAACTTGCTGAAAAGTGTCAACAGTGTTTCTATCATCCTGATTAAGCTGTACAGCAAAATTGTACTTACATGACTTAGACCTTGTTTGTGAAAAACTGTTTATTTCTGTATTACATGATTGCAACTTGCAGAAAAGTGTCAACAATGTTCCTTTCATTGAGTTTAAACAGTACAGCAAAATGGTACTTACAGAGTGCATCAAACATTATTTAGACCTTGTTTGTGAAAAACTGTTTATTTCTGTATTACATGATTGCAACTTGCTGAAAAGTGTCAACAATGTTCCTTTCATTGAGTTTAAACAGTACAGCAAAATGGTACTTAGAGAGTGACTCAAACATGACTTAGACCTTGTTTGTGAAAAACTGTTCATTTCTGTATTACATGATTGCAACTTGCTGAAATGTGTCAACAGTGTTCCTATCATCCTGATTAAGCAGTACAGCAGAAATGGACTATCAGAGTGCATCAAACATGATTTAGACCTTGTTTGTGAAAAACTGTTTATTTCTGTATTACATGATTGCAACTTGCTGAAAAGTGTCAACAATGTTTCTATCATCGAGTTTAAACAGTACAGCAAAAATTGAAAATACATAGTGCATCAAACATGATTTAGACCTTGTTTGTGAAAAATTGTTTTTTTTCTGTATTTCATGATTGCAACTTGCTGAAAAGTGTCAACAATGTTCCTTTCATCGAGCTTAAACAGTACAGCAAAATGGTTCTTACAGAGTGACTCAAACATGACTTAGACCTTGTTTTTGAAAAACTGTTTATTTCTGTATTACAACTTGCTGAAAAGTGTCAACAGTGTTTCTATCATCCTGATTAAGCTGTACAGCAAAATTGTACTTACATGACTTAGACCTTGTTTGTGAAAAACTGTTTATTTCTGTATTTCATGATTGCAACTTGCTGAAAAGTGTCAACAATGTTCCTTTCATTCAGTTTAAACAGTACAGCAAAATGGTACTTACAGAGTGCATCAAACATTATTTAGACCTTGTTTGTGAAAAACTGTTTATTTCTGTATTACATGATTGCAACTTGCTGAAAAGTGTCAACAATGTTCCTTTCATTGAGTTTAAACAGTACAGCAAAATGGTACTTAGAGAGTGACTCAAACATGACTTAGACCTTGTTTGTGAAAAACTGTTCATTTCTGTATTACATGATTGCAACTTGCTGAAATGTGTCAACAGTGTTCCTATCATCCTGATTAAGCAGTACAGCAGAAATGGACTATCAGAGTGCATCAAACATGATTTAGACCTTGTTTGTGAAAAACTGTTTATTTCTGTATTACATGATTGCAACTTGCTGAAAAGTGTCAACAATGTTTCTATCATCGAGTTTAAACAGTACAGCAAAAATTGAAAATACATAGTGCATCAAACATGATTTAGACCTTGTTTGTGAAAAATTGTTTTTTTTCTGTATTTCATGATTGCAACTTGCTGAAAAGTGTCAACAATGTTCCTTTCATCGAGCTTAAACAGTACAGCAAAATGGTTCTTACAGAGTGACTCAAACATGACTTAGACCTTGTTTTTGAAAAACTGTTTATTTCTGTATTACAACTTGCTGAAAAGTGTCAACAGTGTTTCTATCATCCTGATTAAGCTGTACAGCAAAATTGTACTTACATGACTTAGACCTTGTTTGTGAAAAACTGTTTATTTCTGTATTTCATGATTGCAACTTGCTGAAAAGTGTCAACAATGTTCCTTTCATTGAGTTTAAACAGTACAGCAAAATGGTACTTAGAGAGTGACTCAAACATGACTTAGACCTTGTTTTTGAAAAACTGTTTATTTCTGTATTACATGATTGCAACTTGCTGAAAAGTGTCAACAATGTTTCTATCATCGAGTTTAAACAGTACAGCAAAATGGTACTTAGAGAGTGACTCAAACATGACTTAGACCTTGTTTTTGAAAAACTGTTTATTTCTGTATTACATGATTGCAACTTGCTGAAAAGTGTCAACAATGTTCCTTTCATCGAGTTTAAAAGGTACAGCAAAAATGGAACTTACAGAGTGCATCAAACATGATTTAGACCTTGTTTGTGAAAAATTGTTTTTTTCTGTATTTCATGATTGCAACTTGCTGAAAAGTGTCAACAATGTTCCTTTCATCGAGCTTAAACAGTACAACAAAATGGTTCTTACAGAGTGACTCAAACATGATTTAGACCTTGTTTTTGAAAAACTGTTTATTTCTGTATTACAACTTGCTGAAAAGTGTCAACAGTGTTTCTATCATCCTGATTAAGCTGTACAGCAAAATTGTACTTACATGACTTAGACCTTGTTTGTGAAAAACGGTTTATTTCTGTATTTCATGATTGCAACTTGCTGAAAAGTGTCAACAATGTTCCTTTCATTGAGTTTAAACAGTACAGCAAAATGGTACTTAGAGAGTGACTCAAACATGACTTAGACCTTGTTTTTGAAAAACTGTTTATTTCTGTATTACATGATTGCAACTTGCTGAAAAGTGTCAACAATGTTTCTATCATCGAGTATAAACAGTATATCAAAAATTGAAAATACATAGTGCATCAAACATGATTTAGACCTTGTTTGTGAGAAACTCTTTATTTCTGTATTTCATGATTGCAACTTGCTGAAAATTGTCAACAATGTTCCTTTCATTGAGTTTAAACAGTACAGCAAAATGGTACTTAGAGAGTGACTCAAACATGACTTAGACCTTGTTTTTGAAAAACTGTTTATTTCTGTATTACATGATTGCAACTTGCTGAAAAGTGTCAACAATGTTCCTTTCATCGAGTTTACACAGTACAGCAAAAATGGAACTTACAGAGTGCATCAAACATGATTTAGACCTTGTTTGTGAAAAATTGTTTTTTTCTGTATTTCATGATTGCAACTTGCTGAAAAGTGTCAACAATGTTCCTTTCATTGAGTTTAAACAGTACAGCAAAATGGTACTTAGAGAGTGACTCAAACATGACTTAGACCTTGTTTGTGAAAAACTGTTCATTTCTGTATTACATGATTGCAACTTGCTGAAATGTGTCAACAGTGTTCCTATCATCCTGATTAAGCAGTACAGCAGAAATGGACTATCAGAGTGCATCAAACATGATTTAGACCTTGTTTGTGAAAAACTGTTTATTTCTGTATTACATGATTGCAACTTGCTGAAAAGTGTCAACAATGTTTCTATCATCGAGTTTAAACAGTACAGCAAAAATTGAAAATACATAGTGCATCAAACATGATTTAGACCTTGTTTGTGAAAAATTGTTTTTTTTCTGTATTTCATGATTGCAACTTGCTGAAAAGTGTCAACAATGTTCCTTTCATCGAGCTTAAACAGTACAGCAAAATGGTTCTTACAGAGTGACTCAAACATGACTTAGACCTTGTTTTTGAAAAACTGTTTATTTCTGTATTACAACTTGCTGAAAAGTGTCAACAGTGTTTCTATCATCCTGATTAAGCTGTACAGCAAAATTGTACTTACATGACTTAGACCTTGTTTGTGAAAAACTGTTTATTTCTGTATTTCATGATTGCAACTTGCTGAAAAGTGTCAACAATGTTCCTTTCATTGAGTTTAAACAGTACAGCAAAATGGTACTTAGAGAGTGACTCAAACATGACTTAGACCTTGTTTTTGAAAAACTGTTTATTTCTGTATTACATGATTGCAACTTGCTGAAAAGTGTCAACAATGTTTCTATCATCGAGTTTAAACAGTACAGCAAAATGGTACTTAGAGAGTGACTCAAACATGACTTAGACCTTGTTTTTGAAAAACTGTTTATTTCTGTATTACATGATTGCAACTTGCTGAAAAGTGTCAACAATGTTCCTTTCATCGAGTTTAAAAGGTACAGCAAAAATGGAACTTACAGAGTGCATCAAACATGATTTAGACCTTGTTTGTGAAAAATTGTTTTTTTCTGTATTTCATGATTGCAACTTGCTGAAAAGTGTCAACAATGTTCCTTTCATCGAGCTTAAACAGTACAACAAAATGGTTCTTACAGAGTGACTCAAACATGATTTAGACCTTGTTTTTGAAAAACTGTTTATTTCTGTATTACAACTTGCTGAAAAGTGTCAACAGTGTTTCTATCATCCTGATTAAGCTGTACAGCAAAATTGTACTTACATGACTTAGACCTTGTTTGTGAAAAACGGTTTATTTCTGTATTTCATGATTGCAACTTGCTGAAAAGTGTCAACAATGTTCCTTTCATTGAGTTTAAACAGTACAGCAAAATGGTACTTAGAGAGTGACTCAAACATGACTTAGACCTTGTTTTTGAAAAACTGTTTATTTCTGTATTACATGATTGCAACTTGCTGAAAAGTGTCAACAATGTTTCTATCATCGAGTATAAACAGTATATCAAAAATTGAAAATACATAGTGCATCAAACATGATTTAGACCTTGTTTGTGAGAAACTCTTTATTTCTGTATTTCATGATTGCAACTTGCTGAAAATTGTCAACAATGTTCCTTTCATTGAGTTTAAACAGTACAGCAAAATGGTACTTAGAGAGTGACTCAAACATGACTTAGACCTTGTTTTTGAAAAACTGTTTATTTCTGTATTACATGATTGCAACTTGCTGAAAAGTGTCAACAATGTTCCTTTCATCGAGTTTACACAGTACAGCAAAAATGGAACTTACAGAGTGCATCAAACATGATTTAGACCTTGTTTGTGAAAAATTGTTTTTTTCTGTATTTCATGATTGCAACTTGCTGAAAAGTGTCAACAATGTTCCTTTCATTGAGTTTAAACAGTACAGCAAAATGGTACTTAGAGAGTGACTCAAACATGACTTAGACCTTGTTTGTGAAAAACTGTTCATTTCTGTATTACATGATTGCAACTTGCTGAAATGTGTCAACAGTGTTCCTATCATCCTGATTAAGCAGTACAGCAGAAATGGACTATCAGAGTGCATCAAACATGATTTAGACCTTGTTTGTGAAAAACTGTTTATTTCTGTATTACATGATTGCAACTTGCTGAAAAGTGTCAACAATGTTTCTATCATCGAGTTTAAACAGTACAGCAAAAATTGAAAATACATAGTGCATCAAACATGATTTAGACCTTGTTTGTGAAAAATTGTTTTTTTTCTGTATTTCATGATTGCAACTTGCTGAAAAGTGTCAACAATGTTCCTTTCATCGAGCTTAAACAGTACAGCAAAATGGTTCTTACAGAGTGACTCAAACATGACTTAGACCTTGTTTTTGAAAAACTGTTTATTTCTGTATTACAACTTGCTGAAAAGTGTCAACAGTGTTTCTATCATCCTGATTAAGCTGTACAGCAAAATTGTACTTACATGACTTAGACCTTGTTTGTGAAAAACTGTTTATTTCTGTATTTCATGATTGCAACTTGCTGAAAAGTGTCAACAATGTTCCTTTCATTGAGTTTAAACAGTACAGCAAAATGGTACTTAGAGAGTGACTCAAACTTGACTTAGACCTTGTTTTTGAAAAACTGTTTATTTCTGTATTACATGATTGCAACTTGCTGAAAAGTGTCAACAATGTTTCTATCATCGAGTATAAACAGTATATCAAAAATTGAAAATACATAGTGCATCAAACATGATTTAGACCTTGTTTGTGAGAAACTCTTTATTTCTGTATTTCATGATTGCAACTTGCTGAAAATTGTCAACAATGTTCCTTTCATTGAGTTTAAACAGTACAGCAAAATGGTACTTAGAGAGTGACTCAAACATGACTTAGACCTTGTTTTTGAAAAACTGTTTATTTCTGTATTACAACTTGCTGAAAAGTGTCAACAGTGTTTCTATCATCCTGATTAAGCTGTACAGCAAAATTGTACTTACATGACTTAGACCTTGTTTGTGAAAAACTGTTTATTTCTGTATTACATGATTGCAACTTGCAGAAAAGTGTCAACAATGTTCCTTTCATTGAGTTTAAACAGTACAGCAAAATGGTACTTACAGAGTGCATCAAACATTATTTAGACCTTGTTTGTGAAAAACTGTTTATTTCTGTATTACATGATTGCAACTTGCTGAAAAGTGTCAACAATGTGCCTTTCATTGAGTTTAAACAGTACAGCAAAATGGTACTTAGAGAGTGACTCAAACATGACTTAGACCTTGTTTTTGAAAAACTGTTCATTTCTGTATTACATGATTGCAACTTGCTGAAATGTGTCAACAGTGTTCCTATCATCCTGATTAAGCAGTACAGCAGAAATGGACTATCAGAGTGCATCAAACATGATTTAGACCTTGTTTGTGAAAAACTGTTTATTTCTGTATTACATGATTGCAACTTGCTGAAAAGTGTCAACAATGTTTCTATCATCGAGTTTAAACAGTACAGCAAAAATTGAAAATACATAGTGCATCAAACATGATTTAGACCTTGTTTGTGAAAAATTGTTTTTTTTCTGTATTTCATGATTGCAACTTGCTGAAAAGTGTCAACAATGTTCCTTTCATCGAGCTTAAACAGTACAGCAAAATGGTTCTTACAGAGTGACTCAAACATGACTTAGACCTTGTTTTTGAAAAACTGTTTATTTCTGTATTACAACTTGCTGAAAAGTGTCAACAGTGTTTCTATCATCCTGATTAAGCTGTACAGCAAAATTGTACTTACATGACTTAGACCTTGTTTGTGAAAAACTGTTTATTTCTGTATTTCATGATTGCAACTTGCTGAAAAGTGTCAACAATGTTCCTTTCATTGAGTTTAAACAGTACAGCAAAATGGTACTTAGAGAGTGACTCAAACATGACTTAGACCTTGTTTTTGAAAAACTGTTTATTTCTGTATTACATGATTGCAACTTGCTGAAAAGTGTCAACAATGTTTCTATCATCGAGTATAAACAGTATATCAAAAATTGAAAATACATAGTGCATCAAACATGATTTAGACCTTGTTTGTGAGAAACTCTTTATTTCTGTATTTCATGATTGCAACTTGCTGAAAATTGTCAACAATGTTCCTTTCATTGAGTTTAAACAGTACAGCAAAATGGTACTTAGAGAGTGACTCAAACATGACTTAGACCTTGTTTTTGAAATACTGTTTATTTCTGTATTACATGATTGCAACTTGCTGAAAAGTGTCAACAATGTTCCTTTCATCGAGTTTACACAGTACAGCAAAAATGGAACTTACAGAGTGCAACAAACATGATTTAGACCTTGTTTGTGAAAAATTGTTTTTTTCTGTATTACAACTTGCTGAAAAGTGTCAACAGTGTTTCTATCATCCTGATTAAGCTGTACAGCAAAATTGTACTTACATGACTTAGACCTTGTTTGTGAAAAACTGTTTATTTCTGTATTTCATCATTGCAACTTGCTGAAAAGTGTCAACAATGTTCCTTTCATTGAGTTTAAACAGTACAGCAAAATGGTAATTAGAGAGTGACTCAAACATGACTTAGACCTTGTTTTTGAAAAACTGTTTATTTCTGTATTACATGATTGCAACTTGCTGAAAAGTGTCAACAATGTTTCTATCATCGAGTTTAAACAGTACAGCAAAAATTGAAAATACATAGTGCATCAAACATGATTTAGACCTTGTTTGTGAGAAACTCTTTATTTCTGTATTTCATGATTGCAACTTGCTGAAAATTGTCAACAATGTTCCTTTCATTGAGTTTAAACAGTACAGCCAAATGGTACTTAGAGAGTGACTCAAACATGACTTAGACCTTGTTTTTGAAAAACTGTTTATTTCTGTATTACATGATTGCAACTTGCTGAAAAGTGTCAACAATGTTTCTATCATCGAGTTTAAACAGTACAGCAAAATGGTACTTAGAGAGTGACTCAAACATGACTTAGACCTTGTTTTTGAAAAACTGTTTATTTCTGTATTACATGATTGCATCTTGCTGAAAAGTGTCAACAATGTTCCTTTCATCGAGTTTAAACAGTACAGCAAAAATGGAACTTACAGAGTGCATCAAACATGATTTAGACCTTGTTTGTGAAAAATTGTTTTTTTCTGTATTTCATGATTGCAACTTGCTGAAAAGTGTCAACAATGTTCCTTTCATCGAGCTTAAACAGTACAGCAAAATGGTACTTACAGAGTGACTCAAACATGACTTAGACCTTGTTTTTGAAAAACTGTTTATTTCTGTATTACAACTTGCTGAAAAGTGTCAACAGTGTTTCTATCATCCTGATTAAGCTGTACAGCAAAATTGGACTTACATGACTTAGACCTTGTTTGTGAAAAACTGTTTATTTCTGTATTACATGATTGCAACTTGCTGAAAAGTGTCAACAATGTTTCTATCATCGAGTTTAAACAGTACAGCAAAATGGTACTTAGAGAGTGACTCAAACATGACTTAGACCTTGTTTTTGAAAAACTGTTTATTTCTGTATTACATGATTGCAACTTGCTGAAAAGTGTCAACAATGTTCCTTTCATCGAGTTTAAAAGGTACAGCAAAAATGGAACTTACAGAGTGCATCAAACATGATTTAGACCTTGTTTGTGAAAAATTGTTTTTTTCTGTATTTCATGATTGCAACTTGCTGAAAAGTGTCAACAATGTTCCTTTCATCGAGCTTAAACAGTACAACAAAATGGTTCTTACAGAGTGACTCAAACATGATTTAGACCTTGTTTTTGAAAAACTGTTTATTTCTGTATTACAACTTGCTGAAAAGTGTCAACAGTGTTTCTATCATCCTGATTAAGCTGTACAGCAAAATTGTACTTACATGACTTAGACCTTGTTTGTGAAAAACTGTTTATTTCTGTATTTCATGATTGCAACTTGCTGAAAAGTGTCAACAATGTTCCTTTCATTGAGTTTAAACAGTACAGCAAAATGGTACTTAGAGAGTGACTCAAACATGACTTAGACCTTGTTTTTGAAAAACTGTTTATTTCTGTATTACATGATTGCAACTTGCTGAAAAGTGTCAACAATGTTTCTATCATCGAGTATAAACAGTATATCAAAAATTGAAAATACATAGTGCATCAAACATGATTTAGACCTTGTTTGTGAGAAACTCTTTATTTCTGTATTTCATGATTGCAACTTGCTGAAAATTGTCAACAATGTTCCTTTCATTGAGTTTAAACAGTACAGCAAAATGGTACTTAGAGAGTGACTCAAACATGACTTAGACCTTGTTTTTGAAAAACTGTTTATTTCTGTATTACATGATTGCAACTTGCTGAAAAGTGTCAACAATGTTCCTTTCATCGAGTTTACACAGTACAGCAAAAATGGAACTTACAGAGTGCAACAAACATGATTTAGACCTTGTTTGTGAAAAATTGTTTTTTTCTGTATTACAACTTGCTGAAAAGTGTCAACAGTGTTTCTATCATCCTGATTAAGCTGTACAGCAAAATTGTACTTACATGACTTAGACCTTGTTTGTGAAAAACTGTTTATTTCTGTATTACATGATTGCAACTTGCTGAAAAGTGTCAACAATGTTTCTATCATCGAGTTTAAACAGTACAGCAAAATGGTACTTAGAGAGTGACTCAAACATGACTTAGACCTTGTTTTTGAAAAACTGTTTATTTCTTTATTACATGATTGCAACTTGCTGAAAAGTGTCAACAATGTTCCTTTCATCGAGTTTAAAAGGTACAGCAAAAATGGAACTTACAGAGTGCATCAAACATGATTTAGACCTTGTTTGTGAAAAATTGTTTTTTTCTGTATTTCATGATTGCAACTTGCTGAAAAGTGTCAACAATGTTCCTTTCATCGAGCTTAAACAGTACAACAAAATGGTTCTTACAGAGTGACTCAAACATGATTTAGACCTTGTTTTTGAAAAACTGTTTATTTCTGTATTACAACTTGCTGAAAAGTGTCAACAGTGTTTCTATCATCCTGATTAAGCTGTACAGCAAAATTGTACTTACATGACTTAGACCTTGTTTGTGAAAAACTGTTTATTTCTGTATTTCATGATTGCAACTTGCTGAAAAGTGTCAACAATGTTCCTTTCATTGAGTTTAAACAGTACAGCAAAATGGTACTTAGAGAGTGACTCAAACATGACTTAGACCTTGTTTTTGAAAAACTGTTTATTTCTGTATTACATGATTGCAACTTGCTGAAAAGTGTCAACAATGTTTCTATCATCGAGTATAAACAGTATATCAAAAATTGAAAATACATAGTGCATCAAACATGATTTAGACCTTGTTTGTGAGAAACTCTTTATTTCTGTATTTCATGATTGCAACTTGCTGAAAATTGTCAACAATGTTCCTTTCATTGAGTTTAAACAGTACAGCAAAATGGTACTTAGAGAGTGACTCAAACATGACTTAGACCTTGTTTTTGAAAAACTGTTTATTTCTGTATTACATGATTGCAACTTGCTGAAAAGTGTCAACAATGTTCCTTTCATCGAGTTTACACAGTACAGCAAAAATGGAACTTACAGAGTGCATCAAACATGATTTAGACCTTGTTTGTGAAAAATTGTTTTTTTCTGTATTTCATGATTGCAACTTGCTGAAAAGTGTCAACAATGTTCCTTTCATCGAGCTTAAACAGTACAGCAAAATGGTTCTTACAGAGTGACTCAAACATGACTTAGACCTTGTTTTTGAAAAACTGTTTATTTCTGTATTACAACTTGCTGAAAAGTGTCAACAGTGTTTCTATCATCCTGATTAAGCTGTACAGCAAAATTGTACTTACATGACTTAGACCTTGTTTGTGAAAAACTGTTTATTTCTGTATTACATGATTGCAACTTGCAGAAAAGTGTCAACAATGTTCCTTTCATTGAGTTTAAACAGTACAGCAAGATGGTACTTACAGAGTGCATCAAACATTATTTAGACCTTGTTTGTGAAAAACTGTTTATTTCTGTATTACATGATTGCAACTTGCTGAAAAGTGTCAACAATGTTCCTTTCATCGAGTTTAAACAGTACAGCAAAAATGGAACTTACAGAGTGCATCAAACATGATTTAGACCTTGTTTGTGAAAAATTGTTTTTTTCTGTATTTCATGATTGCAACTTGCTGAAAAGTGTCAACAATGTTCCTTTCATCGAGCTTAAACAGTACAGCAAAATGGTTCTTACAGAGTGACTCAAACATGACTTAGACCTTGTTTTTGAAAAACTGTTTATTTCTGTATTACAACTTGCTGAAAAGTGTCAACAGTGTTTCTATCATTCTGATTAAGCTGTACAGCAAAATTATACTTACATGACTTAGAACTTGTTTGTGAAAAACTGTTTATTTCTGTATTTCATGATTGCAACTTGCTGAAAAGTGTCAACAATGTTCCTTTCATTGAGTTTAAACAGTACAGCAAAAATTGAACTTACAGAGTGCATCAAACATGATTTAGACCTTGTTTGTGAGAAACTCTTTATTTCTGTATTTCATGATTGCAACTTGCTGAAAAGTGTCAACAATGTTCCTTTCATCGAGTTTAAACAGTACAGCAAAATGGTACTTACAGAGTGCATCAAACATTATTTAGACCTTGTTTGTGAAAAACTGTTTATTTCTGTATTACATGATTGCAACTTGCTGAAAAGTGTCAACAATGTTCCTTTCATTGAGTTTAAACAGTACAGCAAAATGGTACTTAGAGAGTGACTCAAACATGACTTAGACCTTGTTTGTGAAAAACTGTTTATTTCTGTATTACATGATTGCAACTTGCTGAAAAGTGTCAACAATGTTCCTTTCATCGAGTTTACACAGTACAGCAAAAATGGAACTTACAGAGTGCATCAAACATGATTTAGACCTTGTTTGTGAAAAAATGTTTTTTTCTGTATTACAACTTGCTGAAAAGTGTCAACAGTGTTTCTATCATCCTGATTAAGCTGTACAGCAAAATTGTACTTACATGACTTAGACCTTGTTTGTGAAAAACTGTTTATTTCTGTATTACATGATTGCAACTTGCTGAAAAGTGTCAACAATGTTTCTATCATCGAGTTTAAACAGTACAGCAAAATGGTACTTACATGACTTAGACCTTGTTTGTGAAAAACTGTTTATTTCTGTATTTCATCATTGCAACTTGCTGAAAAGTGTCAACAATGTTCCTTTCATTGAGTTTAAACAGTACAGCAAAATGGTAATTAGAGAGTGACTCAAACATGACTTAGACCTTGTTTGTGAAAAACTGTTTATTTCTGTATTACATGATTGCAACTTGCTGAAAAGTGTCAACAATGTTTCTATCATCGAGTTTAAACAGTACAGCAAAAATTGAAAATACATAGTACATCAAACATGATTTAGACCTTGTTTGTGAGAAACTCTTTATTTCTGTATTTCATGATTGCAACTTGCTGAAAATTGTCAACAATGTTCCTTTCATTGAGTTTAAACAGTACAGCCAAATGGTACTTAGAGAGTGACTCAAACATGACTTAGACCTTGTTTTTGAAAAACTGTTTATTTCTGTATTACATGATTGCAACTTGCTGAAAAGTGTCAACAATGTTTCTATCATCGAGTTTAAACAGTACAGCAAAATGGTACTTAGAGAGTGACTCAAACATGACTTAGACCTTGTTTTTGAAAAACTGTTTATTTCTGTATTACATGATTGCATCTTGCTGAAAAGTGTCAACAATGTTCCTTTCATCGAGTTTAAACAGTACAGCAAAAATGGAACTTACAGAGTGCATCAAACATGATTTAGACCTTGTTTGTGAAAAATTGTTTTTTTCTGTATTTCATGATTGCAACTTGCTGAAAAGTGTCAACAATGTTCCTTTCATCGAGCTTAAACAGTACAGCAAAATGGTACTTACAGAGTGACTCAAACATGACTTAGACCTTGTTTTTGAAAAACTGTTTATTTCTGTATTACAACTTGCTGAAAAGTGTCAACAGTGTTTCTATCATCCTGATTAAGCTGTACAGCAAAATTGTACTTACATGACTTAGACCTTGTTTGTGAAAAACTGTTTATTTCTGTATTACATGATTGCAACTTGCTGAAAAGTGTCAACAATGTTCCTTTCATCGAGTTTACACAGTACAGCAAAAATGGAACTTACAGAGTGCATCAAACATGATTTAGACCTTGTTTGTGAAAAATTGTTTTTTTCTGTATTTCATGATTGCAACTTGCTGAAAAGTGTCAACAATGTTCCTTTCATCGAGCTTAAACAGTACAGCAAAATGGTTCTTACAGAGTGACTCAAACATGACTTAGACCTTGTTTTTGAAAAACTGTTTATTTCTGTATTACAACTTGCTGAAAAGTGTCAACAGTGTTTCTATCATCCTGATTAAGCTGTACAGCAAAATTGTACTTACATGACTTAGACCTTGTTTGTGAAAAACTGTTTATTTCTGTATTACATGATTGCAACTTGCAGAAAAGTGTCAACAATGTTCCTTTCATTGAGTTTAAACAGTACAGCAAAATGGTACTTACAGAGTGCATCAAACATTATTTAGACCTTGTTTGTGAAAAACTGTTTATTTCTGTATTACATGATTGCAACTTGCTGAAAAGTGTCAACAATGTTCCTTTCATTGAGTTTAAACAGTACAGCAAAATGGTACTTAGAGAGTGACTCAAACATGACTTAGACCTTGTTTGTGAAAAACTGTTCATTTCTGTATTACATGATTGCAACTTGCTGAAAAGTGTCAACAGTGTTCCTATCATCCTGATTAAGCAGTACAGCAGAAATGGACTATCAGAGTGCATCAAACATGATTTAGACCTTGTTTGTGAAAAACTGTTTATTTCTGTATTACATGATTGCAACTTGCTGAAAAGTGTCAACAATGTTTCTATCATCGAGTTTAAACAGTACAGCAAAAATTGAAAATACATAGTGCATCAAACATGATTTAGACCTTGTTTGTGAGAAACTCTTTATTTCTGTATTTCATGATTGCAACTTGCTGAAAATTGCCAACAATGTTCCTTTCATTGAGTTTAAACAGTACAGCCAAATGGTACTTAAGAGAGTGACTCAAACATGACTTAGACCTTGTTTTTGAAAAACTGTTTATTTCTGTATTTCATGATTGCAACTTGCTGAAAAGTGTCAACAATGTTCCTTTCATCGAGCTTAAACAGTACAGCAAAATGGTTCTTACAGAGTGACTCAAACATGACTTAGACCTTGTTTTTGAAAAACTGTTTATTTCTGTATTACAACTTGCTGAAAAGTGTCAACAGTGTTTCTATCATCCTGATTAAGCTGTACAGCAAAATTGTACTTACATGACTTAGACCTTGTTTGTGAAAAACTGTTTATTTCTGTATTACATGATTGCAACTTGCAGAAAAGTGTCAACAATGTTCCTTTCATTGAGTTTAAACAGTACAGCAAAATGGTACTTACAGAGTGCATCAAACATTATTTAGACCTTGTTTGTGAAAAACTGTTTATTTCTGTATTACATGATTGCAACTTGCTGAAAAGTGTCAACAATGTTCCTTTCATTGAGTTTAAACAGTACAGCAAAATGGTACTTAGAGAGTGACTCAAACATGACTTAGACCTTGTTTGTGAAAAACTGTTCATTTCTGTATTACATGATTGCAACTTGCTGAAAAGTGTCAACAGTGTTCCTATCATCCTGATTAAGCAGTACAGCAGAAATGGACTATCAGAGTGCATCAAACATGATTTAGACCTTGTTTGTGAAAAACTGTTTATTTCTGTATTACATGATTGCAACTTGCTGAAAAGTGTCAACAATGTTTCTATCATCGAGTTTAAACAGTACAGCAAAAATTGAAAATACATAGTGCATCAAACATGATTTAGACCTTGTTTGTGAGAAACTCTTTATTTCTGTATTTCATGATTGCAACTTGCTGAAAATTGTCAACAATGTTCCTTTCATTGAGTTTAAACAGTACAGCCAAATGGTACTTAAGAGAGTGACTCAAACATGACTTAGACCTTGTTTTTGAAAAACTGTTTATTTCTGTATTACATGATTGCAACTTGCTGAAAAGTGTCAACAATGTTCCTTTCATCGAGTTTAAACAGTACAGCAAAAATGGAACTTACAGAGTGCATCAAACATGATTTAGACCTTGTTTGTGAAAAATTGTTTTTTTTCTGTATTTCATGATTGCAACTTGCTGAAAAGTGTCAACAATGTTCCTTTCATCGAGCTTAAACAGTACAGCAAAATGGTTCTTACAGAGTGACTCAAACATGACTTAGACCTTGTTTTTGAAAAACTGTTTATTTCTGTATTACAACTTGCTGAAAAGTGTCAACAGTGTTTCTATCATCCTGATTAAGCTGTACAGCAAAATTGTACTTACATGACTTAGACCTTGTTTGTGAAAAACTGTTTATTTCTGTATTTCATGATTGCAACTTGCTGAAAAGTGTCAACAATGTTCCTTTCATTGAGTTTAAACAGTACAGCAAAATGGTACTTAGAGAGTGACTCAAACATGACTTAGACCTTGTTTTTGAAAAACTGTTTATTTCTGTATTACATAATTGCAACTTGCTGAAAAGTGTCAACAATGTTTCTATCATCGAGTTTAAACAGTACAGCAAAATGGTACTTAGAGAGTGACTCAAACATGACTTAGACCTTGTTTTTGAAAAACTGTTTATTTCTGTATTACATGATTGCATCTTGCTGAAAAGTGTCAACAATGTTCCTTTCATCGAGTTTAAACAGTACAGCAAAAATGGAACTTACAGAGTGCATCAAACATGATTTAGACCTTGTTTGTGAAAAAAAATTTTTTCTGTATTTCATGATTGCAACTTGCTGAAAAGTGTCAACAATGTTCCTTTCATCGAGCTTAAACAGTACAGCAAAATGGTTCTTACAGAGTGACTCAAACATGATTTAGACCTTGTTTTTGAAAAACTGTTTTTTTCTGTATTTCATGATTGCAACTTGCTGAAAAGTGTCAACAATGTTCCTTTCATCGAGCTTAAACAGTACAACAAAATGGTTCTTACAGAGTGACTCAAACATGATTTAGACCTTGTTTTTGAAAAACTGTTTATTTCTGTATTACAACTTGCTGAAAAGTGTCAACAGTGTTTCTATCATCCTGATTAAGCTGTACAGCAAAATTGTACTTACATGACTTAGACCTTGTTTGTGAAAAACTGTTTATTTCTGTATTACATGATTGCAACTTGCAGAAAAGTGTCAACAATGTTCCTTTCATTGAGTTTAAACAGTACAGCAAAATGGTACTTAGAGAGTGACTCAAACATGACTTAGACCTTGTTTTTGAAAAACTGTTTATTTCTGTATTACATGATTGCAACTTGCTGAAAAGTGTCAACAATGTTTCTATCATCGAGTATAAACAGTATATCAAAAATTGAAAATACATAGTGCATCAAACATGATTTAGACCTTGTTTGTGAGAAACTCTTTATTTCTGTATTTCATGATTGCAACTTGCTGAAAATTGTCAACAATGTTCCTTTCATTGAGTTTAAACAGTACAGCAAAATGGTACTTAGAGAGTGACTCAAACATGACTTAGACCTTGTTTTTGAAAAACTGTTTATTTCTGTATTACATGATTGCAACTTGCTGAAAAGTGTCAACAATGTTCCTTTCATCGAGTTTACACAGTACAGCAAAAATGGAACTTACAGAGTGCAACAAACATGATTTAGACCTTGTTTGTGAAAAATTGTTTTTTTCTGTATTACAACTTGCTGAAAAGTGTCAACAGTGTTTCTATCATCCTGATTAAGCTGTACAGCAAAATTGTACTTACATGACTTAGACCTTGTTTGTGAAAAACTGTTTATTTCTGTATTTCATGATTGCAACTTGCTGAAAAGTGTCAACAATGTTCCTTTCATTGAGTTTAAACAGTACAGCAAAATGGTACTTAGAGAGTGACTCAAACATGACTTAGACCTTGTTTTTGAAAAACTGTTTATTTCTGTATTACATGATTGCAACTTGCTGAAAAGTGTCAACAATGTTTCTATCATCGAGTATAAACAGTATATCAAAAATTGAAAATACATAGTGCATCAAACATGATTTAGACCTTGTTTGTGAGAAACTCTTTATTTCTGTATTTCATGATTGCAACTTGCTGAAAATTGTCAACAATGTTCCTTTCATTGAGTTTAAACAGTACAGCAAAATGATACTTAGAGAGTGACTCAAACATGACTTAGACCTTGTTTTTGAAAAACTGTTTATTTCTGTATTACATGATTGCAACTTGCTGAAAAGTGTCAACAATGTTCCTTTCATCGAGTTTACACAGTACAGCAAAAATGGAACTTACAGAGTGCATCAAACATGATTTAGACCTTGTTTGTGAAAAATTGTTTTTTTCTGTATTTCATGATTGCAACTTGCTGAAAAGTGTCAACAATGTTCCTTTCATCGAGCTTAAACAGTACAGCAAAATGGTTCTTACAGAGTGACTCAAACATGACTTAGACCTTGTTTTTGAAAAACTGTTTATTTCTGTATTACAACTTGCTGAAAAGTGTCAACAGTGTTTCTATCATCCTGATTAAGCTGTACAGCAAAATTGTACTTACATGACTTAGACCTTGTTTGTGAAAAACTGTTTATTTCTGTATTACATGATTGCAACTTGCTGAAAAGTGTCAACAATGTTCCTTTCATCGAGTTTACACAGTACAGCAAAAATGGAACTTACAGAGTGCATCAAACATGATTTAGACCTTGTTTGTGAAAAATTGTTTTTTTCTGTATTTCATGATTGCAACTTGCTGAAAAGTGTCAACAATGTTCCTTTCATCGAGCTTAAACAGTACAGCAAAATGGTTCTTACAGAGTGACTCAAACATGACTTAGACCTTGTTTTTGAAAAACTGTTTATTTCTGTATTACAACTTGCTGAAAAGTGTCAACAGTGTTTCTATCATCCTGATTAAGCTGTACAGCAAAATTGTACTTACATGACTTAGACCTTGTTTGTGAAAAACTGTTTATTTCTGTATTACATGATTGCAACTTGCAGAAAAGTGTCAACAATGTTCCTTTCATTGAGTTTAAACAGTACAGCAAAATGGTACTTACAGAGTGCATCAAACATTATTTAGACCTTGTTTGTGAAAAACTGTTTATTTCTGTATTACATGATTGCAACTTGCTGAAAAGTGTCAACAATGTTCCTTTCATTGAGTTTAAACAGTACAGCAAAATGGTACTTAGAGAGTGACTCAAACATGACTTAGACCTTGTTTGTGAAAAACTGTTCATTTCTGTATTACATGATTGCAACTTGCTGAAAAGTGTCAACAGTGTTCCTATCATCCTGATTAAGCAGTACAGCAGAAATGGACTATCAGAGTGCATCAAACATGATTTAGACCTTGTTTGTGAAAAACTGTTTATTTCTGTATTACATGATTGCAACTTGCTGAAAAGTGTCAACAATGTTTCTATCATCGAGTTTAAAAAGTACAGCAAAAATTGAAAATACATAGTGCATCAAACATGATTTAGACCTTGTTTGTGAGAAACTCTTTATTTCTGTATTTCATGATTGCAACTTGCTGAAAATTGTCAACAATGTTCCTTTCATTGAGTTTAAACAGTACAGCCAAATGGTACTTAAGAGAGTGACTCAAACATGACTTAGACCTTGTTTTTGAAAAACTGTTTATTTCTGTATTACATGATTGCAACTTGCTGAAAAGTGTCAACAATGTTCCTTTCATCGAGTTTAAACAGTACAGCAAAAATGGAACTTACAGAGTGCATCAAACATGATTTAGACCTTGTTTGTGAAAAATTGTTTTTTTTCTGTATTTCATGATTGCAACTTGCTGAAAAGTGTCAACAATGTTCCTTTCATCGAGCTTAAACAGTACAGCAAAATGGTTCTTACAGAGTGACTCAAACATGACTTAGACCTTGTTTTTGAAAAACTGTTTATTTCTGTATTACAACTTGCTGAAAAGTGTCAACAGTGTTTCTATCATCCTGATTAAGCTGTACAGCAAAATTGTACTTACATGACTTAGACCTTGTTTGTGAAAAACTGTTTATTTCTGTATTTCATGATTGCAACTTGCTGAAAAGTGTCAACAATGTTCCTTTCATTGAGTTTAAACAGTACAGCAAAATGGTACTTAGAGAGTGACTCAAACATGACTTAGACCGTGTTTTTGAAAAACTGTTTATTTCTGTATTACATGATTGCAACTTGCTGAAAAGTGTCAACAATGTTTCTATCATCGAGTTTAAACAGTACAGCAAAATGGTACTTAGAGAGTGACTCAAACATGACTTAGACCTTGTTTTTGAAAAACTGTTTATTTCTGTATTACATGATTGCATCTTGCTGAAAAGTGTCAACAGTGTTCCTTTCATCGAGTTTAAACAGTACAGCAAAAATGGAACTTACAGAGTGCATCAAACATGATTTAGACCTTGTTTGTGAATTTTTTTTTTTTCTGTATTTCATGATTGCAACTTGCTGAAAAGTGTCAACAATGTTCCTTTCATCGAGCTTAAACAGTACAGCAAAATGGTTCTTACAGAGTGACTCAAACATGATTTAGACCTTGTTTTTGAAAAACTGTTTTTTTCTGTATTTCATGATTGCAACTTGCTGAAAAGTGTCAACAATGTTCCTTTCATCGAGCTTAAACAGTACAACAAAATGGTTCTTACAGAGTGACTCAAACATGATTTAGACCTTGTTTTTGAAAAACTGTTTATTTCTGTATTACAACTTGCTGAAAAGTGTCAACAGTGTTTCTATCATCCTGATTAAGCTGTACAGCAAAATTGTACTTACATGACTTAGACCTTGTTTGTGAAAAACTGTTTATTTCTGTATTTCATGATTGCAACTTGCTGAAAAGTGTCAACAATGTTCCTTTCATTGAGTTTAAACAGTACAGCAAAATGGTACTTAGAGAGTGACTCAAACATGACTTAGACCTTGTTTTTGAAAAACTGTTTATTTCTGTATTACATGATTGCAACTTGCTGAAAAGTGTCAACAATGTTTCTATCATCGAGTATAAACAGTATATCAAAAATTGAAAATACATAGTGCATCAAACATGATTTAGACCTTGTTTGTGAGAAACTCTTTATTTCTGTATTACATGATTGCAACTTGCTGAAAAGTGTCAACAATGTTCCTTTCATCGAGTTTACACAGTACAGCAAAAATGGAACTTACAGAGTGCAACAAACATGATTTAGACCTTGTTTGTGAAAAATTGTTTTTTTCTGTATTACAACTTGCTGAAAAGTGTCAACAGTGTTTCTATCATCCTGATTAAGCTGTACAGCAAAATTGTACTTACATGACTTAGACCTTGTTTGTGAAAAACTGTTTATTTCTGTATTTCATGATTGCAACTTGCTGAAAAGTGTCAACAATGTTCCTTTCATTGAGTTTAAACAGTACAGCAAAATGGTACTTAGAGAGTGACTCAAACATGACTTAGACCTTGTTTTTGAAAAACTGTTTATTTCTGTATTACATGATTGCAACTTGCTGAAAAGTGTCAACAATGTTTCTATCATCGAGTATAAACAGTATATCAAAAATTGAAAATACATAGTGCATCAAACATGATTTAGACCTTGTTTGTGAGAAACTCTTTATTTCTGTATTTCATGATTGCAACTTGCTGAAAATTGTCAACAATGTTCCTTTCATTGAGTTTAAACAGTACAGCAAAATGGTACTTAGAGAGTGACTCAAACATGACTTAGACCTTGTTTTTGAAAAACTGTTTATTTCTGTATTACATGATTGCAACTTGCTGAAAAGTGTCAACAATGTTCCTTTCATCGAGTTTACACAGTACAGCAAAAATGGAACTTACAGAGTGCATCAAACATGATTTAGACCTTGTTTGTGAAAAATTGTTTTTTTCTGTATTTCATGATTGCAACTTGCTGAAAAGTGTCAACAATGTTCCTTTCATCGAGCTTAAACAGTACAGCAAAATGGTTCTTACAGAGTGACTCAAACATGACTTAGACCTTGTTTTTGAAAAACTGTTTATTTCTGTATTACAACTTGCTGAAAAGTGTGTCAACAGTGTTTCTATCATCCTGATTAAGCTGTACAGCAAAATTGTACTTACATGACTTAGACCTTGTTTGTGAAAAACTGTTTATTTCTGTATTACATGATTGCAACTTGCAGAAAAGTGTCAACAATGTTCCTTTCATTGAGTTTAAACAGTACAGCAAAATGGTACTTACAGAGTGCATCAAACATTATTTAGACCTTGTTTGTGAAAAACTGTTTATTTCTGTATTACATGATTGCAACTTGCTGAAAAGTGTCAACAATGTTCCTTTCATCGAGTTTAAACAGTACAGCAAAAATGGAACTTACAGAGTGCATCAAACATGATTTAGACCTTGTTTGTGAAAAATTGTTTTTTTCTGTATTTCATGATTGCAACTTGCTGAAAAGTGTCAACAATGTTCCTTTCATCGAGCTTAAACAGTACAGCAAAATGGTTCTTACAGAGTGACTCAAACATGACTTAGACCTTGTTTTTGAAAAACTGTTTATTTCTGTATTACAACTTGCTGAAAAGTGTCAACAGTGTTTCTATCATTCTGATTAAGCTGTACAGCAAAATTATACTTACATGACTTAGACCTTGTTTGTGAAAAACTGTTTATTTCTGTATTTCATGATTGCAACTTGCTGAAAAGTGTCAACAATGTTCCTTTCATTGAGTTTAAACAGTACAGCAAAAATTGAACTTACAGAGTGCATCAAACATGATTTAGACCTTGTTTGTGAGAAACTCTTTATTTCTGTATTTCATGATTGCAACTTGCTGAAAAGTGTCAACAATGTTCCTTTCATCGAGTTTAAACAGTACAGCAAAATGGTACTTACAGAGTGCATCAAACATTATTTAGACCTTGTTTGTGAAAAACTGTTTATTTCTGTATTACATGATTGCAACTTGCTGAAAAGTGTCAACAATGTTCCTTTCATTGAGTTTAAACAGTACAGCAAAATGGTACTTAGAGAGTGATTCAAACATGACTTAGACCTTGTTTGTGAAAAACTGTTTATTTCTGTATTACATGATTGCAACTTGCTGAAAAGTGTCAACAATGTTCCTTTCATCGAGTTTACACAGTACAGCAAAAATGGAACTTACAGAGTGCATCAAACATGATTTAGACCTTGTTTGTGAAAAAATGTTTTTTTCTGTATTACAACTTGCTGAAAAGTGTCAACAGTGTTTCTATCATCCTGATTAAGCTGTACAGCAAAATTGTACTTACATGACTTAGACCTTGTTTGTGAAAAACTGTTTATTTCTGTATTTCATCATTGCAACTTGCTGAAAAGTGTCAACAATGTTCCTTTCATTGAGTTTAAACAGTACAGCAAAATGGTAATTAGAGAGTGACTCAAACATGACTTAGACCTTGTTTTTGAAAAACTGTTTATTTCTGTATTACATGATTGCAACTTGCTGAAAAGTGTCAACAATGTTTCTATCATCGAGTTTAAACAGTACAGCAAAAATTGAAAATACATAGTGCATCAAACATGATTTAGACCTTGTTTGTGAGAAACTCTTTATTTCTGTATTTCATGATTGCAACTTGCTGAAAATTGTCAACAATGTTCCTTTCATTGAGTTTAAACAGTACAGCCAAATGGTACTTAGAGAGTGACTCAAACATGACTTAGACCTTGTTTTTGAAAAACTGTTTATTTCTGTATTACATGATTGCAACTTGCTGAAAAGTGTCAACAATGTTTCTATCATCGAGTTTAAACAGTACAGCAAAATGGTACTTAGAGAGTGACTCAAACATGACTTAGACCTTGTTTTTGAAAAACTGTTTATTTCTGTATTACATGATTGCATCTTGCTGAAAAGTGTCAACAATGTTCCTTTCATCGAGCTTAAACAGTACAGCAAAATGGTACTTACAGAGTGACTCAAACATGACTTAGACCTTGTTTTTGAAAAACTGTTTATTTCTGTATTACAACTTGCTGAAAAGTGTCAACAGTGTTTCTATCATCCTGATTAAGCTGTACAGCAAAATTGTACTTACATGACTTAGACCTTGTTTGTGAAAAACTGTTTATTTCTGTATTACATGATTGCAACTTGCTGAAAAGTGTCAACAATGTTCCTTTCATCGAGTTTACACAGTACAGCAAAAATGGAACTTACAGAGTGCATCAAACATGATTTAGACCTTGTTTGTGAAAAATTGTTTTTTTCTGTATTTCATGATTGCAACTTGCTGAAAAGTGTCAACAATGTTCCTTTCATCGAGCTTAAACAGTACAGCAAAATGGTTCTTACAGAGTGACTCAAACATGACTTAGACCTTGTTTTTGAAAAACTGTTTATTTCTGTATTACAACTTGCTGAAAAGTGTCAACAGTGTTTCTATCATCCTGATTAAGCTGTACAGCAAAATTGTACTTACATGACTTAGACCTTGTTTGTGAAAAACTGTTTATTTCTGTATTACATGATTGCAACTTGCAGAAAAGTGTCAACAATGTTCCTTTCATTGAGTTTAAACAGTACAGCAAAATGGTACTTACAGAGTGCATCAAACATTATTTAGACCTTGTTTGTGAAAAACTGTTTATTTCTGTATTACATGATTGCAACTTGCTGAAAAGTGTCAACAATGTTCCTTTCATTGAGTTTAAACAGTACAGCAAAATGGTACTTAGAGAGTGACTCAAACATGACTTAGACCTTGTTTGTGAAAAACTGTTCATTTCTGTATTACATGATTGCAACTTGCTGAAAAGTGTCAACAGTGTTCCTATCATCCTGATTAAGCAGTACAGCAGAAATGGACTATCAGAGTGCATCAAACATGATTTAGACCTTGTTTGTGAAAAACTGTTTATTTCTGTATTACATGATTGCAACTTGCTGAAAAGTGTCAACAATGTTTCTATCATCGAGTTTAAACAGTACAGCAAAAATTGAAAATACATAGTGCATCAAACATGATTTAGACCTTGTTTGTGAGAAACTCTTTATTTCTGTATTTCATGATTGCAACTTGCTGAAAAGTGTCAACAATGTTCCTTTCATTGAGTTTAAACAGTACAGCAAAATGGTACTTAGAGAGTGACTCAAACATGACTTAGACCTTGTTTTTGAAAAACTGTTTATTTCTGTATTACATGATTGCAACTTGCTGAAAAGTGTCAACAATGTTTCTTTCATCGAGTTTAAACAGTACAGCAAAATGGTACTTAGAGAGTGCATCAAACATGATTTAGACCTTGTTTGTGAAAAATTGTTTTTTTCAGTATTTCATGATTGCAACTTGCTGAAAAGTGTCAACAATGTTCCTTTCATCGAGCTTAAACAGTACAGCAAAATGGTTCTTACAGAGTGACTCAAACATGACTTAGACCTTGTTTTTGAAAAACTGTTTATTTCTGTATTACAACTTGCTGAAAAGTGTCAACAGTGTTTCTATCATTCTGATTAAGCTGTACAGCAAAATTATACTTACATGACTTAGACCTTGTTTGTGAAAAACTGTTTATTTCTGTATTTCATGATTGCAACTTGCTGAAAAGTGTCAACAATGTTCCTTTCATTGAGTTTAAACAGTACAGCAAAAATTGAACTTACAGAGTGCATCAAACATGATTTAGACCTTGTTTGTGAGAAACTCTTTATTTCTGTATTTCATGATTGCAACTTGCTGAAAAGTGTCAACAATGTTCCTTTCATCGAGTTTAAACAGTACAGCAAAATGGTACTTACAGAGTGCATCAAACATTATTTAGACCTTGTTTGTGAAAAACTGTTTATTTCTGTATTACATGATTGCAACTTGCTGAAAAGTGTCAACAATGTTCCTTTCATTGAGTTTAAACAGTACAGCAAAATGGTACTTAGAGAGTGATTCAAACATGACTTAGACCTTGTTTGTGAAAAACTGTTTATTTCTGTATTACATGATTGCAACTTGCTGAAAAGTGTCAACAATGTTCCTTTCATCGAGTTTACACAGTACAGCAAAAATGGAACTTACAGAGTGCATCAAACATGATTTAGACCTTGTTTGTGAAAAAATGTTTTTTTCTGTATTACAACTTGCTGAAAAGTGTCAACAGTGTTTCTATCATCCTGATTAAGCTGTACAGCAAAATTGTACTTACATGACTTAGACCTTGTTTGTGAAAAACTGTTTATTTCTGTATTTCATCATTGCAACTTGCTGAAAAGTGTCAACAATGTTCCTTTCATTGAGTTTAAACAGTACAGCAAAATGGTAATTAGAGAGTGACTCAAACATGACTTAGACCTTGTTTTTGAAAAACTGTTTATTTCTGTATTACATGATTGCAACTTGCTGAAAAGTGTCAACAATGTTCCTTTCATCGAGTTTACACAGTACAGCAAAAATGGAACTTACAGAGTGCATCAAACATGATTTAGACCTTGTTTGTGAAAAATTGTTTTTTTCTGTATTTCATGATTGCAACTTGCTGAAAAGTGTCAACAATGTTCCTTTCATCGAGCTTAAACAGTACAGCAAAATGGTTCTTACAGAGTGACTCAAACATGACTTAGACCTTGTTTTTGAAAAACTGTTTATTTCTGTATTACAACTTGCTGAAAAGTGTCAACAGTGTTTCTATCATCCTGATTAAGCTGTACAGCAAAATTGTACTTACATGACTTAGACCTTGTTTGTGAAAAACTGTTTATTTCTGTATTACATGATTGCAACTTGCAGAAAAGTGTCAACAATGTTCCTTTCATTGAGTTTAAACAGTACAGCAAAATGGTACTTACAGAGTGCATCAAACATTATTTAGACCTTGTTTGTGAAAAACTGTTTATTTCTGTATTACATGATTGCAACTTGCTGAAAAGTGTCAACAATGTTCCTTTCATTGAGTTTAAACAGTACAGCAAAATGGTACTTAGAGAGTGACTCAAACATGACTTAGACCTTGTTTGTGAAAAACTGTTCATTTCTGTATTACATGATTGCAACTTGCTGAAAAGTGTCAACAGTGTTCCTATCATCCTGATTAAGCAGTACAGCAGAAATGGACTATCAGAGTGCATCAAACATGATTTAGACCTTGTTTGTGAAAAACTGTTTATTTCTGTATTACATGATTGCAACTTGCTGAAAAGTGTCAACAATGTTTCTATCATCGAGTTTAAACAGTACAGCAAAAATTGAAAATACATAGTGCATCAAACATGATTTAGACCTTGTTTGTGAGAAACTCTTTATTTCTGTATTTCATGATTGCAACTTGCTGAAAATTGTCAACAATGTTCCTTTCATTGAGTTTAAACAGTACAGCCAAATGGTACTTAAGAGAGTGACTCAAACATGACTTAGACCTTGTTTTTGAAAAACTGTTTATTTCTGTATTACATGATTGCAACTTGCTGAAAAGTGTCAACAATGTTCCTTTCATCGAGCTTAAACAGTACAGCAAAATGGTTCTTACAGAGTGACTCAAACATGACTTAGACCTTGTTTTTGAAAAACTGTTTATTTCTGTATTACAACTTGCTGAAAAGTGTCAACAGTGTTTCTATCATCCTGATTAAGCTGTACAGCAAAATTGTACTTACATGACTTAGACCTTGTTTGTGAAAAACTGTTTATTTCTGTATTTCATGATTGCAACTTGCTGAAAAGTGTCAACAATGTTCCTTTCATTGAGTTTAAACAGTACAGCAAAATGGTACTTAGAGAGTGACTCAAACATGACTTAGACCTTGTTTTTGAAAAACTGTTTATTTCTGTATTACATGATTGCAACTTGCTGAAAAGTGTCAACAATGTTTCTATCATCGAGTTTAAACAGTACAGCAAAAATTGAAAATACATAGTGCATCAAACATGATTTAGACCTTGTTTGTGAGAAACTCTTTATTTCTGTATTTCATGATTGCAACTTGCTGAAAATTGTCAACAATGTTCCTTTCATTGAGTTTAAACAGTACAGCCAAATGGTACTTAAGAGAGTGACTCAAACATGACTTAGACCTTGTTTTTGAAAAACTGTTTATTTCTGTATTACATGATTGCAACTTGCTGAAAAGTGTCAACAATGTTCCTTTCATCGAGTTTAAACAGTACAGCAAAAATGGAACTTACAGAGTGCATCAAACATGATTTAGACCTTGTTTGTGAAAAATTGTTTTTTTTCTGTATTTCATGATTGCAACTTGCTGAAAAGTGTCAACAATGTTCCTTTCATCGAGCTTAAACAGTACAGCAAAATGGTTCTTACAGAGTGACTCAAACATGACTTAGACCTTGTTTTTGAAAAACTGTTTATTTCTGTATTACAACTTGCTGAAAAGTGTCAACAGTGTTTCTATCATCCTGATTAAGCTGTACAGCAAAATTGTACTTACATGACTTAGACCTTGTTTGTGAAAAACTGTTTATTTCTGTATTTCATGATTGCAACTTGCTGAAAAGTGTCAACAATGTTCCTTTCATTGAGTTTAAACAGTACAGCAAAATGGTACTTAGAGAGTGACTCAAACATGACTTAGACCTTGTTTTTGAAAAACTGTTTATTTCTGTATTACATGATTGCAACTTGCTGAAAAGTGTCAACAATGTTTCTATCATCGAGTTTAAACAGTACAGCAAAATGGTACTTAGAGAGTGCATCAAACATGATTTAGACCTTGTTTGTGAAAAATTGTTTTTTTCTGTATTTCATGATTGCAACTTGCTGAAAAGTGTCAACAATGTTCCTTTCATCGAGCTTAAACAGTACAGCAAAATGGTTCTTACAGAGTGACTCAAACATGACTTAGACCTTGTTTTTGAAAAACTGTTTATTTCTGTATTACAACTTGCTGAAAAGTGTCAACAGTGTTTCTATCATTCTGATTAAGCTGTACAGCAAAATTATACTTACATGACTTAGACCTTGTTTGTGAAAAACTGTTTATTTCTGTATTTCATGATTGCAACTTGCTGAAAAGTGTCAACAATGTTCCTTTCATTGAGTTTAAACAGTACAGCAAAAATTGAACTTACAGAGTGCATCAAACATGATTTAGACCTTGTTTGTGAGAAACTCTTTATTTCTGTATTTCATGATTGCAACTTGCTGAAAAGTGTCAACAATGTTCCTTTCATCGAGTTTAAACAGTACAGCAAAATGGTACTTACAGAGTGCATCAAACATTATTTAGACCTTGTTTGTGAAAAACTGTTTATTTCTGTATTACATGATTGCAACTTGCTGAAAAGTGTCAACAATGTTCCTTTCATTGAGTTTAAACAGTACAGCAAAATGGTACTTAGAGAGTGATTCAAACATGACTTAGACCTTGTTTGTGAAAAACTGTTTATTTCTGTATTACATGATTGCAACTTGCTGAAAAGTGTCAACAATGTTCCTTTCATCGAGTTTACACAGTACAGCAAAAATGGAACTTACAGAGTGCATCAAACATGATTTAGACCTTGTTTGTGAAAAAATGTTTTTTTCTGTATTACAACTTGCTGAAAAGTGTCAACAGTGTTTCTATCATCCTGATTAAGCTGTACAGCAAAATTGTACTTACATGACTTAGACCTTGTTTGTGAAAAACTGTTTATTTCTGTATTTCATCATTGCAACTTGCTGAAAAGTGTCAACAATGTTCCTTTCATTGAGTTTAAACAGTACAGCAAAATGGTAATTAGAGAGTGACTCAAACATGACTTAGACCTTGTTTTTGAAAAACTGTTTATTTCTGTATTACATGATTGCAACTTGCTGAAAAGTGTCAACAATGTTTCTATCATCGAGTTTAAACAGTACAGCAAAAATTGAAAATACATAGTGCATCAAACATGATTTAAACCTTGTTTGTGAGAAACTCTTTATTTCTGTATTTCATGATTGCAACTTGCTGAAAATTGTCAACAATGTTCCTTTCATTGAGTTTAAACAGTACAGCCAAATGGTACTTACAGAGTGCAGCAAACATGATTTAGACCTTGTTTGTGAGAAACTCTTTATTTCTGTATTTCATGATTGCAACTTGCTGAAAAGTGTCAACAATGTTCCTTTCATCGAGTTTAAACAGTACAGCAAAATGGTACTTACAGAGTGCATCAAACATTATTTAGACCTTGTTTGTGAAAAACTGTTTATTTCTGTATTACATGATTGCAACTTGCTGAAAAGTGTCAACAATGTTCCTTTCATTGAGTTTAAACAGTACAGCAAAATGGTACTTAGAGAGTGACTCAAACATGACTTAGACCTTGTTTTTGAAAAACTGTTTATTTCTGTATTACATGATTGCAACTTGCTGAAAAGTGTCAACAATGTTCCTTTCATCGAGTTTACACAGTACAGCAAAAATGGAACTTACAGAGTGCAACAAACATGATTTAGACCTTGTTTGTGAAAAATTGTTTTTTTCTGTATTACAACTTGCTGAAAAGTGTCAACAGTGTTTCTATCATCCTGATTAAGCTGTACAGCAAAATTGTACTTACATGACTTAGACCTTGTTTGTGAAAAACTGTTTATTTCTGTATTACATGATTGCAACTTGCTGAAAAGTGTCAACAATGTTTCTATCATCGAGTTTAAACAGTACAGCAAAAATTGAAAATACATAGTGCATCAAACATGATTTAGACCTTGTTTGTGAGAAACTCTTTATTTCTGTATTTCATGATTGCAACTTGCTGAAAATTGTCAACAATGTTCCTTTCATTGAGTTTAAACAGTACAGCCAAATGGTACTTAGAGAGTGACTCAAACATGACTTAGACCTTGTTTTTGAAAAACTGTTTATTTCTGTATTACATGATTGCAACTTGCTGAAAAGTGTCAACAATGTTTCTATCATCGAGTTTAAACAGTACAGCAAAATGGTACTTAGAGAGTGACTCAAACATGACTTAGACCTTGTTTTTGAAAAACTGTTTATTTCTGTATTACATGATTGCATCTTGCTGAAAAGTGTCAACAATGTTCCTTTCATCGAGTTTAAACAGTACAGCAAAAATGGAACTTACAGAGTGCATCAAACATGATTTAGACCTTGTTTGTGAAAAATTGTTTTTTTCTGTATTTCATGATTGCAACTTGCTGAAAAGTGTCAACAATGTTCCTTTCATCGAGCTTAAACAGTACAGCAAAATGGTACTTACAGAGTGACTCAAACATGACTTAGACCTTGTTTTTGAAAAACTGTTTATTTCTGTATTACAACTTGCTGGAAAGTGTCAACAGTGTTTCTATCATCCTGATTAAGCTGTACAGCAAAATTGTACTTACATGACTTAGACCTTGTTTGTGAAAAACTGTTTATTTCTGTATTACATGATTGCAACTTGCTGAAAAGTGTCAACAATGTTTCTATCATCGAGTTTAAACAGTACAGCAAAATGGTACTTAGAGAGTGACTCAAACATGACTTAGACCTTGTTTTTGAAAAACTGTTTATTTCTGTATTACATGATTGCAACTTGCTGAAAAGTGTCAACAATGTTCCTTTCATCGAGTTTAAAAGGTACTGCAAAAATGGAACTTACAGAGTGCATCAAACATGATTTAGACCTTGTTTGTGAAAAATTGTTTTTTTCTGTATTTCATGATTGCAACTTGCTGAAAAGTGTCAACAATGTTCCTTTCATCGAGCTTAAACAGTACAACAAAATGGTTCTTACAGAGTGACTCAAACATGATTTAGACCTTGTTTTTGAAAAACTGTTTATTTCTGTATTACAACTTGCTGAAAAGTGTCAACAGTGTTTCTATCATCCTGATTAAGCTGTACAGCAAAATTGTACTTACATGACTTAGACCTTGTTTGTGAAAAACGGTTTATTTCTGTATTTCATGATTGCAACTTGCTGAAAAGTGTCAACAATGTTCCTTTCATTGAGTTTAAACAGTACAGCAAAATGGTACTTAGAGAGTGACTCAAACATGACTTAGACCTTGTTTTTGAAAAACTGTTTATTTCTGTATTACATGATTGCAACTTGCTGAAAAGTGTCAACAATGTTTCTATCATCGAGTATAAACAGTATATCAAAAATTGAAAATACATAGTGCATCAAACATGATTTAGACCTTGTTTGTGAGAAACTCTTTATTTCTGTATTTCATGATTGCAACTTGCTGAAAATTGTCAACAATGTTCCTTTCATTGAGTTTAAACAGTACAGCAAAATGGTACTTAGAGAGTGACTCAAACATGACTTAGACCTTGTTTTTGAAAAACTGTTTATTTCTGTATTACATGATTGCAACTTGCTGAAAAGTGTCAACAATGTTCCTTTCATCGAGTTTACACAGTACAGCAAAAATGGAACTTACAGAGTGCATCAAACATGATTTAGACCTTGTTTGTGAAAAATTGTTTTTTTCTGTATTTCATGATTGCAACTTGCTGAAAAGTGTCAACAATGTTCCTTTCATCGAGCTTAAACAGTACAGCAAAATGGTTCTTACAGAGTGACTCAAACATGACTTAGACCTTGTTTTTGAAAAACTGTTTATTTCTGTATTACAACTTGCTGAAAAGTGTCAACAGTGTTTCTATCATCCTGATTAAGCTGTACAGCAAAATTGTACTTACATGACTTAGACCTTGTTTGTGAAAAACTGTTTATTTCTGTATTACATGATTGCAACTTGCAGAAAAGTGTCAACAATGTTCCTTTCATTGAGTTTAAACAGTACAGCAAAATGGTACTTACAGAGTGCATCAAACATTATTTAGACCTTGTTTGTGAAAAACTGTTTATTTCTGTATTACATGATTGCAACTTGCTGAAAAGTGTCAACAATGTTTCTATCATCGAGTATAAACAGTATATCAAAAATTGAAAATACATAGTGCATCAAACATGATTTAGACCTTGTTTGTGAGAAACTCTTTATTTCTGTATTTCATGATTGCAACTTGCTGAAAATTGTCAACAATGTTCCTTTCATTGAGTTTAAACAGTACAGCAAAATGGTACTTAGAGAGTGACTCAAACATGACTTAGACCTTGTTTTTGAAAAACTGTTTATTTCTGTATTACATGATTGCAACTTGCTGAAAAGTGTCAACAATGTTCCTTTCATCGAGTTTACACAGTACAGCAAAAATGGAACTTACAGAGTGCAACAAACATGATTTAGACCTTGTTTGTGAAAAATTGTTTTTTTCTGTATTACAACTTGCTGAAAAGTGTCAACAGTGTTTCTATCATCCTGATTAAGCTGTACAGCAAAATTGTACTTACATGACTTAGACCTTGTTTGTGAAAAACTGTTTATTTCTGTATTTCATCATTGCAACTTGCTGAAAAGTGTCAACAATGTTCCTTTCATTGAGTTTAAACAGTACAGCAAAATGGTAATTAGAGAGTGACTCAAACATGACTTAGACCTTGTTTTTGAAAAACTGTTTATTTCTGTATTACATGATTGCAACTTGCTGAAAAGTGTCAACAATGTTTCTATCATCGAGTTTAAACAGTACAGCAAAAATTGAAAATACATAGTGCATCAAACATGATTTAGACCTTGTTTGTGAGAAACTCTTTATTTCTGTATTTCATGATTGCAACTTGCTGAAAATTGTCAACAATGTTCCTTTCATTGAGTTTAAACAGTACAGCCAAATGGTACTTAGAGAGTGACTCAAACATGACTTAGACCTTGTTTTTGAAAAACTGTTTATTTCTGTATTACATGATTGCATCTTGCTGAAAAGTGTCAACAATGTTCCTTTCATCGAGTTTAAACAGTACAGCAAAAATGGAACTTACAGAGTGCATCAAACATGATTTAGACCTTGTTTGTGAAAAAATTTTTTTTTCTGTATTTCATGATTGCAACTTGCTGAAAAGTGTCAACAATGTTCCTTTCATCGAGCTTAAACAGTACAGCAAAATGGTTCTTACAGAGTGACTCAAACATGACTTAGACCTTGTTTTTGAAAAACTGTTTATTTCTGTATTACAACTTGCTGAAAAGTGTCAACAGTGTTTCTATCATCCTGATTAAGCTGTACAGCAAAATTGTACTTACATGACTTAGACCTTGTTTGTGAAAAACTGTTTATTTCTGTATTACATGATTGCAACTTGCAGAAAAGTGTCAACAATGTTCCTTTCATTGAGTTTAAACAGTACAGCAAAATGGTACTTACAGAGAGTGCATCAAACATTATTTAGACCTTGTTTGTGAAAAACTGTTTATTTCTGTATTTCATGATTGCAACTTGCTGAAAAGTGTCAACAATGTTTCTATCATCGAGTATAAACAGTATATCAAAAATTGAAAATACATAGTGCATCAAACATGATTTAGACCTTGTTTGTGAGAAACTCTTTATTTCTGTATTTCATGATTGCAACTTGCTGAAAATTGTCAACAATGTTCCTTTCATTGAGTTTAAACAGTACAGCAAAATGGTACTTAGAGAGTGACTCAAACATGACTTAGACCTTGTTTTTGAAAAACTGTTTATTTCTGTATTACATGATTGCAACTTGCTGAAAAGTGTCAACAATGTTCCTTTCATCGAGTTTACACAGTACAGCAAAAATGGAACTTACAGAGTGCAACAAACATGATTTAGACCTTGTTTGTGAAAAATTGTTTTTTTCTGTATTACAACTTGCTGAAAAGTGTCAACAGTGTTTCTATCATCCTGATTAAGCTGTACAGCAAAATTGTACTTACATGACTTAGACCTTGTTTGTGAAAAACTGTTTATTTCTGTATTACATGATTGCAACTTGCTGAAAAGTGTCAACAATGTTTCTATCATCGAGTTTAAACAGTACAGCAAAAATTGAAAATACATAGTGCATCAAACATGATTTAGACCTTGTTTGTGAGAAACTCTTTATTTCTGTATTTCATGATTGCAACTTGCTGAAAATTGTCAACAATGTTCCTTTCATTGAGTTTAAACAGTACAGCCAAATGGTACTTAGAGAGTGACTCAAACATGACTTAGACCTTGTTTTTGAAAAACTGTTTATTTCTGTATTACATGATTGCAACTTGCTGAAAAGTGTCAACAATGTTTCTATCATCGAGTTTAAACAGTACAGCAAAATGGTACTTAGAGAGTGACTCAAACATGACTTAGACCTTGTTTTTGAAAAACTGTTTATTTCTGTATTACATGATTGCATCTTGCTGAAAAGTGTCAACAATGTTCCTTTCATCGAGTTTAAACAGTACAGCAAAAATGGAACTTACAGAGTGCATCAAACATGATTTAGACCTTGTTTGTGAAAAATTGTTTTTTTCTGTATTTCATGATTGCAACTTGCTGAAAAGTGTCAACAATGTTCCTTTCATCGAGCTTAAACAGTACAGCAAAATGGTACTTACAGAGTGACTCAAACATGACTTAGACCTTGTTTTTGAAAAACTGTTTATTTCTGTATTACAACTTGCTGAAAAGTGTCAACAGTGTTTCTATCATCCTGATTAAGCTGTACAGCAAAATTGTACTTACATGACTTAGACCTTGTTTGTGAAAAACTGTTTATTTCTGTATTACATGATTGCAACTTGCTGAAAAGTGTCAACAATGTTCCTTTCATCGAGTTTAAAAGGTACAGCAAAAATGGAACTTACAGAGTGCATCAAACATGATTTAGACCTTGTTTGTGAAAAATTGTTTTTTTCTGTATTTCATGATTGCAACTTGCTGAAAAGTGTCAACAATGTTCCTTTCATCGAGCTTAAACAGTACAACAAAATGGTTCTTACAGAGTGACTCAAACATGATTTAGACCTTGTTTTTGAAAAACTGTTTATTTCTGTATTACAACTTGCTGAAAAGTGTCAACAGTGTTTCTATCATCCTGATTAAGCTGTACAGCAAAATTGTACTTACATGACTTAGACCTTGTTTGTGAAAAACGGTTTATTTCTGTATTTCATGATTGCAACTTGCTGAAAAGTGTCAACAATGTTCCTTTCATTGAGTTTAAACAGTACAGCAAAATGGTACTTAGAGAGTGACTCAAACATGACTTAGACCTTGTTTTTGAAAAACTGTTTATTTCTGTATTACATGATTGCAACTTGCTGAAAAGTGTCAACAATGTTTCTATCATCGAGTATAAACAGTATATCAAAAATTGAAAATACATAGTGCATCAAACATGATTTAGACCTTGTTTGTGAGAAACTCTTTATTTCTGTATTTCATGATTGCAACTTGCTGAAAATTGTCAACAATGTTCCTTTCATTGAGTTTAAACAGTACAGCAAAATGGTACTTAGAGAGTGACTCAAACATGACTTAGACCTTGTTTTTGAAAAACTGTTTATTTCTGTATTACATGATTGCAACTTGCTGAAAAGTGTCAACAATGTTCCTTTCATCGAGTTTACACAGTACAGCAAAAATGGAACTTACAGAGTGCATCAAACATGATTTAGACCTTGTTTGTGAAAAATTGTTTTTTTCTGTATTTCATGATTGCAACTTGCTGAAAAGTGTCAACAATGTTCCTTTCATCGAGCTTAAACAGTACAGCAAAATGGTTCTTACAGAGTGACTCAAACATGACTTAGACCTTGTTTTTGAAAAACTGTTTATTTCTGTATTACAACTTGCTGAAAAGTGTCAACAGTGTTTCTATCATCCTGATTAAGCTGTACAGCAAAATTGTACTTACATGACTTAGACCTTGTTTGTGAAAAACTGTTTATTTCTGTATTACATGATTGCAACTTGCAGAAAAGTGTCAACAATGTTCCTTTCATTGAGTTTAAACAGTACAGCAAAATGGTACTTACAGAGTGCATCAAACATTATTTAGACCTTGTTTGTGAAAAACTGTTTATTTCTGTATTACATGATTGCAACTTGCTGAAAAGTGTCAACAATGTTTCTATCATCGAGTATAAACAGTATATCAAAAATTGAAAATACATAGTGCATCAAACATGATTTAGACCTTGTTTGTGAGAAACTCTTTATTTCTGTATTTCATGATTGCAACTTGCTGAAAATTGTCAACAATGTTCCTTTCATTGAGTTTAAACAGTACAGCAAAATGGTACTTAGAGAGTGACTCAAACATGACTTAGACCTTGTTTTTGAAAAACTGTTTATTTCTGTATTACATGATTGCAACTTGCTGAAAAGTGTCAACAATGTTCCTTTCATCGAGTTTACACAGTACAGCAAAAATGGAACTTACAGAGTGCAACAAACATGATTTAGACCTTGTTTGTGAAAAATTGTTTTTTTCTGTATTACAACTTGCTGAAAAGTGTCAACAGTGTTTCTATCATCCTGATTAAGCTGTACAGCAAAATTGTACTTACATGACTTAGACCTTGTTTGTGAAAAACTGTTTATTTCTGTATTTCATCATTGCAACTTGCTGAAAAGTGTCAACAATGTTCCTTTCATTGAGTTTAAACAGTACAGCAAAATGGTAATTAGAGAGTGACTCAAACATGACTTAGACCTTGTTTTTGAAAAACTGTTTATTTCTGTATTACATGATTGCAACTTGCTGAAAAGTGTCAACAATGTTTCTATCATCGAGTTTAAACAGTACAGCAAAAATTGAAAATACATAGTGCATCAAACATGATTTAGACCTTGTTTGTGAGAAACTCTTTATTTCTGTATTTCATGATTGCAACTTGCTGAAAATTGTCAACAATGTTCCTTTCATTGAGTTTAAACAGTACAGCCAAATGGTACTTAGAGAGTGACTCAAACATGACTTAGACCTTGTTTTTGAAAAACTGTTTATTTCTGTATTACATGATTGCATCTTGCTGAAAAGTGTCAACAATGTTCCTTTCATCGAGTTTAAACAGTACAGCAAAAATGGAACTTACAGAGTGCATCAAACATGATTTAGACCTTGTTTGTGAAAAATTGTTTTTTTCTGTATTTCATGATTGCAACTTGCTGAAAAGTGTCAACAATGTTCCTTTCATCGAGCTTAAACAGTACAGCAAAATGGTACTTACAGAGTGACTCAAACATGACTTAGACCTTGTTTTTGAAAAACTGTTTATTTCTGTATTACAACTTGCTGAAAAGTGTCAACAGTGTTTCTATCATCCTGATTAAGCTGTACAGCAAAATTGTACTTACATGACTTAGACCTTGTTTGTGAAAAACTGTTTATTTCTGTATTACATGATTGCAACTTGCTGAAAAGTGTCAACAATGTTTCTATCATCGAGTTTAAACAGTACAGCAAAATGGTACTTAGAGAGTGACTCAAACATGACTTAGACCTTGTTTTTGAAAAACTGTTTATTTCTGTATTACATGATTGCAACTTGCTGAAAAGTGTCAACAATGTTCCTTTCATCGAGTTTAAAAGGTACAGCAAAAATGGAACTTACAGAGTGCATCAAACATGATTTAGACCTTGTTTGTGAAAAATTGTTTTTTTCTGTATTTCATGATTGCAACTTGCTGAAAAGTGTCAACAATGTTCCTTTCATCGAGCTTAAACAGTACAACAAAATGGTTCTTACAGAGTGACTCAAACATGATTTAGACCTTGTTTTTGAAAAACTGTTTATTTCTGTATTACAACTTGCTGAAAAGTGTCAACAGTGTTTCTATCATCCTGATTAAGCTGTACAGCAAAATTGTACTTACATGACTTAGACCTTGTTTGTGAAAAACTGTTTATTTCTGTATTTCATGATTGCAACTTGCTGAAAAGTGTCAACAATGTTCCTTTCATTGAGTTTAAACAGTACAGCAAAATGGTACTTAGAGAGTGACTCAAACATGACTTAGACCTTGTTTTTGAAAAACTGTTTATTTCTGTATTACATGATTGCAACTTGCTGAAAAGTGTCAACAATGTTTCTATCATCGAGTATAAACAGTATATCAAAAATTGAAAATACATAGTGCATCAAACATGATTTAGACCTTGTTTGTGAGAAACTCTTTATTTCTGTATTTCATGATTGCAACTTGCTGAAAATTGTCAACAATGTTCCTTTCATTGAGTTTAAACAGTACAGCAAAATGGTACTTAGAGAGTGACTCAAACATGACTTAGACCTTGTTTTTGAAAAACTGTTTATTTCTGTATTACATGATTGCAACTTGCTGAAAAGTGTCAACAATGTTCCTTTCATCGAGCTTAAACAGTACAGCAAAATGGTTCTTACAGAGTGACTCAAACATGACTTAGACCTTGTTTTTGAAAAACTGTTTATTTCTGTATTACAACTTGCTGAAAAGTGTCAACAGTGTTTCTATCATCCTGATTAAGCTGTACAGCAAAATTGTACTTACATGACTTAGACCTTGTTTGTGAAAAACTGTTTATTTCTGTATTTCATCATTGCAACTTGCTGAAAAGTGTCAACAATGTTCCTTTCATTGAGTTTAAACAGTACAGCAAAATGGTAATTAGAGAGTGACTCAAACATGACTTAGACCTTCTTTTTGAAAAACTGTTTATTTCTGTATTACATGATTGCAACTTGCTGAAAAGTGTCAACAATGTTTCTATCATCGAGTTTAAACAGTACAGCAAAAATTGAAAATACATAGTGCATCAAACATGATTTAGACCTTGTTTGTGAGAAACTCTTTATTTCTGTATTTCATGATTGCAACTTGCTGAAAATTGTCAACAATGTTCCTTTCATTGAGTTTAAACAGTACAGCCAAATGGTACTTAGAGAGTGACTCAAACATGACTTAGACCTTGTTTTTGAAAAACTGTTTATTTCTGTATTACAACTTGCTGAAAAGTGTCAACAGTGTTTCTATCATCCTGATTAAGCTGTACAGCAAAATTGTACTTACATGACTTAGACCTTGTTTGTGAAAAACTGTTTATTTCTGTATTACATGATTGCAACTTGCTGAAAAGTGTCAACAATGTTTCTATCATCGAGTTTAAACAGTACAGCAAAATGGTACTTAGAGAGTGACTCAAACATGACTTAGACCTTGTTTTTGAAAAACTGTTTATTTCTGTATTACATGATTGCAACTTGCTGAAAAGTGTCAACAATGTTCCTTTCATCGAGTTTAAAAGGTACAGCAAAAATGGAACTTACAGAGTGCATCAAACATGATTTAGACCTTGTTTGTGAAAAATTGTTTTTTTCTGTATTTCATGATTGCAACTTGCTGAAAAGTGTCAACAATGTTCCTTTCATCGAGCTTAAACAGTACAACAAAATGGTTCTTACAGAGTGACTCAAACATGATTTAGACCTTGTTTTTGAAAAACTGTTTATTTCTGTATTACAACTTGCTGAAAAGTGTCAACAGTGTTTCTATCATCCTGATTAAGCTGTACAGCAAAATTGTACTTACATGACTTAGACCTTGTTTGTGAAAAACTGTTTATTTCTGTATTTCATGATTGCAACTTGCTGAAAAGTGTCAACAATGTTCCTTTCATTGAGTTTAAACAGTACAGCAAAATGGTACTTAGAGAGTGACTCAAACATGACTTAGACCTTGTTTTTGAAAAACTGTTTATTTCTGTATTACATGATTGCAACTTGCTGAAAAGTGTCAACAATGTTTCTATCATCGAGTATAAACAGTATATCAAAAATTGAAAATACATAGTGCATCAAACATGATTTAGACCTTGTTTGTGAGAAACTCTTTATTTCTGTATTTCATGATTGCAACTTGCTGAAAATTGTCAACAATGTTCCTTTCATTGAGTTTAAACAGTACAGCAAAATGGTACTTAGAGAGTGACTCAAACATGACTTAGACCTTGTTTTTGAAAAACTGTTTATTTCTGTATTACATGATTGCAACTTGCTGAAAAGTGTCAACAATGTTCCTTTCATCGAGCTTAAACAGTACAGCAAAATGGTTCTTACAGAGTGACTCAAACATGACTTAGACCTTGTTTTTGAAAAACTGTTTATTTCTGTATTACAACTTGCTGAAAAGTGTCAACAGTGTTTCTATCATCCTGATTAAGCTGTACAGCAAAATTGTACTTACATGACTTAGACCTTGTTTGTGAAAAACTGTTTATTTCTGTATTACATGATTGCAACTTGCAGAAAAGTGTCAACAATGTTCCTTTCATTGAGTTTAAACAGTACAGCAAAATGGTACGTACAGAGTGCATCAAACATTATTTAGACCTTGTTTGTGAAAAACTGTTTATTTCTGTATTACATGATTGCAACTTGCTGAAAAGTGTCAACAATGTTCCTTTCATCGAGTTTACACAGTACAGCAAAAATGGAACTTACAGAGTGCATCAAACATGATTTAGACCTTGTTTGTGAAAAATTGTTTTTTTCTGTATTTCATGATTGCAACTTGCTGAAAAGTGTCAACAATGTTCCTTTCATCGAGCTTAAACAGTACAGCAAAATGGTTCTTAACAGAGTGACTCAAACATGACTTAGACCTTGTTTTTGAAAAACTGTTTATTTCTGTATTACAACTTGCTGAAAAGTGTCAACAGTGTTTCTATCATCCTGATTAAGCTGTACAGCAAAATTGTACTTACATGACTTAGACCTTGTTTGTGAAAAACTGTTTATTTCTGTATTACATGATTGCAACTTGCAGAAAAGTGTCAACAATGTTCCTTTCATTGAGTTTAAACAGTACAGCAAAATGGTACTTACAGAGTGCATCAAACATTATTTAGACCTTGTTTGTGAAAAACTGTTTATTTCTGTATTACATGATTGCAACTTGCTGAAAAGTGTCAACAATGTTCCTTTCATTGAGTTTAAACAGTACAGCAAAATGGTACTTAGAGAGTGACTCAAACATGACTTAGACCTTGTTTGTGAAAAACTGTTCATTTCTGTATTACATGATTGCAACTTGCTGAAAAGTGTCAACAGTGTTCCTATCATCCTGATTAAGCAGTACAGCAGAAATGGACTATCAGAGTGCATCAAACATGATTTAGACCTTGTTTGTGAAAAACTGTTTATTTCTGTATTACATGATTGCAACTTGCTGAAAAGTGTCAACAATGTTTCTATCATCGAGTTTAAACAGTACAGCAAAAATTGAAAATACATAGTGCATCAAACATGATTTAGACCTTGTTTGTGAGAAACTCTTTATTTCTGTATTTCATGATTGCAACTTGCTGAAAATTGTCAACAATGTTCCTTTCATTGAGTTTAAACAGTACAGCCAAATGGTACTTAAGAGAGTGACTCAAACATGACTTAGACCTTGTTTTTGAAAAACTGTTTATTTCTGTATTACATGATTGCAACTTGCTGAAAAGTGTCAACAGTGTTTCTATCATCCTGATTAAGCTGTACAGCAAAATTGTACTTACATGACTTAGACCTTGTTTGTGAAAAACTGTTTATTTCTGTATTTCATGATTGCAACTTGCTGAAAAGTGTCAACAATGTTCCTTTCATTGAGTTTAAACAGTACAGCAAAATGGTACTTAGAGAGTGACTCAAACATGACTTAGACCTTGTTTTTGAAAAACTGTTTATTTCTGTATTACATGATTGCAACTTGCTGAAAAGTGTCAACAATGTTTCTATCATCGAGTATAAACAGTATATCAAAAATTGAAAATACATAGTGCATCAAACATGATTTAGACCTTGTTTGTGAGAAACTCTTTATTTCTGTATTTCATGATTGCAACTTGCTGAAAATTGTCAACAATGTTCCTTTCATTGAGTTTAAACAGTACAGCAAAATGGTACTTAGAGAGTGACTCAAACATGACTTAGACCTTGTTTTTGAAAAACTGTTTATTTCTGTATTACATGATTGCAACTTGCTGAAAAGTGTCAACAATGTTCCTTTCATCGAGTTTACACAGTACAGCAAAAATGGAACTTACAGAGTGCATCAAACATGATTTAGACCTTGTTTGTGAAAAATTGTTTTTTTCTGTATTTCATGATTGCAACTTGCTGAAAAGTGTCAACAATGTTCCTTTCATCGAGCTTAAACAGTACAGCAAAATGGTTCTTACAGAGTGACTCAAACATGACTTAGACCTTGTTTTTGAAAAACTGTTTATTTCTGTATTACAACTTGCTGAAAAGTGTCAACAGTGTTTCTATCATCCTGATTAAGCTGTACAGCAAAATTGTACTTACATGACTTAGACCTTGTTTGTGAAAAACTGTTTATTTCTGTATTACATGATTGCAACTTGCAGAAAAGTGTCAACAATGTTCCTTTCATTGAGTTTAAACAGTACAGCAAAATGGTACTTACAGAGTGCATCAAACATTATTTAGACCTTGTTTGTGAAAAACTGTTTATTTCTGTATTACATGATTGCAACTTCCAGAAAAGTGTCAACAATGTTCCTTTCATTGAGTTTAAACAGTACAGCAAAATGGTACTTACAGAGTGCATCAAACATGATTTAGACCTTGTTTGTGAAAAATTGTTTTTTTTCTGTATTTCATGATTGCAACTTGCTGAAAAGTGTCAACAATGTTCCTTTCATCGAGCTTAAACAGTACAGCAAAATGGTTCTTACAGAGTGACTCAAACATGACTTAGACCTTGTTTTTGAAAAACTGTTTATTTCTGTATTACAACTTGCTGAAAAGTGTCAACAGTGTTTCTATCATCCTGATTAAGCTGTACAGCAAAATTGTACTTACATGACTTAGACCTTGTTTGTGAAAAACTGTTTATTTCTGTATTTCATGATTGCAACTTGCTGAAAAGTGTCAACAATGTTCCTTTCATTGAGTTTAAACAGTACAGCAAAATGGTACTTAGAGAGTGACTCAAACATGACTTAGACCTTGTTTTTGAAAAACTGTTTATTTCTGTATTACATGATTGCATCTTGCTGAAAAGTGTCAACAATGTTCCTTTCATCGAGTTTAAACAGTACAGCAAAAATGGAACTTACAGAGTGCATCAAACATGATTTAGACCTTGTTTGTGAAAAATTGTTTTTTTCTGTATTTCATGATTGCAACTTGCTGAAAAGTGTCAACAATGTTCCTTTCATCGAGCTTAAACAGTACAGCAAAAATTGAAAATACATAGTGCATCAAACATGATTTAGACCTTGTCTAAGGACCTTGTTTTTGAAAAACTGTTTATTTCTGTATTACAACTTGCTGAAAAGTGTCAACAGTGTTTCTATCATCCTGATTAAGCTGTACAGCAAAATTGTACTTACATGACTTAGACCTTGTTTGTGAAAAACTGTTTATTTCTGTATTACATGATTGCAACTTGCTGAAAAGTGTCAACAATGTTCCTTTCATTGAGTTTAAACAGTACAGCAAAATGGTACTTACAGAGTGCAGCAAACATTATTTAGACCTTGTTTGTGAAAAACTGTTTATTTCTGTATTACATGATTGCAACTTGCTGAAAAGTGTCAACAATGTTCCTTTCATTGAGATTAAACAGTCCAGCAAAATGGTACTTAGAGAGTGACTCAAACATGACTTAGACCTTGTTTGTGAAAAACTGTTCATTTCTGTATTACATGATTGCAACTTGCTGAAAAGTGTCAACAGTGTTCCTATCATCCTGATTAAGCAGTACAGCAGAAATGGACTATCAGAGTGCATCAAACATGATTTAGACCTTGTTTGTGAAAAACTGTTTATTTCTGTATTACATGATTGCAACTTGCTGAAAAGTGTCAACAATGTTCCTTTCATCGAGTTTAAACAGTACAGCAAAAATGGAACTTACAGAGTGCATCAAACATGATTTAGAACTTGTTTGTGAAAAATTGTTTTTTTCTGTATTTCATGATTGCAACTTTCTGAAAAGTGTCAACAATGTTCCTTTCATCGAGCTTAAACAGTACAGCAAAATGGTTCTTACAGAGTGACTCAAACATGACTTAGACCTTGTTTTTGAAAAACTGTTTATTTCTGTATTACAACTTGCTGAAAAGTGTCAACAGTGTTTCTATCATCCTGATTAAGCTGTACAGCAAAATTGTACTTACATGACTTAGACCTTGTTTGTGAAAAACTGTTTATTTCTGTATTACATGATTGCAACTTGCAGAAAAGTGTCAACAATGTTCCTTTCATTGAGTTTAAACAGTACAGCAAAATGGTACTTACAGAGTGCATCAAACATTATTTAGACCTTGTTTGTGAAAAACTGTTTATTTCTGTATTTCATGATTGCAACTTGCTGAAAAGTGTCAACAATGTTCCTTTCATTGAGTTTAAACAGTACAGCAAAATGGTACTTAGAGAGTGACTCAAACATGACTTAGACCTTGTTTTTGAAAAACTGTTTATTTCTGTATTACATGATTGCATCTTGCTGAAAAGTGTCAACAATGTTCCTTTCATCGAGTTTAAACAGTACAGCAAAAATGGAACTTACAGAGTGCATCAAACATGATTTAGACCTTGTTTGTGAAAAATTGTTTTTTTCTGTATTTCATGATTGCAACTTGCTGAAAAGTGTCAACAATGTTCCTTTCATCGAGCTTAAACAGTACAGCAAAATGGTTCTTACAGAGTGACTCAAACATGGTTTAGACCTTGTTTTTGAAAAACTGTTTATTTCTGTATTACAACTTGCTGAAAAGTGTCAACAGTGTTTCTATCATCCTGATTAAGCTGTACAGCAAAATTGTACTTACATGACTTAGACCTTGTTTGTGAAAAACTGTTTATTTCTGTATTACATGATTGCAACTTGCTGAAAAGTGTCAACAATGTTCCTTTCATTGAGTTTAAACAGTACAGCAAAATGGTACTTACAGAGTGCAGCAAACATTATTTAGACCTTGTTTGTGAAAAACTGTTTATTTCTGTATTACAACTTGCTGAAAAGTGTCAACAGTGTTTCTATCATCCTGATTAAGCTGTACAGCAAAATTGTACTTACATGACTTAGACCTTGTTTGTGAAAAACTGTTTATTTCTGTATTACATGATTGCAACTTGCAGAAAAGTGTCAACAATGTTCCTTTCATTGAGTTTAAACAGTACAGCAAAATGGTACTTACAGAGTGCATCAAACATTATTTAGACCTTGTTTGTGAAAAACTGTTTATTTCTGTATTTCATGATTGCAACTTGCTGAAAAGTGTCAACAATGTTCCTTTCATTGAGTTTAAACAGTACAGCAAAATGGTACTTAGAGAGTGACTCAAACATGACTTAGACCTTGTTTTTGAAAAACTGTTTATTTCTGTATTACATGATTGCATCTTGCTGAAAAGTGTCAACAATGTTCCTTTCATCGAGTTTAAACAGTACAGCAAAAATGGAACTTACAGAGTGCATCAAACATGATTTAGACCTTGTTTGTGAAAAATTGTTTTTTTCTGTATTTCATGTTTGCAACTTGCTGAAAAGTGTCAACAATGTTCCTTTCATCGAGCTTAAACAGTACAGCAAAATGGTTCTTACAGAGTGACTCAAACATGGTTTAGACCTTGTTTTTGAAAAACTGTTTATTTCTGTATTACAACTTGCTGAAAAGTGTCAACAGTGTTTCTATCATCCTGATTAAGCTGTACAGCAAAATTGTACTTACATGACTTAGACCTTGTTTGTGAAAAACTGTTTATTTCTGTATTACATGATTGCAACTTGCTGAAAAGAGTCAACAATGTTCCTTTCATTGAGTTTAAACAGTACAGCAAAATGGTACTTACAGAGTGCAGCAAACATTATTTAGACCTTGTTTGTGAAAAACTGTTTATTTCTGTATTACATGATTGCAACTTGCTGAAAAGTGTCAACAATGTTCCTTTCATTGAGTTTAAACAGTACAGCAAAATGGTACTTAGAGAGTGACTCAAACATGACTTAGACCTTGTTTGTGAAAAACTGTTCATTTCTGTATTACATGATTGCAACTTGCAGAAAAGTGTCAACAGTGTTCCTATCATCCTGATTAAGCAGTACAGCAGAAATGGACTATCAGAGTGCATCAAACATGATTTAGACCTTGTTTGTGAAAAACTGTTTATTTCTGTATTACATGATTGCAACTTGCTGAAAAGTGTCAACAATGTTCCTTTCATCGAGTTTAAACAGTACAGCAAAAATGGAACTTACAGAGTGCATCAAACATGATTCAGACCTTGTTTGTGAAAAATTGTTTTTTTTCTGTATTTCATGATTGCAACTTGCTGAAAAGTGTCAACAATGTTCCTTTCATCGAGCTTAAACAGTACAGCAAAATGGTTCTTACAGAGTGACTCAAACATGACTTAGACCTTGTTTTTGAAAAACTGTTTATTTCTGTATTACAACTTGCTGAAAAGTGTCAACAGTGTTTCTATCATCCTGATTAAGCTGTACAGCAAAATTGTACTTACATGACTTAGACCTTGTTTGTGAAAAACTGTTTATTTCTGTATTTCATGATTGCAACTTGCTGAAAAGTGTCAACAATGTTCCTTTCATTGAGTTTAAACAGTACAGTAAAATGGTACTTAGAGAGTGACTCAAACATGACTTAGACCTTCTTTTTTGAAAAACTGTTTATTTCTGTATTACATGATTGCATCTTGCTGAAAAGTGTCAACAATGTTCCTTTCATCGAGTTTAAACAGTACAGCAAAAATGGAACTTACAGAGTGCATCAAACATGATTTAGACCTTGTTTGTGAAAAATTGTTTTTTTCTGTATTTCATGATTGCAACTTGCTGAAAAGTGTCAACAATGTTCCTTTCATCGAGCTTAAACAGTACAGCAAAATGGTTCTTACAGAGTGACTCAAACATGGTTTAGACCTTGTTTTTGAAAAACTGTTTATTTCTGTATTACAACTTGCTGAAAAGTGTCAACAGTGTTTCTATCATCCTGATTAAGCTGTACAGCAAAATTGTACTTACATGACTTAGACCTTGTTTGTGAAAAACTGTTTATTTCTGTATTTCATGATTGCAACTTGCTGAAAAGTGTCAACAATGTTCCTTTCATTGAGTTTAAACAGTACAGCAAAATGGTAATTAGAGAGTGACTCAAACATGACTTAGACCTTGTTTTTGAAAAACTGTTTATTTCTGTATTACATGATTGCAACTTGCTGAAAAGTGTCAACAATGTTTCTATCATCGAGTTTAAACAGTACAGCAAAAATTGAAAATACATAGTGCATCAAACATGATTTAGACCTTGTCTAAGGACCTTGTTTTTGAAAAACTGTTTATTTCTGTATTACAACTTGCTGAAAAGTGTCAACAGTGTTTCTATCATCCTGATTAAGCTGTACAGCAAAATTGTACTTACATGACTTAGACCTTGTTTGTGAAAAAATGTTTATTTCTGTATTACATGATTGCAACTTGCTGAAAAGTGTCAACAATGTTCCTTTCATTGAGTTTAAACAGTACAGCAAAATGGTACTTACAGAGTGCAGCAAACATTATTTAGACCTTGTTTGTGAAAAACTGTTTATTTCTGTATTACATGATTGCAACTTTCTGAAAAGTGTCAACAATGTTCCTTTCATCGAGCTTAAACAGTACAGCAAAATGGTTCTTACAGAGTGACTCAAACATGACTTAGACCTTGTTTTTGAAAAACTGTTTATTTCTGTATTACAACTTGCTGAAAAGTGTCAACAGTGTTTCTATCATCCTGATTAAGCAGTACAGCAAAATTGTACTTACATGACTTAGACCTTGTTTGTGAAAAACTGTTTATTTCTGTATTACATGATTGCAACTTGCAGAAAAGTGTCAACAATGTTCCTTTCATTGAGTTTAAACAGTACAGCAAAATGGTACTTACAGAGTGCATCAAACATTATTTAGACCTTGTTTGTGAAAAACTGTTTATTTCTGTATTTCATGATTGCAACTTGCTGAAAAGTGTCAACAATGTTCCTTTCATTGAGTTTAAACAGTACAGCAAAATGGTACTTAGAGAGTGACTCAAACATGACTTAGACCTTGTTTGTGAAAAACTGTTCATTTCTGTATTACATGATTGCAACTTGCTGAAAAGTGTCAACAGTGTTCCTATCATCCTGATTAAGCAGTACAGCAGAAATGGACTATCAGAGTGCATCAAACATGATTTAGACCTTGTTTGTGAAAAACTGTTTATTTCTGTATTACATGATTGCAACTTGCTGAAAAGTGTCAACAATGTTCATTTCATTGAGTTTAAACAGTACAGCCAAATGGTACTTAGAGAGTGACTCAAACATGACTTAGACCTTGTTTTTGAAAAACTGTTTATTTCTGTATTTCATGATTGCAACTTGCTGAAAAGTGTCAACAATGTTCCTTTCATCGAGCTTAAACAGTACAGCAAAATGTTTCTTACAGAGTGACTCAAACATGACTTAGACCTTGTTTTTGAAAAACTGTTTATTTCTGTATTACAACTTGCTGAAAAGTGTCAACAGTGTTTCTATCATCCTCATTAAGCTGTACAGCAAAATTGTACTTACATGACTTAGACCTTGTTTGTGAAAAACTGTTTATTTCTGTATTTCATGATTGCAAATTGCTGAAAAGTGTCAACAATGTTCCTTTCATTGAGTTTAAACAGTACAGTAAAATGGTACTTAGAGAGTGACTCAAACATGACTTAGACCTTGTTTTTGAAAAACTGTTTATTTCTGTATTACATGATTGCAACTTGCTGAAAAGTGTCAACAATGTTTCTATCATCGAGTTTAAACAGTACAGCAAAAATTGAAAATACATAGTGCATCAAACATGATTTAGACCTTGTTTGTGAGAAACTCTTTATTTCTGTATTTCATGATTGCAACTTGCTGAAAATTGTCAACAATGTTCCTTTCATTGAGTTTAAACAGTACAGCAAAATGGTACTTAGAGAGTGACTCAAACATGACTTAGACCTTGTTTTTGAAAAACTGTTTATTTCTGTATTACATGATTGCAACTTGCTGAAAAGTGTCAACAATGTTCCTTTCATCGAGATTAAACATTACAGCAAAAATGGAACTTACAGAGTGCATCAAACATGATTTAGACCTTGTCTAAGGACCTTGTTTTTGAAAAACTGTTTATTTCTGTATTACAACTTGCTGAAAAGTGTCAACAGTGTTTCTATCATCCTGATTAAGCTGTACAGCAAAATTGTACTTACATGACTTAGACCTTGTTTGTGAAAAACTGTTTATTTCTGTATTTCATGATTGCAACTTGCTGAAAAGTGTCAACAATGTTCCTTTCATCGAGCTTAAACAGTACAGCAAAATGTTTCTTACAGAGTGACTCAAACATGACTTAGACCTTGTTTTTGAAAAACTGTTTATTTCTGTATTACAACTTGCTGAAAAGTGTCAACAGTGTTTCTATCATCCTGATTAAGCTGTACAGCAAAATTGTACTTACATGACTTAGACCTTGTTTGTGAAAAACTGTTTATTTCTGTATTTCATGATTGCAACTTGCTGAAAAGTGTCAACAATGTTCCTTTTCATTGAGTTTAAACAGTACAGCAAAATGGTACTTAGAGAGTGACTCAAACATGACTTAGACCTTGTTTTTGAAAAACTGTTTATTTCTGTATTACATGATTGCAACTTGCTGAAAAGTGTCAACAATGTTTCTATCATCGAGTTTAAACAGTACAGCAAAAATTGAAAATACATAGTGCATCAAACATGATTTAGACCTTGTTTGTGAGAAACTCTTTATTTCTGTATTTCATGATTGCAACTTGCTGAAAATTGTCAACAATGTTCCTTTCATTGAGTTTAAACAGTACAGCCAAATGGTACTTAGAGAGTGACTCAAACATGACTTAGACCTTGTTTGTGAAAAACTGTTTATTTCTGTATTACAACTTGCTGAAAAGTGTCAACAATGTTCCTTTCATTGAGTTTAAACAGTACAGCAAAATGGTACTTACAGAGTGCATCAAACATTATTTAGACCTTGTTTGTGAAAAACTGTTTATTTCTGTATTACATGATTGCAACTTGCTGAAAAGTGTCAACAATGTTCCTTTCATCGAGTTTAAACAGTACAGCAAAAATGGAACTTACAGAGTGCATCAAACATGATTTAGACCTTGTTTGTGAAAAATGGTTTTTTTCTGTATTTCATGATTGCAACTTGCTGAAAAGTGTCAACAATGTTCCTTTCATCGAGCTTAAACAGTACAGCAAAATGGTTCTTACAGAGTGACTCAAACATGACTTAGACCTTGTTTTTGAAAAACGGTTTATTTCTGTGTTTCATGATTGCAACTTGCTGAAAAGTGTCAACAGTGTTCCTTTCATCGAGTTTAAACAGTACAGCAAATGGTACTTACAGAGTGACTCAAACATGACTTAGACCTTGTTTTTGAAAAACTGTTTATTTCTGTATTACATGATTGCATCTTGCTGAAAAGTGTCAACAATGTTCCTTTCATCGAGTTTAAACAGTACAGCAAAAATGGAACTTACAGAGTGCATCAAACATGATTTAGACCTTGTTTGTGAAAAATTGTTTTTTTCTGTATTTCATGATTGCAACTTGCTGAAAAGTGTCAACAATGTTCCTTTCATCGAGCTTAAACAGTACAGCAAAATGGTTCTTACAGAGTGACTCAAACATGATTTAGACCTTGTTTTTGAAAAACTGTTTATTTCTGTATTACAACTTGCTGAAAAGTGTCAACAGTGTTTCTATCATCCTGATTAAGCTGTACAGCAAAATTGTACTTACATGACTTAGACCTTGTTTGTGAAAAACTGTTTATTTCTGTATTTCATGATTGCAACTTGCTGAAAAGTGTCAACAATGTTCCTTTCATTGAGTTTAAACAGTACAGCAAAATGGTACTTAGAGAGTGACTCAAACATGACTTAGACCTTGTTTTTGAAAAACTGTTTATTTCTGTATTACATGATTGCAACTTGCTGAAAAGTGTCAACAATGTTTCTATCATCGAGTTTAAACAGTACAGCAAAAATTGAAAATACATAGTGCATCAAACATGATTTAGACCTTGTTTGTGAGAAACTCTTTATTTCTGTATTTCATGATTGCAACTTGCTGAATATTGTCAACAATGTTCCTTTCATTGAGTTTAAACAGTACAGCCAAATGGTACTTAGAGAGTGACTCAAACATGACTTAGACCTTGTTTGTGAAAAACTGTTTATTTCTGTATTACATGATTGCAACTTGCAGAAAAGTGTCAACAATGTTCCTTTCATTGAGTTTAAACAGTACAGCAAAATGGTACTTACAGAGTGCATCAAACATTATTTAGACCTTGTTTGTGAAAAACTGTTTATTTCTGTATTACATGATTGCAACTTGCTGAAAAGTGTCAACAATGTTCCTTTCATCGAGTTTAAACAGTACAGCAAAAATGGAACTTACAGAGTGCATCAAACATGATTTAGACCTTGTTTGTGAAAAATTGTTTTTTTCTGTATTTCATGATTGCAACTTGCTGAAAAGTGTCAACAATGTTCCTTTCATCGAGCTTAAACAGTACAGCAAAATGGTTCTTACAGAGTGACTCAAACATGACTTAGACCTTGTTTTTGAAAAACTGTTTATTTCTGTATTACAACTTGCTGAAAAGTGTCAACAGTGTTTCTATCATCCTGATTAAGCTGTACAGCAAAATTGTACTTACATGACTTAGACCTTGTTTGTGAAAAACTGTTTATTTCTGTATTTCATGATTGCAACTTGCTGAAAAGTGTCAACAATGTTCCTTTCATCGAGCTTAAACAGTACAGCAAAATGGTTCTTACAGAGTGACTCAAACATGACTTAGACCTTGTTTTTGAAAAACTGTTTATTTCTGTATTACAACTTGCTGAAAAGTGTCAACAGTGTTTCTATCATCCTGATTAAGCTGTACAGCAAAATTGTACTTACATGACTTAGACCTTGTTTGTGAAAAACTGTTTATTTCTGTATTTCATGATTGCAACTTGCTGAAAAGTGTCAACAATGTTCCTTTCATTGAGTTTAAACAGTACAGCAAAATGGTACTTAGAGAGTGACTCAAACATGACTTAGACCTTGTTTTTGAAAAACGGTTTATTTCTGTATTACATGATTGCAACTTGCTGAAAAGTGTCAACAATGTTTCTATCATCGAGTTTAAACAGTACAGCAAAAATTGAAAATACATAGTGCATCAAACATGATGTAGACCTTGTTTGTGAGAAACTCTTTATTTCTGTATTTCATGATTGCAACTTGCTGAAAATTGTCAACAATGTTCCTTTCATTGAGTTTAAACAGTACAGCAAAATGGTACTTACAGAGTGCATCAAACATGATTTAGAACTTGTTTGTGAAAAATTGTTTTTTTCTGTATTTCAAGATTGCAACTTTCTGAAAAGTGTCAACAATGTTCCTTTCATCGAGCTTAAACAGTACAGCAAAATGGTTCTTACAGAGTGACTCAAACATGACTTAGACCTTGTTTTTGAAAAACTGTTTATTTCTGTATTACAACTTGCTGAAAAGTGTCAACAGTGTTTCTATCATCCTGATTAAGCTGTACAGCAAAATTGTACTTACATGACTTAGACCTTGTTTGTGAAAAACTGTTTATTTCTGTATTACATGATTGCAACTTGCTGAAAAGTGTCAACAATGTTCCTTTCATTGAGTTTAAACAGTACAGCAAAATGGTACTTACAGAGTGCATCAAACATTATTTAGACCTTGTTTGTGAAAAACTATTTATTTCTGTATTACATGATTGCAACTTGCTGAAAAGTGTCAACAATGTTCCTTTCATTGAGTTTAAACAGTACAGCAAAATGGTACTTACAGAGTGACTCAAACTTGACTTAGACCTTGTTTTTGAAAAAATGTTTATTTCTGTATTACATGATTGCAACTTGCTGAAAAGTGTCAACAGTGTTCCTATCATCCTGATTAAGCAGTACAGGAAAAATGGAACTTACAGAGTGCACTAAACATGACTTAGACCTTGTTTTTGAAAAAAAATTGAATTCTGTATTTCATGATTGCAACTTGCTTAAAAGTCTCAACAATGTTCCTTTTATCGAGTTTAAACAGTACAGCAAAATTGTACTTACAGAGTGACTCAAACATGACTTAGACCTTGTTTTTGAAAAAAGGTTTATTTCTGTATTTCATGATTGCAAATTGCTGAAAAGTGTCAACAGTGTTCCTTTCATCGAGTTTAAACAGTACAGCAAATGGTACTTACAGAGTGACTCAAACATGACTTAGACCTTGTTTTTGAAAAACTGTTTATTTCTGTTTTTCATGATTGCAACTTGCTGAAAAGTGTTAACAGGGTTACTTTCATCGAGTTTAAACAGTACAGCAAAATGGTACTTACAGAATGACCTTGTTTTTGAAAAACTGTTTATTTCTGTATTACATGATTGCAACTTGCTGAAAAGTGTCAACAGTGTTCCTATCATCCTGATTAATCAGTACAGCAAAAATGGAACTTACAGAGTGCACTAAACATGAATTAGACCTTGTTTGTGAAAAACTATTTATTTCTGTATTTCATGATTGCAACTTGCTGAAAAGTGTCAACAATGTTCCTTTCATCGAGTTTAAACAGTACAGCAAAATGGTACTTACAGAGTGACTCAAACATGACTTAGACCTTGTTTTTGAAAAACTGTTTATTTCTGTGTTTCATGATTGCAACTTGCTGAAAAGTGTTAACAGGGTTCCTTTCATCGAGTTTAAACAGTACAGCAAAATGGTACTTACAGAGTGACCTTGTTTTTGAAAAACGGTTTATTTCTGTATTTCATGATTGCAACTTGCTGAAAAGTGTCAACAGTGTTCCTTTCATCGAGTTTAAACAGTACATGCAAATGGTACTTACAGAGTGACTCAAACATGACTTAGACCTTGTTTTTGAAAAACTGTTTATTTCTGTGTTTCATGATTGCAACTTGCTGAAAAGTGTTAACAGGGTTCCTTTCATCGAGTTTAAACAGTACAGCAAAATGGTACTTACAGAGTGACCTTGTTTTTGAAAAACTGTTTATTTCTGTATTACATGATTGCAACTTGCTGAAAAGTGTCAACAGTTCAGTGTTCCTATCATCATGATGAAGCAGTACAGCAAAAATTGTACTTACAGAGTGCATCAAACATGATTTAGACCTTGTTTGTGAAAAACTATTTATTTCTGTTTTTCATGATTGCATCTTGCTGAAAAGTGTCAACAATGTTCCTTTCATCGAGTTTAAACAGTACAGCAAAATTGTACTTGCAGAGTGACTCAAACATGACTTAGACCTTGTTTTTGAAAAACGTTTTATTTCTGTATTTCATGATTGCAACTGGCTGAAAAGTGTTAACAGTGTTCCTTTCATCGAGATTAAACAGTACAGCAAAATGGTACTTACAGAATGACCTTGTTTCTGAAAAACAGTTTATTTCTGTATTACATGATTGCAACTTGCTGAAAAGTGTCAACAGTGTTCCTATCATCCTGATTAATCAGTACAGCAAAAATGGAACTTACAGAGTGCACTAAACATGAATTAGACCTTGTTTGTGAAAAACTATTTATTTCTGTATTTCATGATTGCAACTTGCTGAAAAGTGTCAACAATGTTCCTTTCATCGAGTTTAAACAGTACAGCAAAATGGTACTTACAGAGTGACTCAAACTTGACTTAGACCTTGTTTTTGAAAAACTGTTTATTTCTGTATTACATGATTGCAACTTGCTGAAAAGTGTCAACAGTCAGTGTTCCTATCATCCTGATTAAGCAGTACAGCAAAAATGGAACTTACAAAGTGCATCAAACATGATTTAGACCTTGTTTGTGAAAAACTGTTTATTTCTGTATTACATGATTGCAACTTGCTGAAAAGTGTCAACAGTGTTCCTATCATCCTGATTAATCAGTACAGCAAAAATGGAAATTACAGAGTGCACTAACCATGAATTAGACCTTGTTTGTGAAAAACTATTTATTTCTGTATTTCATGATTGCAACTTGCTGAAAAGTGTCAACAATGTTCCTTTCATCGAGTTTAAACAGTACAGCAAAATTGTACTTACAGAGTGACTCAAACATGACTTAGACCTTGTTTTTGAAAAATGGTTTATTTCTGTATTTCATGATTGCAACTTGCTGAAAAGTGTCAACAGTGTTCCTTTCATCGAGTTTAAACAGTACAGCAAATGGTACTTAAAGAGTGACTCAAACATGACTTAGACCTTGTTTTTGAAAAACTGTTTATTTCTGTATTTCATGATTGCAACTTGCTGAAAAGTGTTAACAGGGTTCCTTTCATCGAGTTTAAACAGTACAGCAAAATGGTACTTACAGAATGACCTTGTTTTTGAAAAACTGTTCATTTCTGTATTACATGATTGCAACTTGCTGAAAAGTGTCAACAGTGTTCCTATCATCCTGATTAAGCAGTACAGGAAAAATGGAACTTACAGAGTGCACTAAACATGACTTAGACCTTGTTTTTGAAAAAAAATTGAATTCTGTATTTCATGATTGCAACTTGCTTAAAAGTCTCAACAATGTTCCTTTTATCGAGTTTAAACAGTACAGCAAAATTGTACTTACAGAGTGACTCAAACATGACTTAGACCTTGTTTTTGAAAAACGGTTTATTTCTGTATTTCATGATTGCAAATTGCTGAAAAGTGTCAACAGTGTTCCTTTCATCGAGTTTAAACAGTACAGCAAATGGTACTTACAGAGTGACTCAAACATGACTTAGACCTTGTTTTTGAAAAACTGTTTATTTCTGTTTTTCATGATTGCAACTTGCTGAAAAGTGTTAACAGGGTTACTTTCATCGAGTTTAAACAGTACAGCAAAATGGTACTTACAGAATGACCTTGTTTTTGAAAAACTGTTTATTTCTGTATTACATGATTGCAACTTGCTGAAAAGTGTCAACAGTGTTCCTATCATCCTGATTAATCAGTACAGCAAAAATGGAACTTACAGAGTGCACTAAACATGAATTAGACCTTGTTTGTGAAAAACTATTTATTTCTGTATTTCATGATTGCAACTTGCTGAAAAGTGTCAACAATGTTCCTTTCATCGAGTTTAAACAGTACAGCAAAATGGTACTTACAGAGTGACTCAAACATGACTTAGACCTTGTTTTTGAAAAACTGTTTATTTCTGTGTTTCATGATTGCAACTTGCTGAAAAGTGTTAACAGGGTTCCTTTCATCGAGTTTAAACAGTACAGCAAAATGGTACTTACAGAGTGACCTTGTTTTTGAAAAACGGTTTATTTCTGTATTTCATGATTGCAACTTGCTGAAAAGTGTCAACAGTGTTCCTTTCATCGAGTTTAAACAGTACATGCAAATGGTACTTACAGAGTGACTCAAACATGACTTAGACCTTGTTTTTGAAAAACTGTTTATTTCTGTGTTTCATGATTGCAACTTGCTGAAAAGTGTTAACAGGGTTCCTTTCATCGAGTTTAAACAGTACAGCAAAATGGTACTTACAGAGTGACCTTGTTTTTGAAAAACTGTTTATTTCTGTATTACATGATTGCAACTTGCTGAAAAGTGTCAACAGTTCAGTGTTCCTATCATCATGATGAAGCAGTACAGCAAAAATTGTACTTACAGAGTGCATCAAACATGATTTAGACCTTGTTTGTGAAAAACTATTTATTTCTGTTTTTCATGATTGCAACTTGCTGAAAAGTGTCAACAATGTTCCTTTCATCGAGTTTAAACAGTACAGCAAAATGGTACTTGCAGAGTGACTCAAACATGACTTAGACCTTGTTTTTGAAAAACGTTTTATTTCTGTATTTCATGATTGCAACTGGCTGAAAAGTGTTAACAGTGTTCCTTTCATCGAGATTAAACAGTACAGCAAAATGGTACTTACAGAATGACCTTGTTTCTGAAAAACAGTTTATTTCTGTATTACATGATTGCAACTTGCTGAAAAGTGTCAACAGTGTTCCTATCATCCTGATTAATCAGTACAGCAAAAATGGAACTTACAGAGTGCACTAAACATGAATTAGACCTTGTTTGTGAAAAACTATTTATTTCTGTATTTCATGATTGCAACTTGCTGAAAAGTGTCAACAATGTTCCTTTCATCGAGTTTAAACAGTACAGCAAAATGGTACTTACAGAGTGACTCAAACTTGACTTAGACCTTGTTTTTGAAAAACTGTTTATTTCTGTATTACATGATTGCAACTTGCTGAAAAGTGTCAACAGTCAGTGTTCCTATCATCCTGATTAAGCAGTACAGCAAAAATGGAACTTACAAAGTGCATCAAACATGATTTAGACCTTGTTTGTGAAAAACTGTTTATTTCTGTATTACATGATTGCAACTTGCTGAAAAGTGTCAACAGTGTTCCTATCATCCTGATTAATCAGTACAGCAAAAATGGAAATTACAGAGTGCACTAACCATGAATTAGACCTTGTTTGTGAAAAACTATTTATTTCTGTATTTCATGATTGCAACTTGCTGAAAAGTGTCAACAATGTTCCTTTCATCGAGTTTAAACAGTACAGCAAAATTGTACTTACAGAGTGACTCAAACATGACTTAGACCTTGTTTTTGAAAAATGGTTTATTTCTGTATTTCATGATTGCAACTTGCTGAAAAGTGTCAACAGTGTTCCTTTCATCGAGTTTAAACAGTACAGCAAATGGTACTTACAGAGTGACTCAAACATGACTTAGACCTTGTTTTTGAAAAACTGTTTATTTCTGTATTTCATGATTGCAACTTGCAGAAAAGTGTTAACAGGGTTCCTTTCATCGAGTTTAAACAGTACAGCAAAATGGTACTTACAGAATGACCTTGTTTTTGAAAAACTGTTCATTTCTGTATTACATGATTGCAACTTGCTGAAAAGTGTCAACAGTGTTCCTATCATCCTTATTAATCAGGATGATAGAAACACTGTTGACACTTTTCAGCAAGTTGCAATCATGAAATACAGAAAAAAACAATTTTTCACAAAGAAGGTCTAAATCATGTTTGATGCACTCTGTAGGTTCCATTTTTGCTGTACTGTTTAAACTCGATGAAAGGAACATTGTTGACACTTTTCAGCAAGTTGCAATCATGTAATACAGAAATAAACAGTTTTTCAAAAACAAGGTCTAAGTCATGTTTGAGTCACTCTCTAAATACCATTTTGCTGTACTGTTTAAAGTCAATGAAAGGAACATTGATGACACTTTTCAGCAAGTTGCAATCATGAAATACTGAAAAAAAGAGTTTCTCACAAACAAGGTCTAAATAATGTTTGATGCACTCTGTAAGTACTATTTTTGCTGTACTGTTTAAACTCGATGAAAGGAACATTGTTGACACTTTTCAGCAAGTTGCAATCATGTAAAACAGAAATAAACAGTTTTTCAAAAACAAGGTCTAAGTCATGTTTGAGTCACTGTAAGTACCATTTTGCTGTACTGTTTAAGCTCGATGAAAGGAACATTGTTGACACTTTTCAGCAAGTTGCAATCATGAAATAAAGAAATAAAGAGTTTCTCACAAACAAGGTCTAAATCATGTTTGATGCACTCTGTAAGTTCAATTTTTGCTGTACTGTTTAAACTCGATGAAAGGAACATTGTTGACACTTTTCAGCAAGTTGCAATCATGTAATACAGAAATAAACAGTTTTTCACAAACAAGGTTAAAATCATGGAAGTACAATTTTGCTGTACTGCTTAATCAGGATGATAGAAACACTGTTGACACTTTTCAGCAAGTTGTAATACAGAAATAAACAGTTTTTCAAAAACAAGGTCTCAGTCATGTTTGAGTCACTCTGTAAGTACCATTTTGCTGTACTGTTTAAGCTCGATGAAAGGAACATTGTTGACACTTTTCAGCAAGTTGCAATCATGTAATACAGAAATAAACAGTTTTTCAAAAACAAGGTCTCAGTCATGTTTGAGTCACTCTGTAAGTACCATTTTGCTGTACTGTTTAAGCTCGATGAAAGGAACATTGTTGACACTTTTCAGCAAGTTGCAATCATGAAATACAGAAATAAAGAGTTTCTCACAAACAAGGTCTAAATCATGTTTGATGCACTCTGTATTTTCAATTTTTGCTCTACTGTTTAAACTCGATGATAGAAACATTGTTGACACTTTTCAGCAAGTTGCAATCATGTAAAATAGAAATAAACAGTTTTTCAAAAACAAGGTCTAAGTCATGTTTGAGTCACTCTCTAAGTACCATTTTGCTGTACTGTTTAAACTCAATGAAAGGAACATTGTTGACCCTTTTTAGCAAGTTGCAATCATGAAATACAGAAATAAAGAGTTTCTCACAAACAAGGTCTAAATCAGGTAAGTACAATTTTGCTGTACTGCTTAATCAGGATGATAGAAACACTGTTGACACTTTTCAGCAAGTTGTAATACAGAAATAAACAGTTTTTCACAAACAAGGTCTAAATAATGTTTGATGCACTCTGTAAGTACTATTTTTGCTGTACTGTTTAAACTCGATGAAAGGAACATTGTTGACACTTTTCAGCAAGTTGCAATCATGTAAAACAGAAATAAACAGTTTTTCAAAAACAAGGTCTAAGTCATGTTTGAGTCACTCTGTAAGTACCATTTTGCTGTACTGTTTAAGCTCGATGAAAGGAACATTGTTGACACTTTTCAGCAAGTTGCAATCATGAAATACAGAAAAAAACAATTTTTCACAAACAAGGTCTAAATCATGTTTGACGCACTCTGTAAGTACCATTTTTGCTGTACTGTTTAAACTCGATGAAAGCAACATTGTTGACACTTTTCAGCAAGTTGCAATCATGTAATACAGAAATAAACAGTTTTTCACAAACAAGGTCAAAATCATGGAAGTACAATTTTGCTGTACTGCTTAATCAGGATGATAGAAACACTGTTGACACTTTTCAGCAAGTTGTAATACAGAAATAAACAGTTTTTCAAAAACAAGGTCTCATTCATGTTTGAGTCACTCTGTAAGTACCATTTTGCTGTACTGTTTAAGCTCGATGAAAGGAACATTGTTGACACTTTTCAGCAAGTTGCAATCATGTAATACAGAAATAAACAGTTTTTCAAAAACAAGGTCTCAGTCATGTTTGAGTCACTCTGTAAGTACCATTTTGCTGTACTGTTTTAAGCTCGATGAAAGGAACATTGTTGACACTTTTCAGCAAGTTGCAATCATGAAATACAGAAATAAAGAGTTTCTCACGAACAAGGTCTAAATCATGTTTGATGCACTCTGTAAGTACCATTTTTGCTGTACTGTTTAAACTCGATGAAAGGAACACTGTTGACACTTTTCAGCAAGTTGCAATCATGTAATACAGAAATGAACAGTTTTTCAAAAACAAGGTCTAAGTCATGTTTGAGTCACTCTGTAAGTACCATTTTGCTGTACTGTTTAAGCTCGATGAAAGGAACATTGTTGACACTTTTCAGCAAGTTGCAATCATGTAATACAGAAATAAACAGTTTTTCAAAAACAAGGTCTCAGTCATGTTTGAGTCACTCTGTAAGTACCATTTTGCTGTACTGTTTAAGCTCGATGAAAGGAACATTGTTGACACTTTTCAGCAAGTTGCAATCATGAAATACAGAAATAAAGAGTTTCTCACAAACAAGGTCTAAATCATGTTTGATGCACTCTGTAAGTTCAATTTTTGCTGTACTGTTAAACTCGATGAAAGGAACACTGTTGACACTTTTCAGCAAGTTGCAATCATGTAATACAGAAATGAACAGTTTTTCAAAAACAAGGTCTAAGTCATGTTTGAGTCACTCTGTAAGTACCATTTTGCTGTACTGTTTAAGTTCGATGAAAGAAACATTGTTGACACTTTTCAGCAAGTTGCAATCATGAAATACAGAGAGAGAAAAAAATTCACAAACAAGGTCTAAATCATGTTTGATGCACTCTGTAAGTTCCATTTTTTGCTGTACTGTTTAAACTCGATGAAAGGAACATTGTTGACACTTTTCAGCAAGTTGCAATCATGAAATACAGAAAAAAAGTTTTTCACAAACAAGGTCTAAGTCATGTAAGTACAATTTTGCTGTACTGCTTAATCAGGATGACAGAAACACTGTTGACACTTTTCAGCAAGTTGTAATACAGAAATAAACAGTTTTTCACAAACAAGGTCTAAATAATGTTTGATGCACTCTGTACCATTTTTGCTGTACTGTTTAAACTCGATGAAAGGAACATTGTTGACACTTTTCAGCAAGTTGCAATCATGTAATACAGAAAAAAAATGTTTTCACAAACAAGGTCTAAGTCATGTTTGAGTCACTCTGTAAGTACCATTTTGCTGTACTGTTTAAGCTCGATGAAAGGAACATTGTTGACACTTTTCAGCAAGTTGCAATCATGAAATACAGAAGAAAAAAAAAATTCACAAAGAAGGTCTAAATCATGTTTGATGCACTCTGTAAGTTCCATGTTTGCTGTACTGTTTAAACTCGATGAAAGGAACATTGTTGACACTTTTCAGCAAGTTGCAATCATGTAATACAGAAATAAACAGTTTTTCAAAAACAAGGTCTAAGTCATGTTTGAGTCACTCTCTAATTACCATTTTGCTGTACTGTTTAAAGTCAATGAAAGGAACATTGATGACACTTTTCAGCAAGTTGCAATCATGAAATACTGAAAAAAAGAGTTTCTCACAAACAAGGTCTAAATCATGTTTGATGCACTCTGTATTTTCAATTTTTGCTGTACTGTTTAAACTCGATGATAGAAACATTGTTGACACTTTTCAGCAAGTTGCAATCATGTAAAATAGAAATAAACAGTTTTTCAAAAACAAGGTCTAAGTCATGTTTGAGTCACTCTCTAAGTACCATTTTGCTGTACTGTTTAACCTGTTAGGGCTAGGGGGCAGCATTGACACGGCTGGATAAAAAACATACCCGATTTAATCTGGTTACCACTCCTACTCAGTAACTAGAATATGCATATACTTATTACATATGGATAGAAAACACCCTACATTTTCTAAAACTGTTTGAATGGTGTCTGTGAGTATAACAGAACTCAAATGGCAGGTCAAAACCTGAGAGATTCCTTTACAGGAAGTGGCCTGTCTGACCATTTCTGGAACTTCTTTGCCATCTCTATCATTTACTAAGGATCTCTGCTCTAACGTGACACTTCCCACGTCGTCCATAGGCTCTCAGAGCCCGGGAAAAAAGAGAATGTCGTCATTCCAGCCCCAGGCTGAAACACATTATCGCCTTTCTCAAGTGGCCCATCAAGAGACACTAGCTTATGCGCGTGACCCCGACCGCCCCCGCCTTTGGGATTTTTTCCTCTGTTTGCCGAAAAGGAGATTCCCTGTCGGAATATTATCGCTTTTCTACGAGAAAAATGACGTAAAAATTGATTTTAAACAGCGGTTGACATGCTTCGACGTACGGCAATGGAATACTTTGAATTTTATTGTCAGGAATTGCGCCAAGCGCGCGACACTTCTTTACTATTTCGGATAGTGTCTGGAACGCACGAACAAAACGCCGCTATTCGGATATAACGATGGATTATTTTGGACCAAACCAACATTTGTTATTGAAGTAGACGTCCTGGGTGTGCATTCTGACGAAGACAACAAAAGGTAATGACATTTTTATAATAGTAAATATGATTATGGTGAGTGCTAAACTTGCCGGGTGTCTAAATAGCGAGCCCGTGATGCCTGGGCTATGTACTTAGAATATTGCAAAATGTGCTTTCACCAAAAAGCTATTTTAAAATCGGACATATCGAGTGCATAGAGGAGGTCTGTATCTATAATTCTTAAAATAATTGTTATGCTTTTTGTGAACGTTTATCGTGAGTAATTTAGTAAAATGTTAGCGAATTCCCCGTAAGTTTGCGGGGGGTATGCTAGTTCTGAACGTCACATGCAAATGTAAAAAGCTGGTTTTTGATATAAATATGAACTTGATTGAACAAAACATGCATGTATTGTATAACATAATGTCCTAGGGTTGTCATCTGATGAAGATCATCAAAGGTGAGTGCTGCATTTAGCTGTCTTCTGGGTTTTGGTGACATTATATGCTGGCTTGAAAAATGGGTGTCTGATTATTTCTGGCTTGGTACTCTGCTGACATAATCTAATGTTTTGCTTTCGTTGTAAAGCCTTTTTGAAATCGGACAGTGTGGTTAGATTAACGAGAGTCTTATCTTTAAATGGCTGTAAAATAGTCATATGTTTGAGAAATTGAAGTAATAGGATTTTGAAGATTTTGAAAATCGCGCCACAGGCTGGCAGTGGCTGTTACGTAGGTGGGACGAATTCGTCCCGCCGGTCCCATAGAGGTTAAACTCAATGAAAGGAACATTGTTGACCCTTTTCAGCAAGTTGGAATCATGAAATACAGAAATAAAGAGTTTCTCACAAACAAGGTCTAAATCAGGTAAGTACAATTTTGCTGTACTGCTTAATCAGGATGATAGAAACACTGTTGACACTTTTCAGCAAGTTGTAATACAGAAATAAACAGTTTTTCACAAACAAGGTCTAAATAATGTTTGATGCACTCTGTAAGTACTATTTTTGCTGTACTGTTTAAACTCGATGAAAGGAACATTGTTGACACTTTTCAGCAAGTTGCAATCATGTAAAACAGAAATAAACAGTTTTTCAAAAACAAGGTCTAAGTCATGTCTGAGTCACTGTAAGTACCATTTTGCTGTACTGTTTAAGCTCGATGAAAGGAACATTGTTGACACTTTTCAGCAAGTTGCAATCATGAAATACAGAAAAAAACAATTTTTCACAAACAAGGTCTAAATCATGTTTGATGCACTCTGTAAGTACCATTTTTGCTGTACTGTTTAAACTCGATGAAAGGAACATTGTTGACACTTTTCAGCAAGTTGCAATCATGTAATACAGAAATAAACAGTTTTTCACAAACAAGGTCAAAATCATGGAAGTACAATTTTGCTGTACTGCTTAATCAGGATGATAGAAACACTGTTGACACTTTTCAGCAAGTTGTAATACAGAAATAAACAGTTTTTCACAAACAAGGTCTAAATAATGTTTGATGCACTCTGTAAGTACTATTTTTGCTGTACTGTTTAAACTCGATGAAAGGAACATTGTTGACACTTTTCAGCAAGTTGCAATCATGTAAAACAGAAATAAACAGTTTTTCAAAAACAAGGTCTAAGTCATGTCTGAGTCACTGTAAGTACCATTTTGCTGTACTGTTTAAGCTCGATGAAAGGAACATTGTTGACACTTTTCAGCAAGTTGCAATCATGAAATACAGAAAAAAACAATTTTTCACAAACAAGGTCTAAATCATGTTTGATGCACTCTGTAAGTACCATTTTTGCTGTACTGTTTAAACTCGATGAAAGGAACATTGTTGACACTTTTCAGCAAGTTGCAATCATGTAATACAGAAATAAACAGTTTTTCACAAACAAGGTCAAAATCATGGAAGTACAATTTTGCTGTACTGCTTAATCAGGATGATAGAAACACTGTTGACACTTTTCAGCAAGTTGTAATACAGAAATAAACAGTTTTTCAAAAACAAGGTCTCAGTCATGTTTGAGTCACTCTGTAAGTACCATTTTGCTGTACTGTTTAAGCTCGATGAAAGGAACATTGTTGACACTTTTCAGCAAGTTGCAATCATGAAATACAGAAATAAAGAGTTTCTCACAAACAAGGTCTAAATCATGTTTGATGCACTCTGTAAGTTCAATTTTTGCTGTACTGTTTAAACTCGATGAAAGGAACACTGTTGACACTTTTCAGCAAGTTGCAATCATGTAATACAGAAATGAACAGTTTTTCAAAAACAAGGTCTAAGTCATGTTTGAGTCACTCTGTAAGTACCATTTTGCTGTACTGTTTAAGCTCGATGAAAGAAACATTGTTGACACTTTTCAGCAAGTTGCAATCATGTAATACAGAAATAAACAGTTTTTCACAAACAAGGTCAAAATCATGGAAGTACAATTTTGCTGTACTGCTTAATCAGGATGATAGAAACACTGTTGACACTTTTCAGCAAGTTGTAATACAGAAATAAAGAGTTTTTCAAAAACAAGGTCTCAGTCATGTTTGAGTCACTCTGTAAGTACCATTTTGCTGTACTGTTTAAGCTCGATGAAAAAACATTGTTGACACTTTTCAGCAAGTTGCAATCATGTAATACAGAAATAAACAGTTTTTCAAAAACAAGGTCTCAGTCATGTTTGAGTCACTCTGTAAGTACCATTTTGCTGTACTGTTTAAGCTCGATGAAAGGAACATTGTTGACACTTTTCAGCAAGTTGCAATCATGAAATACAGAAATAAAGAGTTTCTCACAAACAAGGTCTAAATCATGTTTGATGCACTCTGTAAGTTCAATTTTTGCTGTACTTTTTAAACTCGATGAAAGGAACACTGTTGACACTTTTCAGCAAGTTGCAATCATGTAATACAGAAATGAACAGTTTTTCAAAAACAAGGTCTAAGTCATGTTTGAGTCACTCTGTAAGTACCATTTTGCTGTACTGTTTAAGCTCGATGAAAGAAACATTGTTGACACTTTTCAGCAAGTTGCAATCATGTAATACAGAAATAAACAGTTTTTCACAAACAAGGTCAAAATCATGGAAGTACAATTTTGCTGTACTGCTTAATCAGGATGATAGAAACACTGTTGACACTTTTCAGCAAGTTGTAATACAGAAATAAACAGTTTTTCAAAAACAAGGTCTCAGTCATGTTTGAGTCACTCTGTAAGTACCATTTTGCTGTACTGTTTAAGCTCGATGAAAAAACATTGTTGACACTTTTCAGCAAGTTGCAATCATGTAATACAGAAATAAACAGTTTTTCAAAAACAAGGTCTCAGTCATGTTTGAGTCACTCTGTAAGTACCATTTTGCTGTACTGTTTAAGCTCGATGAAAGGAACATTGTTGACACTTTTCAGCAAGTTGCAATCATGAAATACAGAAATAAAGAGTTTCTCACAAACAAGGTCTAAATCATGTTTGATGCACTCTGTAAGTTCAATTTTTGCTGTACTTTTTAAACTCGATGAAAGGAACACTGTTGACACTTTTCAGCAAGTTGCAATCATGTAATACAGAAATGAACAGTTTTTCAAAAACAAGGTCTAAGTCATGTTTGAGTCACTCTGTAAGTACCATTTTGCTGTACTGTTTAAGCTCGATGAAAGAAACATTGTTGACACTTTTCAGCAAGTTGCAATCATGTAATACAGAAATAAACAGTTTTTCACAAACAAGGTCAAAATCATGGAAGTACAATTTTGCTGTACTGCTTAATCAGGATGATAGAAACACTGTTGACACTTTTCAGCAAGTTGTAATACAGAAATAAACAGTTTTTCAAAAACAAGGTCTCAGTCATGTTTGAGTCACTCTGTAAGTACCATTTTGCTGTACTGTTTAAGCTCGATGAAAGGAACATTGTTGACACTTTTCAGCAAGTTGCAATCATGAAATACAGAAAAAAACAATTTTTCACAAACAAGGTCTAAATCATGTTTGACGCACTCTGTAAGTACCATTTTTGCTGTACTGTTTAAACTCATGAAAGGAACATTGTTGACACTTTTCAGCAAGTTGCAATCATGTAATACAGAAATAAACAGTTTTTCACAAACAAGGTCAAAATCATGGAAGTACAATTTTGCTGTACTGCTTAATCAGGATGATAGAAACACTGTTGACACTTTTCAGCAAGTTGTAATACAGAAATAAACAGTTTTTCAAAAACAAGGTCTCAGTCATGTTTGAGTCACTCTGTAAGTACCATTTTGCTGTACTGTTTAAGCTCGATGAAAGGAACATTGTTGACACTTTTCAGCAAGTTGCAATCATGTAATACAGAAATAAACAGTTTTTCAAAAACAAGGTTTAAGTCATGTTTGAGTCACTCTCTAAATACCATTTTGCTGTACTGTTTAAAGTCAATGAAAGGAACATTGATGACACTTTTCAGCAAGTTGCAATCATGAAATACTGAAAAAAAGAGTTTCTCACAAACAAGGTCTAAATCATGTTTGATGCACTCTGTATTTTCAATTTTTGCTGTACTGTTTAAACTCGATGATAGAAACATTGTTGACACTTTTCAGCAAGTTGCAATCATGTAAAATAGAAATACAGTTTTTCAAAAACAAGGTCTAAGTCATGTTTGAGTCACTCTCTAAGTACCATTTTGCTGTACTGTTTAAAGTCAATGAAAGGAACATTGATGACACTTTTCAGCAAGTTGCAATCATGAAATACTGAAAAAAAGAGTTTCTCACAAACAAGGTCTAAATCATGTTTGATGCACTCTGTATTTTCAATTTTTGCTGTACTGTTTAAACTCGATGATAGAAACATTGTTGACACTTTTCAGCAAGTTGCAATCATGTAAAATAGAAATAAACAGTTTTTCAAAAACAAGGTCTAAGTCATGTTTGAGTCACTCTCTAAGTACCATTTTGCTGTACTGTTTAAGCTCGATGAAAGAAACATTGTTGACACTTTTCAGCAAGTTGCAATCATGTAATACAGAAATAAACAGTTTTTCACAAACAAGGTCAAAATCATGGAAGTACAATTTTGCTGTACTGCTTAATCAGGATGATAGAAACACTGTTGACACTTTTCAGCAAGTTGTAATACAGAAATAAACAGTTTTTCACAAACAAGGTCTCAGTCATGTTTGAGTCACTCTGTAAGTACCATTTTGCTGTACTGTTTAAGCTCGATGAAAGGAACATTGTTGACACTTTTCAGCAAGTTGCAATCATGAAATACAGAAAAAAACAATTTTTCACAAACAAGGTCTAAATCATGTTTGACGCACTCTGTAAGTACCATTTTTGCTGTACTGTTTAAACTCATGAAAGGAACATTGTTGACACTTTTCAGCAAGTTGCAATCATGTAATACAGAAATAAACAGTTTTTCACAAACAAGGTCAAAATCATGGAAGTACAATTTTGCTGTACTGCTTAATCAGGATGATAGAAACACTGTTGACACTTTTCAGCAAGTTGTAATACAGAAATAAACAGTTTTTCAAAAACAAGGTCTCAGTCATGTTTGAGTCACTCTGTAAGTACCATTTTGCTGTACTGTTTAAGCTCGATGAAAGGAACATTGTTGACACTTTTCAGCAAGTTGCAATCATGTAATACAGAAATAAACAGTTTTTCAAAAACAAGGTTTAAGTCATGTTTGAGTCACTCTCTAAATACCATTTTGCTGTACTGTTTAAAGTCAATGAAAGGAACATTGATGACACTTTTCAGCAAGTTGCAATCATGAAATACTGAAAAAAAGAGTTTCTCACAAACAAGGTCTAAATCATGTTTGATGCACTCTGTATTTTCAATTTTTGCTGTACTGTTTAAACTCGATGATAGAAACATTGTTGACACTTTTCAGCAAGTTGCAATCATGTAAAATAGAAATAAACAGTTTTTCAAAAACAAGGTCATGTTTGAGTCACTCTCTAAGTACCATTTTGCTGTACTGTTTAAACTCAATGAAAGGAACATTGTTGACCCTTTTCAGCAAGTTGGAATCATGAAATACAGAAATAAAGAGTTTCTAACAAACAAGGTCTAAATCAGGTAAGTACAATTTTGCTGTACTGCTTAATCAGGATGATAGAAACACTGTTGACACTTTTCAGCAAGTTGTAATACAGAAATAAACAGTTTTTCAAAAACAAGGTCTCAGTCATGTTTGAGTCACTCTGTAAGTACCATTTTGCTGTACTGTTTAAGTTCGATGAAAGGAACATTGTTGACACTTTTCAGCAAGTTGCAATCATGAAATACAGAAAAAAACAATTTTTCACAAACAAGGTCTAAATCATGTTTGATGCACTCTGTAAGTACCATTTTTGCTGTACTGTTTAAACTCGATGAAAGGAACATTGTTGACACTTTTCAGCAAGTTGCAATCATGTAATACAGAAATAAACAGTTTTTCAAAAACAAGGTCTAAGTCATGTTTGAGTCACTCTCTAAGTACCATTTTGCTGTACTGTTTAAAGTCAATGAAAGGAACATTGATGACACTTTTCAGCAAGTTGCAATCATGAAATACTGAAAAAAAGAGTTTCTCACAAACAAGGTCTAAATCAGGTAAGTACAATTTTGCTGTACTGCTTAATCAGGATGATAGAAACACTGTTGACACTTTTCAGCAAGTTGTAATACAGAAATAAACAGTTTTTCACAAACAAGGTCTAAATAATGTTTGATGCACTCTGTAAGTACTATTTTTGCTGTACTGTTTAAACTCGATGAAAGGAACATTGTTGACACTTTTCAGCAAGTTGCAATCATGTAAAACAGAAATAAACAGTTTTTCAAAAACAAGGTCTAAGTCATGTTTGAGTCACTGTAAGTACCATTTTGCTGTACTGTTTAAGCTCGATGAAAGGAACATTGTTGACACTTTTCAGCAAGTTGCAATCATGAAATACAGAAAAAAACCATTTTTCACAAACAAGGTCTAAATCATGTTTGATGCACTCTGTAAGTACCATTTTTGCTGTACTGTTTAAACTCGTTGAAAGGAACATTGTTGACACTTTTCAGCAAGTTGCAATCATGTAATACAGAAATAAACAGTTTTTCACAAACAAGGTCTAAGTCATGTAAGTACAATTTTGCACTCTGTATTTACAATTTTGCACTCTCAAAAATGCACTCTGTATTTTCAATTGTTGCTGTACCTTTTAAACTCGATGATAGAAACATTGTTGACACTTTTCAGCAAGTTGCAATCATGTAAAATAGAAATAAACATTTTGTTCAAAAACAAGGTCTAAGTCATGTTTGAGTCACTCTCTAAGTACCATTTTGCTGTACTGTTTAAACTCGATGAAAGGAACATTGTTGACACTTTTCAGCAAGTTGCAATCATGAAATACAGAAAAAACGTTTTTCACAAACAAGGTCTAAATCATGTAAGTACAATTTTGCTGTACTGCTTAATCAGGATGACAGAAACATTGTTGACACTTTTCAGCAAGTTGCAATCATGTAATACAGAAATAAACAGTTTTTCACAAACAAGGTCTCAGTCATGTTTGAGTCACTCTGTAAGTACCATTTTGCTGTACTGTTTAAGCTCGATGAAAGGAACATTGTTGACACTTTTCAGCAAGTTGCAATCATGAAATACAGAAAAAAACAGTTTTTCACAAACAAGGTCAAAATCATGGAAGTACAATTTTGCTGTACTGCTTAATCAGGATGATAGAAACACTGTTGACACTTTTCAGCAAGTTGTAATACAGAAATAAACAGTTTTTCAAAAACAAGGTCTCAGTCATGTTTGAGTCACTCTGTAAGTACCATTTTGCTGTACTGTTTAAGCTCGATGAAAGGAACATTGTTGACACTTTTCAGCAAGTTGCAATCATGTAATACAGAAATAAACAGTTTTTCAAAAACAAGGTCTCAGTCATGTTTGAGTCACTCTGTAAGTACCATTTTGCTGTACTGTTTAAGCTCGATGAAAGGAACATTGTTGACACTTTTCAGCAAGTTGCAATCATGAAATACAGAAAAAAAGTTTTTCACAAACAAGGTCTAAGTCATGTAAGTACAATTTTGCTGTACTGCTTAATCAGGATGACAGAAACACTGTTGACACTTTTCAGCAAGTTGTAATACAGAAATAAACAGTTTTTCACAAACAAGGTCTAAATAATGTTTGATGCACTCTGTATCATTTTTGCTGTACTGTTTAAACTCGATGAAAGGAACATTGTTGACACTTTTCAGCAAGTTGCAATCATGTAATACAGAAAAAAACAGTTTTTCAAAAGCAAGGTCTCAGTCATGTTTGAGTCACTCTGTAAGTACCATTTTGCTGTACTGTTTAAGTTCGATGAAAGGAACATTGTTGACACTTTTCAGCAAGTTGCAATCATGAAATACAGAAAAAAACAGTTTTTCAAAAACAAGGTCTAAGTCATGTTTGATGCACTCTGTATTTTCAATTGTTGCTGTACCTTTTAAACTCGATGATAGAAACATTGTTGACACTTTTCAGCAAGTTGCAATCATGTAAAATAGAAATAAACATTTTGTTCAAAAACAAGGTCTAAGTCATGTTTGAGTCACTCTCTAAGTACCATTTTGCTGTACTGTTTAAACTCAATGAAAGGAACATTGTTGACCCTTTTTAGCAAGTTGCAATCATGAAATACAGAAATAAAGAGTTTCTCACAAACAAGGTCTAAATCAGGTAAGTACAATTTTGCTGTACTGCTTAATCAGGATGATAGAAACACTGTTGACACTTTTCAGCAAGTTGTAATACAGAAATAAACAGTTTTTCACAAACAAGGTCTAAATAATGTTTGATGCACTCTGTAAGTACTATTTTTGCTGTACTGTTTAAACTCGATGAAAGGAACATTGTTGACACTTTTCAGCAAGTTGCAATCATGTAAAACAGAAATAAACAGTTTTTCAAAAACAAGGTCTAAGTCATGTTTGAGTCACTGTAAGTACCATTTTGCTGTACTGTTTAAGCTCGATGAAAGGAACATTGTTGACACTTTTCAGCAAGTTGCAATCATGAAATACAGAAAAAAACAATTTTTCACAAACAAGGTCTAAATCATGTTTGATGCACTCTGTAAGTACCATTTTTGCTGTACTGTTTAAACTCGATGAAAGGAACATTGTTGACACTTTTCAGCAAGTTGCAATCATGTAATACAGAAATAAACAGTTTTTCAAAAACAAGGTCTAAGTCATGTTTGAGTCACTCTCTAAGTACCATTTTGCTGTACTGTTTAAAGTCAATGAAAGGAACATTGATGACACTTTTCAGCAAGTTGCAATCATGAAATACTGAAAAAAAGAGTTTCTCACAAACAAGGTCTAAATCATGTTTGATGCACTCTGTATTTTCAATTTTTGCTGTACCTTTTAAACTCGATGATAGAAACATTGTTGACACTTTTCAGCAAGTTGCAATCATGTAAAATAGAAATAAACATTTTGTTCAAAAACAAGGTCTAAGTCATGTTTGAGTCACTCTCTAAGTACCATTTGGCTGTACTGTTTAAACTCAATGAAAGGAACATTGTTGACCCTTTTTAGCAAGTTGCAATCATGAAATACAGAAATAAAGAGTTTCTCACAAACAAGGTCTAAATCAGGTAAGTACAATTTTGCTGTACTGCTTAATCAGGATGATAGAAACACTGTTGACACTTTTCAGCAAGTTGTAATACAGAAATAAACAGTTTTTCACAAACAAGGTCTAAATAATGTTTGATGCACTCTGTAAGTACTATTTTTGCTGTACTGTTTAAACTCGATGAAAGGAACATTGTTGACACTTTTCAGCAAGTTGCAATCATGTAAAACAGAAATAAACAGTTTTTCAAAAACAAGGTCTAAGTCATGTTTGAGTCACTGTAAGTACCATTTTTGCTGTACTGTTTAAACTCGATGAAAGGAACATTGTTGACACTTTTCAGCAAGTTGCAATCATGTAATACAGAAATAAACAGTTTTTCACAAACAAGGTCAAAATCATGGAAGTACAATTTTGCTGTACTGCTTAATCAGGATGATAGAAACACTGTTGACACTTTTCAGCAAGTTGTAATACAGAAATAAACAGTTTTTCAAAAACAAGGTCTAAGTCATGTTTGAGTCACTGTAAGTACCATTTTGCTGTACTGTTTAAGCTCGATGAAAGGAACATTGTTGACACTTTTCAGCAAGTTGCAATCATGAAATACAGAAAAAAACAATTTTTCACAAACAAGGTCTAAATCATGTTTGAGTCACTCTCTAAGTACCATTTTGCTGTACTGTTTAAAGTCAATGAAAGGAACATTGATGACACTTTTCAGCAAGTTGCAATCATGAAATACTGAAAAAAAGAGTTTCTCACAAACAAGGTCTAAATCATGTTTGATGCACTCTGTATTTTCAATTTTTGCTGTACCTTTTAAACTCGATGATAGAAACATTGTTGACACTTTTCAGCAAGTTGCAATCATGTAAAATAGAAATAAACATTTTGTTCAAAAACAAGGTCTAAGTCATGTTTGAGTCACTCTCTAAGTACCATTTTGCTGTACTGTTTAAACTCAATGAAAGGAACATTGTTGACCCTTTTTAGCAAGTTGCAATCATGAAATACAGAAATAAAGAGTTTCTCACAAACAAGGTCTAAATCAGGTAAGTACAATTTTGCTGTACTGCTTAATCAGGATGATAGAAACACTGTTGACACTTTTCAGCAAGTTGTAATACAGAAATAAACAGTTTTTCACAAACAAGGTCTAAATAATGTTTGATGCACTCTGTAAGTACTATTTTTGCTGTACTGTTTAAACTCGATGAAAGGAACATTGTTGACACTTTTCAGCAAGTTGCAATCATGTAAAACAGAAATAAACAGTTTTTCAAAAACAAGGTCTAAGTCATGTTTGAGTCACTGTAAGTACCATTTTGCTGTACTGTTTAAGCTCGATGAAAGGAACATTGTTGACACTTTTCAGCAAGTTGCAATCATGAAATACAGAAAAAAACAATTTTTCACAAACAAGGTCTAAATCATGTTTGATGCACTCTGTAAGTACCATTTTTGCTGTACTGTTTAAACTCGATGAAAGGAACATTGTTGACACTTTTCAGCAAGTTGCAATCATGTAATACAGAAATAAACAGTTTTTCAAAAACAAGGTCTAAGTCATGTTTGAGTCACTCTCTAAGTACCATTTTGCTGTACTGTTTAAAGTCAATGAAAGGAACATTGATGACACTTTTCAGCAAGTTGCAATCATGAAATACTGAAAAAAAGAGTTTCTCACAAACAAGGTCTAAATCATGTTTGATGCACTCTGTATTTTCAATTTTTGCTGTACCTTTTAAACTCGATGATAGAAACATTGTTGACACTTTTCAGCAAGTTGCAATCATGTAAAATAGAAATAAACATTTTGTTCAAAAACAAGGTCTAAGTCATGTTTGAGTCACTCTCTAAGTACCATTTGGCTGTACTGTTTAAACTCAATGAAAGGAACATTGTTGACCCTTTTTAGCAAGTTGCAATCATGAAATACAGAAATAAAGAGTTTCTCACAAACAAGGTCTAAATCAGGTAAGTACAATTTTGCTGTACTGCTTAATCAGGATGATAGAAACACTGTTGACACTTTTCAGCAAGTTGTAATACAGAAATAAACAGTTTTTCACAAACAAGGTCTAAATAATGTTTGATGCACTCTGTAAGTACTATTTTTGCTGTACTGTTTAAACTCGATGAAAGGAACATTGTTGACACTTTTCAGCAAGTTGCAATCATGTAAAACAGAAATAAACAGTTTTTCAAAAACAAGGTCTAAGTCATGTTTGAGTCACTGTAAGTACCATTTTTGCTGTACTGTTTAAACTCGATGAAAGGAACATTGTTGACACTTTTCAGCAAGTTGCAATCATGTAATACAGAAATAAACAGTTTTTCACAAACAAGGTCAAAATCATGGAAGTACAATTTTGCTGTACTGCTTAATCAGGATGATAGAAACACTGTTGACACTTTTCAGCAAGTTGTAATACAGAAATAAACAGTTTTTCAAAAACAAGGTCTAAGTCATGTTTGAGTCACTGTAAGTACCATTTTGCTGTACTGTTTAAGCTCGATGAAAGGAACATTGTTGACACTTTTCAGCAAGTTGCAATCATGAAATACAGAAAAAAACAATTTTTCACAAACAAGGTCTAAATCATGTTTGAGTCACTCTCTAAGTACCATTTTGCTGTACTGTTTAAAGTCAATGAAAGGAACATTGATGACACTTTTCAGCAAGTTGCAATCATGAAATACTGAAAAAAAGAGTTTCTCACAAACAAGGTCTAAATCATGTTTGATGCACTCTGTATTTTCAATTTTTGCTGTACCTTTTAAACTCGATGATAGAAACATTGTTGACACTTTTCAGCAAGTTGCAATCATGTAAAATAGAAATAAACATTTTGTTCAAAAACAAGGTCTAAGTCATGTTTGAGTCACTCTCTAAGTACCATTTTGCTGTACTGTTTAAACTCAATGAAAGGAACATTGTTGACCCTTTTTAGCAAGTTGCAATCATGAAATACAGAAATAAAGAGTTTCTCACAAACAAGGTCTAAATCAGGTAAGTACAATTTTGCTGTACTGCTTAATCAGGATGATAGAAACACTGTTGACACTTTTCAGCAAGTTGTAATACAGAAATAAACAGTTTTTCACAAACAAGGTCTAAATAATGTTTGATGCACTCTGTAAGTACTATTTTTGCTGTACTGTTTAAACTCGATGAAAGGAACATTGTTGACACTTTTCAGCAAGTTGCAATCATGTAAAACAGAAATAAACAGTTTTTCAAAAACAAGGTCTAAGTCATGTTTGAGTCACTGTAAGTACCATTTTGCTGTACTGTTTAAGCTCGATGAAAGGAACATTGTTGACACTTTTCAGCAAGTTGCAATCATGAAATACAGAAAAAAACAATTTTTCACAAACAAGGTCTAAATCATGTTTGACGCACTCTGTAAGTACCATTTTTGCTGTACTGTTTAAACTCGATGAAAGGAACATTGTTGACACTTTTCAGCAAGTTGCAATCATGTAATACAGAAATAAACAGTTTTTCACAAACAAGGTCAAAATCATGGAAGTACAATTTTGCTGTACTGCTTAATCAGGATGATAGAAACACTGTTGACACTTTTCAGCAAGTTGTAATACAGAAATAAACAGTTTTTCACAAACAAGGTCTAAATAATGTTTGATGCACTCTGTAAGTACTATTTTTGCTGTACTGTTTAAACTCGATGAAAGGAACATTGTTGACACTTTTCAGCAAGTTGCAATCATGTAATACAGAAATGAACAGTTTTTCAAAAACAAGGTCTAAGTCATGTTTGAGTCACTCTGTAAGTACCATTTTGCTGTACTGTTTAAGCTCGATGAAAGAAACATTGTTGACACTTTTCAGCAAGTGGCAATCATGAAATACAGAGAGAGAAAAAAATTCACAAACAAGGTCTAAATCATGTGTGATGCACTCTGTAAGTTCCATTTTTTGCTGTACTGTTTAAACTCGATGAAAGGAACATTGTTGACACTTTTCAGCAAGTTGCAATCATGAAATACAGAAAAAAAGTTTTTCACAAACAAGGTCTAAGTCATGTAAGTACAATTTTGCTGTACTGCTTAATCAGGATGACAGAAACACTGTTGACACTTTTCAGCAAGTTGTAATACAGAAATAAACAGTTTTTCACAAACAAGGTCTAAATAATGTTTGATGCACTCTGTACCATTTTTGCTGTACTGTTTAAACTCGATGAAAGGAACATTGTTGACACTTTTCAGCAAGTTGCAATCATGTAATACAGAAAAAAACAATTTTTCACAAACAAGGTCTAAGTCATGTAAGTACAATTTTGCTGTACAGCTTAATCAGGATGATAGAAACACTGTTGACACTTTTCAGCAAGTTGTAATACAGAAATAAACAGTTTTTCAAAAACAAGGTCTAAGTCATGTTTGAGTCACTCTGTAAGTACCATTTTGCTGTACTGTTTAAGCTCGATGAAAGGAACATTGTTGACACTTTTCAGCAAGTTGCAATCATGAAATACAGAAAAAAACAATTTTTCACAAAGAAGGTCTAAATCATGTTTGATGCACTCTGTATTTTCAATTTTTGCTGTACTGTTTAAACTCGATGATAGAAACATTGTTGACACTTTTCAGCAAGTTGCAATCATGTAAAATAGAAATAAACAGTTTTTCAAAAACAAGGTCTAAGTCATGTTTGAGTCACTCTCTAAGTACCATTTTGCTGTACTGTTTAAAGTCAATGAAAGGAACAATGATGACACTTTTCAGCAAGTTGCAATCATGAAATACTGAAAAAAAGAGTTTCTCACAAACAAGGTCTAAATCATGTTTGATGCACTCTGTATTTTCAATTGTTGCTGTACCTTTTAAACTCGATGATAGAAACATTGTTGACACTTTTCAGCAAGTTGCAATCATGTAAAATAGAAATAAACATTTTGTTCAAAAACAAGGTCTAAGTCATGTTTGAGTCACTCTCTAAGTACCATTTTGCTGTACTGTTTAAACTCAATGAAAGGAACATTGTTGACCCTTTTTAGCAAGTTGCAATCATGAAATACAGAAATAAAGAGTTTCTCACAAACAAGGTCTAAATCAGGTAAGTACAATTTTGCTGTACTGCCTAATCAGGATGACAGAAACACTGTTGACACTTTTCAGCAAGTTGTAATACAGAAATAAACAGTTTTTCACAAACAAGGTCTAAATAATGTTTGATGCACTCTGTAAGTACTATTTTTGCTGTACTGTTTAAACTCGATGAAAGGAACATTGTTGACACTTTTCAGCAAGTTGCAATCATGTAAAACAGAAATAAACAGTTTTTCAAAAACAAGGTCTAAGTCATGTTTGAGTCACTGTAAGTACCATTTTGCTGTACTGTTTAAGCTCGATGAAAGGAACATTGTTGACACTTTTCAGCAAGTTGCAATCATGAAATACAGAAAAAAACAATTTTTCACAAACAAGGTCTAAATCATGTTTGATGCACTCTGTAAGTACCATTTTTGCTGTACTGTTTAAACTCGATGAAAGGAACATTGTTGACACTTTTCAGCAAGTTGCAATCATGTAATACAGAAATAAACAGTTTTTCAAAAACAAGGTCTAAGTCATGTTTGAGTCACTCTCTAAGTACCATTTTGCTGTACTGTTTAAAGTCAATGAAAGGAACATTGATGACACTTTTCAGCAAGTTGCAATCATGAAATACTGAAAAAAAGAGTTTCTCACAAACAAGGTCTAAATCATGTTTGATGCACTCTGTATTTTCAATTTTTGCTGTACCTTTTAAACTCGATGATAGAAACATTGTTGACACTTTTCAGCAAGTTGCAATCATGTAAAATAGAAATAAACATTTTGTTCAAAAACAAGGTCTAAGTCATGTTTGAGTCACTCTCTAAGTACCATTTTGCTGTACTGTTTAAACTCAATGAAAGGAACATTGTTGACCCTTTTTAGCAAGTTGCAATCATGAAATACAGAAATAAAGAGTTTCTCACAAACAAGGTCTAAATCAGGTAAGTACAATTTTGCTGTACTGCTTAACCTGTTGGGTCTAGGGGGCAGCATTTGCACGTCTGGATAAAAAAAATGTACCCGATTTAATCTGGTTACTAATCCTACCCAGTAACTAGAATATGCATATACTTATTATATATGGATAGAAAACACTCTAAAGTTTCCAAAACTGTTTGAATGGTGTCTGTGAGTATAACAGAACTCATTTGGCAGGCAAAACCCTGAGACATTTTCTGACAGGAAGTGGATACCTGATGTGTTGTATTGACTTTAAACCTCTCCCATTGAAAAACACAGGGGTTTAGGAATATTTTGGCACTTCCTATTGCTTCCACTAGATGTCACCAGCCTTTACAAAGTGTTTTGAGTCTTCTGGAGGGAGATCTGACCGAACAAGAGCCATGGAACGGTGATGTCCCATTAGACACCTGGCGCGCTACTTCATGTTGGGTACCCTCGTTCCAATACGTTATAAAAGGCTATGCATTCGTCCACCTTGAATATTATTCATGTTCTGGTTAAAAAAGGCCCTAATGATTTATGCTATACAACGTTTGACATGTTTGAACGAACGGAAATATATTTTTTCCCCTCGTTCATGACGAGAAGTCCGGCTGGCTTACATCATGTGCTAACGAGACGGAGATTTTTGGACATAAATGATGAGCTTTTTTGAACAAAACTACATTCGTTATGGACCTGTGATACCTGGAAGTGACATCTGATGAAGAGAATCAAAGGTAATGGATTATTTACATAGTATTTTCGATTTTAGATCTCCCCAACATGACGTCTAGTCTGTATCGCAACGCGTATTTTTCTGGGCACAGTGCTCAGATTATTGCAAAGTGTGATTTCCCAGTAAGGTTATTTTTAAATCTGGCAAGTTGATTGCGTTCAAAAGATGTAAATCTATAATTCTTTAAATGACAATATAATATTTTACCAATGTTTTCTAATTTTAATTATTTAATTTGTGACGCTGACTTGACTGCCGGTTATTGGAGGGAAACGATTTCCTCAACATCAATGCCATAGTAAAACGCTGTTTTTGTATATAAATATGAACTTGATAGAACTAAAAATGCATGCATTGTCTAACATAATGTCCTAGGAGTGTCATCTGATGGAGATTGTAAAAGGTTAGTGTATCATTTTAGCTGGTTTTATGGTTTTGGTGACCCTGTCTTTGACTTGACAAAACATTACACACAACTCTTGTAAATGTACTGTCCTAACATACTCTAAATTTATGCTTTCGCCGTAAAACCTTTTTGAAATCGTAAAACGTGGTTAGATTAAGGAGATGTTTATCTTTCAAATGGTGTAACATAGTTGTATTTTTGAAAAATTTGAATTTTGACATTTATTTGGATTCAAATTTGCCGCTCTTGAAATGCACCTGCTGTTGATGGAGTGCACCACAGGTGGCACGCTAGCGTCCCACCTAGCCCCAAGAGGTTAATCAGGATGATAGAAACACTGTTGACACTTTTCAGCAAGTTGTAATACAGAAATAAACAGTTTTTCACAAACAAGGTCTAAATAATGTTTGATGCACTCTGTAAGTACTATTTTTGCTGTACTGTTTAAACTCGATGAAAGGAACATTGTTGACACTTTTCAGCAAGTTGCAATCATGTAAAACAGAAATAAACAGTTTTTCAAAAACAAGGTCTAAGTCATGTTTGAGTCACTGTAAGTACCATTTTGCTGTACTGTTTAAGCTCGATGAAAGGAACATTGTTGACACTTTTCAGCAAGTTGCAATCATGAAATACAGAAAAAAACAATTTTTCACAAACAAGGTCTAAATCATGTTTGATGCACTCTGTAAGTACCATTTTTGCTGTACTGTTTAAACTCGATGAAAGGAACATTGTTGACACTTTTCAGCAAGTTGCAATCATGTAATACAGAAATAAACAGTTTTTCACAAACAAGGTCAAAATCATGGAAGTACAATTTTGCTGTACTGCTTAATCAGGATGATAGAAACACTGTTGACACTTTTCAGCAAGTTGTAATACAGAAATAAACAGTTTTTCAAAAACAAGGTCTAAGTCATGTTTGAGTCACTGTAAGTACCATTTTGCTGTACTGTTTAAGCTCGATGAAAGGAACATTGTTGACACTTTTCAGCAAGTTGCAATCATGAAATACAGAAAAAAACAAATTTTCACAAACAAGGTCTAAATCATGTTTGACGCACTCTGTAAGTACCATTTTTGCTGTACTGTTTAAACTCGATGAAAGGAACATTGTTGACACTTTTCAGCAAGTTGCAATCATGTAATACAGAAATAAACAGTTTTTCAAAAACAAGGTCTAAGTCATGTTTGAGTCACTCTCTAAGTACCATTTTGCTGTACTGTTTAAAGTCAATGAAAGGAACATTGATGACACTTTTCAGCAAGTTGCAATCATGAAATACTGAAAAAAAGAGTTTCTCACAAACAAGGTCTAAATCATGTTTGATGCACTCTGTATTTTCAATTTTTGCTGTACCTTTTAAACTCGATGATAGAAACATTGTTGACACTTTTCAGCAAGTTGCAATCATGTAAAATAGAAATGAACATTTTGTTCAAAAACAAGGTCTAAGTCATGTTTGAGTCACTCTCTAAGTACCATTTTGCTGTACTGTTTAAACTCAATGAAAGGAACATTGTTGACACTTTTCAGCAAGTTGCAATCATGTAAAACAGAAATAAACAGTTTTTCAAAAACAAGGTCTAAGTCATGTTTGAGTCACTGTAAGTACCATTTTGCTGTACTGTTTAAGCTCGATGAAAGGAACATTGTTGACACTTTTCAGCAAGTTGCAATCATGAAATACAGAAAAAAACAATTTTTCACAAACAAGGTCTAAATCATGTTTGATGCACTCTGTAAGTACCATTTTTGCTGTACTGTTTAAACTCGATGAAAGGAACATTGTTGACACTTTTCAGCAAGTTGCAATCATGTAATACAGAAATAAACAGTTTTTCACAAACAAGGTCAAAATCATGGAAGTACAATTTTGCTGTACTGCTTAATCAGGATGATAGAAACACTGTTGACACTTTTCAGCAAGTTGTAATACAGAAATAAACAGTTTTTCAAAAACAAGGTCTAAGTCATGTTTGAGTCACTGTAAGTACCATTTTGCTGTACTGTTTAAGCTCGATGAAAGGAACATTGTTGACACTTTTCAGCAAGTTGCAATCATGAAATACAGAAAAAAACAATTTTTCACAAACAAGGTCTAAATCATGTTTGACGCACTCTGTAAGTACCATTTTTGCTGTACTGTTTAAACTCGATGAAAGGAACATTGTTGACACTTTTCAGCAAGTTGCAATCATGTAATACAGAAATAAACAGTTTTTCACAAACAAGGTCAAAATCATGGAAGTACAATTTTGCTGTACTGCTTAATCAGGATGATAGAAACACTGTTGACACTTTTCAGCAAGTTGTAATACAGAAATAAACAGTTTTTCAAAAACAAGGTCTCAGTCATGTTTGAGTCACTCTGTAAGTACCATTTTGCTGTACTGTTTAAGCTCGATGAAAGGAACATTGTTGACACTTTTCAGCAAGTTGCAATCATGAAATACAGAAAAAAACAATTTTTCACAAACAAGGTCTAAATCATGTTTGACGCACTCTGTAAGTACCATTTTTGCTGTACTGTTTAAACTCGATGAAAGGAACATTGTTGACACTTTTCAGCAAGTTGCAATCATGTAATACAGAAATAAACAGTTTTTCACAAACAAGGTCAAAATCATGGAAGTACAATTTTGCTGTACTGCTTAATCAGGATGATAGAAAAACTGTTGACACTTTTCAGCAAGGTGTAATACAGAAATAAACAGTTTTTCAAAAATAAGGTCTCAGTCATGTTTGAGTCACTCTGTAAGTACCATTTTGCTGTACTGTTTAAGCTCGATGAAAGGAACATTGTTGACACTTTTCAGCAAGTTGCAATCATGTAATACAGAAATAAACAGTTTTTCAAAAACAAGGTCTAAGTCATGTTTGAGTCACTCTGTAAGTACCATTTTGCTGTACTGTTTAAGCTCGATGAAAGGAACATTGTTGACACTTTTCAGCAAGTTGCAATCATGTAATACAGAAATAAACAGTTTTTCAAAAACAAGGTCTAAGTCATGTTTGAGTCACTCTGTAAGTACCATTTTGCTGTACTGTTTAAGCTCGATGAAAGAAACATTGTTGACACTTTTCAGCAAGTTGCAATCATGAAATACAGAAAAAAAGTTTTTCACAAACAAGGTCTAAGTCATGTAAGTACAATTTTGCTGTACTGCTTAATCAGGATGACAGAAACACTGTTGACACTTTTCAGCAAGTTGTAATACAGAAATAAACAGTTTTTCACAAACAAGGTCTAAATAATGTTTGATGCACTCTGTACCATTTTTGCTGTACTGTTTAAACTCGATGAAAGGAACATTGTTGACACTTTTCAGCAAGTTGCAATCATGTAATACAGAAAAAAACAATTTTTCACAAACAAGGTCTAAGTCATGTAAGTACAATTTTGCTGTACAGCTTAATCAGGATAATAGAAACACTGTTGACACTTTTCAGCAAGTTGTAATACAGAAATAAACAGTTTTTCAAAAACAAGGTCTAAGTCATGTTTGAGTCACTCTGTAAGTACCATTTTGCTGTACTGTTTAAGCTCGATGAAAGGAACATTGTTGACACTTTTCAGCAAGTTGCAATCATGTAATACAGAAATAAACAGTTTTTCACAAACAAGGTCAAAATCATGGAAGTACAATTTTGCTGTACTGCTTAATCAGGATGATAGAAACACTGTTGACACTTTTCAGCAAGTTGTAATACAGAAATAAACAGTTTTTCAAAAACAAGGTCTAAGTCATGTTTGAGTCACTGTAAGTACCATTTTGCTGTACTGTTTAAGCTCGATGAAAGGAACATTGTTGACACTTTTCAGCAAGTTGCAATCATGAAATACAGAAAAAAACAATTTTTCACAAACAAGGTCTAAATCATGTTTGACGCACTCTGTAAGTACCATTTTTGCTGTACTGTTTAAACTCGATGAAAGGAACATTGTTGACACTTTTCAGCAAGTTGCAATCATGTAATACAGAAATAAACAGTTTTTCACAAACAAGGTCAAAATCATGGAAGTACAATTTTGCTGTACTGCTTAATCAGGATGATAGAAACACTGTTGACACTTTTCAGCAAGTTGTAATACAGAAATAAACAGTTTTTCAAAAACAAGGTCTCAGTCATGTTTGAGTCACTCTGTAAGTACCATTTTGCTGTACTGTTTAAGCTCGATGAAAGGAACATTGTTGACACTTTTCAGCAAGTTGCAATCATGAAATACAGAAAAAAACAATTTTTCACAAACAAGGTCTAAATCATGTTTGACGCACTCTGTAAGTACCATTTTTGCTGTACTGTTTAAACTCGATGAAAGGAACATTGTTGACACTTTTCAGCAAGTTGCAATCATGTAATACAGAAATAAACAGTTTTTCACAAACAAGGTCAAAATCATGGAAGTACAATTTTGCTGTACTGCTTAATCAGGATGATAGAAACACTGTTGACACTTTTCAGCAAGGTGTAATACAGAAATAAACAGTTTTTCAAAAACAAGGTCTCAGTCATGTTTGAGTCACTCTGTAAGTACCATTTTGCTGTACTGTTTAAGCTCGATGAAAGGAACATTGTTGACACTTTTCAGCAAGTTGCAATCATGTAATACAGAAATAAACAGTTTTTCAAAAACAAGGTCTAAGTCATGTTTGAGTCACTCTGTAAGTACCATTTTGCTGTACTGTTTAAGCTCGATGAAAGGAACATTGTTGACACTTTTCAGCAAGTTGCAATCATGTAATACAGAAATAAACAGTTTTTCAAAAACAAGGTCTAAGTCATGTTTGAGTCACTCTGTAAGTACCATTTTGCTGTACTGTTTAAGCTCGATGAAAGAAACATTGTTGACACTTTTCAGCAAGTTGCAATCATGAAATACAGAAAAAAAGTTTTTCACAAACAAGGTCTAAGTCATGTAAGTACAATTTTGCTGTACTGCTTAATCAGGATGACAGAAACACTGTTGACACATTTCAGCAAGTTGTAATACAGAAATAAACAGTTTTTCACAAACAAGGTCTAAATAATGTTTGATGCACTCTGTACCATTTTTGCTGTACTGTTTAAACTCGATGAAAGGAACATTGTTGACACTTTTCAGCAAGTTGCAATCATGTAATACAGAAAAAAACAATTTTTCACAAACAAGGTCTAAGTCATGTAAGTACAATTTTGCTGTACAGCTTAATCAGGATAATAGAAACACTGTTGACACTTTTCAGCAAGTTGTAATACAGAAATAAACAGTTTTTCAAAAACAAGGTCTAAGTCATGTTTGAGTCACTCTGTAAGTACCATTTTGCTGTACTGTTTAAGCTCGATGAAAGGAACATTGTTGACACTTTTCAGCAAGTTGCAATCATGAAATACAGAAAAAAACAATTTTTCACAAAGAAGGTCTAAATCATGTTTGATGCACTCTGTATTTTCAATTTTTGCTGTACTGTTTAAACTCGATGATAGAAACATTGTTGACACTTTTCAGCAAGTTGCAATCATGTAAAATAGAAATAAACAGTTTTTCAAAAACAAGGTCTAAGTCATGTTTGAGTCACTCTCTAAATACCATTTTGCTGTACTGTTTAAAGTCAATGAAAGGAACATTGATGACACTTTTCAGCAAGTTGCAATCATGAAATACTGAAAAAAAGAGTTTCTCACAAACAAGGTCTAAATCATGTTTGATGCACTCTGTATTTTCAATTTTTGCTGTACTGTTTAAACTCGATGATAGAAACATTGTTGACACTTTTCAGCAAGTTGCAATCATGTAAAATAGAAATAAACAGTTTTTCAAAAACAAGGTCTAAGTCATGTTTGAGTCACTCTCTAAGTACCATTTTGCTGTACTGTTTAAACTCAATGAAAGGAACATTGTTGACCCTTTTCAGCAAGTTGGAATCATGAAATACAGAAATAAAGAGTTTCTCACAAACAAGGTCTAAATCAGGTAAGTACAATTTTGCTGTACTGCTTAATCAGGATGATAGAAACACTGTTGACACTTTTCAGCAAGTTGTAATACAGAAATAAACAGTTTTTCAAAAACAAGGTCTCAGTCATGTTTGAGTCACTCTGTAAGTACCATTTTGCTGTACTGTTTAAGTTCGATGAAAGGAACATTGTTGACACTTTTCAGCAAGTTGCAATCATGAAATACAGAAAAAAACAATTTTTCACAAACAAGGTCTAAATCATGTTTGATGCACTCTGTAAGTACCATTTTTGCTGTACTGTTTAAACTCGATGAAAGGAACATTGTTGACACTTTTCAGCAAGTTGCAATCATGTAATACAGAAATAAACAGTTTTTCAAAAACAAGGTCTAAGTCATGTTTGAGTCACTCTCTAAGTACCATTTTGCTGTACTGTTTAAAATCAATGAAAGGAACATTGTTGACACTTTTCAGCAAGTTGCAATCATGAAATACCGAAATAAAGAGTTTCTCACAAACAAGGTCTAAATCATGTTTGATGCACTCTGTATTTTCAATTTTTGCTCTACTGTTTAAACTCGATGATAGAAACATTGTTGACACTTTTCAGCAAGTTGCAATCATGTAATATAGAAATAAACAGTTTTTCAAAAACAAGGTCTAAGTCATGTTTGAGTCACTCTCTAAGTACCATTTTGCTGTACTGTTTAAACTCAATGAAAGGAACATTGTTGACCCTTTTTAGCAAGTTGCAATCATGAAATACAGAAATAAAGAGTTTCTCACAAACAAGGTCTAATTCAGGTAAGTACAATTTTGCTGTACTGCTTAATCAGGATGATAGAAACACTGTTGACACTTTTCAGCAAGTTGTAATACAGAAATAAACAGTTTTTCACAAACAAGGTCTAAATAATGTTTGATGCACTCTGTAAGTACTATTTTTGCTGTACTGTTTAAACTCGATGAAAGGAACATTGTTGACACTTTTCAGCAAGTTGCAATCATGAAATACAGAAAAAAACAGTTTTTCACAAACAAGGTCAAAATCATGTAAGTACAATTTTGCTGTACTGCTTAATCAGGATGATAGAAACACTGTTGACACTTTTCAGCAAGTTGTAATACAGAAATAAACAGTTTTTCAAAAACAAGGTCTCAGTCATGTTTGAGTCACTCTGTAAGTACCATTTTGCTGTACTGTTTAAGCTCGATGAAAGGAACATTGTTGACACTTTTCAGCAAGTTGCAATCATGTAATACAGAAATAAACAGTTTCTCACAAACAAGGTCTAAATCATGTTTGATGCACTCTGTAAGTTCAATTTTTGCTGTACTGTTTAAACTCGATGAAAAGAACATTGTTGACACTTTTCAGCAAGTTGCAATCATGTAATACAGAAATAAACCGATTTTCACAAACAAGGTCTAAATCATGTATGTACAATTTTGCTGTACTGCTTAATCAGGATGATAGAAACACTGTTGACACTTTTCAGCAAGTTGCAATCATGAAATACAGAAATAAAGAGTTTCTCACAACCATTGTCTAAATCATGTTTGATGCACTCTGTATTTTCATATTTTGCTCTACTGTTTAAACTCGATGATAGAAACATTGTTGACACTTTTCAGCAAGTTGCAATCATGTAATATAGAAATAAACAGTTTTTCAAAAACAAGGTCTAAGTCATGTTTGATGCACTCTGTAAGTACTATTTTTGCTGTACTGTTTAAACTCGATGAAAGGAACATTGTTGACACTTTTCAGCAAGTTGCAATCATGTAAAACAGAAATAAACAGTTTTTCAAAAACAAGGTCTAAGTCATGTTTGAGTCACTGTAAGTACCATTTTTGCTGTACTGTTTAAACTCGATGAAAGGAACATTGTTGACACTTTTCAGCAAGTTGCAATCATGTAATACAGAAATAAACAGTTTTTCACAAACAAGGTCTCAGTCATGTTTGAGTCACTCTGTAAGTACCATTTTGCTGTACTGTTTAAGCTCGATGAAAGGAACATTGTTGACACTTTTCAGCAAGTTGCAATCATGAAATACAGAAAAAAACAGTTTTTCACAAACAAGGTCAAAATCATGGAAGTACAATTTTGCTGTACTGCTTAATCAGGATGATAGAAACACTGTTGACACTTTTCAGCAAGTTGTAATACAGAAATAAACAGTTTTTCAAAAACAAGGTCTCAGTCATGTTTGAGTCACTCTGTAAGTACCATTTTGCTGTACTGTTTAAGCTCGATGAAAGGAACATTGTTGACACTTTTCAGCAAGTTGCAATCATGTAATACAGAAATAAACAGTTTTTCAAAAACAAGGTCTAAGTCATGTTTGAGTCACTCTCTAAATACCATTTTGCTGTACTGTTTAAAGTCAATGAAAGGAACATTGATGACACTTTTCAGCAAGTTGCAATCATGAAATACTGAAAAAAAGAGTTTCTCACAAACAAGGTCTAAATCATGTTTGATGCACTCTGTATTTTCAATTTTTGCTGTACTGTTTAAACTCGATGATAGAAACATTGTTGACACTTTTCAGCAAGTTGCAATCATGTAAAATAGAAATAAACAGTTTTTCAAAAACAAGGTCTAAGTCATGTTTGAGTCACTCTCTAAGTACCATTTTGCTGTACTGTTTAAACTCAATGAAAGGAACATTGTTGACCCTTTTCAGCAAGTTGGAATCATGAAATACAGAAATAAAGAGTTTCTCACAAACAAGGTCTAAATCAGGTAAGTACAATTTTGCTGTACTGCTTAATCAGGATGATAGAAACACTGTTGACACTTTTCAGCAAGTTGTAATACAGAAATAAACAGTTTTTCAAAAACAAGGTCTCAGTCATGTTTGAGTCACTCTGTAAGTACCATTTTGCTGTACTGCTTAATCAGGATGATAGAAACACTGTTGACACTTTTCAGCAAGTTGTAATATAGAAATAAACAGTTTTTCACAAACAAGGTCTAAATAATGTTTGATGAACTCTGTAAGTACCATTTTTGCTGTACTGTTTAAACTCGATGAAAGGAACATTGTTGACACTTTTCAGCAAGTTGCAATCATGAAATACAGAAATAAAGAGTTTCTCACAAACAAGGTCTAAATCAGGTAAGTACAATTTTGCTGTACTGCTTAATCAGGATGATAGAAACACTGTTGACACTTTTCAGCAAGTTGTAATACAGAAATAAACAGTTTTTCAAAAACAAGGTCTCAGTCATGTTTGAGTCACTCTGTAAGTACCATTTTGCTGTACTGTTTAAGCTCGATGAAAGGAACATTGTTGACACTTTTCAGCAAGTTGCAATCATGAAATACAGAAAAAAACAATTTTTCACAAACAAGGTCTAAATCATGTTTGATGCACTCTGTAAGTTCAATTTTTGCTGTACTGTTTAAACTCGATGAAAGGAACATTGTTGACACTTTTCAGCAAGTTGCAATCATGTAATACAGAAATAAACCGTTTTTCAAAAACAAGGTCAAAATCATGTAAGTACAATTTTGCTGTACTGCTTAATCAGGATGATAGAAACACTGTTGACACTTTTCAGCAAGTTGTAATACAGAAATAAACAGTTTTTCAAAAACAAGGTCTCAGTCATGTTTGAGTCACTCTGTAAGTACCATTTTGCTGTACTGTTTAAGCTCGATGAAAGGAACATTGTTGACACTTTTCAGCAAGTTGCAATCATGTAATATAGAAATAAACAGTTTTTCAAAAACAAGGTCTAAGTCATGTTTGAGTCACTCTCTAAGTACCATTTTGCTGTACTGTTTAAACTCAATGAAAGGAACATTGTTGACCCTTTTTAGCAAGTTGCAATCATGAAATACAGAAATAAAGAGTTTCTCACAAACAAGGTCTAATTCAGGTAAGTACAATTTTGCTGTACTGCTTAATCAGGATGATAGAAACACTGTTGACACTTTTCAGCAAGTTGTAATACAGAAATAAACAGTTTTTCACAAACAAGGTCTAAATAATGTTTGATGCACTCTGTAAGTACTATTTTTGCTGTACTGTTTAAACTCGATGAAAGGAACATTGTTGACACTTTTCAGCAAGTTGCAATCATGTAAAACAGAAATAAACAGTTTTTCAAAAACAAGGTCTAAGTCATGTTTGAGTCACTGTAAGTACCATTTTGCTGTACTGTTTAAGCTCGATGAAAGGAACATTGTTGACACTTTTCAGCAAGTTGCAATCATGAAATACAGAAAAAAACAATTTTTCACAAACAAGGTCTAAATCATGTTTGATGCACTCTGTAAGTACCATTTTGCTGTACTGTTTAAGCTCGATGAAAGGAACATTGTTGACACTTTTCAGCAAGTTGCAATCATGTAATACAGAAATAAACAGTTTTTCAAAAACAAGGTCTCAGTCATGTTTGAGTCACTCTGTAAGTACCATTTTGCTGTACTGTTTAAGCTCGATGAAAGGAACATTGTTGACACTTTTCAGCAAGTTGCAATCATGAAATACAGAAAAAAAGTTTTTCACAAACAAGGTCTAAGTCATGTAAGTACAATTTTGCTGTACTGCTTAATCAGGATGACAGAAACATTGTTGACACTTTTCAGCAAGTTGCAATCATGTAATACAGAAATAAACAGTTTTTCACAAACAAGGTCTCAGTCATGTTTGAGTCACTCTGTAAGTACCATTTTGCTGTACTGTTTAAGCTCGATGAAAGGAACATTGTTGACACTTTTCAGCAAGTTGCAATCATGAAATACAGAAAAAAACAGTTTTTCACAAACAAGGTCAAAATCATGGAAGTACAATTTTGCTGTACTGCTTAATCAGGATGATAGAAACACTGTTGACACTTTTCAGCAAGTTGTAATACAGAAATAAACAGTTTTTCAAAAACAAGGTCTCAGTCATGTTTGAGTCACTCTGTAAGTACCATTTTGCTGTACTGTTTAAGCTCGATGAAAGGAACATTGTTGACACTTTTCAGCAAGTTGCAATCATGTAATACAGAAATAAACAGTTTTTCAAAAACAAGGTCTCAGTCATGTTTGAGTCACTCTGTAAGTACCATTTTGCTGTACTGTTTAACCTGTTAGGGCTAGGGGGCAGCATTGACACGGCTGGATAAAAAACATACCCGATTTAATCTGGTTACCACTCCTACTCAGTAACTAGAATATGCATATACTTATTACATATGGATAGAAAACACCCTAAATTTTCTAAAACTGTTTGAATGGTGTCTGTGAGTATAACAGAACTCAAATGGCAGGTCAAAACCTGAGAGATTCCTTTACAAGAAGTGGCCTGTCTGACCATTTCTGGAACTTCTTTGCCATCTCTATCATTTACTAAGGATCTCTGCTCTAACGTGACACTTCCCACGTCGTCCATAGGCTCTCATAGCCCGGGAAAAAAGAGAATGTCGTCATTCCAGCCCCAGGCTGAAACACATTATCGCCTTTCTCAAGTGGCCCATCAAGAGACACTAGCTTATGCGCGTGACCCCGACCGCCCCCGCCTTTGGGATTTTTTCCTCTGTTTGCCGAAAAGGAGATTCCCTGTCGGAATTTTACCGCTTTTCTACGAGAAAAATGACGTAAAAATTGATTTTAAACAGCGGTTGACATGCTTCGACGTACGGCAATTGAATACTTTGAATTTTATTGTCAGGAATTGCGCCAAGCGCGCGACACTTCTTTACTATTTCGGATAGTGTCTGGAACGCACGAACAAAACGCCGCTATTCGGATATAACGATGGATTATTTTGGACCAAACCAACATTTGTTATTGAAGTAGACGTCCTGGGTGTGCATTCTGACGAAGACAACAAAAGGTAATGACATTTTTATAATAGTAAATATGATTATGGTGAGTGCTAAACTTGCCGGATGTCTAAATAGCGAGCCCGTGATGCCTGGGCTATATACTTAGAATATTGCAAAATGTGCTTTCACCAAAAAGCTATTTTAAAATCGGACATATCGAGTGCATAGAGGAGGTCTGTATCTATAATTCTTAAAATAATTGTTATGCTTTTTGTGAACGTTTATCGTGAGTAATTTAGTAAAATGTTAGCGAATTCCCCGTAAGTTTGCGGGGGGTATGCTAGTTCTGAACGTCACATGCTAATGTAAAAAGCTGGTTTTTGATATAAATATGAACTTGATTGAACAAAACATGCATGTATTGTATAACATAATGTCCTAGGGTTGTCATCTGATGAAGATCATCAAAGGTGAGTGCTGCATTTAGCTGTCTTCTGGGTTTTGGTGACATTATATGCTGGCTTGAAAAATGGGTGTCTGATTATTTCTGGCTTGGTACTCTGCTGACATAATCTAATGTTTTGCTTTCGTTGTAAAGCCTTTTTGAAATCGGACAGTGTGGTTAGATTAACGAGAGTCTTATCTTTAAATGGCTGTAAAATAGTCATATGTTTGAGAAATTGAAGTAATAGGATTTTGAAGATTTTGAAAATCGCGCCACAGGCTGGCAGTGGATGTTACGTAGGTGGGACGAATTCGTCCCGCCGGTCCCATAGAGGTTAAGCTCGATGAAAGGAACATTGTTGACACTTTTCAGCAAGTTGCAATCATGAAATACAGAAAAAAAGTTTTTCACAAACAAGGTCTAAGTCATGTAAGTACAATTTTGCTGTACTGCTTAATCAGGATGACAGAAACACTGTTGACACTTTTCAGCAAGTTGTAATACAGAAATAAACAGTTTTTCACAAACAAGGTCTAAATAATGTTTGATGCACTCTGTACCATTTTTGCTGTACTGTTTAAACTCGATGAAAGGAACATTGTTGACACTTTTCAGCAAGTTGCAATCATGTAATACAGAAAAAAACAATTTTTCACAAACAAGGTCTAAGTCATGTAAGTACAATTTTGCTGTACAGCTTAATCAGGATGATAGAAACACTGTTGACACTTTTCAGCAAGTTGAAATACAGAAAAAAACAATTTTTCACAAACAAGGTCTAAATCATGTTTGATGCACTCTGTAAGTACCATTTTTGCTGTACTGTTTAAACTCGATGAAAGGAACATTGTTGACACTTTTCAGCAAGTTGCAATCATGTAATACAGAAATAAACAGTTTTTCAAAAACAAGGTCTAAGTCATGTTTGAGTCACTCTCTAAGTACCATTTTGCTGTACTGTTTAAAGTCAATGAAAGGAACATTGATGACACTTTTCAGCAAGTTGCAATCATGAAATACTGAAAAAAAGAGTTTCTCACAAACAAGGTCTAAATCATGTTTGATGCACTCTGTATTTTCAATTTTTGCTGTACCTTTTAAACTCGATGATAGAAACATTGTTGACACTTTTCAGCAAGTTGCAATCATGTAAAATAGAAATAAACATTTTGTTCAAAAACAAGGTCTAAGTCATGTTTGAGTCACTCTCTAAGTACCATTTTGCTGTACTGTTTAAACTCAATGAAAGGAACATTGTTGACCCTTTTTAGCAAGTTGCAATCATGAAATACAGAAATAAAGAGTTTCCCACAAACAAGGTCTAAATCAGGTAAGTACAACTTTGCTGTACTGCTTAATCAGGATGATAGAAACACTGTTGACACTTTTCAGCAAGTTGTAATACAGAAATAAACAGTTTTTCACAAACAAGGTCTAAATAATGTTTGATGCACTCTGTAAGTACTATTTTTGCTGTACTGTTTAAACTCGATGAAAGGAACATTGTTGACACTTTTCAGCAAGTTGCAATCATGTAAAACAGAAATAAACAGTTTTTCAAAAACAAGGTCTAAGTCATGTTTGAGTCACTGTAAGTACCATTTTGCTGTACTGTTTAAACTCGATGAAAGGAACATTGTTGACACTTTTCAGCAAGTTGCAATCATGAAATACAGAAAAAAACTATTTTTCACAAACAAGGTCTAAATCATGTTTGATGCACTCTGTAAGTACCATTTTTGCTGTACTGTTTAAACTCGATGAAAGGAACATTGTTGACACTTTTCAGCAAGTTGCAATCATGAAATACTGAAAAAAAGAGTTTCTCACAAACAAGGTCTAAATCATGTTTGATGCACTCTGTATTTTCAATTTTTGCTGTACCTTTTAAACTCGATGATAGAAACATTGTTGACACTTTTCAGCATGTTGCAATCATGTAAAATAGAAATAAACATTTTGTTCAAAAACAAGGTCTAAGTCATGTTTGAGTCACTCTCTAAGTACCATTTTGCTGTACTGTTTAAACTCAATGAAAGGAACATTGTTGACCCTTTTTAGCAAGTTGCAATCATGAAATACAGAAATAAAGAGTTTCTCACAAACAAGGTCTAAATCAGGTAAGTACAACTTTGCTGTACTGCTTAATCAGGATGATAGAAACACTGTTGACACTTTTCAGCAAGTTGTAATACAGAAATAAACAGTTTTTCACAAACAAGGTCTAAATAATGTTTGATGCACTCCGTAAGTACTATTTTTGCTGTACTGTTTAAACTCGATGAAAGGAACATTGTTGACACTTTTCAGCAAGTTGCAATCATGTAAAACAGAAATAAACAGTTTTTCAAAAACAAGGTCTAAGTCATGTTTGAGTCACTGTAAGTACCATTTTGCTGTACTGTTTAAGCTCGATGAAAGGAACATTGTTGACACTTTTCAGCAAGTTGCAATCATGAAATACAGAAAAAAACAATTTTTCACAAACAAGGTCTAAATCATGTTTGATGCACTCTGTAAGTACCATTTTTGCTGTACTGTTTAAACTCGATGAAAGGAACATTGTTGACACTTTTCAGCAAGTTGCAATCATGTAATACAGAAATAAACAGTTTTTCACAAACAAGGTCAAAATCATGGAAGTACAATTTTGCTGTACTGCTTAATCAGGATGATAGAAAAACTGTTGACACTTTTCAGCAAGGTGTAATACAGAAATAAACAGTTTTTCAAAAATAAGGTCTCAGTCATGTTTGAGTCACTCTGTAAGTACCATTTTGCTGTACTGTTTAAGCTCGATGAAAGGAACATTGTTGACACTTTTCAGCAAGTTGCAATCATGTAATACAGAAATAAACAGTTTTTCAAAAACAAGGTCTAAGTCATGTTTGAGTCACTCTGTAAGTACCATTTTGCTGTACTGTTTAAGCTCGATGAAAGGAACATTGTTGACACTTTTCAGCAAGTTGCAATCATGTAATACAGAAATAAACAGTTTTTCAAAAACAAGGTCTAAGTCATGTTTGAGTCACTCTGTAAGTACCATTTTGCTGTACTGTTTAAGCTCGATGAAAGAAACATTGTTGACACTTTTCAGCAACTTGCAATCATGAAATACAGAAAAAAAGTTTTTCACAAACAAGGTCTAAGTCATGTAAGTACAATTTTGCTGTACTGCTTAATCAGGATGACAGAAACACTGTTGACACTTTTCAGCAAGTTGTAATACAGAAATAAACAGTTTTTCACAAACAAGGTCTAAATAATGTTTGATGCACTCTGTACCATTTTTGCTGTACTGTTTAAACTCGATGAAAGGAACATTGTTGACACTTTTCAGCAAGTTGCAATCATGTAATACAGAAAAAAACAATTTTTCACAAACAAGGTCTAAGTCATGTAAGTACAATTTTGCTGTACAGCTTAATCAGGATAATAGAAACACTGTTGACACTTTTCAGCAAGTTGTAATACAGAAATAAACAGTTTTTCAAAAACAAGGTCTAAGTCATGTTTGAGTCACTCTGTAAGTACCATTTTGCTGTACTGTTTAAGCTCGATGAAAGGAACATTGTTGACACTTTTCAGCAAGTTGCAATCATGTAATACAGAAATAAACAGTTTTTCACAAACAAGGTCAAAATCATGGAAGTACAATTTTGCTGTACTGCTTAATCAGGATGATAGAAACACTGTTGACACTTTTCAGCAAGTTGTAATACAGAAATAAACAGTTTTTCAAAAACAAGGTCTAAGTCATGTTTGAGTCACTGTAAGTACCATTTTGCTGTACTGTTTAAGCTCGATGAAAGGAACATTGTTGACACTTTTCAGCAAGTTGCAATCATGAAATACAGAAAAAAACAATTTTTCACAAACAAGGTCTAAATCATGTTTGACGCACTCTGTAAGTACCATTTTTGCTGTACTGTTTAAACTCGATGAAAGGAACATTGTTGACACTTTTCAGCAAGTTGCAATCATGTAATACAGAAATAAACAGTTTTTCACAAACAAGGTCAAAATCATGGAAGTACAATTTTGCTGTACTGCTTAATCAGGATGATAGAAACACTGTTGACACTTTTCAGCAAGTTGTAATACAGAAATAAACAGTTTTTCAAAAACAAGGTCTCAGTCATGTTTGAGTCACTCTGTAAGTACCATTTTGCTGAACTGTTTAAGCTCGATGAAAGGAACATTGTTGACACTTTTCAGCAAGTTGCAATCATGAAATACAGAAAAAAACAATTTTTCACAAACAAGGTCTAAATCATGTTTGACGCACTCTGTAAGTACCATTTTTGCTGTACTGTTTAAACTCGATGAAAGGAACATTGTTGACACTTTTCAGCAAGTTGCAATCATGTAATACAGAAATAAACAGTTTTTCACAAACAAGGTCAAAATCATGGAAGTACAATTTTGCTGTACTGCTTAATCAGGATGATAGAAACACTGTTGACACTTTTCAGCAAGGTGTAATACAGAAATAAACAGTTTTTCAAAAACAAGGTCTCAGTCATGTTTGAGTCACTCTGTAAGTACCATTTTGCTGTACTGTTTAAGCTCGATGAAAGGAACATTGTTGACACTTTTCAGCAAGTTGCAATCATGTAATACAGAAATAAACAGTTTTTCAAAAACAAGGTCTAAGTCATGTTTGAGTCACTCTGTAAGTACCATTTTGCTGTACTGTTTAAGCTCGATGAAAGGAACATTGTTGACACTTTTCAGCAAGTTGCAATCATGTAATACAGAAATAAACAGTTTTTCAAAAACAAGGTCTAAGTCATGTTTGAGTCACTCTGTAAGTACCATTTTGCTGTACTGTTTAAGCTCGATGAAAGAAACATTGTTGACACTTTTCAGCAAGTTGCAATCATGAAATACAGAAAAAAAGTTTTTCACAAACAAGGTCTAAGTCATGTAAGTACAATTTTGCTGTACTGCTTAATCAGGATGACAGAAACACTGTTGACACATTTCAGCAAGTTGTAATACAGAAATAAACAGTTTTTCACAAACAAGGTCTAAATAATGTTTGATGCACTCTGTACCATTTTTGCTGTACTGTTTAAACTCGATGAAAGGAACATTGTTGACACTTTTCAGCAAGTTGCAATCATGTAATACAGAAAAAAACAATTTTTCACAAACAAGGTCTAAGTCATGTAAGTACAATTTTGCTGTACAGCTTAATCAGGATAATAGAAACACTGTTGACACTTTTCAGCAAGTTGTAATACAGAAATAAACAGTTTTTCAAAAACAAGGTCTAAGTCATGTTTGAGTCACTCTGTAAGTACCATTTTGCTGTACTGTTTAAGCTCGATGAAAGGAACATTGTTGACACTTTTCAGCAAGTTGCAATCATGAAATACAGAAAAAAACAATTTTTCACAAAGAAGGTCTAAATCATGTTTGATGCACTCTGTATTTTCAATTTTTGCTGTACTGTTTAAACTCGATGATAGAAACATTGTTGACACTTTTCAGCAAGTTGCAATCATGTAAAATAGAAATAAACAGTTTTTCAAAAACAAGGTCTAAGTCATGTTTGAGTCACTCTCTAAATACCATTTTGCTGTACTGTTTAAAGTCAATGAAAGGAACATTGATGACACTTTTCAGCAAGTTGCAATCATGAAATACTGAAAAAAAGAGTTTCTCACAAACAAGGTCTAAATCATGTTTGATGCACTCTGTATTTTCAATTTTTGCTGTACTGTTTAAACTCGATGATAGAAACATTGTTGACACTTTTCAGCAAGTTGCAATCATGTAAAATAGAAATAAACAGTTTTTCAAAAACAAGGTCTAAGTCATGTTTGAGTCACTCTCTAAGTACCATTTTGCTGTACTGTTTAAACTCAATGAAAGGAACATTGTTGACCCTTTTCAGCAAGTTGGAATCATGAAATACAGAAATAAAGAGTTTCTCACAAACAAGGTCTAAATCAGGTAAGTACAATTTTGCTGTACTGCTTAATCAGGATGATAGAAACACTGTTGACACTTTTCAGCAAGTTGTAATACAGAAATAAACAGTTTTTCAAAAACAAGGTCTCAGTCATGTTTGAGTCACTCTGTAAGTACCATTTTGCTGTACTGTTTAAGTTCGATGAAAGGAACATTGTTGACACTTTTCAGCAAGTTGCAATCATGAAATACAGAAAAAAACAATTTTTCACAAACAAGGTCTAAATCATGTTTGATGCACTCTGTAAGTACCATTTTTGCTGTACTGTTTAAACTCGATGAAAGGAACATTGTTGACACTTTTCAGCAAGTTGCAATCATGTAATACAGAAATAAACAGTTTTTCAAAAACAAGGTCTAAGTCATGTTTGAGTCACTCTCTAAGTACCATTTTGCTGTACTGTTTAAAATCAATGAAAGGAACATTGTTGACACTTTTCAGCAAGTTGCAATCATGAAATACCGAAATAAAGAGTTTCTCACAAACAAGGTCTAAATCATGTTTGATGCACTCTGTATTTTCAATTTTTGCTCTACTGTTTAAACTCGATGATAGAAACATTGTTGACACTTTTCAGCAAGTTGCAATCATGTAATATAGAAATAAACAGTTTTTCAAAAACAAGGTCTAAGTCATGTTTGAGTCACTCTCTAAGTACCATTTTGCTGTACTGTTTAAACTCAATGAAAGGAACATTGTTGACCCTTTTTAGCAAGTTGCAATCATGAAATACAGAAATAAAGAGTTTCTCACAAACAAGGTCTAATTCAGGTAAGTACAATTTTGCTGTACTGCTTAATCAGGATGATAGAAACACTGTTGACACTTTTCAGCAAGTTGTAATACAGAAATAAACAGTTTTTCACAAACAAGGTCTAAATAATGTTTGATGCACTCTGTAAGTACTATTTTTGCTGTACTGTTTAAACTCGATGAAAGGAACATTGTTGACACTTTTCAGCAAGTTGCAATCATGAAATACAGAAAAAAACAGTTTTTCACAAACAAGGTCAAAATCATGTAAGTACAATTTTGCTGTACTGCTTAATCAGGATGATAGAAACACTGTTGACACTTTTCAGCAAGTTGTAATACAGAAATAAACAGTTTTTCAAAAACAAGGTCTCAGTCATGTTTGAGTCACTCTGTAAGTACCATTTTGCTGTACTGTTTAAGCTCGATGAAAGGAACATTGTTGACACTTTTCAGCAAGTTGCAATCATGTAATACAGAAATAAACAGTTTCTCACAAACAAGGTCTAAATCATGTTTGATGCACTCTGTAAGTTCAATTTTTGCTGTACTGTTTAAACTCGATGAAAAGAACATTGTTGACACTTTTCAGCAAGTTGCAATCATGTAATACAGAAATAAACCGATTTTCACAAACAAGGTCTAAATCATGTATGTACAATTTTGCTGTACTGCTTAATCAGGATGATAGAAACACTGTTGACACTTTTCAGCAAGTTGCAATCATGAAATACAGAAATAAAGAGTTTCTCACAACCATTGTCTAAATCATGTTTGATGCACTCTGTATTTTCATATTTTGCTCTACTGTTTAAACTCGATGATAGAAACATTGTTGACACTTTTCAGCAAGTTGCAATCATGTAATATAGAAATAAACAGTTTTTCAAAAACAAGGTCTAAGTCATGTTTGATGCACTCTGTAAGTACTATTTTTGCTGTACTGTTTAAACTCGATGAAAGGAACATTGTTGACACTTTTCAGCAAGTTGCAATCATGTAAAACAGAAATAAACAGTTTTTCAAAAACAAGGTCTAAGTCATGTTTGAGTCACTGTAAGTACCATTTTGCTGTACTGTTTAAACTCGATGAAAGGAACATTGTTGACACTTTTCAGCAAGTTGCAATCATGTAATACAGAAATAAACAGTTTTTCACAAACAAGGTCTCAGTCATGTTTGAGTCACTCTGTAAGTACCATTTTGCTGTACTGTTTAAGCTCGATGAAAGGAACATTGTTGACACTTTTCAGCAAGTTGCAATCATGAAATACAGAAAAAAACAGTTTTTCACAAACAAGGTCAAAATCATGGAAGTACAATTTTGCTGTACTGCTTAATCAGGATGATAGAAACACTGTTGACACTTTTCAGCAAGTTGTAATACAGAAATAAACAGTTTTTCAAAAACAAGGTCTCAGTCATGTTTGAGTCACTCTGTAAGTACCATTTTGCTGTACTGTTTAAGCTCGATGAAAGGAACATTGTTGACACTTTTCAGCAAGTTGCAATCATGTAATACAGAAATAAACAGTTTTTCAAAAACAAGGTCTAAGTCATGTTTGAGTCACTCTCTAAATACCATTTTGCTGTACTGTTTAAAGTCAATGAAAGGAACATTGATGACACTTTTCAGCAAGTTGCAATCATGAAATACTGAAAAAAAGAGTTTCTCACAAACAAGGTCTAAATCATGTTTGATGCACTCTGTATTTTCAATTTTTGCTGTACTGTTTAAACTCGATGATAGAAACATTGTTGACACTTTTCAGCAAGTTGCAATCATGTAAAATAGAAATAAACAGTTTTTCAAAAACAAGGTCTAAGTCATGTTTGAGTCACTCTCTAAGTACCATTTTGCTGTACTGTTTAAACTCAATGAAAGGAACATTGTTGACCCTTTTCAGCAAGTTGGAATCATGAAATACAGAAATAAAGAGTTTCTCACAAACAAGGTCTAAATCAGGTAAGTACAATTTTGCTGTACTGCTTAATCAGGATGATAGAAACACTGTTGACACTTTTCAGCAAGTTGTAATACAGAAATAAACAGTTTTTCAAAAACAAGGTCTCAGTCATGTTTGAGTCACTCTGTAAGTACCATTTTGCTGTACTGCTTAATCAGGATGATAGAAACACTGTTGACACTTTTCAGCAAGTTGTAATATAGAAATAAACAGTTTTTCACAAACAAGGTCTAAATAATGTTTGATGAACTCTGTAAGTACCATTTTTGCTGTACTGTTTAAACTCGATGAAAGGAACATTGTTGACACTTTTCAGCAAGTTGCAATCATGAAATACAGAAATAAAGAGTTTCTCACAAACAAGGTCTAAATCAGGTAAGTACAATTTTGCTGTACTGCTTAATCAGGATGATAGAAACACTGTTGACACTTTTCAGCAAGTTGTAATACAGAAATAAACAGTTTTTCAAAAACAAGGTCTCAGTCATGTTTGAGTCACTCTGTAAGTACCATTTTGCTGTACTGTTTAAGCTCGATGAAAGGAACATTGTTGACACTTTTCAGCAAGTTGCAATCATGAAATACAGAAAAAAACAATTTTTCACAAACAAGGTCTAAATCATGTTTGATGCACTCTGTAAGTTCAATTTTTGCTGTACTGTTTAAACTCGATGAAAGGAACATTGTTGACACTTTTCAGCAAGTTGCAATCATGTAATACAGAAATAAACCGTTTTTCAAAAACAAGGTCAAAATCATGTAAGTACAATTTTGCTGTACTGCTTAATCAGGATGATAGAAACACTGTTGACACTTTTCAGCAAGTTGTAATACAGAAATAAACAGTTTTTCAAAAACAAGGTCTCAGTCATGTTTGAGTCACTCTGTAAGTACCATTTTGCTGTACTGTTTAAGCTCGATGAAAGGAACATTGTTGACACTTTTCAGCAAGTTGCAATCATGTAATATAGAAATAAACAGTTTTTCAAAAACAAGGTCTAAGTCATGTTTGAGTCACTCTCTAAGTACCATTTTGCTGTACTGTTTAAACTCAATGAAAGGAACATTGTTGACCCTTTTTAGCAAGTTACAATCATGAAATACAGAAATAAAGAGTTTCTCACAAACAAGGTCTAATTCAGGTAAGTACAATTTTGCTGTACTGCTTAATCAGGATGATAGAAACACTGTTGACACTTTTCAGCAAGTTGTAATACAGAAATAAACAGTTTTTCACAAACAAGGTCTAAATAATGTTTGATGCACTCTGTAAGTACTATTTTTGCTGTACTGTTTAAACTCGATGAAAGGAACATTGTTGACACTTTTCAGCAAGTTGCAATCATGTAAAACAGAAATAAACAGTTTTTCAAAAACAAGGTCTAAGTCATGTTTGAGTCACTGTAAGTACCATTTTGCTGTACTGTTTAAGCTCGATGAAAGGAACATTGTTGACACTTTTCAGCAAGTTGCAATCATGAAATACAGAAAAAAACAATTTTTCACAAACAAGGTCTAAATCATGTTTGATGCACTCTGTAAGTACCATTTTGCTGTACTGTTTAAGCTCGATGAAAGGAACATTGTTGACACTTTTCAGCAAGTTGCAATCATGTAATACAGAAATAAACAGTTTTTCAAAAACAAGGTCTCAGTCATGTTTGAGTCACTCTGTAAGTACCATTTTGCTGTACTGTTTAAGCTCGATGAAAGGAACATTGTTGACACTTTTCAGCAAGTTGCAATCATGAAATACAGAAAAAAAGTTTTTCACAAACAAGGTCTAAGTCATGTAAGTACAATTTTGCTGTACTGCTTAATCAGGATGACAGAAACATTGTTGACACTTTTCAGCAAGTTGCAATCATGTAATACAGAAATAAACAGTTTTTCACAAACAAGGTCTCAGTCATGTTTGAGTCACTCTGTAAGTACCATTTTGCTGTACTGTTTAAGCTCGATGAAAGGAACATTGTTGACACTTTTCAGCAAGTTGCAATCATGAAATACAGAAAAAAACAGTTTTTCACAAACAAGGTCAAAATCATGGAAGTACAATTTTGCTGTACTGCTTAATCAGGATGATAGAAACACTGTTGACACTTTTCAGCAAGTTGTAATACAGAAATAAACAGTTTTTCAAAAACAAGGTCTCAGTCATGTTTGAGTCACTCTGTAAGTACCATTTTGCTGTACTGTTTAAGCTCGATGAAAGGAACATTGTTGACACTTTTCAGCAAGTTGCAATCATGTAATACAGAAATAAACAGTTTTTCAAAAACAAGGTCTCAGTCATGTTTGAGTCACTCTGTAAGTACCATTTTGCTGTACTGTTTAAACTCGATGAAAAGAACATTGTTGACACTTTTCAGCAAGTTGCAATCATGTAATACAGAAATAAACCGATTTTCACAAACAAGGTCTAAATCATGTATGTACAATTTTGCTGTACTGCTTAATCAGGATGATAGAAACACTGTTGACACTTTTCAGCAAGTTGCAATCATGAAATACAGAAATAAAGAGTTTCTCACAACCATTGTCTAAATCATGTTTGATGCACTCTGTATTTTCATATTTTGCTCTACTGTTTAAACTCGATGATAGAAACATTGTTGACACTTTTCAGCAAGTTGCAATCATGTAATATAGAAATAAACAGTTTTTCAAAAACAAGGTCTAAGTCATGTTTGATGCACTCTGTAAGTACTATTTTTGCTGTACTGTTTAAACTCGATGAAAGGAACATTGTTGACACTTTTCAGCAAGTTGCAATCATGTAAAACAGAAATAAACAGTTTTTCAAAAACAAGGTCTAAGTCATGTTTGAGTCACTGTAAGTACCATTTTGCTGTACTGTTTAAACTCGATGAAAGGAACATTGTTGACACTTTTCAGCAAGTTGCAATCATGTAATACAGAAATAAACAGTTTTTCACAAACAAGGTCTCAGTCATGTTTGAGTCACTCTGTAAGTACCATTTTGCTGTACTGTTTAAGCTCGATGAAAGGAACATTGTTGACACTTTTCAGCAAGTTGCAATCATGAAATACAGAAAAAAACAGTTTTTCACAAACAAGGTCAAAATCATGGAAGTACAATTTTGCTGTACTGCTTAATCAGGATGATAGAAACACTGTTGACACTTTTCAGCAAGTTGTAATACAGAAATAAACAGTTTTTCAAAAACAAGGTCTCAGTCATGTTTGAGTCACTCTGTAAGTACCATTTTGCTGTACTGTTTAAGCTCGATGAAAGGAACATTGTTGACACTTTTCAGCAAGTTGCAATCATGTAATACAGAAATAAACAGTTTTTCAAAAACAAGGTCTAAGTCATGTTTGAGTCACTCTCTAAATACCATTTTGCTGTACTGTTTAAAGTCAATGAAAGGAACATTGATGACACTTTTCAGCAAGTTGCAATCATGAAATACTGAAAAAAAGAGTTTCTCACAAACAAGGTCTAAATCATGTTTGATGCACTCTGTATTTTCAATTTTTGCTGTACTGTTTAAACTCGATGATAGAAACATTGTTGACACTTTTCAGCAAGTTGCAATCATGTAAAATAGAAATAAACAGTTTTTCAAAAACAAGGTCTAAGTCATGTTTGAGTCACTCTCTAAGTACCATTTTGCTGTACTGTTTAAACTCAATGAAAGGAACATTGTTGACCCTTTTCAGCAAGTTGGAATCATGAAATACAGAAATAAAGAGTTTCTCACAAACAAGGTCTAAATCAGGTAAGTACAATTTTGCTGTACTGCTTAATCAGGATGATAGAAACACTGTTGACACTTTTCAGCAAGTTGTAATACAGAAATAAACAGTTTTTCAAAAACAAGGTCTCAGTCATGTTTGAGTCACTCTGTAAGTACCATTTTGCTGTACTGCTTAATCAGGATGATAGAAACACTGTTGACACTTTTCAGCAAGTTGTAATATAGAAATAAACAGTTTTTCACAAACAAGGTCTAAATAATGTTTGATGAACTCTGTAAGTACCATTTTTGCTGTACTGTTTAAACTCGATGAAAGGAACATTGTTGACACTTTTCAGCAAGTTGCAATCATGAAATACAGAAATAAAGAGTTTCTCACAAACAAGGTCTAAATCAGGTAAGTACAATTTTGCTGTACTGCTTAATCAGGATGATAGAAACACTGTTGACACTTTTCAGCAAGTTGTAATACAGAAATAAACAGTTTTTCAAAAACAAGGTCTCAGTCATGTTTGAGTCACTCTGTAAGTACCATTTTGCTGTACTGTTTAAGCTCGATGAAAGGAACATTGTTGACACTTTTCAGCAAGTTGCAATCATGAAATACAGAAAAAAACAATTTTTCACAAACAAGGTCTAAATCATGTTTGATGCACTCTGTAAGTTCAATTTTTGCTGTACTGTTTAAACTCGATGAAAGGAACATTGTTGACACTTTTCAGCAAGTTGCAATCATGTAATACAGAAATAAACCGTTTTTCAAAAACAAGGTCAAAATCATGTAAGTACAATTTTGCTGTACTGCTTAATCAGGATGATAGAAACACTGTTGACACTTTTCAGCAAGTTGTAATACAGAAATAAACAGTTTTTCAAAAACAAGGTCTCAGTCATGTTTGAGTCACTCTGTAAGTACCATTTTGCTGTACTGTTTAAGCTCGATGAAAGGAACATTGTTGACACTTTTCAGCAAGTTGCAATCATGTAATATAGAAATAAACAGTTTTTCAAAAACAAGGTCTAAGTCATGTTTGAGTCACTCTCTAAGTACCATTTTGCTGTACTGTTTAAACTCAATGAAAGGAACATTGTTGACCCTTTTTAGCAAGTTGCAATCATGAAATACAGAAATAAAGAGTTTCTCACAAACAAGGTCTAATTCAGGTAAGTACAATTTTGCTGTACTGCTTAATCAGGATGATAGAAACACTGTTGACACTTTTCAGCAAGTTGTAATACAGAAATAAACAGTTTTTCACAAACAAGGTCTAAATAATGTTTGATGCACTCTGTAAGTACTATTTTTGCTGTACTGTTTAAACTCGATGAAAGGAACATTGTTGACACTTTTCAGCAAGTTGCAATCATGTAAAACAGAAATAAACAGTTTTTCAAAAACAAGGTCTAAGTCATGTTTGAGTCACTGTAAGTACCATTTTGCTGTACTGTTTAAGCTCGATGAAAGGAACATTGTTGACACTTTTCAGCAAGTTGCAATCATGAAATACAGAAAAAAACAATTTTTCACAAACAAGGTCTAAATCATGTTTGATGCACTCTGTAAGTACCATTTTGCTGTACTGTTTAAGCTCGATGAAAGGAACATTGTTGACACTTTTCAGCAAGTTGCAATCATGTAATACAGAAATAAACAGTTTTTCAAAAACAAGGTCTCAGTCATGTTTGAGTCACTCTGTAAGTACCATTTTGCTGTACTGTTTAAGCTCGATGAAAGGAACATTGTTGACACTTTTCAGCAAGTTGCAATCATGAAATACAGAAAAAAAGTTTTTCACAAACAAGGTCTAAGTCATGTAAGTACAATTTTGCTGTACTGCTTAATCAGGATGACAGAAACATTGTTGACACTTTTCAGCAAGTTGCAATCATGTAATACAGAAATAAACAGTTTTTCACAAACAAGGTCTCAGTCATGTTTGAGTCACTCTGTAAGTACCATTTTGCTGTACTGTTTAAGCTCGATGAAAGGAACATTGTTGACACTTTTCAGCAAGTTGCAATCATGAAATACAGAAAAAAACAGTTTTTCACAAACAAGGTCAAAATCATGGAAGTACAATTTTGCTGTACTGCTTAATCAGGATGATAGAAACACTGTTGACACTTTTCAGCAAGTTGTAATACAGAAATAAACAGTTTTTCAAAAACAAGGTCTCAGTCATGTTTGAGTCACTCTGTAAGTACCATTTTGCTGTACTGTTTAAGCTCGATGAAAGGAACATTGTTGACACTTTTCAGCAAGTTGCAATCATGTAATACAGAAATAAACAGTTTTTCAAAAACAAGGTCTCAGTCATGTTTGAGTCACTCTGTAAGTACCATTTTGCTGTACTGTTTAACCTGTTAGGGCTAGGGGGCAGCATTGACACGGCTGGATAAAAAACATACCCGATTTAATCTGGTTACCACTCCTACTCAGTAACTAGAATATGCATATACTTATTACATATGGATAGAAAACACCCTAAATTTTCTAAAACTGTTTGAATGGTGTCTGTGAGTATAACAGAACTCAAATGGCAGGTCAAAACCTGAGAGATTCCTTTACAGGAAGTGGCCTGTCTGACCATTTCTGGAACTTCTTTGCCATCTCTATCATTTACTAAGGATCTCTGCTCTAACGTGACACTTCCCACGTCGTCCATAGGCTCTCATAGCCCGGGAAAAAAGAGAATGTCGTCATTCCAGCCCCAGGCTGAAACACATTATCGCCTTTCTCAAGTGGCCCATCAAGAGACACTAGCTTATGCGCGTGACCCCGACCGCCCCCGCCTTTGGGATTTTTTCCTCTGTTTGCCGAAAAGGAGATTCCCTGTCGGAATTTTACCGCTTTTCTACGAGAAAAATGACGTAAAAATTGATTTTAAACAGCGGTTGACATGCTTCGACGTACGGCAATTGAATACTTTGAATTTTATTGTCAGGAATTGCGCCAAGCGCGCGACACTTCTTTACTATTTCGGATAGTGTCTGGAACGCACGAACAAAACGCCGCTATTCGGATATAACGATGGATTATTTTGGACCAAACCAACATTTGTTATTGAAGTAGACGTCCTGGGTGTGCATTCTGACGAAGACAACAAAAGGTAATGACATTTTTATAATAGTAAATATGATTATGGTGAGTGCTAAACTTGCCGGATGTCTAAATAGCGAGCCCGTGATGCCTGGGCTATATACTTAGAATATTGCAAAATGTGCTTTCACCAAAAAGCTATTTTAAAATCGGACATATCGAGTGCATAGAGGAGGTCTGTATCTATAATTCTTAAAATAATTGTTATGCTTTTTGTGAACGTTTATCGTGAGTAATTTAGTAAAATGTTAGCGAATTCCCCGTAAGTTTGCGGGGGGTATGCTAGTTCTGAACGTCACATGCTAATGTAAAAAGCTGGTTTTTGATATAAATATGAACTTGATTGAACAAAACATGCATGTATTGTATAACATAATGTCCTAGGGTTGTCATCTGATGAAGATCATCAAAGGTGAGTGCTGCATTTAGCTGTCTTCTGGGTTTTGGTGACATTATATGCTGGCTTGAAAAATGGGTGTCTGATTATTTCTGGCTTGGTACTCTGCTGACATAATCTAATGTTTTGCTTTCGTTGTAAAGCCTTTTTGAAATCGGACAGTGTGGTTAGATTAACGAGAGTCTTATCTTTAAATGGCTGTAAAATAGTCATATGTTTGAGAAATTGAAGTAATAGGATTTTGAAGATTTTGAAAATCGCGCCACAGGCTGGCAGTGGATGTTACGTAGGTGGGACGAATTCGTCCCGCCGGTCCCATAGAGGTTAAGCTCGATGAAAGGAACATTGTTGACACTTTTCAGCAAGTTGCAATCATGAAATACAGAAAAAAAGTTTTTCACAAACAAGGTCTAAGTCATGTAAGTACAATTTTGCTGTACTGCTTAATCAGGATGACAGAAACACTGTTGACACTTTTCAGCAAGTTGTAATACAGAAATAAACAGTTTTTCACAAACAAGGTCTAAATAATGTTTGATGCACTCTGTACCATTTTTGCTGTACTGTTTAAACTCGATGAAAGGAACATTGTTGACACTTTTCAGCAAGTTGCAATCATGTAATACAGAAAAAAACAATTTTTCACAAACAAGGTCTAAGTCATGTAAGTACAATTTTGCTGTACAGCTTAATCAGGATGATAGAAACACTGTTGACACTTTTCAGCAAGTTGAAATACAGAAAAAAACAATTTTTCACAAACAAGGTCTAAATCATGTTTGATGCACTCTGTAAGTACCATTTTTGCTGTACTGTTTAAACTCGATGAAAGGAACATTGTTGACACTTTTCAGCAAGTTGCAATCATGTAATACAGAAATAAACAGTTTTTCAAAAACAAGGTCTAAGTCATGTTTGAGTCACTCTCTAAGTACCATTTTGCTGTACTGTTTAAAGTCAATGAAAGGAACATTGATGACACTTTTCAGCAAGTTGCAATCATGAAATACTGAAAAAAAGAGTTTCTCACAAACAAGGTCTAAATCATGTTTGATGCACTCTGTATTTTCAATTTTTGCTGTACCTTTTAAACTCGATGATAGAAACATTGTTGACACTTTTCAGCAAGTTGCAATCATGTAAAATAGAAATAAACATTTTGTTCAAAAACAAGGTCTAAGTCATGTTTGAGTCACTCTCTAAGTACCATTTTGCTGTACTGTTTAAACTCAATGAAAGGAACATTGTTGACCCTTTTTAGCAAGTTGCAATCATGAAATACAGAAATAAAGAGTTTCTCACAAACAAGGTCTAAATCAGGTAAGTACAACTTTGCTGTACTGCTTAATCAGGATGATAGAAACACTGTTGACACTTTTCAGCAAGTTGTAATACAGAAATAAACAGTTTTTCACAAACAAGGTCTAAATAATGTTTGATGCACTCTGTAAGTACTATTTTTGCTGTACTGTTTAAACTCGATGAAAGGAACATTGTTGACACTTTTCAGCAAGTTGCAATCATGTAAAACAGAAATAAACAGTTTTTCAAAAACAAGGTCTAAGTCATGTTTGAGTCACTGTAAGTACCATTTTGCTGTACTGTTTAAACTCGATGAAAGGAACATTGTTGACACTTTTCAGCAAGTTGCAATCATGAAATACAGAAAAAAACTATTTTTCACAAACAAGGTCTAAATCATGTTTGATGCACTCTGTAAGTACCATTTTTGCTGTACTGTTTAAACTCGATGAAAGGAACATTGTTGACACTTTTCAGCAAGTTGCAATCATGAAATACTGAAAAAAAGAGTTTCTCACAAACAAGGTCTAAATCATGTTTGATGCACTCTGTATTTTCAATTTTTGCTGTACCTTTTAAACTCGATGATAGAAACATTGTTGACACTTTTCAGCATGTTGCAATCATGTAAAATAGAAATAAACATTTTGTTCAAAAACAAGGTCTAAGTCATGTTTGAGTCACTCTCTAAGTACCATTTTGCTGTACTGTTTAAACTCAATGAAAGGAACATTGTTGACCCTTTTTAGCAAGTTGCAATCATGAAATACAGAAATAAAGAGTTTCTCACAAACAAGGTCTAAATCAGGTAAGTACAACTTTGCTGTACTGCTTAATCAGGATGATAGAAACACTGTTGACACTTTTCAGCAAGTTGTAATACAGAAATAAACAGTTTTTCACAAACAAGGTCTAAATAATGTTTGATGCACTCCGTAAGTACTATTTTTGCTGTACTGTTTAAACTCGATGAAAGGAACATTGTTGACACTTTTCAGCAAGTTGCAATCATGTAAAACAGAAATAAACAGTTTTTCAAAAACAAGGTCTAAGTCATGTTTGAGTCACTGTAAGTACCATTTTGCTGTACTGTTTAAGCTCGATGAAAGGAACATTGTTGACACTTTTCAGCAAGTTGCAATCATGAAATACAGAAAAAAACAATTTTTCACAAACAAGGTCTAAATCATGTTTGATGCACTCTGTAAGTACCATTTTTGCTGTACTGTTTAAACTCGATGAAAGGAACATTGTTGACACTTTTCAGCAAGTTGCAATCATGTAATACAGAAATAAACAGTTTTTCAAAAACAAGGTCTAAGTCATGTTTGAGTCACTCTCTAAGTACCATTTTGCTGTACTGTTTAAAGTCAATGAAAGGAACATTGATGACACTTTTCAGCAAGTTGCAATCATGAAATACTGAAAAAAAGAGTTTCTCACAAACAAGGTCTAAATCATGTTTGATGCACTCTGTATTTTCAATTTTTGCTGTACCTTTTAAACTCGATGATAGAAACATTGTTGACACTTTTCAGCATGTTGCAATCATGTAAAATAGAAATAAACATTTTGTTCAAAAACAAGGTCTAAGTCATGTTTGAGTCACTCTCTAAGTACCATTTTGCTGTACTGTTTAAACTCAATGAAAGGAACATTGTTGACCCTTTTTAGCAAGTTGCAATCATGAAATACAGAAATAAAGAGTTTCTCACAAACAAGGTCTAAATCATGTAAGTACAATTTTGCTGTACTGCTTAATCAGGATGATAGAAACACTGTTGACACTTTTCAGCAAGTTGTAATACAGAAATAAACAGTTTTTCACAAACAAGGTCTAAATAATGTTTGATGCACTCTGTAAGTACTATTTTTGCTGTACTGTTTAAACTCGATGAAAGGAACATTGTTGACACTTTTCAGCAAGTTGCAATCATGTAATACAGAAATAAACAGTTTTTCACAAACAAGGTCAAAATCATGGAAGTACAATTTTGCTGTACTGCTTAATCAGGATGATAGAAACACTGTTGACACTGTTCAGCAAGTTGTAATACAGAAATAAACAGTTTTTCAAAAACAAGGTCTCAGTCATGTTTGAGTCACTCTGTAAGTACCATTTTGCTGTACTGTTTAAGCTCGATGAAAGGAACATTGTTGACACTTTTCAGCAAGTTGCAATCATGAAATACAGAAAAAAACAATTTTTCACAAACAAGGTCTAAATCATGTTTGACGCACTCTGTAAGTACCATTTTTGCTGTACTGTTTAAACTCGATGAAAGGAACATTGTTGACACTTTTCAGCAAGTTGCAATCATGTAATACAGAAATAAACAGTTTTTCACAAACAAGGTCAAAATCATGGAAGTACAATTTTGCTGTACTGCTTAATCAGGATGATAGAAACACTGTTGACACTTTTCAGCAAGGTGTAATACAGAAATAAACAGTTTTTCAAAAACAAGGTCTCAGTCATGTTTGAGTCACTCTGTAAGTACCATTTTGCTGTACTGTTTAAGCTCGATGAAAGGAACATTGTTGACACTTTTCAGCAAGTTGCAATCATGTAATACAGAAATAAACAGTTTTTCAAAAACAAGGTCTAAGTCATGTTTGAGTCACTCTGTAAGTACCATTTTGCTGTACTGTTTAAGCTCGATGAAAGGAACATTGTTGACACTTTTCAGCAAGTTGCAATCATGTAATACAGAAATAAACAGTTTTTCAAAAACAAGGTCTCAGTCATGTTTGAGTCACTGTAAGTACCATTTTGCTGTACTGTTTAAACTCAATGAAAGGAACATTGTTGACCCTTTTTAGCAAGTTGCAATCATGAAATACAGAAATAAAGAGTTTCTCACAAACAAGGTCTAAATCAGGTAAGTACAACTTTGCTGTACTGCTTAATCAGGATGATAGAAACACTGTTGACACTTTTCAGCAAGTTGTAATACAGAAATAAACAGTTTTTCACAAACAAGGTCTAAATAATGTTTGATGCACTCTGTAAGTACTATTTTTGCTGTACTGTTTAAACTCGATGAAAGGAACATTGTTGACACTTTTCAGCAAGTTGCAATCATGTAAAACAGAAATAAACAGTTTTTCAAAAACAAGGTCTAAGTCATGTTTGAGTCACTGTAAGTACCATTTTGCTGTACTGTTTAAGCTCGATGAAAGGAACATTGTTGACACTTTTCAGCAAGTTGCAATCATGAAATACAGAAAAAAACAATTTTTCACAAACAAGGTCTAAATCATGTTTGATGCACTCTGTAAGTACCATTTTTGCTGTACTGTTTAAACTCGATGAAAGGAACAATGTTGACACTTTTCAGCAAGTTGCAATCATGTAATACAGAAATAAACAGTTTTTCAAAAACAAGGTCTAAGTCATGTTTGAGTCACTCTCTAAGTACCATTTTGCTGTACTGTTTAAAGTCAATGAAAGGAACATTGATGACACTTTTCAGCAAGTTGCAATCATGAAATACTGAAAAAAAGAGTTTCTCACAAACAAGGTCTAAATCATGTTTGATGCACTCTGTATTTTCAATTTTTGCTGTACCTTTTAAACTCGATGATAGAAACATTGTTGACACTTTTCAGCATGTTGCAATCATGTAAAATAGAAATAAACATTTTGTTCAAAAACAAGGTCTAAGTCATGTTTGAGTCACTCTCTAAGTACCATTTTGCTGTACTGTTTAAACTCAATGAAAGGAACATTGTTGACCCTTTTTAGCAAGTTGCAATCATGAAATACAGAAATAAAGAGTTTCTCACAAACAAGGTCTAAATCATGTAAGTACAATTTTGCTGTACTGCTTAATCAGGATGATAGAAACACTGTTGACACTTTTCAGCAAGTTGTAATACAGAAATAAACAGTTTTTCACAAACAAGGTCTAAATAATGTTTGATGCACTCTGTAAGTACTATTTTTGCTGTACTGTTTAAACTCGATGAAAGGAACATTGTTGACACTTTTCAGCAAGTTGCAATCATGTAAAACAGAAATAAACAGATTTTCAAAAACAAGGTCTAAGTCATGTTTGAGTCACTGTAAGTACCATTTTGCTGTACTGTTTAAGCTCGATGAAAGGAACATTGTTGACACTTTTCAGCAAGTTGCAATCATGAAATACAGAAAAAAACAATTTTTCACAAACAAGGTCTAAATCATGTTTGATGCACTCTGTAAGTACCATTTTTGCTGTACTGTTTAAACTCGATGAAAGGAACATTGTTGACACTTTTCAGCAAGTTGCAATCATGTAATACAGAAATAAACAGTTTTTCACAAACAAGGTCAAAATCATGGAAGTACAATTTTGCTGTACTGCTTAATCAGGATGATAGAAACACTGTTGACACTTTTCAGCAAGTTGTAATACAGAAATAAACAGTTTTTCAAAAACAAGGTCTAAGTCATGTTTGAGTCACTGTAAGTACCATTTTGCTGTACTGTTTAAGCTCGATGAAAGGAACATTGTTGACACTTTTCAGCAAGTTGCAATCATGAAATACAGAAAAAAACAATTTTTCACAAACAAGGTCTAAATCATGTTTGACGCACTCTGTAAGTACCATTTTTGCTGTACTGTTTAAACTCGATGAAAGGAACATTGTTGACACTTTTCAGCAAGTTGCAATCATGTAATACAGAAATAAACAGTTTTTCACAAACAAGGTCAAAATCATGGAAGTACAATTTTGCTGTACTGCTTAATCAGGATGATAGAAACACTGTTGACACTGTTCAGCAAGTTGTAATACAGAAATAAACAGTTTTTCAAAAACAAGGTCTCAGTCATGTTTGAGTCACTCTGTAAGTACCATTTTGCTGTACTGTTTAAGCTCGATGAAAGGAACATTGTTGACACTTTTCAGCAAGTTGCAATCATGAAATACAGAAAAAAACAATTTTTCACAAACAAGGTCTAAATCATGTTTGACGCACTCTGTAAGTACCATTTTTGCTGTACTGTTTAAACTCGATGAAAGGAACATTGTTGACACTTTTCAGCAAGTTGCAATCATGTAATACAGAAATAAACAGTTTTTCACAAACAAGGTCAAAATCATGGAAGTACAATTTTGCTGTACTGCTTAATCAGGATGATAGAAACACTGTTGACACTTTTCAGCAAGGTGTAATACAGAAATAAACAGTTTTTCAAAAACAAGGTCTCAGTCATGTTTGAGTCACTCTGTAAGTACCATTTTGCTGTACTGTTTAAGCTCGATGAAAGGAACATTGTTGACACTTTTCAGCAAGTTGCAATCATGTAATACAGAAATAAACAGTTTTTCAAAAACAAGGTCTAAGTCATGTTTGAGTCACTCTGTAAGTACCATTTTGCTGTACTGTTTAAGCTCGATGAAAGGAACATTGTTGACACTTTTCAGCAAGTTGCAATCATGTAATACAGAAATAAACAGTTTTTCAAAAACAAGGTCTCAGTCATGTTTGAGTCACTCTGTAAGTACCATTTTGCTGTACTGTTTAAGCTCGATGAAAGGAACATTGTTGACACTTTTCAGCAAGTTGCAATCATGAAAAACAGAAATAAAGAGATTCTCACAAACAAGGTCTAAATCATGTTTGATGCACTCTGTAAGTTCAATTTTTGCTGTACTGTTAAACTCGATGAAAGGAACACTGTTGACACTTTTCAGCAAGTTGCAATCATGTAATACAGAAATGAACAGTTTTTCAAAAACAAGGTCTAAGTCATGTTTGAGTCACTCTGTAAGTACCATTTTGCTGTACTGTTTAAGCTCGATGAAAGAAACATTGTTGACACTTTTCAGCAAGTGGCAATCATGAAATACAGAGAGAGAAAAAAATTCACAAACAAGGTCTAAATCATGTTTGATGCACTCTGTAAGTTCCATTTTTTGCTGTACTGTTTAAACTCGATGAAAGGAACATTGTTGACACTTTTCAGCAAGTTGCAATCATGAAATACAGAAAAAAAGGTTTTCACAAACAAGGTCTAAGTCATGTAAGTACAATTTTGCTGTACTGCTTAATCAGGATGACAGAAACACTGTTGACACTTTTCAGTAAGTTGTAATACAGAAATAAACAGTTTTTCACAAACAAGGTCTAAATAATGTTTGATGCACTCTGTACCATTTTTGCTGTACTGTTTAAACTCGATGAAAGGAACATTGTTGACACTTTTCAGCAAGTTGCAATCATGTAATACAGAAAAAAACAATTTTTCACAAACAAGGTCTAAGTCATGTAAGTACAATTTTGCTGTACAGCTTAATCAGGATAATAGAAACACTGTTGACACTTTTCAGCAAGTTGTAATACAGAAATAAACAGTTTTTCAAAAACAAGGTCTAAGTCATGTTTGAGTCACTCTGTAAGTACCATTTTGCTGTACTGTTTAAGATCGATGAAAGGAACATTGTTGACACTTTTCAGCAAGTTGCAATCATGAAATACAGAAAAAAAACAATTTTTCACAAAGAAGGTCTAAATCATGTTTGATGCACTCTGTATTTTCAATTTTTGCTGTACTGTTTAAACTCGATGATAGAAACATTGTTGACACTTTTCAGCAAGTTGCAATCATGTAAAATAGAAATAAACAGTTTTTCAAAAACAAGGTCTAAGTCATGTTTGAGTCACTCTCTAAATACCATTTTGCTGTACTGTTTAAAGTCAATGAAAGGAACATTGATGACACTTTTCAGCAAGTTGCAATCATGAAATACTGAAAAAAAGAGTTTCTCACAAACAAGGTCTAAATCATGTTTGATGCACTCTGTATTTTCAATTTTTGCTGTACTGTTTAAACTCGATGATAGAAACATTGTTGACACTTTTCAGCAAGTTGCAATCATGTAAAATAGAAATAAACAGTTTTTCAAAAACAAGGTCTAAGTCATGTTTGAGTCACTCTCTAAGTACCATTTTGCTGTACTGTTTAAACTCAATGAAAGGAACATTGTTGACCCTTTTCAGCAAGTTGGAATCATGAAATACAGAAATAAAGAGTTTCTCACAAACAAGGTCTAAATCAGGTAAGTACAATTTTGCTGTACTGCTTAATCAGCATGATAGAAACACTGTTGACACTTTTCAGCAAGTTGTAATACAGAAATAAACAGTTTTTCAAAAACAAGGTCTCAGTCATGTTTGAGTCACTCTCTAAGTACCATTTTGCTGTACTGTTTAAACTCAATGAAAGGAACATTGTTGACCCTTTTCAGCAAGTTGGAATCATGAAATACAGAAATAAAGAGTTTCTCACAAACAAGGTCTAAATCAGGTAAGTACAATTTTGCTGTACTGCTTAATCAGGATGATAGAAACACTGTTGACACTTTTCAGCAAGTTGTAATACAGAAATAAACAGTTTTTCAAAAACAAGGTCTCAGTCATGTTTGAGTCACTCTGTAAGTACCATTTTGCTGTACTGTTTAAGCTCGATGAAAGGAACATTGTTGACACTTTTCAGCAAGTTGCAATCATGTAATACAGAAATAAACAGTTTTTCAAAAACAAGGTCTCAGTCATGTTTGAGTCACTCTGTAAGTACCATTTTGCTGTACTGTTTAAGCTCGATGAAAGGAACATTGTTGACACTTTTCAGCAAGTTGCAATCATGAAATACAGAAATAAAGAGATTCTCACAAACAAGGTCTAAATCATGTTTGATGCACTCTGTAAGTTCAATTTTTGCTGTACTGTTAAACTCGATGAAAGGAACACTGTTGACACTTTTCAGCAAGTTGCAATCATGTAATACAGAAATGAACAGTTTTTCAAAAACAAGGTCTAAGTCATGTTTGAGTCACTCTGTAAGTACCATTTTGCTGTACTGTTTAAGCTCGATGAAAGAAACATTGTTGACACTTTTCAGCAAGTGGCAATCATGAAATACAGAGAGAGAAAAAAATTCACAAACAAGGTCTAAATCATGTTTGATGCACTCTGTAAGTTCCATTTTTTGCTGTACTGTTTAAACTCGATGAAAGGAACATTGTTGACACTTTTCAGCAAGTTGCAATCATGAAATACAGAAAAAAAGTTTTTCACAAACAAGGTCTAAGTCATGTAAGTACAATTTTGCTGTACTGCTTAATCAGGATGACAGAAACACTGTTGACACTTTTCAGCAAGTTGTAATACAGAAATAAACAGTTTTTCACAAACAAGGTCTAAATAATGTTTGATGCACTCTGTACCATTTTTGCTGTACTGTTTAAACTCGATGAAAGGAACATTGTTGACACTTTTCAGCAAGTTGCAATCATGTAATACAGAAAAAAAAAATTTTCACAAACAAGGTCTAAGTCATGTAAGTACAATTTTGCTGTACAGCTTAATCAGGATAATAGAAACACTGTTGACACTTTTCAGCAAGTTGTAATACAGAAATAAACAGTTTTTCAAAAACAAGGTCTAAGTCATGTTTGAGTCACTCTGTAAGTACCATTTTGCTGTACTGTTTAAGCTCGATGAAAGGAACATTGTTGACACTTTTCAGCAAGTTGCAATCATGAAATACAGAAAAAAACAATTTTTCACAAAGAAGGTCTAAATCATGTTTGATGCACTCTGTATTTTCAATTTTTGCTGTACTGTTTAAACTCGATGATAGAAACATTGTTGACACTTTTCAGCAAGTTGCAATCATGTAAAATAGAAATAAACAGTTTTTCAAAAACAAGGTCTAAGTCATGTTTGAGTCACTCTCTAAATACCATTTTGCTGTACTGTTTAAAGTCAATGAAAGGAACATTGATGACACTTTTCAGCAAGTTGCAATCATGAAATACTGAAAAAAAGAGTTTCTCACAAACAAGGTCTAAATCATGTTTGATGCACTCTGTATTTTCAATTTTTGCTGTACTGTTTAAACTCGATGATAGAAACATTGTTGACACTTTTCAGCAAGTTGCAATCATGTAAAATAGAAATAAACAGTTTTTCAAAAACAAGGTCTAAGTCATGTTTGAGTCACTCTCTAAGTACCATTTTGCTGTACTGTTTAAACTCAATGAAAGGAACATTGTTGACCCTTTTCAGCAAGTTGGAATCATGAAATACAGAAATAAAGAGTTTCTCACAAACAAGGTCTAAATCAGGTAAGTACAATTTTGCTGTACTGCTTAATCAGGATGATAGAAACACTGTTGACACTTTTCAGCAAGTTGTAATACAGAAATAAACAGTTTTTCAAAAACAAGGTCTCAGTCATGTTTGAGTCACTCTGTAAGTACCATTTTGCTGTACTGTTTAAGTTCGATGAAAGGAACATTGTTGACACTTTTCAGCAAGTTGCAATCATGAAATACAGAAAAAAACAATTTTTCACAAACAAGGTCTAAATCATGTTTGATGCACTCTGTAAGTACCATTTTTGCTGTACTGTTTAAACTCGATGAAAGGAACATTGTTGACACTTTTCAGCAAGTTGCAATCATGTAATACAGAAATAAACAGTTTTTCAAAAACAAGGTCTAAGTCATGTTTGAGTCACTCTCTAAGTACTTATCTGAATTAGACCTTGTTTGTGAGAAACTCTTTATTTCTGTATTTCATGATTGCAACTTGCTAAAAAGGGTCAACAATGTTCCTTTCATTGAGTTTAACCTCTATGGGACCGGCGGGACGAATTCGTCCCACCTACGTAACAGCCACTGCCAGCCTGTGGCGCGATTTTCAAAATCTTCAAAATCATATTACTTCAATTTCTCAAACATATGACTATTTTACAGCCATTTAAAGATAAGACTCTCGTTAATCTAACCACACTGTCCGATTTCAAAAAGGCTTTACAACGAAAGCAAAACATTAGATTATGTCAGCAGAGTACCAAGCCAGAAATAATCAGACACCCATTTTTCAAGCCAGCATATAATGTCACCAAAACCCAGAAGACAGCTAAATGCAGCACTCACCTTTGATGATCTTCATCAGATGACAACCCTAGGACATTATGTTATACAATACATGCATGTTTTGTTCAATCAAGTTCATATTTATATCAAAAACCAGCTTTTTACATTAGCATGTGACGTTCAGAACTAGCATACCCCCCGCAAACTTACGGGGAATTCGCTAACATTTTACTAAATTACTCACGATAAACGTTCACAAAAAGCATAACAATTATTTTAAGAATTATAGATACAGACCTCCTCTATGCACTCGATATGTCCGATTTTAAAATAGCTTTTTGGTGAAAGCACATTTTGCAATATTCTAAGTACATAGCCCAGGCATCACGGGCTCGCTATTTAGACACCCGGCAAGTTTAGCACTCACCATAATCATATTTACTATTATAAAAATGTCATTACCTTTTGTTGTCTTCGTCAGAATGCACACCCAGGACGTCTACTTCAATAACAAATGTTGGTTTGGTCCAAAATAATCCATCGTTATATCCGAATAGCGGCGTTTTGTTCGTGCGTTCCAGGAACTATCCGAAATAGTAAAGAAGTGTCGCGCGCTTGGCGCAATTCCTGACAATAAAATTCAAAGTATTCCATTGCCGTACGTCGAAGCATGTCAACCGCTGTTTAAAATCAATTTTTACGTCATTTTTCTCGTAGAAAAGCGATAATATTCCGACAGGGAATCTCCTTTTCGGCAAACAGAGGAAAAAATCCCAAAGGCGGGGGCGGTCGGGGTCACGCGCATAAGCTAGTGTCTCTTGATGGGCCACTTGAGAAAGGCGATAATGTGTTTCAGCCTGGGGCTGGAATGACGACATTCTCTTTTTTCCCGGGCTATGAGAGCCTATGGAAGACGTGGGAAGTGTCACGTTAGAGCAGAGATCCTTAGTAAATGATAGAGATGGCAAAGAAGTTCCAGAAATGGTCAGACAGGCCACTTCCTGTAAAGGAATCTCTCAGGTTTTGACCTGCCATTTGAGTTCTGTTATACTCACAGACACCATTCAAACAGTTTTAGAAAATGTAGGGTGTTTTCTATCCATATGTAATAAGTATATGCATATTCTAGTTACTGAGTAGGAGTGGTAACCAGATTAAATCGGGTATGTTTTTTATCCAGCCGTGTCAATGCTGCCCCCTAGCCCTAACAGGTTAATCAGGATGATAGAAACACTGTTGACACTTTTCAGCAAGTTGTAATACAGAAATAAACAGTTTTTCAAAAACAAGGTCTAAGTCATGTTTGAGTCACTCTGTAAGTACCATTTTGCTGTACTGTTTAAGCTCGATGAAAGGAACATTGTTGACACTTTTCAGCAAGTTGCAATCATGAAATACAGAAAAAAACAATTTTTCACAAAGAAGGTCTAAATCATGTTTGATGCACTCTGTAAGTTCCATTTTTGCTGTACTGTTTAAACTCGATGAAAGGAACATTGTTGACACTTTTCAGCAAGTTGCAATCATGTAATACAGAAATAAACAGTTTTTCAAAAACAAGGTCTAAGTCATGTTTGAGTCACTCTCTAAATACCATTTTGCTGTACTGTTTAAAGTCAATGAAAGGAACATTGATGACACTTTTCAGCAAGTTGCAATCATGAAATACTGAAAAAAAGAGTTTCTCACAAACAAGGTCTAAATCAGGTAAGTACAATTTTGCTGTACTGCTTAATCAGGATGATAGAAACACTGTTGACACTTTTCAGCAAGTTGTAATACAGAAATAAACAGTTTTTCAAAAACAAGGTCTCAGTCATGTTTGAGTCACTCTGTAAGTACCATTTTGCTGTACTGTTTAAGCTCGATGAAAGGAACATTGTTGACACTTTTCAGCAAGTTGCAATCATGAAATACAGAAAAAAACAATTTTTCACAAACAAGGTCTAAATCATGTTTGATGCACTCTGTAAGTTCAATTTTTGCTGTACTGTTTAAACTCGATGAAAGGAACATTGTTGACACTTTTCAGCAAGTTGCAATCATGTAATACAGAAATAAACAGTTTTTCACAAACAAGGTCAAAATCATGGAAGTACAATTTTGCTGTACTGCTTAATCAGGATGATAGAAACACTGTTGACACTTTTCAGCAAGTTGTAATACAGAAATAAACAGTTTTTCAAAAACAAGGTCTCAGTCATGTTTGAGTCACTCTGTAAGTACCATTTTGCTGTACTGTTTAACCTGTTAGGGCTAGGGGGCAGCATTGACACGGCTGGATAAAAAACATACCCGATTTAATCTGGTTACCACTCCTACTCAGTAACTAGAATATGCATATACTTATTACATATGGATAGAAAACACCCTAAATTTTCTAAAACTGTTTGAATGGTGTCTGTGAGTATAACAGAACTCAAATGGCAGGTCAAAACCTGAGAGATTCCTTTACAGGAAGTGGCCTGTCTGACCATTTCTGGAACTTCTTTGCCATCTCTATCATTTACTAAGGATCTCTGCTCTAACGTGACACTTCCCACGTCGTCCATAGGCTCTCAGAGCCCGGGAAAAAAGAGAATGTCGTCATTCCAGCCACAGGCTGAAACACATTATCGCCTTTCTCAAGTGGCCCATCAAGAGACACTAGCTTATGCGCGTGACCCCGACCGCCCCCGCCTTTGGGATTTTTTCCTCTGTTTGCCGAAAAGGAGATTCCCTGTCGGAATATTATCGCTTTTCTACGAGAAAAATGACGTAAAAATTGATTTTAAACAGCGGTTGACATGCTTCGACGTACGGCAATGGAATACTTTGAATTTTATTGTCAGGAATTGCGCCAAGCGCGCGACACTTCTTTACTATTTCGGATAGTGTCTGGAACGCACAAACAAAACGCCGCTATTCGGATATAACGATGGATTATTTTGGACCAAACCAACATTTGTTATTGAAGTAGACGTCCTGGGTGTGCATTCTGACGAAGACAACAAAAGGTAATGACATTTTTATAATAGTAAATATGATTATGGTGAGTGCTAAACTTGCCGGGTGTCTAAATAGCGAGCCCGTGATGCCTGGGCTATGTACTTAGAATATTGCAAAATGTGCTTTCACCAAAAAGCTATTTTAAAATCGGACATATCGAGTGCATAGAGGAGGTCTGTATCTATAATTCTTAAAATAATTGTTATGCTTTTTGTGAACGTTTATCGTGAGTAATTTAGTAAAATGTTAGCGAATTCCCCGTAAGTTTGCGGGGGGTATGCTAGTTCTGAACGTCACATGCTAATGTAAAAAGCTGGTTTTTGATATAAATATGAACTTGATTGAACAAAACATGCATGTATTGTATAACATAATGTCCTAGGGTTGTCATCTGATGAAGATCATCAAAGGTGAGTGCTGCATTTAGCTGTCTTCTGGGTTTTGGTGACATTATATGCTGGCTTGAAAAATGGGTGTCTGATTATTTCTGGCTTGGTACTCTGCTGACATAATCTAATGTTTTGCTTTCGTTGTAAAGCCTTTTTGAAATCGGACAGTGTGGTTAGATTAACGAGAGTCTTATCTTTAAATGGCTGTAAAATAGTCATATGTTTGAGAAATTGAAGTAATAGGATTTTGAAGATTTTGAAAATCGCGCCACAGGCTGGCAGTGGCTGTTACGTAGGTGGGACGAATTCGTCCCGCCGGTCCCATAGAGGTTAAGCTCGATGAAAGGAACATTGTTGACACTTTTCAGCAAGTTGCAATCATGTAATACAGAAATGAACAGTTTTTCAAAAACAAGGTCTCAGTCATGTTTGAGTCACTCTGTAAGTACCATTTTGCTGTACTGTTTAAGCTCGATGAAAGGAACATTGTTGACACTTTTCAGCAAGTTGCAATCATGTAATACAGAAATAAACAGTTTTTCAAAAACAAGGTCTCAGTCATGTTTGAGTCACTCTGTAAGTACCATTTTGCTGTACTGTTTAAGCTCGATGAAAGGAACATTGTTGACACTTTTCAGCAAGTTGCAATCATGAAATACAGAAAAAAAGTTTTTCACAAACAAGGTCTAAGTCATGTAAGTACAATTTTGCTGTACTGCTTAATCAGGATGACAGAAACATTGTTGACACTTTTCAGCAAGTTGCAATCATGTAATACAGAAATAAACAGTTTTTCACAAACAAGGTCTCAGTCATGTTTGAGTCACTCTGTAAGTACCATTTTGCTGTACTGTTTAAGCTCGATGAAAGGAACATTGTTGACACTTTTCAGCAAGTTGCAATCATGAAATACAGAAAAAAAAGTTTTTCACAAACAAGGTCAAAATCATGGAAGTACAATTTTGCTGTACTGCTTAATCAGGATGATAGAAACCTGTTGACACTTTTCAGCAAGTTGTAATACAGAAATAAACAGTTTTTCAAAAACAAGGTCTCAGTCATGTTTGAGTCACTCTGTAAGTACCATTTTGCTGTACTGTTTAAGCTCGATGAAAGGAACATTGTTGACACTTTTCAGCAAGTTGCAATCATGTAATACAGAAATAAACAGTTTTTCAAAAACAAGGTCTCAGTCATGTTTGAGTCACTCTGTAAGTACCATTTTGCTGTACTGTTTAAGCGCGATGAAAGGAACATTGTTGACACTTTTCAGCAAGTTGCAATCATGAAATACAGAAAAAAAGTTTTTCACAAACAAGGTCTAAGTCATGTAAGTACAATTTTGCTGTACAGCTTAATCAGGATGATAGAAACACTGTTGACACTTTTCAGCAAGTTGTAATACAGAAATAAACAGTTTTTCAAAAACAAGGTCTAAGTCATGTTTGAGTCACTCTGTAAGTACCATTTTGCTGTACTGTTTAAGCTCGATGAAAGGAACATTGTTGACACTTTTCAGCAAGTTGCAATCATGAAATACAGAAAAAAACAATTTTTCACAAAGAAGGTCTAAATCATGTTTGATGCACTCTGTAAGTTCCATTTTTGCTGTACTGTTTAAACTCGATGAAAGGAACATTGTTGACACTTTTCAGCAAGTTGCAATCATGAAATACTGAAAAAAAGAGTTTCTCACAAACAAGGTCTAAATCATGTTTGATGCACTCTGTATTTTCAATTTTTGCTGTACTGTTTAAACTCGATGATAGAAACATTGTTGACACTTTTCAGCAAGTTGCAATCATGTAATACAGAAATAAACAGTTTTTCACAAACAAGGTCAAAATCATGGAAGTACAATTTTGCTGTACTGCTTAATCAGGATGATAGAAACACTGTTGACACTTTTCAGCAAGTTGTAATACAGAAATAAACAGTTTTTCAAAAACAAGGTCTCAGTCATGTTTGAGTCACTCTGTAAGTACCATTTTGCTGTACTGTTTAAGCTCGATGAAAGGAACATTGTTGACACTTTTCAGCAAGTTGCAATCATGTAATACAGAAATGAACAGTTTTTCAAAAACAAGGTCTCAGTCATGTTTGAGTCACTCTGTAAGTACCATTTTGCTGTACTGTTTAAGCTCGATGAAAGGAACATTGTTGACACTTTTCAGCAAGTTGCAATCATGTAATACAGAAATAAACAGTTTTTCAAAAACAAGGTCTCAGTCATGTTTGAGTCACTCTGTAAGTACCATTTTGCTGTACTGTTTAAGCTCGATGAAAGGAACATTGTTGACACTTTTCAGCAAGTTGCAATCATGAAATACAGAAAAAAAGTTTTTCACAAACAAGGTCTAAGTCATGTAAGTACAATTTTGCTGTACTGCTTAATCAGGATGACAGAAACATTGTTGACACTTTTCAGCAAGTTGCAATCATGTAATACAGAAATAAACAGTTTTTCACAAACAAGGTCTCAGTCATGTTTGAGTCACTCTGTAAGTACCATTTTGCTGTACTGTTTAAGCTCGATGAAAGGAACATTGTTGACACTTTTCATCAAGTTGCATTAATGAAATACAGAAAAAAACAGTTTTTCACAAACAAGGTCAAAATCATGGAAGTACAATTTTGCTGTACTGCTTAATCAGGATGATAGAAACACTGTTGACACTTTTCAGCAAGTTGTAATACAGAAATAAACAGTTTTTCAAAAACAAGGTCTCAGTCATGTTTGAGTCACTCTGTAAGTACCATTTTGCTGTACTGTTTAAGTTCGATGAAAGGAACATTGTTGACACTTTTCAGCAAGTTGCAATCATGAAATACAGAAAAAAACAATTTTTCACAAACAAGGTTAAATCATGTTTGATGCACTCTGTAAGTACCATTTTTGCTGTACTGTTTAAACTCGATGAAAGGAACATTGTTGACACTTTTCAGCAAGTTGCAATCATGTAATACAGAAATAAACAGTTTTTCAAAAACAAGGTCTAAGTCATGTTTGAGTCACTCTCTAAGTACCATTTTGCTGTACTGTTTAAAGTCAATGAAAGGAACATTGATGACACTTTTCAGCAAGTTGCAATCATGAAATACTGAAAAAAAGAGTTTCTCACAAACAAGGTCTAAATCATGTTTGATGCACTCTGTATTTTCAATTTTTGCTGTACCTTTTAAACTCGATGATAGAAACATTGTTGACACTTTTCAGCAAGTTGCAATCATGTAAAATAGAAATAAACATTTTGTTCAAAAACAAGGTCTAAGTCATGTTTGAGTCACTCTCTAAGTACCATTTTGCTGTACTGTTTAAACTCAATGAAAGGAACATTGTTGACCCTTTTTAGCAAGTTGCAATCATGAAATACAGAAATAAAGAGTTTCTCACAAACAAGGTCTAAATCAGGTAAGTACAACTTTGCTGTACTGCTTAATCAGGATGATAGAAACACTGTTGACACTTTTCAGCAAGTTGTAATACAGAAATAAACAGTTTTTCACAAACAAGGTCTAAATAATGTTTGATGCACTCTGTAAGTACTATTTTTGCTGTACTGTTTAAACTCGATGAAAGGAACATTGTTGACACTTTTCAGCAAGTTGCAATCATGTAAAACAGAAATAAACAGTTTTTCAAAAACAAGGTCTAAGTCATGTTTGAGTCACTGTAAGTACCATTTTGCTGTACTGTTTAAGCTCGATGAAAGGAACATTGTTGACACTTTTCAGCAAGTTGCAATCATGAAATACAGAAAAAAACAATTTTTCACAAACAAGGTCTAAATCATGTTTGATGCACTCTGTAAGTACCATTTTTGCTGTACTGTTTAAACTCGATGAAAGGAACATTGTTGACACTTTTCAGCAAGTTGCAATCATGTAATACAGAAATAAACAGTTTTTCAAAAACAAGGTCTAAGTCATGTTTGAGTCACTCTCTAAGTACCATTTTGCTGTACTGTTTAAAGTCAATGAAAGGAACATTGATGACACTTTTCAGCAAGTTGCAATCATGAAATACTGAAAAAAAGAGTTTCTCACAAAAAAGGTCTAAATCATGTTTGATGCACTCTGTATTTTCAATTTTTGCTGTACCTTTTAAACTCGATGATAGAAACATTGTTGACACTTTTCAGCAAGTTGCAATCATGTAAAATAGAAATAAACATTTTGTTCAAAAACAAGGTCTAAGTCATGTTTGAGTCACTCTCTAAGTACCATTTTGCTGTACTGTTTAAACTCAATGAAAGGAACATTGTTGACCCTTTTTAGCAAGTTGCAATCATGAAATACAGAAATAAAGAGTTTCTCACAAACAAGGTCTAAATCAGGTAAGTACAATTTTGCTGTACTGCTTAATCAGGATGATAGAAACACTGTTGACACTTTTCAGCAAGTTGTAATACAGAAATAAACAGTTTTTCACAAACAAGGTCTAAATAATGTTTGATGCACTCTGTAAGTACTATTTTTGCTGTACTGTTTAAACTCGATGAAAGGAACATTGTTGACACTTTTCAGCAAGTTGCAATCATGTAAAACAGAAATAAACAGTTTTTCAAAAACAAGGTCTAAGTCATGTTTGAGTCACTGTAAGTACCATTTTGCTGTACTGTTTAAGCTCGATGAAAGGAACATTGTTGACACTTTTCAGCAAGTTGCAATCATGAAATACAGAAAAAAACAATTTTTCACAAACAAGGTCTAAATCATGTTTGATGCACTCTGTAAGTACCATTTTTGCTGTACTGTTTAAAGTCGATGAAAGGAACATTGTTGACACTTTTCAGCAAGTTGCAATCATGTAATACAGAAATAAACAGTTTTTCACAAACAAGGTCAAAATCATGGAAGTACAATTTTGCTGTACTGCTTAATCAGGATGATAGAAACACTGTTGACACTTTTCAGCAAGTTGTAATACAGAAATAAACAGTTTTTCAAAAACAAGGTCTAAGTCATGTTTGAGTCACTGTAAGTACCATTTTGCTGTACTGTTTAAGCTCGATGAAAGGAACATTGTTGACACTTTTCAGCAAGTTGCAATCATGAAATACAGAAAAAAACAATTTTTCACAAACAAGGTCTAAATCATGTTTGACGCACTCTGTAAGTACCATTTTTGCTGTACTGTTTAAACTCGATGAAAGGAACATTGTTGACACTTTTCAGCAAGTTGCAATCATGTAATACAGAAATAAACAGTTTTTCACAAACAAGGTCAAAATCATGGAAGTACAATTTTGCTGTACTGCTTAATCAGGATGATAGAAACACTGTTGACACTTTTCAGCAAGTTGTAATACAGAAATAAACAGTTTTTCAAAAACAAGGTCTCAGTCATGTTTGAGTCACTCTGTAAGTACCATTTTGCTGTACTGTTTAAGCTCGATGAAAGGAACATTGTTGACACTTTTCAGCAAGTTGCAATCATGAAATACAGAAAAAAACAATTTTTCACAAACAAGGTCTAAATCATGTTTGACGCACTCTGTAAGTACCATTTTTGCTGTACTGTTTAAACTCGATGAAAGGAACATTGTTGACACTTTTCAGCAAGTTGCAATCATGTAATACAGAAATAAACAGTTTTTCACAAACAAGGTCAAAATCATGGAAGTACAGTTTTGCTGTACTGCTTAATCAGGATGATAGAAACACTGTTGACACTTTTCAGCAAGGTGTAATACAGAAATAAACAGTTTTTCAAAAACAAGGTCTCAGTCATGTTTGATGCACTCTGTAAGTACCATTTTGCTGTACTGTTTAAGCTCGATGAAAGGAACATTGTTGACACTTTTCAGCAAGTTGCAATCATGTAATACAGAAATAAACAGTTTTTCAAAAACAAGGTCTAAGTCATGTTTGAGTCACTCTGTAAGTACCATTTTGCTGTACTGTTTAAGCTCGATGAAAGGAACATTGTTGACACTTTTCAGCAAGTTGCAATCATGTAATACAGAAATAACCAGTTTTTCAAAAACAAGGTCTCAGTCATGTTTGATGCACTCTGTAAGTTCAATTTTTGCTGTACTGTTAAACTCGATGAAAGGAACACTGTTGACACTTTTCAGCAAGTTGCAATCATGTAATACAGAAATTAACAGTTTTTCAAAAACAAGGTCTAAGTCATGTTTGAGTCACTCTGTAAGTACCATTTTGCTGTACTGTTTAAGCTCGATGAAAGAAACATTGTTGACACTTTTCAGCAAGTGGCAATCATGAAATACAGAGAGAGAAAAAAATTCACAAACAAGGTCTAAATCATGTTTGATGCACTCTGTAAGTTCCATTTTTTGCTGTACTGTTTAAACTCGATGAAAGGAACATTGTTGACACTTTTCAGCAAGTTGCAATCATGAAATACAGAAAAAAAGTTTTTCACAAACAAGGTCTAAGTCATGTAAGTACAATTTTGCTGTACTGCTTAATCAGGATGACAGAAACACTGTTGACACTTTTCAGCAAGTTGTAATACAGAAATAAACAGTTTTTCACAAACAAGGTCTAAATAATGTTTGATGCACTCTGTACCATTTTTGCTGTACTGTTTAAACTCGATGAAAGGAACATTGTTGACACTTTTCAGCAAGTTGCAATCATGTAATACAGAAAAAAAAAATTTTCACAAACAAGGTCTAAGTCATGTAAGTACAATTTTGCTGTACAGCCTAATCAGGATAATAGAAACACTGTTGACACTTTTCAGCAAGTTGTAATACAGAAATAAACAGTTTTTCAAAAACAAGGTCTAAGTCATGTTTGAGTCACTCTGTAAGTACCATTTTGCTGTACTGTTTAAGCTCGATGAAAGGAACATTGTTGACACTTTTCAGCAAGTTGCAATCATGAAATACAGAAAAAAACAATTTTTCACAAAGAAGGTCTAAATCATGTTTGATGCACTCTGTATTTTCAATTTTTGCTGTACTGTTTAAACTCGATGATAGAAACATTGTTGACACTTTTCAGCAAGTTGCAATCATGTAAAATAGAAATAAACAGTTTTTCAAAAACAAGGTCTAAGTCATGTTTGAGTCACTCTCTAAATACCATTTTGCTGTACTGTTTAATTAAAGTCAATGAAAGGAACATTGATGACACTTTTCAGCAAGTTGCAATCATGAAATACTGAAAAAAAGAGTTTCTCACAAACAAGGTCTAAATCATGTTTGATGCACTCTGTATTTTCAATTTTTGCTGTACTGTTTAAACTCGATGATAGAAACATTGTTGACACTTTTCAGCAAGTTGCAATCATGTAAAATAGAAATAAACAGTTTTTCAAAAACAAGGTCTAAGTCATGTTTGAGTCACTCTCTAAGTACCATTTTGCTGTACTGTTTAAACTCAATGAAAGGAACATTGTTGACCCTTTTTAGCAAGTTGCAATCATGAAATACAGAAATAAAGAGTTTCTCACAAACAAGGTCTAATTCAGGTAAGTACAATTTTGCTGTACTGCTTAATCAGGATGATAGAAACACTGTTGACACTTTTCAGCAAGTTGTAATACAGAAATAAACAGTTTTTCACAAACAAGGTCTAAATAATGTTTGATGCACTCTGTAAGTACTATTTTTGCTGTACTGTTAAACTCGATGAAAGGAACACTGTTGACACTTTTCAGCAAGTTGCAATCATGTAATACAGAAATAAACAGTTTTTCAAAAACAAGGTCTAAGTCATGTTTGAGTCACTCTCTAAGTACCATTTTGCTGTACTGTTTAAAATCAATGAAAGGAACATTGTTGACACTTTTCAGCAAGTTGCAATCATGAAATACCGAAATAAACAGTTTTTCAAAAACAAGGTCTAAGTCATGTTTGAGTCACTCTCTAAATACCATTTTGCTGTACTGTTTAAAGTCAATGAAAGGAACATTGATGACACTTTTCAGCAAGTTGCAATCATGAAATACTGAAAAAAAGAGTTTCTCACAAACAAGGTCTAAATCATGTTTGATGCACTCTGTATTTTCAATTTTTGCTGTACTGTTTAAACTCGATGATAGAAACATTGTTGACACTTTTCAGCAAGTTGCAATCATGTAAAATAGAAATAAACAGTTTTTCAAAAACAAGGTCTAAGTCATGTTTGAGTCACTCTCTAAGTACCATTTTGCTATACTGTTTAAACTCAATGAAAGGAACATTGTTGACCCTTTTCAGCAAGTTGGAATCATGAAATACAGAAATAAAGAGTTTCTCACAAACAAGGTCTAAATCAGGTAAGTACAATTTTGCTGTACTGCTTAATCAGGATGATAGAAACACTGTTGACACTTTTCAGCAAGTTGTAATACAGAAATAAACAGTTTTTCAAAAACAAGGTCTCAGTCATGTTTGAGTCACTCTGTAAGTACCATTTTGCTGTACTGTTTAAGCTCGATGAAAGGAACATTGTTGACACTTTTCAGCAAGTTGCAATCATGAAATACAGAAAAAAACAGTTTTTCACAAACAAGGTCAAAATCATGGAAGTACAATTTTGCTGTACTGCTTAATCAGGATGATAGAAACACTGTTGACACTTTTCAGCAAGTTGTAATACAGAAATAAACAGTTTTTCAAAAACAAGGTCTCAGTCATGTTTGAGTCACTCTGTAAGTACCATTTTGCTGTACTGTTTAAGTTCGATGAAACGAACATTGTTGACACTTTTCAGCAAGTTGCAATCATGAAATACAGAAAAAAACAATTTTTCACAAACAAGGTCTAAATCATGTTTGATGCACTCTGTAAGTACCATTTTTGCTGTACTGTTTAAACTCGATGAAAGGAACATTGTTGACACTTTTCAGCAAGTTGCAATCATGTAATACAGAAATAAACAGTTTTTCAAAAACAAGGTCTAAGTCATGTTTGAGTCACTCTCTAAGTACCATTTTGCTGTACTGTTTAAAATCAATGAAAGGAACATTGTTGACACTTTTCAGCAAGTTGCAATCATGAAATACCGAAATAAACAGTTTTTCAAAAACAAGGTCTAAGTCATGTTTGAGTCACTCTCTAAATACCATTTTGCTGTACTGTTTAAAGTCAATGAAAGGAACATTGATGACACTTTTCAGCAAGTTGCAATCATGAAATACTGAAAAAAAGAGTTTCTCACAAACAAGGTCTAAATCATGTTTGATGCACTCTGTATTTTCAATTTTTGCTGTACTGTTTAAACTCGATGATAGAAACATTGTTGACACTTTTCAGCAAGTTGCAATCATGTAAAATAGAAATAAACAGTTTTTCAAAAACAAGGTCTAAGTCATGTTTGAGTCACTCTCTAAGTACCATTTTGCTGTACTGTTTAAACTCAATGAAAGGAACATTGTTGACCCTTTTCAGCAAGTTGGAATCATGAAATACAGAAATAAAGAGTTTCTCACAAACAAGGTCTAAATCAGGTAAGTACAATTTTGCTCTACTGCTTAATCAGGATGATAGAAACACTGTTGACACTTTTCAGCAAGTTGTAATACAGAAATAAACAGTTTTTCAAAAACAAGGTCTCAGTCATGTTTGAGTCACTCTGTAAGTACCATTTTGCTGTACTGTTTAAGTTCGATGAAAGGAACATTGTTGACACTTTTCAGCAAGTTGCAATCATGAAATACAGAAAAAAACAATTTTTCACAAACAAGGTCTAAATCATGTTTGATGCACTCTGTAAGTACCATTTTTGCTGTACTGTTTAAACTCGATGAAAGGAACATTGTTGACACTTTTCAGCAAGTTGCAATCATGTAATACAGAAATAAACAGTTTTTCAAAAACAAGGTCTAAGTCATGTTTGAGTCACTCTCTAAGTACCATTTTGCTGTACTGTTTAAAATCAATGAAAGGAACATTGTTGACACTTTTCAGCAAGTTGCAATCATGAAATACCGAAATAAAGAGTTTCTCACAAACAAGGTCTAAATCATGTTTGATGCACTCTGTATTTTCAATTTTTGCTCTACTGTTTAAACTCGATGATAGAAACATTGTTGACACTTTTCAGCAAGTTGCAATCATGTAATATAGAAATAAACAGTTTTTCAAAAACAAGGTCTAAGTCATGTTTGAGTCACTGTAAGTACCATTTTTGCTGTACTGTTTAAACTCGATGAAAGGAACATTGTTGACACTTTTCAGCAAGTTGCAATCATGTAATACAGAAATAAACAGTTTTTCACAAACAAGGTCTAAATCATGTTTGAGTCACTCTGTAAGTACCATTTTGCTGTACTGTTTAAGCTCGATGAAAGGAACATTGTTGACACTTTTCAGCAAGTTGCAATCATGAAATACAGAAAAAAACAGTTTTTCACAAACAAGGTCAAAATCATGGAAGTACAATTTTGCTGTACTGCTTAATCAGGATGATAGAAACACTGTTGACACTTTTCAGCAAGTTGTAATACAGAAATAAACCGTTTTTCAAAAACAAGGTCTCAGTCATGTTTGAGTCACTCTGTAAGTACCATTTTGCGTACTGTTTAAGCTCGATGAAAGGAACATTGTTGACACTTTTCAGCAAGTTGCAATCATGTAATACAGAAATAAACAGTTTTTCAAAAACAAGGTCTCAGTCATGTTTGAGTCACTCTGTAAGTACCATTTTGCTGTACTGTTTAAGCTCGATGAAAGGAACATTGTTGACACTTTTCAGCAAGTTGCAATCATGAAATACAGAAAAAAAGTTTTTCACAAACAAGGTCTAAGTCATGTAAGTACAATTTTGCTGTACTGCTTAATCAGGATGACAGAAACACTGTTGACACTTTTCAGCAAGTTGTAATACAGAAATAAACAGTTTTTCACAAACAAGGTCTAAATAATGTTTGATGCACTCTGTACCATTTTTGCTGTACTGTTTAAACTCGATGAAAGGAACATTGTTGACACTTTTCAGCAAGTTGGAATCATGAAATACAGAAATAAAGAGTTTCTCACAAACAAGGTCTAAATCAGGTAAGTACAATTTTGCTGTACTGCTTAATCAGGATGATAGAAACACTGTTGACACTTTTCAGCAAGTTGTAATACAGAAATAAACAGTTTTTCAAAAACAAGGTCTCAGTCATGTTTGAGTCACTCTGTAAGTACCATTTTGCTGTACTGTTTAAGCTCGATGAAAGGAACATTGTTGACACTTTTCAGCAAGTTGCAATCATGAAATACAGAAAAAAACAATTTTTCACAAACAAGGTCTAAATCATGTTTGATGCACTCTGTAAGTACCATTTTTGCTGTACTGTTTAAACTCGATGAAAGGAACATTGTTGACACTTTTCAGCAAGTTGCAATCATGTAATACAGAAATAAACAGTTTTTCAAAAACAAGGTCTAAGTCATGTTTGAGTCACTCTCTAAGTACCATTTTGCTGTACTGTTTAAAATCAATGAAAGGAACATTGTTGACACTTTTCAGCAAGTTGCAATCATGAAATACCGAAATAAACAGTTTTTCAAAAACAAGGTCTAAGTCATGTTTGAGTCACTCTCTAAGTACCATTTTGCTGTACTGTTTAAGCTCGATGAAAGGAACATTGTTGACACTTTTCAGCAAGTTGCAATCATGAAATACAGAAAAAAAGTTTTTCACAAACAAGGTCTAAGTCATGTAAGTACAATTTTGCTGTACTGCTTAATCAGGATGACAGAAACACTGTTGACACTTTTCAGCAAGTTGTAATACAGAAATAAACAGTTTTTCACAAACAAGGTCTAAATAATGTTTGATGCACTCTGTACCATTTTTGCTGTACTGTTTAAACTCGATGAAAGGAACATTGTTGACACTTTTCAGCAAGTTGCAATCATGTAATACAGAAAAAAACAATTTTTCACAAACAAGGTCTAAGTCATGTAAGTACAATTTTGCTGTACAGCTTAATCAGGATGATAGAAACTCTGTTGACACTTTTCAGCAAGTTGTAATACAGAAATAAACAGTTTTTCAAAAACAAGGTCTAAGTCATGTTTGAGTCACTCTGTAAGTACCATTTTGCTGTACTGTTTAAGCTCGATGAAAGGAACATTGTTGACACTTTTCAGCAAGTTGCAATCATGAAATACAGAAAAAAACAATTTTTCACAAAGAAGGTCTAAATCATGTTTGATGCACTCTGTAAGTTCCATTTTTGCTGTACTGTTTAAACTCGATGAAAGGAACATTGTTGACACTTTTCAGCAAGTTGCAATCATGTAATACAGAAATGAACAGTTTTTCAAAAACAAGGTCTCAGTCATGTTTGAGTCACTCTGTAAGTACCATTTTGCTGTACTGTTTAAGCTCGATGAAAGGAACATTGTTGACACTTTTCAGCAAGTTGCAATCATGAAATACAGAAATAAAGAGTTTCTCACAAACAAGGTCTAAATCATGTTTGATGCACTCTGTAAGTTCAATTTTTGCTGTACTGTTTAAACTTGATGAAAGGAACATTGTTGACACTTTTCAGCAAGTTGCAATCATGTAATACAGAAATAAACCGATTTTCACAAACAAGGTCTAAATCATGTATGTACAATTTTGCTGTACTGCTTAATCAGGATGATAGAAACACTGTTGACACTTTTCAGCAAGTTGCAATCATGAAATACAGAAATAATGAGTTTTTCAAAAACAAGGTCTAAGTCATGTTTGAGTCACTCTCTAAATACCATTTTGCTGTACTGTTTAAAGTCAATGAAAGGAACATTGATGACACTTTTCAGCAAGTTGCAATCATGAAATACTGAAAAAAAGAGTTTCTCACAAACAAGGTCTAAATCATGTTTGATGCACTCTGTATTTTCAATTTTTGCTGTACTGTTTAAACTCGATGATAGAAACATTGTTGACACTTTTCAGCAAGTTGCAATCATGTAAAATAGAAATAAACAGTTTTTCAAAAACAAGGTCTAAGTCATGTTTGAGTCACTCTCTAAGTACCATTTTGCTGTACTGTTTAAACTCAATGAAAGGAACATTGTTGACCCTTTTCAGCAAGTTGGAATCATGAAATACAGAAATAAAGAGTTTCTCACAAACAAGGTCTAAATCAGGTAAGTACAATTTTGCTGTACTGCTTAATCAGGATGATAGAAACACTGTTGACACTTTTCAGCAAGTTGTAATACAGAAATAAACAGTTTTTCAAAAACAAGGTCTCAGTCATGTTTGAGTCACTCTGTAAGTACCATTTTGCTGTACTGTTTAAGTTCGATGAAAGGAACATTGTTGACACTTTTCAGCAAGTTGCAATCATGAAATACAGAAAAAAACAATTTTTCACAAACAAGGTCTAAATCATGTTTGATGCACTCTGTAAGTACCATTTTTGCTGTACTGTTTAAACTCGATGAAAGGAACATTGTTGACACTTTTCAGCAAGTTGCAATCATGTAATACAGAAATAAACAGTTTTTCAAAAACAAGGTCTAAGTCATGTTTGAGTCACTCTCTAAGTACCATTTTGCTGTACTGTTTAAAATCAATGAAAGGAACATTGTTGACACTTTTCAGCAAGTTGCAATCATGAAATACCGAAATAAACAGTTTTTCAAAAACAAGGTCTAAGTCATGTTTGAGTCACTCTCTAAGTACCATTTTGCTGTACTGTTTAAGCTCGATGAAAGGAACATTGTTGACACTTTTCAGCAAGTTGCAATCATGAAATACAGAAAAAAAGTTTTTCACAAACAAGGTCTAAGTCATGTAAGTACAATTTTGCTGTACTGCTTAATCAGGATGACAGAAACACTGTTGACACTTTACAGCAAGTTGTAATACAGAAATAAACAGTTTTTCACAAACAAGGTCTAAATAATGTTTGATGCACTCTGTACCATTTTTGCTGTACTGTTTAAACTCGATGAAAGGAACATTGTTGACACTTTTCAGCAAGTTGCAATCATGTAATACAGAAAAAAACAATTTTTCACAAACAAGGTCTAAGTCATGTAAGTACAATTTTGCTGTACAGCTTAATCAGGATGATAGAAACACTGTTGACACTTTTCAGCAAGTTGTAATACAGAAATAAACAGTTTTTCAAAAACAAGGTCTAAGTCATGTTTGAGTCACTCTGTAAGTACCATTTTGCTGTACTGTTTAAGCTCGATGAAAGGAACATTGTTGACACTTTTCAGCAAGTTGCAATCATGAAATACAGAAAAAAACAATTTTTCACAAAGAAGGTCTAAATCATGTTTGATGCACTCTGTAAGTTCCATTTTTGCTGTACTGTTTAAACTCGATGAAAGGAACATTGTTGACACTTTTCAGCAAGTTGCAATCATGTAATACAGAAATAAACCGTTTTTCAAAAACAAGGTCTAAGTCATGTTTGAGTCACTCTCTAAATACCATTTTGCTGTACTGTTTAAAGTCAATGAAAGGAACATTGATGACACTTTTCAGCAAGTTGCAATCATGAAATACTGAAAAAAAGAGTTTCTCACAAACAAGGTCTAAATCATGTTTGATGCACTCTGTATTTTCAATTTTTGCTGTACTGTTTAAACTCGATGATAGAAACATTGTTGACACTTTTCAGCAAGTTGCAATCATGAAATACAGAAAAAAACTGTTTTTCACAAACAAGGTCAAAATCATGGAAGTACAATTTTGCTGTACTGCTTAATCAGGATGATAGAAACACTGTTGACACTTTTCAGCAAGTTGTAATACAGAAATAAACCGTTTTTCAAAAACAAGGTCTCAGTCATGTTTGAGTCACTGTAAGTACCATTTTTCTGTACTGTTTAAGCTCGATGAAAGGAACATTGTTGACACTTTTCAGCAAGTTGCAATCATGTAATACAGAAATAAACAGTTTTTCAAAAACAAGGTCTCAGTCATGTTTGAGTCACTCTGTAAGTACCATTTTGCTGTACTGTTTAAGCTCGATGAAAGGAACATTGTTGACACTTTTCAGCAAGTTGCAATCATGAAATACAGAAAAAAAAAAAAAATCACAAACAAGGTCTAAATCATGTTTGTTGCACTCTGTAAGTTCAATTTTTGCTGTACTGTTTAAACTCGATGAAAGGAACATTGTTGACACTTTTCAGCAAGTTGCAATCATGTAATACAGAAATAAACCGTTTTTCAAAAACAAGGTCAAAATCATGTAAGTACAATTTTGCTGTACTGCTTAATCAGGATGATAGAAACACTGTTGACACTTTTCAGCAAGTTGTAATACAGAAATAAACAGTTTTTCAAAAACAAGGTCTCAGTCATGTTTGAGTCACTCTGTAAGTACCATTTTGCTGTACTGTTTAACCTGTTGGGTCTAGGGGGCAGCATTTGCACGTCTGGATAAAAAAAATGTACCCGATTTAATCTGGTTACTAATCCTACCCAGTAACTAGAATATGCATATACTTATTATATATGGATAGAAAACACTCTAAAGTTTCCAAAACTGTTTGAATGGTGTCTGTGAGTATAACAGAACTCATTTGGCAGGCAAAACCCTGAGACATTTTCTGACAGGAAGTGGATACCTCATGTGTTGTATTGAGTTTAAACCTATCCCATTGAAAAACACAGGGGTTTAGGAATATTTTGGCACTTCCTATTGCTTCCACTAGATGTCACCAGCCTTTACAAAGTGTTTTGAGTCTTCTGGAGGGAGATCTGACCGAACAAGAGCCATGGAACGGTGATGTCCCATTAGACACCTGGCGCGCTACTTCATGTTGGGTACCCTCGTTCCAATACGTTATAAAAGGCTATGCATTCGTCCACCTTGAATATTATTCATGTTCTGGTTAAAAAAGGCCCTAATGATTTATGCTATACAACGTTTGACATGTTTGAACGAACGGAAATATATTTTTTCCCCTCGTTCATGACGAGAAGTCCGGCTGGCTTACATCATGTGCTAACGAGACGGAGATTTTTGGACATAAATGATGAGCTTTTTTGAACAAAACTACATTCGTTATGGACCTGTGATACCTGGAAGTGACATCTGATGAAGAGAATCAAAGGTAATGGATTATTTACATAGTATTTTCGATTTTAGATCTCCCCAACATGACGTCTAGTCTGTATCGCAACGCGTATTTTTCTGGGCACAGTGCTCAGATTATTGCAAAGTGTGATTTCCCAGTAAGGTTATTTTTAAATCTGGCAAGTTGATTGCGTTCAAAAGATGTAAATCTATAATTCTTTAAATGACAATATAATATTTTACCAATGTTTTCTAATTTTAATTATTTAATTTGTGACGCTGACTTGACTGCCGGTTATTGGAGGGAAACGATTTCCTCAACATCAATGCCATAGTAAAACGCTGTTTTTGTATATAAATATGAACTTGATAGAACTAAAAATGCATGCATTGTCTAACATAATGTCCTAGGAGTGTCATCTGATGGAGATTGTAAAAGGTTAGTGTATCATTTTAGCTGGTTTTATGGTTTTGGTGACCCTGTCTTTGACTTGACAAAACATTACACACAACTCTTGTAAATGTACTGTCCTAACATACTCTAAATTTATGCTTTCGCCGTAAAACCTTTTTGAAATCGTAAAACGTGGTTAGATTAAGGAGATGTTTATCTTTCAAATGGTGTAACATAGTTGTATTTTTGAAAAATTTGAATTTTGACATTTATTTGGATTCAAATTTGCCGCTCTTGAAATGCACCTGCTGTTGATGGAGTGCACCACGGGTGGTACGCTAGCGTCCCACCTAGCCCCAAGAGGTTAAGCTCGATGAAAGGAACATTGTTGACACTTTTCAGCAAGTTGCAATCATGAAATACAGAAAAAAAAATTTTTTCACAAACAAGGTCTAAATCATGTTTGATGCACTCTGTAAGTTCAATTTTTGCTGTACTGTTTAAACTCGATGAAAGGAACATTGTTGACACTTTTCAGCAAGTTGCAATCATGTAATACAGAAAAAAACAATTTTTCACAAACAAGGTCTAAGTCATGTAAGTACAATTTTGCTGTACAGCTTAATCAGGATGATAGAAACACTGTTGACACTTTTCAGCAAGTTGTAATACAGAAATAAACAGTTTTTCAAAAACAAGGTCTAAGTCATGTTTGAGTCACTCTGTAAGTACCATTTTGCTGTACTGTTTAAGCTCGATGAAAGGAACATTGTTGACACTTTTCAGCAAGTTGCAATCATGAAATACAGAAAAAAACAATTTTTCACAAAGAAGGTCTAAATCATGTTTGATGCACTCTGTAAGTTCCATTTTTGCTGTACTGTTTAAACTCGATGAAAGGAACATTGTTGACACTTTTCAGCAAGTTGCAATCATGTAATACAGAAATAAACCGTTTTTCAAAAACAAGGTCTAAGTCATGTTTGAGTCACTCTCTAAATACCATTTTGCTGTACTGTTTAAAGTCAATGAAAGGAACATTGATGACACTTTTCAGCAAGTTGCAATCATGAAATACTGAAAAAAAGAGTTTCTCACAAACAAGGTCTAAATCATGTTTGATGCACTCTGTATTTTCAATTTTTGCTGTACTGTTTAAACTCGATGATAGAAACATTGTTGACACTTTTCAGCAAGTTGCAATCATGAAATACAGAAAAAAACTGTTTTTCACAAACAAGGTCAAAATCATGGAAGTACAATTTTGCTGTACTGCTTAATCAGGATGATAGAAACACTGTTGACACTTTTCAGCAAGTTGTAATACAGAAATAAACCGTTTTTCAAAAACAAGGTCTCAGTCATGTTTGAGTCACTGTAAGTACCATTTTTCTGTACTGTTTAAGCTCGATGAAAGGAACATTGTTGACACTTTTCAGCAAGTTGCAATCATGTAATACAGAAATAAACAGTTTTTCAAAAACAAGGTCTCAGTCATGTTTGAGTCACTCTGTAAGTACCATTTTGCTGTACTGTTTAAGCTCGATGAAAGGAACATTGTTGACACTTTTCAGCAAGTTGCAATCATGAAATACAGAAAAAAAAAAAAAATCACAAACAAGGTCTAAATCATGTTTGTTGCACTCTGTAAGTTCAATTTTTGCTGTACTGTTTAAACTCGATGAAAGGAACATTGTTGACACTTTTCAGCAAGTTGCAATCATGTAATACAGAAATAAACCGTTTTTCAAAAACAAGGTCAAAATCATGTAAGTACAATTTTGCTGTACTGCTTAATCAGGATGATAGAAACACTGTTGACACTTTTCAGCAAGTTGTAATACAGAAATAAACAGTTTTTCAAAAACAAGGTCTCAGTCATGTTTGAGTCACTCTGTAAGTACCATTTTGCTGTACTGTTTAACCTGTTGGGTCTAGGGGGCAGCATTTGCACGTCTGGATAAAAAAAATGTACCCGATTTAATCTGGTTACTAATCCTACCCAGTAACTAGAATATGCATATACTTATTATATATGGATAGAAAACACTCTAAAGTTTCCAAAACTGTTTGAATGGTGTCTGTGAGTATAACAGAACTCATTTGGCAGGCAAAACCCTGAGACATTTTCTGACAGGAAGTGGATACCTGATGTGTTGTATTGAGTTTAAACCTATCCCATTGAAAAACACAGGGGTTTAGGAATATTTTGGCACTTCCTATTGCTTCCACTAGATGTCACCAGCCTTTACAAAGTGTTTTGAGTCTTCTGGAGGGAGATCTGACCGAACAAGAGCCATGGAACGGTGATGTCCCATTAGACACCTGGCGCGCTACTTCATGTTGGGTACCCTCGTTCCAATACGTTATAAAAGGCTATGCATTCGTCCACCTTGAATATTATTCATGTTCTGGTTAAAAAAGGCCCTAATGATTTATGCTATACAACGTTTGACATGTTTGAACGAACGGAAATATATTTTTTCCCCTCGTTCATGACGAGAAGTCCGGCTGGCTTACATCATGTGCTAACGAGACGGAGATTTTTGGACATAAATGATGAGCTTTTTTGAACAAAACTACATTCGTTATGGACCTGTGATACCTGGAAGTGACATCTGATGAAGAGAATCAAAGGTAATGGATTATTTACATAGTATTTTCGATTTTAGATCTCCCCAACATGACGTCTAGTCTGTATCGCAACGCGTATTTTTCTGGGCACAGTGCTCAGATTATTGCAAAGTGTGATTTCCCAGTAAGGTTATTTTTAAATCTGGCAAGTTGATTGCGTTCAAAAGATGTAAATCTATAATTCTTTAAATGACAATATAATATTTTACCAATGTTTTCTAATTTTAATTATTTAATTTGTGACGCTGACTTGACTGCCGGTTATTGGAGGGAAACGATTTCCTCAACATCAATGCCATAGTAAAACGCTGTTTTTGTATATAAATATGAACTTGATAGAACTAAAAATGCATGCATTGTCTAACATAATGTCCTAGGAGTGTCATCTGATGGAGATTGTAAAAGGTTAGTGTATCATTTTAGCTGGTTTTATGGTTTTGGTGACCCTGTCTTTGACTTGACAAAACATTACACACAACTCTTGTAAATGTACTGTCCTAACATACTCTAAATTTATGCTTTCGCCGTAAAACCTTTTTGAAATCGTAAAACGTGGTTAGATTAAGGAGATGTTTATCTTTCAAATGGTGTAACATAGTTGTATTTTTGAAAAATTTGAATTTTGACATTTATTTGGATTCAAATTTGCCGCTCTTGAAATGCACCTGCTGTTGATGGAGTGCACCACGGGTGGTACGCTAGCGTCCCACCTAGCCCCAAGAGGTTAAGCTCGATGAAAGGAACATTGTTGACACTTTTCAGCAAGTTGCAATCATGAAATACAGAAAAAAAAAATTTTTCACAAACAAGGTCTAAATCATGTTTGATGCACTCTGTAAGTTCAATTTTTGCTGTACTGTTTAAACTCGATGAAAGGAACATTGTTGACACTTTTCAGCAAGTTGCAATCATGTAATACAGAAATAAACCGTTTTTCAAAAACAAGGTCAAAATCATGTAAGTACAATTTTGCTGTACTGCTTAATCAGGATGATAGAAACACTGTTGACACTTTTCAGCAAGTTGTAATACAGAAATAAACCGTTTTTCAAAAACAAGGTCTCAGTCATGTTTGAGTCACTCTGTAAGTACCATTTTGCTGTACTGTTTAAGCTCGATGAAAGGAACATTGTTGACACTTTTCAGCAAGTTGCAATCATGTAATACAGAAATAAACAGTTTTTCACAAAGAAGGTCTCAGTGATGTTTGAGTCACTCTGTAACTACCATTTTGCTGTACTGTTTAAGCTCGATGAAAGGAACATTGTTGACACTTTTCAGCAAGTTGCAATCATGAAATACAGAAAAAAACAGTTTTTCACAAACAAGGTCAAAATCATGGAAGTACAATTTTGCTGTACTGCTTAATCAGGATGATAGAAACACTGTTGACACTTTTCAGCAAGTTGTAATACAGAAATAAACCGTTTTTCAAAAACAAGGTCTCAGTCATGTTTGAGTCACTCTGTAAGTACCATTTTTCTGTACTGTTTAAGCTCGATGAAAGGAACATTGTTGACACTTTTCAGCAAGTTGCAATCATGTAATACAGAAATAAACAGTTTTTCAAAAACAAGGTCTCAGTCATGTTTGAGTCACTCTGTAAGTACCATTTTGCTGTACTGTTTAAGCTCGATGAAAGGAACATTGTTGACACTTTTCAGCAAGTTGCAATCATGAAATACAGAAAAAAACAATTTTTCACAAACAAGGTCTAAATCATGTTTGACGCACTCTGTAAGTACCATTTTTGCTGTACTGTTTAAACTCGATGAAAGGAACATTGTTGACACTTTTCAGCAAGTTGCAATCATGAAATACAGAAAAAAACTATTTTTCACAAACAAGGTCTAAATCATGTTTGATGCACTCTGTAAGTACCATTTTTGCTGTACTGTTTAAACTCGATGAAAGGAACATTGTTGACACTTTTCAGCAAGTTGCAATCATGTAATACAGAAATAAACAGTTTTTCAAAAACAAGGTCTAAGTCATGTTTGAGTCACTCTCTAAGTACCATTTTGCTGTACTGTTTAAAATCAATGAAAGGAACATTGTTGACACTTTTCAGCAAGTTGCAATCATGAAATACCGAAATAAAGAGTTTCTCACAAACAAGGTCTAAATCATGTTTGATGCACTCTGTATTTTCAATTTTTGCTCTACTGTTTAAACTCGATGATAGAAACATTGTTGACACTTTTCAGCAAGTTGCAATCATGAAATACAGAAAAAAAACAGTTTTTCACAAACAAGGTCAAAATCATGGAAGTACAATTTTGCTGTACTGCTTAATCAGGATGATAGAAACACTGTTGACACTTTTCAGCAAGTTGTAATACAGAAATAAACCGTTTTTCAAAAACAAGGTCTCAGTCATGTTTGAGTCACTCTGTAAGTACCATTTTTCTGTACTGTTTAAGCTCGATGAAAGGAACATTGTTGACACTTTTCAGCAAGTTGCAATCATGTAATACAGAAATAAACCGTTTTTCAAAAACAAGGTCTCAGTCATGTTTGAGTCACTCTGTAAGTACCATTTTTCTGTACTGTTTAAGCTCGATGAAAGGAACATTGTTGACACTTTTCAGCAAGTTGCAATCATGTAATACAGAAATAAACCGTTTTTCAAAAACAAGGTCAAAATCATGTAAGTACAATTTTGCTGTACTGCTTAATCAGGATGATAGAAACACTGTTGACACTTTTGAGCAAGTTGTAATACAGAAATAAACAGTTTTTCAAAAACAAGGTCTCAGTCATGTTTGAGTCACTCTGTAAGTACCATTTTGCTGTACTGTTTAAGCTCGATGAAAGGAACATTGTTGACACTTTTCAGCAAGTTGCAATCATGAAATAAAGAAAAAAACAATTTTTCACAAACAAGGTCTAAATCATGTTTGACGCACTCTGTAAGTACCATTTTTGCTGTACTGTTTAAACTCGATGAAAGGAACATTGTTGACACTTTTCAGCAAGTTGCAATCATGTAATACAGAAATAAACAGTTTTTCACAAACAAGGTCAAAATCATGGAAGTACAATTTTGCTGTACTGCTTAATCAGGATGATAGAAACACTGTTGACACTTTTCAGCAAGTTGTAATACAGAAATAAACAGTTTTTCAAAAACAAGGTCTAAGTCATGTTTGAGTCACTCTCTAAGTACCATTTTGCTGTACTGTTTAAAATCAATGAAAGGAACATTGTTGACACTTTTCAGCAAGTTGCAATCATGAAATACCGAAATAAAGAGTTTCTCACAAACAAGGTCTAAATCATGTTTGATGCACTCTGTATTTTCAATTTTTGCTCTACTGTTTAAACTCGATGATAGAAACATTGTTGACACTTTTCAGCAAGTTGCAATCATGAAATACAGAAAAAAAACAGTTTTTCACAAACAAGGTCAAAATCATGGAAGTACAATTTTGCTGTACTGCTTAATCAGGATGATAGAAACACTGTTGACACTTTTCAGCAAGTTGTAATACAGAAATAAACCGTTTTTCAAAAACAAGGTCTCAGTCATGTTTGAGTCACTCTGTAAGTACCATTTTTCTGTACTGTTTAAGCTCGATGAAAGGAACATTGTTGACACTTTTCAGCAAGTTGCAATCATGTAATACAGAAATAAACCGTTTTTCAAAAACAAGGTCTCAGTCATGTTTGAGTCACTCTGTAAGTACCATTTTTCTGTACTGTTTAAGCTCGATGAAAGGAACATTGTTGACACTTTTCAGCAAGTTGCAATCATGTAATACAGAAATAAACCGTTTTTCAAAAACAAGGTCAAAATCATGTAAGTACAATTTTGCTGTACTGCTTAATCAGGATGATAGAAACACTGTTGACACTTTTGAGCAAGTTGTAATACAGAAATAAACAGTTTTTCAAAAACAAGGTCTCAGTCATGTTTGAGTCACTCTGTAAGTACCATTTTGCTGTACTGTTTAAGCTCGATGAAAGGAACATTGTTGACACTTTTCAGCAAGTTGCAATCATGAAATAAAGAAAAAAACAATTTTTCACAAACAAGGTCTAAATCATGTTTGACGCACTCTGTAAGTACCATTTTTGCTGTACTGTTTAAACTCGATGAAAGGAACATTGTTGACACTTTTCAGCAAGTTGCAATCATGTAATACAGAAATAAACAGTTTTTCACAAACAAGGTCAAAATCATGGAAGTACAATTTTGCTGTACTGCTTAATCAGGATGATAGAAACACTGTTGACACTTTTCAGCAAGTTGTAATACAGAAATAAACCGTTTTTCAAAAACAAGGTCTCAGTCATGTTTGAGTCACTCTGTAAGTACCATTTTTCTGTACTGTTTAAGCTCGATGAAAGGAACATTGTTGACACTTTTCAGCAAGTTGCAATCATGTAATACAGAAATAAACAGTTTTTCAAAAACAAGGTCTCAGTCATGTTTGAGTCACTCTGTAAGTACCATTTTGCTGTACTGTTTAAGCTCGATGAAAGGAACATTGTTGACACTTTTCAGCAAGTTGCAATCATGAAATACAGAAAAAAACAATTTTTCACAAACAAGGTCTAAATCATGTTTGACGCACTCTGTAAGTACCATTTTTGCTGTACTGTTTAAACTCGATGAAAGGAACATTGTTGACACTTTTCAGCAAGTTGCAATCATGAAATACAGAAAAAAACTATTTTTCACAAACAAGGTCTAAATCATGTTTGATGCACTCTGTAAGTACCATTTTTGCTGTACTGTTTAAACTCGATGAAAGGAACATTGTTGACACTTTTCAGCAAGTTGCAATCATGTAATACAGAAATAAACCGTTTTTCAAAAACAAGGTCTAAGTCATGTTTGAGTCACTCTCTAAGTACCATTTTGCTGTACTGTTTAAAATCAATGAAAGGAACATTGTTGACACTTTTCAGCAAGTTGCAATCATGAAATACCGAAATAAAGAGTTTCTCACAAACAAGGTCTAAATCATGTTTGATGCACTCTGTATTTTCAATTTTTGCTCTACTGTTTAAACTCGATGATAGAAACATTGTTGACACTTTTCAGCAAGTTGCAATCATGAAATACAGAAAAAAAACAGTTTTTCACAAACAAGGTCAAAATCATGGAAGTACAATTTTGCTGTACTGCTTAATCAGGATGATAGAAACACTGTTGACACTTTTCAGCAAGTTGTAATACAGAAATAAACCGTTTTTCAAAAACAAGGTCTCAGTCATGTTTGAGTCACTCTGTAAGTACCATTTTTCTGTACTGTTTAAGCTCGATGAAAGGAACATTGTTGACACTTTTCAGCAAGTTGCAATCATGTAATACAGAAATAAACCGTTTTTCAAAAACAAGGTCTCAGTCATGTTTGAGTCACTCTGTAAGTACCATTTTTCTGTACTGTTTAAGCTCGATGAAAGGAACATTGTTGACACTTTTCAGCAAGTTGCAATCATGTAATACAGAAATAAACCGTTTTTCAAAAACAAGGTCAAAATCATGTAAGTACAATTTTGCTGTACTGCTTAATCAGGATGATAGAAACACTGTTGACACTTTTGAGCAAGTTGTAATACAGAAATAAACAGTTTTTCAAAAACAAGGTCTCAGTCATGTTTGAGTCACTCTGTAAGTACCATTTTGCTGTACTGTTTAAGCTCGATGAAAGGAACATTGTTGACACTTTTCAGCAAGTTGCAATCATGAAATAAAGAAAAAAACAATTTTTCACAAACAAGGTCTAAATCATGTTTGACGCACTCTGTAAGTACCATTTTTGCTGTACTGTTTAAACTCGATGAAAGGAACATTGTTGACACTTTTCAGCAAGTTGCAATCATGTAATACAGAAATAAACAGTTTTTCACAAACAAGGTCAAAATCATGGAAGTACAATTTTGCTGTACTGCTTAATCAGGATGATAGAAACACTGTTGACACTTTTCAGCAAGTTGTAATACAGAAATAAACCGTTTTTCAAAAACAAGGTCTCAGTCATGTTTGAGTCACTCTGTAAGTACCATTTTGCTGTACTGTTTAAGCTCGATGAAAGGAACATTGTTGACACTTTTCAGCAAGTTGCAATCATGTAATACAGCAATGAACAGTTTTTCAAAAACAAGGTCTCAGTCATGTTTGAGTCACTCTGTAAGTACCATTTTGCTGTACTGTTTAAGCTCGATGAAAGGAACATTGTTGACACTTTTCAGCAAGTTGCAATCATGAAATACAGAAATAAAGAGTTTCTCACAAACAAGGTCTAAATCATGTTTGATGCACTCTGTAAGTTCAATTTTTGCTGTACTGTTTAAACTCGATGAAAGGAACACTGTTGACACTTTTCAGCAAGTTGCAATCATGAAATACTGAAAAAAAGAGTTTCTCACAAACAAGGTCTAAATCATGTTTGATGCACTCTGTATTTTAAATTTTTGCTGTACTGTTTAAACTCGATGATAGAAACATTGTTGACACTTTTCAGCAAGTTGCAATCATGTAAAATAGAAATAAACAGTTTTTCAAAAACAAGGTCTAAGTCATGTTTGAGTCACTCTCTAAGTACCATTTTGCTGTACTGTTTAAACTCAATGAAAGGAACATTGTTGACCCTTTTCAGCAAGTTGGAATCATGAAATACAGAAATAAAGAGTTTCTCACAAACAAGGTCTAAATCAGGTAAGTACAATTTTGCTGTACTGCTTAATCAGGATGATAGAAACACTGTTGACACTTTTCAGCAAGTTGTAATACAGAAATAAACAGTTTTTCAAAAACAAGGTCTCAGTCATGTTTGAGTCACTCTGTAAGTACCATTTTGCTGTACTGTTTAAGTTCGATGAAAGGAACATTGTTGACACTTTTCAGCAAGTTGCAATCATGAAATACAGAAAAAAACAATTTTTCACAAACAAGGTCTAAATCATGTTTGATGCACTCTGTAAGTACCATTTTTGCTGTACTGTTTAAACTCGATGAAAGGAACATTGTTGACACTTTTCAGCAAGTTGCAATCATGAAATACTGAAAAAAAGAGTTTCTCACAAACAAGGTCTAATTCATGTTTGATGCACTCTGTATTTTCAATTTTTGCTGTACTGTTTAAACTCGATGATAGAAACATTGTTGACACTTTTCAGCAAGTTGCAATCATGTAAAATAGAAATAAACAGTTTTTCAAAAACAAGGTCTAAGTCATGTTTGAGTCACTCTCTAAGTACCATTTTGCTGTACTGTTTAACCTCTTGGGGCTAGGTGGGACGCTAGCGTGCCACCCGTGGTGCACTCCATCAACAGCAGGTGCATTTCAAGAGCGGCAAATTTGAATCCAAATAAATGTCAAAATTCAAATTTTTCAAAAATACAACTATGTTACACCATTTGAAAGATAAACATCTCCTTAATCTAACCACGTTTTACGATTTCAAAAAGGTTTTACGGCGAAAGCATAAATTTAGAGTATGTTAGGACAGTACATTTACAAGAGTTGTGTGTAATGTTTTGTCAAGTCAAAGACAGGGTCACCAAAACCATAAAACCAGCTAAAATGATACACTAACCTTTTACAATCTCCATCAGATGACACTCCTAGGACATTATGTTAGACAATGCATGCATTTTTAGTTCTATCAAGTTCATATTTATATACAAAAACAGCGTTTTACTATGGCATTGATGTTGAGGAAATCGTTTCCCTCCAATAACCGGCAGTCAAGTCAGCGTCACAAATTAAATAATTAAAATTAGAAAACATTGGTAAAATATTATATTGTCATTTAAAGAATTATAGATTTACATCTTTTGAACGCAATCAACTTGCCAGATTTAAAAATAACCTTACTGGGAAATCACACTTTGCAATAATCTGAGCACTGTGCCCAGAAAAATACGCGTTGCGATACAGACTAGACGTCATGTTGGGGAGATCTAAAATCGAAAATACTATGTAAATAATCCATTACCTTTGATTCTCTTCATCAGATGTCACTTCCAGGTATCACAGGTCCATAACGAATGTAGTTTTGTTCAAAAAAGCTCATCATTTATGTCCAAAAATCTCCGTCTCGTTAGCACATGATGTAAGCCAGCCGGACTTCTCGTCATGAACGAGGGGAAAAAATATATTTCCGTTCGTTCAAACATGTCAAACGTTGTATAGCATAAATCATTAGGGCCTTTTTTAACCAGAACATGAATAATATTCAAGGTGGACGAATGCATAGCCTTTTATAACGTATTGGAACGAGGGTACCCAACATGAAGTAGCGCGCCAGGTGTCTAATGGGACATCACCGTTCCATGGCTCTTGTTCGGTCAGATCTCCCTCCAGAAGACTCAAAACACTTTGTAAAGGCTGGTGACATCTAGTGGAAGCAATAGGAAGTGCCAAAATATTCCTAAACCCCTGTGTTTTTCAATGGGATAGGTTTAAACTCAATACAACACATCAGGTATCCACTTCCTGTCAGAAAATGTCTCAGGGTTTTGCCTGCCAAATGAGTTCTGTTATACTCACAGACACCATTCAAACAGTTTTGGAAACTTTAGAGTGTTTTCTATCCATATATAATAAGTATATGCATATTCTAGTTACTGGGTAGGATTAGTAACCAGATTAAATCGGGTACATTTTTTTTATCCAGACGTGCAAATGCTGCCCCCTAGACCCAACAGGTTAAACTCAATGAAAGGAACATTGTTGACCCTTTTCAGCAAGTTGGAATCATGAAATACAGAAAAAAACAATTTTTCACAAACAAGGTCTAAATCATGTTTGATGCACTCTGTAAGTTCAATTTTTGCTGTACTGTTTAAACTCGATGAAAGGAACATTGTTGACACTTTTCAGCAAGTTGCAATCATGTAATACAGAAATAAACCGTTTTTCAAAAACAAGGTCAAAATCATGTAAGTACAATTTTGCTGTACTGCTTAATCAGGATGATAGAAACACTGTTGACACTTTTCAGCAAGTTGTAATACAGAAATAAACAGTTTTTCAAAAACAAGGTCTCAGTCATGTTTGAGTCACTCTGTAAGTACCATTTTGCTGTACTGTTTAAGCTCGATGAAAGGAACATTGTTGACACTTTTCAGCAAGTTGCAATCATGAAATACAGAAAAAAACAATTTTTCACAAACAAGGTCTAAATCATGTTTGACGCACTCTGTAAGTACCATTTTTGCTGTACTGTTTAAACTCGATGAAAGGAACATTGTTGACACTTTTCAGCAAGTTGCAATCATGTAATACAGAAATAAACAGTTTTTCACAAACAAGGTCAAAATCATGGAAGTACAATTTTGCTGTACTGCTTAATCAGGATGATAGAAACACTGTTGACACTTTTCAGCAAGTTGTAATACAGAAATAAACCGTTTTTCAAAAACAAGGTCTCAGTCATGTTTGAGTCACTCTGTAAGTACCATTTTGCTGTACTGTTTAAGCTCGATGAAAGGAACATTGTTGACACTTTTCAGCAAGTTGCAATCATGAAATACAGAAATAAAGAGTTTCTCACAAACAAGGTCTAAATCATGTTTGATGCACTCTGTAAGTTCAATTTTTGCTGTACTGTTTAAACTCGATGAAAGGAACACTGTTGACACTTTTCAGCAAGTTGCAATTATGAAATACTGAAAAAAAGAGTTTCTCACAAACAAGGTCTAAATCATGTTTGATGCACTCTGTATTTTCAATTTTTGCTGTACTGTTTAAACTCGATGATAGAAACATTGTTGACACTTTTCAGCAAGTTGCAATCATGTAAAATAGAAATAAACAGTTTTTCAAAAACAAGGTCTAAGTCATGTTTGAGTCACTCTCTAAGTACCATTTTGCTGTACTGTTTAAACTCAATGAAAGGAACATTGTTGACCCTTTTCAGCATGTTGGAATCATGAAATACAGAAATAAAGAGTTTCTCACAAACAAGGTCTAAATCAGGTAAGTACAATTTTGCTGTACTGCTTAATCAGGATGATAGAAACACTGTTGACACTTTTCAGCAAGTTGTAATACAGAAATAAACAGTTTTTCAAAAACAAGGTCTCAGTCATGTTTGAGTCACTCTGTAAGTACCATTTTGCTGTACTGTTTAAGTTCGATGAAAGGAACATTGTTGACACTTTTCAGCAAGTTGCAATCATGAAATACAGAAAAAAACAATTTTTCACAAACAAGGTCTAAATCATGTTTGATGCACTCTGTAAGTACCATTTTTGCTGTACTGTTTAAACTCGATGAAAGGAACATTGTTGACACTTTTCAGCAAGTTGCAATCATGTAATACAGAAATAAACAGTTTTTCAAAAACAAGGTCTAAGTCATGTTTGAGTCACTCTCTAAGTACCATTTTGCTGTACTGTTTAAAATCAATGAAAGGAACATTGTTGACACTTTTCAGCAAGTTGCAATCATGAAATACCGAAATAAAGAGTTTCTCACAAACAAGGTCTAAATCATGTTTGATGCACTCTGTATTTTCAATTTTTGCTCTACTGTTTAAACTCGATGATAGAAACATTGTTGACACTTTTCAGCAAGTTGCAATCATGTAAAATAGAAATAAACAGTTTTTCAAAAACAAGGTCTAAGTCATGTTTGAGTCACTCTCTAAGTACCATTTTGCTGTACTGTTTAAACTCAATGAAAGGAACATTGTTGACCCTTTTCAGCATGTTGGAATCATGAAATACAGAAATAAAGAGTTTCTCACAAACAAGGTCTAAATCAGGTAAGTACAATTTTGCTGTACTGCTTAATCAGGATGATAGAAACACTGTTGACACTTTTCAGCAAGTTGTAATACAGAAATAAACAGTTTTTCAAAAACAAGGTCTCAGTCATGTTTGAGTCACTCTGTAAGTACCATTTTGCTGTACTGTTTAAGTTCGATGAAAGGAACATTGTTGACACTTTTCAGCAAGTTGCAATCATGAAATACAGAAAAAAACAATTTTTCACAAACAAGGTCTAAATCATGTTTGATGCACTCTGTAAGTACCATTTTTGCTGTACTGTTTAAACTCGATGAAAGGAACATTGTTGACACTTTTCAGCAAGTTGCAATCATGTAATACAGAAATAAACAGTTTTTCAAAAACAAGGTCTAAGTCATGTTTGAGTCACTCTCTAAGTACCATTTTGCTGTACTGTTTAAAATCAATGAAAGGAACATTGTTGACACTTTTCAGCAAGTTGCAATCATGAAATACCGAAATAAAGAGTTTCTCACAAACAAGGTCTAAATCATGTTTGATGCACTCTGTATTTTCAATTTTTGCTCTACTGTTTAAACTCGATGATAGAAACATTGTTGACACTTTTCAGCAAGTTGCAATCATGAAATACCGAAATAAAGAGTTTTTCACAAACAAGGTCAAAATCATGGAAGTACAATTTTGCTGTACTGCTTAATCAGGATGATAGAAACACTGTTGACACTTTTCAGCAAGTTGTAATACAGAAATAAACCGTTTTTCAAAAACAAGGTCTCAGTCATGTTTGAGTCACTCTGTAAGTACCATTTTGCTGTACTGTTTAAGCTCGATGAAAGGCACATTGTTGACACTTTTCAGCAAGTTGCAATCATGTAATACAGAAATGAACAGTTTTTCAAAAACAAGGTCTCAGTCATGTTTGAGTCACTCTGTAAGTACCATTTTGCTGTACTGTTTAAGCTCGATGAAAGGAACATTGTTGACACTTTTCAGCAAGTTGCAATCATGAAATACAGAAATAAAGAGTTTCTCACAAACAAGGTCTAAATCATGTTTGATGCACTCTGTAAGTTCAATTTTTGCTGTACTGTTTAAACTCGATGAAAGGAACACTGTTGACACTTTTCAGCAAGTTGCAATTATGAAATACTGAAAAAAAGAGTTTCTCACAAACAAGGTCTAAATCATGTTTGATGCACTCTGTATTTTCAATTTTTGCTGTACTGTTTAAACTCGATGATAGAAACATTGTTGACACTTTTCAGCAAGTTGCAATCATGTAAAATAGAAATAAACAGTTTTTCAAAAACAAGGTCTAAGTCATGTTTGAGTCACTCTCTAAGTACCATTTTGCTGTACTGTTTAAACTCAATGAAAGGAACATTGTTGACCCTTTTCAGCATGTTGGAATCATGAAATACAGAAATAAAGAGTTTCTCACAAACAAGGTCTAAATCAGGTAAGTACAATTTTGCTGTACTGCTTAATCAGGATGATAGAAACACTGTTGACACTTTTCAGCAAGTTGTAATACAGAAATAAACAGTTTTTCAAAAACAAGGTCTCAGTCATGTTTGAGTCACTCTGTAAGTACCATTTTGCTGTACTGTTTAAGTTCGATGAAAGGAACATTGTTGACACTTTTCAGCAAGTTGCAATCATGAAATACAGAAAAAAACAATTTTTCACAAACAAGGTCTAAATCATGTTTGATGCACTCTGTAAGTACCATTTTTGCTGTACTGTTTAAACTCGATGAAAGGAACATTGTTGACACTTTTCAGCAAGTTGCAATCATGTAATACAGAAATAAACAGTTTTTCAAAAACAAGGTCTAAGTCATGTTTGAGTCACTCTCTAAGTACCATTTTGCTGTACTGTTTAAAATCAATGAAAGGAACATTGTTGACACTTTTCAGCAAGTTGCAATCATGAAATACCGAAATAAAGAGTTTCTCACAAACAAGGTCTAAATCATGTTTGATGCACTCTGTATTTTCAATTTTTGCTCTACTGTTTAAACTCGATGATAGAAACATTGTTGACACTTTTCAGCAAGTTGCAATCATGAAATACCGAAATAAAGAGTTTCTCACAAACAAGGTCTAAATCATGTTTGATGCACTCTGTATTTTCAATTTTTGCTCTACTGTTTAAACTCGATGATAGAAACATTGTTGACACTTTTCAGCAAGTTGCAATCATGTAATATAGAAATAAACAGTTTTTCAAAAACAAGGTCTAAGTCATGTTTGAGTCACTCTCTAAGTACCATTTTGCTGTACTGTTTAAACTCAATGAAAGGAACATTGTTGACCCTTTTTAGCAAGTTGCAATCATGAAATACAGAAATAAAGAGTTTCTCACAAACAAGGTCTAATTCAGGTAAGTACAATTTTGCTGTACTGCTTAATCAGGATGATAGAAACACTGTTGACACTTTTCAGCAAGTTGTAATACAGAAATAAACAGTTTTTCACAAACAAGGTCTAAATAATGTTTGATGCACTCTGTAAGTACTATTTTTGCTGTACTGTTTAAACTCGATGAAAGGAACATTGTTGACACTTTTCAGCAAGTTGCAATCATGTAAAACAGAAATAAACAGTTTTTCAAAAACAAGGTCTAAGTCATGTTTGAGTCACTGTAAGTACCATTTTGCTGTACTGTTTAAGCTCGATGAAAGGAACATTGTTGACACTTTTCAGCAAGTTGCAATCATGAAATACAGTAATAAAAAAAATTCACAAACAAGGTCTAAATCATGTTTTGATGCACTCTGTAAGTTCAATTTTTGCTGTACTGTTTAAACTCGATGAAAGGAACATTGTTGACACTTTTCAGCAAGTTGCAATCATGTAATACAGAAATAAACCGTTTTTCAAAAACAAGGTCAAAATCATGTAAGTACAATTTTGCTGTACTGCTTAATCAGGATGATAGAAACACTGTTGACACTTTTCAGCAAGTTGTAATACAGAAATAAACAGTTTTTCAAAAACAAGGTCTCAGTCATGTTTGAGTCACTCTGTAAGTACCATTTTGCTGTACTGTTTAAGCTCGATGAAAGGAACATTGTTGACACTTTTCAGCAAGTTGCAATCATGAAATACAGAAAAAAACAATTTTTCACAAACAAGGTCTAAATCATGTTTGACGCACTCTGTAAGTACCATTTTTGCTGTACTGTTTAAACTCGATGAAAGGAACATTGTTGACACTTTTCAGCAAGTTGCAATCATGTAATACAGAAATAAACAGTTTTTCACAAACAAGGTCAAAATCATGGAAGTACAATTTTGCTGTACTGCTTAATCAGGATGATAGAAACACTGTTGACACTTTTCAGCAAGTTGTAATACAGAAATAAACCATTTTTCAAAAACAAGGTCTCAGTCATGTTTGAGTCACTCTGTAAGTACCATTTTGCTGTACTGTTTAAGCTCGATGAAAGGAACATTGTTGACACTTTTCAGCAAGTTGCAATCATGTAATACAGAAATGAACAGTTTTTCAAAAACAAGGTCTCAGTCATGTTTGAGTCACTCTGTAAGTACCATTTTGCTGTACTGTTTAAGCTCGATGAAAGGAACATTGTTGACACTTTTCAGCAAGTTGCAATCATGAAATACAGAAATAAAGAGTTTCTCACAAACAAGGTCTAAATCATGTTTGATGCACTCTGTAAGTTCAATTTTTGCTGTACTGTTTAAACTCGATGAAAGGAACACTGTTGACACTTTTCAGCAAGTTGCAAGCATGAAATACTGAAAAAAAGAGTTTCTCACAAACAAGGTCTAAATCATGTTTGATGCACTCTGTATTTTCAATTTTTGCTGTACTGTTTAAACTCGATGATAGAAACATTGTTGACACTTTTCAGCAAGTTGCAATCATGTAAAATAGAAATAAACAGTTTTTCAAAAACAAGGTCTAAGTCATGTTTGAGTCACTCTCTAAGTACCATTTTGCTGTACTGTTTAAACTCAATGAAAGGAACATTGTTGACCCTTTTCAGCAAGTTGGAATCATGAAATACAGAAATAAAGAGTTTCTCACAAACAAGGTCTAAATCAGGTAAGTACAATTTTGCTGTACTGCTTAATCAGGATGATAGAAACACTGTTGACACTTTTCAGCAAGTTGTAATACAGAAATAAACAGTTTTTCAAAAACAAGGTCTCAGTCATGTTTGAGTCACTCTGTAAGTACCATTTTGCTGTACTGTTTAAGCTCGATGAAAGGAACATTGTTGACACTTTTCAGCAAGTTGCAATCATGTAATACAGAAATAAACCGTTTTTCAAAAACAAGGTCAAAATCATGTAAGTACAATTTTGCTGTACTGCTTAATCAGGAAGATAGAAACACTGTTGACACTTTTCAGCAAGTTGTAATACAGAAATAAACAGTTTTTCAAAAACAAGGTCTCAGTCATGTTTGAGTCACTCTGTAAGTACCATTTTGCTGTACTGTTTAAGTTCGATGAAAGGAACATTGTTGACACTTTTCAGCAAGTTGCAATCATGAAATACAGAAAAAAACAATTTTTCACAAACAAGGTCTAAATCATGTTTGATGCACTCTGTAAGTACCATTTTTGCTGTACTGTTTAAACTCGATGAAAGGAACATTGTTGACACTTTTCAGCAAGTTGCAATCATGTAATACAGAAATAAACAGTTTTTCAAAAACAAGGTCTAAGTCATGTTTGAGTCACTCTCTAAGTACCATTTTGCTGTACTGTTTAAAATCAATGAAAGGAACATTGTTGACACTTTTCAGCAAGTTGCAATCATGAAATACCGAAATAAAGAGTTTCTCACAAACAAGGTCTAAATCATGTTTGATGCACTCTGTATTTTCAATTTTTGCTCTACTGTTTAAACTCGATGATAGAAACATTGTTGACACTTTTCAGCAAGTTGCAATCATGAAATACCGAAATAAAGAGTTTCTCACAAACAAGGTCTAAATCATGTTTGATGCACTCTGTATTTTCAATTTTTGCTCTACTGTTTAAACTCGATGATAGAAACATTGTTGACACTTTTCAGCAAGTTGCAATCATGTAATATAGAAATAAACAGTTTTTCAAAAACAAGGTCTAAGTCATGTTTGAGTCACTCTCTAAGTACCATTTTGCTGTACTGTTTAAACTCAATGAAAGGAACATTGTTGACCCTTTTTAGCAAGTTGCAATCATGAAATACAGAAATAAAGAGTTTCTCACAAACAAGGTCTAATTCAGGTAAGTACAATTTTGCTGTACTGCTTAATCAGGATGATAGAAACACTGTTGACACTTTTCAGCAAGTTGTAATACAGAAATAAACAGTTTTTCACAAACAAGGTCTAAATAATGTTTGATGCACTCTGTAAGTACTATTTTTGCTGTACTGTTTAAACTCGATGAAAGGAACATTGTTGACACTTTTCAGCAAGTTGCAATCATGTAAAACAGAAATAAACAGTTTTTCAAAAACAAGGTCTAAGTCATGTTTGAGTCACTGTAAGTACCATTTTGCTGTACTGTTTAAGCTCGATGAAAGGAACATTGTTGACACTTTTCAGCAAGTTGCAATCATGAAATACAGTAATAAAAAAAATTCACAAACAAGGTCTAAATCATGTTTTGATGCACTCTGTAAGTTCAATTTTTGCTGTACTGTTTAAACTCGATGAAAGGAACATTGTTGACACTTTTCAGCAAGTTGCAATCATGTAATACAGAAATAAACCGTTTTTCAAAAACAAGGTCAAAATCATGTAAGTACAATTTTGCTGTACTGCTTAATCAGGATGATAGAAACACTGTTGACACTTTTCAGCAAGTTGTAATACAGAAATAAACAGTTTTTCAAAAACAAGGTCTCAGTCATGTTTGAGTCACTCTGTAAGTACCATTTTGCTGTACTGTTTAAGCTCGATGAAAGGAACATTGTTGACACTTTTCAGCAAGTTGCAATCATGAAATACAGAAAAAAACAATTTTTCACAAACAAGGTCTAAATCATGTTTGACGCACTCTGTAAGTACCATTTTTGCTGTACTGTTTAAACTCGATGAAAGGAACATTGTTGACACTTTTCAGCAAGTTGCAATCATGTAATACAGAAATAAACAGTTTTTCACAAACAAGGTCAAAATCATGGAAGTACAATTTTGCTGTACTGCTTAATCAGGATGATAGAAACACTGTTGACACTTTTCAGCAAGTTGTAATACAGAAATAAACCATTTTTCAAAAACAAGTTCTCAGTCATGTTTGAGTCACTCTGTAAGTACCATTTTGCTGTACTGTTTAAGCTCGATGAAAGGAACATTGTTGACACTTTTCAGCAAGTTGCAATCATGTAATACAGAAATGAACAGTTTTTCAAAAACAAGGTCTCAGTCATGTTTGAGTCACTCTGTAAGTACCATTTTGCTGTACTGTTTAAGCTCGATGAAAGGAACATTCTTGACACTTTTCAGCAAGTTGCAATCATGAAATACAGAAATAAAGAGTTTCTCACAAACAAGGTCTAAATCATGTTTGATGCACTCTGTAAGTTCAATTTTTGCTGTACTGTTTAAACTCGATGAAAGGAACACTGTTGACACTTTTCAGCAAGTTGCAATCATGAAATACTGAAAAAAAGAGTTTCTCACAAACAAGGTCTAAATCATGTTTGATGCACTCTGTATTTTCAATTTTTGCTGTACTGTTTAAACTCGATGATAAAAACATTGTTGACACTTTTCAGCAAGTTGCAATCATGTAAAATAGAAATAAACAGTTTTTCAAAAACAAGGTCTAAGTCATGTTTGAGTCACTCTCTAAGTACCATTTTGGTGTACTGTTTAAACTCAATGAAAGGAACATTGTTGACCCTTTTCAGCAAGTTGGAATCATGAAATACAGAAATAAAGAGTTTCTCACAAACAAGGTCTAAATCAGGTAAGTACAATTTTGCTGTACTGCTTAATCAGGATGATAGAAACACTGTTGACACTTTTCAGCAAGTTGTAATACAGAAATAAACAGTTTTTCAAAAACAAGTTCTCAGTCATGTTTGAGTCACTCTGTAAGTACCATTTTGCTGTACTGTTTAAGCTCGATGAAAGGAACATTGTTGACACTTTTCAGCAAGTTGCAATCATGAAATACAGAAAAACAATTTTTTTCACAAACAAGGTCTAAATCATGTTTGATGCACTCTGTAAGTACCATTTTTGCTGTACTGTTTAAACTCGATGAAAGGAACATTGTTGTCACTTTTCAGCAAGTTGCAATCATGTAATACAGAAATAAACAGTTTTTCAAAAACAAGGTCTAAGTCATGTTTGAGTCACTCTCTAAGTACCATTTTGCTGTACTGTTTAAAATCAATGAAAGGAACATTGTTGACACTTTTCAGCAAGTTGCAATCATGAAATACCGAAATAAAGAGTTTCTCACAAACAAGGTCTAAATCATGTTTGATGCACTCTGTATTTTCAATTTTTGCTCTACTGTTTAAACTCGATGATAGAAACATTGTTGACACTTTTCAGCAAGTTGCAATCATGTAATATAGAAATAAACAGTTTTTCAAAAACAAGGTCTAAGTCATGTTTGAGTCACTCTCTAAGTACCATTTTGCTGTACTGTTTAAACTCAATGAAAGGAACATTGTTGACCCTTTTTAGCAAGTTGCAATCATGAAATACAGAAATAAAGAGTTTCTCACAAACAAGGTCTAATTCAGGTAAGTACAATTTTGCTGTACTGCTTAATCAGGATGATAGAAACACTGTTGACACTTTTCAGCAAGTTGTAATACAGAAATAAACAGTTTTTCACAAACAAGGTCTAAATAATGTTTGATGCACTCTGTAAGTACTATTTTTGCTGTACTGTTTAAACTCGATGAAAGGAACATTGTTGACACTTTTCAGCAAGTTGCAATCATGTAAAACAGAAATAAACAGTTTTTCAAAAACAAGGTCTAAGTCATGTTTGAGTCACTGTAAGTACCATTTTGCTGTACTGTTTAAGCTCGATGAAATGAACATTGTTGACACTTTTCAGCAAGTTGCAATCATGAAATACAGAAAAAAACAATTTTTCACAAACAAGGTCTAAATCATGTTTGATGCACTCTGTAAGTACCATTTTTGCTGTACTGTTTAAACTCGATGAAAGGAACATTGTTGACACTTTTCAGCAAGTTGCAATCATGTAATACAGAAATAAACAGTTTTTCACAAACAAGGTCTCAGTCATGTTTGAGTCACTCTGTAAGTACCATTTTGCTGTACTGTTTAAGCTCGATGAAAGGAACATTGTTGACACTTTTCAGCAAGTTGCAATCATGAAATACAGAAAAAAACAGTTTTTCACAAACAAGGTCAAAATCATGGAAGTACAATTTTGCTGTACTGCTTAATCAGGATGATAGAAACACTGTTGACACTTTTCAGCAAGTTGTAATACAGAAATAAACCGTTTTTCAAAAACAAGGTCTCAGTCATGTTTGAGTCACTCTGTAAGTACCATTTTTCTGTACTGTTTAAGCTCGATGAAAGGAACATTGTTGACACTTTTCAGCAAGTTGCAATCATGTAATACAGAAATAAACAGTTTTTCAAAAACAAGGTCTCAGTCATGTTTGAGTCACTCTGTAAGTACCATTTTGCTGTACTGTTTAAGCTCGATGAAAGGAACATTGTTGACACTTTTCAGCAAGTTGCAATCATGAAATACAGAAAAAAAAAAAAAATCACAAACAAGGTCTAAATCATGTTTGATGCACTCTGTAAGTTCAATTTTTGCTGTACTGTTTAAACTCGATGAAAGGAACATTGTTGACACTTTTCAGCAAGTTGCAATCATGTAATACAGAAATAAACCGTTTTTCAAAAACAAGGTCAAAATCATGTAAGTACAATTTTGCTGTACTGCTTAATCAGGATGATAGAAACACTGTTGACACTTTTCAGCAAGTTGTAATACAGAAATAAACAGTTTTTCAAAAACAAGGTCTCAGTCATGTTTGAGTCACTCTGTAAGTACCATTTTGCTGTACTGTTTAAGCTCGATGAAAGGAACATTGTTGACACTTTTCAGCAAGTTGCAATCATGTAATACAGAAATGAACAGTTTTTCAAAAACAAGGTCTCAGTCATGTTTGAGTCACTCTGTAAGTACCATTTTGCTGTACTGTTTAAGCTCGATGAAAGGAACATTCTTGACACTTTTCAGCAAGTTGCAATCATGAAATACAGAAATAAAGAGTTTCTCACAAACAAGGTCTAAATCATGTTTGATGCACTCTGTAAGTTCAATTTTTGCTGTACTGTTTAAACTCGATGAAAGGAACACTGTTGACACTTTTCAGCAAGTTGCAATCATGAAATACTGAAAAAAAGAGTTTCTCACAAACAAGGTCTAAATCATGTTTGATGCACTCTGTATTTTCAATTTTTGCTGTACTGTTTAAACTCGATGATAAAAACATTGTTGACACTTTTCAGCAAGTTGCAATCATGTAAAATAGAAATAAACAGTTTTTCAAAAACAAGGTCTAAGTCATGTTTGAGTCACTCTCTAAGTACCATTTTGCTGTACTGTTTAAACTCAATGAAAGGAACATTGTTGACCCTTTTCAGCAAGTTGGAATCATGAAATACAGAAATAAAGAGTTTCTCACAAACAAGGTCTAAATCAGGTAAGTACAATTTTGCTGTACTGCTTAATCAGGATGATAGAAACACTGTTGACACTTTTCAGCAAGTTGTAATACAGAAATAAACAGTTTTTCAAAAACAAGGTCTCAGTCATGTTTGAGTCACTCTGTAAGTACCATTTTGCTGTACTGTTTAAGCTCGATGAAAGGAACATTGTTGACACTTTTCAGCAAGTTGCAATCATGAAATACAGAAAAACAATTTTTTTCACAAACAAGGTCTAAATCATGTTTGATGCACTCTGTAAGTACCATTTTTGCTGTACTGTTTAAACTCGATGAAAGGAACATTGTTGACACTTTTCAGCAAGTTGCAATCATGTAATACAGAAATAAACAGTTTTTCAAAAACAAGGTCTAAGTCATGTTTGAGTCACTCTCTAAGTACCATTTTGCTGTACTGTTTAAAATCAATGAAAGGAACATTGTTGACACTTTTCAGCAAGTTGCAATCATGAAATACCGAAATAAAGAGTTTCTCACAAACAAGGTCTAAATCATGTTTGATGCACTCTGTATTTTCAATTTTTGCTCTACTGTTTAAACTCGATGATAGAAACATTGTTGACACTTTTCAGCAAGTTGCAATCATGTAATATAGAAATAAACAGTTTTTCAAAAACAAGGTCTAAGTCATGTTTGAGTCACTCTCTAAGTACCATTTTGCTGTACTGTTTAAACTCAATGAAAGGAACATTGTTGACCCTTTTTAGCAAGTTGCAATCATGAAATACAGAAATAAAGAGTTTCTCACAAACAAGGTCTAATTCAGGTAAGTACAATTTTGCTGTACTGCTTAATCAGGATGATAGAAACACTGTTGACACTTTTCAGCAAGTTGTAATACAGAAATAAACAGTTTTTCACAAACAAGGTCTAAATAATGTTTGATGCACTCTGTAAGTACTATTTTTGCTGTACTGTTTAAACTCGATGAAAGGAACATTGTTGACACTTTTCAGCAAGTTGCAATCATGTAAAACAGAAATAAACAGTTTTTCAAAAACAAGGTCTAAGTCATGTTTGAGTCACTGTAAGTACCATTTTGCTGTACTGTTTAAGCTCGATGAAAGGAACATTGTTGACACTTTTCAGCAAGTTGCAATCATGAAATACAGAAAAAAACAATTTTTCACAAACAAGGTCTAAATCATGTTTGATGCACTCTGTAAGTACCATTTTTGCTGTACTGTTTAAACTCGATGAAAGGAACATTGTTGACACTTTTCAGCAAGTTGCAATCATGTAATACAGAAATAAACAGTTTTTCACAAACAAGGTCTCAGTCATGTTTGAGTCACTCTGTAAGTACCATTTTGCTGTACTGTTTAAGCTCGATGAAAGGAACATTGTTGACACTTTTCAGCAAGTTGCAATCATGAAATACAGAAAAAAACAGTTTTTCACAAACAAGGTCAAAATCATGGAAGTACAATTTTGCTGTACTGCTTAATCAGGATGATAGAAACACTGTTGACACTTTTCAGCAAGTTGTAATACAGAAATAAACCGTTTTTTAAAAAAAACAAGGTCTCAGTCATGTTTGAGTCACTCTGTAAGTACCATTTTTCTGTACTGTTTAAGCTCGATGAAAGGAACATTGTTGACACTTTTCAGCAAGTTGCAATCATGTAATACAGAAATAAACAGTTTTTCAAAAACAAGGTCTCAGTCATGTTTGAGTCACTCTGTAAGTACCATTTTGCTGTACTGTTTAAGCTCGATGAAAGGAACATTGTTGACACTTTTCAGCAAGTTGCAATCATGAAATACAGAAAAAAAAAAAAATTCACAAACAAGGTCTAAATCATGTTTGATGCACTCTGTAAGTTCAATTTTTGCTGTACTGTTTAAACTCGATGAAAGGAACATTGTTGACACTTTTCAGCAAGTTGCAATCATGTAATACAGAAATAAACCGTTTTTCAAAAACAAGGTCAAAATCATGTAAGTACAATTTTGCTGTACTGCTTAATCAGGATGATAGAAACACTGTTGACACTTTTCAGCAAGTTGTAATACAGAAATAAACCGTTTTTCAAAAACAAGGTCTCAGTCATGTTTGAGTCACTCTGTAAGTACCATTTTGCTGTACTGTTTAAGCTCGATGAAAGGAACATTGTTGACACTTTTCAGCAAGTTGCAATCATGAAATACAGAAAAAAAAAAAAATTCACAACCAAGGTCTAAATCATGTTTCATGCACTCTGTAAGTTCAATTTTTGCTGTACTGTTTAAACTCGATGAAAGGAACATTGTTGACACTTTTCAGCAAGTTGCAATCATGTAATACAGAAATAAACCGTTTTTCAAAAACAAGGTCAAAATCATGTAAGTACAATTTTGCTGTACTGCTTAATCAGGATGATAGAAACACTGTTGACACTTTTCAGCAAGTTGTAATACAGAAATAAACAGTTTTTCAAAAACAAGGTCTCAGTCATGTTTGAGTCACTCTGTAAGTACCATTTTGCTGTACTGTTTAAGCTCGATGAAAGGAACATTGTTGACACTTTTCAGCAAGTTGCAATCATGAAATACAGGAAAAAAAATTTTTTCACAAACAAGGTCTAAATCATGTTTGATGCACTCTGTAAGTTGAATTTTTGCTGTACTGTTTAAACTCGATGAAAGGAACATTGTTGACACTTTTCAGCAAGTTGCAATCATGTAATACAGAAATAAACCGTTTTTCAAAAACAAGGTCAAAATCATGTAAGTACAATTTTGCTGTACTGCTTAATCAGGATGATAGAAACACTGTTGACACTTTTCAGCAAGTTGTAATACAGAAATAAACAGTTTTTCAAAAACAAGGTCTCAGTCATGTTTGAGTCACTCTGTAAGTACCATTTTGCTGTACTGTTTAAGCTCGATGAAAGGAACATTGTTGACACTTTTCAGCAAGTTGCAATCATGTAATACAGAAATAAACAGTTTTTCAAAAACAAGGTCTCAGTCATGTTTGAGTCACTCTGTAAGTACCATTTTGCTGTACTGTTTAAACTCGATGAAAGGAACATTGTTGACACTTTTCAGCAAGTTGCAATCATGTAATACAGAAATAAACAGTTTTTCACAAACAAGGTCTCAGTCATGTTTGAGTCACTCTGTAAGTACCATTTTGCTGTACTGTTTAAGCTCGATGAAAGGAACATTGTTGACACTTTTCAGCAAGTTGCAATCATGAAATACAGAAAAAAACAGTTTTTCACAAACAAGGTCAAAATCATGGAAGTACAATTTTGCTGTACTGCTTAATCAGGATGATAGAAACACTGTTGACACTTTTCAGCAAGTTGTAATACAGAAATAAACCGTTTTAAAAAAAAAACAAGGTCTCAGTCATGTTTGAGTCACTCTGTAAGTACCATTTTTCTGTACTGTTTAAGCTCGATGAAAGGAACATTGTTGACACTTTTCAGCAAGTTGCAATCATGTAATACAGAAATAAACAGTTTTTCAAAAACAAGGTCTCAGTCATGTTTGAGTCACTCTGTAAGTACCATTTTGCTGTACTGTTTAAGCTCGATGAAAGGAACATTGTTGACACTTTTCAGCAAGTTGCAATCATGAAATACAGAAAAAAAAAAAAAATCACAAACAAGGTCTAAATCATGTTTGATGCACTCTGTAAGTTCAATTTTTGCTGTACTGTTTAAACTCGATGAAAGGAACATTGTTGACACTTTTCAGCAAGTTGCAATCATGTAATACAGAAATAAACCGTTTTTCAAAAACAAGGTCAAAATCATGTAAGTACAATTTTGCTGTACTGCTTAATCAGGATGATAGAAACACTGTTGACACTTTTCAGCAAGTTGTAATACAGAAATAAACCGTTTTTCAAAAACAAGGTCTCAGTCATGTTTGAGTCACTCTGTAAGTACCATTTTGCTGTACTGTTTAAGCTCGATGAAAGGAACATTGTTGACACTTTTCAGCAAGTTGCAATCATGAAATACAGAAAAAAAAAAAAATTCACAACCAAGGTCTAAATCATGTTTCATGCACTCTGTAAGTTCAATTTTTGCTGTACTGTTTAAACTCGATGAAAGGAACATTGTTGACACTTTTCAGCAAGTTGCAATCATGTAATACAGAAATAAACCGTTTTTCAAAAACAAGGTCAAAATCATGTAAGTACAATTTTGCTGTACTGCTTAATCAGGATGATAGAAACACTGTTGACACTTTTCAGCAAGTTGTAATACAGAAATAAACAGTTTTTCAAAAACAAGGTCTCAGTCATGTTTGAGTCACTCTGTAAGTACCATTTTGCTGTACTGTTTAAGCTCGATGAAAGGAACATTGTTGACACTTTTCAGCAAGTTGCAATCATGAAATACAGGAAAAAATTTTTTTTCACAAACAAGGTCTAAATCATGTTTGATGCACTCTGTAAGTTGAATTTTTGCTGTACTGTTTAAACTCGATGAAAGGAACATTGTTGACACTTTTCAGCAAGTTGCAATCATGTAATACAGAAATAAACCGTTTTTCAAAAACAAGGTCAAAATCATGTAAGTACAATTTTGCTGTACTGCTTAATCAGGATGATAGAAACACTGTTGACACTTTTCAGCAAGTTGTAATACAGAAATAAACAGTTTTTCAAAAACAAGGTCTCAGTCATGTTTGAGTCACTCTGTAAGTACCATTTTGCTGTACTGTTTAAGCTCGATGAAAGGAACATTGTTGACACTTTTCAGCAAGTTGCAATCATGTAATACAGAAATAAACAGTTTTTCAAAAACAAGGTCTCAGTCATGTTTGAGTCACTCTGTAAGTACCATTTTGCTGTACTGTTTAAACTCGATGAAAGGAACATTGTTGACACTTTTCAGCAAGTTGCAATCATGTAATACAGAAATAAACCGTTTTTCAAAAACAAGGTCAAAATCATGTAAGTACAATTTTGCTGTACTGCTTAATCAGGATGATAGAAACACTGTTGACACTTTTCAGCAAGTTGTAATACAGAAATAAACAGTTTTTCAAAAACAAGGTCTCAGTCATGTTTGAGTCACTCTGTAAGTACCATTTTGCTGTACTGTTTAAGCTCGATGAAAGGAACATTGTTGACACTTTTCAGCAAGTTGCAATCATGTAATACAGAAATAAACCGTTTTTCAAAAACAAGGTCTCAGTCATGTTTGAGTCACTCTGTAAGTACCATTTTGCTGTACTGTTTAAGCTCGATGAAAGCAACATTGTTGACACTTTTCAGCAAGTTGCAATCATGAAATACAGAAAAAAAATTTTTTTCACAAACAAGGTCTAAATCATGTTTGATGCACTCTGTAAGTTCAATTTTTGCTGTACTGTTTAAACTCGATGAAAGGAACATTGTTGACACTTTTCAGCAAGTTGCAATCATGTAATACAGAAATAAACCGTTTTTCAAAAACAAGGTCAAAATCATGTAAGTACAATTTTGCTGTACTGCTTAATCAGGATGATAGAAACACTGTTGACACTTTTCAGCAAGTTGTAATACAGAAATAAACCGTTTTTCAAAAACAAGGTCTTAGTCATGTTTGAGTCACTCTGTAAGTACCATTTTGCTGTACTGTTTAAGCTCGATGAAAGGAACATTGTTGACACTTTTCAGCAAGTTGCAATCATGAAATACAGAAAAAAACAATTTTTCACAAACAAGGTCTAAATCATGTTTGACGCACTCTGTAAGTACCATTTTTGCTGTACTGTTTAAACTCGATGAAAGGAACATTGTTGACACTTTTCAGCAAGTTGCAATCATGTAATACAGAAATAAACAGTTTTTCACAAACAAGGTCAAAATCATGGAAGTACAATTTTGCTGTACTGCTTAATCAGGATGATAGAAACACTGTTGACACTTTTCAGCAAGTTGTAATACAGAAATAAACCATTTTTCAAAAACAAGGTCTCAGTCATGTTTGAGTCACTCTGTAAGTACCATTTTGCTGTACTGTTTAAGCTCGATGAAAGGAACATTGTTGACACTTTTCAGCAAGTTGCAATCATGTAATACAGAAATGAACAGTTTTTCAAAAACAAGGTCTCAGTCATGTTTGAGTCACTCTGTAAGTACCATTTTGCTGTACTGTTTAAGCTCGATGAAAGGAACATTGTTGACACTTTTCAGCAAGTTGCAATCATGAAATACAGAAATAAAGAGTTTCTCACAAACAAGGTCTAAATCATGTTTGATGCACTCTGTAAGTTCAATTTTTGCTGTACTGTTTAAACTCGATGAAAGGAACACTGTTGACACTTTTCAGCAAGTTGCAATCATGAAATACTGAAAAAAAGAGTTTCTCACAAACAAGGTCTAAATCATGTTTGATGCACTCTGTATTTTCAATTTTTGCTGTACTGTTTAAACTCGATGATAGAAACATTGTTGACACTTTTCAGCAAGTTGCAATCATGTAAAATAGAAATAAACAGTTTTTCAAAAACAAGGTCTAAGTCATGTTTGAGTCACTCTCTAAGTACCATTTTGCTGTACTGTTTAAACTCAATGAAAGGAACATTGTTGACCCTTTTCAGCAAGTTGGAATCATGAAATACAGAAATAAAGAGTTTCTCACAAACAAGGTCTAAATCAGGTAAGTACAATTTTGCTGTACTGCTTAATCAGGATGATAGAAACACTGTTGACACTTTTCAGCAAGTTGTAATACAGAAATAAACAGTTTTTCAAAAACAAGGTCTCAGTCATGTTTGAGTCACTCTGTAAGTACCATTTTGCTGTACTGTTTAAGCTCGATGAAAGGAACATTGTTGACACTTTTCAGCAAGTTGCAATCATGTAATACAGAAATAAACCGTTTTTCAAAAACAAGGTCAAAATCATGTAAGTACAATTTTGCTGTACTGCTTAATCAGGATGATAGAAACACTGTTGACACTTTTCAGCAAGTTGTAATACAGAAATAAACAGTTTTTCAAAAACAAGGTCTCAGTCATGTTTGAGTCACTCTGTAAGTACCATTTTGCTGTACTGTTTAAGCTCGATGAAAGGAACATTGTTGACACTTTTCAGCAAGTTGCAATCATGAAATACAGAAAAAAAGAGTTTCTCACAAACAAGGTCTAAATCATGTTTGATGCACTCTGTATTTTCAATTTTTGCTCTACTGTTTAAACTCGATGATAGAAACATTGTTGACACTTTTCAGCAAGTTGCAATCATGTAATATAGAAATAAACAGTTTTTCAAAAACAAGGTCTAAGTCATGTTTGAGTCACTCTCTAAGTACCATTTTGCTGTACTGTTTAAACTCAATGAAAGGAACATTGTTGACCCTTTTTAGCAAGTTGCAATCATGAAATACAGAAATAAAGAGTTTCTCACAAACAAGGTCTAATTCAGGTAAGTACAATTTTGCTGTACTGCTTAATCAGGATGATAGAAACACTGTTGACACTTTTCAGCAAGTTGTAATACAGAAATAAACAGTTTTTCACAAACAAGGTCTAAATAATGTTTGATGCACTCTGTAAGTACCATTTTTGCTGTACTGTTTAAACTCGATGAAAGGAACATTGTTGACACTTTTCAGCAAGTTGCAATCATGTAATACAGAAATAAACAGTTTTTCAAAAACAAGGTCTCAGTCATGTTTGAGTCACTCTGTAAGTACCATTTTGCTGTACTGTTTAAGCTCGATGAAAGCAACATTGTTGACACTTTTCAGCAAGTTGCAATCATGAAATACAGAAAAAAAAAAAAATTCACAAACAAGGTCTAAATCATGTTTGATGCACTCTGTAAGTTCAATTTTTGCTGTACTGTTTAAACTCGATGAAAGGAACATTGTTGACACTTTTCAGCAAGTTGCAATCATGTAATACAGAAATAAACCGTTTTTCAAAAACAAGGTCAAAATCATGTAAGTACAATTTTGCTGTACTGCTTAATCAGGATGATAGAAACACTGTTGACACTTTTCAGCAAGTTGTAATACAGAAATAAACCGTTTTTCAAAAACAAAGTCTCAGTCATGTTTGAGTCACTCTGTAAGTACCATTTTGCTGTACTGTTTAAGCTCGATGAAAGGAACATTGTTGACACTTTTCAGCAAGTTGCAATCATGAAATACAGAAAAAAAAATAATTCACAAACAAGGTCTAAATCATGTTTGATGCACTCTGTAAGTTCAATTTTTGCTGTACTGTTTAAACTCGATGAAAGGAACATTGTTGACACTTTTCAGCAAGTTGCAATCATGTAATACAGAAATAAACCGTTTTTCAAAAACAAGGTCAAAATCATGTAAGTACAATTTTGCTGTACTGCTTAATCAGGATGATAGAAACACTGTTGACACTTTTCAGCAAGTTGTAATACAGAAATAAACAGTTTTTCAAAAACAAGGTCTCAGTCATGTTTGAGTCACTCTGTATGTACCATTTTGCTGTACTGTTTAAGCTCGATGAAAGGAACATTGTTGACACTTTTCAGCAAGTTGCAATCATGTAATACAGAAATAAACCGTTTTTCAAAAACAAGGTCAACATCATGTAAGTACAATTTTGCTGTACTGCTTAATCAGGATGATAGAAACACTGTTGACACTTTTCAGCAAGTTGTAATACAGAAATAAACAGTTTTTCAAAAACAAGGTCTCAGTCATGTTTGAGTCACTCTGTAAGTACCATTTTGCTGTACTGTTTAAGCTCGATGAAAGGAACATTGTTGACACTTTTCAGCAAGTTGCAATCATGAAATACAGAAAAAAAGAGTTTCTCACAAACAAGGTCTAAATCATGTTTGATGCACTCTGTATTTTCAATTTTTGCTCTACTGTTTAAACTCGATGATAGAAACATTGTTGACACTTTTCAGCAAGTTGCAATCATGTAATATAGAAATAAACAGTTTTTCAAAAACAAGGTCTAAGTCATGTTTGAGTCACTCTCTAAGTACCATTTTGCTGTACTGTTTAAACTCAATGAAAGGAACATTGTTGACCCTTTTTAGCAAGTTGCAATCATGAAATACAGAAATAAAGAGTTTCTCACAAACAAGGTCTAATTCAGGTAAGTACAATTTTGCTGTACTGCTTAATCAGGATGATAGAAACACTGTTGACACTTTTCAGCAAGTTGTAATACAGAAATAAACAGTTTTTCACAAACAAGGTCTAAATAATGTTTGATGCACTCTGTAAGTACTATTTTTGCTGTACTGTTTAAACTCGATGAAAGGAACATTGTTGACACTTTTCAGCAAGTTGCAATCATGTAAAACAGAAATAAACAGTTTTTCAAAAACAAGGTCTAAGTCATGTTTGAGTCACTGTAAGTACCATTTTGCTGTACTGTTTAAGCTCGATGAAAGGAACATTGTTGACACTTTTCAGCAAGTTACAATCATGAAATACAGAAAAAAACAATTTTTCACAAACAAGGTCTAAATCATGTTTGATGCACTCTGTAAGTACCATTTTTGCTGTACTGTTTAAACTCGATGAAAGGAACATTGTTGACACTTTTCAGCAAGTTGCAATCATGTAATACAGAAATAAACAGTTTTTCACAAACAAGGTCTCAGTCATGTTTGAGTCACTCTGTAAGTACCATTTTGCTGTACTGTTTAAGCTCGATGAAAGGAACATTGTTGACACTTTTCAGCAAGTTGCAATCATGAAATACAGGAAGAAAAAAAAATTTCACAAACAAGGTCTAAATCATGTTTGATGCACTCTGTAAGTTCAATTTTTGCTGTACTGTTTAAACTCGATGAAAGGAACATTGTTGACACTTTTCAGCAAGTTGCAATCATGTAATACAGAAATAAACCGTTTTTCAAAAACAAGGTCAAAATCATGTAAGTACAATTTTGCTGTACTGCTTAATCAGGATGATAGAAACACTGTTGACACTTTTCAGCAAGTTGTAATACAGAAATAAACAGTTTTTCAAAAACAAGGTCTCAGTCATGTTTGAGTCACTCTGTAAGTACCATTTTGCTGTACTGTTTAAGCTCGATGAAAGGAACATTGTTGACACTTTTCAGCAAGTTGCAATCATGTAATACAGAAATAAACAGTTTTTCAAAAACAAGGTCTCAGTCATGTTTGAGTCACTCTGTAAGTACCATTTTGCTGTACTGTTTAAGCTCGATGAAAGGAACATTGTTGACACTTTTCAGCAAGTTGCAATCATGAAATACAGAAAAAAAAATTTTTTCACAAACAAGGTCTAAATCATGTTTGATGCACTCTGTAAGTTCAATTTTTGCTGTACTGTTTAAACTCGATGAAAGGAACATTGTTGACACTTTTCAGCAAGTTGCAATCATGTAATACAGAAATAAACCGTTTTTCAAAAACAAGGTCAAAATCATGTAAGTACAATTTTGCTGTACTGCTTAATCAGGATGATAGAAACACTGTTGACACTTTTCAGCAAGTTGTAATACAGAAATAAACCGTTTTTCAAAAACAAGGTCTCAGTCATGTTTGAGTCACTCTGTAAGTACCATTTTGCTGTACTGTTTAAGCTCAATGAAAGGAACATTGTTGACACTTTTCAGCAAGTTGCAATCATGAAATACATAAAAAAAAAAAAATCACAAACAAGGTCTAAATCATGTTTGATGCACTCTGTAAGTTCAATTTTTGCTGTACTGTTTAAACTCGATGAAAGGAACATTGTTGACACTTTTCAGCAAGTTGCAATCATGTAATACAGAAATAAACCGTTTTTCAAAAACAAGGTCAAAATCATGTAAGTACAATTTTGCTGTACTGCTTAATCAGGATGATAGAAACACTGTTAACACTTTTCAGCAAGTTGTAATACAGAAATAAACCGTTTTTCAAAAACAAGGTCTCAGTCATGTTTGAGTCACTCTGTAAGTACCATTTTGCTGTACTGTTTAAGCTCGATGAAAGCAACATTGTTGACACTTTTCAGCAAGTTGCAATCATGAAATACATTAAAAAAAAAAATTCACAAACAAGGTCTAAATCATGTTTGATGCACTCTGTAAGTTCAATTTTTGCTGTACTGTTTAAACTCGATGAAAGGAACATTGTTGACACTTTTCAGCAAGTTGCAATCATGTAATACAGAAATAAACCGTTTTTCAAAAACAAGGTCAAAATCATGTAAGTACAATTTTGCTGTACTGCTTAATCAGGATGATAGAAACACTGTTGACACTTTTCAGCAAGTTGTAATACAGAAATAAACAGTTTTTCAAAAACAAGGTCTCAGTCATGTTTGAGTCACTCTGTATGTACCATTTTGCTGTACTGTTTAAGCTCGATGAAAGGAACATTGTTGACACTTTTCAGCAAGTTGCAATCATGTAATACAGAAATAAACCGTTTTTCAAAAACAAGGTCAAAATCATGTAAGTACAATTTTGCTGTACTGCTTAATCAGGATGATAGAAACACTGTTGACACTTTTCAGCAAGTTGTAATACAGAAATAAACAGTTTTTCAAAAACAAGGTCTCAGTCATGTTTGAGTCACTCTGTAAGTACCATTTTGCTGTACTGTTTAAGCTCGATGAAAGGAACATTGTTGACACTTTTCAGCAAGTTGCAATCATGAAATACAGAAAAAAAGAGTTTCTCACAAACAAGGTCTAAATCATGTTTGATGCACTCTGTATTTTCAATTTTTGCTCTACTGTTTAAACTCGATGATAGAAACATTGTTGACACTTTTCAGCAAGTTGCAATCATGTAATATAGAAATAAACAGTTTTTCAAAAACAAGGTCTAAGTCATGTTTGAGTCACTCTCTAAGTACCATTTTGCTGTACTGTTTAAACTCAATGAAAGGAACATTGTTGACCCTTTTTAGCAAGTTGCAATCATGAAATACAGAAATAAAGAGTTTCTCACAAACAAGGTCTAATTCAGGTAAGTACAATTTTGCTGTACTGCTTAATCAGGATGATAGAAACACTGTTGACACTTTTCAGCAAGTTGTAATACAGAAATAAACAGTTTTTCACAAACAAGGTCTAAATAATGTTTGATGCACTCTGTAAGTACTATTTTTGCTGTACTGTTTAAACTCGATGAAAGGAACATTGTTGACACTTTTCAGCAAGTTGCAATCATGTAATACAGAAATAAACAGTTTTTCACAAACAAGGTCTCAGTCATGTTTGAGTCACTCTGTAAGTACCATTTTGCTGTACTGTTTAAGCTCGATGAAAGGAACATTGTTGACACTTTTCAGCAAGTTGCAATCATGAAATACAGGAAAAAAAAAAAATTCACAAACAAGGTCTAAATCATGTTTGATGCACTCTGTAAGTTCAATTTTTGCTGTACTGTTTAAACTCGATGAAAGGAACATTGTTGACACTTTTCAGCAAGTTGCAATCATGTAATACAGAAATAAACCGTTTTTCAAAAACAAGGTCAAAATCATGTAAGTACAATTTTGCTGTACTGCTTAATCAGGATGATAGAAACACTGTTGACACTTTTCAGCAAGTTGTAATACAGAAATAAACAGTTTTTCAAAAACAAGGTCTCAGTCATGTTTGAGTCACTCTGTAAGTACCATTTTGCTGTACTGTTTAAGCTCGATGAAAGGAACATTGTTGACACTTTTCAGCAAGTTGCAATCATGTAATACAGAAATAAACAGTTTTTCAAAAACAAGGTCTCAGTCATGTTTGAGTCACTCTGTAAGTACCATTTTGCTGTACTGTTTAAGCTCGATGAAAGGAACATTGTTGACACTTTTCAGCAAGTTGCAATCATGAAATACAGAAAAAAAAAATTTTTCACAAACAAGGTCTAAATCATGTTTGATGCACTCTGTAAGTTCAATTTTTGCTGTACTGTTTAAACTCGATGAAAGGAACATTGTTGACACTTTTCAGCAAGTTGCAATCATGTAATACAGAAATAAACCGTTTTTCAAAAACAAGGTCAAAATCATGTAAGTACAATTTTGCTGTACTGCTTAATCAGGATGATAGAAACACTGTTGACACTTTTCAGCAAGTTGTAATACAGAAATAAACCGTTTTTCAAAAACAAGGTCTCAGTCATGTTTGAGTCACTCTGTAAGTACCATTTTGCTGTACTGTTTAAGCTCGATGAAAGGAACATTGTTGACACTTTTCAGCAAGTTGCAATCATGAAATACATTAAAAAAAAAAAATCACAAACAAGGTCTAAATCATGTTTGATGCACTCTGTAAGTTCAATTTTTGCTGTACTGTTTAAACTCGATGAAAGGAACATTGTTGACACTTTTCAGCAAGTTGCAATCATGTAATACAGAAATAAACCGTTTTTCAAAAACAAGGTCAAAATCATGTAAGTACAATTTTGCTGTACTGCTTAATCAGGATGATAGAAACACTGTTGACACTTTTCAGCAAGTTGTAATACAGAAATAAACAGTTTTTCAAAAACAAGGTCTCAGTCATGTTTGAGTCACTCTGTAAGTACCATTTTGCTGTACTGTTTAAGCTCGATGAAAGGAACATTGTTGACACTTTTCAGCAAGTTGCAATCATGTAATACAGAAATAAACAGTTTTTCAAAAACAAGGTCTCAGTCATGTTTGAGTCACTCTGTAAGTACCATTTTGCTGTACTGTTTAAACTCGATGAAAGGAACATTGTTGACACTTTTCAGCAAGTTGCAATCATGTAATACAGAAATAAACCGTTTTTCAAAAACAAGGTCAAAATCATGTAAGTACAATTTTGCTGTACTGCTTAATCAGGATGATAGAAACACTGTTGACACTTTTCAGCAAGTTGTAATACAGAAATAAACAGTTTTTCAAAAACAAGGTCTCAGTCATGTTTGAGTCACTCTGTAAGTACCATTTTGCTGTACTGTTTAAGCTCGATGAAAGCAACATTGTTGACACTTTTCAGCAAGTTGCAATCATGAAATACAGAAAAAAAATTTTTTTCACAAACAAGGTCTAAATCATGTTTGATGCACTCTGTAAGTTCAATTTTTGCTGTACTGTTTAAACTCGATGAAAGGAACATTGTTGACACTTTTCAGCAAGTTGCAATCATGTAATACAGAAATAAACCGTTTTTCAAAAACAAGGTCAAAATCATGTAAGTACAATTTTGCTGTACTGCTTAATCAGGATGATAGAAACACTGTTGACACTTTTCAGCAAGTTGTAATACAGAAATAAACAGTTTTTCAAAAACAAGGTCTCAGTCATGTTTGAGTCACTCTGTAAGTACCATTTTGCTGTACTGTTTAAGCTCGATGAAAGGAACATTGTTGACACTTTTCAGCAAGTTGCAATCATGTAATACAGAAATAAACAGTTTTTCAAAAACAAGGTCTCAGTCATGTTTGAGTCACTCTGTAAGTACCATTTTGCTGTACTGTTTAAACTCGATGAAAGGAACATTGTTGACACTTTTCAGCAAGTTGCAATCATGTAATACAGAAATAAACCGTTTTTCAAAAACAAGGTCAAAATCATGTAAGTACAATTTTGCTGTACTGCTTAATCAGGATGATAGAAACACTGTTGACACTTTTCAGCAAGTTGTAATACAGAAATAAACAGTTTTTCAAAAACAAGGTCTCAGTCATGTTTGAGTCACTCTGTAAGTACCATTTTGCTGTACTGTTTAAGCTCGATGAAAGCAACATTGTTGACACTTTTCAGCAAGTTGCAATCATGAAATACAGAAAAAAAAAAAATTTCACAAACAAGGTCTAAATCATGTTTGATGCACTCTGTAAGTTCAATTTTTGCTGTACTGTTTAAACTCGATGAAAGGAACATTGTTGACACTTTTCAGCAAGTTGCAATCATGTAATACAGAAATAAACCGTTTTTCAAAAACAAGGTCAAAATCATGTAAGTACAATTTTGCTGTACTGCTTAATCAGGATGATAGAAACACTGTTGACACTTTTCAGCAAGTTGTAATACAGAAATAAACAGTTTTTCAAAAACAAGGTCTCAGTCATGTTTGAGTCACTCTGTAAGTACCATTTTGCTGTACTGTTTAAGCTCGATGAAAGGAACATTGTTGACACTTTTCAGCAAGTTGCAATCATGTAATACAGAAATAAACAGTTTTTCAAAAACAAGGTCTCAGTCATGTTTGAGTCACTCTGTAAGTACCATTTTGCTGTACTGTTTAAACTCGATGAAAGGAACATTGTTGACACTTTTCAGCAAGTTGCAATCATGTAATACAGAAATAAACCGTTTTTCAAAAACAAGGTCAAAATCATGTAAGTACAATTTTGCTGTACTGCTTAATCAGGATGATAGAAACACTGTTGACACTTTTCAGCAAGTTGTAATACAGAAATAAACAGTTTTTCAAAAACAAGGTCTCAGTCATGTTTGAGTCACTCTGTAAGTACCATTTTGCTGTACTGTTTAAACTCGATGAAAGGAACATTGTTGACACTTTTCAGCAAGTTGCAATCATGTAATACAGAAATAAACCGTTTTTCAAAAACAAGGTCAAAATCATGTAAGTACAATTTTGCTGTACTGCTTAATCAGGATGATAGAAACACTGTTGACACTTTTCAGCAAGTTGTAATACAGAAATAAACAGTTTTTCAAAAACAAGGTCTCAGTCATGTTTGAGTCACTCTGTAAGTACCATTTTGCTGTACTGTTTAAGCTCGATGAAAGCAACATTGTTGACACTTTTCAGCAAGTTGCAATCATGAAATACAGAAAAAAAAAAATTTTCACAAACAAGGTCTAAATCATGTTTGATGCACTCTGTAAGTTCAATTTTTGCTGTACTGTTTAAACTCGATGAAAGGAACATTGTTGACACTTTTCAGCAAGTTGCAATCATGTAATACAGAAATAAACCGTTTTTCAAAAACAAGGTCAAAATCATGTAAGTACAATTTTGCTGTACTGCTTAATCAGGATGATAGAAACACTGTTGACACTTTTCAGCAAGTTGTAATACAGAAATAAACAGTTTTTCAAAAACAAGGTCTCAGTCATGTTTGAGTCACTCTGTAAGTACCATTTTGCTGTACTGTTTAAGCTCGATGAAAGGAACATTGTTGACACTTTTCAGCAAGTTGCAATCATGTAATACAGAAATAAACAGTTTTTCAAAAACAAGGTCTCAGTCATGTTTGAGTCACTCTGTAAGTACCATTTTGCTGTACTGTTTAAACTCGATGAAAGGAACATTGTTGACACTTTTCAGCAAGTTGCAATCATGTAATACAGAAATAAACCGTTTTTCAAAAACAAGGTCAAAATCATGTAAGTACAATTTTGCTGTACTGCTTAATCAGGATGATAGAAACACTGTTGACACTTTTCAGCAAGTTGTAATACAGAAATAAACAGTTTTTCAAAAACAAGGTCTCAGTCATGTTTGAGTCACTCTGTAAGTACCATTTTGCTGTACTGTTTAAGCTCGATGAAAGGAACATTGTTGACACTTTTCAGCAAGTTGCAATCATGTAATACAGAAATAAACAGTTTTTCAAAAACAAGGTCTCAGTCATGTTTGAGTCACTCTGTAAGTACCATTTTGCTGTACTGTTTAAACTCGATGAAAGGAACATTGTTGACACTTTTCAGCAAGTTGCAATCATGTAATACAGAAATAAACCGTTTTTCAAAAACAAGGTCAAAATCATGTAAGTACAATTTTGCTGTACTGCTTAATATGGATGATAGAAACACTGTTGACACTTTTCAGCAAGTTATAATACAGAAATAAACAGTTTTTCAAAAACAAGGTCTCAGTCATGTTTGAGTCACTCTGTAAGTACCATTTTGCTGTACTGTTTAAGCTCGATGAAAGGAACATTGTTGACACTTTTCAGCAAGTTGCAATCATGTAATACAGAAATAAACAGTTTTTCAAAAACAAGGTCTCAGTCATGTTTGAGTCACTCTGTAAGTACCATTTTGCTGTACTGTTTAAACTCGATGAAAGGAACATTGTTGACACTTTTCAGCAAGTTGCAATCATGTAATACAGAAATAAACCGTTTTTCAAAAACAAGGTCAAAATCATGTAAGTACAATTTTGCTGTACTGCTTAATATGGATGATAGAAACACTGTTGACACTTTTCAGCAAGTTGTAATACAGAAATAAACAGTTTTTCAAAAACAAGGTCTCAGTCATGTTTGAGTCACTCTGTAAGTACCATTTTGCTGTACTGTTTAAACTCGATGAAAGGAACATTGTTGACACTTTTCAGCAAGTTGCAATCATGTAATACAGAAATAAACCGTTTTTCAAAAACAAGGTCAAAATCATGTAAGTACAATTTTGCTGTACTGCTTAATCAGGATGATAGAAACACTGTTGACACTTTTCAGCAAGTTGTAATACAGAAATAAACAGTTTTTCAAAAACAAGGTCTCAGTCATGTTTGAGTCACTCTGTAAGTACCATTTTGCTGTACTGTTTAAGCTCGATGAAAGCAACATTGTTGACACTTTTCAGCAAGTTGCAATCATGAAATACAGAAAAAAATTGTTTTTCACAAACAAGGTCTAAATCATGTTTGATGCACTCTGTAAGTTCAATTTTTGCTGTACTGTTTAAACTCGATGAAAGGAACATTGTTGACACTTTTCAGCAAGTTGCAATCATGTAATACAGAAATAAACCGTTTTTCAAAAACAAGGTCAAAATCATGTAAGTACAATTTTGCTGTACTGCTTAATCAGGATGATAGAAACACTGTTGACACTTTTCAGCAAGTTGTAATACAGAAATAAACCGTTTTTCAAAAACAAGGTCTCAGTCATGTTTGAGTCACTCTGTAAGTACCATTTTGCTGTACTGTTTAAGCTCGATGAAAGGAACATTGTTGACACTTTTCAGCAAGTTGCAATCATGAAATACATAAAAAAAAAAAATTCACAAACAAGGTCTAAATCATGTTTGATGCACTCTGTAAGTTCAATTTTTGCTGTACTGTTTAAACTCGATGAAAGGAACATTGTTGACACTTTTCAGCAAGTTGCAATCATGTAATACAGAAATAAACCGTTTTTCAAAAACAAGGTCAAAATCATGTAAGTACAATTTTGCTGTACTGCTTAATCAGGATGATAGAAACACTGTTGACACTTTTCAGCAAGTTGTAATACAGAAATAAACCGTTTTTCAAAAACAAGGTCTCAGTCATGTTTGAGTGACTCTGTAAGTACCATTTTGCTGTACTGTTTAAGCTCGATGAAAGGAACATTGTTGACACTTTTCAGCAAGTTGCAATCATGAAATACATAAAAAAAAAAAATTCACAAACAAGGTCTAAATCATGTTTGATGCACTCTGTAAGTTCAATTTTTGCTGTACTGTTTAAACTCGATGAAAGGAACATTGTTGACACTTTTCAGCAAGTTGCAATCATGTAATACAGAAATAAACCGTTTTTCAAAAACAAGGTCAAAATCATGTAAGTACAATTTTGCTGTACTGCTTAATCAGGATGATAGAAACACTGTTGACACTTTTCAGCAAGTTGTAATACAGAAATAAACAGTTTTTCAAAAACAAGGTCTCAGTCATGTTTGAGTCACTCTGTATGTACCATTTTGCTGTACTGTTTAAGCTCGATGAAAGGAACATTGTTGACACTTTTCAGCAAGTTGCAATCATGTAATACAGAAATAAACCGTTTTTCAAAAACAAGGTCAAAATCATGTAAGTACAATTTTGCTGTACTGCTTAATCAGGATGATAGAAACACTGTTGACACTTTTCAGCAAGTTGTAATACAGAAATAAACAGTTTTTCAAAAACAAGGTCTCAGTCATGTTTGAGTCACTCTGTAAGTACCATTTTGCTGTACTGTTTAAGCTCGATGAAAGGAACATTGTTGACACTTTTCAGCAAGTTGCAATCATGAAATACAGAAAAAAAGAGTTTCTCACAAACAAGGTCTAAATCATGTTTGATGCACTCTGTATTTTCAATTTTTGCTCTACTGTTTAAACTCGATGATAGAAACATTGTTGACACTTTTCAGCAAGTTGCAATCATGTAATATAGAAATAAACAGTTTTTCAAAAACAAGGTCTAAGTCATGTTTGAGTCACTCTCTAAGTACCATTTTGCTGTACTGTTTAAACTCAATGAAAGGAACATTGTTGACCCTTTTTAGCAAGTTGCAATCATGAAATACAGAAATAAAGAGTTTCTCACAAACAAGGTCTAATTCAGGTAAGTACAATTTTGCTGTACTGCTTAATCAGGATGATAGAAACACTGTTGACACTTTTCAGCAAGTTGTAATACAGAAATAAACAGTTTTTCACAAACAAGGTCTAAATAATGTTTGATGCACTCTGTAAGTACTATTTTTGCTGTACTGTTTAAACTCGATGAAAGGAACATTGTTGACACTTTTCAGCAAGTTGCAATCATGTAAAACAGAAATAAACAGTTTTTCAAAAACAAGGTCTAAGTCATGTTTGAGTCACTGTAAGTACCATTTTGCTGTACTGTTTAAGCTCGATGAAAGGAACATTGTTGACACTTTTCAGCAAGTTGCAATCATGAAATACAGAAAAAAACAATTTTTCACAAACAAGGTCTAAATCATGTTTGATGCACTCTGTAAGTACCATTTTTGCTGTACTGTTTAAACTCGATGAAAGGAACATTGTTGACACTTTTCAGCAAGTTGCAATCATGTAATACAGAAATAAACAGTTTTTCACAAACAAGGTCTCAGTCATGTTTGAGTCACTCTGTAAGTACCATTTTGCTGTACTGTTTAAGCTCGATGAAAGGAACATTGTTGACACTTTTCAGCAAGTTGCAATCATGAAATACAGGAAAAAAAAAAAAATTCACAAACAAGGTCTAAATCATGTTTGATGCACTCTGTAAGTTCAATTTTTGCTGTACTGTTTAAACTCGATGAAAGGAACATTGTTGACACTTTTCAGCAAGTTGCAATCATGTAATACAGAAATAAACCGTTTTTCAAAAACAAGGTCAAAATCATGTAAGTACAATTTTGCTGTACTGCTTAATCAGGATGATAGAAACACTGTTGACACTTTTCAGCAAGTTGTAATACAGAAATAAACAGTTTTTCAAAAACAAGGTCTCAGTCATGTTTGAGTCACTCTGTAAGTACCATTTTGCTGTACTGTTTAAGCTCGATGAAAGGAACATTGTTGACACTTTTCAGCAAGTTGCAATCATGTAATACAGAAATAAACAGTTTTTCAAAAACAAGGTCTCAGTCATGTTTGAGTCACTCTGTAAGTACCATTTTGCTGTACTGTTTAAGCTCGATGAAAGGAACATTGTTGACACTTTTCAGCAAGTTGCAATCATGAAATACAGAAAAAAAAAAATTTTCACAAACAAGGTCTAAATCATGTTTGATGCACTCTGTAAGTTCAATTTTTGCTGTACTGTTTAAACTCGATGAAAGGAACATTGTTGACACTTTTCAGCAAGTTGCAATCATGTAATACAGAAATAAACCGTTTTTCAAAAACAAGGTCAAAATCATGTAAGTACAATTTTGCTGTACTGCTTAATCAGGATGATAGAAACACTGTTGACACTTTTCAGCAAGTTGTAATACAGAAATAAACCGTTTTTCAAAAACAAGGTCTCAGTCATGTTTGAGTCACTCTGTAAGTACCATTTTGCTGTACTGTTTAAGCTCGATGAAAGGAACATTGTTGACACTTTTCAGCAAGTTGCAATCATGAAATACATTAAAAAAAAAAATTCACAAACAAGGTCTAAATCATGTTTGATGCACTCTGTAAGTTCAATTTTTGCTGTACTGTTTAAACTCGATGAAAGGAACATTGTTGACACTTTTCAGCAAGTTGCAATCATGTAATACAGAAATAAACCGTTTTTCAAAAACAAGGTCAAAATCATTTAAGTACAATTTTGCTGTACTGCTTAATCAGGATGATAGAAACACTGTTGACACTTTTCAGCAAGTTGTAATACAGAAATAAACAGTTTTTCAAAAACAAGGTCTCAGTCATGTTTGAGTCACTCTGTAAGTACCATTTTGCTGTACTGTTTAAGCTCGATGAAAGGAACATTGTTGACACTTTTCAGCAAGTTGCAATCATGTAATACAGAAATAAACAGTTTTTCAAAAACAAGGTCTCAGTCATGTTTGAGTCACTCTGTAAGTACCATTTTGCTGTACTGTTTAAACTCGATGAAAGGAACATTGTTGACACTTTTCAGCAAGTTGCAATCATGTAATACAGAAATAAACCGTTTTTCAAAAACAAGGTCAAAATCATGTAAGTACAATTTTGCTGTACTGCTTAATCAGGATGATAGAAACACTGTTGACACTTTTCAGCAAGTTGTAATACAGAAATAAACAGTTTTTCAAAAACAAGGTCTCAGTCATGTTTGAGTCACTCTGTAAGTACCATTTTGCTGTACTGTTTAAGCTCGATGAAAGCAACATTGTTGACACTTTTCAGCAAGTTGCAATCATGAAATACAGAAAAAAAATTTTTTTCACAAACAAGGTCTAAATCATGTTTGATGCACTCTGTAAGTTCAATTTTTGCTGTACTGTTTAAACTCGATGAAAGGAACATTGTTGACACTTTTCAGCAAGTTGCAATCATGTAATACAGAAATAAACCGTTTTTCAAAAACAAGGTCAAAATCATGTAAGTACAATTTTGCTGTACTGCTTAATCAGGATGATAGAAACACTGTTGACACTTTTCAGCAAGTTGTAATACAGAAATAAACAGTTTTTCAAAAACAAGGTCTCAGTCATGTTTGAGTCACTCTGTAAGTACCATTTTGCTGTACTGTTTAAGCTCGATGAAAGGAACATTGTTGACACTTTTCAGCAAGTTGCAATCATGTAATACAGAAATAAACAGTTTTTCAAAAACAAGGTCTCAGTCATGTTTGAGTCACTCTGTAAGTACCATTTTGCTGTACTGTTTAAACTCGATGAAAGGAACATTGTTGACACTTTTCAGCAAGTTGCAATCATGTAATACAGAAATAAACCGTTTTTCAAAAACAAGGTCAAAATCATGTAAGTACAATTTTGCTGTACTGCTTAATCAGGATGATAGAAACACTGTTGACACTTTTCAGCAAGTTGTAATACAGAAATAAACAGTTTTTCAAAAACAAGGTCTCAGTCATGTTTGAGTCACTCTGTAAGTACCATTTTGCTGTACTGTTTAAGCTCGATGAAAGGAACATTGTTGACACTTTTCAGCAAGTTGCAATCATGTAATACAGAAATAAACCGTTTTTCAAAAACAAGGTCAAAATCATGTAAGTACAATTTTGCTGTACTGCTTAATCAGGATGATAGAAACACTGTTGACACTTTTCAGCAAGTTGTAATACAGAAATAAACAGTTTTTCAAAAACAAGGTCTCAGTCATGTTTGAGTCACTCTGTAAGTACCATTTTGCTGTACTGTTTAAGCTCGATGAAAGGAACATTGTTGACACTTTTCAGCAAGTTGCAATCATGTAATACAGAAATAAACAGTTTTTCAAAAACAAGGTCTCAGTCATGTTTGAGTCACTCTGTAAGTACCATTTTGCTGTACTGTTTAAACTCGATGAAAGGAACATTGTTGACACTTTTCAGCAAGTTGCAATCATGTAATACAGAAATAAACCATTTTTCAAAAACAAGGTCAAAATCATGTAAGTACAATTTTGCTGTACTGCTTAATCAGGATGATAGAAACACTGTTGACACTTTTCAGCAAGTTGTAATACAGAAATAAACAGTTTTTCAAAAACAAGGTCTCAGTCATGTTTGAGTCACTCTGTAAGTACCATTTTGCTGTACTGTTTAAGCTCGATGAAAGGAACATTGTTGACACTTTTCAGCAAGTTGCAATCATGTAATACAGAAATAAACAGTTTTTCAAAAACAAGGTCTCAGTCATGTTTGAGTCACTCTGTAAGTACCATTTTGCTGTACTGTTTAAACTCGATGAAAGGAACATTGTTGACACTTTTCAGCAAGTTGCAATCATGTAATACAGAAATAAACCGTTTTTCAAAAACAAGGTCAAAATCATGTAAGTACAATTTTGCTGTACTGCTTAATCAGGATGATAGAAACACTGTTGACACTTTTCAGCAAGTTGTAATACAGAAATAAACAGTTTTTCAAAAACAAGGTCTCAGTCATGTTTGAGTCACTCTGTAAGTACCATTTTGCTGTACTGTTTAAGCTCGATGAAAGGAACATTGTTGACACTTTTCAGCAAGTTGCAATCATGTAATACAGAAATAAACAGTTTTTCAAAAACAAGGTCTCAGTCATGTTTGAGTCACTCTGTAAGTACCATTTTGCTGTACTGTTTAAACTCGATGAAAGGAACATTGTTGACACTTTTCAGCAAGTTGCAATCATGTAATACAGAAATAAACCGTTTTTCAAAAACAAGGTCAAAATCATGTAAGTACAATTTTGCTGTACTGCTTAATCAGGATGATAGAAACACTGTTGACACTTTTCAGCAAGTTGTAATACAGAAATAAACAGTTTTTCAAAAACAAGGTCTCAGTCATGTTTGAGTCACTCTGTAAGTACCATTTTGCTGTACTGTTTAAGCTCGATGAAAGGAACATTGTTGACACTTTTCAGCAAGTTGCAATCATGTAATACAGAAATAAACCGTTTTTCAAAAACAAGGTCAAAATCATGTAAGTACAATTTTGCTGTACTGCTTAATCAGGATGATAGAAACACTGTTGACACTTTTCAGCAAGTTGTAATACAGAAATAAACAGTTTTTCAAAAACAAGGTCTCAGTCATGTTTGAGTCACTCTGTAAGTACCATTTTGCTGTACTGTTTAAGCTCGATGAAAGGAACATTGTTGACACTTTTCAGCAAGTTGCAATCATGTAATACAGAAATAAACAGTTTTTCAAAAACAAGGTCTCAGTCATGTTTGAGTCACTCTGTAAGTACCATTTTGCTGTACTGTTTAAACTCGATGAAAGGAACATTGTTGACACTTTTCAGCAAGTTGCAATCATGTAATACAGAAATAAACCATTTTTCAAAAACAAGGTCAAAATCATGTAAGTACAATTTTGCTGTACTGCTTAATCAGGATGATAGAAACACTGTTGACACTTTTCAGCAAGTTGTAATACAGAAATAAACAGTTTTTCAAAAACAAGGTCTCAGTCATGTTTGAGTCACTCTGTAAGTACCATTTTGCTGTACTGTTTAAGCTCGATGAAAGGAACATTGTTGACACTTTTCAGCAAGTTGCAATCATGTAATACAGAAATAAACAGTTTTTCAAAAACAAGGTCTCAGTCATGTTTGAGTCACTCTGTAAGTACCATTTTGCTGTACTGTTTAAACTCGATGAAAGGAACATTGTTGACACTTTTCAGCAAGTTGCAATCATGTAATACAGAAATAAACCGTTTTTCAAAAACAAGGTCAAAATCATGTAAGTACAATTTTGCTGTACTGCTTAATCAGGATGATAGAAACACTGTTGACACTTTTCAGCAAGTTGTAATACAGAAATAAACAGTTTTTCAAAAACAAGGTCTCAGTCATGTTTGAGTCACTCTGTAAGTACCATTTTGCTGTACTGTTTAAGCTCGATGAAAGGAACATTGTTGACACTTTTCAGCAAGTTGCAATCATGTAATACAGAAATAAACAGTTTTTCAAAAACAAGGTCTCAGTCATGTTTGAGTCACTCTGTAAGTACCATTTTGCTGTACTGTTTAAACTCGATGAAAGGAACATTGTTGACACTTTTCAGCAAGTTGCAATCATGTAATACAGAAATAAACCGTTTTTCAAAAACAAGGTCAAAATCATGTAAGTACAATTTTGCTGTACTGCTTAATCAGGATGATAGAAACACTGTTGACACTTTTCAGCAAGTTGTAATACAGAAATAAACAGTTTTTCAAAAACAAGGTCTCAGTCATGTTTGAGTCACTCTGTAAGTACCATTTTGCTGTACTGTTTAAGCTCGATGAAAGGAACATTGTTGACACTTTTCAGCAAGTTGCAATCATGTAATACAGAAATAAACAGTTTTTCAAAAACAAGGTCTCAGTCATGTTTGAGTCACTCTGTAAGTACCATTTTGCTGTACTGTTTAAACTCGATGAAAGGAACATTGTTGACACTTTTCAGCAAGTTGCAATCATGTAATACAGAAATAAACCGTTTTTCAAAAACAAGGTCAAAATCATGTAAGTACAATTTTGCTGTACTGCTTAATCAGGATGATAGAAACACTGTTGACACTTTTCAGCAAGTTGTAATACAGAAATAAACAGTTTTTCAAAAACAAGGTCTCAGTCATGTTTGAGTCACTCTGTAAGTACCATTTTGCTGTACTGTTTAAGCTCGATGAAAGGAACATTGTTGACACTTTTCAGCAAGTTGCAATCATGTAATACAGAAATAAACAGTTTTTCAAAAACAAGGTCTCAGTCATGTTTGAGTCACTCTGTAAGTACCATTTTGCTGTACTGTTTAAACTCGATGAAAGGAACATTGTTGACACTTTTCAGCAAGTTGCAATCATGTAATACAGAAATAAACCGTTTTTCAAAAACAAGGTCAAAATCATGTAAGTACAATTTTGCTGTACTGCTTAATATGGATGATAGAAACACTGTTGACACTTTTCAGCAAGTTGTAATACAGAAATAAACAGTTTTTCAAAAACAAGGTCTCAGTCATGTTTGAGTCACTCTGTAAGTACCATTTTGCTGTACTGTTTAAACTCGATGAAAGGAACATTGTTGACACTTTTCAGCAAGTTGCAATCATGTAATACAGAAATAAACCGTTTTTCAAAAACAAGGTCAAAATCATGTAAGTACAATTTTGCTGTACTGCTTAATCAGGATGATAGAAACACTGTTGACACTTTTCAGCAAGTTGTAATACAGAAATAAACAGTTTTTCAAAAACAAGGTCTCAGTCATGTTTGAGTCACTCTGTAAGTACCATTTTGCTGTACTGTTTAAGCTCGATGAAAGCAACATTGTTGACACTTTTCAGCAAGTTGCAATCATGAAATACAGAAAAAAATTGTTTTTCACAAACAAGGTCTAAATCATGTTTGATGCACTCTGTAAGTTCAATTTTTGCTGTACTGTTTAAACTCGATGAAAGGAACATTGTTGACACTTTTCAGCAAGTTGCAATCATGTAATACAGAAATAAACCGTTTTTCAAAAACAAGGTCAAAATCATGTAAGTACAATTTTGCTGTACTGCTTAATCAGGATGATAGAAACACTGTTGACACTTTTCAGCAAGTTGTAATACAGAAATAAACAGTTTTTCAAAAACAAGGTCTCAGTCATGTTTGAGTCACTCTGTAAGTACCATTTTGCTGTACTGTTTAAGCTCGATGAAAGGAACATTGTTGACACTTTTCAGCAAGTTGCAATCATGTAATACAGAAATAAACAGTTTTTCAAAAACAAGGTCTCAGTCATGTTTGAGTCACTCTGTAAGTACCATTTTGCTGTACTGTTTAAACTCGATGAAAGGAACATTGTTGACACTTTTCAGCAAGTTGCAATCATGTAATACAGAAATAAACCGTTTTTCAAAAACAAGGTCAAAATCATGTAAGTACAATTTTGCTGTACTGCTTAATCAGGATGATAGAAACACTGTTGACACTTTTCAGCAAGTTGTAATACAGAAATAAACAGTTTTTCAAAAACAAGGTCTCAGTCATGTTTGAGTCACTCTGTAAGTACCATTTTGCTGTACTGTTTAAACTCGATGAAAGGAACATTGTTGACACTTTTCAGCAAGTTGCAATCATGTAATACAGAAATAAACCGTTTTTCAAAAACAAGGTCAAAATCATGTAAGTACAATTTTGCTGTACTGCTTAATCAGGATGATAGAAACACTGTTGACACTTTTCAGCAAGTTGTAATACAGAAATAAACAGTTTTTCAAAAACAAGGTCTCAGTCATGTTTGAGTCACTCTGTAAGTACCATTTTGCTGTACTGTTTAAGCTCGATGAAAGCAACATTGTTGACAATTTTCAGCAAGTTGCAATCATGAAATACAGAAAAAAAAAAAAATTCACAAACAAGGTCTAAATCATGTTTGATGCACTCTGTAAGTTCAATTTTTGCTGTACTGTTTAAACTCGATGAAAGGAACATTGTTGACACTTTTCAGCAAGTTGCAATCATGTAATACAGAAATAAACCGTTTTTCAAAAACAAGGTCAAAATCATGTAAGTACAATTTTGCTGTACTGCTTAATCAGGATGATAGAAACACTGTTGACACTTTTCAGCAAGTTGTAATACAGAAATAAACAGTTTTTCAAAAACAAGGTCTCAGTCATGTTTGAGTCACTCTGTAAGTACCATTTTGCTGTACTGTTTAAGCTCGATGAAAGGAACATTGTTGACACTTTTCAGCAAGTTGCAATCATGTAATACAGAAATAAACAGTTTTTCAAAAACAAGGTCAAAATCATGTAAGTACAATTTTGCTGTACTGCTTAATCAGGATGATAGAAACACTGTTGACACTTTTCAGCAAGTTGTAATACAGAAATAAACAGTTTTTCAAAAACAAGGTCTCAGTCATGTTTGAGTCACTCTGTAAGTACCATTTTGCTGTACTGTTTAAGCTCGATGAAAGCAACATTGTTGACACTTTTCAGCAAGTTGCAATCATGAAATACAGAAAAAAATTGTTTTTCACAAACAAGGTCTAAATCATGTTTGATGCACTCTGTAAGTTCAATTTTTGCTGTACTGTTTAAACTCGATGAAAGGAACATTGTTGACACTTTTCAGCAAGTTGCAATCATGTAATACAGAAATAAACCGTTTTTCAAAAACAAGGTCAAAATCATGTAAGTACAATTTTGCTGTACTGCTTAATCAGGATGATAGAAACACTGTTGACACTTTTCAGCAAGTTGTAATACAGAAATAAACAGTTTTTCAAAAACAAGGTCTCAGTCATGTTTGAGTCACTCTGTAAGTACCATTTTGCTGTACTGTTTAAGCTCGATGAAAGGAACATTGTTGACACTTTTCAGCAAGTTGCAATCATGTAATACAGAAATAAACAGTTTTTCAAAAACAAGGTCTCAGTCATGTTTGAGTCACTCTGTAAGTACCATTTTGCTGTACTGTTTAAACTCGATGAAAGGAACATTGTTGACACTTTTCAGCAAGTTGCAATCATGTAATACAGAAATAAACCGTTTTTCAAAAACAAGGTCAAAATCATGTAAGTACAATTTTGCTGTACTGCTTAATCAGGATGATAGAAACACTGTTGACACTTTTCAGCAAGTTGTAATACAGAAATAAACAGTTTTTCAAAAACAAGGTCTCAGTCATGTTTGAGTCACTCTGTAAGTACCATTTTGCTGTACTGTTTAAACTCGATGAAAGGAACATTGTTGACACTTTTCAGCAAGTTGCAATCATGTAATACAGAAATAAACCGTTTTTCAAAAACAAGGTCAAAATCATGTAAGTACAATTTTGCTGTACTGCTTAATCAGGATGATAGAAACACTGTTGACACTTTTCAGCAAGTTGTAATACAGAAATAAACAGTTTTTCAAAAACAAGGTCTCAGTCATGTTTGAGTCACTCTGTAAGTACCATTTTGCTGTACTGTTTAAGCTCGATGAAAGCAACATTGTTGACAATTTTCAGCAAGTTGCAATCATGAAATACAGAAAAAAAAAAAAATTCACAAACAAGGTCTAAATCATGTTTGATGCACTCTGTAAGTTCAATTTTTGCTGTACTGTTTAAACTCGATGAAAGGAACATTGTTGACACTTTTCAGCAAGTTGCAATCATGTAATACAGAAATAAACCGTTTTTCAAAAACAAGGTCAAAATCATGTAAGTACAATTTTGCTGTACTGCTTAATCAGGATGATAGAAACACTGTTGACACTTTTCAGCAAGTTGTAATACAGAAATAAACAGTTTTTCAAAAACAAGGTCTCAGTCATGTTTGAGTCACTCTGTAAGTACCATTTTGCTGTACTGTTTAAGCTCGATGAAAGGAACATTGTTGACACTTTTCAGCAAGTTGCAATCATGTAATACAGAAATAAACAGTTTTTCAAAAACAAGGTCTCAGTCATGTTTGAGTCACTCTGTAAGTACCATTTTGCTGTACTGTTTAAACTCGATGAAAGGAACATTGTTGACACTTTTCAGCAAGTTGCAATCATGTAATACAGAAATAAACCGTTTTTCAAAAACAAGGTCAAAATCATGTAAGTACAATTTTGCTGTACTGCTTAATCAGGATGATAGAAACACTGTTGACACTTTTCAGCAAGTTGTAATACAGAAATAAACAGTTTTTCAAAAACAAGGTCTCAGTCATGTTTGAGTCACTCTGTAAGTACCATTTTGCTGTACTGTTTAAGCTCGATGAAAGCAACATTGTTGACACTTTTCAGCAAGTTGCAATCATGAAATACAGAAAAAAATTGTTTTTCACAAACAAGGTCTAAATCATGTTTGATGCACTCTGTAAGTTCAATTTTTGCTGTACTGTTTAAACTCGATGAAAGGAACATTGTTGACACTTTTCAGCAAGTTGCAATCATGTAATACAGAAATAAACCGTTTTTCAAAAACAAGGTCAAAATCATGTAAGTACAATTTTGCTGTACTGCTTAATCAGGATGATAGAAACACTGTTGACACTTTTCAGCAAGTTGTAATACAGAAATAAACAGTTTTTCAAAAACAAGGTCTCAGTCATGTTTGAGTCACTCTGTAAGTACCATTTTGCTGTACTGTTTAAGCTCGATGAAAGGAACATTGTTGACACTTTTCAGCAAGTTGCAATCATGTAATACAGAAATAAACAGTTTTTCAAAAACAAGGTCTCAGTCATGTTTGAGTCACTCTGTAAGTACCATTTTGCTGTACTGTTTAAACTCGATGAAAGGAACATTGTTGACACTTTTCAGCAAGTTGCAATCATGTAATACAGAAATAAACCGTTTTTCAAAAACAAGGTCAAAATCATGTAAGTACAATTTTGCTGTACTGCTTAATCAGGATGATAGAAACACTGTTGACACTTTTCAGCAAGTTGTAATACAGAAATAAACAGTTTTTCAAAAACAAGGTCTCAGTCATGTTTGAGTCACTCTGTAAGTACCATTTTGCTGTACTGTTTAAACTCGATGAAAGGAACATTGTTGACACTTTTCAGCAAGTTGCAATCATGTAATACAGAAATAAACCGTTTTTCAAAAACAAGGTCAAAATCATGTAAGTACAATTTTGCTGTACTGCTTAATCAGGATGATAGAAACACTGTTGACACTTTTCAGCAAGTTGTAATACAGAAATAAACAGTTTTTCAAAAACAAGGTCTCAGTCATGTTTGAGTCACTCTGTAAGTACCATTTTGCTGTACTGTTTAAGCTCGATGAAAGCAACATTGTTGACACTTTTCAGCAAGTTGCAATCATGAAATACAGAAAAAAAAAAATTTTCACAAACAAGGTCTAAATCATGTTTGATGCACTCTGTAAGTTCAATTTTTGCTGTACTGTTTAAACTCGATGAAAGGAACATTGTTGAAGCTTTTCAGCAAGTTGCAATCATGTAATACAGAAATAAACCGTTTTTCAAAAACAAGGTCAAAATCATGTAAGTACAATTTTGCTGTACTGCTTAATCAGGATGATAGAAACACTGTTGACACTTTTCAGCAAGTTGTAATACAGAAATAAACAGTTTTTCAAAAACAAGGTCTCAGTCATGTTTGAGTCACTCTGTAAGTACCATTTTGCTGTACTGTTTAAGCTCGATGAAAGGAACATTGTTGACACTTTTCAGCAAGTTGCAATCATGTAATACAGAAATAAACAGTTTTTCAAAAACAAGGTCTCAGTCATGTTTGAGTCACTCTGTAAGTACCATTTTGCTGTACTGTTTAAACTCGATGAAAGGAACATTGTTGACACTTTTCAGCAAGTTGCAATCATGTAATACAGAAATAAACCGTTTTTCAAAAACAAGGTCAAAATCATGTAAGTACAATTTTGCTGTACTGCTTAATCAGGATGATAGAAACACTGTTGACACTTTTCAGCAAGTTGTAATACAGAAATAAACAGTTTTTCAAAAACAAGGTCTCAGTCATGTTTGAGTCACTCTGTAAGTACCATTTTGCTGTACTGTTTAAGCTCGATGAAAGGAACATTGTTGACACTTTTCAGCAAGTTGCAATCATGTAATACAGAAATAAACAGTTTTTCAAAAACAAGGTCTCAGTCATGTTTGAGTCACTCTGTAAGTACCATTTTGCTGTACTGTTTAAACTCGATGAAAGGAACATTGTTGACACTTTTCAGCAAGTTGCAATCATGTAATACAGAAATAAACCGTTTTTCAAAAACAAGGTCAAAATCATGTAAGTACAATTTTGCTGTACTGCTTAATCAGGATGATAGAAACACTGTTGACACTTTTCAGCAAGTTGTAATACAGAAATAAACAGTTTTTCAAAAACAAGGTCTCAGTCATGTTTGAGTCACTCTGTAAGTACCATTTTGCTGTACTGTTTAAACTCGATGAAAGGAACATTGTTGACACTTTTCAGCAAGTTGCAATCATGTAATACAGAAATAAACCGTTTTTCAAAAACAAGGTCAAAATCATGTAAGTACAATTTTGCTGTACTGCTTAATCAGGATGATAGAAACACTGTTGACACTTTTCAGCAAGTTGTAATACAGAAATAAACAGTTTTTCAAAAACAAGGTCTCAGTCATGTTTGAGTCACTCTGTAAGTACCATTTTGCTGTACTGTTTAAGCTCGATGAAAGCAACATTGTTGACACTTTTCAGCAAGTTGCAATCATGAAATACAGAAAAAAAAAATTTTTCACAAACAAGGTCTAAATCATGTTTGATGCACTCTGTAAGTTCAATTTTTGCTGTACTGTTTAAACTCGATGAAAGGAACATTGTTGACACTTTTCAGCAAGTTGCAATCATGTAATACAGAAATAAACCGTTTTTCAAAAACAAGGTCAAAATCATGTAAGTACAATTTTGCTGTACTGCTTAATCAGGATGATAGAAACACTGTTGACACTTTTCAGCAAGTTGTAATACAGAAATAAACAGTTTTTCAAAAACAAGGTCTCAGTCATGTTTGAGTCACTCTGTAAGTACCATTTTGCTGTACTGTTTAAGCTCGATGAAAGGAACATTGTTGACACTTTTCAGCAAGTTGCAATCATGTAATACAGAAATAAACAGTTTTTCAAAAACAAGGTCTCAGTCATGTTTGAGTCACTCTGTAAGTACCATTTTGCTGTACTGTTTAAACTCGATGAAAGGAACATTGTTGACACTTTTCAGCAAGTTGCAATCATGTAATACAGAAATAAACCGTTTTTCAAAAACAAGGTCAAAATCATGTAAGTACAATTTTGCTGTACTGCTTAATCAGGATGATAGAAACACTGTTGACACTTTTCAGCAAGTTGTAATACAGAAATAAACAGTTTTTCAAAAACAAGGTCTCAGTCATGTTTGAGTCACTCTGTAAGTACCATTTTGCTGTACTGTTTAAGCTCGATGAAAGCAACATTGTTGACACTTTTCAGCAAGTTGCAATCATGAAATACAGAAAAAAAAAAAAATTCACAAACAAGGTCTAAATCATGTTTGATGCACTCTGTAAGTTCAATTTTTGCTGTACTGTTTAAACTCGATGAAAGGAACATTGTTGACACTTTTCAGCAAGTTGCAATCATGTAATACAGAAATAAACCGTTTTTCAAAAACAAGGTCAAAATCATGTAAGTACAATTTTGCTGTACTGCTTAATCAGGATGATAGAAACACTGTTGACACTTTTCAGCAAGTTGTAATACAGAAATAAACCGTTTTTCAAAAACAAGGTCTCAGTCATGTTTGAGTCACTCTGTAAGTACCATTTTGCTGTACTGTTTAAGCTCGATGAAAGGAACATTGTTGACACTTTTCAGCAAGTTGCAATCATGAAATACAGAAAAAAAAAAAATTTCACAAACAAGGTCTAAATCATGTTTGATGCACTCTGTAAGTTCAATTTTTGCTGTACTGTTTAAACTCGATGAAAGGAACATTGTTGACACTTTTCAGCAAGTTGCAATCATGTAATACAGAAATAAACCGTTTTTCAAAAACAAGGTCAAAATCATGTAAGTACAATTTTGCTGTACTGCTTAATCAGGATGATAGAAACACTGTTGACACTTTTCAGCAAGTTGTAATACAGAAATAAACCGTTTTTCAAAAACAAGGTCTCAGTCATGTTTGAGTCACTCTGTAAGTACCATTTTGCTGTACTGTTTAAGCTCGATGAAAGGAACATTGTTGACACTTTTCAGCAAGTTGCAATCATGAAATACAGAAAAAAAAAAAATTCACAAACAAGGTCTAAATCATGTTTGATGCACTCTGTAAGTTCAATTTTTGCTGTACTGTTTAAACTCGATGAAAGGAACATTGTTGACACTTTTCAGCAAGTTGCAATCATGTAATACAGAAATAAACCGTTTTTCAAAAACAAGGTCAAAATCATGTAATTACAATTTTGCTGTACTGCTTAATCAGGATGATAGAAACACTGTTGACACTTTTCAGCAAGTTGTAATACAGAAATAAACAGTTTTTCAAAAACAAGGTCTCAGTCATGTTTGAGTCACTCTGTAAGTACCATTTTGCTGTACTGTTTAAGCTCGATGAAAGGAACATTGTTGACACTTTTCAGCAAGTTGCAATCATGTAATACAGAAATAAACAGTTTTTCAAAAACAAGGTCTCAGTCATGTTTGAGTCACTCTGTAAGTACCATTTTGCTGTACTGTTTAAGCTCGATGAAAGGAACATTGTTGACACTTTTCAGCAAGTTGCAATCATGTAATACAGAAATAAACAGTTTTTCAAAAACAAGGTCTCAGTCATGTTTGAGTCACTCTGTAAGTACCATTTTTCTGTACTGTTTAAGCTCGATGAAAGGAACATTGTTGACACTTTTCAGCAAGTTGCAATCATGTAATACAGAAATAAACAGTTTTTCAAAAACAAGGTCTCAGTCATGTTTGAGTCACTCTGTAAGTACCATTTTGCTGTACTGTTTAAGCTCGATGAAAGGAACATTGTTGACACTTTTCAGCAAGTTGCAATCATGAAATACAGAAAAAAAGTTTTTCACAAACAAGGTCTAAGTCATGTAAGTACAATTTTGCTGTACTGCTTAATCAGGATGACAGAAACACTGTTGACACTTTTCAGCAAGTTGTAATACAGAAATAAACCGTTTTTCACAAACAAGGTCTAAATAATGTTTGATGCACTCTGTACCATTTTTGCTGTACTGTTTAAACTCGATGAAAGGAACATTGTTGACACTTTTTAGCAAGTTGCAATCATGAAATACAGAAATAAAGAGTTTCTCACAAACAAGGTCTAATTCAGGTAAGTACAATTTTGCTGTACTGCTTAATCAGGATGATAGAAACACTGTTGACACTTTTCAGCAAGTTGTAATACAGAAATAAACAGTTTTTCACAAACAAGGTCTAAATAATGTTTGATGCACTCTGTAAGTACTATTTTTGCTGTACTGTTTAAACTCGATGAAAGGAACATTGTTGACACTTTTCAGCAAGTTGCAATCATGTAAAACAGAAATAAACAGTTTTTCAAAAACAAGGTCTAAGTCATGTTTGAGTCACTGTAAGTACCATTTTGCTGTACTGTTTAAGCTCGATGAAAGGAACATTGTTGACACTTTTCAGCAAGTTGCAATCATGAAATACAGAAAAAAACAATTTTTCACAAACAAGGTCTAAATCATGTTTGATGCACTCTGTAAGTACCATTTTTGCTGTACTGTTTAAACTCGATGAAAGGAACATTGTTGACACTTTTCAGCAAGTTGCAATCATGTAATACAGAAATAAACAGTTTTTCACAAACAAGGTCTCAGTCATGTTTGAGTCACTCTGTAAGTACCATTTTGCTGTACTGTTTAAGCTCGATGAAAGGAACATTGTTGACACTTTTCAGCAAGTTGCAATCATGAAATACAGAAAAAAAGTTTTTCACAAACAAAGTCTAAGTCATGTAAGTACAATTCTGCTGTACTGCTTAATCAGGATGACAGAAACACTGTTGACACTTTTCAGCAAGTTGTAATACAGAAATAAACAGTTTTTCACAAACAAGGTCTAAATAATGTTTGATGCACTCTGTACCATTTTTGCTGTACTGTTTAAACTCGATGAAAGGAACATTGTTGACACTTTTCAGCAAGTTGCAATCATGTAATACAGAAATAAACAGTTTTTCAAAAACAAGGTCTCAGTCATGTTTGAGTCACTCTGTAAGTACCATTTTGCTGTACTGTTTAAGCTCGATGAAAGCAACATTGTTGACACTTTTCAGCAAGTTGCAATCATGAAATACAGAAATAAACAGTTTTTCAAAAACAAGGTCTAAGTCATGTTTGAGTCACTCTCTAAGTACCATTTTGCTGTACTGTTTAAAATCAATGAAAGGAACATTGTTGACACTTTTCAGCAAGTTGCAATCATGAAATACCGAAATAAAGAGTTTCTCACAAACAAGGTCTAAATCATGTTTGATGCACTCTGTATTTTCAATTTTTGCTCTACTGTTTAAACTCGATGATAGAAACATTGTTGACACTTTTCAGCAAGTTGCAATCATGTAATATAGAAATAAACAGTTTTTCAAAAACAAGGTCTAAGTCATGTTTGAGTCACTCTCTAAGTACCATTTTGCTGTACTGTTTAAACTCAATGAAAGGAACATTGTTGACCCTTTTTAGCAAGTTGCAATCATGAAATACAGAAATAAAGAGTTTCTCACAAACAAGGTCTAATTCAGGTAAGTACAATTTTGCTGTACTGCTTAATCAGGATGATAGAAACACTGTTGACACTTTTCAGCAAGTTGTAATACAGAAATAAACAGTTTTTCACAAACAAGGTCTAAATAATGTTTGATGCACTCTGTAAGTACTATTTTTGCTGTACTGTTTAAACTCGATGAAAGGAACATTGTTGACACTTTTCAGCAAGTTGCAATCATGTAATACAGAAATAAACAGTTTTTCAAAAACAAGGTCTCAGTCATGTTTGAGTCACTCTGTAAGTACCATTTTGCTGTACTGTTTAAACTCGATGAAAGGAACATTGTTGACACTTTTCAGCAAGTTGCAATCATGTAATACAGAAATAAACCGTTTTTCAAAAACAAGGTCAAAATCATGTAAGTACAATTTTGCTGTACTGCTTAATCAGGATGATAGAAACACTGTTGACACTTTTCAGCAAGTTGTAATACAGAAATAAACAGTTTTTCAAAAACAAGGTCTCAGTCATGTTTGAGTCACTCTGTAAGTACCATTTTGCTGTACTGTTTAAGCTCGATGAAAGCAACATTGTTGACACTTTTCAGCAAGTTGCAATCATGAAATACAGAAAAAAATTTTTTTTCACAAACAAGGTCTAAATCATGTTTGATGCACTCTGTAAGTTCAATTTTTGCTGTACTGTTTAAACTCGATGAAAGGAACATTGTTGACACTTTTCAGCAAGTTGCAATCATGTAATACAGAAATAAACCGTTTTTCAAAAACAAGGTCAAAATCATGTAAGTACAATTTTGCTGTACTGCTTAATCAGGATGATAGAAACACTGTTGACACTTTTCAGCAAGTTGTAATACAGAAATAAACCGTTTTTCAAAAACAAGGTCTCAGTCATGTTTGAGTCACTCTGTAAGTACCATTTTGCTGTACTGTTTAAGCTCGATGAAAGGAACATTGTTGACACTTTTCAGCAAGTTGCAATCATGAAATACAGAAAAAAAAAAAATTTCACAAACAAGGTCTAAATCATGTTTGATGCACTCTGTAAGTTCAATTTTTGCTGTACTGTTTAAACTCGATGAAAGGAACATTGTTGACACTTTTCAGCAAGTTGCAATCATGTAATACAGAAATAAACCGTTTTTCAAAAACAAGGTCAAAATCATGTAAGTACAATTTTGCTGTACTGCTTAATCAGGATGATAGAAACACTGTTGACACTTTTCAGCAAGTTGTAATACAGAAATAAACCGTTTTTCAAAAACAAGGTCTCAGTCATGTTTGAGTCACTCTGTAAGTACCATTTTGCTGTACTGTTTAAGCTCGATGAAAGGAACATTGTTGACACTTTTCAGCAAGTTGCAATCATGAAATACAGAAAAAAAAAAAATTCACAAACAAGGTCTAAATCATGTTTGATGCACTCTGTAAGTTCAATTTTTGCTGTACTGTTTAAACTCGATGAAAGGAACATTGTTGACACTTTTCAGCAAGTTGCAATCATGTAATACAGAAATAAACCGTTTTTCAAAAACAAGGTCAAAATCATGTAATTACAATTTTGCTGTACTGCTTAATCAGGATGATAGAAACACTGTTGACACTTTTCAGCAAGTTGTAATACAGAAATAAACAGTTTTTCAAAAACAAGGTCTCAGTCATGTTTGAGTCACTCTGTAAGTACCATTTTGCTGTACTGTTTAAGCTCGATGAAAGGAACATTGTTGACACTTTTCAGCAAGTTGCAATCATGTAATACAGAAATAAACAGTTTTTCAAAAACAAGGTCTCAGTCATGTTTGAGTCACTCTGTAAGTACCATTTTGCTGTACTGTTTAAGCTCGATGAAAGGAACATTGTTGACACTTTTCAGCAAGTTGCAATCATGTAATACAGAAATAAACAGTTTTTCAAAAACAAGGTCTCAGTCATGTTTGAGTCACTCTGTAAGTACCATTTTTCTGTACTGTTTAAGCTCGATGAAAGGAACATTGTTGACACTTTTCAGCAAGTTGCAATCATGTAATACAGAAATAAACAGTTTTTCAAAAACAAGGTCTCAGTCATGTTTGAGTCACTCTGTAAGTACCATTTTGCTGTACTGTTTAAGCTCGATGAAAGGAACATTGTTGACACTTTTCAGCAAGTTGCAATCATGAAATACAGAAAAAAAGTTTTTCACAAACAAGGTCTAAGTCATGTAAGTACAATTTTGCTGTACTGCTTAATCAGGATGACAGAAACACTGTTGACACTTTTCAGCAAGTTGTAATACAGAAATAAACCGTTTTTCACAAACAAGGTCTAAATAATGTTTGATGCACTCTGTACCATTTTTGCTGTACTGTTTAAACTCGATGAAAGGAACATTGTTGACACTTTTTAGCAAGTTGCAATCATGAAATACAGAAATAAAGAGTTTCTCACAAACAAGGTCTAATTCAGGTAAGTACAATTTTGCTGTACTGCTTAATCAGGATGATAGAAACACTGTTGACACTTTTCAGCAAGTTGTAATACAGAAATAAACAGTTTTTCACAAACAAGGTCTAAATAATGTTTGATGCACTCTGTAAGTACTATTTTTGCTGTACTGTTTAAACTCGATGAAAGGAACATTGTTGACACTTTTCAGCAAGTTGCAATCATGTAAAACAGAAATAAACAGTTTTTCAAAAACAAGGTCTAAGTCATGTTTGAGTCACTGTAAGTACCATTTTGCTGTACTGTTTAAGCTCGATGAAAGGAACATTGTTGACACTTTTCAGCAAGTTGCAATCATGAAATACAGAAAAAAACAATTTTTCACAAACAAGGTCTAAATCATGTTTGATGCACTCTGTAAGTACCATTTTTGCTGTACTGTTTAAACTCGATGAAAGGAACATTGTTGACACTTTTCAGCAAGTTGCAATCATGTAATACAGAAATAAACAGTTTTTCACAAACAAGGTCTCAGTCATGTTTGAGTCACTCTGTAAGTACCATTTTGCTGTACTGTTTAAGCTCGATGAAAGGAACATTGTTGACACTTTTCAGCAAGTTGCAATCATGAAATACAGAAAAAAAGTTTTTCACAAACAAAGTCTAAGTCATGTAAGTACAATTCTGCTGTACTGCTTAATCAGGATGACAGAAACACTGTTGACACTTTTCAGCAAGTTGTAATACAGAAATAAACAGTTTTTCACAAACAAGGTCTAAATAATGTTTGATGCACTCTGTACCATTTTTGCTGTACTGTTTAAACTCGATGAAAGGAACATTGTTGACACTTTTCAGCAAGTTGCAATCATGTAATACAGAAATAAACAGTTTTTCAAAAACAAGGTCTCAGTCATGTTTGAGTCACTCTGTAAGTACCATTTTGCTGTACTGTTTAAGCTCGATGAAAGCAACATTGTTGACACTTTTCAGCAAGTTGCAATCATGAAATACAGAAATAAACAGTTTTTCAAAAACAAGGTCTAAGTCATGTTTGAGTCACTCTCTAAGTACCATTTTGCTGTACTGTTTAAAATCAATGAAAGGAACATTGTTGACACTTTTCAGCAAGTTGCAATCATGAAATACCGAAATAAAGAGTTTCTCACAAACAAGGTCTAAATCATGTTTGATGCACTCTGTATTTTCAATTTTTGCTCTACTGTTTAAACTCGATGATAGAAACATTGTTGACACTTTTCAGCAAGTTGCAATCATGTAATATAGAAATAAACAGTTTTTCAAAAACAAGGTCTAAGTCATGTTTGAGTCACTCTCTAAGTACCATTTTGCTGTACTGTTTAAACTCAATGAAAGGAACATTGTTGACCCTTTTTAGCAAGTTGCAATCATGAAATACAGAAATAAAGAGTTTCTCACAAACAAGGTCTAATTCAGGTAAGTACAATTTTGCTGTACTGCTTAATCAGGATGATAGAAACACTGTTGACACTTTTCAGCAAGTTGTAATACAGAAATAAACAGTTTTTCACAAACAAGGTCTAAATAATGTTTGATGCACTCTGTAAGTACTATTTTTGCTGTACTGTTTAAACTCGATGAAAGGAACATTGTTGACACTTTTCAGCAAGTTGCAATCATGTAATACAGAAATAAACAGTTTTTCAAAAACAAGGTCTCAGTCATGTTTGAGTCACTCTGTAAGTACCATTTTGCTGTACTGTTTAAACTCGATGAAAGGAACATTGTTGACACTTTTCAGCAAGTTGCAATCATGTAATACAGAAATAAACCGTTTTTCAAAAACAAGGTCAAAATCATGTAAGTACAATTTTGCTGTACTGCTTAATCAGGATGATAGAAACACTGTTGACACTTTTCAGCAAGTTGTAATACAGAAATAAACAGTTTTTCAAAAACAAGGTCTCAGTCATGTTTGAGTCACTCTGTAAGTACCATTTTGCTGTACTGTTTAAGCTCGATGAAAGCAACATTGTTGACACTTTTCAGCAAGTTGCAATCATGAAATACAGAAAAAAATTTTTTTTCACAAACAAGGTCTAAATCATGTTTGATGCACTCTGTAAGTTCAATTTTTGCTGTACTGTTTAAACTCGATGAAAGGAACATTGTTGACACTTTTCAGCAAGTTGCAATCATGTAATACAGAAATAAACCGTTTTTCAAAAACAAGGTCAAAATCATGTAAGTACAATTTTGCTGTACTGCTTAATCAGGATGATAGAAACACTGTTGACACTTTTCAGCAAGTTGTAATACAGAAATAAACCGTTTTTCAAAAACAAGGTCTCAGTCATGTTTGAGTCACTCTGTAAGTACCATTTTGCTGTACTGTTTAAGCTCGATGAAAGGAACATTGTTGACACTTTTCAGCAAGTTGCAATCATGAAATACAGAAAAAAATTTTTTTTCACAAACAAGGTCTAAATCATGTTTGATGCACTCTGTAAGTTCAATTTTTGCTGTACTGTTTAAACTCGATGAAAGGAACATTGTTGACACTTTTCAGCAAGTTGCAATCATGTAATACAGAAATAAACCGTTTTTCAAAAACAAGGTCAAAATCATGTAATTACAATTTTGCTGTACTGCTTAATCAGGATGATAGAAACACTGTTGACACTTTTCAGCAAGTTGTAATACAGAAATAAACAGTTTTTCAAAAACAAGGTCTCAGTCATGTTTGAGTCACTCTGTAAGTACCATTTTGCTGTACTGTTTAAGCTCGATGAAAGGAACATTGTTGACACTTTTCAGCAAGTTGCAATCATGTAATACAGAAATAAACAGTTTTTCAAAAACAAGGTCTCAGTCATGTTTGAGTCACTCTGTAAGTACCATTTTGCTGTACTGTTTAAGCTCGATGAAAGGAACATTGTTGACACTTTTCAGCAAGTTGCAATCATGTAATACAGAAATAAACAGTTTTTCAAAAACAAGGTCTCAGTCATGTTTGAGTCACTCTGTAAGTACCATTTTTCTGTACTGTTTAAGCTCGATGAAAGGAACATTGTTGACACTTTTCAGCAAGTTGCAATCATGTAATACAGAAATAAACAGTTTTTCAAAAACAAGGTCTCAGTCATGTTTGAGTCACTCTGTAAGTACCATTTTGCTGTACTGTTTAAGCTCGATGAAAGGAACATTGTTGACACTTTTCAGCAAGTTGCAATCATGAAATACAGAAAAAAAGTTTTTCACAAACAAGGTCTAAGTCATGTAAGTACAATTTTGCAGTACTGCTTAATCAGGATGACAGAAACACTGTTGACACTTTTCAGCAAGTTGTAATACAGAAATAAACAGTTTTTCACAAACAAGGTCTAAATAATGTTTGATGCACTCTGTACCATTTTTGCTGTACTGTTTAAACTCGATGAAAGGAACATTGTTGACACTTTTTAGCAAGTTGCAATCATGAAATACAGAAATAAAGAGTTTCTCACAAACAAGGTCTAATTCAGGTAAGTACAATTTTGCTGTACTGCTTAATCAGGATGATAGAAACACTGTTGACACTTTTCAGCAAGTTGTAATACAGAAATAAACAGTTTTTCACAAACAAGGTCTAAATAATGTTTGATGCACTCTGTAAGTACCATTTTTGCTGTACTGTTTAAACTCGATGAAAGGAACATTGTTGACACTTTTCAGCAAGTTGCAATCATGTAATACAGAAATAAACAGTTTTTCACAAACAAGGTCTCAGTCATGTTTGAGTCACTCTGTAAGTACCATTTTGCTGTACTGTTTAAGCTCGATGAAAGGAACATTGTTGACACTTTTCAGCAAGTTGCAATCATGAAATACAGAAAAAAAGTTTTTCACAAACAAAGTCTAAGTCATGTAAGTACAATTCTGCTGTACTGCTTAATCAGGATGACAGAAACACTGTTGACACTTTTCAGCAAGTTGTAATACAGAAATAAACAGTTTTTCACAAACAAGGTCTAAATAATGTTTGATGCACTCTGTACCATTTTTGCTGTACTGTTTAAACTCGATGAAAGGAACATTGTTGACACTTTTCAGCAAGTTGCAATCATGTAATACAGAAATAAACAGTTTTTCAAAAACAAGGTCTCAGTCATGTTTGAGTCACTCTGTAAGTACCATTTTGCTGTACTGTTTAAGCTCGATGAAAGCAACATTGTTGACACTTTTCAGCAAGTTGCAATCATGAAATACAGAAATAAACAGTTTTTCAAAAACAAGGTCTAAGTCATGTTTGAGTCACTCTCTAAGTACCATTTTGCTGTACTGTTTAAAATCAATGAAAGGAACATTGTTGACACTTTTCAGCAAGTTGCAATCATGAAATACCGAAATAAAGAGTTTCTCACAAACAAGGTCTAAATCATGTTTGATGCACTCTGTATTTTCAATTTTTGCTCTACTGTTTAAACTCGATGATAGAAACATTGTTGACACTTTTCAGCAAGTTGCAATCATGTAATATAGAAATAAACAGTTTTTCAAAAACAAGGTCTAAGTCATGTTTGAGTCACTCTCTAAGTACCATTTTGCTGTACTGTTTAAACTCAATGAAAGGAACATTGTTGACCCTTTTTAGCAAGTTGCAATCATGAAATACAGAAATAAAGAGTTTCTCACAAACAAGGTCTAATTCAGGTAAGTACAATTTTGCTGTACTGCTTAATCAGGATGATAGAAACACTGTTGACACTTTTCAGCAAGTTGTAATACAGAAATAAACAGTTTTTCACAAACAAGGTCTAAATAATGTTTGATGCACTCTGTAAGTACTATTTTTGCTGTACTGTTTAAACTCGATGAAAGGAACATTGTTGACACTTTTCAGCAAGTTGCAATCATGTAAAACAGAAATAAACAGTTTTTCAAAAACAAGGTCTAAGTCATGTTTGAGTCACTGTAAGTACCATTTTGCTGTACTGTTTAAGCTCGATGAAAGGAACATTGTTGACACTTTTCAGCAAGTTGCAATCATGAAATACAGAAAAAAACAATTTTTCACAAACAAGGTCTAAATCATGTTTGATGCACTCTGTAAGTACCATTTTTGCTGTACTGTTTAAACTCGATGAAAGGAACATTGTTGACACTTTTCAGCAAGTTGCAATCATGTAATACAGAAATAAACCGTTTTTCAAAAACAAGGTCAAAATCATGTAAGTACAATTTTGCTGTACTGCTTAATCAGGATGATAGAAACACTGTTGACACTTTTCAGCAAGTTGTAATACAGAAATAAACAGTTTTTCAAAAACAAGGTCTCAGTCATGTTTGAGTCACTCTGTAAGTACCATTTTGCTGTACTGTTTAAGCTCGATGAAAGGAACATTGTTGACACTTTTCAGCAAGTTGCAATCATGTAATACAGAAATAAACAGTTTTTCAAAAACAAGGTCTCAGTCATGTTTGAGTCACTCTGTAAGTACCATTTTGCTGTACTGTTTAAGCTCGATGAAAGGAACATTGTTGACACTTTTCAGCAAGTTGCAATCATGAAATACAGAAAAAAATTTTTTTTCACAAACAAGGTCTAAATCATGTTTGATGCACTCTGTAAGTTCAATTTTTGCTGTACTGTTTAAACTCGATGAAAGGAACATTGTTGACACTTTTCAGCAAGTTGCAATCATGTAATACAGAAATAAACCGTTTTTCAAAAACAAGGTCAAAATCATGTAAGTACAATTTTGCTGTACTGCTTAATCAGGATGATAGAAACACTGTTGACACTTTTCAGCAAGTTGTAATACAGAAATAAACAGTTTTTCAAAAACAAGGTCTCAGTCATGTTTGAGTCACTCTGTAAGTACCATTTTGCTGTACTGTTTAAGCTCGATGAAAGGAACATTGTTGACACTTTTCAGCAAGTTGCAATCATGTAATACAGAAATAAACAGTTTTTCAAAAACAAGGTCTCAGTCATGTTTGAGTCACTCTGTAAGTACCATTTTGCTGTACTGTTTAAACTCGATGAAAGGAACATTGTTGACACTTTTCAGCAAGTTGCAATCATGTAATACAGAAATAAACCGTTTTTCAAAAACAAGGTCAAAATCATGTAAGTACAATTTTGCTGTACTGCTTAATCAGGATGATAGAAACACTGTTGACACTTTTCAGCAAGTTGTAATACAGAAATAAACAGTTTTTCAAAAACAAGGTCTCAGTCATGTTTGAGTCACTCTGTAAGTACCATTTTGCTGTACTGTTTAAACTCGATGAAAGGAACATTGTTGACACTTTTCAGCAAGTTGCAATCATGTAATACAGAAATAAACCGTTTTTCAAAAACAAGGTCAAAATCATGTAAGTACAATTTTGCTGTACTGCTTAATCAGGATGATAGAAACACTGTTGACACTTTTCAGCAAGTTGTAATACAGAAATAAACAGTTTTTCAAAAACAAGGTCTCAGTCATGTTTGAGTCACTCTGTAAGTTCAATTTTTGCTGTACTGTTTAAACTCGATGAAAGGAACATTGTTGACACTTTTCAGCAAGTTGCAATCATGTAATACAGAAATAAACCGTTTTTCAAAAACAAGGTCAAAATCATGTAAGTACAATTTTGCTGTACTGCTTAATCAGGATGATAGAAACACTGTTGACACTTTTCAGCAAGTTGTAATACAGAAATAAACAGTTTTTCAAAAACAAGGTCTCAGTCATGTTTGAGTCACTCTGTAAGTACCATTTTGCTGTACTGTTTAAGCTCATTGAAAGGAACATTGTTGACACTTTTCAGCAAGTTGCAATCATGTAATACAGAAATAAACAGTTTTTCAAAAACAAGGTCTCAGTCATGTTTGAGTCACTCTCTAAGTACCATTTTGCTGTACTGTTTAAACTCGATGAAAGGAACATTGTTGACACTTTTCAGCAAGTTGCAATCATGAAATACAGAAAAAAACAATTTTTCACAAACAAGGTCTAAATCATGTTTGATGCACTCTGTAAGTACCATTTTTGCTGTACTGTTTAAACTCGATGAAAGGAACATTGTTGACACTTTTCAGCAAGTTGCAATCATGTAATACAGAAATAAACAGTTTTTCACAAACAAGGTCTCAGTCATGTTTGAGTCACTCTGTAAGTACCATTTTGCTGTACTGTTTAAGCTCGATGAAAGGAACATTGTTGACACTTCAGCAAGTTGGAATCATGAAATACAGAAAAAAAGTTTTTCACAAACAAAGTCTAAGTCATGTAAGTACAATTCTGCTGTACTGCTTAATCAGGATGACAGAAACACTGTTGACACTTTTCAGCAAGTTGTAATACAGAAATAAACAGTTTTTCACAAACAAGGTCTAAATAATGTTTGATGCACTCTGTACCATTTTTGCTGTACTGTTTAAACTCGATGAAAGGAACATTGTTGACACTTTTCAGCAAGTTGCAATCATGTAAAACAGAAATAAACAGTTTTTCAAAAACAAGGTCTCAGTCATGTTTGAGTCACTCTGTAAGTACCATTTTGCTGTACTGTTTAAGCTCGATGAAAGGAACATTGTTGACACTTTTCAGCAAGTTGCAATCATGAAATACAGAAAAAAACAATTTTTCACAAACAAGGTCTAAATCATGTTTGATGCACTCTGTAAGTACCATTTTTGCTGTACTGTTTAAACTCGATGAAAGGAACATTGTTGACACTTTTCAGCAAGTTGCAATCATGTAATACAGAAATAAACCGTTTTTCAAAAACAAGGTCAAAATCATGTAAGTACAATTTTGCTGTACTGCTTAATCAGGATGATAGAAACACTGTTGACACTTTTCAGCAAGTTGTAATACAGAAATAAACAGTTTTTCAAAAACAAGGTCTCAGTCATGTTTGAGTCACTCTGTAAGTACCATTTTGCTGTACTGTTTAAGCTCGATGAAAGGAACATTGTTGACACTTTTCAGCAAGTTGCAATCATGTAATACAGAAATAAACAGTTTTTCAAAAACAAGGTCTCAGTCATGTTTGAGTCACTCTGTAAGTACCATTTTGCTGTACTGTTTAAGCTCGATGAAAGGAACATTGTTGACACTTTTCAGCAAGTTGCAATCATGAAATACAGAAAAAAAAAAAAATTCACAAACAAGGTCTAAATCATGTTTGATGCACTCTGTAAGTTCAATTTTTGCTGTACTGTTTAAACTCGATGAAAGGAACATTGTTGACACTTTTCAGCAAGTTGCAATCATGTAATACAGAAATAAACCGTTTTTCAAAAACAAGGTCAAAATCATGTAAGTACAATTTTGCTGTACTGCTTAATCAGGATGATAGAAACACTGTTGACACTTTTCAGCAAGTTGTAATACAGAAATAAACAGTTTTTCAAAAACAAGGTCTCAGTCATGTTTGAGTCACTCTGTAAGTACCATTTTGCTGTACTGTTTAAGCTCGATGAAAGGAACATTGTTGACACTTTTCAGCAAGTTGCAATCATGTAATACAGAAATAAACAGTTTTTCAAAAACAAGGTCTCAGTCATGTTTGAGTCACTCTGTAAGTACCATTTTGCTGTACTGTTTAAACTCGATGAAAGGAACATTGTTGACACTTTTCAGCAAGTTGCAATCATGTAATACAGAAATAAACCGTTTTTCAAAAACAAGGTCAAAATCATGTAAGTACAATTTTGCTGTACTGCTTAATCAGGATGATAGAAACACTGTTGACACTTTTCAGCAAGTTGTAATACAGAAATAAACAGTTTTTCAAAAACAAGGTCTCAGTCATGTTTGAGTCACTCTGTAAGTACCATTTTGCTGTACTGTTTAAACTCGATGAAAGGAACATTGTTGACACTTTTCAGCAAGTTGCAATCATGTAATACAGAAATAAACCGTTTTTCAAAAACAAGGTCAAAATCATGTAAGTACAATTTTGCTGTACTGCTTAATCAGGATGATAGAAACACTGTTGACACTTTTCAGCAAGTTGTAATACAGAAATAAACAGTTTTTCAAAAACAAGGTCTCAGTCATGTTTGAGTCACTCTGTAAGTTCAATTTTTGCTGTACTGTTTAAACTCGATGAAAGGAACATTGTTGACACTTTTCAGCAAGTTGCAATCATGTAATACAGAAATAAACCGTTTTTCAAAAACAAGGTCAAAATCATGTAAGTACAATTTTGCTGTACTGCTTAATCAGGATGATAGAAACACTGTTGACACTTTTCAGCAAGTTGTAATACAGAAATAAACAGTTTTTCAAAAACAAGGTCTCAGTCATGTTTGAGTCACTCTGTAAGTACCATTTTGCTGTACTGTTTAAGCTCGATGAAAGGAACATTGTTGACACTTTTCAGCAAGTTGCAATCATGTAATACAGAAATAAACAGTTTTTCAAAAACAAGGTCTCAGTCATGTTTGAGTCACTCTGTAAGTACCATTTTGCTGTACTGTTTAAACTCGATGAAAGGAACATTGTTGACACTTTTCAGCAAGTTGCAATCATGTAATACAGAAATAAACCGTTTTTCAAAAACAAGGTCAAAATCATGTAAGTACAATTTTGCTGTACTGCTTAATCAGGATGATAGAAACACTGTTGACACTTTTCAGCAAGTTGTAATACAGAAATAAACAGTTTTTCAAAAACAAGGTCTCAGTCATGTTTGAGTCACTCTGTAAGTACCATTTTGCTGTACTGTTTAAACTCGATGAAAGGAACATTGTTGACACTTTTCAGCAAGTTGCAATCATGTAATACAGAAATAAACCGTTTTTCAAAAACAAGGTCAAAATCATGTAAGTACAATTTTGCTGTACTGCTTAATCAGGATGATAGAAACACTGTTGACACTTTTCAGCAAGTTGTAATACAGAAATAAACAGTTTTTCAAAAACAAGGTCTCAGTCATGTTTGAGTCACTCTGTAAGTTCAATTTTTGCTGTACTGTTTAAACTCGATGAAAGGAACATTGTTGACACTTTTCAGCAAGTTGCAATCATGTAATACAGAAATAAACCGTTTTTCAAAAACAAGGTCAAAATCATGTAAGTACAATTTTGCTGTACTGCTTAATCAGGATGATAGAAACACTGTTGACACTTTTCAGCAAGTTGTAATACAGAAATAAACAGTTTTTCAAAAACAAGGTCTCAGTCATGTTTGAGTCACTCTGTAAGTACCATTTTGCTGTACTGTTTAAGCTCGATGAAAGGAACATTGTTGACACTTTTCAGCAAGTTGCAATCATGTAATACAGAAATAAACAGTTTTTCAAAAACAAGGTCTCAGTCATGTTTGAGTCACTCTGTAAGTACCATTTTGCTGTACTGTTTAAACTCGATGAAAGGAACATTGTTGACACTTTTCAGCAAGTTGCAATCATGTAATACAGAAATAAACCGTTTTTCAAAAACAAGGTCAAAATCATGTAAGTACAATTTTGCTGTACTGCTTAATCAGGATGATAGAAACACTGTTGACACTTTTCAGCAAGTTGTAATACAGAAATAAACAGTTTTTCAAAAACAAGGTCTCAGTCATGTTTGAGTCACTCTGTAAGTACCATTTTGCTGTACTGTTTAAACTCGATGAAAGGAACATTGTTGACACTTTTCAGCAAGTTGCAATCATGTAATACAGAAATAAACCGTTTTTCAAAAACAAGGTCAAAATCATGTAAGTACAATTTTGCTGTACTGCTTAATCAGGATGATAGAAACACTGTTGACACTTTTCAGCAAGTTGTAATACAGAAATAAACAGTTTTTCAAAAACAAGGTCTCAGTCATGTTTGAGTCACTCTGTAAGTACCATTTTGCTGTACTGTTTAAGCTCGATGAAAGCAACATTGTTGACACTTTTCAGCAAGTTGCAATCATGAAATACAGAAAAAAAAAAATTTTCACAAACAAGGTCTAAATCATGTTTGATGCACTCTGTAAGTTCAATTTTTGCTGTACTGTTTAAACTCGATGAAAGGAACATTGTTGACACTTTTCAGCAAGTTGCAATCATGTAATACAGAAATAAACCGTTTTTCAAAAACAAGGTCAAAATCATGTAAGTACAATTTTGCTGTACTGCTTAATCAGGATGATAGAAACACTGTTGACACTTTTCAGCAAGTTGTAATACAGAAATAAACAGTTTTTCAAAAACAAGGTCTCAGTCATGTTTGAGTCACTCTGTAAGTACCATTTTGCTGTACTGTTTAAGCTCGATGAAAGGAACATTGTTGACACTTTTCAGCAAGTTGCAATCATGTAATACAGAAATAAACAGTTTTTCAAAAACAAGGTCTCAGTCATGTTTGAGTCACTCTGTAAGTACCATTTTGCTGTACTGTTTAAACTCGATGAAAGGAACATTGTTGACACTTTTCAGCAAGTTGCAATCATGTAATACAGAAATAAACCGTTTTTCAAAAACAAGGTCAAAATCATGTAAGTACAATTTTGCTGTACTGCTTAATCAGGATGATAGAAACACTGTTGACACTTTTCAGCAAGTTGTAATACAGAAATAAACAGTTTTTCAAAAACAAGGTCTCAGTCATGTTTGAGTCACTCTGTAAGTACCATTTTGCTGTACTGTTTAAGCTCGATGAAAGCAACATTGTTGACACTTTTCAGCAAGTTGCAATCATGAAATACAGAAAAAAAAAAAAATTCACAAACAAGGTCTAAATCATGTTTGATGCACTCTGTAAGTTCAATTTTTGCTGTACTGTTTAAACTCGATGAAAGGAACATTGTTGACACTTTTCAGAAAGTTGCAATCATGTAATACAGAAATAAACCGTTTTTCAAAAACAAGGTCAAAATCATGTAAGTACAATTTTGCTGTACTGCTTAATCAGGATGATAGAAACACTGTTGACACTTTTCAGCAAGTTGTAATACAGAAATAAACCGTTTTTCAAAAACAAGGTCTCAGTCATGTTTGAGTCACTCTGTAAGTACCATTTTGCTGTACTGTTTAAGCTCGATGAAAGGAACATTGTTGACACTTTTCAGCAAGTTGCAATCATGAAATACAGAAAAAAAAAAATTTTCACAAACAAGGTCTAAATCATGTTTGATGCACTCTGTAAGTTCAATTTTTGCTGTACTGTTTAAACTCGATGAAAGGAACATTGTTGACACTTTTCAGCAAGTTGCAATCATGTAATACAGAAATAAACCGTTTTTCAAAAACAAGGTCAAAATCATGTAAGTACAATTTTGCTGTACTGCTTAATCAGGATGATAGAAACACTGTTGACACTTTTCAGCAAGTTGTAATACAGAAATAAACAGTTTTTCAAAAACAAGGTCTCAGTCATGTTTGAGTCACTCTGTAAGTACCATTTTGCTGTACTGTTTAAGCTCGATGAAAGGAACATTGTTGACACTTTTCAGCAAGTTGCAATCATGTAATACAGAAATAAACAGTTTTTCAAAAACAAGGTCTCAGTCATGTTTGAGTCACTCTGTAAGTACCATTTTGCTGTACTGTTTAAACTCGATGAAAGGAACATTGTTGACACTTTTCAGCAAGTTGCAATCATGTAATACAGAAATAAACCGTTTTTCAAAAACAAGGTCAAAATCATGTAAGTACAATTTTGCTGTACTGCTTAATCAGGATGATAGAAACACTGTTGACACTTTTCAGCAAGTTGTAATACAGAAATAAACAGTTTTTCAAAAACAAGGTCTCAGTCATGTTTGAGTCACTCTGTAAGTACCATTTTGCTGTACTGTTTAAACTCGATGAAAGGAACATTGTTGACACTTTTCAGCAAGTTGCAATCATGTAATACAGAAATAAACCGTTTTTCAAAAACAAGGTCAAAATCATGTAAGTACAATTTTGCTGTACTGCTTAATCAGGATGATAGAAACACTGTTGACACTTTTCAGCAAGTTGTAATACAGAAATAAACAGTTTTTCAAAAACAAGGTCTCAGTCATGTTTGAGTCACTCTGTAAGTACCATTTTGCTGTACTGTTTAAGCTCGATGAAAGGAACATTGTTGACACTTTTCAGCAAGTTGCAATCATGTAATACAGAAATAAACAGTTTTTCAAAAACAAGGTCTCAGTCATGTTTGAGTCACTCTGTAAGTACCATTTTGCTGTACTGTTTAAACTCGATGAAAGGAACATTGTTGACACTTTTCAGCAAGTTGCAATCATGTAATACAGAAATAAACCGTTTTTCAAAAACAAGGTCAAAATCATGTAAGTACAATTTTGCTGTACTGCTTAATCAGGATGATAGAAACACTGTTGACACTTTTCAGCAAGTTGTAATACAGAAATAAACAGTTTTTCATAAACAAGGTCTCAGTCATGTTTGAGTCACTCTGTAAGTACCATTTTGCTGTACTGTTTAAACTCGATGAAAGGAACATTGTTGACACTTTTCAGCAAGTTGCAATCATGTAATACAGAAATAAACCGTTTTTCAAAAACAAGGTCAAAATCATGTAAGTACAATTTTGCTGTACTGCTTAATCAGGATGATAGAAACACTGTTGACACTTTTCAGCAAGTTGTAATACAGAAATAAACAGTTTTTCAAAAACAAGGTCTCAGTCATGTTTGAGTCACTCTGTAAGTACCATTTTGCTGTACTGTTTAAGCTCGATGAAAGCAACATTGTTGACACTTTTCAGCAAGTTGCAATCATGAAATACAGAAAAAAAAAATTTTTCACAAACAAGATCTAAATCATGTTTGATGCACTCTGTAAGTTCAATTTTTGCTGTACTGTTTAAACTCGATGAAAGGAACATTGTTGACACTTTTCAGCAAGTTGCAATCATGTAATACAGAAATAAACCGTTTTTCAAAAACAAGGTCAAAATCATGTAAGTACAATTTTGCTGTACTGCTTAATCAGGATGATAGAAACACTGTTGACACTTTTCAGCAAGTTGTAATACAGAAATAAACAGTTTTTCAAAAACAAGGTCTCAGTCATGTTTGAGTCACTCTGTAAGTACCATTTTGCTGTACTGTTTAAGCTCGATGAAAGGAACATTGTTGACACTTTTCAGCAAGTTGCAATCATGTAATACAGAAATAAACAGTTTTTCAAAAACAAGGTCTCAGTCATGTTTGAGTCACTCTGTAAGTACCATTTTGCTGTACTGTTTAAACTCGATGAAAGGAACATTGTTGACACTTTTCAGCAAGTTGCAATCATGTAATACAGAAATAAACCGTTTTTCAAAAACAAGGTCAAAATCATGTAAGTACAATTTTGCTGTACTGCTTAATCAGGATGATAGAAACACTGTTGACACTTTTCAGCAAGTTGTAATACAGAAATAAACAGTTTTTCAAAAACAAGGTCTCAGTCATGTTTGAGTCACTCTGTAAGTACCATTTTGCTGTACTGTTTAAGCTCGATGAAAGCAACATTGTTGACACTTTTCAGCAAGTTGCAATCATGTAATACAGAAATAAACCGTTTTTCAAAAACAAGGTCAAAATCATGTAAGTACAATTTTGCTGTACTGCTTAATCAGGATGATAGAAACACTGTTGACACTTTTCAGCAAGTTGTAATACAGAAATAAACAGTTTTTCAAAAACAAGGTCTCAGTCATGTTTGAGTCACTCTGTAAGTACCATTTTGCTGTACTGTTTAAACTCGATGAAAGGAACATTGTTGACACTTTTCAGCAAGTTGCAATCATGTAATACAGAAATAAACCGTTTTTCAAAAACAAGGTCAAAATCATGTAAGTACAATTTTGCTGTACTGCTTAATCAGGATGATAGAAACACTGTTGACACTTTTCAGCAAGTTGTAATACAGAAATAAACAGTTTTTCAAAAACAAGGTCTCAGTCATGTTTGAGTCACTCTGTAAGTACCATTTTGCTGTACTGTTTAAGCTCGATGAAAGCAACATTGTTGACACTTTTCAGCAAGTTGCAATCATGAAATACAGAAAAAAAATTTTTTTCACAAACAAGATCTAAATCATGTTTGATGCACTCTGTAAGTTCAATTTTTGCTGTACTGTTTAAACTCGATGAAAGGAACATTGTTGACACTTTTCAGCAAGTTGCAATCATGTAATACAGAAATAAACCGTTTTTCAAAAACAAGGTCAAAATCATGTAAGTACAATTTTGCTGTACTGCTTAATCAGGATGATAGAAACACTGTTGACACTTTTCAGCAAGTTGTAATACAGAAATAAACAGTTTTTCAAAAACAAGGTCTCAGTCATGTTTGAGTCACTCTGTAAGTACCATTTTGCTGTACTGTTTAAGCTCGATGAAAGGAACATTGTTGACACTTTTCAGCAAGTTGCAATCATGTAATACAGAAATAAACAGTTTTTCAAAAACAAGGTCTCAGTCATGTTTGAGTCACTCTGTAAGTACCATTTTGCTGTACTGTTTAAACTCGATGAAAGGAACATTGTTGACACTTTTCAGCAAGTTGCAATCATGTAATACAGAAATAAACCGTTTTTCAAAAACAAGGTCAAAATCATGTAAGTACAATTTTGCTGTACTGCTTAATCAGGATGATAGAAACACTGTTGACACTTTTCAGCAAGTTGTAATACAGAAATAAACAGTTTTTCAAAAACAAGGTCTCAGTCATGTTTGAGTCACTCTGTAAGTACCATTTTGCTGTACTGTTTAAGCTCGATGAAAGCAACATTGTTGACACTTTTCAGCAAGTTGCAATCATGTAATACAGAAATAAACCGTTTTTCAAAAACAAGGTCAAAATCATGTAAGTACAATTTTGCTGTACTGCTTAATCAGGATGATAGAAACACTGTTGACACTTTTCAGCAAGTTGTAATACAGAAATAAACAGTTTTTCAAAAACAAGGTCTCAGTCATGTTTGAGTCACTCTGTAAGTACCATTTTGCTGTACTGTTTAAACTCGATGAAAGGAACATTGTTGACACTTTTCAGCAAGTTGCAATCATGTAATACAGAAATAAACCGTTTTTCAAAAACAAGGTCAAAATCATGTAAGTACAATTTTGCTGTACTGCTTAATCAGGATGATAGAAACACTGTTGACACTTTTCAGCAAGTTGTAATACAGAAATAAACAGTTTTTCAAAAACAAGGTCTCAGTCATGTTTGAGTCACTCTGTAAGTACCATTTTGCTGTACTGTTTAAGCTCGATGAAAGCAACATTGTTGACACTTTTCAGCAAGTTGCAATCATGAAATACAGAAAAAAAAAAAATTTCACAAACAAGATCTAAATCATGTTTGATGCACTCTGTAAGTTCAATTTTTGCTGTACTGTTTAAACTCGATGAAAGGAACATTGTTGACACTTTTCAGCAAGTTGCAATCATGTAATACAGAAATAAACCGTTTTTCAAAAACAAGGTCAAAATCATGTAAGTACAATTTTGCTGTACTGCTTAATCAGGATGATAGAAACACTGTTGACACTTTTCAGCAAGTTGTAATACAGAAATAAACAGTTTTTCAAAAACAAGGTCTCAGTCATGTTTGAGTCACTCTGTAAGTACCATTTTGCTGTACTGTTTAAGCTCGATGAAAGGAACATTGTTGACACTTTTCAGCAAGTTGCAATCATGTAATACAGAAATAAACAGTTTTTCAAAAACAAGGTCTCAGTCATGTTTGAGTCACTCTGTAAGTACCATTTTGCTGTACTGTTTAAACTCGATGAAAGGAACATTGTTGACACTTTTCAGCAAGTTGCAATCATGTAATACAGAAATAAACCGTTTTTCAAAAACAAGGTCAAAATCATGTAAGTACAATTTTGCTGTACTGCTTAATCAGGATGATAGAAACACTGTTGACACTTTTCAGCAAGTTGTAATACAGAAATAAACAGTTTTTCAAAAACAAGGTCTCAGTCATGTTTGAGTCACTCTGTAAGTACCATTTTGCTGTACTGTTTAAGCTCGATGAAAGCAACATTGTTGACACTTTTCAGCAAGTTGCAATCATGAAATACAGAAAAAAAAAAATTTTCACAAACAAGGTCTAAATCATGTTTGATGCACTCTGTAAGTTCAATTTTTGCTGTACTGTTTAAACTCGATGAAAGGAACATTGTTGACACTTTTCAGCAAGTTGCAATCATGTAATACAGAAATAAACCGTTTTTCAAAAACAAGGTCAAAATCATGTAAGTACAATTTTGCTGTACTGCTTAATCAGGATGATAGAAACACTGTTGACACTTTTCAGCAAGTTGTAATACAGAAATAAACCGTTTTTCAAAAACAAGGTCTCAGTCATGTTTGAGTCACTCTGTAAGTACCATTTTGCTGTACTGTTTAAGCTCGATGAAAGGAACATTGTTGACACTTTTCAGCAAGTTGCAATCATGAAATACAGAAAAAAACCGTTTTTCAAAAACAAGGTCAAAATCATGTAAGTACAATTTTGCTGTACTGCTTAATCAGGATGATAGAAACACTGTTGACACTTTTCAGCAAGTTGTAATACAGAAATAAACAGTTTTTCAAAAACAAGGTCTCAGTCATGTTTGAGTCACTCTGTAAGTACCATTTTGCTGTACTGTTTAAGCTCGATGAAAGGAACATTGTTGACACTTTTCAGCAAGTTGCAATCATGTAATACAGAAATAAACAGTTTTTCAAAAACAAGGTCTCAGTCATGTTTGAGTCACTCTGTAAGTACCATTTTGCTGTACTGTTTAAACTCGATGAAAGGAACATTGTTGACACTTTTCAGCAAGTTGCAATCATGTAATACAGAAATAAACCGTTTTTCAAAAACAAGGTCAAAATCATGTAAGTACAATTTTGCTGTACTGCTTAATCAGGATGATAGAAACACTGTTGACACTTTTCAGCAAGTTGTAATACAGAAATAAACAGTTTTTCAAAAACAAGGTCTCAGTCATGTTTGAGTCACTCTGTAAGTACCATTTTGCTGTACTGTTTAAACTCGATGAAAGGAACATTGTTGACACTTTTCAGCAAGTTGCAATCATGTAATACAGAAATAAACCGTTTTTCAAAAACAAGGTCAAAATCATGTAAGTACAATTTTGCTGTACTGCTTAATCAGGATGATAGAAACACTGTTGACACTTTTCAGCAAGTTGTAATACAGAAATAAACAGTTTTTCAAAAACAAGGTCTCAGTCATGTTTGAGTCACTCTGTAAGTACCATTTTGCTGTACTGTTTAAGCTCGATGAAAGCAACATTGTTGACACTTTTCAGCAAGTTGCAATCATGAAATACAGAAAAAAAATTTTTTTCACAAACAAGGTCTAAATCATGTTTGATGCACTCTGTAAGTTCAATTTTTGCTGTACTGTTTAAACTCGATGAAAGGAACATTGTTGACACTTTTCAGCAAGTTGCAATCATGTAATACAGAAATAAACCGTTTTTCAAAAACAAGGTCAAAATCATGTAAGTACAATTTTGCTGTACTGCTTAATCAGGATGATAGAAACACTGTTGACACTTTTCAGCAAGTTGTAATACAGAAATAAACAGTTTTTCAAAAACAAGGTCTCAGTCATGTTTGAGTCACTCTGTAAGTACCATTTTGCTGTACTGTTTAAGCTCGATGAAAGGAACATTGTTGACACTTTTCAGCAAGTTGCAATCATGTAATACAGAAATAAACAGTTTTTCAAAAACAAGGTCTCAGTCATGTTTGAGTCACTCTGTAAGTACCATTTTGCTGTACTGTTTAAACTCGATGAAAGGAACATTGTTGACACTTTTCAGCAAGTTGCAATCATGTAATACAGAAATAAACCGTTTTTCAAAAACAAGGTCAAAATCATGTAAGTACAATTTTGCTGTACTGCTTAATCAGGATGATAGAAACACTGTTGACACTTTTCAGCAAGTTGTAATACAGAAATAAACAGTTTTTCAAAAACAAGGTCTCAGTCATGTTTGAGTCACTCTGTAAGTACCATTTTGCTGTACTGTTTAAGCTCGATGAAAGCAACATTGTTGACACTTTTCAGCAAGTTGCAATCATGAAATACAGAAGAAAAAAAAATTTTCACAAACAAGGTCTAAATCATGTTTGATGCACTCTGTAAGTTCAATTTTTGCTGTACTGTTTAAACTCGATGAAAGGAACATTGTTGACACTTTTCAGCAAGTTGCAATCATGTAATACAGAAATAAACCGTTTTTCAAAAACAAGGTCAAAATCATGTAAGTACAATTTTGCTGTACTGCTTAATCAGGATGATAGAAACACTGTTGACACTTTTCAGCAAGTTGTAATACAGAAATAAACCGTTTTTCAAAAACAAGGTCTCAGTCATGTTTGAGTCACTCTGTAAGTACCATTTTGCTGTACTGTTTAAGCTCGATGAAAGGAACATTGTTGACACTTTTCAGCAAGTTGCAATCATGAAATACAGAAAAAATTTTTTTTTCACAAACAAGGTCTAAATCATGTTTGATGCACTCTGTAAGTTCAATTTTTGCTGTACTGTTTAAACTCGATGAAAGGAACATTGTTGACACTTTTCAGCAAGTTGCAATCATGTAATACAGAAATAAACCGTTTTTCAAAAACAAGGTCAAAATCATGTAAGTACAATTTTGCTGTACTGCTTAATCAGGATGATAGAAACACTGTTGACACTTTTCAGCAAGTTGTAATACAGAAATAAACAGTTTTTCAAAAACAAGGTCTCAGTCATGTTTGAGTCACTCTGTAAGTACCATTTTGCTGTACTGTTTAAGCTCGATGAAAGGAACATTGTTGACACTTTTCAGCAAGTTGCAATCATGTAATACAGAAATAAACCGTTTTTCAAAAACAAGGTCTCAGTCATGTTTGAGTCACTCTGTAAGTACCATTTTGCTGTACTGTTTAAGCTCGATGAAAGGAACATTGTTGACACTTTTCAGCAAGTTGCAATCATGAAATACAGAAAAAAAATTTTTTTCACAAACAAGGTCTAAATCATGTTTGATGCACTCTGTAAGTTCAATTTTTGCTGTACTGTTTAAACTCGATGAAAGGAACATTGTTGACACTTTTCAGCAAGTTGCAATCATGTAATACAGAAATAAACCGTTTTTCAAAAACAAGGTCAAAATCATGTAATTACAATTTTGCTGTACTGCTTAATCAGGATGATAGAAACACTGTTGACACTTTTCAGCAAGTTGTAATACAGAAATAAACAGTTTTTCAAAAACAAGGTCTCAGTCATGTTTGAGTCACTCTGTAAGTACCATTTTGCTGTACTGTTTAAGCTCGATGAAAGGAACATTGTTGACACTTTTCAGCAAGTTGCAATCATGTAATACAGAAATAAACAGTTTTTCAAAAACAAGGTCTCAGTCATGTTTGAGTCACTCTGTAAGTACCATTTTGCTGTACTGTTTAAGCTCGATGAAAGGAACATTGTTGACACTTTTCAGCAAGTTGCAATCATGTAATACAGAAATAAACAGTTTTTCAAAAACAAGGTCTCAGTCATGTTTGAGTCACTCTGTAAGTACCATTTTTCTGTACTGTTTAAGCTCGATGAAAGGAACATTGTTGACACTTTTCAGCAAGTTGCAATCATGTAATACAGAAATAAACCGTTTTTCAAAAACAAGGTCTCAGTCATGTTTGAGTCACTCTGTAAGTACCATTTTGCTGTACTGTTTAAGCTCGATGAAAGGAACATTGTTGACACTTTTCAGCAAGTTGCAATCATGTAATACAGAAATAAACCGTTTTTCAAAAACAAGGTCAAAATCATGTAATTACAATTTTGCTGTACTGCTTAATCAGGATGATAGAAACACTGTTGACACTTTTCAGCAAGTTGTAATACAGAAATAAACAGTTTTTCAAAAACAAGGTCTCAGTCATGTTTGAGTCACTCTGTAAGTACCATTTTGCTGTACTGTTTAAGCTCGATGAAAGGAACATTGTTGACACTTTTCAGCAAGTTGCAATCATGTAATACAGAAATAAACAGTTTTTCAAAAACAAGGTCTCAGTCATGTTTGAGTCACTCTGTAAGTACCATTTTGCTGTACTGTTTAAGCTCGATGAAAGGAACATTGTTGACACTTTTCAGCAAGTTGCAATCATGTAATACAGAAATAAACAGTTTTTCAAAAACAAGGTCTCAGTCATGTTTGAGTCACTCTGTAAGTACCATTTTTCTGTACTGTTTAAGCTCGATGAAAGGAACATTGTTGACACTTTTCAGCAAGTTGCAATCATGTAATACAGAAATAAACCGTTTTTCAAAAACAAGGTCTCAGTCATGTTTGAGTCACTCTGTAAGTACCATTTTGCTGTACTGTTTAAGCTCGATGAAAGGAACATTGTTGACACTTTTCAGCAAGTTGCAATCATGAAATACAGAAAAAAAGTTTTTCACAAACAAGGTCTAAGTCATGTAAGTACAATTTTGCTGTACTGCTTAATCAGGATGACAGAAACACTGTTGACACTTTTCAGCAAGTTGTAATACAGAAATAAACAGTTTTTCACAAACAAGGTCTAAATAATGTTTGATGCACTCTGTACCATTTTTGCTGTACTGTTTAAACTCGATGAAAGGAACATTGTTGACACTTTTTAGCAAGTTGCAATCATGAAATACAGAAATAAAGAGTTTCTCACAAACAAGGTCTAATTCAGGTAAGTACAATTTTGCTGTACTGCTTAATCAGGATGATAGAAACACTGTTGACACTTTTCAGCAAGTTGTAATACAGAAATAAACAGTTTTTCACAAACAAGGTCTAAATAATGTTTGATGCACTCTGTAAGTACTATTTTTGCTGTACTGTTTAAACTCGATGAAAGGAACATTGTTGACACTTTTTAGCAAGTTGCAATCATGTAATACAGAAATAAACAGTTTTTCAAAAACAAGGTCTCAGTCATGTTTGAGTCACTCTGTAAGTACCATTTTGCTGTACTGTTTAAGCTCGATGAAAGCAACATTGTTGACACTTTTCAGCAAGTTGCAATCATGAAATACAGAAATAAACAGTTTTTCAAAAACAAGGTCTAAGTCATGTTTGAGTCACTCTCTAAGTACCATTTTGCTGTACTGTTTAAAATCAATGAAAGGAACATTGTTGACACTTTTCAGCAAGTTGCAATCATGAAATACCGAAATAAAGAGTTTCTCACAAACAAGGTCTAAATCATGTTTGATGCACTCTGTATTTTCAATTTTTGCTCTACTGTTTAAACTCGATGATAGAAACATTGTTGACACTTTTCAGCAAGTTGCAATCATGTAATATAGAAATAAACAGTTTTTCAAAAACAAGGTCTAAGTCATGTTTGAGTCACTCTCTAAGTACCATTTTGCTGTACTGTTTAAACTCAATGAAAGGAACATTGTTGACCCTTTTTAGCAAGTTGCAATCATGAAATACAGAAATAAAGAGTTTCTCACAAACAAGGTCTAATTCAGGTAAGTACAATTTTGCTGTACTGCTTAATCAGGATGATAGAAACACTGTTGACACTTTTCAGCAAGTTGTAATACAGAAATAAACAGTTTTTCACAAACAAGGTCTAAATAATGTTTGATGCACTCTGTAAGTACTATTTTTGCTGTACTGTTTAAACTCGATGAAAGGAACATTGTTGACACTTTTCAGCAAGTTGCAATCATGTAAAACAGAAATAAACAGTTTTTCAAAAACAAGGTCTAAGTCATGTTTGAGTCACTGTAAGTACCATTTTGCTGTACTGTTTAAGCTCGATGAAAGGAACATTGTTGACACTTTTCAGCAAGTTGCAATCATGAAATACAGAAAAAAACAATTTTTCACAAACAAGGTCTAAATCATGTTTGATGCACTCTGTAAGTACCATTTTTGCTGTACTGTTTAAACTCGATGAAAGGAACATTGTTGACACTTTTCAGCAAGTTGCAATCATGTAATACAGAAATAAACCGTTTTTCAAAAACAAGGTCAAAATCATGTAAGTACAATTTTGCTGTACTGCTTAATCAGGATGATAGAAACACTGTTGACACTTTTCAGCAAGTTGTAATACAGAAATAAACAGTTTTTCAAAAACAAGGTCTCAGTCATGTTTGAGTCACTCTGTAAGTACCATTTTGCTGTACTGTTTAAGCTCGATGAAAGGAACATTGTTGACACTTTTCAGCAAGTTGCAATCATGTAATACAGAAATAAACAGTTTTTCAAAAACAAGGTCTCAGTCATGTTTGAGTCACTCTGTAAGTACCATTTTGCTGTACTGTTTAAGCTCGATGAAAGGAACATTGTTGACACTTTTCAGCAAGTTGCAATCATGAAATACAGAAAAAAAATTTTTTTCACAAACAAGGTCTAAATCATGTTTGATGCACTCTGTAAGTTCAATTTTTGCTGTACTGTTTAAACTCGATGAAAGGAACATTGTTGACACTTTTCAGCAAGTTGCAATCATGTAATACAGAAATAAACCGTTTTTCAAAAACAAAGTCAAAATCATGTAAGTACAATTTTGCTGTACTGCTTAATCAGGATGATAGAAACACTGTTGACACTTTTCAGCAAGTTGTAATACAGAAATAAACCGTTTTTCAAAAACAAGGTCTCAGTCATGTTTGAGTCACTCTGTAAGTACCATTTTGCTGTACTGTTTAAGCTCGATGAAAGGAACATTGTTGACACTTTTCAGCAAGTTGCAATCATGAAATACATTAAAAAAAATAATTCACAAACAAGGTCTAAATCATGTTTGATGCACTCTGTAAGTTCAATTTTTGCTGTACTGTTTAAACTCGATGAAAGGAACATTGTTGACACTTTTCAGCAAGTTGCAATCATGTAATACAGAAATAAACAGTTTTTCAAAAACAAGGTCTCAGTCATGTTTGAGTCACTCTGTAAGTACCATTTTGCTGTACTGTTTAAACTCGATGAAAGGAACATTGTTGACACTTTTCAGCAAGTTGCAATCATGTAATACAGAAATAAACCGTTTTTCAAAAACAAGGTCAAAATCATGTAAGTACAATTTTGCTGTACTGCTTAATCAGGATGATAGAAACACTGTTGACACTTTTCAGCAAGTTGTAATACAGAAATAAACAGTTTTTCAAAAACAAGGTCTCAGTCATGTTTGAGTCACTCTGTAAGTACCATTTTGCTGTACTGTTTAAGCTCGATGAAAGCAACATTGTTGACACTTTTCAGCAAGTTGCAATCATGAAATACAGAAAAAAAATTTTTTTCACAAACAAGGTCTAAATCATGTTTGATGCACTCTGTAAGTTCAATTTTTGCTGTACTGTTTAAACTCGATGAAAGGAACATTGTTGACACTTTTCAGCAAGTTGCAATCATGTAATACAGAAATAAACCGTTTTTCAAAAACAAGGTCAAAATCATGTAAGTACAATTTTGCTGTACTGCTTAATCAGGATGATAGAAACACTGTTGACACTTTTCAGCAAGTTGTAATACAGAAATAAACCGTTTTTCAAAAACAAGGTCTCAGTCATGTTTGAGTCACTCTGTAAGTACCATTTTGCTGTACTGTTTAAGCTCGATGAAAGGAACATTGTTGACACTTTTCAGCAAGTTGCAATCATGTAATACAGAAATAAACAGTTTTTCAAAAACAAGGTCTCAGTCATGTTTGAGTCACTCTGTAAGTACCATTTTGCTGTACTGTTTAAGCTCGATGAAAGGAACATTGTTGACACTTTTCAGCAAGTTGCAATCATGAAATACAGAAAAAAAATTTTTTTCACAAGGTCTAAATCATGTTTGATGCACTCTGTAAGTTCAATTTTTGCTGTACTGTTTAAACTCGATGAAAGGAACATTGTTGACACTTTTCAGCAAGTTGCAATCATGTAATACAGAAATAAACCGTTTTTCAAAAACAAAGTCAAAATCATGTAAGTACAATTTTGCTGTACTGCTTAATCAGGATGATAGAAACACTGTTGACACTTTTCAGCAAGTTGTAATACAGAAATAAACCGTTTTTCAAAAACAAGGTCTCAGTCATGTTTGAGTCACTCTGTAAGTACCATTTTGCTGTACTGTTTAAGCTCGATGAAAGGAACATTGTTGACACTTTTCAGCAAGTTGCAATCATGAAATACATTAAAAAAAATAATTCACAAACAAGGTCTAAATCATGTTTGATGCACTCTGTAAGTTCAATTTTTGCTGTACTGTTTAAACTCGATGAAAGGAACATTGTTGACACTTTTCAGCAAGTTGCAATCATGTAATACAGAAATAAACCGTTTTTCAAAAACAAGGTCAAAATCATGTAAGTACAATTTTGCTGTACTGCTTAATCAGGATGATAGAAACACTGTTGACACTTTTCAGCAAGTTGTAATACAGAAAAAAACAGTTTTTCAAAAACAAGGTCTCAGTCATGTTTGAGTCACTCTGTAAGTACCATTTTGCTGTACTGTTTAAGCTCGATGAAAGGAACATTGTTGACACTTTTCAGCAAGTTGCAATCATGTAATACAGAAATAAACAGTTTTTCAAAAACAAGGTCTCAGTCATGTTTGAGTCACTCTGTAAGTACCATTTTGCTGTACTGTTTAAACTCGATGAAAGGAACATTGTTGACACTTTTCAGCAAGTTGCAATCATGTAATACAGAAATAAACCGTTTTTCAAAAACAAGGTCAAAATCATGTAAGTACAATTTTGCTGTACTGCTTAATCAGGATGATAGAAACACTGTTGACACTTTTCAGCAAGTTGTAATACAGAAATAAACAGTTTTTCAAAAACAAGGTCTCAGTCATGTTTGAGTCACTCTGTAAGTACCATTTTGCTGTACTGTTTAAGCTCGATGAAAGCAACATTGTTGACACTTTTCAGCAAGTTGCAATCATGAAATACAGAAAAAAATTTTTTTTCACAAACAAGGTCTAAATCATGTTTGATGCACTCTGTAAGTTCAATTTTTGCTGTACTGTTTAAACTCGATGAAAGGAACATTGTTGACACTTTTCAGCAAGTTGCAATCATGTAATACAGAAATAAACCGTTTTTCAAAAACAAGGTCAAAATCATGTAAGTACAATTTTGCTGTACTGCTTAATCAGGATGATAGAAACACTGTTGACACTTTTCAGCAAGTTGTAATACAGAAATAAACCGTTTTTCAAAAACAAGGTCTCAGTCATGTTTGAGTCACTCTGTAAGTACCATTTTGCTGTACTGTTTAAGCTCGATGAAAGGAACATTGTTGACACTTTTCAGCAAGTTGCAATCATGAAATACAGAAAAAAAATTTTTTTCACAAACAAGGTCTAAATCATGTTTGATGCACTCTGTAAGTTCAATTTTTGCTGTACTGTTTAAACTCGATGAAAGGAACATTGTTGACACTTTTCAGCAAGTTGCAATCATGTAATACAGAAATAAACCGTTTTTCAAAAACAAGGTCAAAATCATGTAAGTACAATTTTGCTGTACTGCTTAATCAGGATGATAGAAACACTGTTGACACTTTTCAGCAAGTTGTAATACAGAAATAAACAGTTTTTCAAAAACAAGGTCTCAGTCATGTTTGAGTCACTCTGTAAGTACCATTTTGCTGTACTGTTTAAGCTCGATGAAAGGAACATTGTTGACACTTTTCAGCAAGTTGCAATCATGTAATACAGAAATAAACAGTTTTTCAAAAACAAGGTCTCAGTCATGTTTGAGTCACTCTGTAAGTACCATTTTGCTGTACTGTTTAAGCTCGATGAAAGGAACATTGTTGACACTTTTCAGCAAGTTGCAATCATGAAATACAGAAAAAAAAAATTTTTCACAAACAAGGTCTAAATCATGTTTGATGCACTCTGTAAGTTCAATTTTTGCTGTACTGTTTAAACTCGATGAAAGGAACATTGTTGACACTTTTCAGCAAGTTGCAATCATGTAATACAGAAATAAACCGTTTTTCAAAAACAAGGTGATAATCATGTAAGTACAATTTTGCTGTACTGCTTAATCAGGATGATAGAAACACTGTTGACACTTTTCAGCAAGTTGTAATACAGAAATAAACAGTTTTTCAAAAACAAGGTCTCAGTCATGTTTGAGTCACTCTGTAAGTACCATTTTGCTGTACTGTTTAAGCTCGATGAAAGGAACATTGTTGACACTTTTCAGCAAGTTGCAATCATGAAATACAGAAAAAAAAAAAATTTCACAAACAAGGTCTAAATCATGTTTGATGCACTCTGTAAGTTCAATTTTTGCTGTACTGTTTAAGCTCGATGAAAGCAACATTGTTGACACTTTTCAGCAAGTTGCAATCATGAAATACAGAAAAAATATTTTTTTCACAAACAAGGTCTAAATCATGTTTGATGCACTCTGTAAGTTCAATTTTTGCTGTACTGTTTAAACTCGATGAAAGGAACATTGTTGACACTTTTCAGCAAGTTGCAATCATGTAATACAGAAATAAACCGTTTTTCAAAAACAAGGTCAAAATCATGTAAGTACAATTTTGCTGTACTGCTTAATCAGGATGATAGAAACACTGTTGACACTTTTCAGCAAGTTGTAATACAGAAATAAACCGTTTTTCAAAAACAAGGTCTCAGTCATGTTTGAGTCACTCTGTAAGTACCATTTTGCTGTACTGTTTAAGCTCGATGAAAGGAACATTGTTGACACTTTTCAGCAAGTTGCAATCATGAAATACAGAAAAAACATTTTTTTCACAAACAAGGTCTAAATCATGTTTGATGCACTCTGTAAGTTCAATTTTTGCTGTACTGTTTAAACTCGATGAAAGGAACATTGTTGACACTTTTCAGCAAGTTGCAATCATGTAATACAGAAATAAACCGTTTTTCAAAAACAAGGTGATAATCATGTAAGTACAATTTTGCTGTACTGCTTAATCAGGATGATAGAAACACTGTTGACACTTTTCAGCAAGTTGTAATACAGAAATAAACATTTTTTCAAAAACAAGGTCTCAGTCATGTTTGAGTCACTCTGTAAGTACCATTTTGCTGTACTGTTTAAGCTCGATGAAAGGAACATTGTTGACACTTTTCAGCAAGTTGCAATCATGAAATACAGAAAAAAAAAATTTTTCACAAACAAAATCTAAATCATGTTTGATGCACTCTGTAAGTTCAATTTTTGCTGTACTGTTTAAACTCGATGAAAGGAACATTGTTGACACTTTTCAGCAAGTTGCAATCATGTAATACAGAAATAAACCGTTTTTCAAAAACAAGGTCAAAATCATGTAAGTACAATTTTGCTGTACTGCTTAATCAGGATGATAGAAACACTGTTGACACTTTTCAGCAAGTTGTAATACAGAAATAAACCGTTTTTCAAAAACAAGGTCTCAGTCATGGTTGAGTCACTCTGTAAGTACCATTTTGCTGTACTGTTTAAGCTCGATGAAAGGAACATTGTTGACACTTTTCAGCAAGTTGCAATCATGTAATACAGAAATAAACAGTTTTTCAAAAACAAGGTCTCAGTCATGTTTGAGTCACTCTGTAAGTACCATTTTGCTGTACTGTTTAAGCTCGATGAAAGGAACATTGTTGACACTTTTCAGCAAGTTGCAATCATGAAATACAGAAAAAAAGTTTTTCACAAACAAGGTCTAAGTCATGTAAGTACAATTTTGCTGTACTGCTTAATCAGGATGACAGAAACACTGTTGACACTTTTCAGCAAGTTGTAATACAGAAATAAACAGTTTTTCACAAACAAGGTCTAAATAATGTTTGATGCACTCTGTACCATTTTTGCTGTAGTGTTTAAACTCGATGAAAGGAACATTGTTGACATTTTTCAGCAAGTTGCAATCATGTAATACAGAAATAAACATTTTTTCAAAAACAAGGTCTCAGTCATGTTTGAGTCACTCTGTAAGTACCATTTTGCTGTACTGTTTAAGCTCGATGAAAGCAACATTGTTGACACTTTTCAGCAAGTTGCAATCATGAAATACAGAAATAAACCGTTTTTCAAAAACAAGGTCAAAATCATGTAATTACAATTTTGCTGTACTGCTTAATCAGGATGATAGAAACACTGTTGACACTTTTCAGCAAGTTGTAATACAGAAATAAACAGTTTTTCAAAAACAAGGTCTCAGTCATGTTTGAGTCACTCTGTAAGTACCATTTTGCTGTACTGTTTAAGCTCGATGAAAGGAACATTGTTGACACTTTTCAGCAAGTTGCAATCATGTAATACAGAAATAAACAGTTTTTCAAAAACAAGGTCTCAGTCATGTTTGAGTCACTCTGTAAGTACCATTTTGCTGTACTGTTTAAGCTCGATGAAAGGAACATTGTTGACACTTTTCAGCAAGTTGCAATCATGTAATACAGAAATAAACAGTTTTTCAAAAACAAGGTCTCAGTCATGTTTGAGTCACTCTGTAAGTACCATTTTTCTGTACTGTTTAAGCTCGATGAAAGGAACATTGTTGACACTTTTCAGCAAGTTGCAATCATGTAATACAGAAATAAACAGTTTTTCAAAAACAAGGTCTCAGTCATGTTTGAGTCACTCTGTAAGTACCATTTTGCTGTACTGTTTAAGCTCGATGAAAGGAACATTGTTGACACTTTTCAGCAAGTTGCAATCATGAAATACAGAAAAAAAGTTTTTCACAAACAAGGTCTAAGTCATGTAAGTACAATTTTGCTGTACTGCTTAATCAGGATGACAGAAACACTGTTGACACTTTTCAGCAAGTTGTAATACAGAAATAAACAGTTTTTCACAAACAAGGTCTAAATAATGTTTGATGCACTCTGTACCATTTTTGCTGTAGTGTTTAAACTCGATGAAAGGAACATTGTTGACACTTTTCAGCAAGTTGCAATCATGTAATACAGAAATAAACAGTTTTTCAAAAACAAGGTCTCAGTCATGTTTGAGTCACTCTGTAAGTACCATTTTGCTGTACTGTTTAAGCTCGATGAAAGCAACATTGTTGACACTTTTCAGCAAGTTGCAATCATGTAATACAGAAATAAACAGTTTTTCAAAAACAAGGTCTCAGTCATGTTTGAGTCACTCTGTAAGTACCATTTTGCTGTACTGTTTAAGCTCGATGAAAGGAACATTGTTGACACTTTTCAGCAAGTTGCAATCATGAAATACAGAAAAAAAGTTTTTCACAAACAAGGTCTAAGTCATGTAAGTACAATTTTGCTGTACTGCTTAATCAGGATGACAGAAACACTGTTGACACTTTTCAGCAAGTTGTAATACAGAAATAAACAGTTTTTCACAAACAAGGTCTAAATAATGTTTGATGCACTCTGTACCATTTTTGCTGTAGTGTTTAAACTCGATGAAAGGAACATTGTTGACACTTTTCAGCAAGTTGCAATCATGTAATACAGAAATAAACAGTTTTTCAAAAACAAGGTCTCAGTCATGTTTGAGTCACTCTGTAAGTACCATTTTGCTGTACTGTTTAAGCTCGATGAAAGCAACATTGTTGACACTTTTCAGCAAGTTGCAATCATGAAATACAGAAAAAAAAAAAATTTCACAAACAAGATCTAAATCATGTTTGATGCACTCTGTAAGTTCAATTTTTGCTGTACTGTTTAAACTCGATGAAAGGAACATTGTTGACACTTTTCAGCAAGTTGCAATCATGAAATACAGAAAAAAAAAATTTTTCACAAACAAGGTCTAAATCATGTTTGATGCACTCTGTAAGTTCAATTTTTGCTGTACTGTTTAAACTCGATGAAAGGAACATTGTTGACACTTTTCAGCAAGTTGCAATCATGTAATACAGAAATAAACCGTTTTTCAAAAACAAGGTGATAATCATGTAAGTACAATTTTGCTGTACTGCTTAATCAGGATGATAGAAACACTGTTGACACTTTTCAGCAAGTTGTAATACAGAAATAAACATCTTTTCAAAAACAAGGTCTCAGTCATGTTTGAGTCACTCTGTAAGTACCATTTTGCTGTACTGTTTAAGCTCGATGAAAGGAACATTGTTGACACTTTTCAGCAAGTTGCAATCATGAAATACAGAAAAAAAATGTTTTTCACAAACAAAATCTAAATCATGTTTGATGCACTCTGTAAGTTCAATTTTTGCTGTACTGTTTAAACTCGATGAAAGGAACATTGTTGACACTTTTCAGCAAGTTGCAATCATGTAATACAGAAATAAACCGTTTTTCAAAAACAAGGTCAAAATCATGTAAGTACAATTTTGCTGTACTGCTTAATCAGGATGATAGAAACACTGTTGACACTTTTCAGCAAGTTGTAATACAGAAATAAACCGTTTTTCAAAAACAAGGTCTCAGTCATGGTTGAGTCACTCTGTAAGTACCATTTTGCTGTACTGTTTAAGCTCGATGAAAGGAACATTGTTGACACTTTTCAGCAAGTTGCAATCATGAAATACAGAAATAAACAGTTTTTCAAAAACAAGGTCTCAGTCATGTTTGAGTCACTCTGTAAGTACCATTTTGCTGTACTGTTTAAGCTCGATGAAAGGAACATTGTTGACACTTTTCAGCAAGTTGCAATCATGTAATACAGAAATAAACAGTTTTTCAAAAACAAGGTCTCAGTCATGTTTGAGTCACTCTGTAAGTACCATTTTTCTGTACTGTTTAAGCTCGATGAAAGGAACATTGTTGACACTTTTCAGCAAGTTGCAATCATGTAATACAGAAATAAACAGTTTTTCAAAAACAAGGTCTCAGTCATGTTTGAGTCACTCTGTAAGTTCAATTTTTGCTGTACTGTTTAAACTCGATGAAAGGAACATTGTTGACACTTTTCAGCAAGTTGCAATCATGTAATACAGAAATAAACCGTTTTTCAAAAACAAGGTGATAATCATGTAAGTACAATTTTGCTGTACTGCTTAATCAGGATGATAGAAACACTGTTGACACTTTTCAGCAAGTTGTAATACAGAAATAAACATTTTTTCAAAAACAAGGTCTCAGTCATGTTTGAGTCACTCTGTAAGTACCATTTTGCTGTACTGTTTAAGCTCGATGAAAGGAACATTGTTGACACTTTTCAGCAAGTTGCAATCATGAAATACAGAAAAAAAATGTTTTTCACAAACAAAATCTAAATCATGTTTGATGCACTCTGTAAGTTCAATTTTTGCTGTACTGTTTAAACTCGATGAAAGGAACATTGTTGACACTTTTCAGCAAGTTGCAATCATGTAATACAGAAATAAACCGTTTTTCAAAAACAAGGTCAAAATCATGTAAGTACAATTTTGCTGTACTGCTTAATCAGGATGATAGAAAGACTGTTGACACTTTTCAGCAAGTTGTAATACAGAAATAAACCGTTTTTCAAAAACAAGGTCTCAGTCATGGTTGAGTCACTCTGTAAGTACCATTTTGCTGTACTGTTTAAGCTCGATGAAAGGAACATTGTTGACACTTTTCAGCAAGTTGCAATCATGAAATACAGAAAAAAAAAAAATTTCACAAACAAGGTCTAAATCATGTTTGATGCACTCTGTAAGTTCAATTTTTGCTGTACTGTTTAAACTCGATGAAAGGAACATTGTTGACACTTTTCAGCAAGTTGCAATCATGTAATACAGAAATAAACCGTTTTTCAAAAACAAGGTCAAAATCATGTAATTACAATTTTGCTGTACTGCTTAATCAGGATGATAGAAACACTGTTGACACTTTTCAGCAAGTTGTAATACAGAAATAAACAGTTTTTCAAAAACAAGGTCTCAGTCATGTTTGAGTCACTCTGTAAGTACCATTTTGCTGTACTGTTTAAGCTCGATGAAAGGAACATTGTTGACACTTTTCAGCAAGTTGCAATCATGTAATACAGAAATAAACAGTTTTTCAAAAACAAGGTCTCAGTCATGTTTGAGTCACTCTGTAAGTACCATTTTGCTGTACTGTTTAAGCTCGATGAAAGGAACATTGTTGACACTTTTCAGCAAGTTGCAATCATGTAATACAGAAATAAACAGTTTTTCAAAAACAAGGTCTCAGTCATGTTTGAGTCACTCTGTAAGTACCATTTTTCTGTACTGTTTAAGCTCGATGAAAGGAACATTGTTGACACTTTTCAGCAAGTTGCAATCATGTAATACAGAAATAAACAGTTTTTCAAAAACAAGGTCTCAGTCATGTTTGAGTCACTCTGTAAGTACCATTTTGCTGTACTGTTTAAGCTCGATGAAAGGAACATTGTTGACACTTTTCAGCAAGTTGCAATCATGTAATACAGAAATAAACCGTTTTTCAAAAACAAAGTCTCAGTCATGTTTGAGTCACTGTAAGTACCATTTTGCTGTACTGTTTAAGCTCGATGAAAGGAACATTGTTGACACTTTTCAGCAAGTTGCAATCATGAAATACAGAAAAAAAATTTTTTCACAAACAAGGTCTAAATCATGTTTGATGCACTCTGTAAGTTCAATTTTTGCTGTACTGTTTAAACTCGATGAAAGGAACATTGTTGACACTTTTCAGCAAGTTGCAATCATGTAATACAGAAATAAACCGTTTTTCAAAAACAAGGTCAAAACCATGTAAGTACAATTTTGCTGTACTGCTTAATCAGGATGATAGAAACACTGTTGACACTTTTCAGCAAGTTGTAATACAGAAATAAACAGTTTTTCAAAAACAAGGTCTCAGTCATGTTTGAGTCACTCTGTAAGTACCATTTTGCTGTACTGTTTAAGCTCGATGAAAGGAACATTGTTGACACTTTTCAGCAAGTTGCAATCATGTAATACAGAAATAAACAGTTTTTCAAAAACAAGGTCTCAGTCATGTTTGAGTCACTCTGTAAGTACCATTTTGCTGTACTGTTTAAGCTCGATGAAAGGAACATTGTTGACACTTTTCAGCAAGTTGCAATCATGAAATACAGAGAAAATTTTTTTTTTCACAAACAAGGTCTAAATCATGTTTGATGCACTCTGTAAGTTCAATTTTTGCTGTACTGTTTAAACTCGATGAAAGGAACATTGTTGACACTTTTCAGCAAGTTGCAATCATGTAATACAGAAATAAACCGTTTTTCAAAAACAAGGTCAAAATCATGTAATTACAATTTTGCTGTACTGCTTAATCAGGATGATAGAAACACTGTTGACACTTTTCAGCAAGTTGTAATACAGAAATAAACAGTTTTTCAAAAACAAGGTCTCAGTCATGTTTGAGTCACTCTGTAAGTACCATTTTGCTGTACTGTTTAAGCTCGATGAAAGGAACATTGTTGACACTTTTCAGCAAGTTGCAATCATGTAATACAGAAATAAACAGTTTTTCAAAAACAAGGTCTCAGTCATGTTTGAGTCACTCTGTAAGTACCATTTTGCTGTACTGTTTAAGCTCGATGAAAGTAACATTGTTGACACTTTTCAGCAAGTTGCAATCATGTAATACAGAAATAAACAGTTTTTCAAAAACAAGGTCTCAGTCATGTTTGAGTCACTCTGTAAGTACCATTTTGCTGTACTGTTTAAGCTCGATGAAAGGAACATTGTTGACACTTTTCAGCAAGTTGCAATCATGTAATACAGAAATAAACAGTTTTTCAAAAACAAGGTCTCAGTCATGTTTGAGTCACTCTGTAAGTACCATTTTGCTGTACTGTTTAAGCTCGATGAAAGGAACATTGTTGACACTTTTCAGCAAGTTGCAATCATGAAATACAGAAAAAAAGTTTTTCACAAACAAGGTCTAAATAATGTTTGATGCACTCTGTACCATTTTTGCTGTACTGTTTAAACTCGATGAAAGGAACATTGTTGACACTTTTCAGCAAGTTGCAATCATGTAATACAGAAATAAACAGTTTTTCAAAAACAAGGTCTCAGTCATGTTTGAGTCACTCTGTAAGTACCATTTTGCTGTACTGTTTAAGCTCGATGAAAGCAACATTGTTGACACTTTTCAGCAAGTTGCAATCATGAAATACAGAAAAAAAATTTTTTTCACAAACAAGGTCTAAATCATGTTTGATGCACTCTGTAAGTTCAATTTTTGCTGTACTGTTTAAACTCGATGAAAGGAACATTGTTGACACTTTTCAGCAAGTTGCAATCATGTAATACAGAAATAAACCGTTTTTCAAAAACAAGGTCAAAATCATGTAAGTACAATTTTGCTGTACTGCTTAATCAGGATGATAGAAACACTGTTGACACTTTTCAGCAAGTTGTAATACAGAAATAAACCGTTTTTCAAAAACAAAGTCTCAGTCATGTTTGAGTCACTCTGTAAGTACCATTTTGCTGTACTGTTTAAGCTCGATGAAAGGAACATTGTTGACACTTTTCAGCAAGTTGCAATCATGAAATACAGAAGAAAAAAAAAATTCACAAACAAGGTCTAAATCATGTTTGATGCACTCTGTAAGTTCAATTTTTGCTGTACTGTTTAAACTCGATGAAAGGAACATTGTTGACACTTTTCAGCAAGTTGCAATCATGTAATACAGAAATAAACCGTTTTTCAAAAACAAGGTCAAAATCATGTAAGTACAATTTTGCTGTACTGCTTAATCAGGATGATAGAAACACTGTTGACACTTTTCAGCAAGTTGTAATACAGAAATAAACAGTTTTTCAAAAACAAGGTCTCAGTCATGTTTGAGTCACTCTGTAAGTACCATTTTGCTGTACTGTTTAAGCTCGATGAAAGGAACATTGTTGACACTTTTCAGCAAGTTGCAATCATGTAATACAGAAATAAACAGTTTTTCAAAAACAAGGTCTCAGTCATGTTTGAGTCACTCTGTAAGTACCATTTTGCTGTACTGTTTAAGCTCGATGAAAGGAACATTGTTGACACTTTTCAGCAAGTTGCAATCATGAAATACAGAAAAACAAAAAATTCACAAACAAGGTCTAAATCATGTTTGATGCACTCTGTAAGTTCAATTTTTGCTGTACTGTTTAAACTCGATGAAAGGAACATTGTTGACACTTTTCAGCAAGTTGCAATCATGTAATACAGAAATAAACCGTTTTTCAAAAACAAGGTGATAATCATGTAAGTACAATTTTGCTGTACTGCTTAATCAGGATGATAGAAACACTGTTGACACTTTTCAGCAAGTTGTAATACAGAAATAAACAGTTTTTCAAAAACAAGGTCTCAGTTGTGGTTGAGTCACTCTGTAAGTACCATTTTGCTGTACTGTTTAAGCTCGATGAAAGGAACATTGTTGACACTTTTCAGCAAGTTGCAATCATGAAATACAGAAAAAAATTTTTTTTCACAAACAAGGTCTAAATCATGTTTGATGCACTCTGTAAGTTCAATTTTTGCTGTACTGTTTAAACTCGATGAAAGGAACATTGTTGACACTTTTCAGCAAGTTGCAATCATGTAATACAGAAATAAACCGTTTTTCAAAAACAAGGTCAAAATCATGTAATTACAATTTTGCTGTACTGCTTAATCAGGATGACAGAAACACTGTTGACACTTTTCAGCAAGTTGTAATACAGAAATAAACAGTTTTTCACAAACAAGGTCTAAATAATGTTTGATGCACTCTGTACCATTTTTGCTATAGTGTTTAAACTCGATGAAAGGAACATTGTTGACACTTTTCAGCAAGTTGCAATCATGTAATACAGAAATAAACAGTTTTTCAAAAACAAGGTCTCAGTCATGTTTGAGTCACTCTGTAAGTACCATTTTGCTGTACTGTTTAAGCTCGATGAAAGCAACATTGTTGACACTTTTCAGCAAGTTGCAATCATGAAATACAGAAAAAAAAAAAAATTCACAAACAAGATCTAAATCATGTTTGATGCACTCTGTAAGTTCAATTTTTGCTGTACTGTTTAAACTCGATGAAATGAACATTGTTGACACTTTTCAGCAAGTTGCAATCATGTAATACAGAAATAAACCGTTTTTCAAAAACAAGGTCAAAATCATGTAAGTACAATTTTGCTGTACTGCTTAATCAGGATGATAGAAACACTGTTGACACTTTTCAGCAAGTTGTAATACAGAAATAAACCGTTTTTCAAAAACAAAGTCTCAGTCATGTTTGAGTCACTGTAAGTACCATTTTGCTGTACTGTTTAAGCTCGATGAAAGGAACATTGTTGACACTTTTCAGCAAGTTGCAATCATGAAATACAGAAAAAAAAATTTTTCACAAACAAGGTCTAAATCATGTTTGATGCACTCTGTAAGTTCAATTTTTGCTGTACTGTTTAAACTCGATGAAAGGAACATTGTTGACACTTTTCAGCAAGTTGCAATCATGTAATACAGAAATAAACCGTTTTTCAAAAACAAGGTCAAAACCATGTAAGTACAATTTTGCTGTACTGCTTAATCAGGATGATAGAAACACTGTTGACACTTTTCAGCAAGTTGTAATACAGAAATAAACAGTTTTTCAAAAACAAGGTCTCAGTCATGTTTGAGTCACTCTGTAAGTACCATTTTGCTGTACTGTTTAAGCTCGATGAAAGGAACATTGTTGACACTTTTCAGCAAGTTGCAATCATGTAATACAGAAATAAACAGTTTTTCAAAAACAAGGTCTCAGTCATGTTTGAGTCACTCTGTAAGTACCATTTTGCTGTACTGTTTAAGCTCGATGAAAGGAACATTGTTGACACTTTTCAGCAAGTTGCAATCATGAAATACAGAAAAAAAAAAAAATTCACAAACAAAATCTAAATCATGTTTGATGCACTCTGTAAGTTCAATTTTTGCTGTACTGTTTAAACTCGATGAAAGGAACATTGTTGACACTTTTCAGCAAGTTGCAATCATGTAATACAGAAATAAACCGTTTTTCAAAAACAAGGTCAAAATCATGTAAGTACAATTTTGCTGTACTGCTTAATCAGGATGATAGAAACACTGTTGACACTTTTCAGCAAGTTGTAATACAGAAATAAACCGTTTTTCAAAAACAAGGTCTCAGTCATGTTTGAGTCACTCTGTAAGTACCATTTTGCTGTACTGTTTAAGCTCGATGAAAGGAACATTGTTGACACTTTTCAGCAAGTTGCAATCATGAAATACAGAGAATTTTTTTTTTTTCACAAACAAGGTCTAAATCATGTTTGATGCACTCTGTAAGTTCAATTTTTGCTGTACTGTTTAACCTCTTGGGGCTAGGTGGGACGCTAGCGTGCCACCTGTGGTGCACTCCATCAACAGCAGGTGCATTTCAAGAGCGGCAAATTTGAATCCAAATAAATGTCAAAATTCAAATTTTTCAAAAATACAACTATGTTACACCATTTGAAAGATAAACATCTCCTTAATCTAACCACGTTTTACGATTTCAAAAAGGTTTTACGGCGAAAGCATAAATTTAGAGTATGTTAGGACAGTACATTTACAAGAGTTGTGTGTAATGTTTTGTCAAGTCAAAGACAGGGTCACCAAAACCATAAAACCAGCTAAAATGATACACTAACCTTTTACAATCTCCATCAGATGACACTCCTAGGACATTATGTTAGACAATGCATGCATTTTTAGTTCTATCAAGTTCATATTTATATACAAAAACAGCGTTTTACTATGGCATTGATGTTGAGGAAATCGTTTCCCTCCAATAACCGGCAGTCAAGTCAGCGTCACAAATTAAATAATTAAAATTAGAAAACATTGGTAAAATATTATATTGTCATTTAAAGAATTATAGATTTACATCTTTTGAACGCAATCAACTTGCCAGATTTAAAAATAACCTTACTGGGAAATCACACTTTGCAATAATCTGAGCACTGTGCCCAGAAAAATACGCGTTGCGATACAGACTAGACGTCATGTTGGGGAGATCTAAAATCGAAAATACTATGTAAATAATCCATTACCTTTGATTCTCTTCATCAGATGTCACTTCCAGGTATCACAGGTCCATAACGAATGTAGTTTTGTTCAAAAAAGCTCATCATTTATGTCCAAAAATCTCCGTCTCGTTAGCACATGATGTAAGCCAGCCGGACTTCTCGTCATGAACGAGGGGAAAAAATATATTTCCGTTCGTTCAAACATGTCAAACGTTGTATAGCATAAATCATTAGGGCCTTTTTTAACCAGAACATGAATAATATTCAAGGTGGACGAATGCATAGCCTTTTATAACGTATTGGAACGAGGGTACCCAACATGAAGTAGCGCGCCAGGTGTCTAATGGGACATCACCGTTCCATGGCTCTTGTTCGGTCAGATCTCCCTCCAGAAGACTCAAAACACTTTGTAAAGGCTGGTGACATCTAGTGGAAGCAATAGGAAGTGCCAAAATATTCCTAAACCCCTGTGTTTTTCAATGGGAGAGGTTTAAAGTCAATACAACACATCAGGTATCCACTTCCTGTCAGAAAATGTCTCAGGGTTTTGCCTGCCAAATGAGTTCTGTTATACTCACAGACACCATTCAAACAGTTTTGGAAACTTTAGAGTGTTTTCTATCCATATATAATAAGTATATGCATATTCTAGTTACTGGGTAGGATTAGTAACCAGATTAAATCGAGTACATTTTTTTTATCCAGACGTGCAAATGCTGCCCCCTAGACCCAACAGGTTAAACTCGATGAAAGGAACATTGTTGACACTTTTCAGCAAGTTGCAATCATGTAATACAGAAATAAACCGTTTTTCAAAAACAAGGTGATAATCATGTAAGTACAATTTTGCTGTACTGCTTAATCAGGATGATAGAAACACTGTTGACACTTTTCAGCAAGTTGTAATACAGAAATAAACAGTTTTTCAAAAACAAGGTCTCAGTCATGGTTGAGTCACTCTGTAAGTACCATTTTGCTGTACTGTTTAAGCTCGATGAAAGGAACATTGTTGACACTTTTCAGCAAGTTGCAATCATGAAATACAGAAAAAAAAATTTTTTCACAAACAAGGTCTAAATCATGTTTGATGCACTCTGTAAGTTCAATTTTTGCTGTACTGTTTAAACTCGATGAAAGGAACATTGTTGACACTTTTCAGCAAGTTGCAATCATGTAATACAGAAATAAACCGTTTTTCAAAAACAAGGTCAAAATCATGTAATTACAATTTTGCTGTACTGCTTAATCAGGATGACAGAAACACTGTTGACACTTTTCAGCAAGTTGTAATACAGAAATAAACAGTTTTTCACAAACAAGGTCTAAATAATGTTTGATGCACTCTGTACCATTTTTGCTATAGTGTTTAAACTCGATGAAAGGAACATTGTTGACACTTTTCAGCAAGTTGCAATCATGTAATACAGAAATAAACAGTTTTTCAAAAACAAGGTCTCAGTCATGTTTGAGTCACTCTGTAAGTACCATTTTGCTGTACTGTTTAAGCTCGATGAAAGCAACATTGTTGACACTTTTCAGCAAGTTGCAATCATGAAATACAGAAAAAAAAAAAAATTCACAAACAAGATCTAAATCATGTTTGATGCACTCTGTAAGTTCAATTTTTGCTGTACTGTTTAAACTCGATGAAAGGAACATTGTTGACACTTTTCAGCAAGTTGCAATCATGTAATACAGAAATAAACCGTTTTTCAAAAACAAGGTCAAAATCATGTAAGTACAATTTTGCTGTACTGCTTAATCAGGATGATAGAAACACTGTTGACACTTTTCAGCAAGTTGTAATACAGAAATAAACCGTTTTTCAAAAACAAAGTCTCAGTCATGTTTGAGTCACTGTAAGTACCATTTTGCTGTACTGTTTAAGCTCGATGAAAGGAACATTGTTGACACTTTTCAGCAAGTTGCAATCATGAAATACAGAAAAAAAAAATTTTCACAAACAAGGTCTAAATCATGTTTGATGCACTCTGTAAGTTCAATTTTTGCTGTACTGTTTAAACTCGATGAAAGGAACATTGTTGACACTTTTCAGCAAGTTGCAATCATGTAATACAGAAATAAACCGTTTTTCAAAAACAAGGTCAAAACCATGTAAGTACAATTTTGCTGTACTGCTTAATCAGGATGATAGAAACACTGTTGACACTTTTCAGCAAGTTGTAATACAGAAATAAACAGTTTTTCAAAAACAAGGTCTCAGTCATGTTTGAGTCACTCTGTAAGTACCATTTTGCTGTACTGTTTAAGCTCGATGAAAGGAACATTGTTGACACTTTTCAGCAAGTTGCAATCATGTAATACAGAAATAAACAGTTTTTCAAAAACAAGGTCTCAGTCATGTTTGAGTCACTCTGTAAGTACCATTTTGCTGTACTGTTTAAGCTCGATGAAAGGAACATTGTTGACACTTTTCAGCAAGTTGCAATCATGAAATACAGAAAAAAAAAAAAATTCACAAACAAAATCTAAATCATGTTTGATGCACTCTGTAAGTTCAATTTTTGCTGTACTGTTTAAACTCGATGAAAGGAACATTGTTGACACTTTTCAGCAAGTTGCAATCATGTAATACAGAAATTAACCGTTTTTCAAAAACAAGGTCAAAATCATGTAAGTACAATTTTGCTGTACTGCTTAATCAGGATGATAGAAACACTGTTGACACTTTTCAGCAAGTTGTAATACAGAAATAAACCGTTTTTCAAAAACAAGGTCTCAGTCATGTTTGAGTCACTCTGTAAGTACCATTTTGCTGTACTGTTTAAGCTCGATGAAAGGAACATTGTTGACACTTTTCAGCAAGTTGCAATCATGAAATACAGAGAAAATTTTTTTTTTCACAAACAAGGTCTAAATCATGTTTGATGCACTCTGTAAGTTCAATTTTTGCTGTACTGTTTAAACTCGATGAAAGGAACATTGTTGACACTTTTCAGCAAGTTGCAATCATGTAATACAGAAATAAACCGTTTTTCAAAAACAAGGTCAAAATCATGTAATTACAATTTTGCTGTACTGCTTAATCAGGATGATAGAAACACTGTTGACACTTTTCAGCAAGTTGTAATACAGAAATAAACAGTTTTTCAAAAACAAGGTCTCAGTCATGTTTGAGTCACTCTGTAAGTACCATTTTGCTGTACTGTTTAAGCTCGATGAAAGGAACATTGTTGACACTTTTCAGCAAGTTGCAATCATGTAATACAGAAATAAACAGTTTTTCAAAAACAAGGTCTCAGTCATGTTTGAGTCACTCTGTAAGTACCATTTTGCTGTACTGTTTAAGCTCGATGAAAGGAACATTGTTGACACTTTTCAGCAAGTTGCAATCATGTAATACAGAAATAAACAGTTTTTCAAAAACAAGGTCTCAGTCATGTTTGAGTCACTCTGTAAGTACCATTTTTCTGTACTGTTTAAGCTCGATGAAAGGAACATTGTTGACACTTTTCAGCAAGTTGCAATCATGTAATACAGAAATAAACAGTTTTTCAAAAACAAGGTCTCAGTCATGTTTGAGTCACTCTGTAAGTACCATTTTGCTGTACTGTTTAAGCTCGATGAAAGGAACATTGTTGACACTTTTCAGCAAGTTGCAATCATGAAATACAGAAAAAAAGTTTTTCACAAACAAGGTCTAAGTCATGTAAGTACAATTTTGCTGTACTGCTTAATCAGGATGACAGAAACACTGTTGACACTTTTCAGCAAGTTGTAATACAGAAATAAACAGTTTTTCACAAACAAGGTCTAAATAATGTTTGATGCACTCTGTACCATTTTTGCTGTACTGTTTAAACTCGATGAAAGGAACATTGTTGACACTTTTCAGCAAGTTGCAATCATGTAATACAGAAATAAACAGTTTTTCAAAAACAAGGTCTCAGTCATGTTTGAGTCACTCTGTAAGTACCATTTTGCTGTACTGTTTAAGCTCGATGAAAGTAACATTGTTGACACTTTTCAGCAAGTTGCAATCATGAAATACAGAAAAAAAATGTTTTTCACAAACAAGGTCTAAATCATGTTTGATGCACTCTGTAAGTTCAATTTTTGCTGTACTGTTTAAACTCGATGAAAGGAACATTGTTGACACTTTTCAGCAAGTTGCAATCATGTAGTACAGAAATAAACCGTTTTTCAAAAACAAGGTCAAAATCATGTAAGTACAATTTTGCTGTACTGCTTAATCAGGATGATAGAAACACTGTTGACACTTTTCAGCAAGTTGTAATACAGAAATAAACCGTTTTTCAAAAACAAAGTCTCAGTCATGTTTGAGTCACTCTGTAAGTACCATTTTGCTGTACTGTTTAAGCTCGATGAAAGGAACATTGTTGACACTTTTCAGCAAGTTGCAATCATGAAATACAGAAAAAAAAAAAATTCACAAACAAGGTCTAAATCATGTTTGATGCACTCTGTAAGTTCAATTTTTGCTGTACTGTTTAAACTCGATGAAAGGAACATTGTTGACACTTTTCAGCAAGTTGCAATCATGTAATACAGAAATAAACCGTTTTTCAAAAACAAGGTCAAAATCATGTAAGTACAATTTTGCTGTACTGCTTAATCAGGATGATAGAAACACTGTTGACACTTTTCAGCAAGTTGTAATACAGAAATAAACAGTTTTTCAAAAACAAGGTCTCAGTCATGTTTGAGTCACTCTGTAAGTACCATTTTGCTGTACTGTTTAAGCTCGATGAAAGGAACATTGTTGACACTTTTCAGCAAGTTGCAATCATGTAATACAGAAATAAACAGTTTTTCAAAAACAAGGTCTCAGTCATGTTTGAGTCACTCTGTAAGTACCATTTTGCTGTACTGTTTAATCTCGATGAAAGGAACATTGTTGACACTTTTCAGCAAGTTGCAATCATGAAATACAGAAGAAAAAAAAAATTCACAAACAAGGTCTAAATCATGTTTGATGCACTCTGTAAGTTCAATTTTTGCTGTACTGTTTAAACTCGATGAAAGGAACATTGTTGACACTTTTCAGCAAGTTGCAATCATGTAATACAGAAATAAACCGTTTTTCAAAAACAAGGTGATAATCATGTAAGTACAATTTTGCTGTACTGCTTAATCAGGATGATAGAAACACTGTTGACACTTTTCAGCAAGTTGTAATACAGAAATAAACAGTTTTTCAAAAACAAGGTCTCAGTCATGGTTGAGTCACTCTGTAAGTACCATTTTGCTGTACTGTTTAAGCTCGATGAAAGGAACATTGTTGACACTTTTCAGCAAGTTGCAATCATGAAATACAGAAAAAAAAATTTTTTCACAAACAAGGTCTAAATCATGTTTGATGCACTCTGTAAGTTCAATTTTTGCTGTACTGTTTAAACTCGATGAAAGGAACATTGTTGACACTTTTCAGCAAGTTGCAATCATGTAATACAGAAATAAACCGTTTTTCAAAAACAAGGTCAAAATCATGTAATTACAATTTTGCTGTACTGCTTAATCAGGATGATAGAAACACTGTTGACACTTTTCAGCAAGTTGTAATACAGAAATAAACAGTTTTTCAAAAACAAGGTCTCAGTCATGTTTGAGTCACTCTGTAAGTACCATTTTGCTGTACTGTTTAAGCTCGATGAAAGGAACATTGTTGACACTTTTCAGCAAGTTGCAATCATGTAATACAGAAATAAACAGTTTTTCAAAAACAAGGTCTCAGTCATGTTTGAGTCACTCTGTAAGTACCATTTTGCTGTACTGTTTAAGCTCGATGAAAGGAACATTGTTGACACTTTTCAGCAAGTTGCAATCATGTAATACAGAAATAAACAGTTTTTCAAAAACAAGGTCTCAGTCATGTTTGAGTCACTCTGTAAGTACCATTTTTCTGTACTGTTTAAGCTCGATGAAAGGAACATTGTTGACACTTTTCAGCAAGTTGCAATCATGTAATACAGAAATAAACAGTTTTTCAAAAACAAGGTCTCAGTCATGTTTGAGTCACTCTGTAAGTACCATTTTGCTGTACTGTTTAAGCTCGATGAAAGGAACATTTTTGACACTTTTCAGCAAGTTGCAATCATGAAATACAGAAAAAAAGTTTTTCACAAACAAGGTCTAAGTCATGTAAGTACAATTTTGCTGTACTGCTTAATCAGGATGACAGAAACACTGTTGACACTTTTCAGCAAGTTGTAATACAGAAATAAACAGTTTTTCACAAACAAGGTCTAAATAATGTTTGATGCACTCTGTACCATTTTTGCTGTAGTGTTTAAACTCGATGAAAGGAACATTGTTGACACTTTTCAGCAAGTTGCAATCATGTAATACAGAAATAAACAGTTTTTCAAAAACAAGGTCTCAGTCATGTTTGAGTCACTCTGTAAGTACCATTTTGCTGTACTGTTTAAGCTCGATGAAAGCAACATTGTTGACACTTTTCAGCAAGTTGCAATCATGAAATACAGAAATAAACCGTTTTTCAAAAACAAGGTCAAAATCATGTAATTACAATTTTGCTGTACTGCTTAATCAGGATGATAGAAACACTGTTGACACTTTTCAGCAAGTTGTAATACAGAAATAAACAGTTTTTCAAAAACAAGGTCTCAGTCATGTTTGAGTCACTCTGTAAGTACCATTTTGCTGTACTGTTTAAGCTCGATGAAAGGAACATTGTTGACACTTTTCAGCAAGTTGCAATCATGTAATACAGAAATAAACAGTTTTTCAAAAACAAGGTCTCAGTCATGTTTGAGTCACTCTGTAAGTACCATTTTGCTGTACTGTTTAAGCTCGATGAAAGGAACATTGTTGACACTTTTCAGCAAGTTGCAATCATGTAATACAGAAATAAACAGTTTTTTAAAAACAAGGTCTCAGTCATGTTTGAGTCACTCTGTAAGTACCATTTTTCTGTACTGTTTAAGCTCGATGAAAGGAACATTGTTGACACTTTTCAGCAAGTTGCAATCATGTAATACAGAAATAAACAGTTTTTCAAAAACAAGGTCTCAGTCATGTTTGAGTCACTCTGTAAGTACCATTTTGCTGTACTGTTTAAGCTCGATGAAAGGAACATTGTTGACACTTTTCAGCAAGTTGCAATCATGAAATACAGAAAAAAAGTTTTTCACAAACAAGGTCTAAGTCATGTAAGTACAATTTTGCTGTACTGCTTAATCAGGATGACAGAAACACTGTTGACACTTTTCAGCAAGTTGTAATACAGAAATAAACAGTTTTTCACAAACAAGGTCTAAATAATGTTTGATGCACTCTGTACCATTTTTGCTGTAGTGTTTAAACTCGATGAAAGGAACATTGTTGACACTTTTCAGCAAGTTGCAATCATGTAATACAGAAATAAACAGTTTTTCAAAAACAAGGTCTCAGTCATGTTTGAGTCACTCTGTAAGTACCATTTTGCTGTACTGTTTAAGCTCGATGAAAGCAACATTGTTGACACTTTTCAGCAAGTTGCAATCATGAAATACAGAAGAATTTTTTTTTTTCACAAACAAGATCTAAATCATGTTTGATGCACTCTGTAAGTTCAATTTTTGCTGTACTGTTTAAACTCGATGAAAGGAACATTGTTGACACTTTTCAGCAAGTTGCAATCATGTAATACAGAAATAAACCGTTTTTCAAAAACAAGGTCAAAATCATGTAAGTACAATTTTGCTGTACTGCTTAATCAGGATGATAGAAACACTGTTGACACTTTTCAGCAAGTTGTAATACAGAAATAAACCGTTTTTCAAAAACAAAGTCTCAGTCATGTTTGAGTCACTCTGTAAGTACCATTTTGCTGTACTGTTTAAGCTCGATGAAAGGAACATTGTTGACACTTTTCAGCAAGTTGCAATCATGTAATACAGAAATAAACAGTTTTTCAAAAACAAGGTCTCAGTCATGTTTGAGTCACTCTGTAAGTACCATTTTGCTGTACTGTTTAAGCTCGATGAAAGGAACATTGTTGACACTTTTCAGCAAGTTGCAATCATGAAATACAGAAAAAAAAAAAATTTCACAAACAAAATTTAAATCATGTTTGATGCACTCTGTAAGTTCAATTTTTGCTGTACTGTTTAAACTCGATGAAAGGAACATTGTTGACACTTTTCAGCAAGTTGCAATCATGTAATACAGAAATAAACCGTTTTTCAAAAACAAGGTCAAAATCATGTAAGTACAATTTTGCTGTACTGCTTAATCAGGATGATAGAAACACTGTTGACACTTTTCAGCAAGTTGTAATACAGAAATAAACCGTTTTTCAAAAACAAGGTCTCAGTCATGTTTGAGTCACTCTGTAAGTACCATTTTGCTGTACTGTTTAAGCTCGATGAAAGGAACATTGTTGACACTTTTCAGCAAGTTGCAATCATGTAATACAGAAATAAACAGTTTTTCAAAAACAAGGTCTCAGTCATGTTTGAATCACTCTGTAAGTACTATTTTGCTGTACTGTTTAAGCTCGATGAAAGGAACATTGTTGACACTTTTCAGCAAGTTGCAATCATGTAATACAGAAATAAACAGTTTTTCAAAAACAAGGTCTCAGTCATGTTTGAGTCACTCTGTAAGTACCATTTTTCTGTACTGTTTAAGCTCGATGAAAGGAACATTGTTGACACTTTTCAGCAAGTTGCAATCATGTAATACAGAAATAAACAGTTTTTCAAAAACAAGGTCTCAGTCATGTTTGAGTCACTCTGTAAGTACCATTTTGCTGTACTGTTTAAGCTCGATGAAAGGAACATTGTTGACACTTTTCAGCAAGTTGCAATCATGAAATACAGAAAAAAAGTTTTTCACAAACAAGGTCTAAGTCATGTAAGTACAATTTTGCTGTACTGCTTAATCAGGATGACAGAAACACTGTTGACACTTTTCAGCAAGTTGTAATACAGAAATAAACAGTTTTTCACAAACAAGGTCTAAATAATGTTTGATGCACTCTGTACAATTTTTGCTGTACTGTTTAAACTCGATGAAAGGAACATTGTTGACACTTTTCAGCAAGTTGCAATCATGTAATACAGAAATAAACAGTTTTTCAAAAACAAGGTCTCAGTCATGTTTGAGTCACTCTGTAAGTACCATTTTGCTGTACTGTTTAAGCTCGATGAAAGCAACATTGTTGACACTTTTCAGCAAGTTGCAATCATGAAATACAGAAAAAAAAAAAAATTCACAAACAAGGTCTAAATCATGTTTGATGCACTCTGTAAGTTCAATTTTTGCTGTACTGTTTAAACTCGATGAAAGGAACATTGTTGACACTTTTCAGCAAGTTGCAATCATGTAATACAGAAATAAACCGTTTTTCAAAAACAAGGTCAAAATCATGTAAGTACAATTTTGCTGTACTGCTTAATCAGGATGATAGAAACACTGTTGACACTTTTCAGCAAGTTGTAATACAGAAATAAACCGTTTTTCAAAAACAAAGTCTCAGTCATGTTTGAGTCACTCTGTAAGTACCATTTTGCTGTACTGTTTAAGCTCGATGAAAGGAACATTGTTGACACTTTTCAGCAAGTTGCAATCATGAAATACGGAAGAAAAAAAAAATTCACAAACAAGGTCTAAATCATGTTTGATGCACTCTGTAAGTTCAATTTTTGCTGTACTGTTTAAACTCGATGAAAGGAACATTGTTGACACTTTTCAGCAAGTTGCAATCATGTAATACAGAAATAAACCGTTTTTCAAAAACAAGGTCAAAATCATGTAAGTACAATTTTGCTGTACTGCTTAATCAGGATGATAGAAACACTGTTGACACTTTTCAGCAAGTTGTAATACAGAAATAAACAGTTTTTCAAAAACAAGGTCTCAGTCATGTTTGAGTCACTCTGTAAGTACCATTTTGCTGTACTGTTTAAGCTCGATGAAAGGAACATTGTTGACACTTTTCAGCAAGTTGCAATCATGAAATACAGCAACAACAAAAAAAATTCACAAACAAGGTCTAAATCATGTTTGATGCACTCTGTAAGTTCAATTTTTGCTGTAATGTTTAAACTCGATGAAAGGAACATTGTTGACACTTTTCAGCAAGTTGCAATCATGTAATACAGAAATAAACCGTTTTTCAAAAACAAGGTCAAAATCATGTAATTACAATTTTGCTGTACTGCTTAATCAGGATGATAGAAACACTGTTGACACTTTTCAGCAAGTTGTAATACAGAAATAAACAGTTTTTCAAAAACAAGGTCTCAGTCATGTTTGAGTCACTCTGTAAGTACCATTTTGCTGTACTGTTTAAGCTCGATGAAAGGAACATTGTTGACACTTTTCAGCAAGTTGCAATCATGTAATACAGAAATAAACAGTTTTTCAAAAACAAGGTCTCAGTCATGTTTGAGTCACTCTGTAAGTACCATTTTGCTGTACTGTTTAAGCTCGATGAAAGGAACATTGTTGACACTTTTCAGCAAGTTGCAATCATGAAATACAGAAAAAAAAAAAAATTCACAAACAAGGTCTAAATCATGTTTGATGCACTCTGTAAGTTCAATTTTTGCTGTACTGTTTAAACTCGATGAAAGGAACATTGTTGACACTTTTCAGCAAGTTGCAATCATGTAATACAGAAATAAACCGTTTTTCAAAAACAAGGTGATAATCATGTAAGTACAATTTTGCTGTACTGCTTAATCAGGATGATAGAAACACTGTTGACACTTTTCAGCAAGTTGTAATACAGAAATAAACAGTTTTTCAAAAACAAGGTCTCAGTCATGTTTGAGTCACTCTGTAAGTACCATTTTGCTGTACTGTTTAAGCTCGATGAAAGGAACATTGTTGACACTTTTCAGCAAGTTGCAATCATGAAATACAGAAAAAAAAAAAAATTCACAAACAAAATCTAAATCATGTTTGATGCACTCTGTAAGTTCAATTTTTGCTGTACTGTTTAAACTCGATGAAAGGAACATTGTTGACACTTTTCAGCAAGTTGCAATCATGTAATACAGAAATAAACCGTTTTTCAAAAACAAGGTCAAAATCATGTAAGTACAATTTTGCTGTACTGCTTAATCAGGATGATAGAAACACTGTTGACACTTTTCAGCAAGTTGTAATACAGAAATAAACCGTTTTTCAAAAACAAGGTCTCAGTCATGTTTGAGTCACTCTGTAAGTACCATTTTGCTGTACTGTTTAAGCTCGATGAAAGGAACATTGTTGACACTTTTCAGCAAGTTGCAATCATGAAATACAGAAAAAAAAATTTTTTCACAAACAAGGTCTAAATCATGTTTGATGCACTCTGTAAGTTCAATTTTTGCTGTACTGTTTAAACTCGATGAAAGGAACATTGTTGACACTTTTCAGCAAGTTGCAATCATGTAATACAGAAATAAACCGTTTTTCAAAAACAAGGTCAAAATCATGTAATTACAATTTTGCTGTACTGCTTAATCAGGATGATAGAAACACTGTTGACACTTTTCAGCAAGTTGTAATACAGAAATAAACAGTTTTTCAAAAACAAGGTCTCAGTCATGTTTGAGTCACTCTGTAAGTACCATTTTGCTGTACTGTTTAAGCTCGATGAAAGGAACATTGTTGACACTTTTCAGCAAGTTGCAATCATGTAATACAGAAATAAACAGTTTTTCAAAAACAAGGTCTCAGTCATGTTTGAGTCACTCTGTAAGTACCATTTTGCTGTACTGTTTAAGCTCGATGAAAGGAACATTGTTGACACTTTTCAGCAAGTTGCAATCATGTAATACAGAAATAAACAGTTTTTCAAAAACAAGGTCTCAGTCATGTTTGAGTCACTCTGTAAGGAAAATTTTTCTGTACTGTTTAAGCTCGATGAAAGGAACATTGTTGACACTTTTCAGCAAGTTGCAATCATCTAATACAGAAATAAACAGTTTTTCAAAAACAAGGTCTCAGTCATGTTTGAGTCACTCTGTAAGTACCATTTTGCTGTACTGTTTAAGCTCGATGAAAGGAACATTGTTGACACTTTTCAGCAAGTTGCAATCATGAAATACAGAAAAAAAGTTTTTCACAAACAAGGTCTAAGTCATGTAAGTACAATTTTGCTGTACTGCTTAATCAGGATGACAGAAACACTGTTGACACTTTTCAGCAAGTTGTAATACAGAAATAAACAGTTTTTCACAAACAAGGTCTAAATAATGTTTGATGCACTCTGTACCATTTTTGCTGTACTGTTTAAACTCGATGAAAGGAACATTGTTGACACTTTTCAGCAAGTTGCAATCATGTAATACAGAAATAAACAGTTTTTCAAAAACAAGGTCTCAGTCATGTTTGAGTCACTCTGTAAGTACCATTTTGCTGTACTGTTTAAGCTCGATGAAAGCAACATTGTTGACACTTTTCAGGAAGTTGCAATCATGAAATACAGAAAAAAAAAAAAAATCACAAACAAGGTCTAAATCATGTTTGATGCACTCTGTAAGTTCAATTTTTGCTGTACTGTTTAAACTCGATGAAAGGAACATTGTTGACACTTTTCAGCAAGTTGCAATCATGTAATACAGAAATAAACCGTTTTTCAAAAACAAGGTCAAAATAATGTAAGTACAATTTTGCTGTACTGCTTAATCAGGATGATAGAAACACTGTTGACACTTTTCAGCAAGTTGTAATACAGAAATAAACAGTTTTTCAAAAACAAGGTCTCAGTCATGTTTGAGTCACTCTGTAAGTACCATTTTGCTGTACTGTTTAAGCTCGATGAAAGGAACATTGTTGACACTTTTCAGCAAGTTGCAATCATGAAATACAGCAACAACAACAAAAAATTCACAAACAAGGTCTAAATCATGTTTGATGCACTCTGTAAGTTCAATTTTTGCTGTACTGTTTAAACTCGATGAAAGGAACATTGTTGACACTTTTCAGCAAGTTGCAATCATGTAATACAGAAATAAACCGTTTTTCAAAAACAAGGTCAAAATCATGTAATTACAATTTTGCTGTACTGCTTAATCAGGATGATAGAAACACTGTTGACACTTTTCAGCAAGTTGTAATACAGAAATAAACAGTTTTTCAAAAACAAGGTCTCAGTCATGTTTGAGTCACTCTGTAAGTACCATTTTTCTGTACTGTTTAAGCTCGATGAAAGGAACATTGTTGACACTTTTCAGCAAGTTGCAATCATGTAATACAGAAATAAACAGTTTTTCAAAAACAAGGTCTCAGTCATGTTTGAGTCACTCTGTAAGTACCATTTTGCTGTACTGTTTAAGCTCGATGAAAGGAACATTGTTGACACTTTTCAGCAAGTTGCAATCATGAAATACAGAAAAAAAGTTTTTCACAAACAAGGTCTAAGTCATGTAAGTACAATTTTGCTGTACTGCTTAATCAGGATGACAGAAACACTGTTGACACTTTTCAGCAAGTTGTAATACAGAAATAAACAGTTTTTCACAAACAAGGTCTAAATAATGTTTGATGCACTCTGTACCATTTTTGCTGTACTGTTTAAACTCGATGAAAGGAACATTGTTGACACTTTTCAGCAAGTTGCAATCATGTAATACAGAAAAAAACAATTTTTCACAAACAAGGTCTAAGTCATGTAAGTACAATTTTGCTGTACAGCTTAATCAGGATGATAGAAACACTGTTGACACTTTTCAGCAAGTTGTAATACAGAAATAAACAGTTTTTCAAAAACAAGGTCTAAGTCATGTTTGAGTCACTCTGTAAGTACCATTTTGCTGTACTGTTTAAGCTCGATGAAAGGATCATTGTTGACACTTTTCAGCAAGTTGCAATCATGAAATACAGAAAAAAACAATTTTTCACAAAGAAGGTCTAAATCATGTTTGATGTACTCTGTAAGTTCCATTTTTGCTGTACTGTTTAAACTCGATGAAAGGAACATTGTTGACACTTTTCAGCAAGTTGCAATCATGTAATACAGAAATAAACAGTTTTTCAAAAACAAGGTCTAAGTCATGTTTGAGTCACTCTCTAAATACCATTTTGCTGTACTGTTTAAAGTCAATGAAAGGAACATTGATGACACTTTTCAGCAAGTTGCAATCATGAAATACTGAAAAAAAGAGTTTCTCACAAACAAGGTCTAAATCATGTTTGATGCACTCTGTATTTTCAATTTTTGCTGTACTGTTTAAACTCGATGATAGAAACATTGTTGACACTTTTCAGCAAGTTGCAATCATGTAAAATAGAAATAAACAGTTTTTCAAAAACAAGGTCTAAGTCATGTTTGAGTCACTCTCTAAGTACCATTTTGCTGTACTGTTTAAACTCAATGAAAGGAACATTGTTGACCCTTTTCAGCAAGTTGGAATCATGAAATACAGAAATAAAGAGTTTCTCACAAACAAGGTCTAAATCAGGTAAGTACAATTTTGCTGTACTGCTTAATCAGGATGATAGAAACACGGTTGACACTTTTCAGCAAGTTGTAATACAGAAATAAACAGTTTTTCAAAAACAAGGTCTCAGTCATGTTTGAGTCACTCTGTAAGTACCATTTTGCTGTACTGTTTAAGCTCGATGAAAGGAACATTGTTGACACTTTTCAGCAAGTTGCAATCATGAAATACAGAAAAAAACAATTTTTCACAAACAAGGTCTAAATCATGTTTGACGCACTCTGTAAGTACCATTTTTGCTGTACTGTTTAAACTCGATGAAAGGAACATTGTTGACACTTTTCAGCAAGTTGCAATCATGTAATACAGAAATAAACAGTTTTTCACAAACAAGGTCAAAATCATGGAAGTACAATTTTGCTGTACTGCTTAATCAGGATGATAGAAACACTGTCGACACTTTTCAGCAAGTTGTAATACAGAAATAAACCGTTTTTCAAAAACAAGGTCTCAGTCATGTTTGAGTCACTCTGTAAGTACCATTTTGCTGTACTGTTTAAGCTCGATGAAAGGAACATTGTTCACACTTTTCAGCAAGTTGCAATCATGTAATACAGAAATGAACAGTTTTTCAAAAACAAGGTCTCAGTCATGTTTGAGTCACTCTGTAAGTACCATTTTGCTGTACTGTTTAAGCTCGATGAAAGGAACATTGTTGACACTTTTCAGCAAGTTGCAAACATGAAGTACAGAAAAAAAACAATTTTTCACAAACAAGGTCTAAATCATGTTTGATGCACTCTGTAAGTTAAATTTTTGCTGTACTGTTTAAACTCGATGAAAGGAACATTGTTGACACTTTTCAGCAAGTTGCAATCATGTAATACAGAAATAAACCGTTTTTCAAAAACAAGGTCAAAATCATGTAAGTACAATTTTGCTGTACTGCTTAATCAGGATGATAGAAACACTGTTGACACTTTTCAGCAAGTTGTAATACAGAAATAAACAGTTTTTCAAAAACAAGGTCTCAGTCATGTTTGAGTCACTCTGTAAGTACCATTTTGCTGTACTGTTTAAGCTCGATGAAAGGAACATTGTTGACACTTTTCAGCAAGTTGCAATCATGAAATACAGAAAAAAACAATTTTTCACAAACAAGGTCTAAATCATGTTTGACGCACTCTGTAAGTACCATTTTTGCTGTACTGTTTAAACTCGATGAAAGGAACATTGTTGACACTTTTCAGCAAGTTGCAATCATGAAATACAGAAAAAAACAATTTTTCACAAACAAGGTCTAAATCATGTTTGACGCACTCTGTAAGTACCATTTTTGCTGTACTGTTTAAACTCGATGAAAGGAACATTGTTGACACTTTTCAGCAAGTTGCAATCATGAAATACAGAAAAAAAGTTTTTCACAAACAAGGTCTAAGTCATGTAAGTACAATTTTGCTGTACTGCTTAATCAGGATGACAGAAACACTGTTGACACTTTTCAGCAAGTTGTAATACAGAAATAAACAGTTTTTCACAAACAAGGTCTAAATAATGTTTGATGCACTCTGTACCATTTTTGCTGTACTGTTTAAACTCGATGAAAGGAACATTGTTGACACTTTTCAGCAAGTTGCAATCATGTAATACAGAAATAAACAGTTTTTCAAAAACAAGGTCTCAGTCATGTTTGAGTCACTCTGTAAGTACCATTTTGCTGTACTGTTTAAGCTCGATGAAAGCAACATTGTTGACACTTTTCAGCAAGTTGCAATCATGAAATACAGAAAAAAAAAAAAATTCACAAACAAGGTCTAAATCATGTTTGATGCACTCTGTAAGTTCAATTTTTGCTGTACTGTTTAAACTCGATGAAAGGAACATTGTTGACACTTTTCAGCAAGTTGCAATCATGTAATACAGAAATAAACCGTTTTTCAAAAACAAGGTCAAAATCATGTAAGTACAATTTTGCTGTACTGCTTAATCAGGATGATAGAAACACTGTTGACACTTTTCAGCAAGTTGTAATACAGAAATAAACAGTTTTTCAAAAACAAGGTCTCAGTCATGTTTGAGTCACTCTGTAAGTACCATTTTGCTGTACTGTTTAAGCTCGATGAAAGGAACATTGTTGACACTTTTCAGCAAGTTGCAATCATGAAATACAGCAACAACAAAAAAAATTCACAAACAAGGTCTAAATCATGTTTGATGCACTCTGTAAGTTCAATTTTTGCTGTAATGTTTAAACTCGATGAAAGGAACATTGTTGACACTTTTCAGCAAGTTGCAATCATGTAATACAGAAATAAACCGTTTTTCAAAAACAAGGTCAAAATCATGTAATTACAATTTTGCTGTACTGCTTAATCAGGATGATAGAAACACTGTTGACACTTTTCAGCAAGTTGTAATACAGAAATAAACAGTTTTTCAAAAACAAGGTCTCAGTCATGTTTGAGTCACTCTGTAAGTACCATTTTGCTGTACTGTTTAAGCTCGATGAAAGGAACATTGTTGACACTTTTCAGCAAGTTGCAATCATGTAATACAGAAATAAACAGTTTTTCAAAAACAAGGTCTCAGTCATGTTTGAGTCACTCTGTAAGTACCATTTTGCTGTACTGTTTAAGCTCGATGAAAGGAACATTGTTGACACTTTTCAGCAAGTTGCAATCATGAAATACAGAAAAAAAAAAAAATTCACAAACAAGGTCTAAATCATGTTTGATGCACTCTGTAAGTTCAATTTTTGCTGTACTGTTTAAACTCGATGAAAGGAACATTGTTGACACTTTTCAGCAAGTTGCAATCATGTAATACAGAAATAAACCGTTTTTCAAAAACAAGGTGATAATCATGTAAGTACAATTTTGCTGTACTGCTTAATCAGGATGATAGAAACACTGTTGACACTTTTCAGCAAGTTGTAATACAGAAATAAACAGTTTTTCAAAAACAAGGTCTCAGTCATGTTTGAGTCACTCTGTAAGTACCATTTTGCTGTACTGTTTAAGCTCGATGAAAGGAACATTGTTGACACTTTTCAGCAAGTTGCAATCATGAAATACAGAAAAAAAAAAAAATTCACAAACAAAATCTAAATCATGTTTGATGCACTCTGTAAGTTCAATTTTTGCTGTACTGTTTAAACTCGATGAAAGGAACATTGTTGACACTTTTCAGCAAGTTGCAATCATGTAATACAGAAATAAACAGTTTTTCAAAAACAAGGTCAAAATCATGTAAGTACAATTTTGCTGTACTGCTTAATCAGGATGATAGAAACACTGTTGACACTTTTCAGCAAGTTGTAATACAGAAATAAACCGTTTTTCAAAAACAAGGTCTCAGTCATGTTTGAGTCACTCTGTAAGTACCATTTTGCTGTACTGTTTAAGCTCGATGAAAGGAACATTGTTGACACTTTTCAGCAAGTTGCAATCATGAAATACAGAAAAAAAATTTTTTTCACAAACAAGGTCTAAATCATGTTTGATGCACTCTGTAAGTTCAATTTTTGCTGTACTGTTTAAACTCGATGAAAGGAACATTGTTGACACTTTTCAGCAAGTTGCAATCATGTAATACAGAAATAAACCGTTTTTCAAAAACAAGGTCAAAATCATGTAATTACAATTTTGCTGTACTGCTTAATCAGGATGATAGAAACACTGTTGACACTTTTCAGCAAGTTGTAATACAGAAATAAACAGTTTTTCAAAAACAAGGTCTCAGTCATGTTTGAGTCACTCTGTAAGTACCATTTTGCTGTACTGTTTAAGCTCGATGAAAGGAACATTGTTGACACTTTTCAGCAAGTTGCAATCATGTAATACAGAAATAAACAGTTTTTCAAAAACAAGGTCTCAGTCATGTTTGAGTCACTCTGTAAGTACCATTTTGCTGTACTGTTTAAGCTCGATGAAAGGAACATTGTTGACACTTTTCAGCAAGTTGCAATCATGTAATACAGAAATAAACAGTTTTTCAAAAACAAGGTCTCAGTCATGTTTGAGTCACTCTGTAAGGAAAATTTTTCTGTACTGTTTAAGCTCGATGAAAGGAACATTGTTGACACTTTTCAGCAAGTTGCAATCATCTAATACAGAAATAAACAGTTTTTCAAAAACAAGGTCTCAGTCATGTTTGAGTCACTCTGTAAGTACCATTTTGCTGTACTGTTTAAGCTCGATGAAAGGAACATTGTTGACACTTTTCAGCAAGTTGCAATCATGAAATACAGAAAAAAAGTTTTTCACAAACAAGGTCTAAGTCATGTAAGTACAATTTTGCTGTACTGCTTAATCAGGATGACAGAAACACTGTTGACACTTTTCAGCAAGTTGTAATACAGAAATAAACAGTTTTTCACAAACAAGGTCTAAATAATGTTTGATGCACTCTGTACCATTTTTGCTGTACTGTTTAAACTCGATGAAAGGAACATTGTTGACACTTTTCAGCAAGTTGCAATCATGTAATACAGAAATAAACAGTTTTTCAAAAACAAGGTCTCAGTCATGTTTGAGTCACTCTGTAAGTACCATTTTGCTGTACTGTTTAAGCTCGATGAAAGCAACATTGTTGACACTTTTCAGGAAGTTGCAATCATGAAATACAGAAAAAAAAAAAAATTCACAAACAAGGTCTAAATCATGTTTGATGCACTCTGTAAGTTCAATTTTTGCTGTACTGTTTAAACTCGATGAAAGGAACATTGTTGACACTTTTCAGCAAGTTGCAATCATGTAATACAGAAATAAACCGTTTTTCAAAAACAAGGTCAAAATAATGTAAGTACAATTTTGCTGTACTGCTTAATCAGGATGATAGAAACACTGTTGACACTTTTCAGCAAGTTGTAATACAGAAATAAACAGTTTTTCAAAAACAAGGTCTCAGTCATGTTTGAGTCACTCTGTAAGTACCATTTTGCTGTACTGTTTAAGCTCGATGAAAGGAACATTGTTGACACTTTTCAGCAAGTTGCAATCATGAAATACAGCAACAACAACAAAAAATTCACAAACAAGGTCTAAATCATGTTTGATGCACTCTGTAAGTTCAATTTTTGCTGTACTGTTTAAACTCGATGAAAGGAACATTGTTGACACTTTTCAGCAAGTTGCAATCATGTAATACAGAAATAAACCGTTTTTCAAAAACAAGGTCAAAATCATGTAATTACAATTTTGCTGTACTGCTTAATCAGGATGATAGAAACACTGTTGACACTTTTCAGCAAGTTGTAATACAGAAATAAACAGTTTTTCAAAAACAAGGTCTCAGTCATGTTTGAGTCACTCTGTAAGTACCATTTTTCTGTACTGTTTAAGCTCGATGAAAGGAACATTGTTGACACTTTTCAGCAAGTTGCAATCATGTAATACAGAAATAAACAGTTTTTCAAAAACAAGGTCTCAGTCATGTTTGAGTCACTCTGTAAGTACCATTTTGCTGTACTGTTTAAGCTCGATGAAAGGAACATTGTTGACACTTTTCAGCAAGTTGCAATCATGAAATACAGAAAAAAACAATTTTTCACAAACAAGGTCTAAATCATGTTTGACGCACTCTGTAAGTACCATTTTTGCTGTACTGTTTAAACTCGATGAAAGGAACATTGTTGACACTTTTCAGCAAGTTGCAATCATGAAATACAGAAAAAAACAATTTTTCACAAACAAGGTCTAAATCATGTTTGACGCACTCTGTAAGTACCATTTTTGCTGTACTGTTTAAACTCGATGAAAGGAACATTGTTGACACTTTTCAGCAAGTTGCAATCATGAAATACAGAAAAAAAGTTTTTCACAAACAAGGTCTAAGTCATGTAAGTACAATTTTGCTGTACTGCTTAATCAGGATGACAGAAACACTGTTGACACTTTTCAGCAAGTTGTAATACAGAAATAAACAGTTTTTCACAAACAAGGTCTAAATAATGTTTGATGCACTCTGTACCATTTTTGCTGTACTGTTTAAACTCGATGAAAGGAACATTGTTGACACTTTTCAGCAAGTTGCAATCATGTAATACAGAAATAAACAGTTTTTCACAAACAAGGTCTAAATCATGTTTGATGCACTCTGTAAGTTCAATTTTTGCTGTACTGTTTAAACTCGATGAAAGGAACATTGTTGACACTTTTCAGCAAGTTGCAATCATGTAATACAGAAATAAACCGTTTTTCAAAAACAAGGTCAAAATCATGTAAGTACAATTTTGCTGTACTGCTTAATCAGGATGATAGAAACACTGTTGACACTTTTCAGCAAGTTGTAATACAGAAATAAACAGTTTTTCAAAAACAAGGTCTCAGTCATGTTTGAGTCACTCTGTAAGTACCATTTTGCTGTACTGTTTAAGCTCGATGAAAGGAACATTGTTGACACTTTTCAGCAAGTTGCAATCATGAAATACAGCAACAACAAAAAAAATTCACAAACAAGGTCTAAATCATGTTTGATGCACTCTGTAAGTTCAATTTTTGCTGTAATGTTTAAACTCGATGAAAGGAACATTGTTGACACTTTTCAGCAAGTTGCAATCATGTAATACAGAAATAAACCGTTTTTCAAAAACAAGGTCAAAATCATGTAATTACAATTTTGCTGTACTGCTTAATCAGGATGATAGAAACACTGTTGACACTTTTCAGCAAGTTGTAATACAGAAATAAACAGTTTTTCAAAAACAAGGTCTCAGTCATGTTTGAGTCACTCTGTAAGTACCATTTTGCTGTACTGTTTAAGCTCGATGAAAGGAACATTGTTGACACTTTTCAGCAAGTTGCAATCATGTAATACAGAAATAAACAGTTTTTCAAAAACAAGGTCTCAGTCATGTTTGAGTCACTCTGTAAGTACCATTTTGCTGTACTGTTTAAGCTCGATGAAAGGAACATTGTTGACACTTTTCAGCAAGTTGCAATCATGAAATACAGAAAAAAAAAAAAATTCACAAACAAGGTCTAAATCATGTTTGATGCACTCTGTAAGTTCAATTTTTGCTGTACTGTTTAAACTCGATGAAAGGAACATTGTTGACACTTTTCAGCAAGTTGCAATCATGTAATACAGAAATAAACCGTTTTTCAAAAACAAGGTGATAATCATGTAAGTACAATTTTGCTGTACTGCTTAATCAGGATGATAGAAACACTGTTGACACTTTTCAGCAAGTTGTAATACAGAAATAAACAGTTTTTCAAAAACAAGGTCTCAGTCATGTTTGAGTCACTCTGTAAGTACCATTTTGCTGTACTGTTTAAGCTCGATGAAAGGAACATTGTTGACACTTTTCAGCAAGTTGCAATCATGAAATACAGAAAAAAAAAAAAATTCACAAACAAAATCTAAATCATGTTTGATGCACTCTGTAAGTTCAATTTTTGCTGTACTGTTTAAACTCGATGAAAGGAACATTGTTGACACTTTTCAGCAAGTTGCAATCATGTAATACAGAAATAAACAGTTTTTCAAAAACAAGGTCAAAATCATGTAAGTACAATTTTGCTGTACTGCTTAATCAGGATGATAGAAACACTGTTGACACTTTTCAGCAAGTTGTAATACAGAAATAAACCGTTTTTCAAAAACAAGGTCTCAGTCATGTTTGAGTCACTCTGTAAGTACCATTTTGCTGTACTGTTTAAGCTCGATGAAAGGAACATTGTTGACACTTTTCAGCAAGTTGCAATCATGAAATACAGAAAAAAAAATTTTTTCACAAACAAGGTCTAAATCATGTTTGATGCACTCTGTAAGTTCAATTTTTGCTGTACTGTTTAAACTCGATGAAAGGAACATTGTTGACACTTTTCAGCAAGTTGCAATCATGTAATACAGAAATAAACCGTTTTTCAAAAACAAGGTCAAAATCATGTAATTACAATTTTGCTGTACTGCTTAATCAGGATGATAGAAACACTGTTGACACTTTTCAGCAAGTTGTAATACAGAAATAAACAGTTTTTCAAAAACAAGGTCTCAGTCATGTTTGAGTCACTCTGTAAGTACCATTTTGCTGTACTGTTTAAGCTCGATGAAAGGAACATTGTTGACACTTTTCAGCAAGTTGCAATCATGTAATACAGAAATAAACAGTTTTTCAAAAACAAGGTCTCAGTCATGTTTGAGTCACTCTGTAAGTACCATTTTGCTGTACTGTTTAAGCTCGATGAAAGGAACATTGTTGACACTTTTCAGCAAGTTGCAATCATGTAATACAGAAATAAACAGTTTTTCAAAAACAAGGTCTCAGTCATGTTTGAGTCACTCTGTAAGGAAAATTTTTCTGTACTGTTTAAGCTCGATGAAAGGAACATTGTTGACACTTTTCAGCAAGTTGCAATCATCTAATACAGAAATAAACAGTTTTTCAAAAACAAGGTCTCAGTCATGTTTGAGTCACTCTGTAAGTACCATTTTGCTGTACTGTTTAAGCTCGATGAAAGGAACATTGTTGACACTTTTCAGCAAGTTGCAATCATGAAATACAGAAAAAAAGTTTTTCACAAACAAGGTCTAAGTCATGTAAGTACAATTTTGCTGTACTGCTTAATCAGGATGACAGAAACACTGTTGACACTTTTCAGCAAGTTGTAATACAGAAATAAACAGTTTTTCACAAACAAGGTCTAAATAATGTTTGATGCACTCTGTACCATTTTTGCTGTACTGTTTAAACTCGATGAAAGGAACATTGTTGACACTTTTCAGCAAGTTGCAATCATGTAATACAGAAATAAACAGTTTTTCAAAAACAAGGTCTCAGTCATGTTTGAGTCACTCTGTAAGTACCATTTTGCTGTACTGTTTAAGCTCGATGAAAGCAACATTGTTGACACTTTTCAGGAAGTTGCAATCATGAAATACAGAAAAAAAAAAAATTTCACAAACAAGGTCTAAATCATGTTTGATGCACTCTGTAAGTTCAATTTTTGCTGTACTGTTTAAACTCGATGAAAGGAACATTGTTGACACTTTTCAGCAAGTTGCAATCATGTAATACAGAAATAAACCGTTTTTCAAAAACAAGGTCAAAATAATGTAAGTACAATTTTGCTGTACTGCTTAATCAGGATGATAGAAACACTGTTGACACTTTTCAGCAAGTTGTAATACAGAAATAAACAGTTTTTCAAAAACAAGGTCTCAGTCATGTTTGAGTCACTCTGTAAGTACCATTTTGCTGTACTGTTTAAGCTCGATGAAAGGAACATTGTTGACACTTTTCAGCAAGTTGCAATCATGAAATACAGCAACAACAACAAAAAATTCACAAACAAGGTCTAAATCATGTTTGATGCACTCTGTAAGTTCAATTTTTGCTGTACTGTTTAAACTCGATGAAAGGAACATTGTTGACACTTTTCAGCAAGTTGCAATCATGTAATACAGAAATAAACCGTTTTTCAAAAACAAGGTCAAAATCATGTAATTACAATTTTGCTGTACTGCTTAATCAGGATGATAGAAACACTGTTGACACTTTTCAGCAAGTTGTAATACAGAAATAAACAGTTTTTCAAAAACAAGGTCTCAGTCATGTTTGAGTCACTCTGTAAGTACCATTTTTCTGTACTGTTTAAGCTCGATGAAAGGAACATTGTTGACACTTTTCAGCAAGTTGCAATCATGTAATACAGAAATAAACAGTTTTTCAAAAACAAGGTCTCAGTCATGTTTGAGTCACTCTGTAAGTACCATTTTGCTGTACTGTTTAAGCTCGATGAAAGGAACATTGTTGACACTTTTCAGCAAGTTGCAATCATGAAATACAGAAAAAAAGTTTTTCACAAACAAGGTCTAAGTCATGTAAGTACAATTTTGCTGTACTGCTTAATCAGGATGACAGAAACACTGTTGACACTTTTCAGCAAGTTGTAATACAGAAATAAACAGTTTTTCACAAACAAGGTCTAAATAATGTTTGATGCACTCTGTACCATTTTTGCTGTACTGTTTAAACTCGATGAAAGGAACATTGTTGACACTTTTCAGCAAGTTGCAATCATGTAATACAGAAAAAAACAATTTTTCACAAACAAGGTCTAAGTCATGTAAGTACAATTTTGCTGTACAGCTTAATCAGGATGATAGAAACACTGTTGACACTTTTCAGCAAGTTGTAATACAGAAATAAACAGTTTTTCAAAAACAAGGTCTAAGTCATGTTTGAGTCACTCTGTAAGTACCATTTTGCTGTACTGTTTAAGCTCGATGAAAGGATCATTGTTGACACTTTTCAGCAAGTTGCAATCATGAAATACAGAAAAAAACAATTTTTCACAAAGAAGGTCTAAATCATGTTTGATGTACTCTGTAAGTTCCATTTTTGCTGTACTGTTTAAACTCGATGAAAGGAACATTGTTGACACTTTTCAGCAAGTTGCAATCATGTAATACAGAAATAAACAGTTTTTCAAAAACAAGGTCTAAGTCATGTTTGAGTCACTCTCTAAATACCATTTTGCTGTACTGTTTAAAGTCAATGAAAGGAACATTGATGACACTTTTCAGCAAGTTGCAATCATGAAATACTGAAAAAAAGAGTTTCTCACAAACAAGGTCTAAATCATGTTTGATGCACTCTGTATTTTCAATTTTTGCTGTACTGTTTAAACTCGATGATAGAAACATTGTTGACACTTTTCAGCAAGTTGCAATCATGTAAAATAGAAATAAACAGTTTTTCAAAAACAAGGTCTAAGTCATGTTTGAGTCACTCTCTAAGTACCATTTTGCTGTACTGTTTAAACTCAATGAAAGGAACATTGTTGACCCTTTTCAGCAAGTTGGAATCATGAAATACAGAAATAAAGAGTTTCTCACAAACAAGGTCTAAATCAGGTAAGTACAATTTTGCTGTACTGCTTAATCAGGATGATAGAAACACGGTTGACACTTTTCAGCAAGTTGTAATACAGAAATAAACAGTTTTTCAAAAACAAGGTCTCAGTCATGTTTGAGTCACTCTGTAAGTACCATTTTGCTGTACTGTTTAAGCTCGATGAAAGGAACATTGTTGACACTTTTCAGCAAGTTGCAATCATGAAATACAGAAAAAAACAATTTTTCACAAACAAGGTCTAAATCATGTTTGACGCACTCTGTAAGTACCATTTTTGCTGTACTGTTTAAACTCGATGAAAGGAACATTGTTGACACTTTTCAGCAAGTTGCAATCATGTAATACAGAAATAAACAGTTTTTCACAAACAAGGTCAAAATCATGGAAGTACAATTTTGCTGTACTGCTTAATCAGGATGATAGAAACACTGTCGACACTTTTCAGCAAGTTGTAATACAGAAATAAACCGTTTTTCAAAAACAAGGTCTCAGTCATGTTTGAGTCACTCTGTAAGTACCATTTTGCTGTACTGTTTAAGCTCGATGAAAGGAACATTGTTCACACTTTTCAGCAAGTTGCAATCATGTAATACAGAAATGAACAGTTTTTCAAAAACAAGGTCTCAGTCATGTTTGAGTCACTCTGTAAGTACCATTTTGCTGTACTGTTTAAGCTCGATGAAAGGAACATTGTTGACACTTTTCAGCAAGTTGCAAACATGAAGTACAGAAAAAAAACAATTTTTCACAAACAAGGTCTAAATCATGTTTGATGCACTCTGTAAGTTAAATTTTTGCTGTACTGTTTAAACTCGATGAAAGGAACATTGTTGACACTTTTCAGCAAGTTGCAATCATGTAATACAGAAATAAACCGTTTTTCAAAAACAAGGTCAAAATCATGTAAGTACAATTTTGCTGTACTGCTTAATCAGGATGATAGAAACACTGTTGACACTTTTCAGCAAGTTGTAATACAGAAATAAACAGTTTTTCAAAAACAAGGTCTCAGTCATGTTTGAGTCACTCTGTAAGTACCATTTTGCTGTACTGTTTAAGCTCGATGAAAGGAACATTGTTGACACTTTTCAGCAAGTTGCAATCATGAAATACAGAAAAAAACAATTTTTCACAAACAAGGTCTAAATCATGTTTGACGCACTCTGTAAGTACCATTTTTGCTGTACTGTTTAAACTCGATGAAAGGAACATTGTTGACACTTTTCAGCAAGTTGCAATCATGAAATACAGAAAAAAACAATTTTTCACAAACAAGGTCTAAATCATGTTTGACGCACTCTGTAAGTACCATTTTTGCTGTACTGTTTAAACTCGATGAAAGGAACATTGTTGACACTTTTCAGCAAGTTGCAATCATGTAATACAGAAATAAACAGTTTTTCACAAACAAGGTCAAAATCATGGAAGTACAATTTTGCTGTACTGCTTAATCAGGATGATAGAAACACTGTTGACACTTTTCAGCAAGTTGTAATACAGAAATAAACCGTTTTTCAAAAACAAGGTCTCAGTCATGTTTGAGTCACTCTGTAAGTACCATTTTGCTGTACTGTTTAAGCTCGATGAAAGGAACATTGTTGACACTTTTCAGCAAGTTGCAATCATGTAATACAGAAATGAACAGTTTTTCAAAAACAAGGTCTCAGTCATGTTTGAGTCACTCTGTAAGTACCATTTTGCTGTACTGTTTAAGCTCGATGAAAGGAACATTGTTGACACTTTTCAGCAAGTTGCAATCATGAAATACAGAAATAAAGAGTTTCTCACAAACAAGGTCTAAATCATGTTTGATGTACTCTGTAAGTTCAATTTTTGCTGTACTGTTTAAACTCGATGAAAGGAACACTGTTGACACTTTTCAGCAAGTTGCAATCATGAAATACTGAAAAAAAGAGTTTCTCACAAACAAGGTCTAAATCATGTTTGATGCACTCTGTATTTTCAATTTTTGCTGTACTGTTTAAGCTCGATGATAGAAACATTGTTGACACTTTTCAGCAAGTTGCAATCATGTAAAATAGAAATAAACAGTTTTTCAAAAACAAGGTCTAAGTCATGTTTGAGTCACTCTCTAAGTACCATTTTGCTGTACTGTTTAAGTTCGATGAAAGGAACATTGTTGACACTTTTCAGCAAGTTGCAATCATGAAATACAGAAATAAAGAGTTTCTCACAAACAAGGTCTAAATCATGTTTGATGCACTCTGTAAGTTCAATTTTTGCTGTACTGTTTAAACTCGATGAAAGGAACATTGTTGACACTTTTCAGCAAGTTGCAATCATGTAATACAGAAATAAACCAATTTTCACAAACAAGGTCTAAATCATGTATGTACAATTTTGCTGTACTGCTTAATCAGGATGATAGAAACACTGTTGACACTTTTCAGCAAATTGCAATCATGAAATACAGAAATAAAGAGTTTCTCACAAACAAGGTCTAAATCATGTTTGATGCACTCTGTATTTTCAATTTTTGCTCTACTGTTTAAACTCGATGATCGAAACATTGTTGACACTTTTCAGCAAGTTGCAATCATGTAATATAGAAATAAACAGTTTTTCAAAAACAAGGTCTAAGTCATGTTTGAGTCACTGTAAGTACCATTTTGCTGTACTGTTTAAACTCGATGAAAGGAACATTGTTGACACTTTTCAGCAAGTTGCAATCATGAAATACAGAAAAAAACAGTTTTTCACAAACAAGGTCAAAATCATGGAAGTACAATTTTGCTGTACTGCTTAATCAGGATGATAGAAACACTGTTGACACTTTTCAGCAAGTTGTAATACAGAAATAAACAGTTTTTCAAAAACAAGGTCTCAGTCATGTTTGAGTCACTCTGTAAGTACCATTTTGCTGTACTGTTTAAGCTCGATGAAAGGAACATTGTTGACACTTTTCAGCAAGTTGCAATATTGTAATACAGAAATAAACAGTTTTTCAAAAACAAGGTCTAAGTCATGTTTGAGTCACTCTCTAAATACCATTTTGCTGTACTGTTTAAAGTCAATGAAAGGAACATTGATGACACTTTTCAGCAAGTTGCAATCATGAAATACTGAAAAAAAGAGTTTCTCACAAACAAGGTCTAAATCATGTTTGATGCACTCTGTATTTTCAATTTTTGCTGTACTGTTTAAACTCGATGATAGAAACATTGTTGACACTTTTCAGCACGTTGCAATCATGTAAAATAGAAATAAACAGTTTTTCAAAAACAAGGTCTAAGTCATGTTTGAGTCACTCTCTAAGTACCATTTTGCTGTACTGTTTAAACTCAATGAAAGGAACATTGTTGACCCTTTTCAGCAAGTTGGAATCATGAAATACAGAAATAAAGAGTTTCTCACAAACAAGGTCTAAATCAGGTAAGTACAATTTTGCTGTACTGCTTAATCAGGATGATAGAAACACTGTTGACACTTTTCAGCAAGTTGTAATACAGAAATAAACAGTTTTTCAAAAACAAGGTCTCAGTCATGTTTGAGTCACTCTGTAAGTACAATTTTGCTGTACTGCTTAATCAGGATGATAGAAACACTGTTGACACTTTTCAGCAAGTTGTAATATAGAAATAAACAGTTTTTCACAAACAAGGTCTAAATAATGTTTGATGAACTCTGTAAGTACCATTTTTGCTGTACTGTTTAAACTCGATGAAAGGAACATTGTTGACACTTTTCAGCAAGTTGCAATCATGAAATACAGAAATAAAGAGTTTCTCACAAACAAGGTCTAAATCAGGTAAGTACAATTTTGCTGTACTGCTTAATCAGGATGATAGAAACACTGTTGACACTTTTCAGCAAGTTGTAAAACAGAAATAAACATTTTTTCAAAAACAAGGTCTCAGTCATGTTTGAGTCACTCTGTAAGTACCATTTTGCTGTACTGTTTAAGCTCGTTGACACTTTTCAGCAAGTTGCAATCATGAAATACAGAAAAAAACAATTTTTCACAAACAAGGTCTAAATCATGTTTGACGCACTCTGTAAGTACCATTTTTGCTGTACTGTTTAAACTCGATGAAAGGAACATTGTTGACACTTTTCAGCAAGTTGCAATCATGTAATACAGAAATAAACAGTTTTTCACAAACAAGGTCAAAATCATGGAAGTACAATTTTGCTGTACTGCTTAATCAGGATGATAGAAACACTGTTGACACTTTTCAGCAAGTTGTAATACAGAAATAAACCGTTTTTCAAAAACAAGGTCTCAGTCATGTTTGAGTCACTCTCTAAATACCATTTTGCTGTACTGTTTAAAGTCAATGAAAGGAACATTGATGACACTTTTCAGCAAGTTGCAATCATGAAATACTGAAAAAAAGAGTTTCTCACAAACAAGGTCTAAATCATGTTTGATGCACTCTGTATTTTCAATTTTTGCTGTACTGTTTAAACTCGATGATAGAAACATTGTTGACACTTTTCAGCAAGTTGCAATCATGTAAAATAGAAATAAACAGTTTTTCAAAAACAAGGTCTAAGTCATGTTTGAGTCACTCTCTAAGTACCATTTTGCTGTACTGTTTAAACTCAATGAAAGGAACATTGTTGACCCTTTTCAGCAAGTTGGAATCATGAAATACAGAAATAAAGAGTTTTTCACAAACAAGGTCTAAATCAGGTAAGTACATTTTGCTGTACTGCTTAATCAGGATGATAGAAACACTGTTGACACTTTTCAGCAAGTTGTAATACAGAAATAAACAGTTTTTCAAAAACAAGGTCTCAGTCATGTTTGAGTCACTCTGTAAGTACCATTTTGCTGTACTGTTTAAGTTCGATGAAAGGAACATTGTTGACACTTTTCAGCAAGTTGCAATCATGAAATAAAGAAAAAAACTATTTTTCACATACAAGGTCTAAATCATGTTTGATGCACTCTGTAAGTACCATTTTTGCTGTACTGTTTAAACTCGATGAAAGGAACATTGTTGACACTTTTCAGCAAGTTGCAATCATGTAATACAGAAATAAACAGTTTTTCAAAAACAAGGTCTCAGTCATGTTTGAGTCACTCTGTAAGTACCATTTTGCTGTACTGTTTAAGCTCGATGAAAGGAACATTGTTGACACTTTTCAGCAAGTTGCAATCATGAAATACAGAAATAAAGAGTTTCTCACAAACAAGGTCTAAATCATGTTTGATGCACTCTGTAAGTTCAATTTTTGCTGTACTGTTTAAACTCGATGAAAGGAACATTGTTGACACTTTTCAGCAAGTTGCAATCATGTAATACAGAAATAAATCGATTTTCACAAACAAGGTCTAAATCATGTATGTACAATTTTGCTGTACTGCTTAATCAGGATGATAGAAACACTGTTGACACTTTTCAGCAAGTTGCAATCATGAAATACAGAAATAAAGAGTTTCTCACAAACAAGGTCTAAATCATGTTTGATGCACTCTGTAAGTTCAATTTTTGCTGTACTGTTTAAACTCGATGAAAGGAACATTGTTGACACTTTTCAGCAAGTTGCAATCATGTAATACAGAAATAAACCGATTTTCACAAACAAGGTCTAAATCATGTATGTACAATTTTGCTGTACTGCTTAATCAGGATGATAGAAACACTGTTGACACTTTTCAGCAAGTTGCAATCATGAAATACAGAAATAAAGAGTTTCTCACAAACAAGGTCTAAATCATGTTTGATGCACTCTGTAAGTACCATTTTTGCTGTACTGTTTAAACTCGATGAAAGGAACATTGTTGACACTTTTCAGCAAGTTGCAATCATGAAATACAGAAAAAAACAATTTTTCACAAACAAGGTCTAAATCATGTTTGACGCACTCTGTAAGTACCATTTTTGCTGTACTGTTTAAACTCGATGAAAGGAACATTGTTGACACTTTTCAGCAAGTTGCAATCATGTAATACAGAAATAAACAGTTTTTCACAAACAAGGTCAAAATCATGGAAGTACAATTTTGCTGTACTGCTTAATCAGGATGATAGAAACACTGTCGACACTTTTCAGCAAGTTGTAATACAGAAATAAACCGTTTTTCAAAAACAAGGTCTCAGTCATGTTTGAGTCACTCTGTAAGTACCATTTTGCTGTACTGTTTAAGCTCGATGAAAGGAACATTGTTGACACTTTTCAGCAAGTTGCAATCATGTAATACAGAAATGAACAGTTTTTCAAAAACAAGGTCTCAGTCATGTTTGAGTCACTCTGTAAGTACCATTTTGCTGTACTGTTTAAGCTCGATGAAAGGAACATTGTTGACACTTTTCAGCAAGTTGCAAACATGAAGTACAGAAAAAAACAATTTTTCACAAACAAGGTCTAAATCATGTTTGATGCACTCTGTAAGTTCAATTTTTGCTGTACTGTTTAAACTCGATGAAAGGAACATTGTTGACACTTTTCAGCAAGTTGCAATCATGTAATACAGAAATAAACCGTTTTTCAAAAACAAGGTCAAAATCATGTAAGTACAATTTTGCTGTACTGCTTAATCAGGATGATAGAAACACTGTTGACACTTTTCAGCAAGTTGTAATACAGAAATAAACAGTTTTTCAAAAACAAGGTCTCAGTCATGTTTGAGTCACTCTGTAAGTACCATTTTGCTGTACTGTTTAAGCTCGATGAAAGGAACATTGTTGACACTTTTCAGCAAGTTGCAATCATGTAATACAGAAATAAAGAGTTTCTCACAAACAAGGTCTAAATCATGTTTGATGCACTCTGTATTTTCAATTTTTGCTGTACTGTTTAAGCTCGATGATAGAAACATTGTTGACACTTTTCAGCAAGTTGCAATCATGTAAAATAGAAATAAACAGTTTTTCAAAAACAAGGTCTAAGTCATGTTTGAGTCACTCTCTAAGTACCATTTTGCTGTACTGTTTAAGTTCGATGAAAGGAACATTGTTGACACTTTTCAGCAAGTTGCAATCATGAAATACAGAAAAAAAGAGTTTCTCACAAACAAGGTCTAAATCATGTTTGATGCACTCTGTAAGTTCAATTTTTGCTGTACTGTTTAAACTCGATGAAAGGAACATTGTTGACACTTTTCAGCAAGTTGCAATCATGTAATACAGAAATAAACCAATTTTCACAAACAAGGTCTAAATCATGTATGTACAATTTTGCTGTACTGCTTAATCAGGATGATAGAAACACTGTTGACACTTTTCAGCAAATTGCAATCATGAAATACAGAAATAAAGAGTTTCTCACAAACAAGGTCTAAATCATGTTTGATGCACTCTGTATTTTCAATTTTTGCTCTACTGTTTAAACTCGATGATCGAAACATTGTTGACACTTTTCAGCAAGTTGCAATCATGTAATATAGAAATAAACAGTTTTTCAAAAACAAGGTCTAAGTCATGTTTGAGTCACTGTAAGTACCATTTTGCTGTACTGTTTAAACTCGATGAAAGGAACATTGTTGACACTTTTCAGCAAGTTGCAATCATGAAATACAGAAAAAAACAGTTTTTCACAAACAAGGTCAAAATCATGGAAGTACAATTTTGCTGTACTGCTTAATCAGGATGATAGAAACACTGTTGACACTTTTCAGCAAGTTGTAATACAGAAATAAACAGTTTTTCAAAAACAAGGTCTCAGTCATGTTTGAGTCACTCTGTAAGTACCATTTTGCTGTACTGTTTAAGCTCGATGAAAGGAACATTGTTGACACTTTTCAGCAAGTTGCAATATTGTAATACAGAAATAAACAGTTTTTCAAAAACAAGGTCTAAGTCATGTTTGAGTCACTCTCTAAATACCATTTTGCTGTACTGTTTAAAGTCAATGAAAGGAACATTGATGACACTTTTCAGCAAGTTGCAATCATGAAATACTGAAAAAAAGAGTTTCTCACAAACAAGGTCTAAATCATGTTTGATGCACTCTGTATTTTCAATTTTTGCTGTACTGTTTAAACTCGATGATAGAAACATTGTTGACACTTTTCAGCACGTTGCAATCATGTAAAATAGAAATAAACAGTTTTTCAAAAACAAGGTCTAAGTCATGTTTGAGTCACTCTCTAAGTACCATTTTGCTGTACTGTTTAAACTCAATGAAAGGAACATTGTTGACCCTTTTCAGCAAGTTGGAATCATGAAATACAGAAATAAAGAGTTTCTCACAAACAAGGTCTAAATCAGGTAAGTACAATTTTGCTGTACTGCTTAATCAGGATGATAGAAACACTGTTGACACTTTTCAGCAAGTTGTAATACAGAAATAAACAGTTTTTCAAAAACAAGGTCTCAGTCATGTTTGAGTCACTCTGTAAGTACAATTTTGCTGTACTGCTTAATCAGGATGATAGAAACACTGTTGACACTTTTCAGCAAGTTGTAATATAGAAATAAACAGTTTTTCACAAACAAGGTCTAAATAATGTTTGATGCACTCTGTAAGTACCATTTTTGCTGTACTGTTTAAACTCGATGAAAGGAACATTGTTGACACTTTTCAGCAAGTTGCAATCATGTAATACAGAAATAAACAGTTTTTCAAAAACAAGGTCTAAGTCATGTTTGAGTCACTCTCTAAATACCATTTTGCTGTACTGTTTAAAGTCAATGAAAGGAACATTGATGACACTTTTCAGCAAGTTGCAATCATGAAATACTGAAAAAAAGAGTTTCTCACAAACAAGGTCTAAATCATGTTTGATGCACTCTGTATTTTCAATTTTTGCTGTACTGTTTAAACTCGATGATAGAAACATTGTTGACACTTTTCAGCAAGTTGCAATCATGTAAAATAGAAATAAACAGTTTTTCAAAAACAAGGTCTAAGTCATGTTTGAGTCACTCTCTAAGTACCATTTTGCTGTACTGTTTAAACTCAATGAAAGGAACATTGTTGACCCTTTTCAGCAAGTTGGAATCATGAAATACAGAAATAAAGAGTTTCTCACAAACAAGGTCTAAATCAGGTAAGTACAATTTTGCTGTACTGCTTAATCAGGATGATAGAAACACGGTTGACACTTTTCAGCAAGTTGTAATACAGAAATAAACAGTTTTTCAAAAACAAGGTCTCAGTCATGTTTGAGTCACTCTGTAAGTACCATTTTGCTGTACTGTTTAAGCTCGATGAAAGGAACATTGTTGACACTTTTCAGCAAGTTGCAATCATGAAATACAGAAAAAAACAATTTTTCACAAACAAGGTCTAAATCATGTTTGACGCACTCTGTAAGTACCATTTTTGCTGTACTGTTTAAACTCGATGAAAGGAACATTGTTGACACTTTTCAGCAAGTTGCAATCATGTAATACAGAAATAAACAGTTTTTCACAAACAAGGTCAAAATCATGGAAGTACAATTTTGCTGTACTGCTTAATCAGGATGATAGAAACACTGTCGACACTTTTCAGCAAGTTGTAATACAGAAATAAACCGTTTTTCAAAAACAAGGTCTCAGTCATGTTTGAGTCACTCTGTAAGTACCATTTTGCTGTACTGTTTAAGCTCGATGAAAGGAACATTGTTCACACTTTTCAGCAAGTTGCAATCATGTAATACAGAAATGAACAGTTTTTCAAAAACAAGGTCTCAGTCATGTTTGAGTCACTCTGTAAGTACCATTTTGCTGTACTGTTTAAGCTCGATGAAAGGAACATTGTTGACACTTTTCAGCAAGTTGCAAACATGAAGTACAGAAAAAAAACAATTTTTCACAAACAAGGTCTAAATCATGTTTGATGCACTCTGTAAGTTAAATTTTTGCTGTACTGTTTAAACTCGATGAAAGGAACATTGTTGACACTTTTCAGCAAGTTGCAATCATGTAATACAGAAATAAACCGTTTTTCAAAAACAAGGTCAAAATCATGTAAGTACAATTTTGCTGTACTGCTTAATCAGGATGATAGAAACACTGTTGACACTTTTCAGCAAGTTGTAATACAGAAATAAACAGTTTTTCAAAAACAAGGTCTCAGTCATGTTTGAGTCACTCTGTAAGTACCATTTTGCTGTACTGTTTAAGCTCGATGAAAGGAACATTGTTGACACTTTTCAGCAAGTTGCAATCATGAAATACAGAAAAAAACAATTTTTCACAAACAAGGTCTAAATCATGTTTGACGCACTCTGTAAGTACCATTTTTGCTGTACTGTTTAAACTCGATGAAAGGAACATTGTTGACACTTTTCAGCAAGTTGCAATCATGAAATACAGAAAAAAACAATTTTTCACAAACAAGGTCTAAATCATGTTTGACGCACTCTGTAAGTACCATTTTTGCTGTACTGTTTAAACTCGATGAAAGGAACATTGTTGACACTTTTCAGCAAGTTGCAATCATGTAATACAGAAATAAACAGTTTTTCACAAACAAGGTCAAAATCATGGAAGTACAATTTTGCTGTACTGCTTAATCAGGATGATAGAAACACTGTTGACACTTTTCAGCAAGTTGTAATACAGAAATAAACCGTTTTTCAAAAACAAGGTCTCAGTCATGTTTGAGTCACTCTGTAAGTACCATTTTGCTGTACTGTTTAAGCTCGATGAAAGGAACATTGTTGACACTTTTCAGCAAGTTGCAATCATGTAATACAGAAATGAACAGTTTTTCAAAAACAAGGTCTCAGTCATGTTTGAGTCACTCTGTAAGTACCATTTTGCTGTACTGTTTAAGCTCGATGAAAGGAACATTGTTGACACTTTTCAGCAAGTTGCAATCATGAAATACAGAAATAAAGAGTTTCTCACAAACAAGGTCTAAATCATGTTTGATGTACTCTGTAAGTTCAATTTTTGCTGTACTGTTTAAACTCGATGAAAGGAACACTGTTGACACTTTTCAGCAAGTTGCAATCATGAAATACTGAAAAAAAGAGTTTCTCACAAACAAGGTCTAAATCATGTTTGATGCACTCTGTATTTTCAATTTTTGCTGTACTGTTTAAGCTCGATGATAGAAACATTGTTGACACTTTTCAGCAAGTTGCAATCATGTAAAATAGAAATAAACAGTTTTTCAAAAACAAGGTCTAAGTCATGTTTGAGTCACTCTCTAAGTACCATTTTGCTGTACTGTTTAAGTTCGATGAAAGGAACATTGTTGACACTTTTCAGCAAGTTGCAATCATGAAATACAGAAATAAAGAGTTTCTCACAAACAAGGTCTAAATCATGTTTGATGCACTCTGTAAGTTCAATTTTTGCTGTACTGTTTAAACTCGATGAAAGGAACATTGTTGACACTTTTCAGCAAGTTGCAATCATGTAATACAGAAATAAACCAATTTTCACAAACAAGGTCTAAATCATGTATGTACAATTTTGCTGTACTGCTTAATCAGGATGATAGAAACACTGTTGACACTTTTCAGCAAATTGCAATCATGAAATACAGAAATAAAGAGTTTCTCACAAACAAGGTCTAAATCATGTTTGATGCACTCTGTATTTTCAATTTTTGCTCTACTGTTTAAACTCGATGATCGAAACATTGTTGACACTTTTCAGCAAGTTGCAATCATGTAATATAGAAATAAACAGTTTTTCAAAAACAAGGTCTAAGTCATGTTTGAGTCACTGTAAGTACCATTTTGCTGTACTGTTTAAACTCGATGAAAGGAACATTGTTGACACTTTTCAGCAAGTTGCAATCATGAAATACAGAAAAAAACAGTTTTTCACAAACAAGGTCAAAATCATGGAAGTACAATTTTGCTGTACTGCTTAATCAGGATGATAGAAACACTGTTGACACTTTTCAGCAAGTTGTAATACAGAAATAAACAGTTTTTCAAAAACAAGGTCTCAGTCATGTTTGAGTCACTCTGTAAGTACCATTTTGCTGTACTGTTTAAGCTCGATGAAAGGAACATTGTTGACACTTTTCAGCAAGTTGCAATATTGTAATACAGAAATAAACAGTTTTTCAAAAACAAGGTCTAAGTCATGTTTGAGTCACTCTCTAAATACCATTTTGCTGTACTGTTTAAAGTCAATGAAAGGAACATTGATGACACTTTTCAGCAAGTTGCAATCATGAAATACTGAAAAAAAGAGTTTCTCACAAACAAGGTCTAAATCATGTTTGATGCACTCTGTATTTTCAATTTTTGCTGTACTGTTTAAACTCGATGATAGAAACATTGTTGACACTTTTCAGCACGTTGCAATCATGTAAAATAGAAATAAACAGTTTTTCAAAAACAAGGTCTAAGTCATGTTTGAGTCACTCTCTAAGTACCATTTTGCTGTACTGTTTAAACTCAATGAAAGGAACATTGTTGACCCTTTTCAGCAAGTTGGAATCATGAAATACAGAAATAAAGAGTTTCTCACAAACAAGGTCTAAATCAGGTAAGTACAATTTTGCTGTACTGCTTAATCAGGATGATAGAAACACTGTTGACACTTTTCAGCAAGTTGTAATACAGAAATAAACAGTTTTTCAAAAACAAGGTCTCAGTCATGTTTGAGTCACTCTGTAAGTACAATTTTGCTGTACTGCTTAATCAGGATGATAGAAACACTGTTGACACTTTTCAGCAAGTTGTAATATAGAAATAAACAGTTTTTCACAAACAAGGTCTAAATAATGTTTGATGCACTCTGTAAGTACCATTTTTGCTGTACTGTTTAAACTCGATGAAAGGAACATTGTTGACACTTTTCAGCAAGTTGCAATCATGAAATACAGAAATAAAGAGTTTCTCACAAACAAGGTCTAAATCAGGTAAGTACAATTTTGCTGTACTGCTTAATCAGGATGATAGAAACACTGTTGACACTTTTCAGCAAGTTGTAAAACAGAAATAAACATTTTTTCAAAAACAAGGTCTCAGTCATGTTTGAGTCACTCTGTAAGTACCATTTTGCTGTACTGTTTAAGCTCGTTGACACTTTTCAGCAAGTTGCAATCATGAAATACTGAAAAAAAGAGTTTCTCACAAACAAGGTCTAAATCATGTTTGATGCACTCTGTATTTTCAATTTTTGCTGTACTGTTTAAACTCGATGATAGAAACATTGTTGACACTTTTCAGCAAGTTGCAATCATGTAAAATAGAAATAAACAGTTTTTCAAAAACAAGGTCTAAGTCATGTTTGAGTCACTCTCTAAGTACCATTTTGCTGTACTGTTTAAACTCAATGAAAGGAACATTGTTGACCCTTTTCAGCAAGTTGGAATCATGAAATACAGAAATAAAGAGTTTTTCACAAACAAGGTCTAAATCAGGTAAGTACATTTTGCTGTACTGCTTAATCAGGATGATAGAAACACTGTTGACACTTTTCAGCAAGTTGTAATACAGAAATAAACAGTTTTTCAAAAACAAGGTCTCAGTCATGTTTGAGTCACTCTGTAAGTACCATTTTGCTGTACTGTTTAAGTTCGATGAAAGGAACATTGTTGACACTTTTCAGCAAGTTGCAATCATGAAATAAAGAAAAAAACTATTTTTCACATACAAGGTCTAAATCATGTTTGATGCACTCTGTAAGTACCATTTTTGCTGTACTGTTTAAACTCGATGAAAGGAACATTGTTGACACTTTTCAGCAAGTTGCAATCATGTAATACAGAAATAAACAGTTTTTCAAAAACAAGGTCTCAGTCATGTTTGAGTCACTCTGTAAGTACCATTTTGCTGTACTGTTTAAGCTCGATGAAAGGAACATTGTTGACACTTTTCAGCAAGTTGCAATCATGAAATACAGAAATAAAGAGTTTCTCACAAACAAGGTCTAAATCATGTTTGATGCACTCTGTAAGTTCAATTTTTGCTGTACTGTTTAAACTCGATGAAAGGAACCTTGTTGACACTTTTCAGCAAGTTGCAATCATGTAATACAGAAATAAATCGATTTTCACAAACAAGGTCTAAATCATGTATGTACAATTTTGCTGTACTGCTTAATCAGGATGATAGAAACACTGTTGACACTTTTCAGCAAGTTGCAATCATGAAATACAGAAATAAAGAGTTTCTCACAAACAAGGTCTAAATCATGTTTGATGCACTCTGTAAGTTCAATTTTTGCTGTACTGTTTAAACTCGATGAAAGGAACATTGTTGACACTTTTCAGCAAGTTGCAATCATGTAATACAGAAATAAACCGATTTTCACAAACAAGGTCTAAATCATGTATGTACAATTTTGCTGTACTGCTTAATCAGGATGATAGAAACACTGTTGACACTTTTCAGCAAGTTGCAATCATGAAATACAGAAATAAAGAGTTTCTCACAAACAAGGTCTAAATCATGTTTGATGCACTCTGTAAGTACCATTTTTGCTGTACTGTTTAAACTCGATGAAAGGAACATTGTTGACACTTTTCAGCAAGTTGCAATCATGAAATACAGAAAAAAACAATTTTTCACAAACAAGGTCTAAATCATGTTTGACGCACTCTGTAAGTACCATTTTTGCTGTACTGTTTAAACTCGATGAAAGGAACATTGTTGACACTTTTCAGCAAGTTGCAATCATGTAATACAGAAATAAACAGTTTTTCACAAACAAGGTCAAAATCATGGAAGTACAATTTTGCTGTACTGCTTAATCAGGATGATAGAAACACTGTCGACACTTTTCAGCAAGTTGTAATACAGAAATAAACCGTTTTTCAAAAACAAGGTCTCAGTCATGTTTGAGTCACTCTGTAAGTACCATTTTGCTGTACTGTTTAAGCTCGATGAAAGGAACATTGTTGACACTTTTCAGCAAGTTGCAATCATGTAATACAGAAATGAACAGTTTTTCAAAAACAAGGTCTCAGTCATGTTTGAGTCACTCTGTAAGTACCATTTTGCTGTACTGTTTAAGCTCGATGAAAGGAACATTGTTGACACTTTTCAGCAAGTTGCAAACATGAAGTACAGAAAAAAACAATTTTTCACAAACAAGGTCTAAATCATGTTTGATGCACTCTGTAAGTTCAATTTTTGCTGTACTGTTTAAACTCGATGAAAGGAACATTGTTGACACTTTTCAGCAAGTTGCAATCATGTAATACAGAAATAAACCGTTTTTCAAAAACAAGGTCAAAATCATGTAAGTACAATTTTGCTGTACTGCTTAATCAGGATGATAGAAACACTGTTGACACTTTTCAGCAAGTTGTAATACAGAAATAAACAGTTTTTCAAAAACAAGGTCTCAGTCATGTTTGAGTCACTCTGTAAGTACCATTTTGCTGTACTGTTTAAGCTCGATGAAAGGAACATTGTTGACACTTTTCAGCAAGTTGCAATCATGTAATACAGAAATAAAGAGTTTCTCACAAACAAGGTCTAAATCATGTTTGATGCACTCTGTATTTTCAATTTTTGCTGTACTGTTTAAGCTCGATGATAGAAACATTGTTGACACTTTTCAGCAAGTTGCAATCATGTAAAATAGAAATAAACAGTTTTTCAAAAACAAGGTCTAAGTCATGTTTGAGTCACTCTCTAAGTACCATTTTGCTGTACTGTTTAAGTTCGATGAAAGGAACATTGTTGACACTTTTCAGCAAGTTGCAATCATGAAATACAGAAATAAAGAGTTTCTCACAAACAAGGTCTAAATCATGTTTGATGCACTCTGTAAGTTCAATTTTTGCTGTACTGTTTAAACTCGATGAAAGGAACATTGTTGACACTTTTCAGCAAGTTGCAATCATGTAATACAGAAATAAACCAATTTTCACAAACAAGGTCTAAATCATGTATGTACAATTTTGCTGTACTGCTTAATCAGGATGATAGAAACACTGTTGACACTTTTCAGCAAATTGCAATCATGAAATACAGAAATAAAGAGTTTCTCACAAACAAGGTCTAAATCATGTTTGATGCACTCTGTATTTTCAATTTTTGCTCTACTGTTTAAACTCGATGATCGAAACATTGTTGACACTTTTCAGCAAGTTGCAATCATGTAATATAGAAATAAACAGTTTTTCAAAAACAAGGTCTAAGTCATGTTTGAGTCACTGTAAGTACCATTTTGCTGTACTGTTTAAACTCGATGAAAGGAACATTGTTGACACTTTTCAGCAAGTTGCAATCATGAAATACAGAAAAAAACAGTTTTTCACAAACAAGGTCAAAATCATGGAAGTACAATTTTGCTGTACTGCTTAATCAGGATGATAGAAACACTGTTGACACTTTTCAGCAAGTTGTAATACAGAAATAAACAGTTTTTCAAAAACAAGGTCTCAGTCATGTTTGAGTCACTCTGTAAGTACCATTTTGCTGTACTGTTTAAGCTCGATGAAAGGAACATTGTTGACACTTTTCAGCAAGTTGCAAACATGAAGTACAGAAAAAAACAATTTTTCACAAACAAGGTCTAAATCATGTTTGATGCACTCTGTAAGTTCAATTTTTGCTGTACTGTTTAAACTCGATGAAAGGAACATTGTTGACACTTTTCAGCAAGTTGCAATCATGTAATACAGAAATAAACCGTTTTTCAAAAACAAGGTCAAAATCATGTAAGTACAATTTTGCTGTACTGCTTAATCAGGATGATAGAAACACTGTTGACACTTTTCAGCAAGTTGTAATACAGAAATAAACAGTTTTTCAAAAACAAGGTCTCAGTCATGTTTGAGTCACTCTGTAAGTACCATTTTGCTGTACTGTTTAAGCTCGATGAAAGGAACATTGTTGACACTTTTCAGCAAGTTGCAATCATGAAATACAGAAAAAAACAATTTTTCACAAACAAGGTCTAAATCATGTTTGACGCACTCTGTAAGTACCATTTTTGCTGTACTGTTTAAACTCGATGAAAGGAACATTGTTGACACTTTTCAGCAAGTTGCAATCATGAAATACAGAAAAAAACAATTTTTCACAAACAAGGTCTAAATCATGTTTGACGCACTCTGTAAGTACCATTTTTGCTGTACTGTTTAAACTCGATGAAAGGAACATTTTTGACACTTTTCAGCAAGTTGCAATCATGTAATACAGAAATAAACAGTTTTTCACAAACAAGGTCAAAATCATGGAAGTACAATTTTGCTGTACTGCTTAATCAGGATGATAGAAACACTGTTGACACTTTTCAGCAAGTTGTAATACAGAAATAAACCGTTTTTCAAAAACAAGGTCTCAGTCATGTTTGAGTCACTCTGTAAGTACCATTTTGCTGTACTGTTTAAGCTCGATGAAAGGAACATTGTTGACACCTTTCAGCAAGTTGCAATCATGTAATACAGAAATGAACAGTTTTTCAAAAACAAGGTCTCAGTCATGTTTGAGTCACTCTGTAAGTACCATTTTGCTGTACTGTTTAAGCTCGATGAAAGGAACATTGTTGACACTTTTCAGCAAGTTGCAATCATGAAATACAGAAATAAAGAGTTTCTCACAAACAAGGTCTAAATCATGTTTGATGTACTCTGTAAGTTAAATTTTTGCTGTACTGTTTAAACTCGATGAAAGGAACACTGTTGACACTTTTCAGCAAGTTGCAATCATGAAATACTGAAAAAAAGAGTTTCTCACAAACAAGGTCTAAATCATGTTTGATGCACTCTGTATTTTCAATTTTTGCTGTACTGTTTAAGCTCGATGATAGAAACATTGTTGACACTTTTCAGCAAGTTGCAATCATGTAAAATAGAAATAAACAGTTTTTCAAAAACAAGGTCTAAGTCATGTTTGAGTCACTCTCTAAGTACCATTTTGCTGTACTGTTTAAACTCAATGAAAGGAACATTGTTGACCCTTTTCAGCAAGTTGGAATCATGAAATACAGAAATAAAGAGTTTTTCACAAACAAGGTCTAAATCAGGTAAGTACATTTTGCTGTACTGCTTAATCAGAATGATAGAAACACTGTTGACACTTTTCAGCAAGTTGTAATACAGAAATAAACAGTTTTTCAAAAACAAGGTCTCAGTCATGTTTGAGTCACTCTGTAAGTACCATTTTGCTGTACTGTTTAAGTTCGATGAAAGGAACATTGTTGACACTTTTCAGCAAGTTGCAATCATGAAATACAGAAATAAAGAGTTTCTCACAAACAAGGTCTAAATCATGTTTGATGCACTCTGTAAGTTCAATTTTTGCTGTACTGTTTAAACTCGATGAAAGGAACATTGTTGACACTTTTCAGCAAGTTGCAATCATGTAATACAGAAATAAACCAATTTTCACAAACAAGGTCTAAATCATGTATGTACAATTTTGCTGTACTGCTTAATCAGGATGATAGAAACACTGTTGACACTTTTCAGCAAATTGCAATCATGAAATACAGAAATAAAGAGTTTCTCACAAACAAGGTCTAAATCATGTTTGATGCACTCTGTATTTTCAATTTTTGCTCTACTGTTTAAACTCGATGATCGAAACATTGTTGACACTTTTCAGCAAGTTGCAATCATGTAATATAGAAATAAACAGTTTTTCAAAAACAAGGTCTAAGTCATGTTTGAGTCACTGTAAGTACCATTTTGCTGTACTGTTTAAACTCGATGAAAGGAACATTGTTGACACTTTTCAGCAAGTTGCAATCATGAAATACAGAAAAAAACAGTTTTTCACAAACAAGGTCAAAATCATGGAAGTACAATTTTGCTGTACTGCTTAATCAGGATGATAGAAACACTGTTGACACTTTTCAGCAAGTTGTAATACAGAAATAAACAGTTTTTCAAAAACAAGGTCTCAGTCATGTTTGAGTCACTCTGTAAGTACAATTTTGCTGTACTGCTTAATCAGGATGATAGAAACACTGTTGACACTTTTCAGCAAGTTGTAATATAGAAATAAACAGTTTTTCACAAACAAGGTCTAAATAATGTTTGATGCACTCTGTAAGTACCATTTTTGCTGTACTGTTTAAACTCGATGAAAGGAACATTGTTGACACTTTTCAGCAAGTTGCAATCATGAAATACAGAAATAAAGAGTTTCTCACAAACAAGGTCTAAATCAGGTAAGTACAATTTTGCTGTACTGCTTAATCAGGATGATAGAAACACTGTTGACACTTTTCAGCAAGTTGTAATACAGAAATAAACAGTTTTTCAAAAACAAGGTCTCAGTCATGTTTGAGTCACTGTGTAAGTACCATTTTGCTGTACTGTTTAAGCTCGATGAAAGGAACATTGTTGACACTTTTCAGCAAGTTGCAATCATGAAATACAGAAAAAAACAATTTTTCACAAACAAGGTCTAAATCATGTTTGACGCACTCTGTAAGTACCATTTTTGCTGTACTGTTTAAACTCGATGAAAGGAACATTGTTGACACTTTTCAGCAAGTTGCAATCATGTAATACAGAAATAAACAGTTTTTCACAAACAAGGTCAAAATCATGGAAGTACAATTTTGCTGTACTGCTTAATCAGGATGATAGAAACACTGTTGACACTTTTCAGCAAGTTGTAATACAGAAATAAACCGTTTTTCAAAAACAAGGTCTCAGTCATGTTTGAGTCACTCTCTAAATACCATTTTGCTGTACTGTTTAAAGTCAATGAAAGGAACATTGATGACACTTTTCAGCAAGTTGCAATCATGAAATACTGAAAAAAAGAGTTTCTCACAAACAAGGTCTAAATCATGTTTGATGCACTCTGTATTTTCAATTTTTGCTGTACTGTTTAAACTCGATGATAGAAACATTGTTGACACTTTTCAGCAAGTTGCAATCATGTAAAATAGAAATAAACAGTTTTTCAAAAACAAGGTCTAAGTCATGTTTGAGTCACTCTCTAAGTACCATTTTGCTGTACTGTTTAAACTCAATGAAAGGAACATTGTTGACCCTTTTCAGCAAGTTGGAATCATGAAATACAGAAATAAAGAGTTTTTCACAAACAAGGTCTAAATCAGGTAAGTACATTTTGCTGTACTGCTTAATCAGGATGATAGAAACACTGTTGACACTTTTCAGCAAGTTGTAATACAGAAATAAACAGTTTTTCAAAAACAAGGTCTCAGTCATGTTTGAGTCACTCTGTAAGTACCATTTTGCTGTACTGTTTAAGTTCGATGAAAGGAACATTGTTGACACTTTTCAGCAAGTTGCAATCATGAAATAAAGAAAAAACTATTTTTCACATACAAGGTCTAAATCATGTTTGATGCACTCTGTAAGTACCATTTTTGCTGTACTGTTTAAACTCGATGAAAGGAACATTGTTGACACTTTTCAGCAAGTTGCAATCATGTAATACAGAAATAAACAGTTTTTCAAAAACAAGGTCTCAGTCATGTTTGAGTCACTCTGTAAGTACCATTTTGCTGTACTGTTTAAGCTCGATGAAAGGAACATTGTTGACACTTTTCAGCAAGTTGCAATCATGAAATACAGAAATAAAGAGTTTCTCACAAACAAGGTCTAAATCATGTTTGATGCACTCTGTAAGTTCAATTTTTGCTGTACTGTTTAAACTCGATGAAAGGAACATTGTTGACACTTTTCAGCAAGTTGCAATCATGTAATACAGAAATAAACCGATTTTCACAAACAAGGTCTAAATCATGTATGTACAATTTTGCTGTACTGCTTAATCAGGATGATAGAAACACTGTTGACACTTTTCAGCAAGTTGCAATCATGAAATACAGAAATAAAGAGTTTCTCACAAACAAGGTCTAAATCATGTTTGATGCACTCTGTAAGTTCAATTTTTGCTGTACTGTTTAAACTCGATGAAAGGAACATTGTTGACACTTTTCAGCAAGTTGCAATCATGTAATACAGAAATAAACCGATTTTCACAAACAAGGTCTAAGTCATGTTTGAATCACTCTCTAAGTACCATTTTGCTGTACTGTTTAAACTCAATGAAAGGAACATTGTTGACACTTTTCAGCAAGTTGCAATCATGTAATACAGAAATAAACAGTTTTTCACAAACAAGGTCTAAGTCATGTAAGTACAATTTTGCTGTACAGCTTAATCAGGATGATAGAAACACTGTTGACACTTTTCAGCAAGTTGTAATACAGAAATAAACAGTTTTTCAAAAACAAGGTCTCAGTCATGTTTGAGTCACTCTGTAAGTACCATTTTGCTGTACTGTTTAAGCTCGATGAAAGGAACATTGTTGACATTTTTCAGCAAGTTGCAATCATGAAATACAGAAAAAAACAATTTTTCACAAACAAGGTCTAAATCATGTTTGATGCACTCTGTAAGTTCAATTTTTGCTGTACTGTTTAAACTCGATGAAAGGAACATTGTTGACACTTTTCAGCAAGTTGCAATCATGTAAAACAGAAATAAACCGTTTTTCAAAAACAAGGTCAAAATCATGTAAGTACAATTTTGCTGTACTGCTTAATCAGGATGATAGAAACACTGTTGACACTTTTCAGCAAGTTGTAATACAGAAATAAACAGTTTTTCAAAAACAAGGTCTCAGTCATGTTTGAGTCACTCTGTAAGTACCATTTTGCTGTACTGTTTAAGTTCGATGAAAGGAACATTGTTGACACTTTTCAGCAAGTTGCAATCATGAAATACAGAAATAAAGAGTTTCTCACAAACAAGGTCTAAATCATGTTTGATGCACTCTGTAAGTTCAATTTTTGCTGTACTGTTTAAACTCGATGAAAGGAACACTGTTGACACTTTTCAGCAAGTTGCAATCATGTAAATACAGAAATGAACAGTTTTTCAAAAACCAGGTCTAAGTCATGTTTGAGTCACTCTCTAAGTACCATTTTGCTGTACTGTTTAAACTCAATGAAAGGAACATTGTTGACCCTTTTCAGCAAGTTGGAATCATGAAATACAGAAATATAGAGTTTTTCACAAACAAGGTCTAAATCAGGTAAGTACATTTTGCTGTACTGCTTAATCAGGATGATAGAAACACTGTTGACACTTTTCAGCAAGTTGTAATACAAAAATAAACAGTTTTTCAAAAACAAGGTCTCAGTCATGTTTGAGTCACTCTGTAAGTACCATTTTGCTGTACTGTTTAAGTTCGATGAAAGGAACATTGTTGACACTTTTCAGCAAGTTGCAATCATGAAATACAGAAATAAAGAGTTTCTCACAAACAAGGTCTAAATCATGTTTGATGCACTCTGTAAGTTCAATTTTTGCTGTACTGTTTAAACTCGATGAAAGGAACACTGTTGACACTTTTCAGCAAGTTGCAATCATGAAATACTGAAAAAAAGAGTTTCTCACAAACAAGGTCTAAATCATGTTTGATGCACTCTGTATTTTCAATTTTTGCTGTACTGTTTAAGCTCGATGATAGAAACATTGTTGACACTTTTCAGCAAGTTGCAATCATGTAAAATAGAAATAAACAGTTTTTCAAAAACAAGGTCTAAGTCATGTTTGAGTCACTCTCTAAGTACCATTTTGCTGTACTGTTTAAACTCAATGAAAGGAACATTGTTGACCCTTTTCAGCAAGTTGGAATCATGAAATACAGAAATAAAGAGTTTTTCACAAACAAGGTCTAAATCAGGTAAGTACATTTTGCTGTACTGCTTAATCAGGATGATAGAAACACTGTTGACACTTTTCAGCAAGTTGTAATACAGAAATAAACAGTTTTTCAAAAACAAGGTCTCAGTCATGTTTGAGTCACTCTGTAAGTACCATTTTGCTGTACTGTTTAAGTTCGATGAAAGGAACATTGTTGACACTTTTCAGCAAGTTGCAATCATGAAATACAGAAATAAAGAGTTTCTCACAAACAAGGTCTAAATCATGTTTGATGCACTCTGTAAGTTCAATTTTTGCTGTACTGTTTAAACTCGATGAAAGGAACATTGTTGACACTTTTCAGCAAGTTGCAATCATGTAATACAGAAATAAACCAATTTTCACAAACAAGGTCTAAATCATGTATGTACAATTTTGCTGTACTGCTTAATCAGGATGATAGAAACACTGTTGACACTTTTCAGCAAATTGCAATCATGAAATACAGAAATAAAGAGTTTCTCACAAACAAGGTCTAAATCATGTTTGATGCACTCTGTATTTTCAATTTTTGCTCTACTGTTTAAACTCGATGATCGAAACATTGTTGACACTTTTCAGCAAGTTGCAATCATGTAATATAGAAATAAACAGTTTTTCAAAAACAAGGTCTAAGTCATGTTTGAGTCACTGTAAGTACCATTTTGCTGTACTGTTTAAACTCGATGAAAGGAACATTGTTGACACTTTTCAGCAAGTTGCAATCATGAAATACAGAAAAAAACAGTTTTTCACAAACAAGGTCAAAATCATGGAAGTACAATTTTGCTGTACTGCTTAATCAGGATGATAGAAACACTGTTGACACTTTTCAGCAAGTTGTAATACAGAAATAAACAGTTTTTCAAAAACAAGGTCTCAGTCATGTTTGAGTCACTCTGTAAGTACCATTTTGCTGTACTGTTTAAGCTCGATGAAAGGAACATTGTTGACACTTTTCAGCAAGTTGCAATATTGTAATACAGAAATAAACAGTTTTTCAAAAACAAGGTCTAAGTCATGTTTGAGTCACTCTCTAAATACCATTTTGCTGTACTGTTTAAAGTCAATGAAAGGAACATTGATGACACTTTTCAGCAAGTTGCAATCATGAAATACTGAAAAAAAGAGTTTCTCACAAACAAGGTCTAAATCATGTTTGATGCACTCTGTATTTTCAATTTTTGCTGTACTGTTTAAACTCGATGATAGAAACATTGTTGACACTTTTCAGCACGTTGCAATCATGTAAAATAGAAATAAACAGTTTTTCAAAAACAAGGTCTAAGTCATGTTTGAGTCACTCTCTAAGTACCATTTTGCTGTACTGTTTAAACTCAATGAAAGGAACATTGTTGACCCTTTTCAGCAAGTTGGAATCATGAAATACAGAAATAAAGAGTTTCTCACAAACAAGGTCTAAATCAGGTAAGTACAATTTTGCTGTACTGCTTAATCAGGATGATAGAAACACTGTTGACACTTTTCAGCAAGTTGTAATACAGAAATAAACAGTTTTTCAAAAACAAGGTCTCAGTCATGTTTGAGTCACTCTGTAAGTACAATTTTGCTGTACTGCTTAATCAGGATGATAGAAACACTGTTGACACTTTTCAGCAAGTTGTAATATAGAAATAAACAGTTTTTCACAAACAAGGTCTAAATAATGTTTGATGCACTCTGTAAGTACCATTTTTGCTGTACTGTTTAAACTCGATGAAAGGAACATTGTTGACACTTTTCAGCAAGTTGCAATCATGAAATACAGAAATAAAGAGTTTCTCACAAACAAGGTCTAAATCAGGTAAGTACAATTTTGCTGTACTGCTTAATCAGGATGATAGAAACACTGTTGACACTTTTCAGCAAGTTGTAATACAGAAATAAACAGTTTTTCAAAAACAAGGTCTCAGTCATGTTTGAGTCACTCTGTAAGTACCATTTTGCTGTACTGTTTAAGCTCGATGAAAGGAACATTGTTGACACTTTTCAGCAAGTTGCAATCATGAAATACAGAAAAAAACAATTTTTCACAAACAAGGTCTAAATCATGTTTGACGCACTCTGTAAGTACCATTTTTGCTGTACTGTTTAAACTCGATGAAAGGAACATTGTTGACACTTTTCAGCAAGTTGCAATCATGTAATACAGAAATAAACAGTTTTTCACAAACAAGGTCAAAATCATGGAAGTACAATTTTGCTGTACTGCTTAATCAGGATGATAGAAACACTGTTGACACTTTTCAGCAAGTTGTAATACAGAAATAAACCGTTTTTCAAAAACAAGGTCTCAGTCATGTTTGAGTCACTCTCTAAATACCATTTTGCTGTACTGTTTAAAGTCAATGAAAGGAACATTGATGACACTTTTCAGCAAGTTGCAATCATGAAATACTGAAAAAAAGAGTTTCTCACAAACAAGGTCTAAATCATGTTTGATGCACTCTGTATTTTCAATTTTTGCTGTACTGTTTAAACTCGATGATAGAAACATTGTTGACACTTTTCAGCAAGTTGCAATCATGTAAAATAGAAATAAACCGTTTTTCAAAAACAAGGTCTAAGTCATGTTTGAGTCACTCTCTAAGTACCATTTTGCTGTACTGTTTAAACTCAATGAAAGGAACATTGTTGACCCTTTTCAGCAAGTTGGAATCATGAAATACAGAAATAAAGAGTTTTTCACAAACAAGGTCTAAATCAGGTAAGTACATTTTGCTGTACTGCTTAATCAGGATGATAGAAACACTGTTGACACTTTTCAGCAAGTTGTAATACAGAAATAAACAGTTTTTCAAAAACAAGGTCTCAGTCATGTTTGAGTCACTCTGTAAGTACCATTTTGCTGTACTGTTTAAGTTCGATGAAAGGAACATTGTTGACACTTTTCAGCAAGTTGCAATCATGAAATAAAGAAAAAAACTATTTTTCACATACAAGGTCTAAATCATGTTTGATGCACTCTGTAAGTACCATTTTTGCTGTACTGTTTAAACTCGATGAAAGGAACATTGTTGACACTTTTCAGCAAGTTGCAATCATGTAATACAGAAATAAACAGTTTTTCAAAAACAAGGTCTCAGTCATGTTTGAGTCACTCTGTAAGTACCATTTTGCTGTACTGTTTAAGCTCGATGAAAGGAACATTGTTGACACTTTTCAGCAAGTTGCAATCATGAAATACAGAAATAAAGAGTTTCTCACAAACAAGGTCTAAATCATGTTTGATGCACTCTGTAAGTTCAATTTTTGCTGTACTGTTTAAACTCGATGAAAGGAACATTGTTGACACTTTTCAGCAAGTTGCAATCATGTAATACAGAAATAAACCGATTTTCACAAACAAGGTCTAAATCATGTATGTACAATTTTGCTGTACTGCTTAATCAGGATGATAGAAACACTGTTTACACTTTTCAGCAAGTTGCAATCATGAAATACAGAAATAAAGAGTTTCTCACAAACAAGGTCTAAATCATGTTTGATGCACTCTGTAAGTTCAATTTTTGCTGTACTGTTTAAACTCGATGAAAGGAACATTGTTGACACTTTTCAGCAAGTTGCAATCATGTAATACAGAAATAAACCGAATTTCACAAACAAGGTCTAAATCATGTATGTACAATTTTGCTGTACTGCTTAATCAGGATGATAGAAACACTGTTGACACTTTTCAGCAAGTTGTAATATAGAAATAAACAGTTTTTCACAAACAAGGTCTAAATAATGTTTGATGCACTCTGTAAGTACCATTTTTGCTGTACTGTTTAAACTCGATGAAAGGAACATTGTTGACACTTTTCAGCAAGTTGCAATCATGAAATACAGAAATAAAGAGTTTCTCACAAACAAGGTCTAAATCAGGTAAGTACAATTTTGCTTTACTGCTTAATCAGGATGATAGAAACACTGTTGACACTTTTCAGCAAGTTGTAATACAGAAATAAACAGTTTTTCAAAAACAAGGTCTCAGTCATGTTTGAGTCACTCTGTAAGTACCATTTTGCTGTACTGTTTAAGCTCGATGAAAGGAACATTGTTGACACTTTTCAGCAAGTTGCAATCATGAAATACAGAAATAAAGAGTTTCTCACAAACAAGGTCTAAATCATGTTTGATGCACTCTGTAAGTACCATTTTTGCTGTACTGTTTAAACTCGATGAAAGGAACATTGTTGACACTTTTCAGCAAGTTGCAATCATGTAATACAGAAATAAACCGATTTTCACAAACAAGGTCTAAGTCATGTTTGAATCACTCTCTAAGTACCATTTTGCTGTACTGTTTAAACTCAATGAAAGGAACATTGTTGACACTTTTCAGCAAGTTGCAATCATGTAATACAGAAATAAACAGTTTTTCACAAACAAGGTCTAAGTCATGTAAGTACAATTTTGCTGTACAGCTTAATCAGGATGATAGAAACACTGTTGACACTTTTCGGCAAGTTGTAATACAGAAATAAACAGTTTTTCAAAAACAAGGTCTCAGTCATGTTTGAGTCACTCTGTAAGTACCATTTTGCTGTACTGTTTAAGCTCGATGAAAGGAACATTGTTGACATTTTTCAGCAAGTTGCAATCATGAAATACAGAAAAAAACAATTTTTCACAAACAAGGTCTAAATCATGTTTGATGCACTCTGTAAGTTCAATTTTTGCTGTACTGTTTAAACTCGATGAAAGGAACATTGTTGACACTTTTCAGCAAGTTGCAATCATGTAATACAGAAATAAACCGTTTTTCAAAAACAAGGTCAAAATCATGTAAGTACAATTTTGCTGTACTGCTTAATCAGGATGATAGAAACACTGTTGACACTTTTCAGCAAGTTGTAATACAGAAATAAACAGTTTTTCAAAAACAAGGTCTCAGTCATGTTTGAGTCACTCTGTAAGTACCATTTTGCTGTACTGTTTAAGCTCGATGAAAGGAACATTGTTGACACTTTTCAGCAAGTTGCAATCATGAAATACAGGAAAAAAAAAAATTTCACAAACAAGGTCTAAATCATGTTTGATGCACTCTGTAAGTTCAATTTTTGCTGTACTGTTTAAACTCGATGAAAGGAACATTGTTGACACTTTTCAGCAAGTTGCAATCATGTAATACAGAAATAAACCGTTTTTCAAAAACAAGGTCAAAATCATGTAAGTACAATTTTGCTGTACTGCTTAATCAGGATGATAGAAACACTGTTGACACTTTTCAGCAAGTTGTAATACAGAAATAAACAGTTTTTCAAAAACAAGGTCTCAGTCATGTTTGAGTCACTCTGTAAGTACCATTTTGCTGTACTGTTTAAGCTCGATGAAAGGAACATTGTTGACACTTTTCAGCAAGTTGCAATCATGAAATACAGAAAAAAAAAAAAATTCACAAACAAGGTCTAAATCATGTTTGATGCACTCTGTAAGTTCAATTTTTGCTGTACTGTTTAAACTCGATGAAAGGAACATTGTTGACACTTTTCAGCAAGTTGCAATCATGTAATACAGAAATAAACCGTTTTTCAAAAACAAGGTCAAAATCATGTAAGTACAATTTTGCTGTACTGCTTAATCAGGATGATAGAAACACTGTTGACACTTTTCAGCAAGTTGTAATACAGAAATAAACAGTTTTTCAAAAACAAGGTCTCAGTCATGTTTGAGTCACTCTGTAAGTACCATTTTGCTGTACTGTTTAAGCTCGATGAAAGGAACATTGTTGACACTTTTCAGCAAGTTGCAATCATGTAATACAGAAATAAACAGTTTTTCAAAAACAAGGTCTCAGTCATGTTTGAGTCACTCTGTAAGTACCATTTTGCTGTACTGTTTAAGCTCGATGAAAGGAACATTGTTGACACTTTTCAGCAAGTTGCAATCATGAAATACAGAAATAAAGAGTTTCTCACAAACAAGGTCTAAATCATGTTTGATGCACTCTGTAAGTTCAATTTTTGCTGTACTGTTTAAACTCGATGAAAGGAACACTGTTGACACTTTTCAGCAAGTTGCAATCATGTAATACAGAAATGAACAGTTTTTCAAAAACAAGGTCTAAGTCATGTTTGAGTCACTCTCTAAGTACCATTTTGCTGTACTGTTTAAACTCAATGAAAGGAACATTGTTGACCCTTTTCAGCAAGTTGGAATCATGAAATACAGAAATAAAGAGTTTTTCACAAACAAGGTCTAAATCAGGTAAGTACATTTTGCTGTACTGCTTAATCAGGATGATAGAAACACTGTTGACACTTTTCAGCAAGTTGTAATACAGAAATAAACAGTTTTTCAAAAACAAGGTCTCAGTCATGTTTGAGTCACTCTGTAAGTACCATTTTGCTGTACTGTTTAAGTTCGATGAAAGGAACATTGACACTTTTCAGCAAGTTGCAATCATGAAATACAGAAATAAAGAGTTTCTCACAAACAAGGTCTAAATCATGTTTGATGCACTCTGTAAGTTCAATTTTTGCTGTACTGTTTAAACTCGATGAAAGGAACACTGTTGACACTTTTCAGCAAGTTGCAATCATGTAAATACAGAAATGAACAGTTTTTCAAAAACAAGGTCTAAGTCATGTTTGAGTCACTCTCTAAGTACCATTTTGCTGTACTGTTTAAACTCAATGAAAGGAACATTGTTGACCCTTTTCAGCAAGTTGGAATCATGAAATACAGAAATATAGAGTTTTTCACAAACAAGGTCTAAATCAGGTAAGTACATTTTGCTGTACTGCTTAATCAGGATGATAGAAACACTGTTGACACTTTTCAGCAAGTTGTAATACAAAAATAAACAGTTTTTCAAAAACAAGGTCTCAGTCATGTTTGAGTCACTCTGTAAGTACCATTTTGCTGTACTGTTTAAGTTCGATGAAAGGAACATTGTTGACACTTTTCAGCAAGTTGCAATCATGAAATACAGAAATAAAGAGTTTCTCACAAACAAGGTCTAAATCATGTTTGATGCACTCTGTAAGTACCATTTTTGCTGTACTGTTTAAACTCGATGAAAGGAACATTGTTGACACTTTTCAGCAAGTTGCAATCATGTAATACAGAAATAAACCGTTTTTCAAAAACAAGGTCAAAATCATGTAAGTACAATTTTGCTGTACTGCTTAATCAGGATGATAGAAACACTGTTGACACTTTTCAGCAAGTTGTAATACAGAAATAAACAGTTTTTCAAAAACAAGGTCTCAGTCATGTTTGAGTCACTCTGTAAGTACCATTTTGCTGTACTGTTTAAGCTCGATGAAAGGAACATTGTTGACACTTTTCAGCAAGTTGCAATCATGAAATACAGAAAAAAAATTTTTTTCACAAACAAGGTCTAAATCATGTTTGATGCACTCTGTAAGTTCAATTTTTGCTGTACTGTTTAAACTCGATGAAAGGAACATTGTTGACACTTTTCAGCAAGTTGCAATCATGTAATACAGAAATAAACCGTTTTTCAAAAACAAGGTCAAAATCATGTAAGTACAATTTTGCTGTACTGCTTAATCAGGATGACAGAAACACTGTTGACACTTTTCAGCAAGTTGTAATACAGAAATAAACAGTTTTTCAAAAACAAGGTCTCAGTCATGTTTGAGTCACTCTGTAAGTACCATTTTGCTGTACTGTTTAAGCTCGATGAAAGGAACATTGTTGACACTTTTCAGCAAGTTGCAATCATGTAATACAGAAATAAACAGTTTTTCAAAAACAAGGTCTCAGTCATGTTTGAGTCACTCTGTAAGTACCATTTTGCTGTACTGTTTAAGCTCGATGAAAGGAACATTGTTGACACTTTTCAGCAAGTTGCAATCATGAAATACAGAAATAAAGAGTTTCTCACAAACAAGGTCTAAATCATGTTTGATGCACTCTGTAAGTTCAATTTTTGCTGTACTGTTTAAACTCGATGAAAGGAACACTGTTGACACTTTTCAGCAAGTTGCAATCATGTAATACAGAAATGAACAGTTTTTCAAAAACAAGGTCTAAGTCATGTTTGAGTCACTCTCTAAGTACCATTTTGCTGTACTGTTTAAACTCAATGAAAGGAACATTGTTGACCCTTTTCAGCAAGTTGGAATCATGAAATACAGAAATAAAGAGTTTTTCACAAACAAGGTCTAAATCAGGTAAGTACATTTTGCTGTACTGCTTAATCAGGATGATAGAAACACTGTTGACACTTTTAAGCAAGTTGTAATACAGAAATAAACAGTTTTTCAAAAACAAGGTCTCAGTCATGTTTGAGTCACTCTGTAAGTACCATTTTGCTGTACTGTTTAAGTTCGATGAAAGGAACATTGTTGACACTTTTCAGCAAGTTGCAATCATGAAATACAGAAATAAAGAGTTTCTCACAAACAAGGTCTAAATCATGTTTGATGCACTCTGTAAGTTCAATTTTTGCTGTACTGTTTAAACTCGATGAAAGGAACACTGTTGACACTTTTCAGCAAGTTGCAATCATGTAAATACAGAAATGAACAGTTTTTCAAAAACAAGGTCTAAGTCATGTTTGAGTCACTCTCTAAGTACCATTTTGCTGTACTGTTTAAACTCAATGAAAGGAACATTGTTGACCCTTTTCAGCAAGTTGGAATCATGAAATACAGAAATATAGAGTTTTTCACAAACAAGGTCTAAATCAGGTAAGTACATTTTGCTGTACTGCTTAATCAGGATGATAGAAACACTGTTGACACTTTTCAGCAAGTTGTAATACAAAAATAAACAGTTTTTCAAAAACAAGGTCTCAGTCATGTTTGAGTCACTCTGTAAGTACCATTTTGCTGTACTGTTTAAGTTCGATGAAAGGAACATTGTTGACACTTTTCAGCAAGTTGCAATCATGAAATACAGAAATAAAGAGTTTCTCACAAACAAGGTCTAAATCATGTTTGATGCACTCTGTAAGTTCAATTTTTGCTGTACTGTTTAAACTCGATGAAAGGAACACTGTTGACACTTTTCAGCAAGTTGCAATCATGTAAATACAGAAATGAACAGTTTTTCAAAAACAAGGTCTAAGTCATGTTTGAGTCACTCTCTAAGTACCATTTTGCTGTACTGTTTAAACTCAATGAAAGGAACATTGTTGACCCTTTTCAGCAAGTTGGAATCATGAAATACAGAAATATAGAGTTTTTCACAAACAAGGTCTAAATCAGGTAAGTACATTTTGCTGTACTGCTTAATCAGGATGATAGAAACACTGTTGACACTTTTCAGCAAGTTGTAATACAAAAATAAACAGTTTTTCAAAAACAAGGTCTCAGTCATGTTTGAGTCACTCTGTAAGTACCATTTTGCTGTACTGTTTAAGTTCGATGAAAGGAACATTGTTGACACTTTTCAGCAAGTTGCAATCATGAAATACAGAAATAAAGAGTTTCTCACAAACAAGGTCTAAATCATGTTTGATGCACTCTGTAAGTTCAATTTTTGCTGTACTGTTTAAACTCGATGAAAGGAACATTGTTGACACTTTTCAGCAAGTTGCAATCATGTATTACAGAAATAAACCGATTTTCACAAACAAGGTCTAAATCATGTATGTACAATTTTGCTGTACTGCTTACTTAATCAGGATGATAGAAACACTGTTGACACTTTTCAGCAAGTTGTAATATAGAAATAAACAGTTTTTCACAAACAAGGTCTAAATAATGTTTGATGCACTTGTAAGTACCATTTTTGCTGTACTGTTTAAACTCGATGAAAGGAACATTGTTGACACTTTTCAGCAAGTTGCAATCATGTAATACAGAAATGAACAGTTTTTCACAAACAAGGTCTAAGTCATGTTTGAGTCACTCTCTAAGTACCATTTTGCTGTACTGTTTAAACTCAATGAAAGGAACATTGTTGACACTTTTCAGCAAGTTGCAATCATGTAATACAGAAATAAACCGTTTTTCAAAAACAAGGTCAAAATCATGTAAGTACAATTTTGCTGTACTGCTTAATCAGGATGATAGAAACACTGTTGACACTTTTCAGCAAGTTGTAATACAGAAATAAACAGTTTTTCAAAAACAAGGTCTCAGTCATGTTTGAGTCACTCTGTAAGTACCATTTTGCTGTACTGTTTAAGCTCGATGAAAGGAACATTGTTGACACTTTTCAGCAAGTTGCAATCATGAAATACAGAAAAAAATTTTTTTTCACAAACAAGGTCTAAATCATGTTTGATGCACTCTTTAAGTTCAATTTTTGCTGTACTGTTTAAACTCGATGAAAGGAACATTGTTGACACTTTTCAGCAAGTTGCAATCATGTAATACAGAAATAAACAGTTTTTCAAAAACAAGGTCTCAGTCATGTTTGAGTCACTCTGTAAGTACCATTTTGCTGTACTGTTTAAGCTCGATGAAAGGAACATTGTTGACACTTTTCAGCAAGTTGCAATCATGAAATACAGAAATAAAGAGTTTCTCACAAACAAGGTCTAAATCATGTTTGATGCACTCTGTAAGTTCAATTTTTGCTGTACTGTTTAAACTCGATGAAAGGAACACTGTTGACACTTTTCAGCAAGTTGCAATCATGTAATACAGAAATGAACAGTTTTTCAAAAACAAGGTCTAAGTCATGTTTGAGTCACTCTCTAAGTACCATTTTGCTGTACTGTTTAAACTCAATGAAAGGAACATTGTTGACCCTTTTCAGCAAGTTGGAATCATGAAATACAGAAATAAAGAGTTTTTCACAAACAAGGTCTAAATCAGGTAAGTACATTTTGCTGTACTGCTTAATCAGGATGATAGAAACACTGTTGACACTTTTCAGCAAGTTGTAATACAGAAATAAACAGTTTTTCAAAAACAAGGTCTCAGTCATGTTTGAGTCACTCTGTAAGTACCATTTTGCTGTACTGTTTAAGTTCGATGAAAGGAACATTGTTGACACTTTTCAGCAAGTTGCAATCATGAAATACAGAAATAAAGAGTTTCTCACAAACAAGGTCTAAATCATATTTGATGCGCTCTGTAAGTTCAATTTTTGCTGTACTGTTTAAACTCGATGAAAGGAACACTGTTGACACTTTTCAGCAAGTTGCAATCATGTAAATACAGAAATGAACAGTTTTTCAAAAACAAGGTCTAAGTCATGTTTGAGTCACTCTGTAAGTACCATTTTGCTGTACTGTTTAAACTCAATGAAAGGAACATTGTTGACCCTTTTCAGCAAGTTGGAATCATGAAATACAGAAATATAGAGTTTTTCACAAACAAGGTCTAAATCAGGTAAGTACATTTTGCTGTACTGCTTAATCAGGATGATAGAAACACTGTTGACACTTTTCAGCAAGTTGTAATACAAAAATAAACAGTTTTTCAAAAACAAGGTCTCAGTCATGTTTGAGTCACTCTGTAAGTACCATTTTGCTGTACTGTTTAAGTTCGATGAAAGGAACATTGTTGACACTTTTCAGCAAGTTGCAATCATGAAATACAGAAATAAAGAGTTTCTCACAAACAAGGTCTAAATCATGTTTGATGCACTCTGTAAGTTCAATTTTTGCTGTACTGTTTAAACTCGATGAAAGGAACACTGTTGACACTTTTCAGCAAGTTGCAATCATGTAAATACAGAAATGAACAGTTTTTCAAAAACAAGGTCTAAGTCATGTTTGAGTCACTCTCTAAGTACCATTTTGCTGTACTGTTTAAACTCAATGAAAGGAACATTGTTGACCCTTTTCAGCAAGTTGGAATCATGAAATACAGAAATATAGAGTTTTTCACAAACAAGGTCTAAATCAGGTAAGTACATTTTGCTGTACTGCTTAATCAGGATGATAGAAACACTGTTGACACTTTTCAGCAAGTTGTAATACAAAAATAAACAGTTTTTCAAAAACAAGGTCTAAATAATGTTTGATGCACTTGTAAGTACCATTTTTGCTGTACTGTTTAAACTCGATGAAAGGAACATTGTTGACACTTTTCAGCAAGTTGCAATCATGTAATACAGAAATGAACAGTTTTTCACAAACAAGGTCTAAGTCATGTTTGAGTCACTCTCTAAGTACCATTTTGCTGTACTGTTTAAACTCAATGAAAGGAACATTGTTGACACTTTTCAGCAAGTTGCAATCATGTAATACAGAAATAAACCGTTTTTCAAAAACAAGGTCAAAATCATGTAAGTACAATTTTGCTGTACTGCTTAATCAGGATGATAGAAACACTGTTGACACTTTTCAGCAAGTTGTAATACAGAAATAAACAGTTTTTCAAAAACAAGGTCTCAGTCATGTTTGAGTCACTCTGTAAGTACCATTTTGCTGTACTGTTTAAGCTCGATGAAAGGAACATTGTTGACACTTTTCAGCAAGTTGCAATCATGAAATACAGAAAAAAAAATGTTTTCACAAACAAGGTCTAAATCATGTTTGATGCACTCTGTAAGTTCAATTTTTGCTGTACTGTTTAAACTCGATGAAAGGAACATTGTTGACACTTTTCAGCAAGTTGCAATCATGTAATACAGAAATGAACAGTTTTTCAAAAACAAGGTCTAAGTCATGTTTGAGTCACTCTCTAAGTACCATTTTGCTGTACTGTTTAAGTTCGATGAAAGGAACATTGTTGACACTTTTCAGCAAGTTGCAATCATGAAATACAGAAAAAAACAGTTTTTCACAAACAAGGTCAAAATCATGGAAGTACAATTTTGCTGTACTGCTTAATCAGGATGATAGAAACACTGTTGACACTTTTCAGCAAGTTGTAATACAGAAATAAACAGTTTTTCAAAAACAAGGTCTCAGTCATGTTTGAGTCACTCTGTAAGTACCATTTTGCTGTACTGTTTAAGTTCGATGAAAGGAACATTGTTGACACTTTTCAGCAAGTTGCAATCATGAAATAAAGAAAAAAACTATTTTTCACATACAAGGTCTAAATCATGTTTGATGCACTCTGTAAGTTCAATTTTTGCTGTACTGTTTAAACTCGATGAAAGGAACATTGTTGACACTTTTCAGCAAGTTGCAATCATGTAATACAGAAATAAACCGATTTTCACAAACAAGGTCTAAATCATGTATGTACAATTTTGCTGTACTGCTTAATCAGGATGATAGAAACACTGTTGACACTTTTCAGCAAGTTGCAATCATGAAATACAGAAATAAAGAGTTTCTCACAAACAAGGTCTAAATCATGTTTGATGCACTCTGTAAGTTCAATTTTTGCTGTACTGTTTAAACTCGATGAAAGGAACATTGTTGACACTTTTCAGCAAGTTGCAATCATGTAATACAGAAATAAACCGATTTTCACAAACAAGGTCTAAGTCATGTTTGAATCACTCTCTAAGTACCATTTTGCTGTACTGTTTAAACTCAATGAAAGGAACATTGTTGACACTTTTCAGCAAGTTGCAATCATGTAATACAGAAATAAACAGTTTTTCACAAACAAGGTCTAAGTCATGTAAGTACAATTTTGCTGTACAGCTTAATCAGGATGATAGAAACACTGTTGACACTTTTCAGCAAGTTGTAATACAGAAATAAACAGTTTTTCAAAAACAAGGTCTCAGTCATGTTTGAGTCACTCTGTAAGTACCATTTTGCTGTACTGTTTAAGCTCGATGAAAGGAACATTGTTGACATTTTTCAGCAAGTTGCAATCATGAAATACAGAAAAAAACAATTTTTCACAAACAAGGTCTAAATCATGTTTGATGCACTCTGTAAGTTCAATTTTTGCTGTACTGTTTAAACTCGATGAAAGGAACATTGTTGACACTTTTCAGCAAGTTGCAATCATGTAATACAGAAATAAACCGTTTTTCAAAAACAAGGTCAAAATCATGTAAGTACAATTTTGCTGTACTGCTTAATCAGGATGATAGAAACACTGTTGACACTTTTCAGCAAGTTGTAATACAGAAATAAACAGTTTTTCAAAAACAAGGTCTCAGTCATGTTTGAGTCACTCTGTAAGTACCATTTTGCTGTACTGTTTAAGCTCGATGAAAGGAACATTGTTGACACTTTTCAGCAAGTTGCAATCATGAAATACAGAAAAAAAATTTTTTTCACAAACAAGGTCTAAATCATGTTTGATGCACTCTGTAAGTTCAATTTTTGCTGTACTGTTTAAACTCGATGAAAGGAACATTGTTGACACTTTTCAGCAAGTTGCAATCATGTAATACAGAAATAAACCGTTTTTCAAAAACAAGGTCAAAATCATGTAAGTACAATTTTGCTGTACTGCTTAATCAGGATGATAGAAACACTGTTGACACTTTTCAGCAAGTTGTAATACAGAAATAAACAGTTTTTCAAAAACAAGGTCTCAGTCATGTTTGAGTCACTCTGTAAGTACCATTTTGCTGTACTGTTTAAGCTCGATGAAAGGAACATTGTTGACACTTTTCAGCAAGTTGCAATCATGTAATACAGAAATAAACAGTTTTTCAAAAACAAGGTCTTAGTCATGTTTGAGTCACTCTGTAAGTACCATTTTGCTGTACTGTTTAAACTCAATGAAAGGAACATTGTTGACCCTTTTCAGCAAGTTGGAATCATGAAATACAGAAATAAAGAGTTTTTCACAAACAAGGTCTAAATCAGGTAAGTACATTTTGCTGTACTGCTTAATCAGGATGATAGAAACACTGTTGACACTTTTCAGCAAGTTGTAATACAGAAATAAACAGTTTTTCAAAAACAAGGTCTCAGTCATGTTTGAGTCACTCTGTAAGTACCATTTTGCTGTACTGTTTAAGTTCGATGAAAGGAACATTGTTGACACTTTTCAGCAAGTTGCAATCATGAAATACAGAAATAAAGAGTTTCTCACAAACAAGGTCTAAATCATGTTTGATGCACTCTGTAAGTTCAATTTTTGCTGTACTGTTTAAACTCGATGAAAGGAACACTGTTGACACTTTTCAGCAAGTTGCAATCATGTAAATACAGAAATGAACAGTTTTTCAAAAACCAGGTCTAAGTCATGTTTGAGTCACTCTCTAAGTACCATTTTGCTGTACTGTTTAAAGTCAATGAAAGGAACATTGATGACACTTTTCAGCAAGTTGCAATCATGAAATACTGAAAAAAAGAGTTTCTCACAAACAAGGTCTAAATCATGTTTGATGCACTCTGTATTTTCAATTTTTGCTGTACTGTTTAAACTCGATGATAGAAACATTGTTGACACTTTTCAGCAAGTTGCAATCATGTAAAATAGAAATAAACAGTTTTTCAAAAACAAGGTCTAAGTCATGTTTGAGTCACTCTCTAAGTACCATTTTGCTGTACTGTTTAAACTCAATGAAAGGAACATTGTTGACCCTTTTCAGCAAGTTGGAATCATGAAATACAGAAATAAAGAGTTTTTCACAAACAAGGTCTAAATCAGGTAAGTACATTTTGCTGTACTGCTTAATCAGGATGATAGAAACACTGTTGACACTTTTCAGCAAGTTGTAATACAGAAATAAACAGTTTTTCAAAAACAAGGTCTCAGTCATGTTTGAGTCACTCTGTAAGTACCATTTCGCTGTACTGTTTAAGTTCGATGAAAGGAACATTGTTGACACTTTTCAGCAAGTTGCAATCATGAAATAAAGAAAAAAACTATTTTTCACATACAAGGTCTAAATCATGTTTGATGCACTCTGTAAGTACCATTTTTGCTGTACTGTTTAAACTCGATGAAAGGAACATTGTTGACACTTTTCAGCAAGTTGCAATCATGTAATACAGAAATAAACCGATTTTCACAAACAAGGTCTAAATCATGTATGTACAATTTTGCTGTACTGCTTAATCAGGATGATAGAAACACTGTTGACACTTTTCAGCAAGTTGCAATCATGAAATACAGAAATAAAGAGTTTCTCACAAACAAGGTCTAAATCATGTTTGATGCACTCTGTAAGTTCAATTTTTGCTGTACTGTTTAAACTCGATGAAAGGAACATTGTTGACACTTTTCAGCAAGTTGCAATCATGTAATACAGAAATAAACCGAATTTCACAAACAAGGTCTAAATCATGTATGTACAATTTTGCTGTACTGCTTAATCAGGATGATAGAAACACTGTTGACACTTTTCAGCAAGTTGTAATATAGAAATAAACAGTTTTTCACAAACAAGGTCTAAATAATGTTTGATGCACTCTGTAAGTACCATTTTTGCTGTACTGTTTAAACTCGATGAAAGGAACATTGTTGACACTTTTCAGCAAGTTGCAATCATGAAATACAGAAATAAAGAGTTTCTCACAAACAAGGTCTAAATCAGGTAAGTACAATTTTGCTTTACTGCTTAATCAGGATGATAGAAACACTGTTGACACTTTTCAGCAAGTTGTAATACAGAAATAAACAGTTTTTCAAAAACAAGGTCTCAGTCATGTTTGAGTCACTCTGTAAGTACCATTTTGCTGTACTGTTTAAGCTCGATGAAAGGAACATTGTTGACACTTTTCAGCAAGTTGCAATCATGAAATACAGAAATAAAGAGTTTCTCACAAACAAGGTCTAAATCATGTTTGATGCACTCTGTAAGTTCAATTTTTGCTGTACTGTTTAAACTCGATGAAAGGAACATTGTTGACACTTTTCAGCAAGTTGCAATCATGTAATACAGAAATAAACCGTTTTTCAAAAACAAGGTCAAAATCATGTAAGTACAATTTTGCTGTACTGCTTAATCAGGATGATAGAAACACTGTTGACACTTTTCAGCAAGTTGCAATCATGAAATACAGAAATAAAGAGTTTCTCACAAACAAGGTCTAAATCATGTTTGATGCACTCTGTAAGTTCAATTTTTGCTGTACTGTTTAAACTCGATGAAAGGAACATTGTTGACACTTTTCAGCAAGTTGCAATCATGTAATACAGAAATAAACCGATTTTCACAAACAAGGTCTAAGTCATGTTTGAATCACTCTCTAAGTACCATTTTGCTGTACTGTTTAAACTCAATGAAAGGAACATTGTTGACACTTTTCAGCAAGTTGCAATCATGTAATACAGAAATAAACAGTTTTTCACAAACAAGGTCTAAGTCATGTAAGTACAATTTTGCTGTACAGCTTAATCAGGATGATAGAAACACTGTTGACACTTTTCAGCAAGTTGTAATACAGAAATAAACAGTTTTTCAAAAACAAGGTCTCAGTCATGTTTGAGTCACTCTGTAAGTACCATTTTGCTGTACTGTTTAAGCTCGATGAAAGGAACATTGTTGACATTTTTCAGCAAGTTGCAATCATGAAATACAGAAAAAAACAATTTTTCACAAACAAGGTCTAAATCATGTTTGATGCACTCTGTAAGTTCAATTTTTGCTGTACTGTTTAAACTCGATGAAAGGAACATTGTTGACACTTTTCAGCAAGTTGCAATCATGTAATACAGAAATAAACCGTTTTTCAAAAACAAGGTCAAAATCATGTAAGTACAATTTTGCTGTACTGCTTAATCAGGATGATAGAAACACTGTTGACACTTTTCAGCAAGTTGTAATACAGAAATAAACAGTTTTTCAAAAACAAGGTCTCAGTCATGTTTGAGTCACTCTGTAAGTACCATTTTGCTGTACTGTTTAAGCTCGATGAAAGGAACATTGTTGACACTTTTCAGCAAGTTGCAATCATGAAATACAGAAAAAAAATTTTTTTCACAAACAAGGTCTAAATCATGTTTGATGCACTCTGTAAGTTCAATTTTTGCTGTACTGTTTAAACTCGATGAAAGGAACATTGTTGACACTTTTCAGCAAGTTGCAATCATGTAATACAGAAATAAACCGTTTTTCAAAAACAAGGTCAAAATCATGTAAGTACAATTTTGCTGTACTGCTTAATCAGGATGATAGAAACACTGTTGACACTTTTCAGCAAGTTGTAATACAGAAATAAACAGTTTTTCAAAAACAAGGTCTCAGTCATGTTTGAGTCACTCTGTAAGTACCATTTTGCTGTACTGTTTAAGCTCGATGAAAGGAACATTGTTGACACTTTTCAGCAAGTTGCAATCATGTAATACAGAAATAAACAGTTTTTCAAAAACAAGGTCTTAGTCATGTTTGAGTCACTCTGTAAGTACCATTTTGCTGTACTGTTTAAACTCAATGAAAGGAACATTGTTGACCCTTTTCAGCAAGTTGGAATCATGAAATACAGAAATAAAGAGTTTTTCACAAACAAGGTCTAAATCAGGTAAGTACATTTTGCTGTACTGCTTAATCAGGATGATAGAAACACTGTTGACACTTTTCAGCAAGTTGTAATACAGAAATAAACAGTTTTTCAAAAACAAGGTCTCAGTCATGTTTGAGTCACTCTGTAAGTACCATTTTGCTGTACTGTTTAAGTTCGATGAAAGGAACATTGTTGACACTTTTCAGCAAGTTGCAATCATGAAATACAGAAATAAAGAGTTTCTCACAAACAAGGTCTAAATCATGTTTGATGCACTCTGTAAGTTCAATTTTTGCTGTACTGTTTAAACTCGATGAAAGGAACACTGTTGACACTTTTCAGCAAGTTGCAATCATGTAAATACAGAAATGAACAGTTTTTCAAAAACCAGGTCTAAGTCATGTTTGAGTCACTCTCTAAGTACCATTTTGCTGTACTGTTTAAAGTCAATGAAAGGAACATTGATGACACTTTTCAGCAAGTTGCAATCATGAAATACTGAAAAAAAGAGTTTCTCACAAACAAGGTCTAAATCATGTTTGATGCACTCTGTATTTTCAATTTTTGCTGTACTGTTTAAACTCGATGATAGAAACATTGTTGACACTTTTCAGCAAGTTGCAATCATGTAAAATAGAAATAAACAGTTTTTCAAAAACAAGGTCTAAGTCATGTTTGAGTCACTCTCTAAGTACCATTTTGCTGTACTGTTTAAACTCAATGAAAGGAACATTGTTGACCCTTTTCAGCAAGTTGGAATCATGAAATACAGAAATAAAGAGTTTTTCACAAACAAGGTCTAAATCAGGTAAGTACATTTTGCTGTACTGCTTAATCAGGATGATAGAAACACTGTTGACACTTTTCAGCAAGTTGTAATACAGAAATAAACAGTTTTTCAAAAACAAGGTCTCAGTCATGTTTGAGTCACTCTGTAAGTACCATTTCGCTGTACTGTTTAAGTTCGATGAAAGGAACATTGTTGACACTTTTCAGCAAGTTGCAATCATGAAATAAAGAAAAAAACTATTTTTCACATACAAGGTCTAAATCATGTTTGATGCACTCTGTAAGTACCATTTTTGCTGTACTGTTTAAACTCGATGAAAGGAACATTGTTGACACTTTTCAGCAAGTTGCAATCATGTAATACAGAAATAAACCGATTTTCACAAACAAGGTCTAAATCATGTATGTACAATTTTGCTGTACTGCTTAATCAGGATGATAGAAACACTGTTGACACTTTTCAGCAAGTTGCAATCATGAAATACAGAAATAAAGAGTTTCTCACAAACAAGGTCTAAATCATGTTTGATGCACTCTGTAAGTTCAATTTTTGCTGTACTGTTTAAACTCGATGAAAGGAACATTGTTGACACTTTTCAGCAAGTTGCAATCATGTAATACAGAAATAAACCGAATTTCACAAACAAGGTCTAAATCATGTATGTACAATTTTGCTGTACTGCTTAATCAGGATGATAGAAACACTGTTGACACTTTTCAGCAAGTTGTAATATAGAAATAAACAGTTTTTCACAAACAAGGTCTAAATAATGTTTGATGCACTCTGTAAGTACCATTTTTGCTGTACTGTTTAAACTCGATGAAAGGAACATTGTTGACACTTTTCAGCAAGTTGCAATCATGAAATACAGAAATAAAGAGTTTCTCACAAACAAGGTCTAAATCAGGTAAGTACAATTTTGCTTTACTGCTTAATCAGGATGATAGAAACACTGTTGACACTTTTCAGCAAGTTGTAATACAGAAATAAACAGTTTTTCAAAAACAAGGTCTCAGTCATGTTTGAGTCACTCTGTAAGTACCATTTTGCTGTACTGTTTAAGCTCGATGAAAGGAACATTGTTGACACTTTTCAGCAAGTTGCAATCATGAAATACAGAAATAAAGAGTTTCTCACAAACAAGGTCTAAATCATGTTTGATGCACTCTGTAAGTTCAATTTTTGCTGTACTGTTTAAACTCGATGAAAGGAACATTGTTGACACTTTTCAGCAAGTTGCAATCATGTAATACAGAAATAAACCGTTTTTCAAAAACAAGGTCAAAATCATGTAAGTACAATTTTGCTGTACTGCTTAATCAGGATGATAGAAACACTGTTGACACTTTTCAGCAAGTTGTAATACAGAAATAAACAGTTTTTCAAAAACAAGGTCTCAGTCATGTTTGAGTCACTCTGTAAGTACCATTTTGCTGTACTGTTTAAGCTCGATGAAAGGAACATTGTTGACACTTTTCAGCAAGTTGCAATCATGAAATACAGAAAAAAAATTTTTTTCACAAACAAGGTCTAAATCATGTTTGATGCACTCTGTAAGTTCAATTTTTGCTGTACTGTTTAAACTCGATGAAAGGAACATTGTTGACACTTTTCAGCAAGTTGCAATCATGTAATACAGAAATAAACCGTTTTTCAAAAACAAGGTCAAAATCATGTAAGTACAGTTTTGCTGTACTGCTTAATCAGGATGATAGAAACACTGTTGACACTTTTCAGCAAGTTGTAATACAGAAATAAACAGTTTTTCAAAAACAAGGTCTCAGTCATGTTTGAGTCACTCTGTAAGTACCATTTTGCTGTACTGTTTAAGCTCGATGAAAGGAACATTGTTGACACTTTTCAGCAAGTTGCAATCATGAAATACAGAAATAAAGAGTTTCTCACAAACAAGGTCTAAATCATGTTTGATGCACTCTGTAAGTTCAATTTTTGCTGTACTGTTTAAACTCGATGAAAGGAACATTGTTGACACTTTTCAGCAAGTTGCAATCATGTAATACAGAAATAAACCAATTTTCACAAACAAGGTCTAAATCATGTATGTACAATTTTGCTGTACTGCTTAATCAGGATGATAGAAACACTGTTGACACTTTTCAGCAAATTGCAATCATGAAATACAGAAATAAAGAGTTTCTCACAAACAAGGTCTAAATCATGTTTGATGCACTCTGTATTTTCAATTTTTGCTCTACTGTTTAAACTCGATGATCGAAACATTGTTGACACTTTTCAGCAAGTTGCAATCATGTAATATAGAAATAAACAGTTTTTCAAAAACAAGGTCTAAGTCATGTTTGAGTCACTGTAAGTACCATTTTGCTGTACTGTTTAAACTCGATGAAAGGAACATTGTTGACACTTTTCAGCAAGTTGCAATCATGAAATACAGAAAAAAACAGTTTTTCACAAACAAGGTCAAAATCATGGAAGTACAATTTTGCTGTACTGCTTAATCAGGATGATAGAAACACTGTTGACACTTTTCAGCAAGTTGTAATACAGAAATAAACAGTTTTTCAAAAACAAGGTCTCAGTCATGTTTGAGTCACTCTGTAAGTACCATTTTGCTGTACTGTTTAAGCTCGATGAAAGGAACATTGTTGACACTTTTCAGCAAGTTGCAATATTGTAATACAGAAATAAACAGTTTTTCAAAAACAAGGTCTAAGTCATGTTTGAGTCACTCTCTAAATACCATTTTGCTGTACTGTTTAAAGTCAATGAAAGGAACATTGATGACACTTTTCAGCAAGTTGCAATCATGAAATACTGAAAAAAAGAGTTTCTCACAAACAAGGTCTAAATCATGTTTGATGCACTCTGTATTTTCAATTTTTGCTGTACTGTTTAAACTCGATGATAGAAACATTGTTGACACTTTTCAGCAAGTTGCAATCATGTAAAATAGAAATAAACAGTTTTTCAAAAACAAGGTCTAAGTCATGTTTGAGTCACTCTCTAAGTACCATTTTGCTGTACTGTTTAAACTCAATGAAAGGAACATTGTTGACCCTTTTCAGCAAGTTGGAATCATGAAATACAGAAATAAAGAGTTTTTCACAAACAAGGTCTAAATCAGGTAAGTACATTTTGCTGTACTGCTTAATCAGGATGATAGAAACACTGTTGACACTTTTCAGCAAGTTGTAATACAGAAATAAACAGTTTTTCAAAAACAAGGTCTCAGTCATGTTTGAGTCACTCTGTAAGTACCATTTTGCTGTACTGTTTAAGTTCGATGAAAGGAACATTGTTGACACTTTTCAGCAAGTTGCAATCATGAAATAAAGAAAAAAACTATTTTTCACATACAAGGTCTAAATCATGTTTGATGCACTCTGTAAGTACCATTTTTGCTGTACTGTTTAAACTCGATGAAAGGAACATTGTTGACACTTTTCAGCAAGTTGCAATCATGTAATACAGAAATAAACCGATTTTCACAAACAAGGTCTAAATCATGTATGTACAATTTTGCTGTACTGCTTAATCAGGATGATAGAAACACTGTTGACACTTTTCAGCAAGTTGCAATCATGAAATACAGAAATAAAGAGTTTCTCACAAACAAGGTCTAAATCATGTTTGATGCACTCTGTAAGTTCAATTTTTGCTGTACTGTTTAAACTCGATGAAAGGAACATTGTTGACACTTTTCAGCAAGTTGCAATCATGAAATACAGAAAAAAAAATGTTTTCACAAACAAGGTCTAAATCATGTTTGATGCACTCTGTAAGTTCAATTTTTGCTGTACTGTTTAAACTCGATGAAAGGAACATTGTTGACACTTTTCAGCAAGTTGCAATCATGTAATACAGAAATGAACAGTTTTTCAAAAACAAGGTCTAAGTCATGTTTGAGTCACTCTCTAAGTACCATTTTGCTGTACTGTTTAAGTTCGATGAAAGGAACATTGTTGACACTTTTCAGCAAGTTGCAATCATGAAATACAGAAAAAAACAGTTTTTCACAAACAAGGTCAAAATCATGGAAGTACAATTTTGCTGTACTGCTTAATCAGGATGATAGAAACACTGTTGACACTTTTCAGCAAGTTGTAATACAGAAATAAACAGTTTTTCAAAAACAAGGTCTCAGTCATGTTTGAGTCACTCTGTAAGTACAATTTTGCTGTACTGCTTAATCAGGATGATAGAAACACTGTTGACACTTTTCAGCAAGTTGTAATATAGAAATAAACAGTTTTTCACAAACAAGGTCTAAATAATGTTTGATGCACTCTGTAAGTACCATTTTTGCTGTACTGTTTAAACTCGATGAAAGGAACATTGTTGACACTTTTCAGCAAGTTGCAATCATGAATTACAGAAATAAAGAGTTTCTCACAAACAAGGTCTAAATCAGGTAAGTACAATTTTGCTGTACTGCTTAATCAGGATGATAGAAACACTGTTGACACTTTTCAGCAAGTTGTAATACAGAAATAAACAGTTTTTCAAAAACAAGGTCTCAGTCATGTTTGAGTCACTCTGTAAGTACCATTTTGCTGTACTGTTTAAGCTCGATGAAAGGAACATTGTTGACACTTTTCAGCAAGTTGCAATCATGAAATACAGAAAAAAACAATTTTTCACAAACAAGGTCTAAATCATGTTTGACGCACTCTGTAAGTACCATTTTTGCTGTACTGTTTAAACTCGATGAAAGGAACATTGTTGACACTTTTCAGCAAGTTGCAATCATGTAATACAGAAATAAACAGTTTTTCACAAACAAGGTCAAAATCATGGAAGTACAATTTTGCTGTACTGCTTAATCAGGATGATAGAAACACTGTTGACACTTTTCAGCAAGTTGTAATACAGAAATAAACCGTTTTTCAAAAACAAGGTCTCAGTCATGTTTGAGTCACTCTCTAAATACCATTTTGCTGTACTGTTTAAAGTCAATGAAAGGAACATTGATGACACTTTTCAGCAAGTTGCAATCATGAAATACTGAAAAAAAGAGTTTCTCACAAACAAGGTCTAAATCATGTTTGATGCACTCTGTATTTTCAATTTTTGCTGTACTGTTTAAACTCGATGATAGAAACATTGTTGACACTTTTCAGCAAGTTGCAATCATGTAAAATAGAAATAAACAGTTTTTCAAAAACAAGGTCTAGGTCATGTTTGAGTCACTCTCTAAGTACCATTTTGCTGTACTGTTTAAACTCGATGAAAGGAACATTGTTGACACTTTTCAGCAAGTTGCAATCATGTAATACAGAAATAAACCGTTTTTCAAAAACAAGGTCAAAATCATGTAAGTACAATTTTGCTGTACTGCTTAATCAGGATGATAGAAACACTGTTGACACTTTTCAGCAAGTTGTAATACAGAAATAAACAGTTTTTCAAAAACAAGGTCTCAGTCATGTTTGAGTCACTCTGTAAGTACCATTTTGCTGTACTGTTTAAGCTCGATGAAAGGAACATTGTTGACACTTTTCAGCAAGTTGCAATCATGAAATACAGAAAAAAAAATTTTTTCACAAACAAGGTCTAAATCATGTTTGATGCACTCTGTAAGTTCAATTTTTGCTGTACTGTTTAAACTCGATGAAAGGAACATTGTTGACACTTTTCAGCAAGTTGCAATCATGTAATACAGAAATAAACCGTTTTTCAAAAACAAGGTCAAAATCATGTAAGTACAGTTTTGCTGTACTGCTTAATCAGGATGATAGAAACACTGTTGACACTTTTCAGCAAGTTGTAATACAGAAATAAACAGTTTTTCAAAAACAAGGTCTCAGTCATGTTTGAGTCACTCTGTAAGTACCATTTTGCTGTACTGTTTAAGCTCGATGAAAGGAACATTGTTGACACTTTTCAGCAAGTTGCAATCATGAAATACAGAAATAAAGAGTTTCTCACAAACAAGGTCTAAATCATGTTTGATGCACTCTGTAAGTTCAATTTTTGCTGTACTGTTTAAACTCGATGAAAGGAACATTGTTGACACTTTTCAGCAAGTTGCAATCATGTAATACAGAAATAAACCAATTTTCACAAACAAGGTCTAAATCATGTATGTACAATTTTGCTGTACTGCTTAATCAGGATGATAGAAACACTGTTGACACTTTTCAGCAAATTGCAATCATGAAATACAGAAATAAAGAGTTTCTCACAAACAAGGTCTAAATCATGTTTGATGCACTCTGTATTTTCAATTTTTGCTCTACTGTTTAAACTCGATGATCGAAACATTGTTGACACTTTTCAGCAAGTTGCAATCATGTAATATAGAAATAAACAGTTTTTCAAAAACAAGGTCTAAGTCATGTTTGAGTCACTGTAAGTACCATTTTGCTGTACTGTTTAAACTCGATGAAAGGAACATTGTTGACACTTTTCAGCAAGTTGCAATCATGAAATACAGAAAAAAACAGTTTTTCACAAACAAGGTCAAAATCATGGAAGTACAATTTTGCTGTACTGCTTAATCAGGATGATAGAAACACTGTTGACACTTTTCAGCAAGTTGTAATACAGAAATAAACAGTTTTTCAAAAACAAGGTCTCAGTCATGTTTGAGTCACTCTGTAAGTACCATTTTGCTGTACTGTTTAAGCTCGATGAAAGGAACATTGTTGACACTTTTCAGCAAGTTGCAATATTGTAATACAGAAATAAACAGTTTTTCAAAAACAAGGTCTAAGTCATGTTTGAGTCACTCTCTAAATACCATTTTGCTGTACTGTTTAAAGTCAATGAAAGGAACATTGATGACACTTTTCAGCAAGTTGCAATCATGAAATACTGAAAAAAAGAGTTTCTCACAAACAAGGTCTAAATCATGTTTGATGCACTCTGTATTTTCAATTTTTGCTGTACTGTTTAAACTCGATGATAGAAACATTGTTGACACTTTTCAGCAAGTTGCAATCATGTAAAATAGAAATAAACAGTTTTTCAAAAACAAGGTCTAAGTCATGTTTGAGTCACTCTCTAAGTACCATTTTGCTGTACTGTTTAAACTCAATGAAAGGAACATTGTTGACCCTTTTCAGCAAGTTGGAATCATGAAATACAGAAATAAAGAGTTTTTCACAAACAAGGTCTAAATCAGGTAAGTACATTTTGCTGTACTGCTTAATCAGGATGATAGAAACACTGTTGACACTTTTCAGCAAGTTGTAATACAGAAATAAACAGTTTTTCAAAAACAAGGTCTCAGTCATGTTTGAGTCACTCTGTAAGTACCATTTTGCTGTACTGTTTAAGTTCGATGAAAGGAACATTGTTGACACTTTTCAGCAAGTTGCAATCATGAAATAAAGAAAAAAACTATTTTTCACATACAAGGTCTAAATCATGTTTGATGCACTCTGTAAGTACCATTTTTGCTGTACTGTTTAAACTCGATGAAAGGAACATTGTTGACACTTTTCAGCAAGTTGCAATCATGTAATACAGAAATAAACCGATTTTCACAAACAAGGTCTAAATCATGTATGTACAATTTTGCTGTACTGCTTAATCAGGATGATAGAAACACTGTTGACACTTTTCAGCAAGTTGCAATCATGAAATACAGAAATAAAGAGTTTCTCACAAACAAGGTCTAAATCATGTTTGATGCACTCTGTAAGTTCAATTTTTGCTGTACTGTTTAAACTCGATGAAAGGAACATTGTTGACACTTTTCAGCAAGTTGCAATCATGAAATACAGAAAAAAAAATGTTTTCACAAACAAGGTCTAAATCATGTTTGATGCACTCTGTAAGTTCAATTTTTGCTGTACTGTTTAAACTCGATGAAAGGAACATTGTTGACACTTTTCAGCAAGTTGCAATCATGTAATACAGAAATGAACAGTTTTTCAAAAACAAGGTCTAAGTCATGTTTGAGTCACTCTCTAAGTACCATTTTGCTGTACTGTTTAAGTTCGATGAAAGGAACATTGTTGACACTTTTCAGCAAGTTGCAATCATGAAATACAGAAAAAAACAGTTTTTCACAAACAAGGTCAAAATCATGGAAGTACAATTTTGCTGTACTGCTTAATCAGGATGATAGAAACACTGTTGACACTTTTCAGCAAGTTGTAATACAGAAATAAACAGTTTTTCAAAAACAAGGTCTCAGTCATGTTTGAGTCACTCTGTAAGTACAATTTTGCTGTACTGCTTAATCAGGATGATAGAAACACTGTTGACACTTTTCAGCAAGTTGTAATATAGAAATAAACAGTTTTTCACAAACAAGGTCTAAATAATGTTTGATGCACTCTGTAAGTACCATTTTTGCTGTACTGTTTAAACTCGATGAAAGGAACATTGTTGACACTTTTCAGCAAGTTGCAATCATGAAATACAGAAATAAAGAGTTTCTCACAAACAAGGTCTAAATCAGGTAAGTACAATTTTGCTGTACTGCTTAATCAGGATGATAGAAACACTGTTGACACTTTTCAGCAAGTTGTAATACAGAAATAAACAGTTTTTCAAAAACAAGGTCTCAGTCATGTTTGAGTCACTCTGTAAGTACCATTTTGCTGTACTGTTTAAGCTCGATGAAAGGAACATTGTTGACACTTTTCAGCAAGTTGCAATCATGAAATACAGAAAAAAACAATTTTTCACAAACAAGGTCTAAATCATGTTTGACGCACTCTGTAAGTACCATTTTTGCTGTACTGTTTAAACTCGATGAAAGGAACATTGTTGACACTTTTCAGCAAGTTGCAATCATGTAATACAGAAATAAACAGTTTTTCACAAACAAGGTCAAAATCATGGAAGTACAATTTTGCTGTACTGCTTAATCAGGATGATAGAAACACTGTTGACACTTTTCAGCAAGTTGTAATACAGAAATAAACCGTTTTTCAAAAACAAGGTCTCAGTCATGTTTGAGTCACTCTCTAAATACCATTTTGCTGTACTGTTTAAAGTCAATGAAAGGAACATTGATGACACTTTTCAGCAAGTTGCAATCATGAAATACTGAAAAAAAGAGTTTCTCACAAACAAGGTCTAAATCATGTTTGATGCACTCTGTATTTTCAATTTTTGCTGTACTGTTTAAACTCGATGATAGAAACATTGTTGACACTTTTCAGCAAGTTGCAATCATGTAAAATAGAAATAAACAGTTTTTCAAAAACAAGGTCTAAGTCATGTTTGAGTCACTCTCTAAGTACCATTTTGCTGTACTGTTTAAACTCAATGAAAGGAACATTGTTGACCCTTTTCAGCAAGTTGGAATCATGAAATACAGAAATAAAGAGTTTTTCACAAACAAGGTCTAAATCAGGTAAGTACATTTTGCTGTACTGCTTAATCAGGATGATAGAAACACTGTTGACACTTTTCAGCAAGTTGTAATACAGAAATAAACAGTTTTTCAAAAACAAGGTCTCAGTCATGTTTGAGTCACTCTGTAAGTACCATTTCGCTGTACTGTTTAAGTTCGATGAAAGGAACATTGTTGACACTTTTCAGCAAGTTGCAATCATGAAATAAAGAAAAAAACTATTTTTCACATACAAGGTCTAAATCATGTTTGATGCACTCTGTAAGTACCATTTTTGCTGTACTGTTTAAACTCGATGAAAGGAACATTGTTGACACTTTTCAGCAAGTTGCAATCATGTAATACAGAAATAAACCGATTTTCACAAACAAGGTCTAAATCATGTATGTACAATTTTGCTGTACTGCTTAATCAGGATGATAGAAACACTGTTGACACTTTTCAGCAAGTTGCAATCATGAAATACAGAAATAAAGAGTTTCTCACAAACAAGGTCTAAATCATGTTTGATGCACTCTGTAAGTTCAATTTTTGCTGTACTGTTTAAACTCGATGAAAGGAACATTGTTGACACTTTTCAGCAAGTTGCAATCATGAAATACAGAAAAAAAAATGTTTTCACAAACAAGGTCTAAATCATGTTTGATGCACTCTGTAAGTTCAATTTTTGCTGTACTGTTTAAACTCGATGAAAGGAACATTGTTGACACTTTTCAGCAAGTTGCAATCATGTAATACAGAAATGAACAGTTTTTCAAAAACAAGGTCTAAGTCATGTTTGAGTCACTCTCTAAGTACCATTTTGCTGTACTGTTTAAGTTCGATGAAAGGAACATTGTTGACACTTTTCAGCAAGTTGCAATCATGAAATACAGAAAAAAACAGTTTTTCACAAACAAGGTCAAAATCATGGAAGTACAATTTTGCTGTACTGCTTAATCAGGATGATAGAAACACTGTTGACACTTTTCAGCAAGTTGTAATACAGAAATAAACAGTTTTTCAAAAACAAGGTCTCAGTCATGTTTGAGTCACTCTGTAAGTACAATTTTGCTGTACTGCTTAATCAGGATGATAGAAACACTGTTGACACTTTTCAGCAAGTTGTAATATAGAAATAAACAGTTTTTCACAAACAAGGTCTAAATAATGTTTGATGCACTCTGTAAGTACCATTTTTGCTGTACTTTTTAAACTCGATGAAAGGAACATTGTTGACACTTTTCAGCAAGTTGCAATCATGAAATACAGAAATAAAGAGTTTCTCACAAACAAGGTCTAAATCAGGTAAGTACAATTTTGCTGTACTGCTTAATCAGGATGATAGAAACACTGTTGACACTTTTCAGCAAGTTGTAATACAGAAATAAACAGTTTTTCAAAAACAAGGTCTCAGTCATGTTTGAGTCACTCTGTAAGTACCATTTTGCTGTACTGTTTAAGCTCGATGAAAGGAACATTGTTGACACTTTTCAGCAAGTTGCAATCATGAAATACAGAAAAAAAATTTTTTTCACAAACAAGGTCTAAATCATGTTTGATGCACTCTGTAAGTTCAATTTTTGCTGTACTGTTTAAACTCGATGAAAGGAACATTGTTGACACTTTTCAGCAAGTTGCAATCATGTAATACAGAAATAAACCGTTTTTCAAAAACAAGGTCAAAATCATGTAAGTACAATTTTGCTGTACTGCTTAATCAGGATGATAGAAACACTGTTGACACTTTTCAGCAAGTTGTAATACAGAAATAAACAGTTTTTCAAAAACAAGGTCTCAGTCATGTTTGAGTCACTCTGTAAGTACCATTTTGCTGTACTGTTTAAGCTCGATGAAAGGAACATTGTTGACACTTTTCAGCAAGTTGCAATCATGTAATACAGAAATAAACAGTTTTTCAAAAACAAGGTCTTAGTCATGTTTGAGTCACTCTGTAAGTACCATTTTGCTGTACTGTTTAAACTCAATGAAAGGAACATTGTTGACCCTTTTCAGCAAGTTGGAATCATGAAATACAGAAATAAAGAGTTTTTCACAAACAAGGTCTAAATCAGGTAAGTACATTTTGCTGTACTGCTTAATCAGGATGATAGAAACACTGTTGACACTTTTCAGCAAGTTGTAATACAGAAATAAACAGTTTTTCAAAAACAAGGTCTCAGTCATGTTTGAGTCACTCTGTAAGTACCATTTTGCTGTACTGTTTAAGTTCGATGAAAGGAACATTGTTGACACTTTTCAGCAAGTTGCAATCATGAAATACAGAAATAAAGAGTTTCTCACAAACAAGGTCTAAATCATGTTTGATGCACTCTGTAAGTTCAATTTTTGCTGTACTGTTTAAACTCGATGAAAGGAACACTGTTGACACTTTTCAGCAAGTTGCAATCATGTAAATACAGAAATGAACAGTTTTTCAAAAACCAGGTCTAAGTCATGTTTGAGTCACTCTCTAAGTACCATTTTGCTGTACTGTTTAAAGTCAATGAAAGGAACATTGATGACACTTTTCAGCAAGTTGCAATCATGAAATACTGAAAAAAAGAGTTTCTCACAAACAAGGTCTAAATCATGTTTGATGCACTCTGTATTTTCAATTTTTGCTGTACTGTTTAAACTCGATGATAGAAACATTGTTGACACTTTTCAGCAAGTTGCAATCATGTAAAATAGAAATAAACAGTTTTTCAAAAACAAGGTCTAAGTCATGTTTGAGTCACTCTCTAAGTACCATTTTGCTGTACTGTTTAAACTCAATGAAAGGAACATTGTTGACCCTTTTCAGCAAGTTGGAATCATGAAATACAGAAATAAAGAGTTTTTCACAAACAAGGTCTAAATCAGGTAAGTACATTTTGCTGTACTGCTTAATCAGGATGATAGAAACACTGTTGACACTTTTCAGCAAGTTGTAATACAGAAATAAACAGTTTTTCAAAAACAAGGTCTCAGTCATGTTTGAGTCACTCTGTAAGTACCATTTCGCTGTACTGTTTAAGTTCGATGAAAGGAACATTGTTGACACTTTTCAGCAAGTTGCAATCATGAAATAAAGAAAAAAACTATTTTTCACATACAAGGTCTAAATCATGTTTGATGCACTCTGTAAGTACCATTTTTGCTGTACTGTTTAAACTCGATGAAAGGAACACTGTTGACACTTTTCAGCAAGTTGCAATCATGTAAATACAGAAATGAACAGTTTTTCAAAAACAAGGTCTAAGTCATGTTTGAGTCACTCTCTAAGTACCATTTTGCTGTACTGTTTAAACTCAATGAAAGGAACATTGTTGACCCTTTTCAGCAAGTTGGAATCATGAAATACAGAAATATAGAGTTTTTCACAAACAAGGTCTAAATCAGGTAAGTACATTTTGCTGTACTGCTTAATCAGGATGATAGAAACACTGTTGACACTTTTCAGCAAGTTGTAATACAAAAATAAACAGTTTTTCAAAAATAAGGTCTAAATAATGTTTGATGCACTTGTAAGTACCATTTTTGCTGTACTGTTTAAACTCGATGAAAGGAACATTGTTGACACTTTTCAGCAAGTTGCAATCATGTAATACAGAAATGAACAGTTTTTCACAAACAAGGTCTAAGTCATGTTTGAGTCACTCTCTAAGTACCATTTTGCTGTACTGTTTAAGTTCGATGAAAGGAACATTGTTGACACTTTTCAGCAAGTTGCAATCATGAAATACAGAAAAAAACAGTTTTTCACAAACAAGGTCAAAATCATGGAAGTACAATTTTGCTGTACTGCTTAATCAGGATGATAGAAACACTGTTGACACTTTTCAGCAAGTTGTAATACAGAAATAAACAGTTTTTCAAAAACAAGGTCTCAGTCATGTTTGAGTCACTCTGTAAGTACAATTTTGCTGTACTGCTTAATCAGGATGATAGAAACACTGTTGACACTTTTCAGCAAGTTGTAATATAGAAATAAACAGTTTTTCACAAACAAGGTCTAAATAATGTTTGATGCACTCTGTAAGTACCATTTTTGCTGTACTGTTTAAACTCGATGAAAGGAACATTGTTGACACTTTTCAGCAAGTTGCAATCATGAAATACAGAAATAAAGAGTTTCTCACAAACAAGGTCTAAATCAGGTAAGTACAATTTTGCTGTACTGCTTAATCAGGATGATAGAAACACTGTTGACACTTTTCAGCAAGTTGTAATACAGAAATAAACAGTTTTTCAAAAACAAGGTCTCAGTCATGTTTGAGTCACTCTGTAAGTACCATTTTGCTGTACTGTTTAAGCTCGATGAAAGGAACATTGTTGACACTGTTCAGCAAGTTGCAATCATGAAATACAGAAAAAAACAATTTTTCACAAACAAGGTCTAAATCATGTTTGACGCACTCTGTAAGTACCATTTTTGCTGTACTGTTTAAACTCGATGAAAGGAACATTGTTGACACTTTTCAGCAAGTTGCAATCATGTAATACAGAAATAAACAGTTTTTCACAAACAAGGTCAAAATCATGGAAGTACAATTTTGCTGTACTGCTTAATCAGGATGATAGAAACACTGTTGACACTTTTCAGCAAGTTGTAATACAGAAATAAACCGTTTTTCAAAAACAAGGTCTCAGTCATGTTTGAGTCACTCTCTAAATACCATTTTGCTGTACTGTTTAAAGTCAATGAAAGGAACATTGATGACACTTTTCAGCAAGTTGCAATCATGAAATACTGAAAAAAAGAGTTTCTCACAAACAAGGTCTAAATCATGTTTGATGCACTCTGTATTTTCAATTTTTGCTGTACTGTTTAAACTCGATGATAGAAACATTGTTGACACTTTTCAGCAAGTTGCAATCATGTAAAATAGAAATAAACAGTTTTTCAAAAACAAGGTCTAAGTCATGTTTGAGTCACTCTCTAAGTACCATTTTGCTGTACTGTTTAAACTCAATGAAAGGAACATTGTTGACCCTTTTCAGCAAGTTGGAATCATGAAATACAGAAATAAAGAGTTTTTCACAAACAAGGTCTAAATCAGGTAAGTACATTTTGCTGTACTGCTTAATCAGGATGATAGAAACACTGTTGACACTTTTCAGCAAGTTGTAATACAGAAATAAACAGTTTTTCAAAAACAAGGTCTCAGTCATGTTTGAGTCACTCTGTAAGTACCATTTTGCTGTACTGTTTAAGTTCGATGAAAGGAACATTGTTGACACTTTTCAGCAAGTTGCAATCATGAAATAAAGAAAAAAACTATTTTTCACATACAAGGTCTAAATCATGTTTGATGCACTCTGTAAGTACCATTTTTGCTGTACTGTTTAAACTCGATGAAAGGAACACTGTTGACACTTTTCAGCAAGTTGCAATCATGTAAATACAGAAATGAACAGTTTTTCAAAAACAAGGTCTAAGTCATGTTTGAGTCACTCTCTAAGTACCATTTTGCTGTACTGTTTAAACTCAATGAAAGGAACATTGTTGACCCTTTTCAGCAAGTTGGAATCATGAAATACAGAAATATAGAGTTTTTCACAAACAAGGTCTAAATCAGGTAAGTACATTTTGCTGTACTGCTTAATCAGGATGATAGAAACACTGTTGACACTTTTCAGCAAGTTGTAATACAAAAATAAACAGTTTTTCAAAAATAAGGTCTAAATAATGTTTGATGCACTTGTAAGTACCATTTTTGCTGTACTGTTTAAACTCGATGAAAGGAACATTGTTGACACTTTTCAGCAAGTTGCAATCATGTAATACAGAAATGAACAGTTTTTCACAAACAAGGTCTAAGTCATGTTTGAGTCACTCTCTAAGTACCATTTTGCTGTACTGTTTAAACTCAATGAAAGGAACATTGTTGACACTTTTCAGCAAGTTGCAATCATGTAATACAGAAATAAACCGTTTTTCAAAAACAAGGTCAAAATCATGTAAGTACAATTTTGCTGTACTGCTTAATCAGGATGATAGAAACACTGTTGACACTTTTCAGCAAGTTGTAATACAGAAATAAACAGTTTTTCAAAAACAAGGTCTCAGTCATGTTTGAGTCACTCTGTAAGTACCATTTTGCTGTACTGTTTAAGCTCGATGAAAGGAACATTGTTGACACTTTTCAGCAAGTTGCAATCATGAAATACAGAAAAAAAAATGTTTTCACAAACAAGGTCTAAATCATGTTTGATGCACTCTGTAAGTTCAATTTTTGCTGTACTGTTTAAACTCGATGAAAGGAACATTGTTGACACTTTTCAGCAAGTTGCAATCATGTAATACAGAAATGAACAGTTTTTCAAAAACAAGGTCTAAGTCATGTTTGAGTCACTCTCTAAGTACCATTTTGCTGTACTGTTTAAGTTCGATGAAAGGAACATTGTTGACACTTTTCAGCAAGTTGCAATCATGAAATACAGAAAAAAACAGTTTTTCACAAACAAGGTCAAAATCATGGAAGTACAATTTTGCTGTACTGCTTAATCAGGATGATAGAAACACTGTTGACACTTTTCAGCAAGTTGTAATACAGAAATAAACAGTTTTTCAAAAACAAGGTCTCAGTCATGTTTGAGTCACTCTGTAAGTACAATTTTGCTGTACTGCTTAATCAGGATGATAGAAACACTGTTGACACTTTTCAGCAAGTTGTAATATAGAAATAAACAGTTTTTCACAAACAAGGTCTAAATAATGTTTGATGCACTCTGTAAGTACCATTTTTGCTGTACTGTTTAAACTCGATGAAAGGAACATTGTTGACACTTTTCAGCAAGTTGCAATCATGAAATACAGAAATAAAGAGTTTCTCACAAACAAGGTCTAAATCAGGTAAGTACAATTTTGCTGTACTGCTTAATCAGGATGATAGAAACACTGTTGACACTTTTCAGCAAGTTGTAATACAGAAATAAACAGTTTTTCAAAAACAAGGTCTCAGTCATGTTTGAGTCACTCTGTAAGTACCATTTTGCTGTACTGTTTAAGCTCGATGAAAGGAACATTGTTGACACTTTTCAGCAAGTTGCAATCATGAAATACAGAAAAAAACAATTTTTCACAAACAAGGTCTAAATCATGTTTGACGCACTCTGTAAGTACCATTTTTGCTGTACTGTTTAAACTCGATGAAAGGAACATTGTTGACACTTTTCAGCAAGTTGCAATCATGTAATACAGAAATAAACAGTTTTTCACAAACAAGGTCAAAATCATGGAAGTACAATTTTGCTGTACTGCTTAATCAGGATGATAGAAACACTGTTGACACTTTTCAGCAAGTTGTAATACAGAAATAAACCGTTTTTCAAAAACAAGGTCTCAGTCATGTTTGAGTCACTCTCTAAATACCATTTTGCTGTACTGTTTAAAGTCAATGAAAGGAACATTGATGACACTTTTCAGCAAGTTGCAATCATGAAATACTGAAAAAAAGAGTTTCTCACAAACAAGGTCTAAATCATGTTTGATGCACTCTGTATTTTCAATTTTTGCTGTACTGTTTAAACTCGATGATAGAAACATTGTTGACACTTTTCAGCAAGTTGCAATCATGTAAAATAGAAATAAACAGTTTTTCAAAAACAAGGTCTAAGTCATGTTTGAGTCACTCTCTAAGTACCATTTTGCTGTACTGTTTAAACTCAATGAAAGGAACATTGTTGACCCTTTTCAGCAAGTTGGAATCATGAAATACAGAAATAAAGAGTTTTTCACAAACAAGGTCTAAATCAGGTAAGTACATTTTGCTGTACTGCTTAATCAGGATGATAGAAACACTGTTGACACTTTTCAGCAAGTTGTAATACAGAAATAAACAGTTTTTCAAAAACAAGGTCTCAGTCATGTTTGAGTCACTCTGTAAGTACCATTTTGCTGTACTGTTTAAGTTCGATGAAAGGAACATTGTTGACACTTTTCAGCAAGTTGCAATCATGAAATAAAGAAAAAAACTATTTTTCACATACAAGGTCTAAATCATGTTTGATGCACTCTGTAAGTTCAATTTTTGCTGTACTGTTTAAACTCGATGAAAGGAACATTGTTGACACTTTTCAGCAAGTTGCAATCATGTAATACAGAAATAAACCGATTTTCACAAACAAGGTCTAAATCATGTATGTACAATTTTGCTGTACTGCTTAATCAGGATGATAGAAACACTGTTGACACTTTTCAGCAAGTTGCAATCATGAAATACAGAAATAAAGAGTTTCTCACAAACAAGGTCTAAATCTGTTTGATGCACTCTGTAAGTTCAATTTTTGCTGTACTGTTTAAACTCGATGAAAGGAACATTGTTGACACTTTTCAGCAAGTTGCAATCATGTAATACAGAAATAAACCGATTTTCACAAACAAGGTCTAAGTCATGTTTGAATCACTCTCTAAGTACCATTTTGCTGTACTGTTTAAACTCAATGAAAGGAACATTGTTGACACTTTTCAGCAAGTTGCAATCATGTAATACAGAAATAAACAGTTTTTCACAAACAAGGTCTAAGTCATGTAAGTACAATTTTGCTGTACAGCTTAATCAGGATGATAGAAACACTGTTGACACTTTTCAGCAAGTTGTAATACAGAAATAAACAGTTTTTCAAAAACAAGGTCTCAGTCATGTTTGAGTCACTCTGTAAGTACCATTTTGCTGTACTGTTTAAGCTCGATGAAAGGAACATTGTTGACATTTTTCAGCAAGTTGCAATCATGAAATACAGAAAAAAACAATTTTTCACAAACAAGGTCTAAATCATGTTTGATGCACTCTGTAAGTTCAATTTTTGCTGTACTGTTTAAACTCGATGAAAGGAACATTGTTGACACTTTTCAGCAAGTTGCAATCATGTAATACAGAAATAAACCGTTTTTCAAAAACAAGGTCAAAATCATGTAAGTACAATTTTGCTGTACTGCTTAATCAGGATGACAGAAACACTGTTGACACTTTTCAGCAAGTTGTAATACAGAAATAAACAGTTTTTCAAAAACAAGGTCTCAGTCATGTTTGAGTCACTCTGTAAGTACCATTTTGCTGTACTGTTTAAGCTCGATGAAAGGAACATTGTTGACACTTTTCAGCAAGTTGCAATCATGTAATACAGAAATAAACAGTTTTTCAAAAACAAGGTCTCAGTCATTGTTTGAGTCACTCTGTAAGTACCATTTTGCTGTACTGTTTAAGCTCGATGAAAGGAACATTGTTGACACTTTTCAGCAAGTTGCAATCATGAAATACAGAAATAAAGAGTTTCTCACAAACAAGGTCTAAATCATGTTTGATGCACTCTGTAAGTTCAATTTTTGCTGTACTGTTTAAACTCGATGAAAGGAACACTGTTGACACTTTTCAGCAAGTTGCAATCATGTAAATACAGAAATGAACAGTTTTTCAAAAACAAGGTCTAAGTCATGTTTGAGTCACTCTCTAAGTACCATTTTGCTGTACTGTTTAAACTCAATGAAAGGAACATTGTTGACCCTTTTCAGCAAGTTGGAATCATGAAATACAGAAATATAGAGTTTTTCACAAACAAGGTCTAAATCAGGTAAGTACATTTTGCTGTACTGCTTAATCAGGATGATAGAAACACTGTTGACACTTTTCAGCAAGTTGTAATACAAAAATAAACAGTTTTTCAAAAACAAGGTCTAAATAATGTTTGATGCACTTGTAAGTACCATTTTTGCTGTACTGTTTAAACTCGATGAAAGGAACATTGTTGACACTTTTCAGCAAGTTGCAATCATGTAATACAGAAATGAACAGTTTTTCACAAACAAGGTCTAAGTCATGTTTGAGTCACTCTCTAAGTACCATTTTGCTGTACTGTTTAAACTCAATGAAAGGAACATTGTTGACACTTTTCAGCAAGTTGCAATCATGTAATACAGAAATAAACCGTTTTTCAAAAACAAGGTCAAAATCATGTAAGTACAATTTTGCTGTACTGCTTAATCAGGATGATAGAAACACTGTTGACACTTTTCAGCAAGTTGTAATACAGAAATAAACAGTTTTTCAAAAACAAGGTCTCAGTCATGTTTGAGTCACTCTGTAAGTACCATTTTGCTGTACTGTTTAAGCTCGATGAAAGGAACATTGTTGACACTTTTCAGCAAGTTGCAATCATGAAATACAGAAAAAAAAATGTTTTCACAAACAAGGTCTAAATCATGTTTGATGCACTCTGTAAGTTCAATTTTTGCTGTACTGTTTAAACTCGATGAAAGGAACATTGTTGACACTTTTCAGCAAGTTGCAATCATGTAATACAGAAATGAACAGTTTTTCAAAAACAAGGTCTAAGTCATGTTTGAGTCACTCTCTAAGTACCATTTTGCTGTACTGTTTAAGTTCGATGAAAGGAACATTGTTGACACTTTTCAGCAAGTTGCAATCATGAAATACAGAAAAAAACAGTTTTTCACAAACAAGGTCAAAATCATGGAAGTACAATTTTGCTGTACTGCTTAATCAGGATGATAGAAACACTGTTGACACTTTTCAGCAAGTTGTAATACAGAAATAAACAGTTTTTCAAAAACAAGGTCTCAGTCATGTTTGAGTCACTCTGTAAGTACAATTTTGCTGTACTGTTTAAGCTCGATGAAAGGAACATTGTTGACACTTTTCAGCAAGTTGCAATCATGAAATACAGAAAAAAACAATTTTTCACAAACAAGGTCTAAATCATGTTTGACGCACTCTGTAAGTACCATTTTTGCTGTACTGTTTAAACTCGATGAAAGGAACATTGTTGACACTTTTCAGCAAGTTGCAATCATGTAATACAGAAATAAACAGTTTTTCACAAACAAGGTCAAAATCATGGAAGTACAATTTTGCTGTACTGCTTAATCAGGATGATAGAAACACTGTTGACACTTTTCAGCAAGTTGTAATACAGAAATAAACCGTTTTTCAAAAACAAGGTCTCAGTCATGTTTGAGTCACTCTCTAAATACCATTTTGCTGTACTGTTTAAAGTCAATGAAAGGAACATTGATGACACTTTTCAGCAAGTTGCAATCATGAAATACTGAAAAAAAGAGTTTCTCACAAACAAGGTCTAAATCATGTTTGATGCACTCTGTATTTTCAATTTTTGCTGTACTGTTTAAACTCGATGATAGAAACATTGTTGACACTTTTCAGCAAGTTGCAATCATGTAAAATAGAAATAAACAGTTTTTCAAAAACAAGGTCTAAGTCATGTTTGAGTCACTCTCTAAGTACCATTTTGCTGTACTGTTTAAACTCAATGAAAGGAACATTGTTGACCCTTTTCAGCAAGTTAGAATCATGAAATACAGAAATAAAGAGTTTTTCACAAACAAGGTCTAAATCAGGTAAGTACATTTTGCTGTACTGCTTAATCAGGATGATAGAAACACTGTTGACACTTTTCAGCAAGTTGTAATACAGAAATAAACAGTTTTTCAAAAACAAGGTCTCAGTCATGTTTGAGTCACTCTGTAAGTACCATTTTGCTGTACTGTTTAAGTTCGATGAAAGGAACATTGTTGACACTTTTCAGCAAGTTGCAATCATGAAATAAAGAAAAAAACTATTTTTCACATACAAGGTCTAAATCATGTTTGATGCACTCTGTAAGTTCAATTTTTGCTGTACTGTTTAAACTCGATGAAAGGAACATTGTTGACACTTTTCAGCAAGTTGCAATCATGTAATACAGAAATAAACCGATTTTCACAAACAAGGTCTAAATCATGTATGTACAATTTTGCTGTACTGCTTAATCAGGATGATAGAAACACTGTTGACACTTTTCAGCAAGTTGCAATCATGAAATACAGAAATAAAGAGTTTCTCACAAACAAGGTCTAAATCTGTTTGATGCACTCTGTAAGTTCAATTTTTGCTGTACTGTTTAAACTCGATGAAAGGAACATTGTTGACACTTTTCAGCAAGTTGCAATCATGTAATACAGAAATAAACCGATTTTCACAAACAAGGTCTAAGTCATGTTTGAATCACTCTCTAAGTACCATTTTGCTGTACTGTTTAAACTCAATGAAAGGAACATTGTTGACACTTTTCAGCAAGTTGCAATCATGTAATACAGAAATAAACAGTTTTTCACAAACAAGGTCTAAGTCATGTAAGTACAATTTTGCTGTACAGCTTAATCAGGATGATAGAAACACTGTTGACACTTTTCAGCAAGTTGTAATACAGAAATAAACAGTTTTTCAAAAACAAGGTCTCAGTCATGTTTGAGTCACTCTGTAAGTACCATTTTGCTGTACTGTTTAAGCTCGATGAAAGGAACATTGTTGACATTTTTCAGCAAGTTGCAATCATGAAATACAGAAAAAAACAATTTTTCACAAACAAGGTCTAAATCATGTTTGATGCACTCTGTAAGTTCAATTTTTGCTGTACTGTTTAAACTCGATGAAAGGAACATTGTTGACACTTTTCAGCAAGTTGCAATCATGTAATACAGAAATAAACCGTTTTTCAAAAACAAGGTCAAAATCATGTAAGTACAATTTTGCTGTACTGCTTTATCAGGATGATAGAAACACTGTTGACACTTTTCAGCAAGTTGTAATACAGAAATAAACAGTTTTTCAAAAACAAGGTCTCAGTCATGTTTGAGTCACTCTGTAAGTACCATTTTGCTGTACTGTTTAAGCTCGATGAAAGGAACATTGTTGACACTTTTCAGCAAGTTGCAATCATGAAATACAGAAAAAAAAATTTTTTCACAAACAAGGTCTAAATCATGTTTGATGCACTCTGTAAGTTCAATTTTTGCTGTACTGTTTAAACTCGATGAAAGGAACATTGTTGACACTTTTCAGCAAGTTGCAATCATGTAATACAGAAATAAACCGTTTTTCAAAAACAAGGTCAAAATCATGTAAGTACAATTTTGCTGTACTGCTTAATCAGGATGATAGAAACACTGTTGACACTTTTCAGCAAGTTGTAATACAGAAATAAACAGTTTTTCAAAAACAAGGTCTCAGTCATGTTTGAGTCACTCTGTAAGTACCATTTTGCTGTACTGTTTAAGCTCGATGAAAGGAACATTGTTGACACTTTTCAGCAAGTTGCAATCATGTAATACAGAAATAAACAGTTTTTCAAAAACAAGGTCTTAGTCATGTTTGAGTCACTCTGTAAGTACCATTTTGCTGTACTGTTTAAACTCAATGAAAGGAACATTGTTGACCCTTTTCAGCAAGTTGGAATCATGAAATACAGAAATAAAGAGTTTTTCACAAACAAGGTCTAAATCAGGTAAGTACATTTTGCTGTACTGCTTAATCAGGATGATAGAAACACTGTTGACACTTTTCAGCAAGTTGTAATACAGAAATAAACAGTTTTTCAAAAACAAGGTCTCAGTCATGTTTGAGTCACTCTGTAAGTACCATTTTGCTGTACTGTTTAAGTTCGATGAAAGGAACATTGTTGACACTTTTCAGCAAGTTGCAATCATGAAATACAGAAATAAAGAGTTTCTCACAAACAAGGTCTAAATCATGTTTGATGCACTCTGTAAGTTCAATTTTTGCTGTACTGTTTAAACTCGATGAAAGGAACACTGTTGACACTTTTCAGCAAGTTGCAATCATGTAAATACAGAAATGAACAGTTTTTCAAAAACCAGGTCTAAGTCATGTTTGAGTCACTCTCTAAGTACCATTTTGCTGTACTGTTTAAACTCAATGAAAGGAACATTGTTGACCCTTTTCAGCAAGTTGGAATCATGAAATACAGAAATATAGAGTTTTTCACAAACAAGGTCTAAATCAGGTAAGTACATTTTGCTGTACTGCTTAATCAGGATGATAGAAACACTGTTGACACTTTTCAGCAAGTTGTAATACAAAAATAAACAGTTTTTCAAAAACAAGGTCTCAGTCATGTTTGAGTCACTCTTTAAGTACCATTTTGCTGTACTGTTTAAGTTCGATGAAAGGAACATTGTTGACACTTTTCAGCAAGTTGCAATCATGAAATACAGAAATAAAGAGTTTCTCACAAACAAGGTCTAAATCATGTTTGATGCACTCTGTAAGTTCAATTTTTGCTGTACTGTTTAAACTCGATGAAAGGAACATTGTTGACACTTTTCAGCAAGTTGCAATCATGTAATACAGAAATAAACCGATTTTCACAAACAAGGTCTAAATCATGTATGTACAATTTTGCTGTACTGCTTACTTAATCAGGATGATAGAAACACTGTTGACACTTTTCAGCAAGTTGTAATATAGAAATAAACAGTTTTTCACAAACAAGGTCTAAATAATGTTTGATGCACTTGTAAGTACCATTTTTGCTGTACTGTTTAAACTCGATGAAAGGAACATTGTTGACACTTTTCAGCAAGTTGCAATCATGTAATACAGAAATGAACAGTTTTTCACAAACAAGGTCTAAGTCATGTTTGAGTCACTCTCTAAGTACCATTTTGCTGTACTGTTTAAACTCAATGAAAGGAACATTGTTGACACTTTTCAGCAAGTTGCAATCATGTAATACAGAAATAAACCGTTTTTCAAAAACAAGGTCAAAATCATGTAAGTACAATTTTGCTGTACTGCTTAATCAGGATGATAGAAACACTGTTGACACTTTTCAGCAAGTTGCAATCATGAAATACAGAAATAAAGAGTTTCTCACAAACAAGGTCTAAATCATGTTTGATGCACTCTGTAAGTTCAATTTTTGCTGTACTGTTTAAACTCGATGAAAGGAACATTGTTGACACTTTTCAGCAAGTTGCAATCATGTAATACAGAAATAAACCGATTTTCACAAACAAGGTCTAAATCATGTATGTACAATTTTGCTGTACTGCTTAATCAGGATGATAGAAACACTGTTGACACTTTTCAGCAAGTTGCAATCATGAAATACAGAAATAAAGAGTTTCTCACAAACAAGGTCTAAATCATGTTTGATGCACTCTGTAAGTACCATTTTTGCTGTACTGTTTAAACTCGATGAAAGGAACATTGTTGACACTTTTCAGCAAGTTGCAATCATGAAATACAGAAAAAAACAATTTTTCACAAACAAGGTCTAAATCATGTTTGACGCACTCTGTAAGTACCATTTTTGCTGTACTGTTTAAACTCGATGAAAGGAACATTGTTGACACTTTTCAGCAAGTTGCAATCATGTAATACAGAAATAAACAGTTTTTCACAAACAAGGTCAAAATCATGGAAGTACAATTTTGCTGTACTGCTTAATCAGGATGATAGAAACACTGTTGACACTTTTCAGCAAGTTGTAATACAGAAATAAACCGTTTTTCAAAAACAAGGTCTCAGTCATGTTTGAGTCACTCTGTAAGTACCATTTTGCTGTACTGTTTAAGCTCGATGAAAGGAACATTGTTGACACTTTTCAGCAAGTTGCAATCATGTAATACAGAAATGAACAGTTTTTCAAAAACAAGGTCTCAGTCATGTTTGAGTCACTCTGTAAGTACCATTTTGCTGTACTGTTTAAGCTCGATGAAAGGAACATTGTTGACACTTTTCAGCAAGTTGCAATCATGAAATACAGAAATAAAGAGTTTCTCACAAACAAGGTCTAAATCATGTTTGATGTACTCTGTAAGTTCAATTTTTGCTGTACTGTTTAAACTCGATGAAAGGAACACTGTTGACACTTTTCAGCAAGTTGCAATCATGAAATACTGAAAAAAAGAGTTTCTCACAAACAAGGTCTAAATCATGTTTGATGCACTCTGTATTTTCAATTTTTGCTGTACTGTTTAAGCTCGATGATAGAAACATTGTTGACACTTTTCAGCAAGTTGCAATCATGTAAAATAGAAATAAACAGTTTTTCAAAAACAAGGTCTAAGTCATGTTTGAGTCACTCTCTAAGTACCATTTTGCTGTACTGTTTAAACTCAATGAAAGGAACATTGTTGACCCTTTTCAGCAAGTTGGAATCATGAAATACAGAAATAAAGAGTTTTTCACAAACAAGGTCTAAATCAGGTAAGTACATTTTGCTGTACTGCTTAATCAGGATGATAGAAACACTGTTGACACTTTTCAGCAAGTTGTAATACAGAAATAAACAGTTTTTCAAAAACAAGGTCTCAGTCATGTTTGAGTCACTCTGTAAGTACCATTTTGCTGTACTGTTTAAGTTCGATGAAAGGAACATTGTTGACACTTTTCAGCAAGTTGCAATCATGAAATACAGAAATAAAGAGTTTCTCACAAACAAGGTCTAAATCATGTTTGATGCACTCTGTAAGTTCAATTTTTGCTGTACTGTTTAAACTCGATGAAAGGAACATTGTTGACACTTTTCAGCAAGTTGCAATCATGTAATACAGAAATAAACCAATTTTCACAAACAAGGTCTAAATCATGTATGTACAATTTTGCTGTACTGCTTAATCAGGATGATAGAAACACTGTTGACACTTTTCAGCAAATTGCAATCATGAAATACAGAAATAAAGAGTTTCTCACAAACAAGGTCTAAATCATGTTTGATGCACTCTGTATTTTCAATTTTTGCTCTACTGTTTAAACTCGATGATCGAAACATTGTTGACACTTTTCAGCAAGTTGCAATCATGTAATATAGAAATAAACAGTTTTTCAAAAACAAGGTCTAAGTCATGTTTGAGTCACTGTAAGTACCATTTTGCTGTACTGTTTAAACTCGATGAAAGGAACATTGTTGACACTTTTCAGCAAGTTGCAATCATGAAATACAGAAAAAAACAGTTTTTCACAAACAAGGTCAAAATCATGGAAGTACAATTTTGCTGTACTGCTTAATCAGGATGATAGAAACACTGTTGACACTTTTCAGCAAGTTGTAATACAGAAATAAACAGTTTTTCAAAAACAAGGTCTCAGTCATGTTTGAGTCACTCTGTAAGTACCATTTTGCTGTACTGTTTAAGCTCGATGAAAGGAACATTGTTGACACTTTTCAGCAAGTTGCAATATTGTAATACAGAAATAAACAGTTTTTCAAAAACAAGGTCTAAGTCATGTTTGAGTCACTCTCTAAATACCATTTTGCTGTACTGTTTAAAGTCAATGAAAGGAACATTGATGACACTTTTCAGCAAGTTGCAATCATGAAATACTGAAAAAAAGAGTTTCTCACAAACAAGGTCTAAATCATGTTTGATGCACTCTGTATTTTCAATTTTTGCTGTACTGTTTAAACTCGATGATAGAAACATTGTTGACACTTTTCAGCACGTTGCAATCATGTAAAATAGAAATAAACAGTTTTTCAAAAACAAGGTCTAAGTCATGTTTGAGTCACTCTCTAAGTACCATTTTGCTGTACTGTTTAAACTCAATGAAAGGAACATTGTTGACCCTTTTCAGCAAGTTGGAATCATGAAATACAGAAATAAAGAGTTTCTCACAAACAAGGTCTAAATCAGGTAAGTACAATTTTGCTGTACTGCTTAATCAGGATGATAGAAACACTGTTGACACTTTTCAGCAAGTTGTAATACAGAAATAAACAGTTTTTCAAAAACAAGGTCTCAGTCATGTTTGAGTCACTCTGTAAGTACAATTTTGCTGTACTGCTTAATCAGGATGATAGAAACACTGTTGACACTTTTCAGCAAGTTGTAATATAGAAATAAACAGTTTTTCACAAACAAGGTCTAAATAATGTTTGATGCACTCTGTAAGTACCATTTTTGCTGTACTGTTTAAACTCGATGAAAGGAACATTGTTGACACTTTTCAGCAAGTTGCAATCATGAAATACAGAAATAAAGAGTTTCTCACAAACAAGGTCTAAATCAGGTAAGTACAATTTTGCTGTACTGCTTAATCAGGATGATAGAAACACTGTTGACACTTTTCAGCAAGTTGTAATACAGAAATAAACAGTTTTTCAAAAACAAGGTCTCAGTCATGTTTGAGTCACTCTGTAAGTACCATTTTGCTGTACTGTTTAAGCTCGATGAAAGGAACATTGTTGACACTTTTCAGCAAGTTGCAATCATGAAATACAGAAAAAAACAATTTTTCACAAACAAGGTCTAAATCATGTTTGACGCACTCTGTAAGTACCATTTTTGCTGTACTGTTTAAACTCGATGAAAGGAACATTGTTGACACTTTTCAGCAAGTTGCAATCATGTAATACAGAAATAAACAGTTTTTCACAAACAATGTCAAAATCATGGAAGTACAATTTTGCTGTACTGCTTAATCAGGATGATAGAAACACTGTTGACACTTTTCAGCAAGTTGTAATACAGAAATAAACCGTTTTTCAAAAACAAGGTCTCAGTCATGTTTGAGTCACTCTCTAAATACCATTTTGCTGTACTGTTTAAAGTCAATGAAAGGAACATTGATGACACTTTTCAGCAAGTTGCAATCATGAAATACTGAAAAAAAGAGTTTCTCACAAACAAGGTCTAAATCATGTTTGATGCACTCTGTATTTTCAATTTTTGCTGTACTGTTTAAACTCGATGATAGAAACATTGTTGACACTTTTCAGCAAGTTGCAATCATGTAAAATAGAAATAAACAGTTTTTCAAAAACAAGGTCTAAGTCATGTTTGAGTCACTCTCTAAGTACCATTTTGCTGTACTGTTTAAACTCAATGAAAGGAACATTGTTGACCCTTTTCAGCAAGTGGAATCATGAAATACAGAAATAAAGAGTTTTTCACAAACAAGGTCTAAATCAGGTAAGTACATTTTGCTGTACTGCTTAATCAGGATGATAGAAACACTGTTGACACTTTTCAGCAAGTTGTAATACAGAAATAAACAGTTTTTCAAAAACAAGGTCTCAGTCATGTTTGAGTCACTCTGTAAGTACCATTTCGCTGTACTGTTTAAGTTCGATGAAAGGAACATTGTTGACACTTTTCAGCAAGTTGCAATCATGAAATAAAGAAAAAAACTATTTTTCACATACAAGGTCTAAATCATGTTTGATGCACTCTGTAAGTACCATTTTTGCTGTACTGTTTAAACTCGATGAAAGGAACATTGTTGACACTTTTCAGCAAGTTGCAATCATGTAATACAGAAATAAACCGATTTTCACAAACAAGGTCTAAATCATGTATGTACAATTTTGCTGTACTGCTTAATCAGGATGATAGAAACACTGTTGACACTTTTCAGCAAGTTGCAATCATGAAATACAGAAATAAAGAGTTTCTCACAAACAAGGTCTAAATCATGTTTGATGCACTCTGTAAGTTCAATTTTTGCTGTACTGTTTAAACTCGATGAAAGGAACATTGTTGACACTTTTCAGCAAGTTGCAATCATGTAATACAGAAATAAACCGAATTTCACAAACAAGGTCTAAATCATGTATGTACAATTTTGCTGTACTGCTTAATCAGGATGATAGAAACACTGTTGACACTTTTCAGCAAGTTGTAATATAGAAATAAACAGTTTTTCACAAACAAGGTCTAAATAATGTTTGATGCACTCTGTAAGTACCATTTTTGCTGTACTGTTTAAACTCGATGAAAGGAACATTGTTGACACTTTTCAGCAAGTTGCAATCATGAAATACAGAAATAAAGAGTTTCTCACAAACAAGGTCTAAATCAGGTAAGTACAATTTTGCTTTACTGCTTAATCAGGATGATAGAAACACTGTTGACACTTTTCAGCAAGTTGTAATACAGAAATAAACAGTTTTTCAAAAACAAGGTCTCAGTCATGTTTGAGTCACTCTGTAAGTACCATTTTGCTGTACTGTTTAAGCTCGATGAAAGGAACATTGTTGACACTTTTCAGCAAGTTGCAATCATGAAATACAGAAATAAAGAGTTTCTCACAAACAAGGTCTAAATCATGTTTGATGCACTCTGTAAGTACCATTTTTGCTGTACTGTTTAAACTCGATGAAAGGAACATTGTTGACACTTTTCAGCAAGTTGCAATCATGTAATACAGAAATAAACCGATTTTCACAAACAAGGTCTAAGTCATGTTTGAATCACTCTCTAAGTACCATTTTGCTGTACTGTTTAAACTCAATGAAAGGAACATTGTTGACACTTTTCAGCAAGTTGCAATCATGTAATACAGAAATAAACAGTTTTTCACAAACAAGGTCTAAGTCATGTAAGTACAATTTTGCTGTACAGCTTAATCAGGATGATAGAAACACTGTTGACACTTTTCAGCAAGTTGTAATACAGAAATAAACAGTTTTTCAAAAACAAGGTCTCAGTCATGTTTGAGTCACTCTGTAAGTTCAATTTTTGCTGTACTGTTTAAACTCGATGAAAGGAACATTGTTGACACTTTTCAGCAAGTTGCAATCATGTAATACAGAAATAAACCGTTTTTCAAAAACAAGGTCAAAATCATGTAAGTACAATTTTGCTGTACTGCTTAATCAGGATGATAGAAACACTGTTGACACTTTTCAGCAAGTTGTAATACAGAAATAAACAGTTTTTCAAAAACAAGGTCTCAGTCATGTTTGAGTCACTCTGTAAGTACCATTTTGCTGTACTGTTTAAGCTCGATGAAAGGAACATTGTTGACACTTTTCAGCAAGTTGCAATCATGAAATACAGAAAAAAAATTTTTTTCACAAACAAGGTCTAAATCATGTTTGATGCACTCTGTAAGTTCAATTTTTGCTGTAGTGTTTAAACTCGATGAAAGGAACATTGTTGACACTTTTCAGCAAGTTGCAATCATGTAATACAGAAATAAACCGTTTTTCAAAAACAAGGTCAAAATCATGTAAGTACAATTTTGCTGTACTGCTTAATCAGGATGACAGAAACACTGTTGACACTTTTCAGCAAGTTGTAATACAGAAATAAACAGTTTTTCAAAAACAAGGTCTCAGTCATGTTTGAGTCACTCTGTAAGTACCATTTTGCTGTACTGTTTAAGCTCGATGAAAGGAACATTGTTGACACTTTTCAGCAAGTTGCAATCATGTAATACAGAAATAAACAGTTTTTCAAAAACAAGGTCTCAGTCATGTTTGAGTCACTCTGTAAGTACCATTTTGCTGTACTGTTTAAGCTCGATGAAAGGAACATTGTTGACACTTTTCAGCAAGTTGCAATCATGAAATACAGAAATAAAGAGTTTCTCACAAACAAGGTCTAAATCATGTTTGATGCACTCTGTAAGTTCAATTTTTGCTGTACTGTTTAAACTCGATGAAAGGAACACTGTTGACACTTTTCAGCAAGTTGCAATCATGTAAATACAGAAATGAACAGTTTTTCAAAAACAAGGTCTAAGTCATGTTTGAGTCACTCTCTAAGTACCATTTTGCTGTACTGTTTAAACTCAATGAAAGGAACATTGTTGACCCTTTTCAGCAAGTTGGAATCATGAAATACAGAAATATAGAGTTTTTCACAAACAAGGTCTAAATCAGGTAAGTACATTTTGCTGTACTGCTTAATCAGGATGATAGAAACACTGTTGACACTTTTCAGCAAGTTGTAATACAAAAATAAACAGTTTTTCAAAAACAAGGTCTCAGTCATGTTTGAGTCACTCTGTAAGTACCATTTTGCTGTACTGTTTAAGTTCGATGAAAGGAACATTGTTGACACTTTTCAGCAAGTTGCAATCATGAAATACAGAAATAAAGAGTTTCTCACAAACAAGGTCTAAATCATGTTTGATGCACTCTGTAAGTACCATTTTTGCTGTACTGTTTAAACTCGATGAAAGGAACATTGTTGACACTTTTCAGCAAGTTGCAATCATGTAATACAGAAATAAACCGATTTTCACAAACAAGGTCTAAGTCATGTTTGAATCACTCTCTAAGTACCATTTTGCTGTACTGTTTAAACTCAATGAAAGGAACATTGTTGACACTTTTCAGCAAGTTGCAATCATGTAATACAGAAATAAACAGTTTTTCACAAACAAGGTCTAAGTCATGGAAGTACAATTTTGCTGTACAGCTTAATCAGGATGATAGAAACACTGTTGACACTTTTCAGCAAGTTGTAAAACAGAAATAAACAGTTTTTCAAAAACAAGGTCTCAGTCATGTTTGAGTCACTCTGTAAGTACCATTTTGCTGTACTGTTTAAGCTCGATGAAAGGAACATTGTTGACACTTTTCAGCAAGTTGCAATATTGTAATACAGAAATAAACAGTTTTTCAAAAACAAGGTCTAAGTCATGTTTGAGTCACTCTCTAAATACCATTTTGCTGTACTGTTTAAAGTCAATGAAAGGAACATTGATGACACTTTTCAGCAAGTTGCAATCATGAAATACTGAAAAAAAGAGTTTCTCACAAACAAGGTCTAAATCATGTTTGATGCACTCTGTATTTTCAATTTTTGCTGTACTGTTTAAACTCGATGATAGAAACATTGTTGACACTTTTCAGCAAGTTGCAATCATGTAAAATAGAAATAAACAGTTTTTCAAAAACAAGGTCTAAGTCATGTTTGAGTCACTCTCTAAGTACCATTTTGCTGTACTGTTTAAACTCAATGAAAGGAACATTGTTGACCCTTTTCAGCAAGTTGGAATCATGAAATACAGAAATAAAGAGTTTTTCACAAACAAGGTCTAAATCAGGTAAGTACATTTTGCTGTACTGCTTAATCAGGATGATAGAAACACTGTTGACACTTTTCAGCAAGTTGTAATACAGAAATAAACAGTTTTTCAAAAACAAGGTCTAAGTCATGTTTGAGTCACTCTGTAAGTACCATTTTGCTGTACTGTTTAAGTTCGATGAAAGGAACATTGTTGACACTTTTCAGCAAGTTGCAATCATGAAATAAAGAAAAAAACTATTTTTCACATACAAGGTCTAAATCATGTTTGATGCACTCTGTAAGTACCATTTTTGCTGTACTGTTTAAACTCGATGAAAGGAACATTGTTGACACTTTTCAGCAAGTTGCAATCATGTAATACAGAAATAAACAGTTTTTCAAAAACAAGGTCTCAGTCATGTTTGAGTCACTCTGTAAGTACCATTTTGCTGTACTGTTTAAGCTCGATGAAAGGAACATTGTTGACACTTTTCAGCAAGTTGCAATCATGAAATACAGAAATAAAGAGTTTCTCACAAACAAGGTCTAAATCATGTTTGATGCACTCTGTAAGTTCAATTTTTGCTGTACTGTTTAAACTCGATGAAAGGAACATTGTTGACACTTTTCAGCAAGTTGCAATCATGTAATACAGAAATAAACCGATTTTCACAAACAAGGTCTAAATCATGTATGTACAATTTTGCTGTACTGCTTAATCAGGATGATAGAAACACTGTTGACACTTTTCAGCAAGTTGCAATCATGAAATACAGAAATAAAGAGTTTCTCACAAACAAGGTCTAAATCATGTTTGATGCACTCTGTAAGTTCAATTTTTGCTGTACTGTTTAAACTCGATGAAAGGAACATTGTTGACACTTTTCAGCAAGTTGCAATCATGTAATACAGAAATAAACCGAATTTCACAAACAAGGTCTAAATCATGTATGTACAATTTTGCTGTACTGCTTAATCAGGATGATAGAAACACTGTTGACACTTTTCAGCAAGTTGTAATATAGAAATAAACAGTTTTTCACAAACAAGGTCTAAATAATGTTTGATGCACTCTGTAAGTACCATTTTTGCTGTACTGTTTAAACTCGATGAAAGGAACATTGTTGACACTTTTCAGCAAGTTGCAATCATGAAATACAGAAATAAAGAGTTTCTCACAAACAAGGTCTAAATCAGGTAAGTACAATTTTGCTTTACTGCTTAATCAGGATGATAGAAACACTGTTGACACTTTTCAGCAAGTTGTAAAACAGAAATAAACAGTTTTTCAAAAACAAGGTCTCAGTCATGTTTGAGTCACTCTGTAAGTACCATTTTGCTGTACTGTTTAAGCTCGATGAAAGGAACATTGTTGACATTTTTCAGCAAGTTGCAATCATGAAATACAGAAAAAAACAATTTTTCACAAACAAGGTCTAAATCATGTTTGATGCACTCTGTAAGTTCAATTTTTGCTGTACTGTTTAAACTCGATGAAAGGAACATTGTTGACACTTTTCAGCAAGTTGCAATCATGTAATACAGAAATAAACCGTTTTTCAAAAACAAGGTCAAAATCATGTAAGTACAATTTTGCTGTACTGCTTAATCAGGATGACAGAAACACTGTTGACACTTTTCAGCAAGTTGTAATACAGAAATAAACAGTTTTTCAAAAACAAGGTCTCAGTCATGTTTGAGTCACTCTGTAAGTACCATTTTGCTGTACTGTTTAAGCTCGATGAAAGGAACATTGTTGACACTTTTCAGCAAGTTGCAATCATGTAATACAGAAATAAACAGTTTTTCAAAAACAAGGTCTCAGTCATGTTTGAGTCACTCTGTAAGTACCATTTTGCTGTACTGTTTAAGCTCGATGAAAGGAACATTGTTGACACTTTTCAGCAAGTTGCAATCATGAAATACAGAAATAAAGAGTTTCTCACAAACAAGGTCTAAATCATGTTTGATGCACTCTGTAAGTTCAATTTTTGCTGTACTGTTTAAACTCGATGAAAGGAACACTGTTGACACTTTTCAGCAAGTTGCAATCATGTAATACAGAAATGAACAGTTTTTCAAAAACAAGGTCTAAGTCATGTTTGAGTCACTCTCTAAGTACCATTTTGCTGTACTGTTTAAACTCAATGAAAGGAACATTGTTGACCCTTTTCAGCAAGTTGGAATCATGAAATACAGAAATAAAGAGTTTTTCACAAACAAGGTCTAAATCAGGTAAGTACATTTTGCTGTACTGCTTAATCAGGATGATAGAAACACTGTTGACACTTTTCAGCAAGTTGTAATACAGAAATAAACAGTTTTTCAAAAACAAGGTCTCAGTCATGTTTGAGTCACTCTGTAAGTACCATTTTGCTGTACTGTTTAAGTTCGATGAAAGGAACATTGTTGACACTTTTCAGCAAGTTGCAATCATGAAATACAGAAATAAAGAGTTTCTCACAAACAAGGTCTAAATCATGTTTGATGCACTCTGTAAGTTCAATTTTTGCTGTACTGTTTAAACTCGATGAAAGGAACACTGTTGACACTTTTCAGCAAGTTGCAATCATGTAAATACAGAAATGAACAGTTTTTCAAAAACAAGGTCTAAGTCATGTTTGAGTCACTCTCTAAGTACCATTTTGCTGTACTGTTTAAACTCAATGAAAGGAACATTGTTGACCCTTTTCAGCAAGTTGGAATCATGAAATACAGAAATATAGAGTTTTTCACAAACAAGGTCTAAATCAGGTAAGTACATTTTGCTGTACTGCTTAATCAGGATGATAGAAACACTGTTGACACTTTTCAGCAAGTTGTAATACAAAAATAAACAGTTTTTCAAAAACAAGGTCTCAGTCATGTTTGAGTCACTCTGTAAGTACCATTTTGCTGTACTGTTTAAGTTCGATGAAAGGAACATTGTTGACACTTTTCAGCAAGTTGCAATCATGAAATACAGAAATAAAGAGTTTCTCACAAACAAGGTCTAAATCATGTTTGATGCACTCTGTAAGTACCATTTTTGCTGTACTGTTTAAACTCGATGAAAGGAACATTGTTGACACTTTTCAGCAAGTTGCAATCATGTAATACAGAAATAAACCGATTTTCACAAACAAGGTCTAAGTCATGGAAGTACAATTTTGCTGTACAGCTTAATCAGGATGATAGAAACACTGTTGACACTTTTCAGCAAGTTGTAAAACAGAAATAAACAGTTTTTCAAAAACAAGGTCTCAGTCATGTTTGAGTCACTCTGTAAGTACCATTTTGCTGTACTGTTTAAGCTCGATGAAAGGAACATTGTTGACATTTTTCAGCAAGTTGCAATCATGAAATACAGAAAAAAACAATTTTTCACAAACAAGGTCTAAATCATGTTTGATGCACTCTGTAAGTTCAATTTTTGCTGTACTGTTTAAACTCGATGAAAGGAACATTGTTGACACTTTTCAGCAAGTTGCAATCATGTAATAGAGAAATAAACCGTTTTTCAAAAACAAGGTCAAAATCATGTAAGTACAATTTTGCTGTACTGCTTAATCAGGATGATAGAAACACTGTTGACACTTTTCAGCAAGTTGTAATACAGAAATAAACAGTTTTTCAAAAACAAGGTCTCAGTCATGTTTGAGTCACTCTGTAAGTACCATTTTGCTGTACTGTTTAAGCTCGATGAAAGGAACATTGTTGACACTTTTCAGCAAGTTGCAATCATGAAATACAGAAAAAAAAATTTTTTCACAAACAAGGTCTAAATCATGTTTGATGCACTCTGTAAGTTCAATTTTTGCTGTACTGTTTAAACTCGATGAAAGGAACATTGTTGACACTTTTCAGCAAGTTGCAATCATGTAATACAGAAATAAACCGTTTTTCAAAAACAAGGTCAAAATCATGTAAGTACAATTTTGCTGTACTGCTTAATCAGGATGACAGAAACACTGTTGACACTTTTCAGCAAGTTGTAATACAGAAATAAACAGTTTTTCAAAAACAAGGTCTCAGTCATGTTTGAGTCACTCTGTAAGTACCATTTTGCTGTACTGTTTAAGCTCGATGAAAGGAACATTGTTGACACTTTTCAGCAAGTTGCAATCATGAAATACAGAAATAAAGAGTTTCTCACAAACAAGGTCTAAATCATGTTTGATGCACTCTGTAAGTTCAATTTTTGCTGTACTGTTTAAACTCGATGAAAGGAACATTGTTGACACTTTTCAGCAAGTTGCAATCATGTAATACAGAAATAAACCGATTTTCACAAACAAGGTCTAAATCATGTATGTACAATTTTGCTGTACTGCTTAATCAGGATGATAGAAACACTGTTGACACTTTTCAGCAAGTTGCAATCATGAAATACAGAAATAAAGAGTTTCTCACAAACAAGGTCTAAATCATGTTTGATGCACTCTGTAAGTTCAATTTTTGCTGTACTGTTTAAACTCGATGAAAGGAACATTGTTGACACTTTTCAGCAAGTTGCAATCATGTAATACAGAAATAAACCGAATTTCACAAACAAGGTCTAAATCATGTATGTACAATTTTGCTGTACTGCTTAATCAGGATGATAGAAACACTGTTGACACTTTTCAGCAAGTTGTAATATAGAAATAAACAGTTTTTCACAAACAAGGTCTAAATAATGTTTGATGCACTCTGTAAGTACCATTTTTGCTGTACTGTTTAAACTCGATGAAAGGAACATTGTTGACACTTTTCAGCAAGTTGCAATCATGTAATACAGAAATAAACAGTTTTTCACAAACAAGGTCTAAGTCATGGAAGTACAATTTTGCTGTACAGCTTAATCAGGATGATAGAAACACTGTTGACACTTTTCAGCAAGTTGTAAAACAGAAATAAACAGTTTTTCAAAAACAAGGTCTCAGTCATGTTTGAGTCACTCTGTAAGTACCATTTTGCTGTACTGTTTAAGCTCGATGAAAGGAACATTGTTGACACTTTTCAGCAAGTTGCAATATTGTAATACAGAAATAAACAGTTTTTCAAAAACAAGGTCTAAGTCATGTTTGAGTCACTCTCTAAATACCATTTTGCTGTACTGTTTAAAGTCAATGAAAGGAACATTGATGACACTTTTCAGCAAGTTGCAATCATGAAATACTGAAAAAAAGAGTTTCTCACAAACAAGGTCTAAATCATGTTTGATGCACTCTGTATTTTCAATTTTTGCTGTACTGTTTAAACTCGATGATAGAAACATTGTTGACACTTTTCAGCACGTTGCAATCATGTAAAATAGAAATAAACAGTTTTTCAAAAACAAGGTCTAAGTCATGTTTGAGTCACTCTCTAAGTACCATTTTGCTGTACTGTTTAAACTCAATGAAAGGAACATTGTTGACCCTTTTCAGCAAGTTGGAATCATGAAATACAGAAATAAAGAGTTTCTCACAAACAAGGTCTAAATCAGGTAAGTACAATTTTGCTGTACTGCTTAATCAGGATGATAGAAACACTGTTGACACTTTTCAGCAAGTTGTAATACAGAAATAAACAGTTTTTCAAAAACAAGGTCTCAGTCATGTTTGAGTCACTCTGTAAGTACAATTTTGCTGTACTGCTTAATCAGGATGATAGAAACACTGTTGACACTTTTCAGCAAGTTGTAATATAGAAATAAACAGTTTTTCACAAACAAGGTCTAAATAATGTTTGATGCACTCTGTAAGTACCATTTTTGCTGTACTGTTTAAACTCGATGAAAGGAACATTGTTGACACTTTTCAGCAAGTTGCAATCATGAAATACAGAAATAAAGAGTTTCTCACAAACAAGGTCTAAATCAGGTAAGTACAATTTTGCTGTACTGCTTAATCAGGATGATAGAAACACTGTTGACACTTTTCAGCAAGTTGTAATACAGAAATAAACAGTTTTTCAAAAACAAGGTCTCAGTCATGTTTGAGTCACTCTGTAAGTACCATTTTGCTGTACTGTTTAAGCTCGATGAAAGGAACATTGTTGACACTTTTCAGCAAGTTGCAATCATGAAATACAGAAAAAAACAATTTTTCACAAACAAGGTCTAAATCATGTTTGACGCACTCTGTAAGTACCATTTTTGCTGTACTGTTTAAACTCGATGAAAGGAACATTGTTGACACTTTTCAGCAAGTTGCAATCATGTAATACAGAAATAAACAGTTTTTCACAAACAAGGTCAAAATCATGGAAGTACAATTTTGCTGTACTGCTTAATCAGGATGATAGAAACACTGTTGACACTTTTCAGCAAGTTGTAATACAGAAATAAACCGTTTTTCAAAAACAAGGTCTCAGTCATGTTTGAGTCACTCTCTAAATACCATTTTGCTGTACTGTTTAAAGTCAATGAAAGGAACATTGATGACACTTTTCAGCAAGTTGCAATCATGAAATACTGAAAAAAAGAGTTTCTCACAAACAAGGTCTAAATCATGTTTGATGCACTCTGTATTTTCAATTTTTGCTGTACTGTTTAAACTCGATGATAGAAACATTGTTGACACTTTTCAGCAAGTTGCAATCATGTAAAATAGAAATAAACAGTTTTTCAAAAACAAGGTCTAAGTCATGTTTGAGTCACTCTCTAAGTACCATTTTGCTGTACTGTTTAAACTCAATGAAAGGAACATTGTTGACCCTTTTCAGCAAGTTGGAATCATGAAATACAGAAATAAAGAGTTTTTCACAAACAAGGTCTAAATCAGGTAAGTACATTTTGCTGTACTGCTTAATCAGGATGATAGAAACACTGTTGACACTTTTCAGCAAGTTGTAATACAGAAATAAACAGTTTTTCAAAAACAAGGTCTCAGTCATGTTTGAGTCACTCTGTAAGTACCATTTTGCTGTACTGTTTAAGTTCGATGAAAGGAACATTGTTGACACTTTTCAGCAAGTTGCAATCATGAAATAAAGAAAAAAACTATTTTTCACATACAAGGTCTAAATCATGTTTGATGCACTCTGTAAGTACCATTTTTGCTGTACTGTTTAAACTCGATGAAAGGAACATTGTTGACACTTTTCAGCAAGTTGCAATCATGTAATACAGAAATAAACAGTTTTTCAAAAACAAGGTCTCAGTCATGTTTGAGTCACTCTGTAAGTACCATTTTGCTGTACTGTTTAAGCTCGATGAAAGGAACATTGTTGACACTTTTCAGCAAGTTGCAATCATGAAATACAGAAATAAAGAGTTTCTCACAAACAAGGTCTAAATCATGTTTGATGCACTCTGTAAGTTCAATTTTTGCTGTACTGTTTAAACTCGATGAAAGGAACATTGTTGACACTTTTCAGCAAGTTGCAATCATGTAATACAGAAATAAACCGATTTTCACAAACAAGGTCTAAATCATGTATGTACAATTTTGCTGTACTGCTTAATCAGGATGATAGAAACACTGTTGACACTTTTCAGCAAGTTGCAATCATGAAATACAGAAATAAAGAGTTTCTCACAAACAAGGTCTAAATCATGTTTGATGCACTCTGTAAGTTCAATTTTTGCTGTACTGTTTAAACTCGATGAAAGGAACATTGTTGACACTTTTCAGCAAGTTGCAATCATGTAATACAGAAATAAACCGAATTTCACAAACAAGGTCTAAATCATGTATGTACAATTTTGCTGTACTGCTTAATCAGGATGATAGAAACACTGTTGACACTTTTCAGCAAGTTGTAATATAGAAATAAACAGTTTTTCACAAACAAGGTCTAAATAATGTTTGATGCACTCTGTAAGTACCATTTTTGCTGTACTGTTTAAACTCGATGAAAGGAACATTGTTGACACTTTTCAGCAAGTTGCAATCATGAAATACAGAAATAAAGAGTTTCTCACAAACAAGGTCTAAATCAGGTAAGTACAATTTTGCTTTACTGCTTAATCAGGATGATAGAAACACTGTTGACACTTTTCAGCAAGTTGTAAAACAGAAATAAACAGTTTTTCAAAAACAAGGTCTCAGTCATGTTTGAGTCACTCTGTAAGTACCATTTTGCTGTACTGTTTAAGCTCGATGAAAGGAACATTGTTGACATTTTTCAGCAAGTTGCAATCATGAAATACAGAAAAAAACAATTTTTCACAAACAAGGTCTAAATCATGTTTGATGCACTCTGTAAGTTCAATTTTTGCTGTACTGTTTAAACTCGATGAAAGGAACATTGTTGACACTTTTCAGCAAGTTGCAATCATGTAATACAGAAATAAACCGTTTTTCAAAAACAAGGTCAAAATCATGTAAGTACAATTTTGCTGTACTGCTTAATCAGGATGACAGAAACACTGTTGACACTTTTCAGCAAGTTGTAATACAGAAATAAACAGTTTTTCAAAAACAAGGTCTCAGTCATGTTTGAGTCACTCTGTAAGTACCATTTTGCTGTACTGTTTAAGCTCGATGAAAGGAACATTGTTGACACTTTTCAGCAAGTTGCAATCATGTAATACAGAAATAAACAGTTTTTCAAAAACAAGGTCTCAGTCATGTTTGAGTCACTCTGTAAGTACCATTTTGCTGTACTGTTTAAGCTCGATGAAAGGAACATTGTTGACACTTTTCAGCAAGTTGCAATCATGAAATACAGAAATAAAGAGTTTCTCAAAAACAAGGTCTAAATCATGTTTGATGCACTCTGTAAGTTCAATTTTTGCTGTACTGTTTAAACTCGATGAAAGGAACACTGTTGACACTTTTCAGCAAGTTGCAATCATGTAATACAGAAATGAACAGTTTTTCAAAAACAAGGTCTAAGTTATGTTTGAGTCACTCTCTAAGTACCATTTTGCTGTACTGTTTAAACTCAATGAAAGGAACATTGTTGACCCTTTTCAGCAAGTTGGAATCATGAAATACAGAAATAAAGAGTTTTTCACAAACAAGGTCTAAATCAGGTAAGTACATTTTGCTGTACTGCTTAATCAGGATGATAGAAACACTGTTGACACTTTTCAGCAAGTTGTAATACAGAAATAAACAGTTTTTCAAAAACAAGGTCTCAGTCATGTTTGAGTCACTCTGTAAGTACCATTTTGCTGTACTGTTTAAGTTCGATGAAAGGAACATTGTTGACACTTTTCAGCAAGTTGCAATCATGAAATACAGAAATAAAGAGTTTCTCACAAACAAGGTCTAAATCATGTTTGATGCACTCTGTAAGTTCAATTTTTGCTGTACTGTTTAAACTCGATGAAAGGAACACTGTTGACACTTTTCAGCAAGTTGCAATCATGTAAATACAGAAATGAACAGTTTTTCAAAAACAAGGTCTAAGTCATGTTTGAGTCACTCTCTAAGTACCATTTTGCTGTACTGTTTAAACTCAATGAAAGGAACATTGTTGACCCTTTTCAGCAAGTTGGAATCATGAAATACAGAAATATAGAGTTTTTCACAAACAAGGTCTAAATCAGGTAAGTACATTTTGCTGTACTGCTTAATCAGGATGATAGAAACACTGTTGACACTTTTCAGCAAGTTGTAATACAAAAATAAACAGTTTTTCAAAAACAAGGTCTCAGTCATGTTTGAGTCACTCTGTAAGTACCATTTTGCTGTACTGTTTAAGTTCGATGAAAGGAACATTGTTGACACTTTTCAGCAAGTTGCAATCATGAAATACAGAAATAAAGAGTTTCTCACAAACAAGGTCTAAATCATGTTTGATGCACTCTGTAAGTACCATTTTTGCTGTACTGTTTAAACTCGATGAAAGGAACATTGTTGACACTTTTCAGCAAGTTGCAATCATGTAATACAGAAATAAACCGATTTTCACAAACAAGGTCTAAGTCATGTTTGAATCACTCTCTAAGTACCATTTTGCTGTACTGTTTAAACTCAATGAAAGGAACATTGTTGACACTTTTCAGCAAGTTGCAATCATGTAATACAGAAATAAACAGTTTTTCACAAACAAGGTCTAAGTCATGGAAGTACAATTTTGCTGTACAGCTTAATCAGGATGATAGAAACACTGTTGACACTTTTCAGCAAGTTGTAAAACAGAAATAAACAGTTTTTCAAAAACAAGGTCTCAGTCATGTTTGAGTCACTCTGTAAGTACCATTTTGCTGTACTGTTTAAGCTCGATGAAAGGAACATTGTTGACATTTTTCAGCAAGTTGCAATCATGAAATACAGAAAAAAACAATTTTTCACAAACAAGGTCTAAATCATGTTTGATGCACTCTGTAAGTTCAATTTTTGCTGTACTGTTTAAACTCGATGAAAGGAACATTGTTGACACTTTTCAGCAAGTTGCAATCATGTAATAGAGAAATAAACCGTTTTTCAAAAACAAGGTCAAAATCATGTAAGTACAATTTTGCTGTACTGCTTAATCAGGATGATAGAAACACTGTTGACACTTTTCAGCAAGTTGTAATACAGAAATAAACAGTTTTTCAAAAACAAGGTCTCAGTCATGTTTGAGTCACTCTGTAAGTACCATTTTGCTGTACTGTTTAAGCTCGATGAAAGGAACATTGTTGACACTTTTCAGCAAGTTGCAATCATGAAATACAGAAAAAAAATTTTTTTCACAAACAAGGTCTAAATCATGTTTGATGCACTCTGTAAGTTCAATTTTTGCTGTACTGTTTAAACTCGATGAAAGGAACATTGTTGACACTTTTCAGCAAGTTGCAATCATGTAATACAGAAATAAACCGTTTTTCAAAAACAAGGTCAAAATCATGTAAGTACAATTTTGCTGTACTGCTTAATCAGGATGACAGAAACACTGTTGACACTTTTCAGCAAGTTGTAATACAGAAATAAACAGTTTTTCAAAAACAAGGTCTCAGTCATGTTTGAGTCACTCTGTAAGTACCATTTTGCTGTACTGTTTAAGCTCGATGAAAGGAACATTGTTGACACTTTTCAGCAAGTTGCAATCATGTAATACAGAAATAAACAGTTTTTCAAAAACAAGGTCTCAGTCATGTTTGAGTCACTCTGTAAGTACCATTTTGCTGTACTGTTTAAGCTCGATGAAAGGAACATTGTTGACACTTTTCAGCAAGTTGCAATCATGAAATACAGAAATAAAGAGTTTCTCACAAACAAGGTCTAAATCATGTTTGATGCACTCTGTAAGTTCAATTTTTGCTGTACTGTTTAAACTCGATGAAAGGAACACTGTTGACACTTTTCAGCAAGTTGCAATCATGTAATACAGAAATGAACAGTTTTTCAAAAACAAGGTCTAAGTCATGTTTGAGTCACTCTCTAAGTACCATTTTGCTGTACTGTTTAAACTCAATGAAAGGAACATTGTTGACCCTTTTCAGCAAGTTGGAATCATGAAATACAGAAATAAAGAGTTTTTCACAAACAAGGTCTAAATCAGGTAAGTACATTTTGCTGTACTGCTTAATCAGGATGATAGAAACACTGTTGACACTTTTCAGCAAGTTGTAATACAGAAATAAACAGTTTTTCAAAAACAAGGTCTCAGTCATGTTTGAGTCACTCTGTAAGTACCATTTTGCTGTACTGTTTAAGTTCGATGAAAGGAACATTGTTGACACTTTTCAGCAAGTTGCAATCATGAAATACAGAAATAAAGAGTTTCTCACAAACAAGGTCTAAATCATGTTTGATGCACTCTGTAAGTTCAATTTTTGCTGTACTGTTTAAACTCGATGAAAGGAACACTGTTGACACTTTTCAGCAAGTTGCAATCATGTAAATACAGAAATGAACAGTTTTTCAAAAACAAGGTCTAAGTCATGTTTGAGTCACTCTCTAAGTACCATTTTGCTGTACTGTTTAAACTCAATGAAAGGAACATTGTTGACCCTTTTCAGCAAGTTGGAATCATGAAATACAGAAATATAGAGTTTTTCACAAACAAGGTCTAAATCAGGTAAGTACATTTTGCTGTACTGCTTAATCAGGATGATAGAAACACTGTTGACACTTTTCAGCAAGTTGTAATACAAAAATAAACAGTTTTTCAAAAACAAGGTCTCAGTCATGTTTGAGTCACTCTGTAAGTACCATTTTGCTGTACTGTTTAAGTTCGATGAAAGGAACATTGTTGACACTTTTCAGCAAGTTGCAATCATGAAATACAGAAATAAAGAGTTTCTCACAAACAAGGTCTAAATCATGTTTGATGCACTCTGTAAGTACCATTTTTGCTGTACTGTTTAAACTCGATGAAAGGAACATTGTTGACACTTTTCAGCAAGTTGCAATCATGTAATACAGAAATAAACCGATTTTCACAAACAAGGTCTAAGTCATGTTTGAATCACTCTCTAAGTACCATTTTGCTGTACTGTTTAAACTCAATGAAAGGAACATTGTTGACACTTTTCAGCAAGTTGCAATCATGTAATACAGAAATAAACAGTTTTTCACAAACAAGGTCTAAGTCATGGAAGTACAATTTTGCTGTACAGCTTAATCAGGATGATAGAAACACTGTTGACACTTTTCAGCAAGTTGTAAAACAGAAATAAACAGTTTTTCAAAAACAAGGTCTCAGTCATGTTTGAGTCACTCTGTAAGTACCATTTTGCTGTACTGTTTAAGCTCGATGAAAGGAACATTGTTGACATTTTTCAGCAAGTTGCAATCATGAAATACAGAAAAAAACAATTTTTCACAAACAAGGTCTAAATCATGTTTGATGCACTCTGTAAGTTCAATTTTTGCTGTACTGTTTAAACTCGATGAAAGGAACATTGTTGACACTTTTCAGCAAGTTGCAATCATGTAATAGAGAAATAAACCGTTTTTCAAAAACAAGGTCAAAATCATGTAAGTACAATTTTGCTGTACTGCTTAATCAGGATGACAGAAACACTGTTGACACTTTTCAGCAAGTTGTAATACAGAAATAAACAGTTTTTCAAAAACAAGGTCTCAGTCATGTTTGAGTCACTCTGTAAGTACCATTTTGCTGTACTGTTTAAGCTCGATGAAAGGAACATTGTTGACACTTTTCAGCAAGTTGCAATCATGAAATACAGAAATAAAGAGTTTCTCACAAACAAGGTCTAAATCATGTTTGATGCACTCTGTAAGTTCAATTTTTGCTGTACTGTTTAAACTCGATGAAAGGAACACTGTTGACACTTTTCAGCAAGTTGCAATCATGTAATACAGAAATGAACAGTTTTTCAAAAACAAGGTCTAAGTCATGTTTGAGTCACTCTCTAAGTACCATTTTGCTGTACTGTTTAAACTCAATGAAAGGAACATTGTTGACCCTTTTCAGCAAGTTGGAATCATGAAATACAGAAATAAAGAGTTTTTCACAAACAAGGTCTAAATCATGTATGTACAATTTTGCTGTACTGCTTACTTAATCAGGATGATAGAAACACTGTTGACACTTTTCAGCAAGTTGTAATATAGAAATAAACAGTTTTTCACAAACAAGGTCTAAATAATGTTTGATGCACTTGTAAGTACCATTTTTGCTGTACTGTTTAAACTCGATGAAAGGAACATTGTTGACACTTTTCAGCAAGTTGCAATCATGTAATACAGAAATGAACAGTTTTTCACAAACAAGGTCTAAGTCATGTTTGAGTCACTCTCTAAGTACCATTTTGCTGTACTGTTTAAACTCAATGAAAGGAACATTGTTGACACTTTTCAGCAAGTTGCAATCATGTAATACAGAAATAAACAGTTTTTCACAAAGAAGGTCTAAGTCATTGTAAGTACAATTTTGCTGTACAGCTTAATCAGGATGATAGAAACACTGTTGACACTTTTCAGCAAGTTGTAATACAGAAATAAACAGTTTTTCAAAAACAAGGTCTCAGTCATGTTTGAGTCACTCTGTAAGTACCATTTTGCTGTACTGTTTAAGCTCGATGAAAGGAACTTTGTTGACATTTTTCAGCAAGTTGCAATCATGAAATACAGAAAAAAACAATTTTTCACAAACAAGGTCTAAATCATGTTTGATGCACTCTGTAAGTTCAATTTTTGCTGTACTGTTTAAACTCGATGAAAGGAACATTGTTGACACTTTTCAGCAAGTTGCAATCATGTAATACAGAAATAAACCGTTTTTCAAAAACAAGGTCAAAATCATGTAAGTACAATTTTGCTGTACTGCTTAATCAGGATGATAGAAACACTGTTGACACTTTTCAGCAAGTTGTAATACAGAAATAAACAGTTTTTCAAAAACAAGGTCTCAGTCATGTTTGAGTCACTCTGTAAGTACCATTTTGCTGTACTGTTTAAGCTCGATGAAAGGAACATTGTTGACACTTTTCAGCAAGTTGCAATCATGAAATACAGAAAAAAAAATTTTTTCACAAACAAGGTCTAAATCATGTTTGATGCACTCTGTAAGTTCAATTTTTGCTGTACTGTTTAAACTCGATGAAAGGAACATTGTTGACACTTTTCAGCAAGTTGCAATCATGTAATACAGAAATAAACCGTTTTTCAAAAACAAGGTCAAAATCATGTAAGTACAATTTTGCTGTACTGCTTAATCAGGATGACAGAAACACTGTTGACACTTTTCAGCAAGTTGTAATACAGAAATAAACAGTTTTTCAAAAACAAGGTCTCAGTCATGTTTGAGTCACTCTGTAAGTACCATTTTGCTGTACTGTTTAAGCTCGATGAAAGGAACATTGTTGACACTTTTCAGCAAGTTGCAATCATGTAATACAGAAATAAACAGTTTTTCAAAAACAAGGTCTCAGTCATGTTTGAGTCACTCTGTAAGTACCATTTTGCTGTACTGTTTAAGCTCGATGAAAGGAACATTGTTGACACTTTTCAGCAAGTTGCAATCATGAAATACAGAAATAAAGAGTTTCTCACAAACAAGGTCTAAATCATGTTTGATGCACTCTGTAAGTTCAATTTTTGCTGTACTGTTTAAACTCGATGAAAGGAACACTGTTGACACTTTTCAGCAAGTTGCAATCATGTAATACAGAAATGAACAGTTTTTCAAAAACAAGGTCTAAGTCATGTTTGAGTCACTCTCTAAGTACCATTTTGCTGTACTGTTTAAACTCAATGAAAGGAACATTGTTGACCCTTTTCAGCAAGTTGGAATCATGAAATACAGAAATAAAGAGTTTTTCACAAACAAGGTCTAAATCAGGTAAGTACATTTTGCTGTACTGCTTAATCAGGATGATAGAAACACTGTTGACACTTTTCAGCAAGTTGTAATACAGAAATAAACAGTTTTTCAAAAACAAGGTCTCAGTCATGTTTGAGTCACTCTGTAAGTACCATTTTGCTGTACTGTTTAAGTTCGATGAAAGGAACATTGTTGACACTTTTCAGCAAGTTGCAATCATGAAATACAGAAATAAAGAGTTTCTCACAAACAAGGTCTAAATCATGTTTGATGCACTCTGTAAGTTCAATTTTTGCTGTACTGTTTAAACTCGATGAAAGGAACATTGTTGACACTTTTCAGCAAGTTGCAATCATGTAATACAGAAATAAACCGTTTTTCAAAAACAAGGTCAAAATCATGTAAGTACAATTTTGCTGTACTGCTTAATCAGGATGATAGAAACACTGTTGACACTTTTCAGCAAGTTGTAATACAGAAATAAACAGTTTTTCAAAAACAAGGTCTCAGTCATGTTTGAGTCACTCTGTAAGTACCATTTTGCTGTACTGTTTAAGCTCGATGAAAGGAACATTGTTGACACTTTTCAGCAAGTTGCAATCATGAAATACAGAAAAAAAATTTTTTTCACAAACAAGGTCTAAATCATGTTTGATGCACTCTGTAAGTTCAATTTTTGCTGTACTGTTTAAACTTGATGAAAGGAACATTGTTGACACTTTTCAGCAAGTTGCAATCATGTAATACAGAAATAAACAGTTTTTCAAAAACAAGGTCTCAGTCATGTTTGAGTCACTCTGTAAGTACCATTTTGCTGTACTGTTTAAGCTCGATGAAAGGAACACTGTTGACACTTTTCAGCAAGTTGCAATCATGTAATACAGAAATGAACAGTTTTTCAAAAACAAGGTCTAAGTCATGTTTGAGTCACTCTCTAAGTACCATTTTGCTGTACTGTTTAAACTCAATGAAAGGAACATTGTTGACCCTTTTCAGCAAGTTGGAATCATGAAATACAGAAATAAAGAGTTTTTCACAAACAAGGTCTAAATCAGGTAAGTACATTTTGCTGTACTGCTTAATCAGGATGATAGAAACACTGTTGACACTTTTCAGCAAGTTGTAATACAGAAATAAACAGTTTTTCAAAAACAAGGTCTCAGTCATGTTTGAGTCACTCTGTAAGTACCATTTTGCTGTACTGTTTAAGTTCGATGAAAGGAACATTGTTGACACTTTTCAGCAAGTTGCAATCATGAAATACAGAAATAAAGAGTTTCTCACAAACAAGGTCTAAATCATGTTTGATGCACTCTGTAAGTTCAATTTTTGCTGTACTGTTTAAACTCGATGAAAGGAACACTGTTGACACTTTTCAGCAAGTTGCAATCATGTAAATACAGAAATGAACAGTTTTTCAAAAACAAGGTCTAAGTCATGTTTGAGTCACTCTCTAAGTACCATTTTGCTGTACTGTTTAAACTCAATGAAAGGAACATTGTTGACCCTTTTCAGCAAGTTGGAATCATGAAATACAGAAATATAGAGTTTTTCACAAACAAGGTCTAAATCAGGTAAGTACATTTTGCTGTACTGCTTAATCAGGATGATAGAAACACTGTTGACACTTTTCAGCAAGTTGTAATACAAAAATAAACAGTTTTTCAAAAACAAGGTCTCAGTCATGTTTGAGTCACTCTGTAAGTACCATTTTGCTGTACTGTTTAAGTTCGATGAAAGGAACATTGTTGACACTTTTCAGCAAGTTGCAATCATGAAATACAGAAATAAAGAGTTTCTCACAAACAAGGTCTAAATCATGTTTGATGCACTCTGTAAGTTCAATTTTTGCTGTACTGTTTAAACTCGATGAAAGGAACATTGTTGACACTTTTCAGCAAGTTGCAATCATGTAATACAGAAATAAACCGATTTTCACAAACAAGGTCTAAATCATGTATGTACAATTTTGCTGTACTGCTTACTTAATCAGGATGATAGAAACACTGTTGACACTTTTCAGCAAGTTGTAATATAGAAATAAACAGTTTTTCACAAACAAGGTCTAAATAATGTTTGATGCACTTGTAAGTACCATTTTTGCTGTACTGTTTAAACTCGATGAAAGGAACATTGTTGACACTTTTCAGCAAGTTGCAATCATGTAATACAGAAATGAACAGTTTTTCACAAACAAGGTCTAAGTCATGTTTGAGTCACTCTCTAAGTACCATTTTGCTGTACTGTTTAAACTCAATGAAAGGAACATTGTTGACACTTTTCAGCAAGTTGCAATCATGTAATACAGAAATAAACAGTTTTTCACAAAGAAGGTCTAAGTCATTGTAAGTACAATTTTGCTGTACAGCTTAATCAGGATGATAGAAACACTGTTGACACTTTTCAGCAAGTTGTAATACAGAAATAAACAGTTTTTCAAAAACAAGGTCTCAGTCATGTTTGAGTCACTCTGTAAGTACCATTTTGCTGTACTGTTTAAGCTCGATGAAAGGAACTTTGTTGACATTTTTCAGCAAGTTGCAATCATGAAATACAGAAAAAAACAATTTTTCACAAACAAGGTCTAAATCATGTTTGATGCACTCTGTAAGTTCAATTTTTGCTGTACTGTTTAAACTCGATGAAAGGAACATTGTTGACACTTTTCAGCAAGTTGCAATCATGTAATACAGAAATAAACCGTTTTTCAAAAACAAGGTCAAAATCATGTAAGTACAATTTTGCTGTACTGCTTAATCAGGATGATAGAAACACTGTTGACACTTTTCAGCAAGTTGTAATACAGAAATAAACAGTTTTTCAAAAACAAGGTCTCAGTCATGTTTGAGTCACTCTGTAAGTACCATTTTGTTGTACTGTTTAAGCTCGATGAAAGGAACATTGTTGACACTTTTCAGCAAGTTGCAATCATGAAATACAGAAAAATTTTTTTTTTCACAAACAAGGTCTAAATCATGTTTGATGCACTCTGTAAGTTCAATTTTTGCTGTACTGTTTAAACTCGATGAAAGGAACATTGTTGACACTTTTCAGCAAGTTGCAATCATGTAATACAGAAATAAACCGTTTTTCAAAAACAAGGTCAAAATCATGTAAGTACAATTTTGCTGTACTGCTTAATCAGGATGACAGAAACACTGTTGACACTTTTCAGCAAGTTGTAATACAGAAATAAACAGTTTTTCAAAAACAAGGTCTCAGTCATGTTTGAGTCACTCTGTAAGTACCATTTTGCTGTACTGTTTAAGCTCGATGAAAGGAACATTGTTGACACTTTTCAGCAAGTTGCAATCATGTAATACAGAAATAAACAGTTTTTCAAAAACAAGGTCTCAGTCATGTTTGAGTCACTCTGTAAGTACCATTTTGCTGTACTGTTTAAGCTCGATGAAAGGAACATTGTTGACACTTTTCAGCAAGTTGCAATCATGAAATACAGAAATAAAGAGTTTCTCACAAACAAGGTCTAAATCATGTTTGATGCACTCTGTAAGTTCAATTTTTGCTGTACTGTTTAAACTCGATGAAAGGAACACTGTTGACACTTTTCAGCAAGTTGCAATCATGTAATACAGAAATGAACAGTTTTTCAAAAACAAGGTCTAAGTCATGTTTGAGTCACTCTCTAAGTACCATTTTGCTGTACTGTTTAAACTCAATGAAAGGAACATTGTTGACCCTTTTCAGCAAGTTGGAATCATGAAATACAGAAATAAAGAGTTTTTCACAAACAAGGTCTAAATCAGGTAAGTACATTTTGCTGTACTGCTTAATCAGGATGATAGAAACACTGTTGACACTTTTCAGCAAGTTGTAATACAGAAATAAACAGTTTTTCAAAAACAAGGTCTCAGTCATGTTTGAGTCACTCTGTAAGTACCATTTTGCTGTACTGTTTAAGTTCGATGAAAGGAACATTGTTGACACTTTTCAGCAAGTTGCAATCATGAAATACAGAAATAAAGAGTTTCTCACAAACAAGGTCTAAATCATGTTTGATGCACTCTGTAAGTTCAATTTTTGCTGTACTGTTTAAACTCGATGAAAGGAACACTGTTGACACTTTTCAGCAAGTTGCAATCATGTAAATACAGAAATGAACAGTTTTTCAAAAACAAGGTCTAAGTCATGTTTGAGTCACTCTCTAAGTACCATTTTGCTGTACTGTTTAAACTCAATGAAAGGAACATTGTTGACCCTTTTCAGCAAGTTGGAATCATGAAATACAGAAATATAGAGTTTTTCACAAACAAGGTCTAAATCAGGTAAGTACATTTTGCTGTACTGCTTAATCAGGATGATAGAAACACTGTTGACACTTTTCAGCAAGTTGTAATACAAAAATAAACAGTTTTTCAAAAACAAGGTCTCAGTCATGTTTGAGTCACTCTGTAAGTACCATTTTGCTGTACTGTTTAAGTTCGATGAAAGGAACATTGTTGACACTTTTCAGCAAGTTGCAATCATGAAATACAGAAATAAAGAGTTTCTCACAAACAAGGTCTAAATCATGTTTGATGCACTCTGTAAGTTCAATTTTTGCTGTACTGTTTAAACTCGATGAAAGGAACATTGTTGACACTTTTCAGCAAGTTGCAATCATGTAATACAGAAATAAACCGATTTTCACAAACAAGGTCTAAATCATGTATGTACAATTTTGCTGTACTGCTTACTTAATCAGGATGATAGAAACACTGTTGACACTTTTCAGCAAGTTGTAATATAGAAATAAACAGTTTTTCACAAACAAGGTCTAAATAATGTTTGATGCACTTGTAAGTACCATTTTTGCTGTACTGTTTAAACTCGATGAAAGGAACATTGTTGACACTTTTCAGCAAGTTGCAATCATGTAATACAGAAATGAACAGTTTTTCACAAACAAGGTCTAAGTCATGTTTGAGTCACTCTCTAAGTACCATTTTGCTGTACTGTTTAAACTCAATGAAAGGAACATTGTTGACACTTTTCAGCAAGTTGCAATCATGTAATACAGAAATAAACCGTTTTTCAAAAACAAGGTCAAAATCATGTAAGTACAATTTTGCTGTACTGCTTAATCAGGATGATAGAAACACTGTTGACACTTTTCAGCAAGTTGTAATACAGAAATAAACAGTTTTTCAAAAACAAGGTCTCAGTCATGTTTGAGTCACTCTGTAAGTACCATTTTGCTGTACTGTTTAAGCTCGATGAAAGGAACATTGTTGACACTTTTCAGCAAGTTGCAATCATGAAATACAGAAAAAAAATTTTTTTCACAAACAAGGTCTAAATCATGTTTGATGCACTCTGTAAGTTCAATTTTTGCTGTACTGTTTAAACTTGATGAAAGGAACATTGTTGACACTTTTCAGCAAGTTGCAATCATGTAATACAGAAATAAACAGTTTTTCAAAAACAAGGTCTCAGTCATGTTTGAGTCACTCTGTAAGTACCATTTTGCTGTACTGTTTAAGCTCGATGAAAGGAACATTGTTGACACTTTTCAGCAAGTTGCAATCATGAAATACAGAAATAAAGAGTTTCTCACAAACAAGGTCTAAATCATGTTTGATGCACTCTGTAAGTTCAATTTTTGCTGTACTGTTTAAACTCGATGAAAGGAACACTGTTGACACTTTTCAGCAAGTTGCAATCATGTAAATACAGAAATGAACAGTTTTTCAAAAACAAGGTCTAAGTCATGTTTGAGTCACTCTCTAAGTACCATTTTGCTGTACTGTTTAAACTCAATGAAAGGAACATTGTTGACCCTTTTCAGCAAGTTGGAATCATGAAATACAGAAATATAGAGTTTTTCACAAACAAGGTCTAAATCAGGTAAGTACATTTTGCTGTACTGCTTAATCAGGATGATAGAAACACTGTTGACACTTTTCAGCAAGTTGTAATACAAAAATAAACAGTTTTTCAAAAACAAGGTCTCAGTCATGTTTGAGTCACTCTGTAAGTACCATTTTGCTGTACTGTTTAAGTTCGATGAAAGGAACATTGTTGACACTTTTCAGCAAGTTGCAATCATGAAATACAGAAATAAAGAGTTTCTCACAAACAAGGTCTAAATCATGTTTGATGCACTCTGTAAGTTCAATTTTTGCTGTACTGTTTAAACTCGATGAAAGGAACATTGTTGACACTTTTCAGCAAGTTGCAATCATGTAATACAGAAATAAACCGTTTTTCAAAAACAAGGTCAAAATCATGTAAGTACAATTTTGCTGTACTGCTTAATCAGGATGATAGAAACACTGTTGACACTTTTCAGCAAGTTGTAATACAGAAATAAACAGTTTTTCAAAAACAAGGTCTCAGTCATGTTTGAGTCACTCTGTAAGTACCATTTTGCTGTACTGTTTAAGCTCGATGAAAGGAACATTGTTGACACTTTTCAGCAAGTTGCAATCATGAAATACAGAAAAAAAATTTTTTTCACAAACAAGGTCTAAATCATGTTTGATGCACTCTGTAAGTTCAATTTTTGCTGTACTGTTTAAACTCGATGAAAGGAACATTGTTGACACTTTTCAGCAAGTTGCAATCATGTAATACAGAAATAAACCGTTTTTCAAAAACAAGGTCAAAATCATGTAAGTACAATTTTGCTGTACTGCTTAATCAGGATGACAGAAACACTGTTGACACTTTTCAGCAAGTTGTAATACAGAAATAAACAGTTTTTCAAAAACAAGGTCTCAGTCATGTTTGAGTCACTCTGTAAGTACCATTTTGCTGTACTGTTTAAGCTCGATGAAAGGAACATTGTTGACACTTTTCAGCAAGTTGCAATCATGTAATACAGAAATAAACAGTTTTTCAAAAACAAGGTCTCAGTCATGTTTGAGTCACTCTGTAAGTACCATTTTGCTGTACTGTTTAAGCTCGATGAAAGGAACATTGTTGACACTTTTCAGCAAGTTGCAATCATGAAATACAGAAATAAAGAGTTTCTCACAAACAAGGTCTAAATCATGTTTGATGCACTCTGTAAGTTCAATTTTTGCTGTACTGTTTAAACTCGATGAAAGGAACACTGTTGACACTTTTCAGCAAGTTGCAATCATGTAATACAGAAATGAACAGTTTTTCAAAAACAAGGTCTAAGTCATGTTTGAGTCACTCTCTAAGTACCATTTTGCTGTACTGTTTAAACTCAATGAAAGGAACATTGTTGACCCTTTTCAGCAAGTTGGAATCATGAAATACAGAAATAAAGAGTTTTTCACAAACAAGGTCTAAATCAGGTAAGTACATTTTGCTGTACTGCTTAATCAGGATGATAGAAACACTGTTGACACTTTTCAGCAAGTTGTAATACAGAAATAAACAGTTTTTCAAAAACAAGGTCTCAGTCATGTTTGAGTCACTCTGTAAGTACCATTTTGCTGTACTGTTTAAGTTCGATGAAAGGAACATTGTTGACACTTTTCAGCAAGTTGCAATCATGAAATACAGAAATAAAGAGTTTCTCACAAACAAGGTCTAAATCATGTTTGATGCACTCTGTAAGTTCAATTTTTGCTGTACTGTTTAAACTCGATGAAAGGAACACTGTTGACACTTTTCAGCAAGTTGCAATCATGTAAATACAGAAATGAACAGTTTTTCAAAAACAAGGTCTAAGTCATGTTTGAGTCACTCTCTAAGTACCATTTTGCTGTACTGTTTAAACTCAATGAAAGGAACATTGTTGACCCTTTTCAGCAAGTTGGAATCATGAAATACAGAAATATAGAGTTTTTCACAAACAAGGTCTAAATCAGGTAAGTACATTTTGCTGTACTGCTTAATCAGGATGATAGAAACACTGTTGACACTTTTCAGCAAGTTGTAATACAAAAATAAACAGTTTTTCAAAAACAAGGTCTCAGTCATGTTTGAGTCACTCTGTAAGTACCATTTTGCTGTACTGTTTAAGTTCGATGAAAGGAACATTGTTGACACTTTTCAGCAAGTTGCAATCATGAAATACAGAAATAAAGAGTTTCTCACAAACAAGGTCTAAATCATGTTTGATGCACTCTGTAAGTTCAATTTTTGCTGTACTGTTTAAACTCGATGAAAGGAACATTGTTGACACTTTTCAGCAAGTTGCAATCATGTAATACAGAAATAAACCGATTTTCACAAACAAGGTCTAAATCATGTATGTACAATTTTGCTGTACTGCTTACTTAATCAGGATGATAGAAACACTGTTGACACTTTTCAGCAAGTTGTAATATAGAAATAAACAGTTTTTCACAAACAAGGTCTAAATAATGTTTGATGCACTTGTAAGTACCATTTTTGCTGTACTGTTTAAACTCGATGAAAGGAACATTGTTGACACTTTTCAGCAAGTTGCAATCATGTAATACAGAAATGAACAGTTTTTCACAAACAAGGTCTAAGTCATGTTTGAGTCACTCTCTAAGTACCATTTTGCTGTACTGTTTAAACTCAATGAAAGGAACATTGTTGACACTTTTCAGCAAGTTGCAATCATGTAATACAGAAATAAACCGTTTTTCAAAAACAAGGTCAAAATCATGTAAGTACAATTTTGCTGTACTGCTTAATCAGGATGATAGAAACACTGTTGACACTTTTCAGCAAGTTGTAATACAGAAATAAACAGTTTTTCAAAAACAAGGTCTCAGTCATGTTTGAGTCACTCTGTAAGTACCATTTTGCTGTACTGTTTAAGCTCGATGAAAGGAACATTGTTGACACTTTTCAGCAAGTTGCAATCATGAAATACAGAAAAAATTTTTTTTTCACAAACAAGGTCTAAATCATGTTTGATGCACTCTGTAAGTTCAATTTTTGCTGTACTGTTTAAACTTGATGAAAGGAACATTGTTGACACTTTTCAGCAAGTTGCAATCATGTAATACAGAAATAAACAGTTTTTCAAAAACAAGGTCTCAGTCATGTTTGAGTCACTCTGTAAGTACCATTTTGCTGTACTGTTTAAGCTCGATGAAAGGAACATTGTTGACACTTTTCAGCAAGTTGCAATCATGAAATACAGAAATAAAGAGTTTCTCACAAACAAGGTCTAAATCATGTTTGATGCACTCTGTAAGTTCAATTTTTGCTGTACTGTTTAAACTCGATGAAAGGAACACTGTTGACACTTTTCAGCAAGTTGCAATCATGTAATACAGAAATGAACAGTTTTTCAAAAACAAGGTCTAAGTCATGTTTGAGTCACTCTCTAAGTACCATTTTGCTGTACTGTTTAAACTCAATGAAAGGAACATTGTTGACCCTTTTCAGCAAGTTGGAATCATGTAATACAGAAATAAACCGTTTTTCAAAAACAAGGTCAAAATCATGTAAGTACAATTTTGCTGTACTGCTTAATCAGGATGATAGAAACACTGTTGACACTTTTCAGCAAGTTGTAATACAGAAATAAACAGTTTTTCAAAAACAAGGTCTCAGTCATGTTTGAGTCACTCTGTAAGTACCATTTTGCTGTACTGTTTAAGCTCGATGAAAGGAACATTGTTGACACTTTTCAGCAAGTTGCAATCATGAAATACAGAAAAAAAATTTTTTTCACAAACAAGGTCTAAATCATGTTTGATGCACTCTGTAAGTTCAATTTTTGCTGTACTGTTTAAACTCGATGAAAGGAACATTGTTGACACTTTTCAGCAAGTTGCAATCATGTAATACAGAAATAAACCGTTTTTCAAAAACAAGGTCAAAATCATGTAAGTACAATTTTGCTGTACTGCTTAATCAGGATGACAGAAACACTGTTGACACTTTTCAGCAAGTTGTAATACAGAAATAAACAGTTTTTCAAAAACAAGGTCTCAGTCATGTTTGAGTCACTCTGTAAGTACCATTTTGCTGTACTGTTTAAGCTCGATGAAAGGAACATTGTTGACACTTTTCAGCAAGTTGCAATCATGTAATACAGAAATAAACAGTTTTTCAAAAACAAGGTCTCAGTCATGTTTGAGTCACTCTGTAAGTACCATTTTGCTGTACTGTTTAAGCTCGATGAAAGGAACATTGTTGACACTTTTCAGCAAGTTGCAATCATGAAATACAGAAATAAAGAGTTTCTCACAAACAAGGTCTAAATCATGTTTGATGCACTCTGTAAGTTCAATTTTTGCTGTACTGTTTAAACTCGATGAAAGGAACATTGTTGACACTTTTCAGCAAGTTGCAATCATGTAATACAGAAATAAACCGTTTTTCAAAAACAAGGTCAAAATCATGTAAGTACAATTTTGCTGTACTGCTTAATCAGGATGATAGAAACACTGTTGACACTTTTCAGCAAGTTGTAATACAGAAATAAACAGTTTTTCAAAAACAAGGTCTCAGTCATGTTTGAGTCACTCTGTAAGTACCATTTTGCTGTACTGTTTAAGCTCGATGAAAGGAACATTGTTGACACTTTTCAGCAAGTTGCAATCATGAAATACAGAAAAAAATTTTTTTTCACAAACAAGGTCTAAATCATGTTTGATGCACTCTGTAAGTTCAATTTTTGCTGTACTGTTTAAACTCGATGAAAGGAACATTGTTGACACTTTTCAGCAAGTTGCAATCATGTAATACAGAAATAAACCGTTTTTCAAAAACAAGGTCAAAATCATGTAAGTACAATTTTGCTGTACTGCTTAATCAGGATGACAGAAACACTGTTGACACTTTTCAGCAAGTTGTAATACAGAAATAAACAGTTTTTCAAAAACAAGGTCTCAGTCATGTTTGAGTCACTCTGTAAGTACCATTTTGCTGTACTGTTTAAGCTCGATGAAAGGAACATTGTTGACACTTTTCAGCAAGTTGCAATCATGTAATACAGAAATAAACAGTTTTTCAAAAACAAGGTCTCAGTCATGTTTGAGTCACTCTGTAAGTACCATTTTGCTGTACTGTTTAAGCTCGATGAAAGGAACATTGTTGACACTTTTCAGCAAGTTGCAATCATGAAATACAGAAATAAAGAGTTTCTCACAAACAAGGTCTAAATCATGTTTGATGCACTCTGTAAGTTCAATTTTTGCTGTACTGTTTAAACTCGATGAAAGGAACACTGTTGACACTTTTCAGCAAGTTGCAATCATGTAATACAGAAATGAACAGTTTTTCAAAAACAAGGTCTAAGTCATGTTTGAGTCACTCTCTAAGTACCATTTTGCTGTACTGTTTAAACTCAATGAAAGGAACATTGTTGACCCTTTTCAGCAAGTTGGAATCATGAAATACAGAAATAAAGAGTTTTTCACAAACAAGGTCTAAATCAGGTAAGTACATTTTGCTGTACTGCTTAATCAGGATGATAGAAACACTGTTGACACTTTTCAGCAAGTTGTAATACAGAAATAAACAGTTTTTCAAAAACAAGGTCTCAGTCATGTTTGAGTCACTCTGTAAGTACCATTTTGCTGTACTGTTTAAGTTCGATGAAAGGAACATTGTTGACACTTTTCAGCAAGTTGCAATCATGAAATACAGAAATAAAGAGTTTCTCACAAACAAGGTCTAAATCATGTTTGATGCACTCTGTAAGTTCAATTTTTGCTGTACTGTTTAAACTCGATGAAAGGAACACTGTTGACACTTTTCAGCAAGTTGCAATCATGTAAATACAGAAATGAACAGTTTTTCAAAAACAAGGTCTAAGTCATGTTTGAGTCACTCTCTAAGTACCATTTTGCTGTACTGTTTAAACTCAATGAAAGGAACATTGTTGACCCTTTTCAGCAAGTTGGAATCATGAAATACAGAAATATAGAGTTTTTCACAAACAAGGTCTAAATCAGGTAAGTACATTTTGCTGTACTGCTTAATCAGGATGATAGAAACACTGTTGACACTTTTCAGCAAGTTGTAATACAAAAATAAACAGTTTTTCAAAAACAAGGTCTCAGTCATGTTTGAGTCACTCTGTAAGTACCATTTTGCTGTACTGTTTAAGTTCGATGAAAGGAACATTGTTGACACTTTTCAGCAAGTTGCAATCATGAAATACAGAAATAAAGAGTTTCTCACAAACAAGGTCTAAATCATGTTTGATGCACTCTGTAAGTTCAATTTTTGCTGTACTGTTTAAACTCGATGAAAGGAACATTGTTGACACTTTTCAGCAAGTTGCAATCATGTAATACAGAAATATAAACCGATTTTCACAAACAAGGTCTAAATCATGTATGTACAATTTTGCTGTACTGCTTACTTAATCAGGATGATAGAAACACTGTTGACACTTTTCAGCAAGTTGTAATATAGAAATAAACAGTTTTTCACAAACAAGGTCTAAATAATGTTTGATGCACTTGTAAGTACCATTTTTGCTGTACTGTTTAAACTCGATGAAAGGAACATTGTTGACACTTTTCAGCAAGTTGCAATCATGTAATACAGAAATGAACAGTTTTTCACAAACAAGGTCTAAGTCATGTTTGAGTCACTCTCTAAGTACCATTTTGCTGTACTGTTTAAACTCAATGAAAGGAACATTGTTGACACTTTTCAGCAAGTTGCAATCATGTAATACAGAAATAAACCGTTTTTCAAAAACAAGGTCAAAATCATGTAAGTACAATTTTGCTGTACTGCTTAATCAGGATGATAGAAACACTGTTGACACTTTTCAGCAAGTTGTAATACAGAAATAAACAGTTTTTCAAAAACAAGGTCTCAGTCATGTTTGAGTCACTCTGTAAGTACCATTTTGCTGTACTGTTTAAGCTCGATGAAAGGAACATTGTTGACACTTTTCAGCAAGTTGCAATCATGAAATACAGAAAAAAATTTTTTTTCACAAACAAGGTCTAAATCATGTTTGATGCACTCTGTAAGTTCAATTTTTGCTGTACTGTTTAAACTTGATGAAAGGAACATTGTTGACACTTTTCAGCAAGTTGCAATCATGTAATACAGAAATAAACAGTTTTTCAAAAACAAGGTCTCAGTCATGTTTGAGTCACTCTGTAAGTACCATTTTGCTGTACTGTTTAAGCTCGATGAAAGGAACATTGTTGACACTTTTCAGCAAGTTGCAATCATGAAATACAGAAATAAAGAGTTTCTCACAAACAAGGTCTAAATCATGTTTGATGCACTCTGTAAGTTCAATTTTTGCTGTACTGTTTAAACTCGATGAAAGGAACACTGTTGACACTTTTCAGCAAGTTGCAATCATGTAATACAGAAATGAACAGTTTTTCAAAAACAAGGTCTAAGTCATGTTTGAGTCACTCTCTAAGTACCATTTTGCTGTACTGTTTAAACTCAATGAAAGGAACATTGTTGACCCTTTTCAGCAAGTTGGAATCATGTAATACAGAAATAAACCGTTTTTCAAAAACAAGGTCAAAATCATGTAAGTACAATTTTGCTGTACTGCTTAATCAGGATGATAGAAACACTGTTGACACTTTTCAGCAAGTTGTAATACAGAAATAAACAGTTTTTCAAAAACAAGGTCTCAGTCATGTTTGAGTCACTCTGTAAGTACCATTTTGCTGTACTGTTTAAGCTCGATGAAAGGAACATTGTTGACACTTTTCAGCAAGTTGCAATCATGAAATACAGAAAAAAAAAAATTTTCACAAACAAGGTCTAAATCATGTTTGATGCACTCTGTAAGTTCAATTTTTGCTGTACTGTTTAAACTCGATGAAAGGAACATTGTTGACACTTTTCAGCAAGTTGCAATCATGTAATACAGAAATAAACCGTTTTTCAAAAACAAGGTCAAAATCATGTAAGTACAATTTTGCTGTACTGCTTAATCAGGATGACAGAAACACTGTTGACACTTTTCAGCAAGTTGTAATACAGAAATAAACAGTTTTTCAAAAACAAGGTCTCAGTCATGTTTGAGTCACTCTGTAAGTACCATTTTGCTGTACTGTTTAAGCTCGATGAAAGGAACATTGTTGACACTTTTCAGCAAGTTGCAATCATGTAATACAGAAATAAACAGTTTTTCAAAAACAAGGTCTCAGTCATGTTTGAGTCACTCTGTAAGTACCATTTTGCTGTACTGTTTAAGCTCGATGAAAGGAACATTGTTGACACTTTTCAGCAAGTTGCAATCATGAAATACAGAAATAAAGAGTTTCTCACAAACAAGGTCTAAATCATGTTTGATGCACTCTGTAAGTTCAATTTTTGCTGTACTGTTTAAACTCGATGAAAGGAACATTGTTGACACTTTTCAGCAAGTTGCAATCATGTAATACAGAAATAAACCGATTTTCACAAACAAGGTCTAAATCATGTATGTACAATTTTGCTGTACTGCTTACTTAATCAGGATGATAGAAACACTGTTGACACTTTTCAGCAAGTTGTAATATAGAAATAAACAGTTTTTCACAAACAAGGTCTAAATAATGTTTGATGCACTTGTAAGTACCATTTTTGCTGTACTGTTTAAACTCGATGAAAGGAACATTGTTGACACTTTTCAGCAAGTTGCAATCATGTAATACAGAAATGAACAGTTTTTCACAAACAAGGTCTAAGTCATGTTTGAGTCACTCTCTAAGTACCATTTTGCTGTACTGTTTAAACTCAATGAAAGGAACATTGTTGACACTTTTCAGCAAGTTGCAATCATGTAATACAGAAATAAACCGTTTTTCAAAAACAAGGTCAAAATCATGTAAGTACAATTTTGCTGTACTGCTTAATCAGGATGATAGAAACACTGTTGACACTTTTCAGCAAGTTGTAATACAGAAATAAACAGTTTTTCAAAAACAAGGTCTCAGTCATGTTTGAGTCACTCTGTAAGTACCATTTTGCTGTACTGTTTAAGCTCGATGAAAGGAACATTGTTGACACTTTTCAGCAAGTTGCAATCATGAAATACAGAAAAAAAAAATTTTTCACAAACAAGGTCTAAATCATGTTTGATGCACTCTGTAAGTTCAATTTTTGCTGTACTGTTTAAACTCGATGAAAGGAACATTGTTGACACTTTTCAGCAAGTTGCAATCATGTAATACAGAAATAAACAGTTTTTCAAAAACAAGGTCTCAGTCATGTTTGAGTCACTCTGTAAGTACCATTTTGCTGTACTGTTTAAGCTCGATGAAAGGAACATTGTTGACACTTTTCAGCAAGTTGCAATCATGAAATACAGAAATAAAGAGTTTCTCACAAACAAGGTCTAAATCATGTTTGATGCACTCTGTAAGTTCAATTTTTGCTGTACTGTTTAAACTCGATGAAAGGAACACTGTTGACACTTTTCAGCAAGTTGCAATCATGTAATACAGAAATGAACAGTTTTTCAAAAACAAGGTCTAAGTCATGTTTGAGTCACTCTCTAAGTACCATTTTGCTGTACTGTTTAAACTCAATGAAAGGAACATTGTTGACCCTTTTCAGCAAGTTGGAATCATGTAATACAGAAATAAACCGTTTTTCAAAAACAAGGTCAAAATCATGTAAGTACAATTTTGCTGTACTGCTTAATCAGGATGATAGAAACACTGTTGACACTTTTCAGCAAGTTGTAATACAGAAATAAACAGTTTTTCAAAAACAAGGTCTCAGTCATGTTTGAGTCACTCTGTAAGTACCATTTTGCTGTACTGTTTAAGCTCGATGAAAGGAACATTGTTGACACTTTTCAGCAAGTTGCAATCATGAAATACAGAAAAAAAAATTTTTTCACAAACAAGGTCTAAATCATGTTTGATGCACTCTGTAAGTTCAATTTTTGCTGTACTGTTTAAACTCGATGAAAGGAACATTGTTGACACTTTTCAGCAAGTTGCAATCATGTAATACAGAAATAAACCGTTTTTCAAAAACAAGGTCAAAATCATGTAAGTACAATTTTGCTGTACTGCTTAATCAGGATGACAGAAACACTGTTGACACTTTTCAGCAAGTTGTAATACAGAAATAAACAGTTTTTCAAAAACAAGGTCTCAGTCATGTTTGAGTCACTCTGTAAGTACCATTTTGCTGTACTGTTTAAGCTCGATGAAAGGAACATTGTTGACACTTTTCAGCAAGTTGCAATCATGTAATACAGAAATAAACAGTTTTTCAAAAACAAGGTCTCAGTCATGTTTGAGTCACTCTGTAAGTACCATTTTGCTGTACTGTTTAAGCTCGATGAAAGGAACATTGTTGACACTTTTCAGCAAGTTGCAATCATGAAATACAGAAATAAAGAGTTTCTCACAAACAAGGTCTAAATCATGTTTGATGCACTCTGTAAGTTCAATTTTTGCTGTACTGTTTAAACTCGATGAAAGGAACATTGTTGACACTTTTCAGCAAGTTGCAATCATGTAATACAGAAATAAACCGATTTTCACAAAACAAGGTCTAAATCATGTATGTACAATTTTGCTGTACTGCTTACTTAATCAGGATGATAGAAACACTGTTGACACTTTTCAGCAAGTTGTAATATAGAAATAAACAGTTTTTCACAAACAAGGTCTAAATAATGTTTGATGCACTTGTAAGTACCATTTTTGCTGTACTGTTTAAACTCGATGAAAGGAACATTGTTGACACTTTTCAGCAAGTTGCAATCATGTAATACAGAAATGAACAGTTTTTCACAAACAAGGTCTAAGTCATGTTTGAGTCACTCTCTAAGTACCATTTTGCTGTACTGTTTAAACTCAATGAAAGGAACATTGTTGACACTTTTCAGCAAGTTGCAATCATGTAATACAGAAATAAACCGTTTTTCAAAAACAAGGTCAAAATCATGTAAGTACAATTTTGCTGTACTGCTTAATCAGGATGATAGAAACACTGTTGACACTTTTCAGCAAGTTGTAATACAGAAATAAACAGTTTTTCAAAAACAAGGTCTCAGTCATGTTTGAGTCACTCTGTAAGTACCATTTTGCTGTACTGTTTAAGCTCGATGAAAGGAACATTGTTGACACTTTTCAGCAAGTTGCAATCATGAAATACAGAAAAAAAAAAATTTTCACAAACAAGGTCTAAATCATGTTTGATGCACTCTGTAAGTTCAATTTTTGCTGTACTGTTTAAACTCGATGAAAGGAACATTGTTGACACTTTTCAGCAAGTTGCAATCATGTAATACAGAAATAAACAGTTTTTCAAAAACAAGGTCTCAGTCATGTTTGAGTCACTCTGTAAGTACCATTTTGCTGTACTGTTTAAGCTCGATGAAAGGAACATTGTTGACACTTTTCAGCAAGTTGCAATCATGAAATACAGAAATAAAGAGTTTCTCACAAACAAGGTCTAAATCATGTTTGATGCACTCTGTAAGTTCAATTTTTGCTGTACTGTTTAAACTCGATGAAAGGAACATTGTTGACACTTTTCAGCAAGTTGCAATCATGTAATACAGAAATAAACCGTTTTTCAAAAACAAGGTCAAAATCATGTAAGTACAATTTTGCTGTACTGCTTAATCAGGATGACAGAAACACTGTTGACACTTTTCAGCAAGTTGTAATACAGAAATAAACAGTTTTTCAAAAACAAGGTCTCAGTCATGTTTGAGTCACTCTGTAAGTACCATTTTGCTGTACTGTTTAAGCTCGATGAAAGGAACATTGTTGACACTTTTCAGCAAGTTGCAATCATGTAATACAGAAATAAACAGTTTTTCAAAAACAAGGTCTCAGTCATGTTTGAGTCACTCTGTAAGTACCATTTTGCTGTACTGTTTAAGCTCGATGAAAGGAACATTGTTGACACTTTTCAGCAAGTTGCAATCATGAAATACAGAAATAAAGAGTTTCTCACAAACAAGGTCTAAATCATGTTTGATGCACTCTGTAAGTTCAATTTTTGCTGTACTGTTTAAACTCGATGAAAGGAACACTGTTGACACTTTTCAGCAAGTTGCAATCATGTAATACAGAAATGAACAGTTTTTCAAAAACAAGGTCTAAGTCATGTTTGAGTCACTCTCTAAGTACCATTTTGCTGTACTGTTTAAACTCAATGAAAGGAACATTGTTGACCCTTTTCAGCAAGTTGGAATCATGAAATACAGAAATAAAGAGTTTTTCACAAACAAGGTCTAAATCAGGTAAGTACATTTTGCTGTACTGCTTAATCAGGATGATAGAAACACTGTTGACACTTTTCAGCAAGTTGTAATACAGAAATAAACAGTTTTTCAAAAACAAGGTCTCAGTCATGTTTGAGTCACTCTGTAAGTACCATTTTGCTGTACTGTTTAAGTTCGATGAAAGGAACATTGTTGACACTTTTCAGCAAGTTGCAATCATGAAATACAGAAATAAAGAGTTTCTCACAAACAAGGTCTAAATCATGTTTGATGCACTCTGTAAGTTCAATTTTTGCTGTACTGTTTAAACTCGATGAAAGGAACACTGTTGACACTTTTCAGCAAGTTGCAATCATGTAAATACAGAAATGAACAGTTTTTCAAAAACAAGGTCTAAGTCATGTTTGAGTCACTCTCTAAGTACCATTTTGCTGTACTGTTTAAACTCAATGAAAGGAACATTGTTGACCCTTTTCAGCAAGTTGGAATCATGAAATACAGAAATATAGAGTTTTTCACAAACAAGGTCTAAATCAGGTAAGTACATTTTGCTGTACTGCTTAATCAGGATGATAGAAACACTGTTGACACTTTTCAGCAAGTTGTAATACAAAAATAAACAGTTTTTCAAAAACAAGGTCTCAGTCATGTTTGAGTCACTCTGTAAGTACCATTTTGCTGTACTGTTTAAGTTCGATGAATGGAACATTGTTGACACTTTTCAGCAAGTTGCAATCATGAAATACAGAAATAAAGAGTTTCTCACAAACAAGGTCTAAATCATGTTTGATGCACTCTGTAAGTTCAATTTTTGCTGTACTGTTTAAACTCGATGAAAGGAACATTGTTGACACTTTTCAGCAAGTTGCAATCATGTAATACAGAAATAAACAGTTTTTCAAAAACAAGGTCTCAGTCATGTTTGAGTCACTCTGTAAGTACCATTTTGCTGTACTGTTTAAGCTCGATGAAAGGAACATTGTTGACACTTTTCAGCAAGTTGCAATCATGAAATACAGAAATAAAGAGTTTCTCACAAACAAGGTCTAAATCATGTTTGATGCACTCTGTAAGTTCAATTTTTGCTGTACTGTTTAAACTCGATGAAAGGAACACTGTTGACACTTTTCAGCAAGTTGCAATCATGTAATGCAGAAATGAACAGTTTTTCAAAAACAAGGTCTAAGTCATGTTTGAGTCACTCTCTAAGTACCATTTTGCTGTACTGTTTAAACTCAATGAAAGGAACATTGTTGACCCTTTTCAGCAAGTTGGAATCATGAAATACAGAAATAAAGAGTTTTTCACAAACAAGGTCTAAATCAGGTAAGTACATTTTGCTGTACTGCTTAATCAGGATGATAGAAACACTGTTGACACTTTTCAGCAAGTTGTAATACAGAAATAAACAGTTTTTCAAAAACAAGGTCTCAGTCATGTTTGAGTCACTCTGTAAGTACCATTTTGCTGTACTGTTTAAGTTCGATGAAAGGAACATTGTTGACACTTTTCAGCAAGTTGCAATCATGAAATACAGAAATAAAGAGTTTCTCACAAACAAGGTCTAAATCATATTTGATGCACTCTGTAAGTTCAATTTTTGCTGTACTGTTTAAACTCGATGAAAGGAACACTGTTGACACTTTTCAGCAAGTTGCAATCATGTAAATACAGAAATGAACAGTTTTTCAAAAACAAGGTCTAAGTCATGTTTGAGTCACTCTCTAAGTACCATTTTGCTGTACTGTTTAAACTCAATGAAAGGAACATTGTTGACCCTTTTCAGCAAGTTGGAATCATGAAATACAGAAATATAGAGTTTTTCACAAACAAGGTCTAAATCAGGTAAGTACATTTTGCTGTACTGCTTAATCAGGATGATAGAAACACTGTTGACACTTTTCAGCAAGTTGTAATACAAAAATAAACAGTTTTTCAAAAACAAGGTCTCAGTCATGTTTGAGTCACTCTGTAAGTACCATTTTGCTGTACTGTTTAAGTTCGATGAAAGGAACATTGTTGACACTTTTCAGCAAGTTGCAATCATGAAATACAGAAAAAAACAATTTTTCACATACAAAGTCTAAATCATGTTTGATGCACTCTGTAAGTACCATTTTTGCTGTACTGTTTAAACTCGATGAAAGGAACATTGTTGAAACTTTTCAGCAAGTTGCAATCATGTAATACAGAAATAAACAGTTTTTCAAAAACAAGGTCTCAGTCATGTTTGAGTCACTCTGTAAGTACCATTTTGCTGTACTGTTTAAGCTCGATGAAAGGAACATTGTTGACACTTTTCAGCAAGTTGCAATCATGAAATACAGAAATAAAGAGTTTCTCACAAACAAGGTCTAAATCATGTTTGATGCACTCTGTAAGTTCAATTTTTGCTGTACTGTTTAAACTCGATGAAAGGAACATTGTTGACACTTTTCAGCAAGTTGCAATCATGTAATACAGAAATAAACCGATTTTCACAAACAAGGTCTAAATCATGTATGTACAATTTTGCTGTACTGCTTACTTAATCAGGATGATAGAAACACTGTTGACACTTTTCAGCAAGTTGTAATATAGAAATAAACAGTTTTTCACAAACAAGGTCTAAATAATGTTTGATGCACTTGTAAGTACCATTTTTGCTGTACTGTTTAAACTCGATGAAAGGAACATTGTTGACACTTTTCAGCAAGTTGCAATCATGTAATACAGAAATGAACAGTTTTTCACAAACAAGGTCTAAGTCATGTTTGAGTCACTCTCTAAGTACCATTTTGCTGTACTGTTTAAACTCAATGAAAGGAACATTGTTGACACTTTTCAGCAAGTTGCAATCATGTAATACAGAAATAAACAGTTTTTCACAAAGAAGGTCTAAGTCATTGTAAGTACAATTTTGCTGTACAGCTTAATCAGGATGATAGAAACACTGTTGACACTTTTCAGCAAGTTGTAATACAGAAATAAACAGTTTTTCAAAAACAAGGTCTCAGTCATGTTTGAGTCACTCTGTAAGTACCATTTTGCTGTACTGTTTAAGCTCGATGAAAGGAACTTTGTTGACATTTTTCAGCAAGTTGCAATCATGAAATACAGAAAAAAACAATTTTTCACAAACAAGGTCTAAATCATGTTTGATGCACTCTGTAAGTTCAATTTTTGCTGTACTGTTTAAACTCGATGAAAGGAACATTGTTGACACTTTTCAGCAAGTTGCAATCATGTAATACAGAAATAAACCGTTTTTCAAAAACAAGGTCAAAATCATGTAAGTACAATTTTGCTGTACTGCTTAATCAGGATGATAGAAACACTGTTGACACTTTTCAGCAAGTTGTAATACAGAAATAAACAGTTTTTCAAAAACAAGGTCTCAGTCATGTTTGAGTCACTCTGTAAGTACCATTTTGCTGTACTGTTTAAGCTCGATGAAAGGAACATTGTTGACACTTTTCAGCAAGTTGCAATCATGAAATACAGAAAAAATATTTTTTTCACAAACAAGGTCTAAATCATGTTTGATGCACTCTGTAAGTTCAATTTTTGCTGTACTGTTTAAACTCGATGAAAGGAACATTGTTGACACTTTTCAGCAAGTTGCAATCATGTAATACAGAAATAAACCGTTTTTCAAAAACAAGGTCAAAATCATGTAAGTACAATTTTGCTGTACTGCTTAATCAGGATGACAGAAACACTGTTGACACTTTTCAGCAAGTTGTAATACAGAAATAAACAGTTTTTCAAAAACAAGGTCTCAGTCATGTTTGAGTCACTCTGTAAGTACCATTTTGCTGTACTGTTTAAGCTCGATGAAAGGAACATTGTTGACACTTTTCAGCAAGTTGCAATCATGTAATACAGAAATAAACAGTTTTTCAAAAACAAGGTCTCAGTCATGTTTGAGTCACTCTGTAAGTACCATTTTGCTGTACTGTTTAAGCTCGATGAAAGGAACATTGTTGACACTTTTCAGCAAGTTGCAATCATGAAATACAGAAATAAAGAGTTTCTCACAAACAAGGTCTAAATCATGTTTGATGCACTCTGTAAGTTCAATTTTTGCTGTACTGTTTAAACTCGATGAAAGGAACACTGTTGACACTTTTCAGCAAGTTGCAATCATGTAATACAGAAATGAACAGTTTTTCAAAAACAAGGTCTAAGTCATGTTTGAGTCACTCTCTAAGTACCATTTTGCTGTACTGTTTAAACTCAATGAAAGGAACATTGTTGACCCTTTTCAGCAAGTTGGAATCATGAAATACAGAAATAAAGAGTTTTTCACAAACAAGGTCTAAATCAGGTAAGTACATTTTGCTGTACTGCTTAATCAGGATGATAGAAACACTGTTGACACTTTTCAGCAAGTTGTAATACAGAAATAAACAGTTTTTCAAAAACAAGGTCTCAGTCATGTTTGAGTCACTCTGTAAGTACCATTTTGCTGTACTGTTTAAGTTCGATGAAAGGAACATTGTTGACACTTTTCAGCAAGTTGCAATCATGAAATACAGAAATAAAGAGTTTCTCACAAACAAGGTCTAAATCATGTTTGATGCACTCTGTAAGTTCAATTTTTGCTGTACTGTTTAAACTCGATGAAAGGAACACTGTTGACACTTTTCAGCAAGTTGCAATCATGTAAATACAGAAATGAACAGTTTTTCAAAAACAAGGTCTAAGTCATGTTTGAGTCACTCTCTAAGTACCATTTTGCTGTACTGTTTAAACTCAATGAAAGGAACATTGTTGACCCTTTTCAGCAAGTTGGAATCATGAAATACAGAAATATAGAGTTTTTCACAAACAAGGTCTAAATCAGGTAAGTACATTTTGCTGTACTGCTTAATCAGGATGATAGAAACACTGTTGACACTTTTCAGCAAGTTGTAATACAAAAATAAACAGTTTTTCAAAAACAAGGTCTCAGTCATGTTTGAGTCACTCTGTAAGTACCATTTTGCTGTACTGTTTAAGTTCGATGAAAGGAACATTGTTGACACTTTTCAGCAAGTTGCAATCATGTAATACAGAAATAAACCGATTTTCACAAACAAGGTCTAAATCATGTATGTACAATTTTGCTGTACTGCTTACTTAATCAGGATGATAGAAACACTGTTGACACTTTTCAGCAAGTTGTAATATAGAAATAAACAGTTTTTCACAAACAAGGTCTAAATAATGTTTGATGCACTTGTAAGTACCATTTTTGCTGTACTGTTTAAACTCGATGAAAGGAACATTGTTGACACTTTTCAGCAAGTTGCAATCATGTAATACAGAAATGAACAGTTTTTCACAAACAAGGTCTAAGTCATGTTTGAGTCACTCTCTAAGTACCATTTTGCTGTACTGTTTAAACTCAATGAAAGGAACATTGTTGACACTTTTCAGCAAGTTGCAATCATGTAATACAGAAATAAACAGTTTTTCAAAAACAAGGTCTCAGTCATGTTTGAGTCACTCTGTAAGTACCATTTTGCTGTACTGTTTAAGTTCGATGAAAGGAACATTGTTGACACTTTTCAGCAAGTTGCAATCATGAAATACAGAAATAAAGAGTTTCTCACAAACAAGGTCTAAATCATGTTTGATGCACTCTGTAAGTTCAATTTTTGCTGTACTGTTTAAACTCGATGAAAGGAACATTGTTGACACTTTTCAGCAAGTTGCAATCATGTAATACAGAAATAAACCGATTTTCACAAACAAGGTCTAAATCATGTATGTACAATTTTGCTGTACTGCTTACTTAATCAGGATGATAGAAACACTGTTGACACTTTTCAGCAAGTTGTAATATAGAAATAAACAGTTTTTCACAAACAAGGTCTAAATAATGTTTGATGCACTTGTAAGTACCATTTTTGCTGTACTGTTTAAACTCGATGAAAGGAACATTGTTGACACTTTTCAGCAAGTTGCAATCATGTAATACAGAAATGAACAGTTTTTCACAAACAAGGTCTAAGTCATGTTTGAGTCACTCTCTAAGTACCATTTTGCTGTACTGTTTAAACTCAATGAAAGGAACATTGTTGACACTTTTCAGCAAGTTGCAATCATGTAATACAGAAATAAACCGTTTTTCAAAAACAAGGTCAAAATCATGTAAGTACAATTTTGCTGTACTGCTTAATCAGGATGATAGAAACACTGTTGACACTTTTCAGCAAGTTGTAATACAGAAATAAACAGTTTTTCAAAAACAAGGTCTCAGTCATGTTTGAGTCACTCTGTAAGTACCATTTTGCTGTACTGTTTAAGCTCGATGAAAGGAACATTGTTGACACTTTTCAGCAAGTTGCAATCATGAAATACAGAAAAAAATTTTTTTTCACAAACAAGGTCTAAATCATGTTTGATGCACTCTGTAAGTTCAATTTTTGCTGTACTGTTTAAACTCGATGAAAGGAACATTGTTGACACTTTTCAGCAAGTTGCAATCATGTAATACAGAAATAAACAGTTTTTCAAAAACAAGGTCTCAGTCATGTTTGAGTCACTCTGTAAGTACCATTTTGCTGTACTGTTTAAGCTCGATGAAAGGAACATTGTTGACACTTTTCAGCAAGTTGCAATCATGAAATACAGAAATAAAGAGTTTCTCACAAACAAGGTCTAAATCATGTTTGATGCACTCTGTAAGTTCAATTTTTGCTGTACTGTTTAAACTCGATGAAAGGAACATTGTTGACACTTTTCAGCAAGTTGCAATCATGTAATACAGAAATAAACCGATTTTCACAAACAAGGTCTAAATCATGTATGTACAATTTTGCTGTACTGCTTACTTAATCAGGATGATAGAAACACTGTTGACACTTTTCAGCAAGTTGTAATATAGAAATAAACAGTTTTTCACAAACAAGGTCTAAATAATGTTTGATGCACTTGTAAGTACCATTTTTGCTGTACTGTTTAAACTCGATGAAAGGAACATTGTTGACACTTTTCAGCAAGTTGCAATCATGTAATACAGAAATGAACAGTTTTTCACAAACAAGGTCTAAGTCATGTTTGAGTCACTCTCTAAGTACCATTTTGCTGTACTGTTTAAACTCAATGAAAGGAACATTGTTGACACTTTTCAGCAAGTTGCAATCATGTAATACAGAAATAAACCGTTTTTCAAAAACAAGGTCAAAATCATGTAAGTACAATTTTGCTGTACTGCTTAATCAGGATGATAGAAACACTGTTGACACTTTTCAGCAAGTTGTAATACAGAAATAAACAGTTTTTCAAAAACAAGGTCTCAGTCATGTTTGAGTCACTCTGTAAGTACCATTTTGCTGTACTGTTTAAGCTCGATGAAAGGAACATTGTTGACACTTTTCAGCAAGTTGCAATCATGAAATACAGAAAAAAAATTTTTTTCACAAACAAGGTCTAAATCATGTTTGATGCACTCTGTAAGTTCAATTTTTGCTGTACTGTTTAAACTCGATGAAAGGAACATTGTTGACACTTTTCAGCAAGTTGCAATCATGTAATACAGAAATAAACAGTTTTTCAAAAACAAGGTCTCAGTCATGTTTGAGTCACTCTGTAAGTACCATTTTGCTGTACTGTTTAAGCTCGATGAAAGGAACATTGTTGACACTTTTCAGCAAGTTGCAATCATGAAATACAGAAATAAAGAGTTTCTCACAAACAAGGTCTAAATCATGTTTGATGCACTCTGTAAGTTCAATTTTTGCTGTACTGTTTAAACTCGATGAAAGGAACACTGTTGACACTTTTCAGCAAGTTGCAATCATGTAATACAGAAATGAACAGTTTTTCAAAAACAAGGTCTAAGTCATGTTTGAGTCACTCTCTAAGTACCATTTTGCTGTACTGTTTAAACTCAATGAAAGGAACATTGTTGACCCTTTTCAGCAAGTTGGAATCATGAAATACAGAAATAAAGAGTTTTTCACAAACAAGGTCTAAATCAGGTAAGTACATTTTGCTGTACTGCTTAATCAGGATGATAGAAACACTGTTGACACTTTTCAGCAAGTTGTAATACAGAAATAAACAGTTTTTCAAAAACAAGGTCTCAGTCATGTTTGAGTCACTCTGTAAGTACCATTTTGCTGTACTGTTTAAGTTCGATGAAAGGAACATTGTTGACACTTTTCAGCAAGTTGCAATCATGAAATACAGAAATAAAGAGTTTCTCACAAACAACGTCTAAATCATATTTGATGCACTCTGTAAGTTCAATTTTTGCTGTACTGTTTAAACTCGATGAAAGGAACACTGTTGACACTTTTCAGCAAGTTGCAATCATGTAAATACAGAAATGAACAGTTTTTCAAAAACAAGGTCTAAGTCATGTTTGAGTCACTCTCTAAGTACCATTTTGCTGTACTGTTTAAACTCAATGAAAGGAACATTGTTGACCCTTTTCAGCAAGTTGGAATCATGAAATACAGAAATATAGAGTTTTTCACAAACAAGGTCTAAATCAGGTAAGTACATTTTGCTGTACTGCTTAATCAGGATGATAGAAACACTGTTGACACTTTTCAGCAAGTTGTAATACAAAAATAAACAGTTTTTCAAAAACAAGGTCTCAGTCATGTTTGAGTCACTCTGTAAGTACCATTTTGCTGTACTGTTTAAGTTCGATGAAAGGAACATTGTTGACACTTTTCAGCAAGTTGCAATCATGAAATACAGAAAAAAACAATTTTTCACATACAAAGTCTAAATCATGTTTGATGCACTCTGTAAGTACCATTTTTGCTGTACTGTTTAAACTCGATGAAAGGAACATTGTTGAAACTTTTCAGCAAGTTGCAATCATGTAATACAGAAATAAACAGTTTTTCAAAAACAAGGTCTCAGTCATGTTTGAGTCACTCTGTAAGTACCATTTTGCTGTACTGTTTAAGCTCGATGAAAGGAACATTGTTGACACTTTTCAGCAAGTTGCAATCATGAAATACAGAAATAAAGAGTTTCTCACAAACAAGGTCTAAATCATGTTTGATGCACTCTGTAAGTTCAATTTTTGCTGTACTGTTTAAACTCGATGAAAGGAACATTGTTGACACTTTTCAGCAAGTTGCAATCATGTAATACAGAAATAAACCGATTTTCACAAACAAGGTCTAAATCATGTATGTACAATTTTGCTGTACTGCTTACTTAATCAGGATGATAGAAACACTGTTGACACTTTTCAGCAAGTTGTAATATAGAAATAAACAGTTTTTCACAAACAAGGTCTAAATAATGTTTGATGCACTTGTAAGTACCATTTTTGCTGTACTGTTTAAACTCGATGAAAGGAACATTGTTGACACTTTTCAGCAAGTTGCAATCATGTAATACAGAAATGAACAGTTTTTCACAAACAAGGTCTAAGTCATGTTTGAGTCACTCTCTAAGTACCATTTTGCTGTACTGTTTAAACTCAATGAAAGGAACATTGTTGACACTTTTCAGCAAGTTGCAATCATGTAATACAGAAATAAACAGTTTTTCACAAAGAAGGTCTAAGTCATTGTAAGTACAATTTTGCTGTACAGCTTAATCAGGATGATAGAAACACTGTTGACACTTTTCAGCAAGTTGTAATACAGAAATAAACAGTTTTTCAAAAACAAGGTCTCAGTCATGTTTGAGTCACTCTGTAAGTACCATTTTGCTGTACTGTTTAAGCTCGATGAAAGGAACTTTGTTGACATTTTTCAGCAAGTTGCAATCATGAAATACAGAAAAAAACAATTTTTCACAAACAAGGTCTAAATCATGTTTGATGCACTCTGTAAGTTCAATTTTTGCTGTACTGTTTAAACTCGATGAAAGGAACATTGTTGACACTTTTCAGCAAGTTGCAATCATGTAATACAGAAATAAACCGTTTTTCAAAAACAAGGTCAAAATCATGTAAGTACAATTTTGCTGTACTGCTTAATCAGGATGATAGAAACACTGTTGACACTTTTCAGCAAGTTGTAATACAGAAATAAACAGTTTTTCAAAAACAAGGTCTCAGTCATGTTTGAGTCACTCTGTAAGTACCATTTTGCTGTACTGTTTAAGCTCGATGAAAGGAACATTGTTGACACTTTTCAGCAAGTTGCAATCATGAAATACAGAAAAAATATTTTTTTCACAAACAAGGTCTAAATCATGTTTGATGCACTCTGTAAGTTCAATTTTTGCTGTACTGTTTAAACTCGATGAAAGGAACATTGTTGACACTTTTCAGCAAGTTGCAATCATGTAATACAGAAATAAACCGTTTTTCAAAAACAAGGTCAAAATCATGTAAGTACAATTTTGCTGTACTGCTTAATCAGGATGACAGAAACACTGTTGACACTTTTCAGCAAGTTGTAATACAGAAATAAACAGTTTTTCAAAAACAAGGTCTCAGTCATGTTTGAGTCACTCTGTAAGTACCATTTTGCTGTACTGTTTAAGCTCGATGAAAGGAACATTGTTGACACTTTTCAGCAAGTTGCAATCATGTAATACAGAAATAAACAGTTTTTCAAAAACAAGGTCTCAGTCATGTTTGAGTCACTCTGTAAGTACCATTTTGCTGTACTGTTTAAGCTCGATGAAAGGAACATTGTTGACACTTTTCAGCAAGTTGCAATCATGAAATACAGAAATAAAGAGTTTCTCACAAACAAGGTCTAAATCATGTTTGATGCACTCTGTAAGTTCAATTTTTGCTGTACTGTTTAAACTCGATAAAAGGAACACTGTTGACACTTTTCAGCAAGTTGCAATCATGTAATACAGAAATGAACAGTTTTTCAAAAACAAGGTCTAAGTCATGTTTGAGTCACTCTCTAAGTACCATTTTGCTGTACTGTTTAAACTCAATGAAAGGAACATTGTTGACCCTTTTCAGCAAGTTGGAATCATGAAATACAGAAATAAAGAGTTTTTCACAAACAAGGTCTAAATCAGGTAAGTACATTTTGCTGTACTGCTTAATCAGGATGATAGAAACACTGTTGACACTTTTCAGCAAGTTGTAATACAGAAATAAACAGTTTTTCAAAAACAAGGTCTCAGTCATGTTTGAGTCACTCTGTAAGTACCATTTTGCTGTACTGTTTAAGTTCGATGAAAGGAACATTGTTGACACTTTTCAGCAAGTTGCAATCATGAAATACAGAAATAAAGAGTTTCTCACAAACAAGGTCTAAATCATGTTTGATGCACTCTGTAAGTTCAATTTTTGCTGTACTGTTTAAACTCGATGAAAGGAACACTGTTGACACTTTTCAGCAAGTTGCAATCATGTAAATACAGAAATGAACAGTTTTTCAAAAACAAGGTCTAAGTCATGTTTGAGTCACTCTCTAAGTACCATTTTGCTGTACTGTTTAAACTCAATGAAAGGAACATTGTTGACCCTTTTCAGCAAGTTGGAATCATGAAATACAGAAATATAGAGTTTTTCACAAACAAGGTCTAAATCAGGTAAGTACATTTTGCTGTACTGCTTAATCAGGATGATAGAAACACTGTTGACACTTTTCAGCAAGTTGTAATACAAAAATAAACAGTTTTTCAAAAACAAGGTCTCAGTCATGTTTGAGTCACTCTGTAAGTACCATTTTGCTGTACTGTTTAAGTTCGATGAAAGGAACATTGTTGACACTTTTCAGCAAGTTGCAATCATGTAATACAGAAATAAACCGATTTTCACAAACAAGGTCTAAATCATGTATGTACAATTTTGCTGTACTGCTTACTTAATCAGGATGATAGAAACACTGTTGACACTTTTCAGCAAGTTGTAATATAGAAATAAACAGTTTTTCACAAACAAGGTCTAAATAATGTTTGATGCACTTGTAAGTACCATTTTTGCTGTACTGTTTAAACTCGATGAAAGGAACATTGTTGACACTTTTCAGCAAGTTGCAATCATGTAATACAGAAATGAACAGTTTTTCACAAACAAGGTCTAAGTCATGTTTGAGTCACTCTCTAAGTACCATTTTGCTGTACTGTTTAAACTCAATGAAAGGAACATTGTTGACACTTTTCAGCAAGTTGCAATCATGTAATACAGAAATAAACAGTTTTTCAAAAACAAGGTCTCAGTCATGTTTGAGTCACTCTGTAAGTACCATTTTGCTGTACTGTTTAAGTTCGATGAAAGGAACATTGTTGACACTTTTCAGCAAGTTGCAATCATGAAATACAGAAATAAAGAGTTTCTCACAAACAAGGTCTAAATCATGTTTGATGCACTCTGTAAGTTCAATTTTTGCTGTACTGTTTAAACTCGATGAAAGGAACATTGTTGACACTTTTCAGCAAGTTGCAATCATGTAATACAGAAATAAACCGATTTTCACAAACAAGGTCTAAATCATGTATGTACAATTTTGCTGTACTGCTTACTTAATCAGGATGATAGAAACACTGTTGACACTTTTCAGCAAGTTGTAATATAGAAATAAACAGTTTTTCACAAACAAGGTCTAAATAATGTTTGATGCACTTGTAAGTACCATTTTTGCTGTACTGTTTAAACTCGATGAAAGGAACATTGTTGACACTTTTCAGCAAGTTGCAATCATGTAATACAGAAATGAACAGTTTTTCACAAACAAGGTCTAAGTCATGTTTGAGTCACTCTCTAAGTACCATTTTGCTGTACTGTTTAAACTCAATGAAAGGAACATTGTTGACACTTTTCAGCAAGTTGCAATCATGTAATACAGAAATAAACCGTTTTTCAAAAACAAGGTCAAAATCATGTAAGTACAATTTTGCTGTACTGCTTAATCAGGATGATAGAAACACTGTTGACACTTTTCAGCAAGTTGTAATACAGAAATAAACAGTTTTTCAAAAACAAGGTCTCAGTCATGTTTGAGTCACTCTGTAAGTACCATTTTGCTGTACTGTTTAAGCTCGATGAAAGGAACATTGTTGACACTTTTCAGCAAGTTGCAATCATGAAATACAGAAAAAAAATTTTTTTCACAAACAAGGTCTAAATCATGTTTGATGCACTCTGTAAGTTCAATTTTTGCTGTACTGTTTAAACTCGATGAAAGGAACATTGTTGACACTTTTCAGCAAGTTGCAATCATGTAATACAGAAATAAACAGTTTTTCAAAAACAAGGTCTCAGTCATGTTTGAGTCACTCTGTAAGTACCATTTTGCTGTACTGTTTAAGCTCGATGAAAGGAACATTGTTGACACTTTTCAGCAAGTTGCAATCATGAAATACAGAAATAAAGAGTTTCTCACAAACAAGGTCTAAATCATGTTTGATGCACTCTGTAAGTTCAATTTTTGCTGTACTGTTTAAACTCGATGAAAGGAACATTGTTGACACTTTTCAGCAAGTTGCAATCATGTAATACAGAAATAAACCGATTTTCACAAACAAGGTCTAAATCATGTATGTACAATTTTGCTGTACTGCTTACTTAATCAGGATGATAGAAACACTGTTGACACTTTTCAGCAAGTTGTAATATAGAAATAAACAGTTTTTCACAAACAAGGTCTAAATAATGTTTGATGCACTTGTAAGTACCATTTTTGCTGTACTGTTTAAACTCGATGAAAGGAACATTGTTGACACTTTTCAGCAAGTTGCAATCATGTAATACAGAAATGAACAGTTTTTCACAAACAAGGTCTAAGTCATGTTTGAGTCACTCTCTAAGTACCATTTTGCTGTACTGTTTAAACTCAATGAAAGGAACATTGTTGACACTTTTCAGCAAGTTGCAATCATGTAATACAGAAATAAACCGTTTTTCAAAAACAAGGTCAAAATCATGTAAGTACAATTTTGCTGTACTGCTTAATCAGGATGATAGAAACACTGTTGACACTTTTCAGCAAGTTGTAATACAGAAATAAACAGTTTTTCAAAAACAAGGTCTCAGTCATGTTTGAGTCACTCTGTAAGTACCATTTTGCTGTACTGTTTAAGCTCGATGAAAGGAACATTGTTGACACTTTTCAGCAAGTTGCAATCATGAAATACAGAAAAAAAATTTTTTTCACAAACAAGGTCTAAATCATGTTTGATGCACTCTGTAAGTTCAATTTTTGCTGTACTGTTTAAACTCGATGAAAGGAACATTGTTGACACTTTTCAGCAAGTTGCAATCATGTAATACAGAAATAAACAGTTTTTCAAAAACAAGGTCTCAGTCATGTTTGAGTCACTCTGTAAGTACCATTTTGCTGTACTGTTTAAGCTCGATGAAAGGAACATTGTTGACACTTTTCAGCAAGTTGCAATCATGAAATACAGAAATAAAGAGTTTCTCACAAACAAGGTCTAAATCATGTTTGATGCACTCTGTAAGTTCAATTTTTGCTGTACTGTTTAAACTCGATGAAAGGAACACTGTTGACACTTTTCAGCAAGTTGCAATCATGTAATACAGAAATGAACAGTTTTTCAAAAACAAGGTCTAAGTCATGTTTGAGTCACTCTCTAAGTACCATTTTGCTGTACTGTTTAAACTCAATGAAAGGAACATTGTTGACCCTTTTCAGCAAGTTGGAATCATGAAATACAGAAATAAAGAGTTTTTCACAAACAAGGTCTAAATCAGGTAAGTACATTTTGCTGTACTGCTTAATCAGGATGATAGAAACACTGTTGACACTTTTCAGCAAGTTGTAATACAGAAATAAACAGTTTTTCAAAAACAAGGTCTCAGTCATGTTTGAGTCACTCTGTAAGTACCATTTTGCTGTACTGTTTAAGTTCGATGAAAGGAACATTGTTGACACTTTTCAGCAAGTTGCAATCATGAAATACAGAAATAAAGAGTTTCTCACAAACAACGTCTAAATCATATTTGATGCACTCTGTAAGTTCAATTTTTGCTGTACTGTTTAAACTCGATGAAAGGAACACTGTTGACACTTTTCAGCAAGTTGCAATCATGTAAATACAGAAATGAACAGTTTTTCAAAAACAAGGTCTAAGTCATGTTTGAGTCACTCTCTAAGTACCATTTTGCTGTACTGTTTAAACTCAATGAAAGGAACATTGTTGACCCTTTTCAGCAAGTTGGAATCATGAAATACAGAAATATAGAGTTTTTCACAAACAAGGTCTAAATCAGGTAAGTACATTTTGCTGTACTGCTTAATCAGGATGATAGAAACACTGTTGACACTTTTCAGCAAGTTGTAATACAAAAATAAACAGTTTTTCAAAAACAAGGTCTCAGTCATGTTTGAGTCACTCTGTAAGTACCATTTTGCTGTACTGTTTAAGTTCGATGAAAGGAACATTGTTGACACTTTTCAGCAAGTTGCAATCATGAAATACAGAAAAAAACAATTTTTCACATACAAAGTCTAAATCATGTTTGATGCACTCTGTAAGTACCATTTTTGCTGTACTGTTTAAACTCGATGAAAGGAACATTGTTGAAACTTTTCAGCAAGTTGCAATCATGTAATACAGAAATAAACAGTTTTTCAAAAACAAGGTCTCAGTCATGTTTGAGTCACTCTGTAAGTACCATTTTGCTGTACTGTTTAAGCTCGATGAAAGGAACATTGTTGACACTTTTCAGCAAGTTGCAATCATGAAATACAGAAATAAAGAGTTTCTCACAAACAAGGTCTAAATCATGTTTGATGCACTCTGTAAGTTCAATTTTTGCTGTACTGTTTAAACTCGATGAAAGGAACATTGTTGACACTTTTCAGCAAGTTGCAATCATGTAATACAGAAATAAACCGATTTTCACAAACAAGGTCTAAATCATGTATGTACAATTTTGCTGTACTGCTTACTTAATCAGGATGATAGAAACACTGTTGACACTTTTCAGCAAGTTGTAATATAGAAATAAACAGTTTTTCACAAACAAGGTCTAAATAATGTTTGATGCACTTGTAAGTACCATTTTTGCTGTACTGTTTAAACTCGATGAAAGGAACATTGTTGACACTTTTCAGCAAGTTGCAATCATGTAATACAGAAATGAACAGTTTTTCACAAACAAGGTCTAAGTCATGTTTGAGTCACTCTCTAAGTACCATTTTGCTGTACTGTTTAAACTCAATGAAAGGAACATTGTTGACACTTTTCAGCAAGTTGCAATCATGTAATACAGAAATAAAGAGTTTTTCACAAACAAGGTCTAAATCAGGTAAGTACATTTTGCTGTACTGCTTAATCAGGATGATAGAAACACTGTTGACACTTTTCAGCAAGTTGTAATACAGAAATAAACAGTTTTTCAAAAACAAGGTCTCAGTCATGTTTGAGTCACTCTGTAAGTACCATTTTGCTGTACTGTTTAAGTTCGATGAAAGGAACATTGTTGACACTTTTCAGCAAGTTGCAATCATGAAATACAGAAATAAAGAGTTTCTCACAAACAAGGTCTAAATCATGTTTGATGCACTCTGTAAGTTCAATTTTTGCTGTACTGTTTAAACTCGATGAAAGGAACACTGTTGACACTTTTCAGCAAGTTGCAATCATGTAAATACAGAAATGAACAGTTTTTCAAAAACAAGGTCTAAGTCATGTTTGAGTCACTCTCTAAGTACCATTTTGCTGTACTGTTTAAACTCAATGAAAGGAACATTGTTGACCCTTTTCAGCAAGTTGGAATCATGAAATACAGAAATATAGAGTTTTTCACAAACAAGGTCTAAATCAGGTAAGTACATTTTGCTGTACTGCTTAATCAGGATGATAGAAACACTGTTGACACTTTTCAGCAAGTTGTAATACAAAAATAAACAGTTTTTCAAAAACAAGGTCTCAGTCATGTTTGAGTCACTCTGTAAGTACCATTTTGCTGTACTGTTTAAGTTCGATGAAAGGAACATTGTTGACACTTTTCAGCAAGTTGCAATCATGTAATACAGAAATAAACCGATTTTCACAAACAAGGTCTAAATCATGTATGTACAATTTTGCTGTACTGCTTACTTAATCAGGATGATAGAAACACTGTTGACACTTTTCAGCAAGTTGTAATATAGAAATAAACAGTTTTTCACAAACAAGGTCTAAATAATGTTTGATGCACTTGTAAGTACCATTTTTGCTGTACTGTTTAAACTCGATGAAAGGAACATTGTTGACACTTTTCAGCAAGTTGCAATCATGTAATACAGAAATGAACAGTTTTTCACAAACAAGGTCTAATTCATGTTTGAGTCACTCTCTAAGTACCATTTTGCTGTACTGTTTAAACTCAATGAAAGGAACATTGTTGACACTTTTCAGCAAGTTGCAATCATGTAATACAGAAATAAACAGTTTTTCAAAAACAAGGTCTCAGTCATGTTTGAGTCACTCTGTAAGTACCATTTTGCTGTACTGTTTAAGTTCGATGAAAGGAACATTGTTGACACTTTTCAGCAAGTTGCAATCATGAAATACAGAAATAAAGAGTTTCTCACAAACAAGGTCTAAATCATGTTTGATGCACTCTGTAAGTTCAATTTTTGCTGTACTGTTTAAACTCGATGAAAGGAACATTGTTGACACTTTTCAGCAAGTTGCAATCATGTAATACAGAAATAAACCGATTTTCACAAACAAGGTCTAAATCATGTATGTACAATTTTGCTGTACTGCTTACTTAATCAGGATGATAGAAACACTGTTGACACTTTTCAGCAAGTTGTAATATAGAAATAAACAGTTTTTCACAAACAAGGTCTAAATAATGTTTGATGCACTTGTAAGTACCATTTTTGCTGTACTGTTTAAACTCGATGAAAGGAACATTGTTGACACTTTTCAGCAAGTTGCAATCATGTAATACAGAAATGAACAGTTTTTCACAAACAAGGTCTAAGTCATGTTTGAGTCACTCTCTAAGTACCATTTTGCTGTACTGTTTAAACTCAATGAAAGGAACATTGTTGACACTTTTCAGCAAGTTGCAATCATGTAATACAGAAATAAACCGTTTTTCAAAAACAAGGTCAAAATCATGTAAGTACAATTTTGCTGTACTGCTTAATCAGGATGATAGAAACACTGTTGACACTTTTCAGCAAGTTGTAATACAGAAATAAACAGTTTTTCAAAAACAAGGTCTCAGTCATGTTTGAGTCACTCTGTAAGTACCATTTTGCTGTACTGTTTAAGCTCGATGAAAGGAACATTGTTGACACTTTTCAGCAAGTTGCAATCATGAAATACAGAAAAAAATTTTTTTTCACAAACAAGGTCTAAATCATGTTTGATGCACTCTGTAAGTTCAATTTTTGCTGTACTGTTTAAACTCGATGAAAGGAACATTGTTGACACTTTTCAGCAAGTTGCAATCATGTAATACAGAAATAAACAGTTTTTCAAAAACAAGGTCTCAGTCATGTTTGAGTCACTCTGTAAGTACCATTTTGCTGTACTGTTTAAGCTCGATGAAAGGAACATTGTTGACACTTTTCAGCAAGTTGCAATCATGAAATACAGAAATAAAGAGTTTCTCACAAACAAGGTCTAAATCATGTTTGATGCACTCTGTAAGTTCAATTTTTGCTGTACTGTTTAAACTCGATGAAAGGAACACTGTTGACACTTTTCAGCAAGTTGCAATCATGTAATACAGAAATGAACAGTTTTTCAAAAACAAGGTCTAAGTCATGTTTGAGTCACTCTCTAAGTACCATTTTGCTGTACTGTTTAAACTCAATGAAAGGAACATTGTTGACCCTTTTCAGCAAGTTGGAATCATGAAATACAGAAATAAAGAGTTTTTCACAAACAAGGTCTAAATCAGGTAAGTACATTTTGCTGTACTGCTTAATCAGGATGATAGAAACACTGTTGACACTTTTCAGCAAGTTGTAATACAGAAATAAACAGTTTTTCAAAAACAAGGTCTCAGTCATGTTTGAGTCACTCTGTAAGTACCATTTTGCTGTACTGTTTAAGTTCGATGAAAGGAACATTGTTGACACTTTTCAGCAAGTTGCAATCATGAAATACAGAAATAAAGAGTTTCTCACAAACAAGGTCTAAATCATATTTGATGCACTCTGTAAGTTCAATTTTTGCTGTACTGTTTAAACTCGATGAAAGGAACACTGTTGACACTTTTCAGCAAGTTGCAATCATGTAAATACAGAAATGAACAGTTTTTCAAAAACAAGGTCTAAGTCATGTTTGAGTCACTCTCTAAGTACCATTTTGCTGTACTGTTTAAACTCAATGAAAGGAACATTGTTGACCCTTTTCAGCAAGTTGGAATCATGAAATACAGAAATATAGAGTTTTTCACAAACAAGGTCTAAATCAGGTAAGTACATTTTGCTGTACTGCTTAATCAGGATGATAGAAACACTGTTGACACTTTTCAGCAAGTTGTAATACAAAAATAAACAGTTTTTCAAAAACAAGGTCTCAGTCATGTTTGAGTCACTCTGTAAGTACCATTTTGCTGTACTGTTTAAGTTCGATGAAAGGAACATTGTTGACACTTTTCAGCAAGTTGCAATCATGAAATACAGAAAAAAACAATTTTTCACATACAAAGTCTAAATCATGTTTGATGCACTCTGTAAGTACCATTTTTGCTGTACTGTTTAAACTCGATGAAAGGAACATTGTTGAAACTTTTCAGCAAGTTGCAATCATGTAATACAGAAATAAACAGTTTTTCAAAAACAAGGTCTCAGTCATGTTTGAGTCACTCTGTAAGTACCATTTTGCTGTACTGTTTAAGCTCGATGAAAGGAACATTGTTGACACTTTTCAGCAAGTTGCAATCATGAAATACAGAAATAAAGAGTTTCTCACAAACAAGGTCTAAATCATGTTTGATGCACTCTGTAAGTTCAATTTTTGCTGTACTGTTTAAACTCGATGAAAGGAACATTGTTGACACTTTTCAGCAAGTTGCAATCATGTAATACAGAAATAAACCGATTTTCACAAACAAGGTCTAAATCATGTATGTACAATTTTGCTGTACTGCTTACTTAATCAGGATGATAGAAACACTGTTGACACTTTTCAGCAAGTTGTAATATAGAAATAAACAGTTTTTCACAAACAAGGTCTAAATAATGTTTGATGCACTTGTAAGTACCATTTTTGCTGTACTGTTTAAACTCGATGAAAGGAACATTGTTGACACTTTTCAGCAAGTTGCAATCATGTAATACAGAAATGAACAGTTTTTCACAAACAAGGTCTAAGTCATGTTTGAGTCACTCTCTAAGTACCATTTTGCTGTACTGTTTAAACTCAATGAAAGGAACATTGTTGACACTTTTCAGCAAGTTGCAATCATGTAATACAGAAATAAACAGTTTTTCAAAAACAAGGTCTCAGTCATGTTTGAGTCACTCTGTAAGTACCATTTTGCTGTACTGTTTAAGCTCGATGAAAGGAACATTGTTGACACTTTTCAGCAAGTTGCAATCATGAAATACAGAAATAAAGAGTTTCTCACAAACAAGGTCTAAATCATGTTTGATGCACTCTGTAAGTTCAATTTTTGCTGTACTGTTTAAACTCGATGAAAGGAACACTGTTGACACTTTTCAGCAAGTTGCAATCATGTAATACAGAAATGAACAGTTTTTCAAAAACAAGGTCTAAGTCATGTTTGAGTCACTCTCTAAGTAATTTTGCTGTACTGTTTAAACTCAATGAAAGGAACATTGTTGACCCTTTTCAGCAAGTTGGAATCATGAAATACAGAAATAAAGAGTTTTTCACAAACAAGGTCTAAATCAGGTAAGTACATTTTGCTGTACTGCTTAATCAGGATGATAGAAACACTGTTGACACTTTTCAGCAAGTTGTAATACAGAAATAAACAGTTTTTCAAAAACAAGGTCTCAGTCATGTTTGAGTCACTCTGTAAGTACCATTTTGCTGTACTGTTTAAGTTCGATGAAAGGAACATTGTTGACACTTTTCAGCAAGTTGCAATCATGAAATACAGAAATAAAGAGTTTCTCACAAACAAGGTCTAAATCATATTTGATGCACTCTGTAAGTTCAATTTTTGCTGTACTGTTTAAACTCGATGAAAGGAACACTGTTGACACTTTTCAGCAAGTTGCAATCATGTAAATACAGAAATGAACAGTTTTTCAAAAACAAGGTCTAAGTCATGTTTGAGTCACTCTCTAAGTACCATTTTGCTGTACTGTTTAAACTCAATGAAAGGAACATTGTTGACCCTTTTCAGCAAGTTGGAATCATGAAATACAGAAATATAGAGTTTTTCACAAACAAGGTCTAAATCAGGTAAGTACATTTTGCTGTACTGCTTAATCAGGATGATAGAAACACTGTTGACACTTTTCAGCAAGTTGTAATACAAAAATAAACAGTTTTTCAAAAACAAGGTCTCAGTCATGTTTGAGTCACTCTGTAAGTACCATTTTGCTGTACTGTTTAAGTTCGATGAAAGGAACATTGTTGACACTTTTCAGCAAGTTGCAATCATGAAATACAGAAAAAAACAATTTTTCACATACAAAGTCTAAATCATGTTTGATGCACTCTGTAAGTACCATTTTTGCTGTACTGTTTAAACTCGATGAAAGGAACATTGTTGAAACTTTTCAGCAAGTTGCAATCATGTAATACAGAAATAAACAGTTTTTCAAAAACAAGGTCTCAGTCATGTTTGAGTCACTCTGTAAGTACCATTTTGCTGTACTGTTTAAGCTCGATGAAAGGAACATTGTTGACACTTTTCAGCAAGTTGCAATCATGAAATACAGAAATAAAGAGTTTCTCACAAACAAGGTCTAAATCATGTTTGATGCACTCTGTAAGTTCAATTTTTGCTGTACTGTTTAAACTCGATGAAAGGAACATTGTTGACACTTTTCAGCAAGTTGCAATCATGTAATACAGAAATAAACCGATTTTCACAAACAAGGTCTAAATCATGTATGTACAATTTTGCTGTACTGCTTACTTAATCAGGATGATAGAAACACTGTTGACACTTTTCAGCAAGTTGTAATATAGAAATAAACAGTTTTTCACAAACAAGGTCTAAATAATGTTTGATGCACTTGTAAGTACCATTTTTGCTGTACTGTTTAAACTCGATGAAAGGAACATTGTTGACACTTTTCAGCAAGTTGCAATCATGTAATACAGAAATGAACAGTTTTTCACAAACAAGGTCTAAGTCATGTTTGAGTCACTCTCTAAGTACCATTTTGCTGTACTGTTTAAACTCAATGAAAGGAACATTGTTGACACTTTTCAGCAAGTTGCAATCATGTAATACAGAAATAAACAGTTTTTCACAAAGAAGGTCTAAGTCATTGTAAGTACAATTTTGCTGTACAGCTTAATCAGGATGATAGAAACACTGTTGACACTTTTCAGCAAGTTGTAATACAGAAATAAACAGTTTTTCAAAAACAAGGTCTCAGTCATGTTTGAGTCACTCTGTAAGTACCATTTTGCTGTACTGTTTAAGCTCGATGAAAGGAACTTTGTTGACATTTTTCAGCAAGTTGCAATCATGAAATACAGAAAAAAACAATTTTTCACAAACAAGGTCTAAATCATGTTTGATGCACTCTGTAAGTTCAATTTTTGCTGTACTGTTTAAACTCGATGAAAGGAACATTGTTGACACTTTTCAGCAAGTTGCAATCATGTAATACAGAAATAAACCGTTTTTCAAAAACAAGGTCAAAATCATGTAAGTACAATTTTGCTGTACTGCTTAATCAGGATGATAGAAACACTGTTGACACTTTTCAGCAAGTTGTAATACAGAAATAAACAGTTTTTCAAAAACAAGGTCTCAGTCATGTTTGAGTCACTCTGTAAGTACCATTTTGCTGTACTGTTTAAGCTCGATGAAAGGAACATTGTTGACACTTTTCAGCAAGTTGCAATCATGAAATACAGAAAAAATATTTTTTTCACAAACAAGGTCTAAATCATGTTTGATGCACTCTGTAAGTTCAATTTTTGCTGTACTGTTTAAACTCGATGAAAGGAACATTGTTGACACTTTTCAGCAAGTTGCAATCATGTAATACAGAAATAAACCGTTTTTCAAAAACAAGGTCAAAATCATGTAAGTACAATTTTGCTGTACTGCTTAATCAGGATGACAGAAACACTGTTGACACTTTTCAGCAAGTTGTAATACAGAAATAAACAGTTTTTCAAAAACAAGGTCTCAGTCATGTTTGAGTCACTCTGTAAGTACCATTTTGCTGTACTGTTTAAGCTCGATGAAAGGAACATTGTTGACACTTTTCAGCAAGTTGCAATCATGTAATACAGAAATAAACAGTTTTTCAAAAACAAGGTCTCAGTCATGTTTGAGTCACTCTGTAAGTACCATTTTGCTGTACTGTTTAAGCTCGATGAAAGGAACATTGTTGACACTTTTCAGCAAGTTGCAATCATGAAATACAGAAATAAAGAGTTTCTCACAAACAAGGTCTAAATCATGTTTGATGCACTCTGTAAGTTCAATTTTTGCTGTACTGTTTAAACTCGATGAAAGGAACACTGTTGACACTTTTCAGCAAGTTGCAATCATGTAATACAGAAATGAACAGTTTTTCAAAAACAAGGTCTAAGTCATGTTTGAGTCACTCTCTAAGTACCATTTTGCTGTACTGTTTAAACTCAATGAAAGGAACATTGTTGACCCTTTTCAGCAAGTTGGAATCATGAAATACAGAAATAAAGAGTTTTTCACAAACAAGGTCTAAATCAGGTAAGTACATTTTGCTGTACTGCTTAATCAGGATGATAGAAACACTGTTGACACTTTTCAGCAAGTTGTAATACAGAAATAAACAGTTTTTCAAAAACAAGGTCTCAGTCATGTTTGAGTCACTCTGTAAGTACCATTTTGCTGTACTGTTTAAGTTCGATGAAAGGAACATTGTTGACACTTTTCAGCAAGTTGCAATCATGAAATACAGAAATAAAGAGTTTCTCACAAACAAGGTCTAAATCATGTTTGATGCACTCTGTAAGTTCAATTTTTGCTGTACTGTTTAAACTCGATGAAAGGAACACTGTTGACACTTTTCAGCAAGTTGCAATCATGTAAATACAGAAATGAACAGTTTTTCAAAAACAAGGTCTAAGTCATGTTTGAGTCACTCTCTAAGTACCATTTTGCTGTACTGTTTAAACTCAATGAAAGGAACATTGTTGACCCTTTTCAGCAAGTTGGAATCATGAAATACAGAAATATAGAGTTTTTCACAAACAAGGTCTAAATCAGGTAAGTACATTTTGCTGTACTGCTTAATCAGGATGATAGAAACACTGTTGACACTTTTCAGCAAGTTGTAATACAAAAATAAACAGTTTTTCAAAAACAAGGTCTCAGTCATGTTTGAGTCACTCTGTAAGTACCATTTTGCTGTACTGTTTAAGTTCGATGAAAGGAACATTGTTGACACTTTTCAGCAAGTTGCAATCATGAAATACAGAAATAAAGAGTTTCTCACAAACAAGGTCTAAATCATGTTTGATGCACTCTGTAAGTTCAATTTTTGCTGTACTGTTTAAACTCGATGAAAGGAACATTGTTGACACTTTTCAGCAAGTTGCAATCATGTAATACAGAAATAAACCGATTTTCACAAACAAGGTCTAAATCATGTATGTACAATTTTGCTGTACTGCTTACTTAATCAGGATGATAGAAACACTGTTGACACTTTTCAGCAAGTTGTAATATAGAAATAAACAGTTTTTCACAAACAAGGTCTAAATAATGTTTGATGCACTTGTAAGTACCATTTTTGCTGTACTGTTTAAACTCGATGAAAGGAACATTGTTGACACTTTTCAGCAAGTTGCAATCATGTAATACAGAAATGAACAGTTTTTCACAAACAAGGTCTAAGTCATGTTTGAGTCACTCTCTAAGTACCATTTTGCTGTACTGTTTAAACTCAATGAAAGGAACATTGTTGACACTTTTCAGCAAGTTGCAATCATGTAATACAGAAATAAACAGTTTTTCACAAAGAAGGTCTAAGTCATTGTAAGTACAATTTTGCTGTACAGCTTAATCAGGATGATAGAAACACTGTTGACACTTTTCAGCAAGTTGTAATACAGAAATAAACAGTTTTTCAAAAACAAGGTCTCAGTCATGTTTGAGTCACTCTGTAAGTACCATTTTGCTGTACTGTTTAAGCTCGATGAAAGGAACATTGTTGACATTTTTCAGCAAGTTGCAATCATGAAATACAGAAAAAAACAATTTTTCACAAACAAGGTCTAAATCATGTTTGATGCACTCTGTAAGTTAAATTTTTGCTGTACTGTTTAAACTCGATGAAAGGAACATTGTTGACACTTTTCAGCAAGTTGCAATCATGTAATACAGAAATAAACCGTTTTTCAAAAACAAGGTCAAAATCATGTAAGTACAATTTTGCTGTACTGCTTAATCAGGATGATAGAAACACTGTTGACACTTTTCAGCAAGTTGTAATACAGAAATAAACAGTTTTTCAAAAACAAGGTCTCAGTCATGTTTGAGTCACTCTGTAAGTACCATTTTGCTGTACTGTTTAAGCTCGATGAAAGGAACATTGTTGACACTTTTCAGCAAGTTGCAATCATGAAATACAGAAAAAATATTTTTTTCACAAACAAGGTCTAAATCATGTTTGATGCACTCTGTAAGTTCAATTTTTGCTGTACTGTTTAAACTCGATGAAAGGAACATTGTTGACACTTTTCAGCAAGTTGCAATCATGTAATACAGAAATAAACCGTTTTTCAAAAACAAGGTCAAAATCATGTAAGTACAATTTTGCTGTACTGCTTAATCAGGATGACAGAAACACTGTTGACACTTTTCAGCAAGTTGTAATACAGAAATAAACAGTTTTTCAAAAACAAGGTCTCAGTCATGTTTGAGTCACTCTGTAAGTACCATTTTGCTGTACTGTTTAAGCTCGATGAAAGGAACATTGTTGACACTTTTCAGCAAGTTGCAATCATGTAATACAGAAATAAACAGTTTTTCAAAAACAAGGTCTCAGTCATGTTTGAGTCACTCTGTAAGTACCATTTTGCTGTACTGTTTAAGCTCGATGAAAGGAACATTGTTGACACTTTTCAGCAAGTTGCAATCATGAAATACAGAAATAAAGAGTTTCTCACAAACAAGGTCTAAATCATGTTTGATGCACTCTGTAAGTTCAATTTTTGCTGTACTGTTTAAACTCGATGAAAGGAACACTGTTGACACTTTTCAGCAAGTTGCAATCATGTAATACAGAAATGAACAGTTTTTCAAAAACAAGGTCTAAGTCATGTTTGAGTCACTCTCTAAGTACCATTTTGCTGTACTGTTTAAACTCAATGAAAGGAACATTGTTGACCCTTTTCAGCAAGTTGGAATCATGAAATACAGAAATAAAGAGTTTTTCACAAACAAGGTCTAAATCAGGTAAGTACATTTTGCTGTACTGCTTAATCAGGATGATAGAAACACTGTTGACACTTTTCAGCAAGTTGTAATACAGAAATAAACAGTTTTTCAAAAACAAGGTCTCAGTCATGTTTGAGTCACTCTGTAAGTACCATTTTGCTGTACTGTTTAAGTTCGATGAAAGGAACATTGTTGACACTTTTCAGCAAGTTGCAATCATGAAATACAGAAATAAAGAGTTTCTCACAAACAAGGTCTAAATCATGTTTGATGCACTCTGTAAGTTCAATTTTTGCTGTACTGTTTAAACTCGATGAAAGGAACACTGTTGACACTTTTCAGCAAGTTGCAATCATGTAAATACAGAAATGAACAGTTTTTCAAAAACAAGGTCTAAGTCATGTTTGAGTACTCTCTAAGTACCATTTTGCTGTACTGTTTAAACTCAATGAAAGGAACATTGTTGACCCTTTTCAGCAAGTTGGAATCATGAAATACAGAAATATAGAGTTTTTCACAAACAAGGTCTAAATCAGGTAAGTACATTTTGCTGTACTGCTTAATCAGGATGATAGAAACACTGTTGACACTTTTCAGCAAGTTGTAATACAAAAATAAACAGTTTTTCAAAAACAAGGTCTCAGTCATGTTTGAGTCACTCTGTAAGTACCATTTTGCTGTACTGTTTAAGTTCGATGAAAGGAACATTGTTGACACTTTTCAGCAAGTTGCAATCATGAAATACAGAAATAAAGAGTTTCTCACAAACAAGGTCTAAATCATGTTTGATGCACTCTGTAAGTTCAATTTTTGCTGTACTGTTTAAACTCGATGAAAGGAACATTGTTGACACTTTTCAGCAAGTTGCAATCATGTAATACAGAAATAAACCGATTTTCACAAACAAGGTCTAAATCATGTATGTACAATTTTGCTGTACTGCTTACTTAATCAGGATGATAGAAACACTGTTGACACTTTTCAGCAAGTTGTAATATAGAAATAAACAGTTTTTCACAAACAAGGTCTAAATAATGTTTGATGCACTTGTAAGTACCATTTTTGCTTGTCTGTTTAAACTCGATGAAAGGAACATTGTTGACACTTTTCAGCAAGTTGCAATCATGTAATACAGAAATGAACAGTTTTTCACAAACAAGGTCTAAGTCATGTTTGAGTCACTCTCTAAGTACCATTTTGCTGTACTGTTTAAACTCAATGAAAGGAACATTGTTGACACTTTTCAGCAAGTTGCAATCATGTAATACAGAAATAAACCGTTTTTCAAAAACAAGGTCAAAATCATGTAAGTACAATTTTGCTGTACTGCTTAATCAGGATGATAGAAACACTGTTGACACTTTTCAGCAAGTTGTAATACAGAAATAAACAGTTTTTCAAAAACAAGGTCTCAGTCATGTTTGAGTCACTCTGTAAGTACCATTTTGCTGTACTGTTTAAGCTCGATGAAAGGAACATTGTTGACACTTTTCAGCAAGTTGCAATCATGAAATACAGAAAAAAAAATGTTTTCACAAACAAGGTCTAAATCATGTTTGATGCACTCTGTAAGTTCAATTTTTGCTGTACTGTTTAAACTCGATGAAAGGAACATTGTTGACACTTTTCAGCAAGTTGCAATCATGTAATACAGAAATAAACAGTTTTTCAAAAACAAGGTCTCAGTCATGTTTGAGTCACTCTGTAAGTACCATTTTGCTGTACTGTTTAAGCTCGATGAAAGGAACATTGTTGACACTTTTCAGCAAGTTGCAATCATGTAATACAGAAATAAACCGTTTTTCAAAAACAAGGTCAAAATCATGTAAGTACAATTTTGCTGTACTGCTTAATCAGGATGACAGAAACACTGTTGACACTTTTCAGCAAGTTGTAATACAGAAATAAACAGTTTTTCAAAAACAAGGTCTCAGTCATGTTTGAGTCACTCTGTAAGTACCATTTTGCTGTACTGTTTAAGCTCGATGAAAGGAACATTGTTGACACTTTTCAGCAAGTTGCAATCATGTAATACAGAAATAAACAGTTTTTCAAAAACAAGGTCTCAGTCATGTTTGAGTCACTCTGTAAGTACCATTTTGCTGTACTGTTTAAGCTCGATGAAAGGAACATTGTTGACACTTTTCAGCAAGTTGCAATCATGAAATACAGAAATAAAGAGTTTCTCACAAACAAGGTCTAAATCATGTTTGATGCACTCTGTAAGTTCAATTTTTGCTGTACTGTTTAAACTCGATGAAAGGAACACTGTTGACACTTTTCAGCAAGTTGCAATCATGTAATACAGAAATGAACAGTTTTTCAAAAACAAGGTCTAAGTCATGTTTGAGTCACTCTCTAAGTACCATTTTGCTGTACTGTTTAAACTCAATGAAAGGAACATTGTTGACCCTTTTCAGCAAGTTGGAATCATGAAATACAGAAATAAAGAGTTTTTCACAAACAAGGTCTAAATCAGGTAAGTACATTTTGCTGTACTGCTTAATCAGGATGATAGAAACACTGTTGACACTTTTCAGCAAGTTGTAATACAGAAATAAACAGTTTTTCAAAAACAAGGTCTCAGTCATGTTTGAGTCACTCTGTAAGTACCATTTTGCTGTACTGTTTAAGTTCGATGAAAGGAACATTGTTGACACTTTTCAGCAAGTTGCAATCATGAAATACAGAAATAAAGAGTTTCTCACAAACAAGGTCTAAATCATGTTTGATGCACTCTGTAAGTTCAATTTTTGCTGTACTGTTTAAACTCGATGAAAGGAACACTGTTGACACTTTTCAGCAAGTTGCAATCATGTAAATACAGAAATGAACAGTTTTTCAAAAACAAGGTCTAAGTCATGTTTGAGTACTCTCTAAGTACCATTTTGCTGTACTGTTTAAACTCAATGAAAGGAACATTGTTGACCCTTTTCAGCAAGTTGGAATCATGAAATACAGAAATATAGAGTTTTTCACAAACAAGGTCTAAATCAGGTAAGTACATTTTGCTGTACTGCTTAATCAGGATGATAGAAACACTGTTGACACTTTTCAGCAAGTTGTAATACAAAAATAAACAGTTTTTCAAAAACAAGGTCTCAGTCATGTTTGAGTCACTCTGTAAGTACCATTTTGCTGTACTGTTTAAGTTCGATGAAAGGAACATTGTTGACACTTTTCAGCAAGTTGCAATCATGAAATACAGAAATAAAGAGTTTCTCACAAACAAGGTCTAAATCATGTTTGATGCACTCTGTAAGTTCAATTTTTGCTGTACTGTTTAAACTCGATGAAAGGAACATTGTTGACACTTTTCAGCAAGTTGCAATCATGTAATACAGAAATAAACCGATTTTCACAAACAAGGTCTAAATCATGTATGTACAATTTTGCTGTACTGCTTACTTAATCAGGATGATAGAAACACTGTTGACACTTTTCAGCAAGTTGTAATATAGAAATAAACAGTTTTTCACAAACAAGGTCTAAATAATGTTTGATGCACTTGTAAGTACCATTTTTGCTTGTCTGTTTAAACTCGATGAAAGGAACATTGTTGACACTTTTCAGCAAGTTGCAATCATGTAATACAGAAATGAACAGTTTTTCACAAACAAGGTCTAAGTCATGTTTGAGTCACTCTCTAAGTACCATTTTGCTGTACTGTTTAAACTCAATGAAAGGAACATTGTTGACACTTTTCAGCAAGTTGCAATCATGTAATACAGAAATAAACCGTTTTTCAAAAACAAGGTCAAAATCATGTAAGTACAATTTTGCTGTACTGCTTAATCAGGATGATAGAAACACTGTTGACACTTTTCAGCAAGTTGTAATACAGAAATAAACAGTTTTTCAAAAACAAGGTCTCAGTCATGTTTGAGTCACTCTGTAAGTACCATTTTGCTGTACTGTTTAAGCTCGATGAAAGGAACATTGTTGACACTTTTCAGCAAGTTGCAATCATGAAATACAGAAAAAAAAATGTTTTCACAAACAAGGTCTAAATCATGTTTGATGCACTCTGTAAGTTCAATTTTTGCTGTACTGTTTAAACTCGATGAAAGGAACATTGTTGACACTTTTCAGCAAGTTGCAATCATGTAATACAGAAATAAACAGTTTTTCAAAAACAAGGTCTCAGTCATGTTTGAGTCACTCTGTAAGTACCATTTTGCTGTACTGTTTAAGCTCGATGAAAGGAACATTGTTGACACTTTTCAGCAAGTTGCAATCATGAAATACAGAAATAAAGAGTTTCTCACAAACAAGGTCTAAATCATGTTTGATGCACTCTGTAAGTTCAATTTTTGCTGTACTGTTTAAACTCGATGAAAGGAACACTGTTGACACTTTTCAGCAAGTTGCAATCATGTAATACAGAAATGAACAGTTTTTCAAAAACAAGGTCTAAGTCATGTTTGAGTCACTCTCTAAGTACCATTTTGCTGTACTGTTTAAACTCAATGAAAGGAACATTGTTGACACTTTTCAGCAAGTTGCAATCATGTAATACAGAAATAAAGAGTTTTTCACAAACAAGGTCTAAATCAGGTAAGTACATTTTGCTGTACTGCTTAATCAGGATGATAGAAACACTGTTGACACTTTTCAGCAAGTTGTAATACAAAAATAAACAGTTTTTCAAAAACAAGGTCTAAATCATGTATGTACAATTTTGCTGTACTGCTTACTTAATCAGGATGATAGAAACACTGTTGACACTTTTCAGCAAGTTGTAATATAGAAATAAACAGTTTTTCACAAACAAGGTCTAAATAATGTTTGATGCACTTGTAAGTACCATTTTTGCTGTACTGTTTAAACTCGATGAAAGGAACATTGTTGACACTTTTCAGCAAGTTGCAATCATGTAATACAGAAATGAACAGTTTTTCACAAACAAGGTCTAAGTCATGTTTGAGTCACTCTCTAAGTACCATTTTGCTGTACTGTTTAAACTCAATGAAAGGAACATTGTTGACACTTTTCAGCAAGTTGCAATCATGTAATACAGAAATAAACAGTTTTTCACAAAGAAGGTCTAAGTCATTGTAAGTACAATTTTGCTGTACAGCTTAATCAGGATGATAGAAACACTGTTGACACTTTTCAGCAAGTTGTAATACAGAAATAAACAGTTTTTCAAAAACAAGGTCTCAGTCATGTTTGAGTCACTCTGTAAGTACCATTTTGCTGTACTGTTTAAGCTCGATGAAAGGAACATTGTTGACACTTTTCAGCAAGTTGCAATCATGAAATACAGAAAAAAAATGTTTTTCACAAACAAGGTCTAAATCATGTTTGATGCACTCTGTAAGTTCAATTTTTGCTGTACTGTTTAAACTCGATGAAAGGAACATTGTTGACACTTTTCAGCAAGTTGCAATCATGTAATACAGGAATAAACCGTTTTTCAAAAACAAGGTCAAAATCATGTAAGTACAATTTTGCTGTACTGCTTAATCAGGATGATAGAAACACTGTTGACACTTTTCAGCAAGTTGTAATACAGAAATAAACAGTTTTTCAAAAACAAGGTCTCAGTCATGTTTGAGTCACTCTGTAAGTACCATTTTGCTGTACTGTTTAAGCTCGATGAAAGGAACATTGTTGACACTTTTCAGCAAGTTGCAATCATGTAATACAGAAATAAACAGTTTTTCAAAAACAAGGTCTAAGTCATGTTTGAGTCACTCTCTAAGTACCATTTTGCTGTACTGTTTAAACTCAATGAAAGGAACATTGTTGACCCTTTTCAGCAAGTTGGAATCATGAAATACAGAAATATAGAGTTTTTCACAAACAAGGTCTAAATCAGGTAAGTACATTTTGCTGTACTGCTTAATCAGGATGATAGAAACACTGTTGACACTTTTCAGCAAGTTGTAATACAAAAATAAACAGTTTTTCAAAAACAAGGTCTCAGTCATGTTTGAGTCACTCTGTAAGTACCATTTTGCTGTACTGTTTAAGTTCGATGAAAGGAACATTGTTGACACTTTTCAGCAAGTTGCAATCATGAAATACAGAAAAAAACAATTTTTCACATACAAAGTCTAAATCATGTTTGATGCACTCTGTAAGTACCATTTTTGCTGTACTGTTTAAACTCGATGAAAGGAACATTGTTGAAACTTTTCAGCAAGTTGCAATCATGTAATACAGAAATAAACAGTTTTTCAAAAACAAGGTCTCAGTCATGTTTGAGTCACTCTGTAAGTACCATTTTGCTGTACTGTTTAAGCTCGATGAAAGGAACATTGTTGACACTTTTCAGCAAGTTGCAATCATGTAATACAGAAATGAACAGTTTTTCACAAACAAGGTCTAAGTCATGTTTGAGTCACTCTCTAAGTACCATTTTGCTGTACTGTTTAAACTCAATGAAAGGAACATTGTTGACACTTTTCAGCAAGTTGCAATCATGTAATACAGAAATAAACAGTTTTTCACAAAGAAGGTCTAAGTCATTGTAAGTACAATTTTGCTGTACAGCTTAATCAGGATGATAGAAACACTGTTGACACTTTTCAGCAAGTTGTAATACAGAAATAAACAGTTTTTCAAAAACAAGGTCTCAGTCATGTTTGAGTCACTCTGTAAGTACCATTTTGCTGTACTGTTTAAGCTCGATGAAAGGAACATTGTTGACACTTTTCAGCAAGTTGCAATCATGAAATACAGAAAAAAAATGTTTTTCACAAACAAGGTCTAAATCATGTTTGATGCACTCTGTAAGTTCAATTTTTGCTGTACTGTTTAAACTCGATGAAAGGAACATTGTTGACACTTTTCAGCAAGTTGCAATCATGTAATACAGAAATAAACCGATTTTCACAAACAAGGTCTAAATCATGTATGTACAATTTTGCTGTACTGCTTACTTAATCAGGATGATAGAAACACTTGACACTTTTCAGCAAGTTGTAATATAGAAATAAACAGTTTTTCACAAACAAGGTCTAAATAATGTTTGATGCACTTGTAAGTACCATTTTGCTGTACTGTTTAAGTTCGATGAAAGGAACATTGTTGACACTTTTCAGCAAGTTGCAATCATGAAATACAGAAATAAAGAGTTTCTCACAAACAAGGTCTAAATCATGTTTGATGCACTCTGTAAGTTCAATTTTTGCTGTACTGTTTAAACTCGATGAAAGGAACATTGTTGACACTTTTCAGCAAGTTGCAATCATGTAATACAGAAATAAACCAATTTTCACAAACAAGGTCTAAATCATGTATGTACAATTTTGCTGTACTGCTTAATCAGGATGATAGAAACACTGTTGACACTTTTCAGCAAATTGCAATCATGAAATACAGAAATAAAGAGTTTCTCACAAACAAGGTCTAAATCATGTTTGATGCACTCTATATTTTCAATTTTTGCTCTACTGTTTAAACTCGATGATCGAAACATTGTTGACACTTTTCAGCAAGTTGCAATCATGTAATATAGAAATAAACAGTTTTTCAAAAACAAGGTCTAAGTCATGTTTGAGTCACTGTAAGTACCATTTTGCTGTACTGTTTAAACTCGATGAAAGGAACATTGTTGACACTTTTCAGCAAGTTGCAATCATGAAATACAGAAAAAAACAGTTTTTCACAAACAAGGTCAAAATCATGGAAGTACAATTTTGCTGTACTGCTTAATCAGGATGATAGAAACACTGTTGACACTTTTCAGCAAGTTGTAATACAGAAATAAACAGTTTTTCAAAAACAAGGTCTCAGTCATGTTTGAGTCACTCTGTAAGTACCATTTTGCTGTACTGTTTAAGCTCGATGAAAGGAACATTGTTGACACTTTTCAGCAAGTTGCAATATTGTAATACAGAAATAAACAGTTTTTCAAAAACAAGGTCTAAGTCATGTTTGAGTCACTCTCTAAATACCATTTTGCTGTACTGTTTAAAGTCAATGAAAGGAACATTGATGACACTTTTCAGCAAGTTGCAATCATGAAATACTGAAAAAAAGAGTTTCTCACAAACAAGGTCTAAATCATGTTTGATGCACTCTGTATTTTCAATTTTTGCTGTACTGTTTAAACTCGATGATAGAAACATTGTTGACACTTTTCAGCACGTTGCAATCATGTAAAATAGAAATAAACAGTTTTTCAAAAACAAGGTCTAAGTCATGTTTGAGTCACTCTCTAAGTACCATTTTGCTGTACTGTTTAAACTCAATGAAAGGAACATTGTTGACCCTTTTCAGCAAGTTGGAATCATGAAATACAGAAATAAAGAGTTTCTCACAAACAAGGTCTAAATCAGGTAAGTACAATTTTGCTGTACTGCTTAATCAGGATGATAGAAACACTGTTGACACTTTTCAGCAAGTTGTAATACAGAAATAAACAGTTTTTCAAAAACAAGGTCTCAGTCATGTTTGAGTCACTCTGTAAGTACAATTTTGCTGTACTGCTTAATCAGGATGATAGAAACACTGTTGACACTTTTCAGCAAGTTGTAATATAGAAATAAACAGTTTTTCACAAACAAGGTCTAAATAATGTTTGATGCACTCTGTAAGTACCATTTTTGCTGTACTGTTTAAACTCGATGAAAGGAACATTGTTGACACTTTTCAGCAAGTTGTAATACAGAAATAAACAGTTTTTCAAAAACAAGGTCTCAGTCATGTTTGAGTCACTCTGTAAGTACCATTTTGCTGTACTGTTTAAGCTCGATGAAAGGAACATTGTTGACACTTTTCAGCAAGTTGCAATCACTAAATACTGAAAAAAAGAGTTTCTCACAAACAAGGTCTAAATCATGTTTGATGCACTCTGTATTTTCAATTTTTGCTGTACTGTTTAAGCTCGATGATAGAAACATTGTTGACACTTTTCAGCAAGTTGCAATCATGTAAAATAGAAATAAACAGTTTTTCAAAAACAAGGTCTAAGTCATGTTTGAGTCACTCTCTAAGTACCATTTTGCTGTACTGTTTAAACTCAATGAAAGGAACATTGTTGACCCTTTTCAGCAAGTTGGAATCATGAAATACAGAAATAAAGAGTTTTTCACAAACAAGGTCTAAATCAGGTAAGTACATTTTGCTGTACTGCTTAATCAGGATGATAGAAACACTGTTGACACTTTTCAGCAAGTTGTAATACAGAAATAAACAGTTTTTCAAAAACAAGGTCTCAGTCATGTTTGAGTCACTCTGTAAGTACCATTTTGCTGTACTGTTTAAGTTCGATGAAAGGAACATTGTTGACACTTTTCAGCAAGTTGCAATCATGAAATACAGAAATAAAGAGTTTCTCACAAACAAGGTCTAAATCATGTTTGATGCACTCTGTAAGTTCAATTTTTGCTGTACTGTTTAAACTCGATGAAAGGAACATTGTTGACACTTTTCAGCAAGTTGCAATCATGTAATACAGAAATAAACCAATTTTCACAAACAAGGTCTAAATCATGTATGTACAATTTTGCTGTACTGCTTAATCAGGATGATAGAAACACTGTTGACACTTTTCAGCAAATTGCAATCATGAAATACAGAAATAAAGAGTTTCTCACAAACAAGGTCTAAATCATGTTTGATGCACTCTGTATTTTCAATTTTTGCTCTACTGTTTAAACTCGATGATCGAAACATTGTTGACACTTTTCAGCAAGTTGCAATCATGTAATATAGAAATAAACAGTTTTTCAAAAACAAGGTCTAAGTCATGTTTGAGTCACTGTAAGTACCATTTTGCTGTACTGTTTAAACTCGATGAAAGGAACATTGTTGACACTTTTCAGCAAGTTGCAATCATGAAATACAGAAAAAAACAGTTTTTCACAAACAAGGTCAAAATCATGGAAGTACAATTTTGCTGTACTGCTTAATCAGGATGATAGAAACACTGTTGACACTTTTCAGCAAGTTGTAATACAGAAATAAACAGTTTTTCAAAAACAAGGTCTCAGTCATGTTTGAGTCACTCTGTAAGTACCATTTTGCTGTACTGTTTAAGCTCGATGAAAGGAACATTGTTGACACTTTTCAGCAAGTTGCAATATTGTAATACAGAAATAAACAGTTTTTCAAAAACAAGGTCTAAGTCATGTTTGAGTCACTCTCTAAATACCATTTTGCTGTACTGTTTAAAGTCAATGAAAGGAACATTGATGACACTTTTCAGCAAGTTGCAATCATGAAATACTGAAAAAAAGAGTTTCTCACAAACAAGGTCTAAATCATGTTTGATGCACTCTGTATTTTCAATTTTTGCTGTACTGTTTAAACTCGATGATAGAAACATTGTTGACACTTTTCAGCACGTTGCAATCATGTAAAATAGAAATAAACAGTTTTTCAAAAACAAGGTCTAAGTCATGTTTGAGTCACTCTCTAAGTACCATTTTGCTGTACTGTTTAAACTCAATGAAAGGAACATTGTTGACCCTTTTCAGCAAGTTGGAATCATGAAATACAGAAATAAAGAGTTTCTCACAAACAAGGTCTAAATCAGGTAAGTACAATTTTGCTGTACTGCTTAATCAGGATGATAGAAACACTGTTGACACTTTTCAGCAAGTTGTAATACAGAAATAAACAGTTTTTCAAAAACAAGGTCTCAGTCATGTTTGAGTCACTCTGTAAGTACAATTTTGCTGTACTGCTTAATCAGGATGATAGAAACACTGTTGACACTTTTCAGCAAGTTGTAATACAGAAATAAACAGTTTTTCAAAAACAAGGTCTCAGTCATGTTTGAGTCACTCTGTAAGTACCATTTTGCTGTACTGTTTAAGCTCGATGAAAGAACATTGTTGACACTTTTCAGCAAGTTGCAATCATGAAATACAGAAAAAAACAATTTTTCACAAACAAGGTCTAAATCATGTTTGACGCACTCTGTAAGTACCATTTTTGCTGTACTGTTTAAACTCGATGAAAGGAACATTGTTGACACTTTTCAGCAAGTTGCAATCATGTAATACAGAAATAAACAGTTTTTCACAAACAAGGTCAAAATCATGGAAGTACAATTTTGCTGTACTGCTTAATCAGGATGATAGAAACACTGTTGACACTTTTCAGCAAGTTGTAATACAGAAATAAACCGTTTTTCAAAAACAAGGTCTCAGTCATGTTTGAGTCACTCTCTAAATACCATTTTGCTGTACTGTTTAAAGTCAATGAAAGGAACATTGATGACACTTTTCAGCAAGTTGCAATCATGAAATACTGAAAAAAAGAGTTTCTCACAAACAAGGTCTAAATCATGTTTGATGCACTCTGTATTTTCAATTTTTGCTGTACTGTTTAAACTCGATGATAGAAACATTGTTGACACTTTTCAGCAAGTTGCAATCATGTAAAATAGAAATAAACAGTTTTTCAAAAAACAAGGTCTAAGTCATGTTTGAGTCACTCTCTAAGTACCATTTTGCTGTACTGTTTAAACTCAATGAAAGGAACATTGTTGACCCTTTTCAGCAAGTTGGAATCATGAAATACAGAAATAAAGAGTTTTTCACAAACAAGGTCTAAATCAGGTAAGTACATTTTGCTGTACTGCTTAATCAGGATGATAGAAACACTGTTGACACTTTTCAGCAAGTTGTAATACAGAAATAAACAGTTTTTCAAAAACAAGGTCTCAGTCATGTTTGAGTCACTCTGTAAGTACCATTTTGCTGTACTGTTTAAGTTCGATGAAAGGAACATTGTTGACACTTTTCAGCAAGTTGCAATCATGAAATACAGAAATAAAGAGTTTCTCACAAACAAGGTCTAAATCATGTTTGATGCACTCTGTAAGTTCAATTTTTGCTGTACTGTTTAAACTCGATGAAAGGAACACTGTTGACACTTTTCAGCAAGTTGCAATCATGTAAATACAGAAATGAACAGTTTTTCAAAAACAAGGTCTAAGTCATGTTTGAGTCACTCTCTAAGTACCATTTTGCTGTACTGTTTAAACTCAATGAAAGGAACATTGTTGACCCTTTTCAGCAAGTTGGAATCATGAAATACAGAAATATAGAGTTTTTCACAAACAAGGTCTAAATCAGGTAAGTACATTTTGCTGTACTGCTTAATCAGGATGATAGAAACACTGTTGACACTTTTCAGCAAGTTGTAATACAAAAATAAACAGTTTTTCAAAAACAAGGTCTCAGTCATGTTTGAGTCACTCTGTAAGTACCATTTTGCTGTACTGTTTAAGTTCGATGAAAGGAACATTGTTGACACTTTTCAGCAAGTTGCAATCATGAAATACAGAAATAAAGAGTTTCTCACAAACAAGGTCTAAATCATGTTTGATGCACTCTGTAAGTTCAATTTTTGCTGTACTGTTTAAACTCGATGAAAGGAACATTGTTGACACTTTTCAGCAAGTTGCAATCTTGTAATACAGAAATAAACCGATTTTCACAAACAAGGTCTAAATCATGTATGTACAATTTTGCTGTACTGCTTACTTAATCAGGATGATAGAAACACTGTTGACACTTTTCAGCAAGTTGTAATATAGAAATAAACAGTTTTTCAAAAACAAGGTCTCAGTCATGTTTGAGTCACTCTGTAAGTACCATTTTGCTGTACTGTTTAAGCTCGATGAAAGGAACATTGTTGACACTTTTCAGCAAGTTGCAATCATGTAATACAGAAATAAACAGTTTTTCAAAAACAAGGTCTCAGTCATGTTTGAGTCACTCTGTAAGTACCATTTTGCTGTACTGTTTAAGTTCGATGAAAGGAACATTGTTGACACTTTTCAGCAAGTTGCAATCATGAAATACTGAAAAAAAGAGTTTCTCACAAACAAGGTCTAAATCATGTTTGATGCACTCTGTAAGTTCAATTTTTGCTGTACTGTTTAAACTCGATGAAAGGAACACTGTTGACACTTTTCAGCAAGTTGCAATCATGTAAATACAGAAATGAACAGTTTTTCAAAAACAAGGTCTAAGTCATGTTTGAGTCACTCTCTAAGTACCATTTTGCTGTACTGTTTAAACTCAATGAAAGGAACATTGTTGACCCTTTTCAGCAAGTTGGAATCATGAAATACAGAAATATAGAGTTTTTCACAAACAAGGTCTAAATCAGGTAAGTACATTTTGCTGTACTGCTTAATCAGGATGATAGAAACACTGTTGACACTTTTCAGCAAGTTGTAATACAAAAATAAACAGTTTTTCAAAAACAAGGTCTCAGTCATGTTTGAGTCACTCTGTAAGTACCATTTTGCTGTACTGTTTAAGTTCGATGAAAGGAACATTGTTGACACTTTTCAGCAAGTTGCAATCATGAAATACAGAAATAAAGAGTTTCTCACAAACAAGGTCTAAATCATGTTTGATGCACTCTGTAAGTTCAATTTTTGCTGTACTGTTTAAACTCGATGAAAGGAACATTGTTGACACTTTTCAGCAAGTTGCAATCATGTAATACAGAAATAAACCGATTTTCACAAACAAGGTCTAAATCATGTATGTACAATTTTGCTGTACTGCTTACTTAATCAGGATGATAGAAACACTGTTGACACTTTTCAGCAAGTTGTAATATAGAAATAAACAGTTTTTCACAAACAAGGTCTAAATAATGTTTGATGCACTTGTAAGTACCATTTTTGCTGTACTGTTTAAACTCGATGAAAGGAACATTGTTGACACTTTTCAGCAAGTTGCAATCATGTAATACAGAAATGAACAGTTTTTCACAAACAAGGTCTAAGTCATGTTTGAGTCACTCTCTAAGTACCATTTTGCTGTACTGTTTAAACTCAATGAAAGGAACATTGTTGACACTTTTCAGCAAGTTGCAATCATGTAATACAGAAATAAACCGTTTTTCAAAAACAAGGTCAAAATCATGTAAGTACAATTTTGCTGTACTGCTTAATCAGGATGATAGAAACACTGTTGACACTTTTCAGCAAGTTGTAATACAGAAATAAACAGTTTTTCAAAAACAAGGTCTCAGTCATGTTTGAGTCACTCTGTAAGTACCATTTTGCTGTACTGTTTAAGCTCGATGAAAGGAACATTGTTGACACTTTTCAGCAAGTTGCAATCATGAAATACAGAAAAAAAATTTTTTTCACAAACAAGGTCTAAATCATGTTTGATGCACTCTGTAAGTTCAATTTTTGCTGTACTGTTTAAACTCGATGAAAGGAACATTGTTGACACTTTTCAGCAAGTTGCAATCATGTAATACAGAAATAAACAGTTTTTCAAAAACAAGGTCTCAGTCATGTTTGAGTCACTCTGTATGTACCATTTTGCTGTACTGTTTAAGTTCGATGAAAGGAACATTGTTGACACTTTTCAGCAAGTTGCAATCATGAAATACAGAAATAAAGAGTTTCTCACAAACAAGGTCTAAATCATGTTTGATGCACTCTGTAAGTTCAATTTTTGCTGTACTGTTTAAACTCGATGAAAGGAACATTGTTGACACTTTTCAGCAAGTTGCAATCATGTAATACAGAAATAAACCGATTTTCACAAACAAGGTCTAAATCATGTATGTACAATTTTGCTGTACTGCTTACTTAATCAGGATGATAGAAACACTGTTGACACTTTTCAGCAAGTTGTAATATAGAAATAAACAGTTTTTCACAAACAAGGTCTAAATAATGTTTGATGCACTTGTAAGTACCATTTTTGCTGTACTGTTTAAACTCGATGAAAGGAACATTGTTGACACTTTTCAGCAAGTTGCAATCATGTAATACAGAAATGAACAGTTTTTCACAAACAAGGTCTAAGTCATGTTTGAGTCACTCTCTAAGTACCATTTTGCTGTACTGTTTAAACTCAATGAAAGGAACATTGTTGACACTTTTCAGCAAGTTGCAATCATGTAATACAGAAATAAACCGTTTTTCAAAAACAAGGTCAAAATCATGTAAGTACAATTTTGCTGTACTGCTTAATCAGGATGATAGAAACACTGTTGACACTTTTCAGCAAGTTGCAATCATGAAATACAGAAATAAAGAGTTTCTCACAAACAAGGTCTAAATCATGTTTGATGCACTCTGTAAGTACCATTTTTGCTGTACTGTTTAAACTCGATGAAAGGAACATTGTTGACACTTTTCAGCAAGTTGCAATCATGAAATACAGAAAAAAACAATTTTTCACAAACAAGGTCTAAATCATGTTTGACGCACTCTGTAAGTACCATTTTTGCTGTACTGTTTAAGCTCGATGAAAGGAACATTGTTGACACTTTTCAGCAAGTTGCAATATTGTAATACAGAAATAAACAGTTTTTCAAAAACAAGGTCTAAGTCATGTTTGAGTCACTCTCTAAATACCATTTTGCTGTACTGTTTAAAGTCAATGAAAGGAACATTGATGACACTTTTCAGCAAGTTGCAATCATGAAATACTGAAAAAAAGAGTTTCTCACAAACAAGGTCTAAATCATGTTTGATGCACTCTGTATTTTCAATTTTTGCTGTACTGTTTAAACTCGATGATAGAAACATTGTTGACACTTTTCAGCACGTTGCAATCATGTAAAATAGAAATAAACAGTTTTTCAAAAACAAGGTCTAAGTCATGTTTGAGTCACTCTCTAAGTACCATTTTGCTGTACTGTTTAAACTCAATGAAAGGAACATTGTTGACCCTTTTCAGCAAGTTGGAATCATGAAATACAGAAATAAAGAGTTTCTCACAAACAAGGTCTAAATCAGGTAAGTACAATTTTGCTGTACTGCTTAATCAGGATGATAGAAACACTGTTGACACTTTTCAGCAAGTTGTAATACAGAAATAAACAGTTTTTCAAAAACAAGGTCTCAGTCATGTTTGAGTCACTCTGTAAGTACAATTTTGCTGTACTGCTTAATCAGGATGATAGAAACACTGTTGACACTTTTCAGCAAGTTGTAATATAGAAATAAACAGTTTTTCACAAACAAGGTCTAAATAATGTTTGATGCACTCTGTAAGTACCATTTTTGCTGTACTGTTTGAACTCGATGAAAGGAACATTGTTGACACTTTTCAGCAAGTTGCAATCATGAAATACAGAAATAAAGAGTTTCTCACAAACAAGGTCTAAATCAGGTAAGTACAATTTTGCTGTACTGCTTAATCAGGATGATAGAAACACTGTTGACACTTTTCAGCAAGTTGTAATACAGAAATAAACAGTTTTTCAAAAACAAGGTCTCAGTCATGTTTGAGTCACTCTGTAAGTACCATTTTGCTGTACTGTTTAAGCTCGATGAAAGGAACATTGTTGACACTTTTCAGCAAGTTGCAATCATGAAATACTGAAAAAAACAATTTTTCACAAACAAGGTCTAAATCATGTTTGACGCACTCTGTAAGTACCATTTTTGCTGTACTGTTTAAACTCGATGATAGAAACATTGTTGACACTTTTCAGCAAGTTGCAATCATGTAAAATAGAAATAAACAGTTTTTCAAAAACAAGGTCTAAGTCATGTTTGAGTCACTCTCTAAGTACCATTTTGCTGTACTGTTTAAACTCAATGAAAGGAACATTGTTGACCCTTTTCAGCAAGTTGGAATCATGAAATACAGAAATAAAGAGTTTTTCACAAACAAGGTCTAAATCAGGTAAGTACATTTTGCTGTACTGCTTAATCAGGATGATAGAAACACTGTTGACACTTTTCAGCAAGTTGTAATACAGAAATAAACAGTTTTTCAAAAACAAGGTCTCAGTCATGTTTGAGTCACTCTGTAAGTACCATTTTGCTGTACTGTTTAAGTTCGATGAAAGGAACATTGTTGACACTTTTCAGCAAGTTGCAATCATGAAATAAAGAAAAAAACTATTTTTCACATACAAGGTCTAAATCATGTTTGATGCACTCTGTAAGTACCATTTTTGCTGTACTGTTTAAACTCGATGAAAGGAACATTGTTGACACTTTTCAGCAAGTTGCAATCATGTAATACAGAAATAAACAGTTTTTCAAAAACAAGGTCTCAGTCATGTTTGAGTCACTCTGTAAGTACCATTTTGCTGTACTGTTTAAGCTCGATGAAAGGAACATTTTTGACACTTTTCAGCAAGTTGCAATCATGAAATACAGAAATAAAGAGTTTCTCACAAACAAGGTCTAAATCATGTTTGATGCACTCTGTAAGTTCAATTTTTGCTGTACTGTTTAAACTCGATGAAAGGAACATTGTTGACACTTTTCAGCAAGTTGCAATCATGTAATACAGAAATAAACCGAATTTCACAAACAAGGTCTAAATCATGTATGTACAATTTTGCTGTACTGCTTAATCAGGATGATAGAAACACTGTTGACACTTTTCAGCAAGTTGTAATATAGAAATAAACAGTTTTTCACAAACAAGGTCTAAATAATGTTTGATGCACTCTGTAAGTACCATTTTTGCTGTACTGTTTAAACTCGATGAAAGGAACATTGTTGACACTTTTCAGCAAGTTGCAATCATGAAATACAGAAATAAAGAGTTTCTCACAAACAAGGTCTAAATCAGGTAAGTACAATTTTGCTTTACTGCTTAATCAGGATGATAGAAACACTGTTGACACTTTTCAGCAAGTTGTAATACAGAAATAAACAGTTTTTCAAAAACAAGGTCTCAGTCATGTTTGAGTCACTCTGTAAGTACCATTTTGCTGTACTGTTTAAGCTCGATGAAAGGAACATTGTTGACACTTTTCAGCAAGTTGCAATCATGTAATACAGAAATAAACAGTTTTTCAAAAACAAGGTCTAAGTCATGTTTGAGTCACTCTCTAAGTACCATTTTGCTGTACTGTTTAAACTCAATGAAAGGAACATTGTTGACCCTTTTCAGCAAGTTGGAATCATGAAATACAGAAATATAGAGTTTTTCACAAACAAGGTCTAAATCAGGTAAGTACATTTTGCTGTACTGCTTAATCAGGATGATAGAAACACTGTTGACACTTTTCAGCAAGTTGTAATACAAAAATAAACAGTTTTTCAAAAACAAGGTCTCAGTCATGTTTGAGTCACTCTGTAAGTACCATTTTGCTGTACTGTTTAAGTTCGATGAAAGGAACATTGTTGACACTTTTCAGCAAGTTGCAATCATGAAATACAGAAATAAAGAGTTTCTCACAAACAAGGTCTAAATCATGTTTGATGCACTCTGTAAGTTCAATTTTTGCTGTACTGTTTAAACTCGATGAAAGGAACATTGTTGACACTTTTCAGCAAGTTGCAATCATGTAATACAGAAATAAACCGATTTTCACAAACAAGGTCTAAATCATGTATGTACAATTTTGCTGTACTGCTTACTTAATCAGGATGATAGAAACACTGTTGACACTTTTCAGCAAGTTGTAATATAGAAATAAACAGTTTTTCACAAACAAGGTCTAAATAATGTTTGATGCACTTGTAAGTACCATTTTTGCTGTACTGTTTAAACTCGATGAAAGGAACATTGTTGACACTTTTCAGCAAGTTGCAATCATGTAATACAGAAATGAACAGTTTTTCACAAACAAGGTCTAAGTCATGTTTGAGTCACTCTCTAAGTACCATTTTGCTGTACTGTTTAAACTCAATGAAAGGAACATTGTTGACACTTTTCAGCAAGTTGCAATCATGTAATACAGAAATAAACCGTTTTTCAAAAACAAGGTCAAAATCATGTAAGTACAATTTTGCTGTACTGCTTAATCAGGATGATAGAAACACTGTTGACACTTTTCAGCAAGTTGCAATCATGAAATACAGAAATAAAGAGTTTCTCACAAACAAGGTCTAAATCATGTTTGATGCACTCTGTAAGTTCAATTTTTGCTGTACTGTTTAAACTCGATGAAAGGAACATTGTTGACACTTTTCAGCAAGTTGCAATCATGTAATACAGAAATAAACCGATTTTCACAAACAAGGTCTAAATCATGTATGTACAATTTTGCTGTACTGCTTAATCAGGATGATAGAAACACTGTTGACACTTTTCAGCAAGTTGCAATCATGAAATACAGAAATAAAGAGTTTCTCACAAACAAGGTCTAAATCATGTTTGATGCACTCTGTAAGTACCATTTTTGCTGTACTGTTTAAACTCGATGAAAGGAACATTGTTGACACTTTTCAGCAAGTTGCAATCATGAAATACAGAAAAAAACAATTTTTCACAAACAAGGTCTAAATCATGTTTGACGCACTCTGTAAGTACCATTTTTGCTGTACTGTTTAAGCTCGATGAAAGGAACATTGTTGACACTTTTCAGCAAGTTGCAATATTGTAATACAGAAATAAACAGTTTTTCAAAAACAAGGTCTAAGTCATGTTTGAGTCACTCTCTAAATACCATTTTGCTGTACTGTTTAAAGTCAATGAAAGGAACATTGATGACACTTTTCAGCAAGTTGCAATCATGAAATACTGAAAAAAAGAGTTTCTCACAAACAAGGTCTAAATCATGTTTGATGCACTCTGTATTTTCAATTTTTGCTGTACTGTTTAAACTCGATGATAGAAACATTGTTGACACTTTTCAGCACGTTGCAATCATGTAAAATAGAAATAAACAGTTTTTCAAAAACAAGGTCTAAGTCATGTTTGAGTCACTCTCTAAGTACCATTTTGCTGTACTGTTTAAACTCAATGAAAGGAACATTGTTGACACTTTTCAGCAAGTTGCAATCATGTAATACAGAAATAAACCGATTTTCACAAACAAGGTCTAAATCATGTATGTACAATTTTGCTGTACTGCTTAATCAGGATGATAGAAACACTGTTGACACTTTTCAGCAAGTTGCAATCATGAAATACAGAAATAAAGAGTTTCTCACAAACAAGGTCTAAATCATGTTTGATGCACTCCGTAAGTTCAATTTTTGCTGTACTGTTTAAACTCGATGAAAGGAACACTGTTGACACTTTTCAGCAAGTTGCAATCATGTAAATACAGAAATGAACAGTTTTTCAAAAACAAGGTCTAAGTCATGTTTGAGTCACTCTCTAAGTACCATTTTGCTGTACTGTTTAAACTCAATGAAAGGAACATTGTTGACCCTTTTCAGCAAGTTGGAATCATGAAATACAGAAATATAGAGTTTTTCACAAACAAGGTCTAAATCAGGTAAGTACATTTTGCTGTACTGCTTAATCAGGATGATAGAAACACTGTTGACACTTTTCAGCAAGTTGTAATACAAAAATAAACAGTTTTTCAAAAACAAGGTCTCAGTCATGTTTGAGTCACTCTGTAAGTACCATTTTGCTGTACTGTTTAAGTTCGATGAAAGGAACATTGTTGACACTTTTCAGCAAGTTGCAATCATGAAATACAGAAAAAAACAATTTTTCACATACAAAGTCTAAATCATGTTTGATGCACTCTGTAAGTACCATTTTTGCTGTACTGTTTAAACTCGATGAAAGGAACATTGTTGACACTTTTCAGCAAGTTGCAATCATGTAATACAGAAATAAACAGTTTTTCAAAAACAAGGTCTCAGTCATGTTTGAGTCACTCTGTAAGTACCATTTTGCTGTACTGTTTAAGCTCGATGAAAGGAACATTGTTGACACTTTTCAGCAAGTTGCAATCATGAAATACAGAAATAAAGAGTTTCTCACAAACAAGGTCTAAATCATGTTTGATGCACTCTGTAAGTTCAATTTTTGCTGTACTGTTTAAACTCGATGAAAGGAACATTGTTGACACTTTTCAGCAAGTTGCAATCATGTAATACAGAAATGAACAGTTTTTCACAAACAAGGTCTAAGTCATGTTTGAGTCACTCTCTAAGTACCATTTTGCTGTACTGTTTAAACTCAATGAAAGGAACATTGTTGACACTTTTCAGCAAGTTGCAATCATGTAATACAGAAATAAACAGTTTTTCAAAAACAAGGTCTCAGTCATGTTTGAGTCACTCTGTAAGTACCATTTTGCTGTACTGTTTAAGCTCGATGAAAGGAACATTGTTGACACTTTTCAGCAAGTTGCAATCATGAAATACAGAAATAAAGAGTTTCTCACAAACAAGGTCTAAATCATGTTTGATGCACTCTGTAAGTTCAATTTTTGCTGTACTGTTTAAACTCGATGAAAGGAACATTGTTGACACTTTTCAGCAAGTTGCAATCATGTAATACAGAAATGAACAGTTTTTCACAAACAAGGTCTAAGTCATGTTTGAGTCACTCTCTAAGTACCATTTTGCTGTACTGTTTAAACTCAATGAAAGGAACATTGTTGACACTTTTCAGCAAGTTGCAATCATGTAATACAGGAATAAACCGTTTTTCAAAAACAAGGTCAAAATCATGTAAGTACAATTTTGCTGTACTGCTTAATCAGGATGATAGAAACACTGTTGACACTTTTCAGCAAGTTGTAATACAGAAATAAACAGTTTTTCAAAAACAAGGTCTCAGTCATGTTTGAGTCACTCTGTAAGTACCATTTTGCTGTACTGTTTAAGTTCGCTGAAAGGAACATTGTTGACACTTTTCAGCAAGTTGCAATCATGTAATACAGAAATAAACAGTTTTTCAAAAACAAGGTCTCAGTCATGTTTGAGTCACTCTGTAAGTACCATTTTGCTGTACTGTTTAAGTTCGATGAAAGGAACATTGTTGACACTTTTCAGCAAGTTGGAATCATGAAATACAGAAATAAAGAGTTTTTCACAAACAAGGTCTAAATCAGGTAAGTACATTTTGCTGTACTGCTTAATCAGGATGATAGAAACACTGTTGGCACTTTTCAGCAAGTTGTAATACAGAAATAAACAGTTTTTCAAAAACAAGGTCTCAGTCATGTTTGAGTCACTCTGTAAGTACCATTTTGCTGTACTGTTTAAGTTCGATGAAAGGAACATTGTTGACACTTTTCAGCAAGTTGCAATCATGTAATACAGAAATAAACAGTTTTTCAAAAACAAGGTCTCAGTCATGTTTGAGTCACTCTGTAAGTACCATTTTGCTGTACTGTTTAAGTTCGATGAAAGGAACATTGTTGACACTTTTCAGCAAGTTGGAATCATGAAATACAGAAATAAAGAGTTTTTCACAAACAAGGTCTAAATCAGGTAAGTACATTTTGCTGTACTGCTTAATCAGGATGATAGAAACACTGTTGACACTTTTCAGCAAGTTGTAATACAGAAATAAACAGTTTTTCAAAAACAAGGTCTCAGTCATGTTTGAGTCACTCTGTAAGTACCATTTTGCTGTACTGTTTAAGTTCGATGAAAGGAACATTGTTGACACTTTTCAGCAAGTTGCAATCATGAAATACAGAAAAAAACAATTTTTCACATACAAGGTCTAAATCATGTTTGATGCACTCTGTAAGTACCATTTTTGCTGTACTGTTTAAACTCGATGAAAGGAACATTGTTGACACTTTTCAGCAAGTTGCAATCATGTAATACAGAAATAAACCGATTTTCACAAACAAGGTCTAAATCATGTATGTACAATTTTGCTGTACTGCTTAATCAGGATGATAGAAACACTGTTGACACTTTTCAGCAAGTTGCAATCATGAAATACAGAAATAAAGAGTTTCTCACAAACAAGGTCTAAATCATGTTTGATGCACTCTGTAAGTTCAATTTTTGCTGTACTGTTTAAACTCGATGAAAGGAACATTGTTGACACTTTTCAGCAAGTTGCAATCATGTAATACAGAAATAAACCGATTTTCACAAACAAGGTCTAAATCATTTATGTACAATTTTGCTGTACTGCTTAATCAGGATGATAGAAACACTGTTGACACTTTTCAGCAAGTTGCAATCATGAAATACAGAAATAAAGAGTTTCTCACAAACAAGGTCTAAATCATGTTTGATGCACTCTGTAAGTTCAATTTTTGCTGTACTGTTTAAACTCGATGATAGAAACATTGTTGACACTTTTCAGCAAGTTGCAATCATGTAAAATAGAAATAAACAGTTTTTCAAAAACAAGGTCTAAGTCATGTTTGAGTCACTCTCTAAGTACCATTTTGCTGTACTGTTTAAACTCAATGAAAGGAACATTGTTGACCCTTTTCAGCAAGTTGGAATCATGAAATACAGAAATAAAGAGTTTTTCACAAACAAGGTCTAAATCAGGTAAGTACATTTTGCTGTACTGCTTAATCAGGATGATAGAAACACTGTTGACACTTTTCAGCAAGTTGTAATACAGAAATAAACAGTTTTTCAAAAACAAGGTCTCAGTCATGTTTGAGTCACTCTGTAAGTACCATTTTGCTGTACTGTTTAAGTTCGATGAAAGGAACATTGTTGACACTTTTCAGCAAGTTGCAATCATGAAATACAGAAAAAAACAATTTTTCACATACAAGGTCTAAATCATGTTTGATGCACTCTGTAAGTACCATTTTTGCTGTACTGTTTAAACTCGATGAAAGGAACATTGTTGACACTTTTCAGCAAGTTGCAATCATGTAATACAGAAATAAACCGATTTTCACAAACAAGGTCTAAATCATGTATGTACAATTTTGCTGTACTGCTTAATCAGGATGATAGAAACACTGTTGACACTTTTCAGCAAGTTGCAATCATGAAATACAGAAATAAAGAGTTTCTCACAAACAAGGTCTAAATCATGTTTGATGCACTCTGTAAGTTCAATTTTTGCTGTACTGTTTAAACTCGATGAAAGGAACATTGTTGACACTTTTCAGCAAGTTGCAATCATGTAATACAGAAATAAACCGATTTTCACAAACAAGGTCTAAATCATGTATGTACAATTTTGCTGTACTGCTTAATCAGGATGATAGAAACACTGTTGACACTTTTCAGCAAGTTGCAATCATGAAATACAGAAATAAAGAGTTTCTCACAAACAAGGTCTAAATCATGTTTGATGCACTCTGTAAGTTCAATTTTTGCTGTACTGTTTAAACTCGATGAAAGGAACACTGTTGACACTTTTCAGCAAGTTGCAATCATGAAATACAGAAATAAAGAGTTTCTCACAAACAAGGTCTAAATCATATTTGATGCACTCTGTAAGTTCAATTTTTGCTGTACTGTTTAAACTCGATGAAAGGAACACTGTTGACACTTTTCAGCAAGTTGCAATCATGTAAATACAGAAATGAACAGTTTTTCAAAAACAAGGTCTAAGTCATGTTTGAGTCACTCTCTAAGTACCATTTTGCTGTACTGTTTAAACTCAATGAAAGGAACATTGTTGACCCTTTTCAGCAAGTTGGAATCATGAAATACAGAAATATAGAGTTTTTCACAAACAAGGTCTAAATCAGGTAAGTACATTTTGCTGTACTGCTTAATCAGGATGATAGAAACACTGTTGACACTTTTCAGCAAGTTGTAATACAAAAATAAACAGTTTTTCAAAAACAAGGTCTCAGTCATGTTTGAGTCACTCTGTAAGTACCATTTTGCTGTACTGTTTAAGTTCGATGAAAGGAACATTGTTGACACTTTTCAGCAAGTTGCAATCATGAAATACAGAAAAAAACAATTTTTCACATACAAAGTCTAAATCATGTTTGATGCACTCTGTAAGTACCATTTTTGCTGTACTGTTTAAACTCGATGAAAGGAACATTGTTGACACTTTTCAGCAAGTTGCAATCATGTAATACAGAAATAAACAGTTTTTCAAAAACAAGGTCTCAGTGATGTTTGAGTCACTCTGTAAGTACCATTTTGCTGTACTGTTTAAGCTCGATGAAAGGAACATTGTTGACACTTTTCAGCAAGTTGCAATCATGAAATACAGAAATAAAGAGTTTCTCACAAACAAGGTCTAAATCATGTTTGATGCACTCTGTAAGTTCAATTTTTGCTGTACTGTTTAAACTCGATGAAAGGAACATTGTTGACACTTTTCAGCAAGTTGCAATCATGTAATACAGAAATGAACAGTTTTTCACAAACAAGGTCTAAGTCATGTTTGAGTCACTCTCTAAGTACCATTTTGCTGTACTGTTTAAACTCAATGAAAGGAACATTGTTGACACTTTTCAGCAAGTTGCAATCATGTAATACAGAAATAAACAGTTTTTCAAAAACAAGGTCTCAGTCATGTTTGAGTCACTCTGTAAGTACCATTTTGCTGTACTGTTTAAGTTCGCTGAAAGGAACATTGTTGACACTTTTCAGCAAGTTGCAATCATGTAATACAGAAATAAACAGTTTTTCAAAAACAAGGTCTCAGTCATGTTTGAGTCACTCTGTAAGTACCATTTTGCTGTACTGTTTAAGTTCGATGAAAGGAACATTGTTGACACTTTTCAGCAAGTTGGAATCATGAAATACAGAAATAAAGAGTTTTTCACAAACAAGGTCTAAATCAGGTAAGTACATTTTGCTGTACTGCTTAATCAGGATGATAGAAACACTGTTGACACTTTTCAGCAAGTTGTAATACAGAAATAAACAGTTTTTCAAAAACAAGGTCTCAGTCATGTTTGAGTCACTCTGTAAGTACCATTTTGCTGTACTGTTTAAGCTCGATGAAAGGAACATTGTTGACACTTTTCAGCAAGTTGCAATCATGAAATACAGAAATAAAGAGTTTCTCACAAACAAGGTCTAAATCATGTTTGATGCACTCTGTAAGTTCAATTTTTGCTGTACTGTTTAAACTCGATGAAAGGAACATTGTTGACACTTTTCAGCAAGTTGCAATCATGTAATACAGAAATGAACAGTTTTTCACAAACAAGGTCTAAGTCATGTTTGAGTCACTCTCTAAGTACCATTTTGCTGTACTGTTTAAACTCAATGAAAGGAACATTGTTGACACTTTTCAGCAAGTTGCAATCATGTAATACAGAAATAAACAGTTTTTCACAAAGAAGGTCTAAGTCATTGTAAGTACAATTTTGCTGTACAGCTTAATCAGGATGATAGAAACACTGTTGACACTTTTCAGCAAGTTGTAATACAGAAATAAACAGTTTTTCAAAAACAAGGTCTCAGTCATGTTTGAGTCACTCTGTAAGTACCATTTTGCTGTACTGTTTAAGTTCGATGAAAGGAACATTGTTGACACTTTTCAGCAAGTTGCAATCATGAAATACAGAAAAAAACCATTTTTCACAAACAAGGTCTAAATCATGTTTGATGCACTCTGTAAGTTCAATTTTTGCTGTACTGTTTAAACTCGATGAAAGGAACATTGTTGACACTTTTCAGCAAGTTGCAATCATGTAATACAGGAATAAACCGTTTTTCAAAAACAAGGTCAAAATCATGTAAGTACAATTTTGCTGTACTGCTTAATCAGGATGATAGAAACACTGTTGACACTTTTCAGCAAGTTGTAATACAGAAATAAACAGTTTTTCAAAAACAAGGTCTCAGTCATGTTTGAGTCACTCTGTAAGTACCATTTTGCTGTACTGTTTAAGCTCGATGAAAGGAACATTGTTGACACTTTTCAGCAAGTTGCAATCATGTAATACAGAAATAAACAGTTTTTCAAAAACAAGGTCTCAGTCATGTTTGAGTCACTCTGTAAGTACCATTTTGCTGTACTGTTTAAGTTCGATGAAAGGAACATTGTTGACACTTTTCAGCAAGTTGGAATCATGAAATACAGAAATAAAGAGTTTTTCACAAACAAGGTCTAAATCAGGTAAGTACATTTTGCTGTACTGCTTAATCAGGATGATAGAAACACTGTTGACACTTTTCAGCAAGTTGTAATACAGAAATAAACAGTTTTTCAAAAACAAGGTCTCAGTCATGTTTGAGTCACTCTGTAAGTACCATTTTGCTGTACTGTTTAAGTTCGATGAAAGGAACATTGTTGACACTTTTCAGCAAGTTGCAATCATGTAATACAGAAATAAACAGTTTTTCAAAAACAAGGTCTCAGTCATGTTTGAGTCACTCTGTAAGTACCATTTTGCTGTACTGTTTAAGTTCGATGAAAGGAACATTGTTGACACTTTTCAGCAAGTTGGAATCATGAAATACAGAAATAAAGAGTTTTTCACAAACAAGGTCTAAATCAGGTAAGTACATTTTGCTGTACTGCTTAATCAGGATGATAGAAACACTGTTGACACTTTTCAGCAAGTTGTAATACAGAAATAAACAGTTTTTCAAAAACAAGGTCTCAGTCATGTTTGAGTCACTCTGTAAGTACCATTTTGCTGTACTGTTTAAGTTCGATGAAAGGAACATTGTTGACACTTTTCAGCAAGTTGCAATCATGAAATACAGAAAAAAACAATTTTTCACATACAAGGTCTAAATCATGTTTGATGCACTCTGTAAGTACCATTTTTGCTGTACTGTTTAAACTCGATGAAAGGAACATTGTTGACACTTTTCAGCAAGTTGCAATCATGTAATACAGAAATAAACCGATTTTCACAAACAAGGTCTAAATCATGTATGTACAATTTTGCTGTACTGCTTAATCAGGATGATAGAAACACTGTTGACACTTTTCAGCAAGTTGCAATCATGAAATACAGAAATAAAGAGTTTCTCACAAACAAGGTCTAAATCATGTTTGATGCACTCTGTAAGTTCAATTTTTGCTGTACTGTTTAAACTCGATGAAAGGAACATTGTTGACACTTTTCAGCAAGTTGCAATCATGTAATACAGAAATAAACCGATTTTCACAAACAAGGTCTAAATCATGTATGTACAATTTTGCTGTACTGCTTAATCAGGATGATAGAAACACTGTTGACACTTTTCAGCAAGTTGCAATCATGAAATACAGAAATAAAGAGTTTCTCACAAACAAGGTCTAAATCATGTTTGATGCACTCTGTAAGTTCAATTTTTGCTGTACTGTTTAAACTCGATGATAGAAACATTGTTGACACTTTTCAGCAAGTTGCAATCATGTAAAATAGAAATAAACAGTTTTTCAAAAACAAGGTCTAAGTCATGTTTGAGTCACTCTCTAAGTACCATTTTGCTGTACTGTTTAAACTCAATGAAAGGAACATTGTTGACCCTTTTCAGCAAGTTGGAATCATGAAATACAGAAATAAAGAGTTTTTCACAAACAAGGTCTAAATCAGGTAAGTACATTTTGCTGTACTGCTTAATCAGGATGATAGAAACACTGTTGACACTTTTCAGCAAGTTGTAATACAGAAATAAACAGTTTTTCAAAAACAAGGTCTCAGTCATGTTTGAGTCACTCTGTAAGTACCATTTTGCTGTACTGTTTAAGTTCGATGAAAGGAACATTGTTGACACTTTTCAGCAAGTTGCAATCATGAAATACAGAAATAAAGAGTTTCTCACAAACAAGGTCTAAATCATATTTGATGCACTCTGTAAGTTCAATTTTTGCTGTACTGTTTAAACTCGATGAAAGGAACACTGTTGACACTTTTCAGCAAGTTGCAATCATGTAAATACAGAAATGAACAGTTTTTCAAAAACAAGGTCTAAGTCATGTTTGAGTCACTCTCTAAGTACCATTTTGCTGTACTGTTTAAACTCAATGAAAGGAACATTGTTGACCCTTTTCAGCAAGTTGGAATCATGAAATACAGAAATATAGAGTTTTTCACAAACAAGGTCTAAATCAGGTAAGTACATTTTGCTGTACTGCTTAATCAGGATGATAGAAACACTGTTGACACTTTTCAGCAAGTTGTAATACAAAAATAAACAGTTTTTCAAAAACAAGGTCTCAGTCATGTTTGAGTCACTCTGTAAGTACCATTTTGCTGTACTGTTTAAGTTCGATGAAAGGAACATTGTTGACACTTTTCAGCAAGTTGCAATCATGAAATACAGAAAAAAACAATTTTTCACATACAAAGTCTAAATCATGTTTGATGCACTCTGTAAGTACCATTTTTGCTGTACTGTTTAAACTCGATGAAAGGAACATTGTTGACACTTTTCAGCAAGTTGCAATCATGTAATACAGAAATGAACAGTTTTTCACAAACAAGGTCTAAGTCATGTTTGAGTCACTCTCTAAGTACCATTTTGCTGTACTGTTTAAACTCAATGAAAGGAACATTGTTGACACTTTTCAGCAAGTTGCAATCATGTAATACAGAAATAAACAGTTTTTCACAAAGAAGGTCTAAGTCATTGTAAGTACAATTTTGCTGTACAGCTTAATCAGGATGATAGAAACACTGTTGACACTTTTCAGCAAGTTGTAATACAGAAATAAACAGTTTTTCAAAAACAAGGTCTCAGTCATGTTTGAGTCACTCTGTAAGTACCATTTTGCTGTACTGTTTAAGCTCGATGAAAGGAACATTGTTGACACTTTTCAGCAAGTTGCAATCATGAAATACAGAAAAAAATTTTTTTTCACAAACAAGGTCTAAATCATGTTTGATGCACTCTGTAAGTTCAATTTTTGCTGTACTGTTTAAACTCGATGAAAGGAACATTGTTGACACTTTTCAGCAAGTTGCAATCATGTAATACAGGAATAAACCGTTTTTCAAAAACAAGGTCAAAATCATGTAAGTACAATTTTGCTGTACTGCTTAATCAGGATGATAGAAACACTGTTGACACTTTTCAGCAAGTTGTAATACAGAAATAAACAGTTTTTCAAAAACAAGGTCTCAGTCATGTTTGAGTCACTCTGTAAGTACCATTTTGCTGTACTGTTTAAGCTCGATGAAAGGAACATTGTTGACACTTTTCAGCAAGTTGCAATCATGTAATACAGAAATAAAGAGTTTCTCACAAACAAGGTCTAAATCATGTTTGATGCACTCTGTAAGTTCAATTTTTGCTGTACTGTTTAAACTCGATGAAAGGAACATTGTTGACACTTTTCAGCAAGTTGCAATCATGTAATACAGGAATAAACCGTTTTTCAAAAACAAGGTCAAAATCATGTAAGTACAATTTTGCTGTACTGCTTAATCAGGATGATAGAAACACTGTTGACACTTTTCAGCAAGTTGTAATACAGAAATAAACAGTTTTTCAAAAACAAGGTCTCAGTCATGTTTGAGTCACTCTGTAAGTACCATTTTGCTGTACTGTTTAAGTTCGATGAAAGGAACATTGTTGACACTTTTCAGCAAGTTGCAATCATGAAATACAGAAAAAAACAATTTTTCACATACAAGGTCTAAATCATGTTTGATGCACTCTGTAAGTTCAATTTTTGCTGTACTGTTTAAACTCGATGAAAGGAACATTGTTGACACTTTTCAGCAAGTTGCAATCATGTAATACAGAAATAAACCGTTTTTCAAAAACAAGGTGATAATCATGTAAGTACAATTTTGCTGTACTGCTTAATCAGGATGATAGAAACACTGTTGACACTTTTCAGCAAGTTGTAATACAGAAATAAACAGTTTTTCAAAAACAAGGTCTCAGTCATGTTTGAGTCACTCTGTAAGTACCATACTGTTTAAGCTCGATGAAAGGAACATTGTTGACACTTTTCAGCAAGTTGCAATCATGAAATACAGAAAAAAAAAAAATTTCACAAACAAAATCTAAATCATGTTTGATGCACTCTGTAAGTTCAATTTTTGCTGTACTGTTTAAACTCGATGAAAGGAACATTGTTGACACTTTTCAGCAAGTTGCAATCATGTAATACAGAAATAAACCGTTTTTCAAAAACAAGGTCAAAATCATGTAAGTACAATTTTGCTGTACTGCTTAATCAGGATGATAGAAACACTGTTGACACTTTTCAGCAAGTTGTAATACAGAAATAAACCGTTTTTCAAAAACAAGGTCTCAGTCATGTTTGAGTCACTCTGTAAGTACCATTTTGCTGTACTGTTTAAGCTCGATGAAAGGAACATTGTTGACACTTTTCAGCAAGTTGCAGTCATGAAATACAGCAAAAAAAAAAAATTCACAAACAAGGTCTAAATCATGTTTGATGCACTCTGTAAGTTCAATTTTTGCTGTACTGTTTAAACTCGATGAAAGGAACATTGTTGACACTTTTCAGCAAGTTGCAATCATGTAATACAGAAATAAACCGTTTTTCAAAAACAAGGTCAAAATCATGTAATTACAATTTTGCTGTACTGCTTAATCAGGATGATAGAAACACTGTTGACACTTTTCAGCAAGTTGTAATACAGAAATAAACAGTTTTTCAAAAACAAGGTCTCAGTCATGTTTGAGTCACTCTGTAAGTACCATTTTGCTGTACTGTTTAAGCTCGATGAAAGGAACATTGTTGACACTTTTCAGCAAGTTGCAATCATGTAATACAGAAATAAACAGTTTTTCAAAAACAAGGTCTCAGTCATGTTTGAGTCACTCTGTAAGTACCATTTTGCTGTACTGTTTAAGCTCGATGAAAGGAACATTGTTGACACTTTTCAGCAAGTTGCAATCATGTAATACAGAAATAAACAGTTTTTCAAAAACAAGGTCTCAGTCATGTTTGAGTCACTCTGTAAGTACCATTTTTCTGTACTGTTTAAGCTCGATGAAAGGAACATTGTTGACACTTTTCAGCAAGTTGCAATCATGTAATACAGAAATAAACAGTTTTTCAAAAACAAGGTCTCAGTCATGTTTGAGTCACTCTGTAAGTACCATTTTGCTGTACTGTTTAAGCTCGATGAAAGGAACATTGTTGACACTTTTCAGAAAGTTGCAATCATGAAATACAGAAAAAAACAGTTTTTCAAAAACAAGGTCTAAATCATGTTTGACGCACTCTGTAAGTACCATTTTTGCTGTACTGTTTAAACTCGATGAAAGGAACATTGTTGACCCTTTTCAGCAAGTTGGAATCATGAAATACAGAAATAAAGAGTTTCTCACAAACAAGGTCTAAATCAGGTAAGTACAATTTTGCTGTACTGCTTAATCAGGATGATAGAAACACTGTTGACACTTTTCAGCAAGTTGTAATACAGAAATAAACAGTTTTTCAAAAACAAGGTCTCAGTCATGTTTGAGTCACTCTGTAAGTACCATTTTGCTGTACTGTTTAAGCTCGATGAAAGGAACATTGTTGACACTTTTCAGCAAGTTGCAATCATGAAATACAGAAAAAAACAATTTTTCACAAACAAGGTCTAAATCATGTTTGATGCACTCTGTAAGTTCAATTTTTGCTGTACTGTTTAAACTCGATGAAAGGAACATTGTTGACACTTTTCAGCAAGTTGCAATCATGTAATACAGAAATAAACCGTTTTTCAAAAACAAGGTCAAAATCATGTAAGTACAATTTTGCTGTACTGCTTAATCAGGATGATAGAAACACTGTTGACACTTTTCAGCAAGTTGTAATACAGAAATAAACAGTTTTTCAAAAACAAGGTCTCAGTCATGTTTGAGTCACTCTGTAAGTACCATTTTGCTGTACTGTTTAAGCTCGATGAAAGGAACATTGTTGACACTTTTCAGCAAGTTGCAATCATGAAATACAGAAAAAAACAATTTTTCACAAACAAGGTCTAAATCATGTTTGACGCACTCTGTAAGTACCATTTTTGCTGTACTGTTTAAACTCGATGAAAGGAACATTGTTGACACTTTTCAGCAAGTTGCAATCATGTAATACAGAAATAAACAGTTTTTCACAAACAAGGTCTAAATCATGTTTGATGCACTCTGTAAGTTCAATTTTTGCTGTACTGTTTAAACTTGATGAAAGGAACACTGTTGACACTTTTCAGCAAGTTGCAATCATGAAATACTGAAAAAAAGAGTTTCTCACAAACAAGGTCTAAATCATGTTTGATGCACTCTGTATTTTCAATTTTTGCTGTACTGTTTAAACTCGATGATAGAAACATTGTTGACACTTTTCAGCAAGTTGCAATCATGTAATACAGAAATAAACAGTTTTTCACAAACAAGGTCAAAATCATGGAAGTACAATTTTGCTGTACTGCTTAATCAGGATGATAGAAACACTGTTGACACTTTTCAGCAAGTTGTAATACAGAAATAAACCGTTTTTCAAAAACAAGGTCTCAGTCATGTTTGAGTCACTGTAAGTACCATTTTGCTGTACTGTTTAAGCTCGATGAAAGGAACATTGTTGACACTTTTCAGCAAGTTGCAATCATGTAATACAGAAATGAACAGTTTTTCAAAAACAAGGTCTCAGTCATGTTTGAGTCACTCTGTAAGTACCATTTTGCTGTACTGTTTAAGCTCGATGAAAGGAACATTGTTGACACTTTTCAGCAAGTTGCAATCATGAAATACAGAAATAAAGAGTTTCTCACAAACAAGGTCTAAATCATGTTTGATGCACTCTGTAAGTTCAATTTTTGCTGTACTGTTTAAACTCGATGATAGAAACATTGTTGACACTTTTCAGCAAGTTGCAATCATGTAAAATAGAAATAAACAGTTTTTCAAAAACAAGGTCTAAGTCATGTTTGAGTCACTCTCTAAGTACCATTTTGCTGTACTGTTTAAACTCGATGAAAGGAACATTGTTGACACTTTTCAGCAAGTTGCAATCATGAAATACAGAAAAAAACAGTTTTTCACAAACAAGGTCAAAATCATGGAAGTACAATTTTGCTGTACTGCTTAATCAGGATGATAGAAACACTGTTGACACTTTTCAGCAAGTTGTAATACAGAAATAAACAGTTTTTCAAAAACAAGGTCTCAGTCACTCTGTAAGTACCATTTTGCTGTACTGTTTAAGCTCGATGAAAGGAACATTGTTGACACTTTTCAGCAAGTTGCAATATTGTAATACAGAAATAAACAGTTTTTCAAAAACAAGGTCTAAGTCATGTTTGAGTCACTCTCTAAATACCATTTTGCTGTACTGTTTAAAGTCAATGAAAGGAACATTGATGACACTTTTCAGCAAGTTGCAATCATGAAATACTGAAAAAAAGAGTTTCTCACAAACAAGGTCTAAATCATGTTTGATGCACTCTGTATTTTCAATTTTTGCTGTACTGTTTAAACTCGATGATAGAAACATTGTTGACACTTTTCAGCAAGTTGCAATCATGTAAAATAGAAATAAACAGTTTTTCAAAAACAAGGTCTAAGTCATGTTTGAGTCACTCTCTAAGTACCATTTTGCTGTACTGTTTAAACTCAATGAAAGGAACATTGTTGACCCTTTTCAGCAAGTTGGAATCATGAAATACAGAAATAAAGAGTTTCTCACAAACAAGGTCTAAATCAGGTAAGTACAATTTTGCTGAACTGCTTAATCAGGATGATAGAAACACTGTTGACACTTTTCAACAAGTTGTAATACAGAAATAAACAGTTTTTCAAAAACAAGGTCTCAGTCATGTTTGAGTCACTCTGTAAGTACCATTTTGCTGTACTGCTTAATCAGGATGATAGAAACACTGTTGACACTTTTCAGCAAGTTGTAATATAGAAATAAACAGTTTTTCACAAACAAGGTCTAAATAATGTTTGATGCACTCTGTAAGTACCATTTTTGCTGTACTGTTTAAACTCGATGAAAGGAACATTGTTGACACTTTTCAGCAAGTTGCAATCATGTAATACAGAAATGAACAGTTTTTCAAAAACAAGGTCTCAGTCATGTTTGAGTCACTCTGTAAGTACCATTTTGCTGTACTGTTTAAGCTCGATGAAAGGAACATTGTTGACACTTTTCAGCAAGTTGCAATCATGAAATACAGAAATAAAGAGTTTCTCACAAACAAGGTCTAAATCATGTTTGATGCACTCTGTAAGTTCAATTTTTGCTGTACTGTTTAAACTCGATGAAAGGAACACTGTTGACACTTTTCAGCAAGTTGCAATCATGAAATACTGAAAAAAAGAGTTTCTCACAAACAAGGTCTAAATCATGTTTGATGCACTCTGTATTTTCAATTTTTGCTGTACTGTTTAAACTCGATGATAGAAACATTGTTGACACTTTTCAGCAAGTTGCAATCATGTAAAATAGAAATAAACAGTTTTTCAAAAACAAGGTCTAAGTCATGTTTGAGTCACTCTCTAAGTACCATTTTGCTGTACTGTTTAAACTCAATGAAAGGAACATTGTTGACCCTTTTCAGCAAGTTGGAATCATGAAATACAGAAATAAAGAGTTTTTCACAAACAAGGTCTAAATAATGTTTGATGCACTTGTAAGTACCATTTTTGCTGTACTGTTTAAACTCGATGAAAGGAACATTGTTGACACTTTTCAGCAAGTTGCAATCATGTAATACAGAAATGAACAGTTTTTCACAAACAAGGTCTAAGTCATGTTTGAGTCACTCTCTAAGTACCATTTTGCTGTACTGTTTAAACTCAATGAAAGGAACATTGTTGACACTTTTCAGCAAGTTGCAATCATGTAATACAGAAATAAACAGTTTTTCACAAAGAAGGTCTAAGTCATTGTAAGTACAATTTTGCTGTACAGCTTAATCAGGATGATAGAAACACTGTTGACACTTTTCAGCAAGTTGTAATACAGAAATAAACAGTTTTTCAAAAACAAGGTCTCAGTCATGTTTGAGTCACTCTGTAAGTACCATTTTGCTGTACTGTTTAAGCTCGATGAAAGGAACATTGTTGACACTTTTCAGCAAGTTGCAATCATGAAATACAGAAAAAAATTTTTTTTCACAAACAAGGTCTAAATCATGTTTGATGCACTCTGTAAGTTCAATTTTTGCTGTACTGTTTAAACTCGATGAAAGGAACATTGTTGACACTTTTCAGCAAGTTGCAATCATGTAATACAGGAATAAACCGTTTTTCAAAAACAAGGTCAAAATCATGTAAGTACAATTTTGCTGTACTGCTTAATCAGGATGATAGAAACACTGTTGACACTTTTCAGCAAGTTGTAATACAGAAATAAACAGTTTTTCAAAAACAAGGTCTCAGTCATGTTTGAGTCACTCTGTAAGTACCATTTTGCTGTACTGTTTAAGGTCGATGAAAGGAACATTGTTGACACTTTTCAGCAAGTTGGAATCATGAAATACAGAAATAAAGAGTTTTTCACAAACAAGGTCTAAATCAGGTAAGTACATTTTGCTGTACTGCTTAATCAGGATGATAGAAACACTGTTGACACTTTTCAGCAAGTTGTAATACAGAAATAAACAGTTTTTCAAAAACAAGGTCTCAGTCATGTTTGAGTCACTCTGTAAGTACCATTTTGCTGTACTGTTTAAGTTCGATGAAAGGAACATTGTTGACACTTTTCAGCAAGTTGCAATCATGTAATACAGAAATAAACAGTTTTTCAAAAACAAGGTCTCAGTCATGTTTGAGTCACTCTGTAAGTACCATTTTGCTGTACTGTTTAAGTTCGATGAAAGGAACATTGTTGACACTTTTCAGCAAGTTGGAATCATGAAATACAGAAATAAAGAGTTTTTCACAAACAAGGTCTAAATCAGGTAAGTACATTTTGCTGTACTGCTTAATCAGGATGATAGAAACACTGTTGACACTTTTCAGCAAGTTGTAATACAGAAATAAACAGTTTTTCAAAAACAAGGTCTCAGTCATGTTTGAGTCACTCTGTAAGTACCATTTTGCTGTACTGTTTAAGTTCGATGAAAGGAACATTGTTGACACTTTTCAGCAAGTTGCAATCATGAAATACAGAAAAAAACAATTTTTCACATACAAGGTCTAAATCATGTTTGATGCACTCTGTAAGTACCATTTTTGCTGTACTGTTTAAACTCGATGAAAGGAACATTGTTGACACTTTTCAGCAAGTTGCAATCATGTAATACAGAAATAAACCGATTTTCACAAACAAGGTCTAAATCATGTATGTACAATTTTGCTGTACTGCTTAATCAGGATGATAGAAACACTGTTGACACTTTTCAGCAAGTTGCAATCATGAAATACAGAAATAAAGAGTTTCTCACAAACAAGGTCTAAATCATGTTTGATGCACTCTGTAAGTTCAATTTTTGCTGTACTGTTTAAACTCGATGAAAGGAACATTGTTGACACTTTTCAGCAAGTTGCAATCATGTAATACAGAAATAAACCGATTTTCACAAACAAGGTCTAAATCATGTATGTACAATTTTGCTGTACTGCTTAATCAGGATGATAGAAACACTGTTGACACTTTTCAGCAAGTTGCAATCATGAAATACAGAAATAAAGAGTTTCTCACAAACAAGGTCTAAATCATGTTTGATGCACTCTGTAAGTTCAATTTTTGCTGTACTGTTTAAACTCGATGATAGAAACATTGTTGACACTTTTCAGCAAGTTGCAATCATGTAAAATAGAAATAAACAGTTTTTCAAAAACAAGGTCTAAGTCATGTTTGAGTCACTCTCTAAGTACCATTTTGCTGTACTGTTTAAACTCAATGAAAGGAACATTGTTGACCCTTTTCAGCAAGTTGGAATCATGAAATACAGAAATAAAGAGTTTTTCACAAACAAGGTCTAAATCAGGTAAGTACATTTTGCTGTACTGCTTAATCAGGATGATAGAAACACTGTTGACACTTTTCAGCAAGTTGTAATACAGAAATAAACAGTTTTTCAAAAACAAGGTCTCAGTCATGTTTGAGTCACTCTGTAAGTACCATTTTGCTGTACTGTTTAAGTTCGATGAAAGGAACATTGTTGACACTTTTCAGCAAGTTGCAATCATGAAATACAGAAATAAAGAGTTTCTCACAAACAAGGTCTAAATCATATTTGATGCACTCTGTAAGTTCAATTTTTGCTGTACTGTTTAAACTCGATGAAAGGAACACTGTTGACACTTTTCAGCAAGTTGCAATCATGTAAATACAGAAATGAACAGTTTTTCAAAAACAAGGTCTAAGTCATGTTTGAGTCACTCTCTAAGTACCATTTTGCTGTACTGTTTAAACTCAATGAAAGGAACATTGTTGACCCTTTTCAGCAAGTTGGAATCATGAAATACAGAAATATAGAGTTTTTCACAAACAAGGTCTAAATCAGGTAAGTACATTTTGCTGTACTGCTTAATCAGGATGATAGAAACACTGTTGACACTTTTCAGCAAGTTGTAATACAAAAATAAACAGTTTTTCAAAAACAAGGTCTCAGTCATGTTTGAGTCACTCTGTAAGTACCATTTTGCTGTACTGTTTAAGTTCGATGAAAGGAACATTGTTGACACTTTTCAGCAAGTTGCAATCATGAAATACAGAAAAAAACAATTTTTCACATACAAAGTCTAAATCATGTTTGATGCACTCTGTAAGTACCATTTTTGCTGTACTGTTTAAACTCGATGAAAGGAACATTGTTGACACTTTTCAGCAAGTTGCAATCATGTAATACAGAAATAAACAGTTTTTCAAAAACAAGGTCTCAGTCATGTTTGAGTCACTCTGTAAGTACCATTTTGCTGTACTGTTTAAGCTCGATGAAAGGAACATTGTTGACACTTTTCAGCAAGTTGCAATCATGAAATACAGAAATAAAGAGTTTCTCACAAACAAGGTCTAAATCATGTTTGAGTCACTCTGTAAGTTCAATTTTTGCTGTACTGTTTAAACTCGATGAAAGGAACATTGTTGACACTTTTCAGCAAGTTGCAATCATGTAATACAGAAATAAACCGATTTTCACAAACAAGGTCTAAATCATGTAAGTACAATTTTGCTGTACTGCTTAATCAGGATGATAGAAACACTGTTGACACTTTTCAGCAAGTTGTAATACAGAAATAAACCGTTTTTCAAAAACAAGGTCTCAGTCATGTTTGAGTCACTCTGTAAGTACCATTTTGCTGTACTGTTTAAGCTCGATGAAAGGAACATTGTTGACACTTTTCAGCAAGTTGCAATCATGTAATACAGAAATAAACAGTTTTTCAAAAACAAGGTCTCAGTCATGTTTGAGTCACTCTGTAAGTACCATTTTGCTGTACTGTTTAAGCTCGATGAAAGGAACATTGTTGACACTTTTCAGCAAGTTGCAATCATGTAATACAGGAATAAACCGTTTTTCAAAAACAAGGTCAAAATCATGTAAGTACAATTTTGCTGTACTGCTTAATCAGGATGATAGAAACACTGTTGACACTTTTCAGCAAGTTGTAATACAGAAATAAACAGTTTTTCAAAAACAAGGTCTCAGTCATGTTTGAGTCACTCTGTAAGTACCATTTTGCTGTACTGTTTAACCTCTTGGGGCTAGGTGGGACGCTAGCGTGCCACCCGTGGTGCACTCCATCAACAGCAGGTGCATTTCAAGAGCGGCAAATTTGAATCCAAACAAATGTCAAAATTCAAATTTTTCAAAAATACAACTATGTTACACCATTTGAAAGATAAACATCTCCTTAATCTAACCACGTTTTACGATTTCAAAAAGGTTTTACGGCGAAAGCATAAATTTAGAGTATGTTAGGACAGTACATTTACAAGAGTTGTGTGTAATGTTTTGTCAAGTCAAAGACAGGGTCACCAAAACCATAAAACCAGCTAAAATGATACACTAACCTTTTACAATCTCCATCAGATGACACTCCTAGGACATTATGTTAGACAATGCATGCATTTTTAGTTCTATCAAGTTCATATTTATATACAAAAACAGCGTTTTACTATGGCATTGATGTTGAGGAAATCGTTTCCCTCCAATAACCGGCAGTCAAGTCAGCGTCACAAATTAAATAATTAAAATTAGAAAACATTGGTAAAATATTATATTGTCATTTAAAGAATTATAGATTTACATCTTTTGAACGCAATCAACTTGCCAGATTTAAAAATAACCTTACTGGGAAATCACACTTTGCAATAATCTGAGCACTGTGCCCAGAAAAATACGCGTTGCGATACAGACTAGACGTCATGTTGGGGAGATCTAAAATCGAAAATACTATGTAAATAATCCATTACCTTTGATTCTCTTCATCAGATGTCACTTCCAGGTATCACAGGTCCATAACGAATGTAGTTTTGTTCAAAAAAGCTCATCATTTATGTCCAAAAATCTCCGTCTCGTTAGCACATGATGTAAGCCAGCCGGACTTCTCGTCATGAACGAGGGGAAAAAATATATTTCCGTTCGTTCAAACATGTCAAACGTTGTATAGCATAAATCATTAGGGCCTTTTTTAACCAGAACATGAATAATATTCAAGGTGGACGAATGCATAGCCTTTTATAACGTATTGGAACGAGGGTACCCAACATGAAGTAGCGCGCCAGGTGTCTAATGGGACATCACCGTTCCATGGCTCTTGTTCGGTCAGATCTCCCTCCAGAAGACTCAAAACACTTTGTAAAGGCTGGTGACATCTAGTGGAAGCAATAGGAAGTGCCAAAATATTCCTAAACCCCTGTGTTTTTCAATGGGATAGGTTTAAACTCAATACAACACATCAGGTATCCACTTCCTGTCAGAAAATGTCTCAGGGTTTTGCCTGCCAAATGAGTTCTGTTATACTCACAGACACCATTCAAACAGTTTTGGAAACTTTAGAGTGTTTTCTATCCATATATAATAAGTATATGCATATTCTAGTTACTGGGTAGGATTAGTAACCAGATTAAATCGGGTACATTTTTTTTATCCAGACGTGCAAATGCTGCCCCCTAGACCCAACAGGTTAAGCTCGATGAAAGGAACATTGTTGACACTTTTCAGCAAGTTGCAATCATGTAATACAGAAATAAACAGTTTTTCAAAAACAAGGTCTCAGTCATGTTTGAGTCACTCTGTAAGTACCATTTTGCTGTACTGTTTAAGTTCGATGAAAGGAACATTGTTGACACTTTTCAGCAAGTTGGAATCATGAAATACAGAAATAAAGAGTTTTTCACAAACAAGGTCTAAATCAGGTAAGTACATTTTGCTGTACTGCTTAATCAGGATGATAGAAACACTGTTGACACTTTTCAGCAAGTTGTAATACAGAAATAAACAGTTTTTCAAAAACAAGGTCTCAGTCATGTTTGAGTCACTCTGTAAGTACCATTTTGCTGTACTGTTTAAGTTCGATGAAAGGAACATTGTTGACACTTTTCAGCAAGTTGCAATCATGTAATACAGAAATAAACAGTTTTTCAAAAACAAGGTCTCAGTCATGTTTGAGTCACTCTGTAAGTACCATTTTGCTGTACTGTTTAAGTTCGATGAAAGGAACATTGTTGACACTTTTCAGCAAGTTGGAATCATGAAATACAGAAATAAAGAGTTTTTCACAAACAAGGTCTAAATCAGGTAAGTACATTTTGCTGTACTGCTTAATCAGGATGATAGAAACACTGTTGACACTTTTCAGCAAGTTGTAATACAGAAATAAACAGTTTTTCAAAAACAAGGTCTCAGTCATGTTTGAGTCACTCTGTAAGTACCATTTTGCTGTACTGTTTAAGCTCGATGAAAGGAACATTGTTGACACTTTTCAGCAAGTTGCAATCATGTAATACAGAAATAAAGAGTTTCTCACAAACAAGGTCTAAATCATGTTTGATGCACTCTGTAAGTTCAATTTTTGCTGTACTGTTTAAACTCGATGAAAGGAACATTGTTGACACTTTTCAGCAAGTTGCAATCATGTAATACAGGAATAAACCGTTTTTCAAAAACAAGGTCAAAATCATGTAAGTACAATTTTGCTGTACTGCTTAATCAGGATGATAGAAACACTGTTGACACTTTTCAGCAAGTTGTAATACAGAAATAAACAGTTTTTCAAAAACAAGGTCTCAGTCATGTTTGAGTCACTCTGTAAGTACCATTTTGCTGTACTGTTTAAGTTCGATGAAAGGAACATTGTTGACACTTTTCAGCAAGTTGCAATCATGAAATACAGAAAAAAACAATTTTTCACATACAAGGTCTAAATCATGTTTGATGCACTCTGTAAGTACCATTTTTGCTGTACTGTTTAAACTCGATGAAAGGAACATTGTTGACACTTTTCAGCAAGTTGCAATCATGTAATACAGAAATAAACAGTTTTTCAAAAACAAGGTCTCAGTCATGTTTGAGTCACTCTGTAAGTACCATTTTGCTGTACTGTTTAAGCTCGATGAAAGGAACATTGTTGACACTTTTCAGCAAGTTGCAATCATGAAATACAGAAATAAAGAGTTTCTCACAAACAAGGTCTAAATCATGTTTGATGCACTCTGTAAGTTCAATTTTTGCTGTACTGTTTAAACTCGATGAAAGGAACATTGTTGACACTTTTCAGCAAGTTGCAATCATGTAATACAGAAATAAACCGATTTTCACAAACAAGGTCTAAATCATGTAAGTACAATTTTGCTGTACTGCTTAATCAGGATGATAGAAACACTGTTGACACTTTTCAGCAAGTTGTAATACAGAAATAAACCGTTTTTCAAAAACAAGGTCTCAGTCATGTTTGAGTCACTCTGTAAGTACCATTTTGCTGTACTGTTTAAGCTCGATGAAAGGAACATTGTTGACACTTTTCAGCAAGTTGCAATCATGTAATACAGAAATAAACAGTTTTTCAAAAACAAGGTCTCAGTCATGTTTGAGTCACTCTGTAAGTACCATTTTGCTGTACTGTTTAAGCTCGATGAAAGGAACATTGTTGACACTTTTCAGCAAGTTGCAATCATGAAATACAGAAATAAAGAGTTTCTCACAAACAAGGTCTAAATCATGTTTGATGCACTCTGTAAGTTCAATTTTTGCTGTACTGTTTAAACTCGATGATAGAAACATTGTTGACACTTTTCAGCAAGTTGCAATCATGTAATACAGAAATAAAGAGTTTCTCACAAACAAGGTCTAAATCAGGTAAGTACAATTTTGCTGTACTGCTTAATCAGGATGATAGAAACACTGTTGACACTTTTCAGCAAGTTGTAATACAGAAATAAACAGTTTTTCAAAAACAAGGTCTCAGTCATGTTTGAGTCACTCTGTAAGTACCATTTTGCTGTACTGTTTAAGCTCGATGAAAGGAACATTGTTGACACTTTTCAGCAAGTTGCAATCATGAAATACAGAAAAAAACAATTTTTCACAAACAAGGTCTAAATCATGTTTGATGCACTCTGTAAGTTCAATTTTTGCTGTACTGTTTAAACTCGATGAAAGGAACATTGTTGACACTTTTCAGCAAGTTGCAATCATGTAATACAGAAATAAACCGTTTTTCAAAAACAAGGTCAAAATCATGTAAGTACAATTTTGCTGTACTGCTTAATCAGGATGATAGAAACACTGTTGACACTTTTCAGCAAGTTGTAATACAGAAATAAACAGTTTTTCAAAAACAAGGTCTCAGTCATGTTTGAGTCACTCTGTAAGTACCATTTTGCTGTACTGTTTAAGCTCGATGAAAGGAACATTGTTGACACTTTTCAGCAAGTTGCAATCATGAAATACAGAAAAAAACAATTTTTCACAAACAAGGTCTAAATCATGTTTGACGCACTCTGTAAGTACCATTTTTGCTGTACTGTTTAAACTCGATGAAAGGAACATTGTTGACACTTTTCAGCAAGTTGCAATCATGTAATACAGAAATAAACAGTTTTTCACAAACAAGGTCTAAATCATGTTTGATGCACTCTGTAAGTTCAATTTTTGCTGTACTGTTTAAACTTGATGAAAGGAACACTGTTGACACTTTTCAGCAAGTTGCAATCATGAAATACTGAAAAAAAGAGTTTCTCACAAACAAGGTCTAAATCATGTTTGATGCACTCTGTATTTTCAATTTTTGCTGTACTGTTTAAACTCGATGATAGAAACATTGTTGACACTTTTCAGCAAGTTGCAATCATGTAATACAGAAATAAACAGTTTTTCACAAACAAGGTCAAAATCATGGAAGTACAATTTTGCTGTACTGCTTAATCAGGATGATAGAAACACTGTTGACACTTTTCAGCAAGTTGTAATACAGAAATAAACCGTTTTTCAAAAACAAGGTCTCAGTCATGTTTGAGTCACTGTAAGTACCATTTTGCTGTACTGTTTAAGCTCGATGAAAGGAACATTGTTGACACTTTTCAGCAAGTTGCAATCATGTAATACAGAAATGAACAGTTTTTCAAAAACAAGGTCTCAGTCATGTTTGAGTCACTCTGTAAGTACCATTTTGCTGTACTGTTTAAGCTCGATGAAAGGAACATTGTTGACACTTTTCAGCAAGTTGCAATCATGAAATACAGAAATAAAGAGTTTCTCACAAACAAGGTCTAAATCATGTTTGATGCACTCTGTAAGTTCAATTTTTGCTGTACTGTTTAAACTCGATGATAGAAACATTGTTGACACTTTTCAGCAAGTTGCAATCATGTAAAATAGAAATAAACAGTTTTTCAAAAACAAGGTCTAAGTCATGTTTGAGTCACTCTCTAAGTACCATTTTGCTGTACTGTTTAAACTCGATGAAAGGAACATTGTTGACACTTTTCAGCAAGTTGCAATCATGAAATACAGAAAAAAACAGTTTTTCACAAACAAGGTCAAAATCATGGAAGTACAATTTTGCTGTACTGCTTAATCAGGATGATAGAAACACTGTTGACACTTTTCAGCAAGTTGTAATACAGAAATAAACAGTTTTTCAAAAACAAGGTCTCAGTCATGTTTGAGTCACTCTGTAAGTACCATTTTGCTGTACTGTTTAAGCTCGATGAAAGGAACATTGTTGACACTTTTCAGCAAGTTGCAATATTGTAATACAGAAATAAACAGTTTTTCAAAAACAAGGTCTAAGTCATGTTTGAGTCACTCTCTAAATACCATTTTGCTGTACTGTTTAAAGTCAATGAAAGGAACATTGATGACACTTTTCAGCAAGTTGCAATCATGAAATACTGAAAAAAAGAGTTTCTCACAAACAAGGTCTAAATCATGTTTGATGCACTCTGTATTTTCAATTTTTGCTGTACTGTTTAAACTCGATGATAGAAACATTGTTGACACTTTTCAGCAAGTTGCAATCATGTAAAATAGAAATAAACAGTTTTTCAAAAACAAGGTCTAAGTCATGTTTGAGTCACTCTCTAAGTACCATTTTGCTGTACTGTTTAAACTCAATGAAAGGAACATTGTTGACCCTTTTCAGCAAGTTGGAATCATGAAATACAGAAATAAAGAGTTTCTCACAAACAAGGTCTAAATCAGGTAAGTACAATTTTGCTGAACTGCTTAATCAGGATGATAGAAACACTGTTGACACTTTTCAACAAGTTGTAATACAGAAATAAACAGTTTTTCAAAAACAAGGTCTCAGTCATGTTTGAGTCACTCTGTAAGTACCATTTTGCTGTACTGCTTAATCAGGATGATAGAAACACTGTTGACACTTTTCAGCAAGTTGTAATATAGAAATAAACAGTTTTTCACAAACAAGGTCTAAATAATGTTTGATGCACTCTGTAAGTACCATTTTTGCTGTACTGTTTAAACTCGATGAAAGGAACATTGTTGACACTTTTCAGCAAGTTGCAATCATGTAATACAGAAATGAACAGTTTTTCAAAAACAAGGTCTCAGTCATGTTTGAGTCACTCTGTAAGTACCATTTTGCTGTACTGTTTAAGCTCGATGAAAGGAACATTGTTGACACTTTTCAGCAAGTTGCAATCATGAAATACAGAAATAAAGAGTTTCTCACAAACAAGGTCTAAATCATGTTTGATGCACTCTGTAAGTTCAATTTTTGCTGTACTGTTTAAACTCGATGAAAGGAACACTGTTGACACTTTTCAGCAAGTTGCAATCATGAAATACTGAAAAAAAGAGTTTCTCACAAACAAGGTCTAAATCATGTTTGATGCACTCTGTATTTTCAATTTTTGCTGTACTGTTTAAACTCGATGATAGAAACATTGTTGACACTTTTCAGCAAGTTGCAATCATGTAAAATAGAAATAAACAGTTTTTCAAAAACAAGGTCTAAGTCATGTTTGAGTCACTCTCTAAGTACCATTTTGCTGTACTGTTTAAACTCAATGAAAGGAACATTGTTGACCCTTTTCAGCAAGTTGGAATCATGAAATACAGAAATAAAGAGTTTTTCACAAACAAGGTCTAAATAATGTTTGATGCACTTGTAAGTACCATTTTTGCTGTACTGTTTAAACTCGATGAAAGGAACATTGTTGACACTTTTCAGCAAGTTGCAATCATGTAATACAGAAATGAACAGTTTTTCACAAACAAGGTCTAAGTCATGTTTGAGTCACTCTCTAAGTACCATTTTGCTGTACTGTTTAAACTCAATGAAAGGAACATTGTTGACACTTTTCAGCAAGTTGCAATCATGTAATACAGAAATAAACAGTTTTTCACAAAGAAGGTCTAAGTCATTGTAAGTACAATTTTGCTGTACAGCTTAATCAGGATGATAGAAACACTGTTGACACTTTTCAGCAAGTTGTAATACAGAAATAAACAGTTTTTCAAAAACAAGGTCTCAGTCATGTTTGAGTCACTCTGTAAGTACCATTTTGCTGTACTGTTTAAGCTCGATGAAAGGAACATTGTTGACACTTTTCAGCAAGTTGCAATCATGAAATACAGAAAAAATTTTTTTTTCACAAACAAGGTCTAAATCATGTTTGATGCACTCTGTAAGTTCAATTTTTGCTGTACTGTTTAAACTCGATGAAAGGAACATTGTTGACACTTTTCAGCAAGTTGCAATCATGTAATACAGGAATAAACCGTTTTTCAAAAACAAGGTCAAAATCATGTAAGTACAATTTTGCTGTACTGCTTAATCAGGATGATAGAAACACTGTTGACACTTTTCAGCAAGTTGTAATACAGAAATAAACAGTTTTTCAAAAACAAGGTCTCAGTCATGTTTGAGTCACTCTGTAAGTACCATTTTGCTGTACTGTTTAAGCTCGATGAAAGGAACATTGTTGACACTTTTCAGCAAGTTGCAATCATGTAATACAGAAATAAACAGTTTTTCACAAACAAGGTCTAAATCATGTTTGATGCACTCTGTAAGTTCAATTTTTGCTGTACTGTTTAAACTCGATGAAAGGAACATTGTTGACACTTTTCAGCAAGTTGCAATCATGTAATACAGGAATAAACCGTTTTTCAAAAACAAGGTCAAAATCATGTAAGTACAATTTTGCTGTACTGCTTAATCAGGATGATAGAAACACTGTTGACACTTTTCAGCAAGTTGTAATACAGAAATAAACAGTTTTTCAAAAACAAGGTCTCAGTCATGTTTGAGTCACTCTGTAAGTACCATTTTGCTGTACTGTTTAAGGTCGATGAAAGGAACATTGTTGACACTTTTCAGCAAGTTGGAATCATGAAATACAGAAATAAAGAGTTTTTCACAAACAAGGTCTAAATCAGGTAAGTACATTTTGCTGTACTGCTTAATCAGGATGATAGAAACACTGTTGACACTTTTCAGCAAGTTGTAATACAGAAATAAACAGTTTTTCAAAAACAAGGTCTCAGTCATGTTTGAGTCACTCTGTAAGTACCATTTTGCTGTACTGTTTAAGTTCGATGAAAGGAACATTGTTGACACTTTTCAGCAAGTTGCAATCATGAAATACAGAAAAAAACAATTTTTCACATACAAGGTCTAAATCATGTTTGATGCACTCTGTAAGTACCATTTTTGCTGTACTGTTTAAACTCGATGAAAGGAACATTGTTGACACTTTTCAGCAAGTTGCAATCATGTAATACAGAAATAAACCGATTTTCACAAACAAGGTCTAAATCATGTATGTACAATTTTGCTGTACTGCTTAATCAGGATGATAGAAACACTGTTGACACTTTTCAGCAAGTTGCAATCATGAAATACAGAAATAAAGAGTTTCTCACAAACAAGGTCTAAATCATGTTTGATGCACTCTGTAAGTTCAATTTTTGCTGTACTGTTTAAACTCGATGAAAGGAACATTGTTGACACTTTTCAGCAAGTTGCAATCATGTAATACAGAAATAAACCGATTTTCACAAACAAGGTCTAAATCATGTATGTACAATTTTGCTGTACTGCTTAATCAGGATGATAGAAACACTGTTGACACTTTTCAGCAAGTTGCAATCATGAAATACAGAAATAAAGAGTTTCTCACAAACAAGGTCTAAATCATGTTTGATGCACTCTGTAAGTTCAATTTTTGCTGTACTGTTTAAACTCGATGATAGAAACATTGTTGACACTTTTCAGCAAGTTGCAATCATGTAAAATAGAAATAAACAGTTTTTCAAAAACAAGGTCTAAGTCATGTTTGAGTCACTCTCTAAGTACCATTTTGCTGTACTGTTTAAACTCAATGAAAGGAACATTGTTGACCCTTTTCAGCAAGTTGGAATCATGAAATACAGAAATAAAGAGTTTTTCACAAACAAGGTCTAAATCAGGTAAGTACATTTTGCTGTACTGCTTAATCAGGATGATAGAAACACTGTTGACACTTTTCAGCAAGTTGTAATACAGAAATAAACAGTTTTTCAAAAACAAGGTCTCAGTCATGTTTGAGTCACTCTGTAAGTACCATTTTGCTGTACTGTTTAAGTTCGATGAAAGGAACATTGTTGACACTTTTCAGCAAGTTGCAATCATGAAATACAGAAATAAAGAGTTTCTCACAAACAAGGTCTAAATCATATTTGATGCACTCTGTAAGTTCAATTTTTGCTGTACTGTTTAAACTCGATGAAAGGAACACTGTTGACACTTTTCAGCAAGTTGCAATCATGTAAATACAGAAATGAACAGTTTTTCAAAAACAAGGTCTAAGTCATGTTTGAGTCACTCTCTAAGTACCATTTTGCTGTACTGTTTAAACTCAATGAAAGGAACATTGTTGACCCTTTTCAGCAAGTTGGAATCATGAAATACAGAAATATAGAGTTTTTCACAAACAAGGTCTAAATCAGGTAAGTACATTTTGCTGTACTGCTTAATCAGGATGATAGAAACACTGTTGACACTTTTCAGCAAGTTGTAATACAAAAATAAACAGTTTTTCAAAAACAAGGTCTCAGTCATGTTTGAGTCACTCTGTAAGTACCATTTTGCTGTACTGTTTAAGTTCGATGAAAGGAACATTGTTGACACTTTTCAGCAAGTTGCAATCATGAAATACAGAAAAAAACAATTTTTCACATACAAAGTCTAAATCATGTTTGATGCACTCTGTAAGTACCATTTTTGCTGTACTGTTTAAACTCGATGAAAGGAACATTGTTGACACTTTTCAGCAAGTTGCAATCATGTAATACAGAAATAAACAGTTTTTCAAAAACAAGGTCTCAGTCATGTTTGAGTCACTCTGTAAGTACCATTTTGCTGTACTGTTTAAGCTCGATGAAAGGAACATTGTTGACACTTTTCAGCAAGTTGCAATCATGTAATACAGAAATAAAGAGTTTCTCACAAACAAGGTCTAAATCATGTTTGATGCACTCTGTAAGTTCAATTTTTGCTGTACTGTTTAAACTCGATGAAAGGAACATTGTTGACACTTTTCAGCAAGTTGCAATCATGTAATACAGGAATAAACCGTTTTTCAAAAACAAGGTCAAAATCATGTAAGTACAATTTTGCTGTACTGCTTAATCAGGATGATAGAAACACTGTTGACACTTTTCAGCAAGTTGTAATACAGAAATAAACAGTTTTTCAAAAACAAGGTCTCAGTCATGTTTGAGTCACTCTGTAAGTACCATTTTGCTGTACTGTTTAAGTTCGATGAAAGGAACATTGTTGACACTTTTCAGCAAGTTGCAATCATGAAATACAGAAAAAAACAATTTTTCACATACAAGGTCTAAATCATGTTTGATGCACTCTGTAAGTACCATTTTTGCTGTACTGTTTAAACTCGATGAAAGGAACATTGTTGACACTTTTCAGCAAGTTGCAATCATGTAATACAGAAATAAACAGTTTTTCAAAAACAAGGTCTCAGTCATGTTTGAGTCACTCTGTAAGTACCATTTTGCTGTACTGTTTAAGCTCGATGAAAGGAACATTGTTGACACTTTTCAGCAAGTTGCAATCATGAAATACAGAAATAAAGAGTTTCTCACAAACAAGGTCTAAATCATGTTTGATGCACTCTGTAAGTTCAATTTTTGCTGTACTGTTTAAACTCGATGAAAGGAACATTGTTGACACTTTTCAGCAAGTTGCAATCATGTAATACAGAAATAAACCGATTTTCACAAACAAGGTCTAAATCATGTAAGTACAATTTTGCTGTACTGCTTAATCAGGATGATAGAAACACTGTTGACACTTTTCAGCAAGTTGTAATACAGAAATAAACCGTTTTTCAAAAACAAGGTCTCAGTCATGTTTGAGTCACTCTGTAAGTACCATTTTGCTGTACTGTTTAAGCTCGATGAAAGGAACATTGTTGACACTTTTCAGCAAGTTGCAATCATGTAATACAGAAATAAACAGTTTTTCAAAAACAAGGTCTCAGTCATGTTTGAGTCACTCTGTAAGTACCATTTTGCTGTACTGTTTAAGCTCGATGAAAGGAACATTGTTGACACTTTTCAGCAAGTTGCAATCATGAAATACAGAAATAAAGAGTTTCTCACAAACAAGGTCTAAATCATGTTTGATGCACTCTGTAAGTTCAATTTTTGCTGTACTGTTTAAACTCGATGATAGAAACATTGTTGACACTTTTCAGCAAGTTGCAATCATGTAATACAGAAATAAAGAGTTTCTCACAAACAAGGTCTAAATCAGGTAAGTACAATTTTGCTGTACTGCTTAATCAGGATGATAGAAACACTGTTGACACTTTTCAGCAAGTTGTAATACAGAAATAAACAGTTTTTCAAAAACAAGGTCTCAGTCATGTTTGAGTCACTCTGTAAGTACCATTTTGCTGTACTGTTTAAGCTCGATGAAAGGAACATTGTTGACACTTTTCAGCAAGTTGCAATCATGAAATACAGAAAAAAACAATTTTTCACAAACAAGGTCTAAATCATGTTTGATGCACTCTGTAAGTTCAATTTTTGCTGTACTGTTTAAACTCGATGAAAGGAACATTGTTGACACTTTTCAGCAAGTTGCAATCATGTAATACAGAAATAAACCGTTTTTCAAAAACAAGGTCAAAATCATGTAAGTACAATTTTGCTGTACTGCTTAATCAGGATGATAGAAACACTGTTGACACTTTTCAGCAAGTTGTAATACAGAAATAAACAGTTTTTCAAAAACAAGGTCTCAGTCATGTTTGAGTCACTCTGTAAGTACCATTTTGCTGTACTGTTTAAGCTCGATGAAAGGAACATTGTTGACACTTTTCAGCAAGTTGCAATCATGAAATACAGAAAAAAACAATTTTTCACAAACAAGGTCTAAATCATGTTTGACGCACTCTGTAAGTACCATTTTTGCTGTACTGTTTAAACTCGATGAAAGGAACATTGTTGACACTTTTCAGCAAGTTGCAATCATGTAATACAGAAATAAACAGTTTTTCACAAACAAGGTCTAAATCATGTTTGATGCACTCTGTAAGTTCAATTTTTGCTGTACTGTTTAAACTTGATGAAAGGAACACTGTTGACACTTTTCAGCAAGTTGCAATCATGAAATACTGAAAAAAAGAGTTTCTCACAAACAAGGTCTAAATCATGTTTGATGCACTCTGTATTTTCAATTTTTGCTGTACTGTTTAAACTCGATGATAGAAACATTGTTGACACTTTTCAGCAAGTTGCAATCATGTAATACAGAAATAAACAGTTTTTCACAAACAAGGTCAAAATCATGGAAGTACAATTTTGCTGTACTGCTTAATCAGGATGATAGAAACACTGTTGACACTTTTCAGCAAGTTGTAATACAGAAATAAACCGTTTTTCAAAAACAAGGTCTCAGTCATGTTTGAGTCACTGTAAGTACCATTTTGCTGTACTGTTTAAGCTCGATGAAAGGAACATTGTTGACACTTTTCAGCAAGTTGCAATCATGAAATACAGAAAAAAACAGTTTTTCACAAACAAGGTCAAAATCATGGAAGTACAATTTTGCTGTACTGCTTAATCAGGATGATAGAAACACTGTTGACACTTTTCAGCAAGTTGTAATACAGAAATAAACAGTTTTTCAAAAACAAGGTCTCAGTCATGTTTGAGTCACTCTGTAAGTACCATTTTGCTGTACTGTTTAAGCTCGATGAAAGGAACATTGTTGACACTTTTCAGCAAGTTGCAATATTGTAATACAGAAATAAACAGTTTTTCAAAAACAAGGTCTAAGTCATGTTTGAGTCACTCTCTAAATACCATTTTGCTGTACTGTTTAAAGTCAATGAAAGGAACATTGATGACACTTTTCAGCAAGTTGCAATCATGAAATACTGAAAAAAAGAGTTTCTCACAAACAAGGTCTAAATCATGTTTGATGCACTCTGTATTTTCAATTTTTGCTGTACTGTTTAAACTCGATGATAGAAACATTGTTGACACTTTTCAGCAAGTTGCAATCATGTAAAATAGAAATAAACAGTTTTTCAAAAACAAGGTCTAAGTCATGTTTGAGTCACTCTCTAAGTACCATTTTGCTGTACTGTTTAAACTCAATGAAAGGAACATTGTTGACCCTTTTCAGCAAGTTGGAATCATGAAATACAGAAATAAAGAGTTTCTCACAAACAAGGTCTAAATCAGGTAAGTACAATTTTGCTGAACTGCTTAATCAGGATGATAGAAACACTGTTGACACTTTTCAACAAGTTGTAATACAGAAATAAACAGTTTTTCAAAAACAAGGTCTCAGTCATGTTTGAGTCACTCTGTAAGTACCATTTTGCTGTACTGCTTAATCAGGATGATAGAAACACTGTTGACACTTTTCAGCAAGTTGTAATATAGAAATAAACAGTTTTTCACAAACAAGGTCTAAATAATGTTTGATGCACTCTGTAAGTACCATTTTTGCTGTACTGTTTAAACTCGATGAAAGGAACATTGTTGACACTTTTCAGCAAGTTGCAATCATGTAATACAGAAATGAACAGTTTTTCAAAAACAAGGTCTCAGTCATGTTTGAGTCACTCTGTAAGTACCATTTTGCTGTACTGTTTAAGCTCGATGAAAGGAACATTGTTGACACTTTTCAGCAAGTTGCAATCATGAAATACAGAAATAAAGAGTTTCTCACAAACAAGGTCTAAATCATGTTTGATGCACTCTGTAAGTTCAATTTTTGCTGTACTGTTTAAACTCGATGAAAGGAACACTGTTGACACTTTTCAGCAAGTTGCAATCATGAAATACTGAAAAAAAGAGTTTCTCACAAACAAGGTCTAAATCATGTTTGATGCACTCTGTATTTTCAATTTTTGCTGTACTGTTTAAACTCGATGATAGAAACATTGTTGACACTTTTCAGCAAGTTGCAATCATGTAAAATAGAAATAAACAGTTTTTCAAAAACAAGGTCTAAGTCATGTTTGAGTCACTCTCTAAGTACCATTTTGCTGTACTGTTTAAACTCAATGAAAGGAACATTGTTGACCCTTTTCAGCAAGTTGGAATCATGAAATACAGAAATAAAGAGTTTTTCACAAACAAGGTCTAAATAATGTTTGATGCACTTGTAAGTACCATTTTTGCTGTACTGTTTAAACTCGATGAAAGGAACATTGTTGACACTTTTCAGCAAGTTGCAATCATGTAATACAGAAATGAACAGTTTTTCACAAACAAGGTCTAAGTCATGTTTGAGTCACTCTCTAAGTACCATTTTGCTGTACTGTTTAAACTCAATGAAAGGAACATTGTTGACACTTTTCAGCAAGTTGCAATCATGTAATACAGAAATAAACAGTTTTTCACAAAGAAGGTCTAAGTCATTGTAAGTACAATTTTGCTGTACAGCTTAATCAGGATGATAGAAACACTGTTGACACTTTTCAGCAAGTTGTAATACAGAAATAAACAGTTTTTCAAAAACAAGGTCTCAGTCATGTTTGAGTCACTCTGTAAGTACCATTTTGCTGTACTGTTTAAGCTCGATGAAAGGAACATTGTTGACACTTTTCAGCAAGTTGCAATCATGAAATACAGAAAAAATTTTTTTTTCACAAACAAGGTCTAAATCATGTTTGATGCACTCTGTAAGTTCAATTTTTGCTGTACTGTTTAAACTCGATGAAAGGAACATTGTTGACACTTTTCAGCAAGTTGCAATCATGTAATACAGGAATAAACCGTTTTTCAAAAACAAGGTCAAAATCATGTAAGTACAATTTTGCTGTACTGCTTAATCAGGATGATAGAAACACTGTTGACACTTTTCAGCAAGTTGTAATACAGAAATAAACAGTTTTTCAAAAACAAGGTCTCAGTCATGTTTGAGTCACTCTGTAAGTACCATTTTGCTGTACTGTTTAAGCTCGATGAAAGGAACATTGTTGACACTTTTCAGCAAGTTGCAATCATGTAATACAGAAATAAACAGTTTTTCACAAACAAGGTCTAAATCATGTTTGATGCACTCTGTAAGTTCAATTTTTGCTGTACTGTTTAAACTCGATGAAAGGAACATTGTTGACACTTTTCAGCAAGTTGCAATCATGTAATACAGGAATAAACCGTTTTTCAAAAACAAGGTCAAAATCATGTAAGTACAATTTTGCTGTACTGCTTAATCAGGATGATAGAAACACTGTTGACACTTTTCAGCAAGTTGTAATACAGAAATAAACAGTTTTTCAAAAACAAGGTCTCAGTCATGTTTGAGTCACTCTGTAAGTACCATTTTGCTGTACTGTTTAAGGTCGATGAAAGGAACATTGTTGACACTTTTCAGCAAGTTGGAATCATGAAATACAGAAATAAAGAGTTTTTCACAAACAAGGTCTAAATCAGGTAAGTACATTTTGCTGTACTGCTTAATCAGGATGATAGAAACACTGTTGACACTTTTCAGCAAGTTGTAATACAGAAATAAACAGTTTTTCAAAAACAAGGTCTCAGTCATGTTTGAGTCACTCTGTAAGTACCATTTTGCTGTACTGTTTAAGTTCGATGAAAGGAACATTGTTGACACTTTTCAGCAAGTTGCAATCATGTAATACAGAAATAAACAGTTTTTCAAAAACAAGGTCTCAGTCATGTTTGAGTCACTCTGTAAGTACCATTTTGCTGTACTGTTTAAGTTCGATGAAAGGAACATTGTTGACACTTTTCAGCAAGTTGGAATCATGAAATACAGAAATAAAGAGTTTTTCACAAACAAGGTCTAAATCAGGTAAGTACATTTTGCTGTACTGCTTAATCAGGATGATAGAAACACTGTTGACACTTTTCAGCAAGTTGTAATACAGAAATAAACAGTTTTTCAAAAACAAGGTCTCAGTCATGTTTGAGTCACTCTGTAAGTACCATTTTGCTGTACTGTTTAAGTTCGATGAAAGGAACATTGTTGACACTTTTCAGCAAGTTGCAATCATGAAATACAGAAAAAAACAATTTTTCACATACAAGGTCTAAATCATGTTTGATGCACTCTGTAAGTACCATTTTTGCTGTACTGTTTAAACTCGATGAAAGGAACATTGTTGACACTTTTCAGCAAGTTGCAATCATGTAATACAGAAATAAACCGATTTTCACAAACAAGGTCTAAATCATGTATGTACAATTTTGCTGTACTGCTTAATCAGGATGATAGAAACACTGTTGACACTTTTCAGCAAGTTGCAATCATGAAATACAGAAATAAAGAGTTTCTCACAAACAAGGTCTAAATCATGTTTGATGCACTCTGTAAGTTCAATTTTTGCTGTACTGTTTAAACTCGATGAAAGGAACATTGTTGACACTTTTCAGCAAGTTGCAATCATGTAATACAGAAATAAACCGATTTTCACAAACAAGGTCTAAATCATGTATGTACAATTTTGCTGTACTGCTTAATCAGGATGATAGAAACACTGTTGACACTTTTCAGCAAGTTGCAATCATGAAATACAGAAATAAAGAGTTTCTCACAAACAAGGTCTAAATCATGTTTGATGCACTCTGTAAGTTCAATTTTTGCTGTACTGTTTAAACTCGATGATAGAAACATTGTTGACACTTTTCAGCAAGTTGCAATCATGTAAAATAGAAATAAACAGTTTTTCAAAAACAAGGTCTAAGTCATGTTTGAGTCACTCTCTAAGTACCATTTTGCTGTACTGTTTAAACTCAATGAAAGGAACATTGTTGACCCTTTTCAGCAAGTTGGAATCATGAAATACAGAAATAAAGAGTTTTTCACAAACAAGGTCTAAATCAGGTAAGTACATTTTGCTGTACTGCTTAATCAGGATGATAGAAACACTGTTGACACTTTTCAGCAAGTTGTAATACAGAAATAAACAGTTTTTCAAAAACAAGGTCTCAGTCATGTTTGAGTCACTCTGTAAGTACCATTTTGCTGTACTGTTTAAGTTCGATGAAAGGAACATTGTTGACACTTTTCAGCAAGTTGCAATCATGAAATACAGAAATAAAGAGTTTCTCACAAACAAGGTCTAAATCATATTTGATGCACTCTGTAAGTTCAATTTTTGCTGTACTGTTTAAACTCGATGAAAGGAACACTGTTGACACTTTTCAGCAAGTTGCAATCATGTAAATACAGAAATGAACAGTTTTTCAAAAACAAGGTCTAAGTCATGTTTGAGTCACTCTCTAAGTACCATTTTGCTGTACTGTTTAAACTCAATGAAAGGAACATTGTTGACCCTTTTCAGCAAGTTGGAATCATGAAATACAGAAATATAGAGTTTTTCACAAACAAGGTCTAAATCAGGTAAGTACATTTTGCTGTACTGCTTAATCAGGATGATAGAAACACTGTTGACACTTTTCAGCAAGTTGTAATACAAAAATAAACAGTTTTTCAAAAACAAGGTCTCAGTCATGTTTGAGTCACTCTGTAAGTACCATTTTGCTGTACTGTTTAAGTTCGATGAAAGGAACATTGTTGACACTTTTCAGCAAGTTGCAATCATGAAATACAGAAAAAAACAATTTTTCACATACAAAGTCTAAATCATGTTTGATGCACTCTGTAAGTACCATTTTTGCTGTACTGTTTAAACTCGATGAAAGGAACATTGTTGACACTTTTCAGCAAGTTGCAATCATGTAATACAGAAATAAACAGTTTTTCAAAAACAAGGTCTCAGTCATGTTTGAGTCACTCTGTAAGTACCATTTTGCTGTACTGTTTAAGCTCGATGAAAGGAACATTGTTGACACTTTTCAGCAAGTTGCAATCATGAAATACAGAAATAAAGAGTTTCTCACAAACAAGGTCTAAATCATGTTTGAGTCACTCTGTAAGTTCAATTTTTGCTGTACTGTTTAAACTCGATGAAAGGAACATTGTTGACACTTTTCAGCAAGTTGCAATCATGTAATACAGAAATAAACCGATTTTCACAAACAAGGTCTAAATCATGTAAGTACAATTTTGCTGTACTGCTTAATCAGGATGATAGAAACACTGTTGACACTTTTCAGCAAGTTGTAATACAGAAATAAACCGTTTTTCAAAAACAAGGTCTCAGTCATGTTTGAGTCACTCTGTAAGTACCATTTTGCTGTACTGTTTAAGCTCGATGAAAGGAACATTGTTGACACTTTTCAGCAAGTTGCAATCATGTAATACAGAAATAAACAGTTTTTCAAAAACAAGGTCTCAGTCATGTTTGAGTCACTCTGTAAGTACCATTTTGCTGTACTGTTTAAGCTCGATGAAAGGAACATTGTTGACACTTTTCAGCAAGTTGCAATCATGTAATACAGGAATAAACCGTTTTTCAAAAACAAGGTCAAAATCATGTAAGTACAATTTTGCTGTACTGCTTAATCAGGATGATAGAAACACTGTTGACACTTTTCAGCAAGTTGTAATACAGAAATAAACAGTTTTTCAAAAACAAGGTCTCAGTCATGTTTGAGTCACTCTGTAAGTACCATTTTGCTGTACTGTTTAACCTCTTGGGGCTAGGTGGGACGCTAGCGTGCCACCCGTGGTGCACTCCATCAACAGCAGGTGCATTTCAAGAGCGGCAAATTTGAATCCAAACAAATGTCAAAATTCAAATTTTTCAAAAATACAACTATGTTACACCATTTGAAAGATAAACATCTCCTTAATCTAACCACGTTTTACGATTTCAAAAAGGTTTTACGGCGAAAGCATAAATTTAGAGTATGTTAGGACAGTACATTTACAAGAGTTGTGTGTAATGTTTTGTCAAGTCAAAGACAGGGTCACCAAAACCATAAAACCAGCTAAAATGATACACTAACCTTTTACAATCTCCATCAGATGACACTCCTAGGACATTATGTTAGACAATGCATGCATTTTTAGTTCTATCAAGTTCATATTTATATCCAAAAACAGCGTTTTACTATGGCATTGATGTTGAGGAAATCGTTTCCCTCCAATAACCGGCAGTCAAGTCAGCGTCACAAATTAAATAATTAAAATTAGAAAACATTGGTAAAATATTATATTGTCATTTAAAGAATTATAGATTTACATCTTTTGAACGCAATCAACTTGCCAGATTTAAAAATAACCTTACTGGGAAATCACACTTTGCAATAATCTGAGCACTGTGCCCAGAAAAATACGCGTTGCGATACAGACTAGACGTCATGTTGGGGAGATCTAAAATCGAAAATACTATGTAAATAATCCATTACCTTTGATTCTCTTCATCAGATGTCACTTCCAGGTATCACAGGTCCATAACGAATGTAGTTTTGTTCAAAAAAGCTCATCATTTATGTCCAAAAATCTCCGTCTCGTTAGCACATGATGTAAGCCAGCCGGACTTCTCGTCATGAACGAGGGGAAAAAATATATTTCCGTTCGTTCAAACATGTCAAACGTTGTATAGCATAAATCATTAGGGCCTTTTTTAACCAGAACATGAATAATATTCAAGGTGGACGAATGCATAGCCTTTTATAACGTATTGGAACGAGGGTACCCAACATGAAGTAGCGCGCCAGGTGTCTAATGGGACATCACCGTTCCATGGCTCTTGTTCGGTCAGATCTCCCTCCAGAAGACTCAAAACACTTTGTAAAGGCTGGTGACATCTAGTGGAAGCAATAGGAAGTGCCAAAATATTCCTAAACCCCTGTGTTTTTCAATGGGATAGGTTTAAACTCAATACAACACATCAGGTATCCACTTCCTGTCAGAAAATGTCTCAGGGTTTTGCCTGCCAAATGAGTTCTGTTATACTCACAGACACCATTCAAACAGTTTTGGAAACTTTAGAGTGTTTTCTATCCATATATAATAAGTATATGCATATTCTAGTTACTGGGTAGGATTAGTAACCAGATTAAATCGGGTACATTTTTTTTATCCAGACGTGCAAATGCTGCCCCCTAGACCCAACAGGTTAAGCTCGATGAAAGGAACATTGTTGACACTTTTCAGCAAGTTGCAATCATGTAATACAGAAATAAACAGTTTTTCAAAAACAAGGTCTCAGTCATGTTTGAGTCACTCTGTAAGTACCATTTTGCTGTACTGTTTAAGTTCGATGAAAGGAACATTGTTGACACTTTTCAGCAAGTTGGAATCATGAAATACAGAAATAAAGAGTTTTTCACAAACAAGGTCTAAATCAGGTAAGTACATTTTGCTGTACTGCTTAATCAGGATGATAGAAACACTGTTGACACTTTTCAGCAAGTTGTAATACAGAAATAAACAGTTTTTCAAAAACAAGGTCTCAGTCATGTTTGAGTCACTCTGTAAGTACCATTTTGCTGTACTGTTTAAGTTCGATGAAAGGAACATTGTTGACACTTTTCAGCAAGTTGCAATCATGTAATACAGAAATAAACAGTTTTTCAAAAACAAGGTCTCAGTCATGTTTGAGTCACTCTGTAAGTACCATTTTGCTGTACTGTTTAAGTTCGATGAAAGGAACATTGTTGACACTTTTCAGCAAGTTGGAATCATGAAATACAGAAATAAAGAGTTTTTCACAAACAAGGTCTAAATCAGGTAAGTACATTTTGCTGTACTGCTTAATCAGGATGATAGAAACACTGTTGACACTTTTCAGCAAGTTGTAATACAGAAATAAACAGTTTTTCAAAAACAAGGTCTCAGTCATGTTTGAGTCACTCTGTAAGTACCATTTTGCTGTACTGTTTAAGCTCGATGAAAGGAACATTGTTGACACTTTTCAGCAAGTTGCAATCATGTAATACAGAAATAAAGAGTTTCTCACAAACAAGGTCTAAATCATGTTTGATGCACTCTGTAAGTTCAATTTTTGCTGTACTGTTTAAACTCGATGAAAGGAACATTGTTGACACTTTTCAGCAAGTTGCAATCATGTAATACAGGAATAAACCGTTTTTCAAAAACAAGGTCAAAATCATGTAAGTACAATTTTGCTGTACTGCTTAATCAGGATGATAGAAACACTGTTGACACTTTTCAGCAAGTTGTAATACAGAAATAAACAGTTTTTCAAAAACAAGGTCTCAGTCATGTTTGAGTCACTCTGTAAGTACCATTTTGCTGTACTGTTTAAGTTCGATGAAAGGAACATTGTTGACACTTTTCAGCAAGTTGCAATCATGAAATACAGAAAAAAACAATTTTTCACATACAAGGTCTAAATCATGTTTGATGCACTCTGTAAGTACCATTTTTGCTGTACTGTTTAAACTCGATGAAAGGAACATTGTTGACACTTTTCAGCAAGTTGCAATCATGTAATACAGAAATAAACAGTTTTTCAAAAACAAGGTCTCAGTCATGTTTGAGTCACTCTGTAAGTACCATTTTGCTGTACTGTTTAAGCTCGATGAAAGGAACATTGTTGACACTTTTCAGCAAGTTGCAATCATGAAATACAGAAATAAAGAGTTTCTCACAAACAAGGTCTAAATCATGTTTGATGCACTCTGTAAGTTCAATTTTTGCTGTACTGTTTAAACTCGATGAAAGGAACATTGTTGACACTTTTCAGCAAGTTGCAATCATGTAATACAGAAATAAACCGATTTTCACAAACAAGGTCTAAATCATGTAAGTACAATTTTGCTGTACTGCTTAATCAGGATGATAGAAACACTGTTGACACTTTTCAGCAAGTTGTAATACAGAAATAAACCGTTTTTCAAAAACAAGGTCTCAGTCATGTTTGAGTCACTCTGTAAGTACCATTTTGCTGTACTGTTTAAGCTCGATGAAAGGAACATTGTTGACACTTTTCAGCAAGTTGCAATCATGTAATACAGAAATAAACAGTTTTTCAAAAACAAGGTCTCAGTCATGTTTGAGTCACTCTGTAAGTACCATTTTGCTGTACTGTTTAAGCTCGATGAAAGGAACATTGTTGACACTTTTCAGCAAGTTGCAATCATGAAATACAGAAATAAAGAGTTTCTCACAAACAAGGTCTAAATCATGTTTGATGCACTCTGTAAGTTCAATTTTTGCTGTACTGTTTAAACTCGATGATAGAAACATTGTTGACACTTTTCAGCAAGTTGCAATCATGTAATACAGAAATAAACAGTTTTTCACAAACAAGGTCAAAATCATGGAAGTACAATTTTGCTGTACTGCTTAATCAGGATGATAGAAACACTGTTGACACTTTTCAGCAAGTTGTAATACAGAAATAAACCGTTTTTCAAAAACAAGGTCTCAGTCATGTTTGAGTCACTGTAAGTACCATTTTGCTGTACTGTTTAAGCTCGATGAAAGGAACATTGTTGACACTTTTCAGCAAGTTGCAATCATGTAATACAGAAATGAACAGTTTTTCAAAAACAAGGTCTCAGTCATGTTTGAGTCACTCTGTAAGTACCATTTTGCTGTACTGTTTAAGCTCGATGAAAGGAACATTGTTGACACTTTTCAGCAAGTTGCAATCATGAAATACAGAAATAAAGAGTTTCTCACAAACAAGGTCTAAATCATGTTTGATGCACTCTGTAAGTTCAATTTTTGCTGTACTGTTTAAACTTGATGAAAGGAACACTGTTGACACTTTTCAGCAAGTTGCAATCATGAAATACTGAAAAAAAGAGTTTCTCACAAACAAGGTCTAAATCATGTTTGATGCACTCTGTATTTTCAATTTTTGCTGTACTGTTTAAACTCGATGATAGAAACATTGTTGACACTTTTCAGCAAGTTGCAATCATGTAAAATAGAAATAAACAGTTTTTCAAAAACAAGGTCTAAGTCATGTTTGAGTCACTCTCTAAGTACCATTTTGCTGTACTGTTTAAACTCGATGAAAGGAACATTGTTGACACTTTTCAGCAAGTTGCAATCATGAAATACAGAAAAAAACAGTTTTTCACAAACAAGGTCAAAATCATGGAAGTACAATTTTGCTGTACTGCTTAATCAGGATGATAGAAACACTGTTGACACTTTTCAGCAAGTTGTAATACAGAAATAAACAGTTTTTCAAAAACAAGTTCTCAGTCATGTTTGAGTCACTCTGTAAGTACCATTTTGCTGTACTGTTTAAGCTCGATGAAAGGAACATTGTTGACACTTTTCAGCAAGTTGCAATATTGTAATACAGAAATAAACAGTTTTTCAAAAACAAGGTCTAAGTCATGTTTGAGTCACTCTCTAAATACCATTTTGCTGTACTGTTTAAAGTCAATGAAAGGAACATTGATGACACTTTTCAGCAAGTTGCAATCATGAAATACTGAAAAAAAGAGTTTCTCACAAACAAGGTCTAAATCATGTTTGATGCACTCTGTATTTTCAATTTTTGCTGTACTGTTTAAACTCGATGATAGAAACATTGTTGACACTTTTCAGCAAGTTGCAATCATGTAAAATAGAAATAAACAGTTTTTCAAAAACAAGGTCTAAGTCATGTTTGAGTCACTCTCTAAGTACCATTTTGCTGTACTGTTTAAACTCAATGAAAGGAACATTGTTGACCCTTTTCAGCAAGTTGGAATCATGAAATACAGAAATAAAGAGTTTCTCACAAACAAGGTCTAAATCAGGTAAGTACAATTTTGCTGTACTGCTTAATCAGGATGATAGAAACACTGTTGACACTTTTCAACAAGTTGTAATACAGAAATAAACAGTTTTTCAAAAACAAGGTCTCAGTCATGTTTGAGTCACTCTGTAAGTACCATTTTGCTGTACTGCTTAATCAGGATGATAGAAACACTGTTGACACTTTTCAGCAAGTTGTAATATAGAAATAAACAGTTTTTCACAAACAAGGTCTAAATAATGTTTGATGCACTCTGTAAGTACCATTTTTGCTGTACTGTTTAAACTCGATGAAAGGAACATTGTTGACACTTTTCAGCAAGTTGCAATCATGTAATACAGAAATGAACAGTTTTTCAAAAACAAGGTCTCAGTCATGTTTGAGTCACTCTGTAAGTACCATTTTGCTGTACTGTTTAAGCTCGATGAAAGGAACATTGTTGACACTTTTCAGCAAGTTGCAATCATGAAATACAGAAATAAAGAGTTTCTCACAAACAAGGTCTAAATCATGTTTGATGCACTCTGTAAGTTCAATTTTTGCTGTACTGTTTAAACTCGATGAAAGGAACACTGTTGACACTTTTCAGCAAGTTGCAATCATGAAATACTGAAAAAAAGAGTTTCTCACAAACAAGGTCTAAATCATGTTTGATGCACTCTGTATTTTCAATTTTTGCTGTACTGTTTAAACTCGATGATAGAAACATTGTTGACACTTTTCAGCAAGTTGCAATCATGTAAAATAGAAATAAACAGTTTTTCAAAAACAAGGTCTAAGTCATGTTTGAGTCACTCTCTAAGTACCATTTTGCTGTACTGTTTAAACTCAATGAAAGGAACATTGTTGACCCTTTTCAGCAAGTTGGAATCATGAAATACAGAAATAAAGAGTTTTTCACAAACAAGGTCTAAATCAGGTAAGTACATTTTGCTGTACTGCTTAATCAGGATGATAGAAACACTGTTGACACTTTTCAGCAAGTTGTAATACAGAAATAAACAGTTTTTCAAAAACAAGGTCTCAGTCATGTTTGAGTCACTCTGTAAGTACCATTTTGCTGTACTGTTTAAGTTCGATGAAAGGAACATTGTTGACACTTTTCAGCAAGTTGCAATCATGAAATACAGAAATAAAGAGTTTCTCACAAACAAGGTCTAAATCATGTTTGATGCACTCTGTAAGTTCAATTTTTGCTGTACTGTTTAAACTCGATGAAAGGAACATTGTTGACACTTTTCAGCAAGTTGCAATCATGTAATACAGAAATAAACCAATTTTCACAAACAAGGTCTAAATCATGTATGTACAATTTTGCTGTACTGCTTAATCAGGATGATAGAAACACTGTTGACACTTTTCAGCAAGTTGCAATCATGAAATACAGAAATAAAGAGTTTCTCACAAACAAGGTCTAAATCATGTTTGATGCACTCTGTATTTTCAATTTTTGCTCTACTGTTTAAACTCGATGATAGAAACATTGTTGACACTTTTCAGCAAGTTGCAATCATGTAATATAGAAATAAACAGTTTTTCAAAAACAAGGTCTAAGTCATGTTTGAGTCACTGTAAGTACCATTTTGCTGTACTGTTTAACCTCGATGAAAGGAACATTGTTGACACTTTTCAGCAAGTTGCAATCATGTAATACAGAAATAAACAGTTTTTCACAAACAAGGTCTCAGTCATGTTTGAGTCACTCTGTAAGTACCATTTTGCTGTACTGTTTAAGCTCGATGAAAGGAACATTGTTGACACTTTTCAGCAAGTTGCAATATTGTAATACAGAAATAAACAGTTTTTCAAAAACAAGGTCTAAGTCATGTTTGAGTCACTCTCTAAATACCATTTTGCTGTACTGTTTAAAGTCAATGAAAGGAACATTGATGACACTTTTCAGCAAGTTGCAATCATGAAATACTGAAAAAAAGAGTTTCTCACAAACAAGGTCTAAATCATGTTTGATGCACTCTGTATTTTCAATTTTTGCTGTACTGTTTAAACTCGATGATAGAAACATTGTTGACACTTTTCAGCAAGTTGCAATCATGTAAAATAGAAATAAACAGTTTTTCACAAACAAGGTCTAAATAATGTTTGATGCACTCTGTAAGTACCATTTTTGCTGTACTGTTTAAACTCGATGAAAGGAACATTGTTGACACTTTTCAGCAAGTTGCAATCATGAAATACAGAAATAAAGAGTTTCTCACAAACAAGGTCTAAATCAGGTAAGTACAATTTTGCTGTACTGCTTAATCAGGATGATAGAAACACTGTTGACACTTTTCAGCAAGTTGTAATACAGAAATAAACAGTTTTTCAAAAACAAGGTCTCAGTCATGTTTGAGTCACTCTGTAAGTACCATTTTGCTGTACTGTTTAAGCTCGATGAAAGGAACATTGTTGACACTTTTCAGCAAGTTGCAATCATGAAATACAGAAAAAAACAATTTTTCACAAACAAGGTCTAAATCATGTTTGACGCACTCTGTAAGTACCATTTTTGCTGTACTGTTTAAACTCGATGAAAGGAACATTGTTGACACTTTTCAGCTAGTTGCAATCATGTAATACAGAAATAAACAGTTTTTCACAAACAAGGTCAAAATCATGGAAGTACAATTTTGCTGTACTGCTTAATCAGGATGATAGAAACACTGTTGACACTTTTCAGCAAGTTGTAATACAGAAATAAACCGTTTTTCAAAAACAAGGTCTCAGTCATGTTTGAGTCACTCTGTAAGTACCATTTTGCTGTACTGTTTAAGCTCGATAAAAGGAACATTGTTGACACTTTTCAGCAAGTTGCAATCATGAAATACAGAAATAAAGAGTTTCTCACAAACAAGGTCTAAATCATGTTTGATGCACTCTGTAAGTTCAATTTTTGCTGTACTGTTTAAACTCGATGAAAGGAACACTGTTGACACTTTTCAGCAAGTTGCAATCATGAAATACTGAAAAAAAGAGTTTCTCACAAACAAGGTCTAAATCATGTTTGATGCACTCTGTATTTTCAATTTTTGCTGTACTGTTTAAACTCGATGATAGAAACATTGTTGACACTTTTCAGCAAGTTGCAATCATGTAAAATAGAAATAAACAGTTTTTCAAAAACAAGGTCTAAGTCATGTTTGAGTCACTCTCTAAGTACCATTTTGCTGTACTGTTTAAACTCAATGAAAGGAACATTGTTGACCCTTTTCAGCAAGTTGGAATCATGAAATACAGAAATAAAGAGTTTTTCACAAACAAGGTCTAAATCAGGTAAGTACATTTTGCAGTACTGCTTAATCAGGATGATAGAAACACTGTTGACACTTTTCAGCAAGTTGTAATACAGAAATAAACAGTTTTTCAAAAACAAGGTCTCAGTCATGTTTGAGTCACTCTGTAAGTACCATTTTGCTGTACTGCTTAATCAGGATGATAGAAACACTGTTGACACTTTTCAGCAAGTTGTAATATAGAAATAAACAGTTTTTCACAAACAAGGTCTAAATAATGTTTGATGCACTCTGTAAGTACCATTTTTGCTGTACTGTTTAAACTCGATGAAAGGAACATTGTTGACACTTTTCAGCAAGTTGCAATCATGAAATACAGAAATAAAGAGTTTCTCACAAACAAGGTCTAAATCAGGTAAGTACAATTTTGCTGTACTGCTTAATCAGGATGATAGAAACACTGTTGACACTTTTCAGCAAGTTGTAATACAGAAATAAACAGTTTTTCAAAAACAAGGTCTCAGTCATGTTTGAGTCACTCTGTAAGTACCATTTTGCTGTACTGTTTAAGTTCGATGAAAGGAACATTGTTGACACTTTTCAGCAAGTTGCAATCATGAAATACAGAAATAAAGAGTTTCTCACAAACAAGGTCTAAATCATGTTTGATGCACTCTGTAAGTTCAATTTTTGCTGTACTGTTTAAACTCGATGAAAGGAACATTGTTGACACTTTTCAGCAAGTTGCAATCATGTAATACAGAAATAAACCAATTTTCACAAACAAGATCTAAATCATGTATGTACAATTTTGCTGTACTGCTTAATCAGGATGATAGAAACACTGTTGACACTTTTCAGCAAGTTGCAATCATGAAATACAGAAATAAAGAGTTTCTCACAAACAAGGTCTAAATCATGTTTGATGCACTCTGTATTTTCAATTTTTGCTCTACTGTTTAAACTCGATGATAGAAACATTGTTGACACTTTTCAGCAAGTTGCAATCATGTAATATAGAAATAAACAGTTTTTCAAAAACAAGGTCTAAGTCATGTTTGAGTCACTGTAAGTACCATTTTGCTGTACTGTTTAACCTCGATGAAAGGAACATTGTTGACACTTTTCAGCAAGTTGCAATCATGTAATACAGAAATAAACAGTTTTTCACAAACAAGGTCTCAGTCATGTTTGAGTCACTCTGTAAGTACCATTTTGCTGTACTGTTTAAGCTCGATGAAAGGAACATTGTTGACACTTTTCAGCAAGTTGCAATCATGAAATACAGAAAAAAACAGTTTTTCACAAACAAGGTCAAAATCATGGAAGTACAATTTTGCTGTACTGCTTAATCAGGATGATAGAAACACTGTTGACACTTTTCAGCAAGTTGTAATACAGAAATAAACAGTTTTTCAAAAACAAGGTCTCAGTCATGTTTGAGTCACTCTGTAAGTACCATTTTGCTGTACTGTTTAAGCTCGATGAAAGGAACATTGTTGACACTTTTCAGCAAGTTGCAATATTGTAATACAGAAATAAACAGTTTTTCAAAAACAAGGTCTAAGTCATGTTTGAGTCACTCTCTAAATACCATTTTGCTGTACTGTTTAAAGTCAATGAAAGGAACATTGATGACACTTTTCAGCAAGTTGCAATCATGAAATACTGAAAAAAAGAGTTTCTCACAAACAAGGTCTAAATCATGTTTGATGCACTCTGTATTTTCAATTTTTGCTGTACTGTTTAAACTCGATGATAGAAACATTGTTGACACTTTTCAGCAAGTTGCAATCATGTAAAATAGAAATAAACAGTTTTTCACAAACAAGGTCTAAATAATGTTTGATGCACTCTGTAAGTACCATTTTTGCTGTACTGTTTAAACTCGATGAAAGGAACATTGTTGACACTTTTCAGCAAGTTGCAATCATGAAATACAGAAATAAAGAGTTTCTCACAAACAAGGTCTAAATCAGGTAAGTACAATTTTGCTGTACTGCTTAATCAGGATGATAGAAACACTGTTGACACTTTTCAGCAAGTTGTAATACAGAAATAAACAGTTTTTCAAAAACAAGGTCTCAGTCATGTTTGAGTCACTCTGTAAGTACCATACTGTTTAAGCTCGATGAAAGGAACATTGTTGACACTTTTCAGCAAGTTGCAATCATGAAATACAGAAAAAAAAAAAATTTCACAAACAAAATCTAAATCATGTTTGATGCACTCTGTAAGTTCAATTTTTGCTGTACTGTTTAAACTCGATGAAAGGAACATTGTTGACACTTTTCAGCAAGTTGCAATCATGTAATACAGAAATAAACCGTTTTTCAAAAACAAGGTCAAAATCATGTAAGTACAATTTTGCTGTACTGCTTAATCAGGATGATAGAAACACTGTTGACACTTTTCAGCAAGTTGTAATACAGAAATAAACCGTTTTTCAAAAACAAGGTCTCAGTCATGTTTGAGTCACTCTGTAAGTACCATTTTGCTGTACTGTTTAAGCTCGATGAAAGGAACATTGTTGACACTTTTCAGCAAGTTGCAGTCATGAAATACAGCAAAAAAAAAAAATTCACAAACAAGGTCTAAATCATGTTTGATGCACTCTGTAAGTTCAATTTTTGCTGTACTGTTTAAACTCGATGAAAGGAACATTGTTGACACTTTTCAGCAAGTTGCAATCATGTAATACAGAAATAAACCGTTTTTCAAAAACAAGGTCAAAATCATGTAATTACAATTTTGCTGTACTGCTTAATCAGGATGATAGAAACACTGTTGACACTTTTCAGCAAGTTGTAATACAGAAATAAACAGTTTTTCAAAAACAAGGTCTCAGTCATGTTTGAGTCACTCTGTAAGTACCATTTTGCTGTACTGTTTAAGCTCGATGAAAGGAACATTGTTGACACTTTTCAGCAAGTTGCAATCATGTAATACAGAAATAAACAGTTTTTCAAAAACAAGGTCTCAGTCATGTTTGAGTCACTCTGTAAGTACCATTTTGCTGTACTGTTTAAGCTCGATGAAAGGAACATTGTTGACACTTTTCAGCAAGTTGCAATCATGTAATACAGAAATAAACAGTTTTTCAAAAACAAGGTCTCAGTCATGTTTGAGTCACTCTGTAAGTACCATTTTTCTGTACTGTTTAAGCTCGATGAAAGGAACATTGTTGACACTTTTCAGCAAGTTGCAATCATGTAATACAGAAATAAACAGTTTTTCAAAAACAAGGTCTCAGTCATGTTTGAGTCACTCTGTAAGTACCATTTTGCTGTACTGTTTAAGCTCGATGAAAGGAACATTGTTGACACTTTTCAGAAAGTTGCAATCATGAAATACAGAAAAAAACAGTTTTTCAAAAACAAGGTCTAAATCATGTTTGACGCACTCTGTAAGTACCATTTTTGCTGTACTGTTTAAACTCGATGAAAGGAACATTGTTGACCCTTTTCAGCAAGTTGGAATCATGAAATACAGAAATAAAGAGTTTCTCACAAACAAGGTCTAAATCAGGTAAGTACAATTTTGCTGTACTGCTTAATCAGGATGATAGAAACACTGTTGACACTTTTCAGCAAGTTGTAATACAGAAATAAACAGTTTTTCAAAAACAAGGTCTCAGTCATGTTTGAGTCACTCTGTAAGTACCATTTTGCTGTACTGTTTAAGCTCGATGAAAGGAACATTGTTGACACTTTTCAGCAAGTTGCAATCATGAAATACAGAAAAAAACAATTTTTCACAAACAAGGTCTAAATCATGTTTGATGCACTCTGTAAGTTCAATTTTTGCTGTACTGTTTAAACTCGATGAAAGGAACATTGTTGACACTTTTCAGCAAGTTGCAATCATGTAATACAGAAATAAACCGTTTTTCAAAAACAAGGTCAAAATCATGTAAGTACAATTTTGCTGTACTGCTTAATCAGGATGATAGAAACACTGTTGACACTTTTCAGCAAGTTGTAATACAGAAATAAACAGTTTTTCAAAAACAAGGTCTCAGTCATGTTTGAGTCACTCTGTAAGTACCATTTTGCTGTACTGTTTAAGCTCGATGAAAGGAACATTGTTGACACTTTTCAGCAAGTTGCAATCATGAAATACAGAAAAAAACAATTTTTCACAAACAAGGTCTAAATCATGTTTGACGCACTCTGTAAGTACCATTTTTGCTGTACTGTTTAAACTCGATGAAAGGAACATTGTTGACACTTTTCAGCAAGTTGCAATCATGTAATACAGAAATAAACAGTTTTTCACAAACAAGGTCTAAATCATGTTTGATGCACTCTGTAAGTTCAATTTTTGCTGTACTGTTTAAACTTGATGAAAGGAACACTGTTGACACTTTTCAGCAAGTTGCAATCATGAAATACTGAAAAAAAGAGTTTCTCACAAACAAGGTCTAAATCATGTTTGATGCACTCTGTATTTTCAATTTTTGCTGTACTGTTTAAACTCGATGATAGAAACATTGTTGACACTTTTCAGCAAGTTGCAATCATGTAATACAGAAATAAACAGTTTTTCACAAACAAGGTCAAAATCATGGAAGTACAATTTTGCTGTACTGCTTAATCAGGATGATAGAAACACTGTTGACACTTTTCAGCAAGTTGTAATACAGAAATAAACCGTTTTTCAAAAACAAGGTCTCAGTCATGTTTGAGTCACTGTAAGTACCATTTTGCTGTACTGTTTAAGCTCGATGAAAGGAACATTGTTGACACTTTTCAGCAAGTTGCAATCATGTAATACAGAAATGAACAGTTTTTCAAAAACAAGGTCTCAGTCATGTTTGAGTCACTCTGTAAGTACCATTTTGCTGTACTGTTTAAGCTCGATGAAAGGAACATTGTTGACACTTTTCAGCAAGTTGCAATCATGAAATACAGAAATAAAGAGTTTCTCACAAACAAGGTCTAAATCATGTTTGATGCACTCTGTAAGTTCAATTTTTGCTGTACTGTTTAAACTCGATGATAGAAACATTGTTGACACTTTTCAGCAAGTTGCAATCATGTAAAATAGAAATAAACAGTTTTTCAAAAACAAGGTCTAAGTCATGTTTGAGTCACTCTCTAAGTACCATTTTGCTGTACTGTTTAAACTCGATGAAAGGAACATTGTTGACACTTTTCAGCAAGTTGCAATCATGAAATACAGAAAAAAACAGTTTTTCACAAACAAGGTCAAAATCATGGAAGTACAATTTTGCTGTACTGCTTAATCAGGATGATAGAAACACTGTTGACACTTTTCAGCAAGTTGTAATACAGAAATAAACAGTTTTTCAAAAACAAGGTCTCAGTCATGTTTGAGTCACTCTGTAAGTACCATTTTGCTGTACTGTTTAAGCTCGATGAAAGGAACATTGTTGACACTTTTCAGCAAGTTGCAATATTGTAATACAGAAATAAACAGTTTTTCAAAAACAAGGTCTAAGTCATGTTTGAGTCACTCTCTAAATACCATTTTGCTGTACTGTTTAAAGTCAATGAAAGGAACATTGATGACACTTTTCAGCAAGTTGCAATCATGAAATACTGAAAAAAAGAGTTTCTCACAAACAAGGTCTAAATCATGTTTGATGCACTCTGTATTTTCAATTTTTGCTGTACTGTTTAAACTCGATGATAGAAACATTGTTGACACTTTTCAGCAAGTTGCAATCATGTAAAATAGAAATAAACAGTTTTTCAAAAACAAGGTCTAAGTCATGTTTGAGTCACTCTCTAAGTACCATTTTGCTGTACTGTTTAAACTCAATGAAAGGAACATTGTTGACCCTTTTCAGCAAGTTGGAATCATGAAATACAGAAATAAAGAGTTTCTCACAAACAAGGTCTAAATCAGGTAAGTACAATTTTGCTGAACTGCTTAATCAGGATGATAGAAACACTGTTGACACTTTTCAACAAGTTGTAATACAGAAATAAACAGTTTTTCAAAAACAAGGTCTCAGTCATGTTTGAGTCACTCTGTAAGTACCATTTTGCTGTACTGCTTAATCAGGATGATAGAAACACTGTTGACACTTTTCAGCAAGTTGTAATATAGAAATAAACAGTTTTTCACAAACAAGGTCTAAATAATGTTTGATGCACTCTGTAAGTACCATTTTTGCTGTACTGTTTAAACTCGATGAAAGGAACATTGTTGACACTTTTCAGCAAGTTGCAATCATGTAATACAGAAATGAACAGTTTTTCAAAAACAAGGTCTCAGTCATGTTTGAGTCACTCTGTAAGTACCATTTTGCTGTACTGTTTAAGCTCGATGAATGGAACATTGTTGACACTTTTCAGCAAGTTGCAATCATGAAATACAGAAATAAAGAGTTTCTCACAAACAAGGTCTAAATCATGTTTGATGCACTCTGTAAGTTCAATTTTTGCTGTACTGTTTAAACTCGATGAAAGGAACACTGTTGACACTTTTCAGCAAGTTGCAATCATGAAATACTGAAAAAAAGAGTTTCTCACAAACAAGGTCTAAATCATGTTTGATGCACTCTGTATTTTCAATTTTTGCTGTACTGTTTAAACTCGATGATAGAAACATTGTTGACACTTTTCAGCAAGTTGCAATCATGTAAAATAGAAATAAACAGTTTTTCAAAAACAAGGTCTAAGTCATGTTTGAGTCACTCTCTAAGTACCATTTTGCTGTACTGTTTAAACTCAATGAAAGGAACATTGTTGACCCTTTTCAGCAAGTTGGAATCATGAAATACAGAAATAAAGAGTTTTTCACAAACAAGGTCTAAATAATGTTTGATGCACTTGTAAGTACCATTTTTGCTGTACTGTTTAAACTCGATGAAAGGAACATTGTTGACACTTTTCAGCAAGTTGCAATCATGTAATACAGAAATGAACAGTTTTTCACAAACAAGGTCTAAGTCATGTTTGAGTCACTCTCTAAGTACCATTTTGCTGTACTGTTTAAACTCAATGAAAGGAACATTGTTGACACTTTTCAGCAAGTTGCAATCATGTAATACAGAAATAAACAGTTTTTCACAAAGAAGGTCTAAGTCATTGTAAGTACAATTTTGCTGTACAGCTTAATCAGGATGATAGAAACACTGTTGACACTTTTCAGCAAGTTGTAATACAGAAATAAACAGTTTTTCAAAAACAAGGTCTCAGTCATGTTTGAGTCACTCTGTAAGTACCATTTTGCTGTACTGTTTAAGCTCGATGAAAGGAACATTGTTGACACTTTTCAGCAAGTTGCAATCATGAAATACAGAAAAAAAATTTTTTTCACAAACAAGGTCTAAATCATGTTTGATGCACTCTGTAAGTTCAATTTTTGCTGTACTGTTTAAACTCGATGAAAGGAACATTGTTGACACTTTTCAGCAAGTTGCAATCATGTAATACAGGAATAAACCGTTTTTCAAAAACAAGGTCAAAATCATGTAAGTACAATTTTGCTGTACTGCTTAATCAGGATGATAGAAACACTGTTGACACTTTTCAGCAAGTTGTAATACAGAAATAAACAGTTTTTCAAAAACAAGGTCTCAGTCATGTTTGAGTCACTCTGTAAGTACCATTTTGCTGTACTGTTTAAGCTCGATGAAAGGAACATTGTTGACACTTTTCAGCAAGTTGCAATCATGTAATACAGAAATAAACAGTTTTTCACAAACAAGGTCTAAATCATGTTTGATGCACTCTGTAAGTTCAATTTTTGCTGTACTGTTTAAACTCGATGAAAGGAACATTGTTGACACTTTTCAGCAAGTTGCAATCATGTAATACAGGAATAAACCGTTTTTCAAAAACAAGGTCAAAATCATGTAAGTACAATTTTGCTGTACTGCTTAATCAGGATGATAGAAACACTGTTGACACTTTTCAGCAAGTTGTAATACAGAAATAAACAGTTTTTCAAAAACAAGGTCTCAGTCATGTTTGAGTCACTCTGTAAGTACCATTTTGCTGTACTGTTTAAGGTCGATGAAAGGAACATTGTTGACACTTTTCAGCAAGTTGGAATCATGAAATACAGAAATAAAGAGTTTTTCACAAACAAGGTCTAAATCAGGTAAGTACATTTTGCTGTACTGCTTAATCAGGATGATAGAAACACTGTTGACACTTTTCAGCAAGTTGTAATACAGAAATAAACAGTTTTTCAAAAACAAGGTCTCAGTCATGTTTGAGTCACTCTGTAAGTACCATTTTGCTGTACTGTTTAAGTTCGATGAAAGGAACATTGTTGACACTTTTCAGCAAGTTGCAATCATGTAATACAGAAATAAACAGTTTTTCAAAAACAAGGTCTCAGTCATGTTTGAGTCACTCTGTAAGTACCATTTTGCTGTACTGTTTAAGTTCGATGAAAGGAACATTGTTGACACTTTTCAGCAAGTTGGAATCATGAAATACAGAAATAAAGAGTTTTTCACAAACAAGGTCTAAATCAGGTAAGTACATTTTGCTGTACTGCTTAATCAGGATGATAGAAACACTGTTGACACTTTTCAGCAAGTTGTAATACAGAAATAAACAGTTTTTCAAAAACAAGGTCTCAGTCATGTTTGAGTCACTCTGTAAGTACCATTTTGCTGTACTGTTTAAGTTCGATGAAAGGAACATTGTTGACACTTTTCAGCAAGTTGCAATCATGAAATACAGAAAAAAACAATTTTTCACATACAAGGTCTAAATCATGTTTGATGCACTCTGTAAGTACCATTTTTGCTGTACTGTTTAAACTCGATGAAAGGAACATTGTTGACACTTTTCAGCAAGTTGCAATCATGTAATACAGAAATAAACCGATTTTCACAAACAAGGTCTAAATCATGTATGTACAATTTTGCTGTACTGCTTAATCAGGATGATAGAAACACTGTTGACACTTTTCAGCAAGTTGCAATCATGAAATACAGAAATAAAGAGTTTCTCACAAACAAGGTCTAAATCATGTTTGATGCACTCTGTAAGTTCAATTTTTGCTGTACTGTTTAAACTCGATGAAAGGAACATTGTTGACACTTTTCAGCAAGTTGCAATCATGTAATACAGAAATAAACCGATTTTCACAAACAAGGTCTAAATCATGTATGTACAATTTTGCTGTACTGCTTAATCAGGATGATAGAAACACTGTTGACACTTTTCAGCAAGTTGCAATCATGAAATACAGAAATAAAGAGTTTCTCACAAACAAGGTCTAAATCATGTTTGATGCACTCTGTAAGTTCAATTTTTGCTGTACTGTTTAAACTCGATGATAGAAACATTGTTGACACTTTTCAGCAAGTTGCAATCATGTAAAATAGAAATAAACAGTTTTTCAAAAACAAGGTCTAAGTCATGTTTGAGTCACTCTCTAAGTACCATTTTGCTGTACTGTTTAAACTCAATGAAAGGAACATTGTTGACCCTTTTCAGCAAGTTGGAATCATGAAATACAGAAATAAAGAGTTTTTCACAAACAAGGTCTAAATCAGGTAAGTACATTTTGCTGTACTGCTTAATCAGGATGATAGAAACACTGTTGACACTTTTCAGCAAGTTGTAATACAGAAATAAACAGTTTTTCAAAAACAAGGTCTCAGTCATGTTTGAGTCACTCTGTAAGTACCATTTTGCTGTACTGTTTAAGTTCGATGAAAGGAACATTGTTGACACTTTTCAGCAAGTTGCAATCATGAAATACAGAAATAAAGAGTTTCTCACAAACAAGGTCTAAATCATATTTGATGCACTCTGTAAGTTCAATTTTTGCTGTACTGTTTAAACTCGATGAAAGGAACACTGTTGACACTTTTCAGCAAGTTGCAATCATGTAAATACAGAAATGAACAGTTTTTCAAAAACAAGGTCTAAGTCATGTTTGAGTCACTCTCTAAGTACCATTTTGCTGTACTGTTTAAACTCAATGAAAGGAACATTGTTGACCCTTTTCAGCAAGTTGGAATCATGAAATACAGAAATATAGAGTTTTTCACAAACAAGGTCTAAATCAGGTAAGTACATTTTGCTGTACTGCTTAATCAGGATGATAGAAACACTGTTGACACTTTTCAGCAAGTTGTAATACAAAAATAAACAGTTTTTCAAAAACAAGGTCTCAGTCATGTTTGAGTCACTCTGTAAGTACCATTTTGCTGTACTGTTTAAGTTCGATGAAAGGAACATTGTTGACACTTTTCAGCAAGTTGCAATCATGAAATACAGAAAAAAACAATTTTTCACATACAAAGTCTAAATCATGTTTGATGCACTCTGTAAGTACCATTTTTGCTGTACTGTTTAAACTCGATGAAAGGAACATTGTTGACACTTTTCAGCAAGTTGCAATCATGTAATACAGAAATAAACAGTTTTTCAAAAACAAGGTCTCAGTCATGTTTGAGTCACTCTGTAAGTACCATTTTGCTGTACTGTTTAAGCTCGATGAAAGGAACATTGTTGACACTTTTCAGCAAGTTGCAATCATGAAATACAGAAATAAAGAGTTTCTCACAAACAAGGTCTAAATCATGTTTGAGTCACTCTGTAAGTTCAATTTTTGCTGTACTGTTTAAACTCGATGAAAGGAACATTGTTGACACTTTTCAGCAAGTTGCAATCATGTAATACAGAAATAAACCGATTTTCACAAACAAGGTCTAAATCATGTAAGTACAATTTTGCTGTACTGCTTAATCAGGATGATAGAAACACTGTTGACACTTTTCAGCAAGTTGTAATACAGAAATAAACCGTTTTTCAAAAACAAGGTCTCAGTCATGTTTGAGTCACTCTGTAAGTACCATTTTGCTGTACTGTTTAAGCTCGATGAAAGGAACATTGTTGACACTTTTCAGCAAGTTGCAATCATGTAATACAGAAATAAACAGTTTTTCAAAAACAAGGTCTCAGTCATGTTTGAGTCACTCTGTAAGTACCATTTTGCTGTACTGTTTAAGCTCGATGAAAGGAACATTGTTGACACTTTTCAGCAAGTTGCAATCATGTAATACAGGAATAAACCGTTTTTCAAAAACAAGGTCAAAATCATGTAAGTACAATTTTGCTGTACTGCTTAATCAGGATGATAGAAACACTGTTGACACTTTTCAGCAAGTTGTAATACAGAAATAAACAGTTTTTCAAAAACAAGGTCTCAGTCATGTTTGAGTCACTCTGTAAGTACCATTTTGCTGTACTGTTTAAGCTCGATGAAAGGAACATTGTTGACACTTTTCAGCAAGTTGCAATCATGTAATACAGAAATAAACAGTTTTTCAAAAACAAGGTCTCAGTCATGTTTGAGTCACTCTGTAAGTACCATTTTGCTGTACTGTTTAAGTTCGATGAAAGGAACATTGTTGACACTTTTCAGCAAGTTGGAATCATGAAATACAGAAATAAAGAGTTTTTCACAAACAAGGTCTAAATCAGGTAAGTACATTTTGCTGTACTGCTTAATCAGGATGATAGAAACACTGTTGACACTTTTCAGCAAGTTGTAATACAGAAATAAACAGTTTTTCAAAAACAAGGTCTCAGTCATGTTTGAGTCACTCTGTAAGTACCATTTTGCTGTACTGTTTAAGTTCGATGAAAGGAACATTGTTGACACTTTTCAGCAAGTTGCAATCATGTAATACAGAAATAAACAGTTTTTCAAAAACAAGGTCTCAGTCATGTTTGAGTCACTCTGTAAGTACCATTTTGCTGTACTGTTTAAGTTCGATGAAAGGAACATTGTTGACACTTTTCAGCAAGTTGGAATCATGAAATACAGAAATAAAGAGTTTTTCACAAACAAGGTCTAAATCAGGTAAGTACATTTTGCTGTACTGCTTAATCAGGATGATAGAAACACTGTTGACACTTTTCAGCAAGTTGTAATACAGAAATAAACAGTTTTTCAAAAACAAGGTCTCAGTCATGTTTGAGTCACTCTGTAAGTACCATTTTGCTGTACTGTTTAAGCTCGATGAAAGGAACATTGTTGACACTTTTCAGCAAGTTGCAATCATGTAATACAGAAATAAAGAGTTTCTCACAAACAAGGTCTAAATCATGTTTGATGCACTCTGTAAGTTCAATTTTTGCTGTACTGTTTAAACTCGATGAAAGGAACATTGTTGACACTTTTCAGCAAGTTGCAATCATGTAATACAGGAATAAACCGTTTTTCAAAAACAAGGTCAAAATCATGTAAGTACAATTTTGCTGTACTGCTTAATCAGGATGATAGAAACACTGTTGACACTTTTCAGCAAGTTGTAATACAGAAATAAACAGTTTTTCAAAAACAAGGTCTCAGTCATGTTTGAGTCACTCTGTAAGTACCATTTTGCTGTACTGTTTAAGTTCGATGAAAGGAACATTGTTGACACTTTTCAGCAAGTTGCAATCATGAAATACAGAAAAAAACAATTTTTCACATACAAGGTCTAAATCATGTTTGATGCACTCTGTAAGTACCATTTTTGCTGTACTGTTTAAACTCGATGAAAGGAACATTGTTGACACTTTTCAGCAAGTTGCAATCATGTAATACAGAAATAAACAGTTTTTCAAAAACAAGGTCTCAGTCATGTTTGAGTCACTCTGTAAGTACCATTTTGCTGTACTGTTTAAGCTCGATGAAAGGAACATTGTTGACACTTTTCAGCAAGTTGCAATCATGAAATACAGAAATAAAGAGTTTCTCACAAACAAGGTCTAAATCATGTTTGATGCACTCTGTAAGTTCAATTTTTGCTGTACTGTTTAAACTCGATGAAAGGAACATTGTTGACACTTTTCAGCAAGTTGCAATCATGTAATACAGAAATAAACCGATTTTCACAAACAAGGTCTAAATCATGTAAGTACAATTTTGCTGTACTGCTTAATCAGGATGATAGAAACACTGTTGACACTTTTCAGCAAGTTGTAATACAGAAATAAACAGTTTTTCAAAAACAAGGTCTCAGTCATGTTTGAGTCACTCTGTAAGTACCATTTTGCTGTACTGTTTAAGCTCGATGAAAGGAACATTGTTGACACTTTTCAGCAAGTTGCAATCATGTAATACAGAAATAAACAGTTTTTCAAAAACAAGGTCTCAGTCATGTTTGAGTCACTCTGTAAGTACCATTTTGCTGTACTGTTTAAGCTCGATGAAAGGAACATTGTTGACACTTTTCAGCAAGTTGCAATCATGAAATACAGAAATAAAGAGTTTCTCACAAACAAGGTCTAAATCATGTTTGATGCACTCTGTAAGTTCAATTTTTGCTGTACTGTTTAAACTCGATGATAGAAACATTGTTGACACTTTTCAGCAAGTTGCAATCATGTAATACAGAAATAAACAGTTTTTCACAAACAAGGTCAAAATCATGGAAGTACAATTTTGCTGTACTGCTTAATCAGGATGATAGAAACACTGTTGACACTTTTCAGCAAGTTGTAATACAGAAATAAACCGTTTTTCAAAAACAAGGTCTCAGTCATGTTTGAGTCACTGTAAGTACCATTTTGCTGTACTGTTTAAGCTCGATGAAAGGAACATTGTTGACACTTTTCAGCAAGTTGCAATCATGTAATACAGAAATGAACAGTTTTTCAAAAACAAGGTCTCAGTCATGTTTGAGTCACTCTGTAAGTACCATTTTGCTGTACTGTTTAAGCTCGATGAAAGGAACATTGTTGACACTTTTCAGCAAGTTGCAATCATGAAATACAGAAATAAAGAGTTTCTCACAAACAAGGTCTAAATCATGTTTGATGCACTCTGTAAGTTCAATTTTTGCTGTACTGTTTAAACTTGATGAAAGGAACACTGTTGACACTTTTCAGCAAGTTGCAATCATGAAATACTGAAAAAAAGAGTTTCTCACAAACAAGGTCTAAATCATGTTTGATGCACTCTGTATTTTCAATTTTTGCTGTACTGTTTAAACTCGATGATAGAAACATTGTTGACACTTTTCAGCAAGTTGCAATCATGTAAAATAGAAATAAACAGTTTTTCAAAAACAAGGTCTAAGTCATGTTTGAGTCACTCTCTAAGTACCATTTTGCTGTACTGTTTAAACTCGATGAAAGGAACATTGTTGACACTTTTCAGCAAGTTGCAATCATGAAATACAGAAAAAAACAGCTTTTCACAAACAAGGTCAAAATCATGGAAGTACAATTTTGCTGTACTGCTTAATCAGGATGATAGAAACACTGTTGACACTTTTCAGCAAGTTGTAATACAGAAATAAACAGTTTTTCAAAAACAAGTTCTCAGTCATGTTTGAGTCACTCTGTAAGTACCATTTTGCTGTACTGTTTAAGCTCGATGAAAGGAACATTGTTGACACTTTTCAGCAAGTTGCAATATTGTAATACAGAAATAAACAGTTTTTCAAAAACAAGGTCTAAGTCATGTTTGAGTCACTCTCTAAATACCATTTTGCTGTACTGTTTAAAGTCAATGAAAGGAACATTGATGACACTTTTCAGCAAGTTGCAATCATGAAATACTGAAAAAAAGAGTTTCTCACAAACAAGGTCTAAATCATGTTTGATGCACTCTGTATTTTCAATTTTTGCTGTACTGTTTAAACTCGATGATAGAAACATTGTTGACACTTTTCAGCAAGTTGCAATCATGTAAAATAGAAATAAACAGTTTTTCAAAAACAAGGTCTAAGTCATGTTTGAGTCACTCTCTAAGTACCATTTTGCTGTACTGTTTAAACTCAATGAAAGGAACATTGTTGACCCTTTTCAGCAAGTTGGAATCATGAAATACAGAAATAAAGAGTTTCTCACAAACAAGGTCTAAATCAGGTAAGTACAATTTTGCTGTACTGCTTAATCAGGATGATAGAAACACTGTTGACACTTTTCAACAAGTTGTAATACAGAAATAAACAGTTTTTCAAAAACAAGGTCTCAGTCATGTTTGAGTCACTCTGTAAGTACCATTTTGCTGTACTGCTTAATCAGGATGATAGAAACACTGTTGACACTTTTCAGCAAGTTGTAATATAGAAATAAACAGTTTTTCACAAACAAGGTCTAAATAATGTTTGATGCACTCTGTAAGTACCATTTTTGCTGTACTGTTTAAACTCGATGAAAGGAACATTGTTGACACTTTTCAGCAAGTTGCAATCATGTAATACAGAAATGAACAGTTTTTCAAAAACAAGGTCTCAGTCATGTTTGAGTCACTCTGTAAGTACCATTTTGCTGTACTGTTTAAGCTCGATGAAAGGAACATTGTTGACACTTTTCAGCAAGTTGCAATCATGAAATACAGAAATAAAGAGTTTCTCACAAACAAGGTCTAAATCATGTTTGATGCACTCTGTAAGTTCAATTTTTGCTGTACTGTTTAAACTCGATGAAAGGAACACTGTTGACACTTTTCAGCAAGTTGCAATCATGAAATACTGAAAAAAAGAGTTTCTCACAAACAAGGTCTAAATCATGTTTGATGCACTCTGTATTTTCAATTTTTGCTGTACTGTTTAAACTCGATGATAGAAACATTGTTGACACTTTTCAGCAAGTTGCAATCATGTAAAATAGAAATAAACAGTTTTTCAAAAACAAGGTCTAAGTCATGTTTGAGTCACTCTCTAAGTACCATTTTGCTGTACTGTTTAAACTCAATGAAAGGAACATTGTTGACCCTTTTCAGCAAGTTGGAATCATGAAATACAGAAATAAAGAGTTTTTCACAAACAAGGTCTAAATCAGGTAAGTACATTTTGCTGTACTGCTTAATCAGGATGATAGAAACACTGTTGACACTTTTCAGCAAGTTGTAATACAGAAATAAACAGTTTTTCAAAAACAAGGTCTCAGTCATGTTTGAGTCACTCTGTAAGTACCATTTTGCTGTACTGTTTAAGTTCGATGAAAGGAACATTGTTGACACTTTTCAGCAAGTTGCAATCATGAAATACAGAAATAAAGAGTTTCTCACAAACAAGGTCTAAATCATGTTTGATGCACTCTGTAAGTTCAATTTTTGCTGTACTGTTTAAACTCGATGAAAGGAACATTGTTGACACTTTTCAGCAAGTTGCAATCATGTAATACAGAAATAAACCAATTTTCACAAACAAGGTCTAAATCATGTATGTACAATTTTGCTGTACTGCTTAATCAGGATGATAGAAACACTGTTGACACTTTTCAGCAAGTTGCAATCATGAAATACAGAAATAAAGAGTTTCTCACAAACAAGGTCTAAATCATGTTTGATGCACTCTGTATTTTCAATTTTTGCTCTACTGTTTAAACTCGATGATAGAAACATTGTTGACACTTTTCAGCAAGTTGCAATCATGTAATATAGAAATAAACAGTTTTTCAAAAACAAGGTCTAAGTCATGTTTGAGTCACTGTAAGTACCATTTTGCTGTACTGTTTAACCTCGATGAAAGGAACATTGTTGACACTTTTCAGCAAGTTGCAATCATGTAATACAGAAATAAACAGTTTTTCACAAACAAGGTCTCAGTCATGTTTGAGTCACTCTGTAAGTACCATTTTGCTGTACTGTTTAAGCTCGATGAAAGGAACATTGTTGACACTTTTCAGCAAGTTGCAATATTGTAATACAGAAATAAACAGTTTTTCAAAAACAAGGTCTAAGTCATGTTTGAGTCACTCTCTAAATACCATTTTGCTGTACTGTTTAAAGTCAATGAAAGGAACATTGATGACACTTTTCAGCAAGTTGCAATCATGAAATACTGAAAAAAAGAGTTTCTCACAAACAAGGTCTAAATCATGTTTGATGCACTCTGTATTTTCAATTTTTGCTGTACTGTTTAAACTCGATGATAGAAACATTGTTGACACTTTTCAGCAAGTTGCAATCATGTAAAATAGAAATAAACAGTTTTTCACAAACAAGGTCTAAATAATGTTTGATGCACTCTGTAAGTACCATTTTTGCTGTACTGTTTAAACTCGATGAAAGGAACATTGTTGACACTTTTCAGCAAGTTGCAATCATGAAATACAGAAATAAAGAGTTTCTCACAAACAAGGTCTAAATCAGGTAAGTACAATTTTGCTGTACTGCTTAATCAGGATGATAGAAACACTGTTGACACTTTTCAGCAAGTTGTAATACAGAAATAAACAGTTTTTCAAAAACAAGGTCTCAGTCATGTTTGAGTCACTCTGTAAGTACCATTTTGCTGTACTGTTTAAGCTCGATGAAAGGAACATTGTTGACACTTTTCAGCAAGTTGCAATCATGAAATACAGAAAAAAACAATTTTTCACAAACAAGGTCTAAATCATGTTTGACGCACTCTGTAAGTACCATTTTTGCTGTACTGTTTAAACTCGATGAAAGGAACATTGTTGACACTTTTCAGCTAGTTGCAATCATGTAATACAGAAATAAACAGTTTTTCACAAACAAGGTCAAAATCATGGAAGTACAATTTTGCTGTACTGCTTAATCAGGATGATAGAAACACTGTTGACACTTTTCAGCAAGTTGTAATACAGAAATAAACCGTTTTTCAAAAACAAGGTCTCAGTCATGTTTGAGTCACTCTGTAAGTACCATTTTGCTGTACTGTTTAAGCTCGATAAAAGGAACATTGTTGACACTTTTCAGCAAGTTGCAATCATGAAATACAGAAATAAAGAGTTTCTCACAAACAAGGTCTAAATCATGTTTGATGCACTCTGTAAGTTCAATTTTTGCTGTACTGTTTAAACTCGATGAAAGGAACACTGTTGACACTTTTCAGCAAGTTGCAATCATGAAATACTGAAAAAAAGAGTTTCTCACAAACAAGGTCTAAATCATGTTTGATGCACTCTGTATTTTCAATTTTTGCTGTACTGTTTAAACTCGATGATAGAAACATTGTTGACACTTTTCAGCAAGTTGCAATCATGTAAAATAGAAATAAACAGTTTTTCAAAAACAAGGTCTAAGTCATGTTTGAGTCACTCTCTAAGTACCATTTTGCTGTACTGTTTAAACTCAATGAAAGGAACATTGTTGACCCTTTTCAGCAAGTTGGAATCATGAAATACAGAAATAAAGAGTTTTTCACAAACAAGGTCTAAATCAGGTAAGTACATTTTGCAGTACTGCTTAATCAGGATGATAGAAACACTGTTGACACTTTTCAGCAAGTTGTAATACAGAAATAAACAGTTTTTCAAAAACAAGGTCTCAGTCATGTTTGAGTCACTCTGTAAGTACCATTTTGCTGTACTGCTTAATCAGGATGATAGAAACACTGTTGACACTTTTCAGCAAGTTGTAATATAGAAATAAACAGTTTTTCACAAACAAGGTCTAAATAATGTTTGATGCACTCTGTAAGTACCATTTTTGCTGTACTGTTTAAACTCGATGAAAGGAACATTGTTGACACTTTTCAGCAAGTTGCAATCATGAAATACAGAAATAAAGAGTTTCTCACAAACAAGGTCTAAATCAGGTAAGTACAATTTTGCTGTACTGCTTAATCAGGATGATAGAAACACTGTTGACACTTTTCAGCAAGTTGTAATACAGAAATAAACAGTTTTTCAAAAACAAGGTCTCAGTCATGTTTGAGTCACTCTGTAAGTACCATTTTGCTGTACTGTTTAAGTTCGATGAAAGGAACATTGTTGACACTTTTCAGCAAGTTGCAATCATGAAATACAGAAATAAAGAGTTTCTCACAAACAAGGTCTAAATCATGTTTGATGCACTCTGTAAGTTCAATTTTTGCTGTACTGTTTAAACTCGATGAAAGGAACATTGTTGACACTTTTCAGCAAGTTGCAATCATGTAATACAGAAATAAACCAATTTTCACAAACAAGATCTAAATCATGTATGTACAATTTTGCTGTACTGCTTAATCAGGATGATAGAAACACTGTTGACACTTTTCAGCAAGTTGCAATCATGAAATACAGAAATAAAGAGTTTCTCACAAACAAGGTCTAAATCATGTTTGATGCACTCTGTATTTTCAATTTTTGCTCTACTGTTTAAACTCGATGATAGAAACATTGTTGACACTTTTCAGCAAGTTGCAATCATGTAATATAGAAATAAACAGTTTTTCAAAAACAAGGTCTAAGTCATGTTTGAGTCACTGTAAGTACCATTTTGCTGTACTGTTTAACCTCGATGAAAGGAACATTGTTGACACTTTTCAGCAAGTTGCAATCATGTAATACAGAAATAAACAGTTTTTCACAAACAAGGTCTCAGTCATGTTTGAGTCACTCTGTAAGTACCATTTTGCTGTACTGTTTAAGCTCGATGAAAGGAACATTGTTGACACTTTTCAGCAAGTTGCAATCATGAAATACAGAAAAAAACAGTTTTTCACAAACAAGGTCAAAATCATGGAAGTACAATTTTGCTGTACTGCTTAATCAGGATGATAGAAACACTGTTGACACTTTTCAGCAAGTTGTAATACAGAAATAAACAGTTTTTCAAAAACAAGGTCTCAGTCATGTTTGAGTCACTCTGTAAGTACCATTTTGCTGTACTGTTTAAGCTCGATGAAAGGAACATTGTTGACACTTTTCAGCAAGTTGCAATATTGTAATACAGAAATAAACAGTTTTTCAAAAACAAGGTCTAAGTCATGTTTGAGTCACTCTCTAAATACCATTTTGCTGTACTGTTTAAAGTCAATGAAAGGAACATTGATGACACTTTTCAGCAAGTTGCAATCATGAAATACTGAAAAAAAGAGTTTCTCACAAACAAGGTCTAAATCATGTTTGATGCACTCTGTATTTTCAATTTTTGCTGTACTGTTTAAACTCGATGATAGAAACATTGTTGACACTTTTCAGCAAGTTGCAATCATGTAAAATAGAAATAAACAGTTTTTCACAAACAAGGTCTAAATAATGTTTGATGCACTCTGTAAGTACCATTTTTGCTGTACTGTTTAAACTCGATGAAAGGAACATTGTTGACACTTTTCAGCAAGTTGCAATCATGAAATACAGAAATAAAGAGTTTCTCACAAACAAGGTCTAAATCAGGTAAGTACAATTTTGCTGTACTGCTTAATCAGGATGATAGAAACACTGTTGACACTTTTCAGCAAGTTGTAATACAGAAATAAACAGTTTTTCAAAAACAAGGTCTCAGTCATGTTTGAGTCACTCTGTAAGTACCATTTTGCTGTACTGTTTAAGCTCGATGAAAGGAACATTGTTGACACTTTTCAGCAAGTTGCAATCATGAAATACAGAAAAAAACAATTTTTCACAAACAAGGTCTAAATCATGTTTGACGCACTCTGTAAGTACCATTTTTGCTGTACTGTTTAAACTCGATGAAAGGAACATTGTTGACACTTTTCAGCAAGTTGCAATCATGTAATACAGAAATAAACAGTTTTTCACAAACAAGGTCAAAATCATGGAAGTACAATTTTGCTGTACTGCTTAATCAGGATGATAGAAACACTGTTGACACTTTTCAGCAAGTTGTAATACAGAAATAAACCGTTTTTCAAAAACAAGGTCTCAGTCATGTTTGAGTCACTCTGTAAGTACCATTTTGCTGTACTGTTTAAGCTCGATAAAAGGAACATTGTTGACACTTTTCAGCAAGTTGCAATCATGAAATACAGAAATAAAGAGTTTCTCACAAACAAGGTCTAAATCATGTTTGATGCACTCTGTAAGTTCAATTTTTGCTGTACTGTTTAAACTCGATGAAAGGAACACTGTTGACACTTTTCAGCAAGTTGCAATCATGAAATACTGAAAAAAAGAGTTTCTCACAAACAAGGTCTAAATCATGTTTGATGCACTCTGTATTTTCAATTTTTGCTGTACTGTTTAAACTCGATGATAGAAACATTGTTGACACTTTTCAGCAAGTTGCAATCATGTAAAATAGAAATAAACAGTTTTTCAAAAACAAGGTCTAAGTCATGTTTGAGTCACTCTCTAAGTACCATTTTGCTGTACTGTTTAAACTCAATGAAAGGAACATTGTTGACCCTTTTCAGCAAGTTGGAATCATGAAATACAGAAATAAAGAGTTTTTCACAAACAAGGTCTAAATCAGGTAAGTACATTTTGCAGTACTGCTTAATCAGGATGATAGAAACACTGTTGACACTTTTCAGCAAGTTGTAATACAGAAATAAACAGTTTTTCAAAAACAAGGTCTCAGTCATGTTTGAGTCACTCTGTAAGTAACATTTTGCTGTACTGCTTAATCAGGATGATAGAAACACTGTTGACACTTTTCAGCAAGTTGTAATATAGAAATAAACAGTTTTTCACAAACAAGGTCTAAATAATGTTTGATGCACTCTGTAAGTACCATTTTTGCTGTACTGTTTAAACTCGATGAAAGGAACATTGTTGACACTTTTCAGCAAGTTGCAATCATGAAATACAGAAATAAAGAGTTTCTCACAAACAAGGTCTAAATCAGGTAAGTACAATTTTGCTGTACTGCTTAATCAGGATGATAGAAACACTGTTGACACTTTTCAGCAAGTTGTAATACAGAAATAAACAGTTTTTCAAAAACAAGGTCTCAGTCATGTTTGAGTCACTCTGTAAGTACCATTTTGCTGTACTGTTTAACCTCGATGAAAGGAACATTGTTGACACTTTTCAGCAAGTTGCAATCATGAAATACAGAAAAAAACAGTTTTTCACAAACAAGGTCAAAATCATGGAAGTACAATTTTGCTGTACTGCTTAATCAGGATGATAGAAACACTGTTGACACTTTTCAGCAAGTTGCAATCATGAAATACAGAAATAAAGAGTTTCTCACAAACAAGGTCTAAATCAGGTAAGTACAATTTTGCTGTACTGCTTAATCAGGATGATAGAAACAATGTTGACACTTTTCAGCAAGTTGTAATACAGAAATAAACAGTTTTTCAAAAACAAGGTCTCAGTCATGTTTGAGTCACTCTGTAAGTACCATTTTGCTGTACTGTTTAAGCTCGATGAAAGGAACATTGTTGACACTTTTCAGCAAGTTGCAATCATGAAATACAGAAAAAAACAATTTTTCACAAACAAGGTCTAAATCATGTTTGACGCACTCTGTAAGTACCATTTTTGCTGTACTGTTTAAACTCGATGAAAGGAACATTGTTGACACTTTTCAGCAAGTTGCAATCATGTAATACAGAAATAAACAGTTTTTCACAAACAAGGTCAAAATCATGGAAGTACAATTTTGCTGTACTGCTTAATCAGGATGATAGAAACACTGTTGACACTTTTCAGCAAGTTGTAATACAGAAATAAACCGTTTTTCAAAAACAAGGTCTCAGTCATGTTTGAGTCACTCTGTAAGTACCATTTTGCTGTACTGTTTAAGCTCGATAAAAGGAACATTGTTGACACTTTTCAGCAAGTTGCAATCATGAAATACAGAAATAAAGAGTTTCTCACAAACAAGGTCTAAATCATGTTTGATGCACTCTGTAAGTTCAATTTTTGCTGTACTGTTTAAACTCGATGAAAGGAACACTGTTGACACTTTTCAGCAAGTTGCAATCATGAAATACTGAAAAAAAGAGTTTTTCACAAACAAGGTCTAAATCAGGTAAGTACAATTTTGCAGTACTGCTTAATCAGGATGATAGAAACACTGTTGACACTTTTCAGCAAGTTGTAATACAGAAATAAACCGTTTTTCAAAAACAAGGTCTCAGTCATGTTTGAGTCACTCTGTAAGTAACATTTTGCTGTACTGCTTAATCAGGATGATAGAAACACTGTTGACACTTTTCAGCAAGTTGTAATATAGAAATAAACAGTTTTTCACAAACAAGGTCTAAATAATGTTTGATGCACTCTGTAAGTACCATTTTTGCTGTACTGTTTAAACTCGATGAAAGGAACATTGTTGACACTTTTCAGCAAGTTGCAATCATGAAATACAGAAATAAAGAGTTTCTCACAAACAAGGTCTAAATCAGGTAAGTACAATTTTGCTGTACTGCTTAATCAGGATGATAGAAACACTGTTGACACTTTTCAGCAAGTTGTAATACAGAAATAAACTGTTTTTCAAAAACAAGGTCTCAGTCATGTTTGAGTCACTCTGTAAGTACCATTTTGCTGTACTGTTTAAGCTCGATGAAAGGAACATTGTTGACACTTTTCAGCAAGTTGCAATCATGAAATACAGAAAAAAACAATTTTTCACAAACAAGGTCTAAATCATGTTTGATGCACTCTGTAAGTTCAATTTTTGCTGTACTGTTTAAACTCGATGAAAGGAACATTGTTGACACTTTTCAGCAAGTTGCAATCATGTAATACAGAAATAAACCGTTTTTCAAAAACAAGGTCAAAATCATGTAAGTACAATTTTGCTGTACTGCTTAATCAGGATGATAGAAACACTGTTGACACTTTTCAGCAAGTTGTAATACAGAAATAAACAGTTTTTCAAAAACAAGGTCTCAGTCATGTTTGAGTCACTCTGTAAGTACCATTTTGCTGTACTGTTTAAGTTCGATGAAAGGAACATTGTTGACACTTTTCAGCAAGTTGCAATCATGAAATACAGAAATAAAGAGTTTCTCACAAACAAGGTCTAAATCATGTTTGATGCACTCTGTAAGTTCAATTTTTGCTGTACTGTTTAAACTCGATGAAAGGAACATTGTTGACACTTTTCAGCAAGTTGCAATCATGTAATACAGAAATAAACCAATTTTCACAAACAAGGTCTAAATCATGTATGTACAATTTTGCTGTACTGCTTAATCAGGATGATAGAAACACTGTTGACACTTTTCAGCAAGTTGCAATCATGAAATACAGAAATAAAGAGTTTCTCACAAACAAGGTCTAAATCATGTTTGATGCACTCTGTATTTTCAATTTTTGCTCTACTGTTTAAACTCGATGATAGAAACATTGTTGACACTTTTCAGCAAGTTGCAATCATGTAATATAGAAATAAACAGTTTTTCAAAAACAAGGTCTAAGTCATGTTTGAGTCACTGTAAGTACCATTTTGCTGTACTGTTTAACCTCGATGAAAGGAACATTGTTGACACTTTTCAGCAAGTTGCAATCATGTAATACAGAAATAAACAGTTTTTCACAAACAAGGTCTCAGTCATGTTTGAGTCACTCTGTAAGTACCATTTTGCTGTACTGTTTAAGCTCGATGAAAGGAACATTGTTGACACTTTTCAGCAAGTTGCAATATTGTAATACAGAAATAAACAGTTTTTCAAAAACAAGGTCTAAGTCATGTTTGAGTCACTCTCTAAATACCATTTTGCTGTACTGTTTAAAGTCAATGAAAGGAACATTGATGACACTTTTCAGCAAGTTGCAATCATGAAATACTGAAAAAAAGAGTTTCTCACAAACAAGGTCTAAATCATGTTTGATGCACTCTGTATTTTCAATTTTTGCTGTACTGTTTAAACTCGATGATAGAAACATTGTTGACACTTTTCAGCAAGTTGCAATCATGTAAAATAGAAATAAACAGTTTTTCACAAACAAGGTCTAAATAATGTTTGATGCACTCTGTAAGTACCATTTTTGCTGTACTGTTTAAACTCGATGAAAGGAACATTGTTGACACTTTTCAGCAAGTTGCAATCATGAAATACAGAAATAAAGAGTTTCTCACAAACAAGGTCTAAATCAGGTAAGTACAATTTTGCTGTACTGCTTAATCAGGATGATAGAAACACTGTTGACACTTTTCAGCAAGTTGTAATACAGAAATAAACAGTTTTTCAAAAACAAGGTCTCAGTCATGTTTGAGTCACTCTGTAAGTACCATTTTGCTGTACTGTTTAAGCTCGATGAAAGGAACATTGTTGACACTTTTCAGCAAGTTGCAATCATGAAATACAGAAAAAAACAATTTTTCACAAACAAGGTCTAAATCATGTTTGACGCACTCTGTAAGTACCATTTTTGCTGTACTGTTTAAACTCGATGAAAGGAACATTGTTGACACTTTTCAGCAAGTTGCAATCATGTAATACAGAAATAAACAGTTTTTCACAAACAAGGTCAAAATCATGGAAGTACAATTTTGCTGTACTGCTTAATCAGGATGATAGAAACACTGTTGACACTTTTCAGCAAGTTGTAATACAGAAATAAACCGTTTTTCAAAAACAAGGTCTCAGTCATGTTTGAGTCACTCTGTAAGTACCATTTTGCTGTACTGTTTAAGCTCGATAAAAGGAACATTGTTGACACTTTTCAGCAAGTTGCAATCATGAAATACAGAAATAAAGAGTTTCTCACAAACAAGGTCTAAATCATGTTTGATGCACTCTGTAAGTTCAATTTTTGCTGTACTGTTTAAACTCGATGAAAGGAACACTGTTGACACTTTTCAGCAAGTTGCAATCATGAAATACTGAAAAAAAGAGTTTTTCACAAACAAGGTCTAAATCAGGTAAGTACAATTTTGCAGTACTGCTTAATCAGGATGATAGAAACACTGTTGACACTTTTCAGCAAGTTGTAATACAGAAATAAACCGTTTTTCAAAAACAAGGTCTCAGTCATGTTTGAGTCACTCTGTAAGTAACATTTTGCTGTACTGCTTAATCAGGATGATAGAAACACTGTTGACACTTTTCAGCAAGTTGTAATATAGAAATAAACAGTTTTTCACAAACAAGGTCTAAATAATGTTTGATGCACTCTGTAAGTACCATTTTTGCTGTACTGTTTAAACTCGATGAAAGGAACATTGTTGACACTTTTCAGCAAGTTGCAATCATGAAATACAGAAATAAAGAGTTTCTCACAAACAAGGTCTAAATCAGGTAAGTACAATTTTGCTGTACTGCTTAATCAGGATGATAGAAACACTGTTGACACTTTTCAGCAAGTTGTAATACAGAAATAAACAGTTTTTCAAAAACAAGGTCTCAGTCATGTTTGAGTCACTCTGTAAGTACCATTTTGCTGTACTGTTTAAGCTCGATGAAAGGAACATTGTTGACACTTTTCAGCAAGTTGCAATCATGAAATACAGAAAAAAACAATTTTTCACAAACAAGGTCTAAATCATGTTTGATGCACTCTGTAAGTTCAATTTTTGCTGTACTGTTTAAACTCGATGAAAGGAACATTGTTGACACTTTTCAGCAAGTTGCAATCATGTAATACAGAAATAAACCGTTTTTCAAAAACAAGGTCAAAATCATGTAAGTACAATTTTGCTGTACTGCTTAATCAGGATGATAGAAACACTGTTGACACTTTTCAGCAAGTTGTAATACAGAAATAAACAGTTTTTCAAAAACAAGGTCTCAGTCATGTTTGAGTCACTCTGTAAGTACCATTTTGCTGTACTGTTTAAGTTCGATGAAAGGAACATTGTTGACACTTTTCAGCAAGTTGCAATCATGAAATACAGAAATAAAGAGTTTCTCACAAACAAGGTCTAAATCATGTTTGATGCACTCTGTAAGTTCAATTTTTGCTGTACTGTTTAAACTCGATGAAAGGAACATTGTTGACACTTTTCAGCAAGTTGCAATCATGTAATACAGAAATAAACCAATTTTCACAAACAAGGTCTAAATCATGTATGTACAATTTTGCTGTACTGCTTAATCAGGATGATAGAAACACTGTTGACACTTTTCAGCAAGTTGCAATCATGAAATACAGAAATAAAGAGTTTCTCACAAACAAGGTCTAAATCATGTTTGATGCACTCTGTATTTTCAATTTTTGCTCTACTGTTTAAACTCGATGATAGAAACATTGTTGACACTTTTCAGCAAGTTGCAATCATGTAATATAGAAATAAACAGTTTTTCAAAAACAAGGTCTAAGTCATGTTTGAGTCACTGTAAGTACCATTTTGCTGTACTGTTTAACCTCGATGAAAGGAACATTGTTGACACTTTTCAGCAAGTTGCAATCATGTAATACAGAAATAAACAGTTTTTCACAAACAAGGTCTCAGTCATGTTTGAGTCACTCTGTAAGTACCATTTTGCTGTACTGTTTAAGCTCGATGAAAGGAACATTGTTGACACTTTTCAGCAAGTTGCAATCATGAAATACAGAAAAAAACAGTTTTTCACAAACAAGGTCAAAATCATGGAAGTACAATTTTGCTGTACTGCTTAATCAGGATGATAGAAACACTGTTGACACTTTTCAGCAAGTTGTAATACAGAAATAAACAGTTTTTCAAAAACAAGGTCTCAGTCATGTTTGAGTCACTCTGTAAGTACCATTTTGCTGTACTGTTTAAGCTCGATGAAAGGAACATTGTTGACACTTTTCAGCAAGTTGCAATATTGTAATACAGAAATAAACAGTTTTTCAAAAACAAGGTCTAAGTCATGTTTGAGTCACTCTCTAAATACCATTTTGCTGTACTGTTTAAAGTCAATGAAAGGAACATTGATGACACTTTTCAGCAAGTTGCAATCATGAAATACTGAAAAAAAGAGTTTCTCACAAACAAGGTCTAAATCATGTTTGATGCACTCTGTATTTTCAATTTTTGCTGTACTGTTTAAACTCGATGATAGAAACATTGTTGACACTTTTCAGCAAGTTGCAATCATGTAAAATAGAAATAAACAGTTTTTCACAAACAAGGTCTAAATAATGTTTGATGCACTCTGTAAGTACCATTTTTGCTGTACTGTTTAAACTCGATGAAAGGAACATTGTTGACACTTTTCAGCAAGTTGCAATCATGAAATACAGAAATAAAGAGTTTCTCACAAACAAGGTCTAAATCAGGTAAGTACAATTTTGCTGTACTGCTTAATCAGGATGATAGAAACACTGTTGACACTTTTCAGCAAGTTGTAATACAGAAATAAACAGTTTTTCAAAAACAAGGTCTCAGTCATGTTTGAGTCACTCTGTAAGTACCATTTTGCTGTACTGTTTAAGCTCGATGAAAGGAACATTGTTGACACTTTTCAGCAAGTTGCAATCATGAAATACAGAAAAAAACAATTTTTCACAAACAAGGTCTAAATCATGTTTGACGCACTCTGTAAGTACCATTTTTGCTGTACTGTTTAAACTCGATGAAAGGAACATTGTTGACACTTTTCAGCAAGTTGCAATCATGTAATACAGAAATAAACAGTTTTTCACAAACAAGGTCAAAATCATGGAAGTACAATTTTGCTGTACTGCTTAATCAGGATGATAGAAACACTGTTGACACTTTTCAGCAAGTTGTAATACAGAAATAAACCGTTTTTCAAAAACAAGGTCTCAGTCATGTTTGAGTCACTCTGTAAGTACCATTTTGCTGTACTGTTTAAGCTCGATAAAAGGAACATTGTTGACACTTTTCAGCAAGTTGCAATCATGAAATACAGAAATAAAGAGTTTCTCACAAACAAGGTCTAAATCATGTTTGATGCACTCTGTAAGTTCAATTTTTGCTGTACTGTTTAAACTCGATGAAAGGAACACTGTTGACACTTTTCAGCAAGTTGCAATCATGAAATACTGAAAAAAAGAGTTTCTCACAAACAAGGTCTAAATCATGTTTGATGCACTCTGTATTTTCAATTTTTGCTGTACTGTTTAAACTCGATGATAGAAACATTGTTGACACTTTTCAGCAAGTTGCAATCATGTAAAATAGAAATAAACAGTTTTTCAAAAACAAGGTCTAAGTCATGTTTGAGTCACTCTCTAAGTACCATTTTGCTGTACTGTTTAAACTCAATGAAAGGAACATTGTTGACCCTTTTCAGCAAGTTGGAATCATGAAATACAGAAATAAAGAGTTTTTCACAAACAAGGTCTAAATCAGGTAAGTACATTTTGCAGTACTGCTTAATCAGGATGATAGAAACACTGTTGACACTTTTCAGCAAGTTGTAATACAGAAATAAACAGTTTTTCAAAAACAAGGTCTCAGTCATGTTTGAGTCACTCTGTAAGTAACATTTTGCTGTACTGCTTAATCAGGATGATAGAAACACTGTTGACACTTTTCAGCAAGTTGTAATATAGAAATAAACAGTTTTTCACAAACAAGGTCTAAATAATGTTTGATGCACTCTGTAAGTACCATTTTTGCTGTACTGTTTAAACTCGATGAAAGGAACATTGTTGACACTTTTCAGCAAGTTGCAATCATGAAATACAGAAATAAAGAGTTTCTCACAAACAAGGTCTAAATCAGGTAAGTACAATTTTGCTGTACTGCTTAATCAGGATGATAGAAACACTGTTGACACTTTTCAGCAAGTTGTAATACAGAAATAAACAGTTTTTCAAAAACAAGGTCTCAGTCATGTTTGAGTCACTCTGTAAGTACCATTTTGCTGTACTGTTTAACCTCGATGAAAGGAACATTGTTGACACTTTTCAGCAAGTTGCAATCATGAAATACAGAAAAAAACAGTTTTTCACAAACAAGGTCAAAATCATGGAAGTACAATTTTGCTGTACTGCTTAATCAGGATGATAGAAACACTGTTGACACTTTTCAGCAAGTTGCAATCATGAAATACAGAAATAAAGAGTTTCTCACAAACAAGGTCTAAATCAGGTAAGTACAATTTTGCTGTACTGCTTAATCAGGATGATAGAAACACTGTTGACACTTTTCAGCAAGTTGTAATACAGAAATAAACAGTTTTTCAAAAACAAGGTCTCAGTCATGTTTGAGTCACTCTGTAAGTACCATTTTGCTGTACTGTTTAAGCTCGATGAAAGGAACATTGTTGACACTTTTCAGCAAGTTGCAATCATGAAATACAGAAAAAAACAATTTTTCACAAACAAGGTCTAAATCATGTTTGACGCACTCTGTAAGTACCATTTTTGCTGTACTGTTTAAACTCGATGAAAGGAACATTGTTGACACTTTTCAGCAAGTTGCAATCATGTAATACAGAAATAAACAGTTTTTCACAAACAAGGTCAAAATCATGGAAGTACAATTTTGCTGTACTGCTTAATCAGGATGATAGAAACACTGTTGACACTTTTCAGCAAGTTGTAATACAGAAATAAACCGTTTTTCAAAAACAAGGTCTCAGTCATGTTTGAGTCACTCTGTAAGTACCATTTTGCTGTACTGTTTAAGCTCGATAAAAGGAACATTGTTGACACTTTTCAGCAAGTTGCAATCATGAAATACAGAAATAAAGAGTTTCTCACAAACAAGGTCTAAATCATGTTTGATGCACTCTGTAAGTTCAATTTTTGCTGTACTGTTTAAACTCGATGAATGTAACACTGTTGACACTTTTCAGCAAGTTGCAATCATGAAATACTGAAAAAAAGAGTTTCTCACAAACAAGGTCTAAATCATGTTTGATGCACTCTGTATTTTCAATTTTTGCTGTACTGTTTAAACTCGATGATAGAAACATTGTTGACACTTTTCAGCAAGTTGCAATCATGTAAAATAGAAATAAACAGTTTTTCAAAAACAAGGTCTAAGTCATGTTTGAGTCACTCTCTAAGTACCATTTTGCTGTACTGTTTAAACTCAATGAAAGGAACATTGTTGACCCTTTTCAGCAAGTTGGAATCATGAAATACAGAAATAAAGAGTTTTTCACAAACAAGGTCTAAATCAGGTAAGTACATTTTGCAGTACTGCTTAATCAGGATGATAGAAACACTGTTGACACTTTTCAGCAAGTTGTAATACAGAAATAAACAGTTTTTCAAAAACAAGGTCTCAGTCATGTTTGAGTCACTCTGTAAGTAACATTTTGCTGTACTGCTTAATCAGGATGATAGAAACACTGTTGACACTTTTCAGCAAGTTGTAATATAGAAATAAACAGTTTTTCACAAACAAGGTCTAAATAATGTTTGATGCACTCTGTAAGTACCATTTTTGCTGTACTGTTTAAACTCGATGAAAGGAACATTGTTGACACTTTTCAGCAAGTTGCAATCATGAAATACAGAAATAAAGAGTTTCTCACAAACAAGGTCTAAATCAGGTAAGTACAATTTTGCTGTACTGCTTAATCAGGATGATAGAAACACTGTTGACACTTTTCAGCAAGTTGTAATACAGAAATAAACAGTTTTTCAAAAACAAGGTCTCAGTCATGTTTGAGTCACTCTGTAAGTACCATTTTGCTGTACTGTTTAAGCTCGATGAAAGGAACATTGTTGACACTTTTCAGCAAGTTGCAATCATGAAATACAGAAAAAAACAATTTTTCACAAACAAGGTCTAAATCATGTTTGATGCACTCTGTAAGTTCAATTTTTGCTGTACTGTTTAAACTCGATGAAAGGAACATTGTTGACACTTTTCAGCAAGTTGCAATCATGTAATACAGAAATAAACCGTTTTTCAAAAACAAGGTCAAAATCATGTAAGTACAATTTTGCTGTACTGCTTAATCAGGATGATAGAAACACTGTTGACACTTTTCAGCAAGTTGTAATACAGAAATAAACAGTTTTTCAAAAACAAGGTCTCAGTCATGTTTGAGTCACTCTGTAAGTACCATTTTGCTGTACTGTTTAAGCTCGATGAAAGGAACATTGTTGACACTTTTCAGCAAGTTGCAATCATGAAATACAGAAAAAAACAATTTTTCACAAACAAGGTCTAAATCATGTTTGACGCACTCTGTAAGTACCATTTTTGCTGTACTGTTTAAACTCGATGAAAGGAACATTGTTGACACTTTTCAGCAAGTTGCAATCATGTAATACAGAAATAAACAGTTTTTCACAAACAAGGTCAAAATCATGGAAGTACAATTTTGCTGTACTGCTTAATCAGGATGATATAAACACTGTTGACACTTTTCAGCAAGTTGTAATACAGAAATAAACCGTTTTTCAAAAACAAGGTCTCAGTCATGTTTGAGTCACTGTAAGTACCATTTTGCTGTACTGTTTAAGCTCGATGAAAGGAACATTGTTGACACTTTTCAGCAAGTTGCAATCATGTAATACAGAAATGAACAGTTTTTCAAAAACAAGGTCTCAGTCATGTTTGAGTCACTCTGTAAGTACCATTTTGCTGTACTGTTTAAGCTCGATGAAAGGAACATTGTTGACACTTTTCAGCAAGTTGCAATCATGAAATACAGAAATAAAGAGTTTCTCACAAACAAGGTCTAAATCATGTTTGATGCACTCTGTAAGTTCAATTTTTGCTGTACTGTTTAAACTTGATGAAAGGAACACTGTTGACACTTTTCAGCAAGTTGCAATCATGAAATACTGAAAAAAAGAGTTTCTCACAAACAAGGTCTAAATCATGTTTGATGCACTCTGTATTTTCAATTTTTGCTGTACTGTTTAAACTCGATGATAGAAACATTGTTGACACTTTTCAGCAAGTTGCAATCATGTAAAATAGAAATAAACAGTTTTTCAAAAACAAGGTCTAAGTCATGTTTGAGTCACTCTCTAAGTACCATTTTGCTGTACTGTTTAAACTCGATGAAAGGAACATTGTTGACACTTTTCAGCAAGTTGCAATCATGAAATACAGAAAAAAACAGTTTTTCACAAACAAGGTCAAAATCATGGAAGTACAATTTTGCTGTACTGCTTAATCAGGATGATAGAAACACTGTTGACACTTTTCAGCAAGTTGTAATACAGAAATAAACAGTTTTTCAAAAACAAGGTCTCAGTCATGTTTGAGTCACTCTGTAAGTACCATTTTGCTGTACTGTTTAAGCTCGATGAAAGGAACATTGTTGACACTTTTCAGCAAGTTGCAATATTGTAATACAGAAATAAACAGTTTTTCAAAAACAAGGTCTAAGTCATGTTTGAGTCACTCTCTAAATACCATTTTGCTGTACTGTTTAAAGTCAATGAAAGGAACATTGATGACACTTTTCAGCAAGTTGCAATCATGAAATACTGAAAAAAAGAGTTTCTCACAAACAAGGTCTAAATCATGTTTGATGCACTCTGTATTTTCAATTTTTGCTGTACTGTTTAAACTCGATGATAGAAACATTGTTGACACTTTTCAGCAAGTTGCAATCATGTAAAATAGAAATAAACAGTTTTTCAAAAACAAGGTCTAAGTCATGTTTGAGTCACTCTCTAAGTACCATTTTGCTGTACTGTTTAAACTCAATGAAAGGAACATTGTTGACCCTTTTCAGCAAGTTGCAATCATGTAATACAGAAATGAACAGTTTTTCAAAAACAAGGTCTCAGTCATGTTTGAGTCACTCTGTAAGTACCATTTTGCTGTACTGTTTAAGCTCGATGAAAGGAACATTGTTGACACTTTTCAGCAAGTTGCAATCATGAAATACAGAAAAAAACAATTTTTCACAAACAAGGTCTAAATCATGTTTGACGCACTCTGTAAGTACCATTTTTGCTGTACTGTTTAAACTCGATGAAAGGAACATTGTTGACCCTTTTCAGCAAGTTGGAATCATGAAATACAGAAATAAAGAGTTTCTCACAAACAAGGTCTAAATCAGGTAAGTACAATTTTGCTGTACTGCTTAATCAGGATGATAGAAACACTGTTGACACTTTTCAGCAAGTTGTAATAAGAAATAAACAGTTTTTCAAAAACAAGGTCTCAGTCATGTTTGAGTCACTCTGTAAGTACCATTTTGCTGTACTGTTTAAGCTCGATGAAAGGAACATTGTTGACACTTTTCAGCAAGTTGCAATCATGAAATACAGAAAAAAACAATTTTTCACAAACAAGGTCTAAATCATGTTTGATGCACTCTGTAAGTTCAATTTTTGCTGTACTGTTTAAACTCGATGAAAGGAACATTGTTGACACTTTTCAGCAAGTTGCAATCATGTAATACAGAAATAAACCGTTTTTCAAAAACAAGGTCAAAATCATGTAAGTACAATTTTGCTGTACTGCTTAATCAGGATGATAGAAACACTGTTGACACTTTTCAGCAAGTTGTAATACAGAAATAAACAGTTTTTCAAAAACAAGGTCTCAGTCATGTTTGAGTCACTCTGTAAGTACCATTTTGCTGTACTGTTTAAGCTCGATGAAAGGAACATTGTTGACACTTTTCAGCAAGTTGCAATCATGAAATACAGAAAAAAACAATTTTTCACAAACAAGGTCTAAATCATGTTTGACGCACTCTGTAAGTACCATTTTTGCTGTACTGTTTAAACTCGATGAAAGGAACATTGTTGACACTTTTCAGCAAGTTGCAATCATGTAATACAGAAATAAACAGTTTTTCACAAACAAGGTCAAAATCATGGAAGTACAATTTTGCTGTACTGCTTAATCAGGATGATAGAAACACTGTTGACACTTTTCAGCAAGTTGTAATACAGAAATAAACCGTTTTTCAAAAACAAGGTCTCAGTCATGTTTGAGTCACTGTAAGTACCATTTTGCTGTACTGTTTAAGCTCGATGAAAGGAACATTGTTGACACTTTTCAGCAAGTTGCAATCATGTAATACAGAAATGAACAGTTTTTCAAAAACAAGGTCTCAGTCATGTTTGAGTCACTCTGTAAGTACCATTTTGCTGTACTGTTTAAGCTCGATGAAAGGAACATTGTTGACACTTTTCAGCAAGTTGCAATCATGAAATACAGAAATAAAGAGTTTCTCACAAACAAGGTCTAAATCATGTTTGATGCACTCTGTAAGTTCAATTTTTGCTGTACTGTTTAAACTTGATGAAAGGAACACTGTTGACACTTTTCAGCAAGTTGCAATCATGAAATACTGAAAAAAAGAGTTTCTCACAAACAAGGTCTAAATCATGTTTGATGCACTCTGTATTTTCAATTTTTGCTGTACTGTTTAAACTCGATGATAGAAACATTTTTGACACTTTTCAGCAAGTTGCAATCATGTAAAATAGAAATAAACAGTTTTTCAAAAACAAGGTCTAAGTCATGTTTGAGTCACTCTCTAAGTACCATTTTGCTGTACTGTTTAAACTCGATGAAAGGAACATTGTTGACACTTTTCAGCAAGTTGCAATCATGAAATACAGAAAAAAACAGTTTTTCACAAACAAGGTCAAAATCATGGAAGTACAATTTTGCTGTACTGCTTAATCAGGATGATAGAAACACTGTTGACACTTTTCAGCAAGTTGTAATACAGAAATAAACAGTTTTTCAAAAACAAGGTCTCAGTCATGTTTGAGTCACTCTGTAAGTACCATTTTGCTGTACTGTTTAAGCTCGATGAAAGGAACATTGTTGACACTTTTCAGCAAGTTGCAATATTGTAATACAGAAATAAACAGTTTTTCAAAAACAAGGTCTAAGTCATGTTTGAGTCACTCTCTAAATACCATTTTGCTGTACTGTTTAAAGTCAATGAAAGGAACATTGATGACACTTTTCAGCAAGTTGCAATCATGAAATACTGAAAAAAAGAGTTTCTCACAAACAAGGTCTAAATCATGTTTGATGCACTCTGTATTTTCAATTTTTGCTGTACTGTTTAAACTCGAAGATAGAAACATTGTTGACACTTTTCAGCAAGTTGCAATCATGTAAAATAGAAATAAACAGTTTTTCAAAAACAAGGTCTAAGTCATGTTTGAGTCACTCTCTAAGTACCATTTTGCTGTACTGTTTAAACTCAATGAAAGGAACATTGTTGACCCTTTTCAGCAAGTTGGAATCATGAAATACAGAAATAAAGAGTTTCTCACAAACAAGGTCTAAATCAGGTAAGTACAATTTTGCTGTACTGCTTAATCAGGATGATAGAAACACTGTTGACACTTTTCAACAAGTTGTAATACAGAAATAAACAGTTTTTCAAAAACAAGGTCTCAGTCATGTTTGAGTCACTCTGTAAGTACCATTTTGCTGTACTGCTTAATCAGGATGATAGAAACACTGTTGACACTTTTCAGCAAGTTGTAATATAGAAATAAACAGTTTTTCACAAACAAGGTCTAAATAATGTTTGATGCACTCTGTAAGTACCATTTTTGCTGTACTGTTTAAACTCGATGAAAGGAACATTGTTGACACTTTTCAGCAAGTTGCAATCATGTAATACAGAAATGAACAGTTTTTCAAAAACAAGGTCTCAGTCATGTTTGAGTCACTCTGTAAGTACCATTTTGCTGTACTGTTTAAGCTCGATGAAAGGAACATTGTTGACACTTTTCAGCAAGTTGCAATCATGAAATACAGAAATAAAGAGTTTCTCACAAACAAGGTCTAAATCATGTTTGATGCACTCTGTAAGTTCAATTTTTGCTGTACTGTTTAAACTCGATGAAAGGAACACTGTTGACACTTTTCAGCAAGTTGCAATCATGAAATACTGAAAAAAAGAGTTTCTCACAAACAAGGTCTAAATCATGTTTGATGCACTCTGTATTTTCAATTTTTGCTGTACTGTTTAAACTCGATGATAGAAACATTGTTGACACTTTTCAGCAAGTTGCAATCATGTAAAATAGAAATAAACAGTTTTTCAAAAACAAGGTCTAAGTCATGTTTGAGTCACTCTGTAAGTACCATTTTGCTGTACTGTTTAAACTCAATGAAAGGAACATTGTTGACCCTTTTCAGCAAGTTGGAATCATGAAATACAGAAATAAAGAGTTTTTCACAAACAAGGTCTAAATCAGGTAAGTACATTTTGCTGTACTGCTTAATCAGGATGATAGAAACACTGTTGACACTTTTCAGCAAGTTGTAATACAGAAATAAACAGTTTTTCAAAAACAAGGTCTCAGTCATGTTTGAGTCACTCTGTAAGTACCATTTTGCTGTACTGTTTAAGTTCGATGAAAGGAACATTGTTGACACTTTTCAGCAAGTTGCAATCATGAAATACAGAAATAAAGAGTTTCTCACAAACAAGGTCTAAATCATGTTTGATGCACTCTGTAAGTTCAATTTTTGCTGTACAGTTTAAACTCGATGAAAGGAACATTGTTGACACTTTTCAGCAAGTTGCAATCATGTAATACAGAAATAAACCAATTTTCACAAACAAGGTCTAAATCATGTATGTACAATTTTGCTGTACTGCTTAATCAGGATGATAGAAACACTGTTGACACTTTTCAGCAAGTTGCAATCATGAAATACAGAAATAAAGAGTTTCTCACAAACAAGGTCTAAATCATGTTTGATGCACTCTGTATTTTCAATTTTTGCTCTACTGTTTAAACTCGATGATAGAAACATTGTTGACACTTTTCAGCAAGTTGCAATCATGTAATATAGAAATAAACAGTTTTTCAAAAACAAGGTCTAAGTCATGTTTGAGTCACTGTAAGTACCATTTTGCTGTACTGTTTAAGCTCGATGAAAGGAACATTGTTGACACTTTTCAGCAAGTTGTAATACAGAAATAAACAGTTTTTCAAAAACAAGGTCTCAGTCATGTTTGAGTCACTCTGTAAGTACCATTTTGCTGTACTGTTTAAGCTCGATGAAAGGAACATTGTTGACACTTTTCAGCAAGTTGCAATATTGTAATACAGAAATAAACAGTTTTTCAAAAACAAGGTCTAAGTCATGTTTGAGTCACTCTCTAAATACCATTTTGCTGTACTGTTTAAAGTCAATGAAAGGAACATTGATGACACTTTTCAGCAAGTTGCAATCATGAAATACTGAAAAAAAGAGTTTCTCACAAACAAGGTCTAAATCATGTTTGATGCACTCTGTATTTTCAATTTTTGCTGTACTGTTTAAACTCGATGATAGAAACATTGTTGACACTTTTCAGCAAGTTGCAATCATGTAAAATAGAAATAAACAGTTTTTCACAAACAAGGTCTAAATAATGTTTGATGCACTCTGTAAGTACCATTTTTGCTGTACTGTTTAAACTCGATGAAAGGAACATTGTTGACACTTTTCAGCAAGTTGCAATCATGAAATACAGAAATAAAGAGTTTCTCACAAACAAGGTCTAAATCAGGTAAGTACAATTTTGCTGTACTGCTTAATCAGGATGATAGAAACACTGTTGACACTTTTCAGCAAGTTGTAATACAGAAATAAACAGTTTTTCAAAAACAAGGTCTCAGTCATGTTTGAGTCACTCTGTAAGTACCATTTTGCTGTACTGTTTAAGCTCGATGAAAGGAACATTGTTGACACTTTTCAGCAAGTTGCAATCATGAAATACAGAAAAAAACAATTTTTCACAAACAAGGTCTAAATCATGTTTGACGCACTCTGTAAGTACCATTTTTGCTGTACTGTTTAAACTCGATGAAAGGAACATTGTTGACACTTTTCAGCAAGTTGCAATCATGTAATACAGAAATAAACAGTTTTTCATAAACAAGGTCAAAATCATGGAAGTACAATTTTGCTGTACTGCTTAATCAGGATGATAGAAACACTGTTGACACTTTTCAGCAAGTTGTAATACAGAAATAAACAGTTTTTCAAAAACAAGGTCTCAGTCATGTTTGAGTCACTCTGTAAGTACCATTTTGCTGTACTGTTTAAGCTCGATAAAAGGAACATTGTTGACACTTTTCAGCAAGTTGCAATCATGAAATACAGAAATAAAGAGTTTCTCACAAACAAGGTCTAAATCATGTTTGATGCACTCTGTAAGTTCAATTTTTGCTGTACTGTTTAAACTCGATGAAAGGAACACTGTTGACACTTTTCAGCAAGTTGCAATCATGAAATACTGAAAAAAAGAGTTTCTCACAAACAAGGTCTAAATCATGTTTGATGCACTCTGTTTTTTCAATTTTTGCTGTACTGTTTAAACTCGATGATAGAAACATTGTTGACACTTTTCAGCAAGTTGCAATACAGAAATAAACAGTTTTTCAAAAACAAGGTCTCAGTCATGTTTGAGTCACTCTGTAAGTACCATTTTGCTGTACTGTTTAAGTTCGATGAAAGGAACATTGTTGACACTTTTCAGCAAGTTGCAATCATGAAATAAAGAAAAAAACAATTTTTCACATACAAGGTCTAAATCATGTTTGATGCACTCTGTAAGTACCATTTTTGCTGTACTGTTTAAACTCGATGAAAGGAACATTGTTGACACTTTTCAGCAAGTTGCAATCATGTAATACAGAAATAAACAGTTTTTCAAAAACAAGGTCTCAGTCATGTTTGAGTCACTCTGTAAGTACCATTTTGCTGTACTGTTTAAGTTCGATGAAAGGAACATTGTTGACACTTTTCAGCAAGTTGCAATCATGAAATACAGAAATAAAGAGTTTCTCACAAACAAGGTCTAAATCATGTTTGATGCACTCTGTAAGTTCAATTTTTGCTGTACTGTTTAAACTCGATGAAAGGAACATTGTTGACACTTTTCAGCAAGTTGCAATCATGTAAAACAGAAATAAACCAATTTTCACAAACAAGGTCTAAATCATGTATGTACAATTTTGCTGTACTGCTTAATCAGGATGATAGAAACACTGTTGACACTTTTCAGCAAGTTGCAATCATGAAATACAGAAATAAAGAGTTTCTCACAAACAAGGTCTAAATCATGTTTGATGCACTCTGTATTTTCAATTTTTGCTCTACTGTTTAAACTCGATGATAGAAACATTGTTGACACTTTTCAGCAAGTTGCAATCATGTAATATAGAAATAAACAGTTTTTCAAAAACAAGGTCTAAGTCATGTTTGAGTCACTGTAAGTACCATTTTGCTGTACTGTTTAAACTCGATGAAAGGAACATTGTTGACACTTTTCAGCAAGTTGCAATCATGTAATACAGAAATAAACAGTTTTTCACAAACAAGGTCTCAGTCATGTTTGAGTCACTCTGTAAGTACCATTTTGCTGTACTGTTTAAGCTCGATGAAAGGAACATTGTTGACACTTTTCAGCAAGTTGCAATCATGAAATACAGAAAAAAACTGTTTTTCACAAACAAGGTCAAAATCATGGAAGTACAATTTTGCTGTACTGCTTAATCAGGATGATAGAAACACTGTTGACACTTTTCAGCAAGTTGTAATACAGAAATAAACAGTTTTTCAAAAACAAGGTCTCAGTCATGTTTGAGTCACTCTGTAAGTACCATTTTGCTGTACTGTTTAAGCTCGATGAAAGGAACATTGTTGACACTTTTCAGCAAGTTGCAATCATGAAATACAGAAAAAAACAATTTTTCACAAACAAGGTCTAAATCATGTTTGACGCACTCTGTAAGTACCATTTTTGCTGTACTGTTTAAACTCGATGAAAGGAACATTGTTGACACTTTTCAGCAAGTTGCAATCATGTAATACAGAAATAAACAGTTTTTCACAAACAAGGTCAAAATCATGGAAGTACGATTTTGCTGTACTGCTTAATCAGGATGATAGAAACACTGTTGACACTTTTCAGCAAGTTGTAATACAGAAATAAACCGTTTTTCAAAAACAAGGTCTCAGTCATGTTTGAGTCACTCTGTAAGTACCATTTTGCTGTACTGTTTAAGCTCGATAAAAGGAACATTGTTGACACTTTTCAGCAAGTTGCAATCATGAAATACAGAAATAAAGAGTTTCTCACAAACAAGGTCTAAATCATGTTTGATGCACTCTGTATTTTCAATTTTTGCTGTACTGTTTAAACTCGATGATAGAAACATTGTTGACACTTTTCAGCAAGTTGCAATCATGTAAAATAGAAATAAACAGTTTTTCAAAAACAAGGTCTAAGTCATGTTTGAGTCACTCTGTAAGTACCATTTTGCTGTACTGTTTAAGCTCGATGAAAGGAACATTGTTGACACTTTTCAGCAAGTTGCAATCATGAAATACAGAAATAAAGAGTTTCTCACAAACAAGGTCTAAATCATGTTTGATGCACTCTGTAAGTTCAATTTTTGCTGTACTGTTTAAACTCGATGAAAGGAACATTGTTGACACTTTTCAGCAAGTTGCAATCATGTAATACAGAAATAAACCGATTTTCACAAACAAGGTCTAAATCATGTATGTACAATTTTGCTGTACTGCTTAATCAGGATGATAGAAACACTGTTGACACTTTTCAGCAAGTTGCAATCATGAAATACAGAAATAAAGAGTTTCTCACAAACAAGGTCTAAATCATGTTTGATGCACTCTGTAAGTTCAATTTTTGCTGTACTATTTAAACTCAATGAAAGGAACATTGTTGACACTTTTCAGCAAGTTGCAATCATGTAATACAGAAATAAACCGATTTTCACAAACAAGGTCTAAATCATGTATGTACAATTTTACTGTACTGCTTAATCAGGATGATAGAAACACTGTTGACACTTTTCAGCAAGTTGTAATATAGAAATAAACAGTTTTTCACAAACAAGGTCTAAATAATGTTTGATGCACTCTGTAAGTACCATTTTTGCTGTACTGTTTAAACTCGATGAAAGGAACATTGTTGACACTTTTCAGCAAGTTGCAATCATGAAATACAGAAATAAAGAGTTTCTCACAAACAAGGTCTAAATCAGGTAAGTACAATTTTGCTTTACTGCTTAATCAGGATGATAGAAACACTGTTGACACTTTTCAGCAAGTTGTAATACAGAAATAAACAGTTTTTCAAAAACAAGGTCTCAGTCATGTTTGAGTCACTCTGTAAGTACCATTTTGCTGTACTGTTTAAGCTCGATGAAAGGAACATTGTTGACACTTTTCAGCAAGTTGCAATCATGAAATACAGAAATAAAGAGTTTCTCACAAACAAGGTCTAAATCATGTTTGATGCACTCTGTATTTTCAATTTTTGCTCTACTGTTTAAACTCGATGATAGAAACATTGTTGACACTTTTCAGCAAGTTGCAATCATGTAATATAGAAATAAACAGTTTTTCAAAAACAAGGTCTAAGTCATGTTTGAGTCACTGTACGTACCATTTTGCTGTACTGTTTAAACTCGATGAAAGGAACATTGTTGACACTTTTCAGCAAGTTGCAATCATGTAATACAGAAATAAACAGTTTTTCACAAACAAGGTCTCAGTCATGTTTGAGTCACTCTGTAAGTACCATTTTGCTGTACTGTTTAAGCTCGATGAAAGGAACATTGTTGACACTTTTCAGCAAGTTGCAATCATGAAATACAGAAAAAAACAGTTTTTAACAAACATGGTCAAAATCATGGAAGTACAATTTTGCTGTACTGCTTAATCAGGATGATAGAAACACTGTTGACACTTTTCAGCAAGTTGTAATACAGAAATAAACAGTTTTTCAAAAACAAGGTCTCAGTCATGTTTGAGTCACTCTGTAAGTACCATTTTGCTGTACTGTTTAAGCTCGATGAAAGGAACATTGTTGACACTTTTCAGCAAGTTGCAATATTGTAATACAGAAATAAACAGTTTTTCAAAAACAAGGTCTAAGTCATGTTTGAGTCACTCTCTAAATACCATTTTGCTGTACTGTTTAAAGTCAATGAAAGGAACATTGATGACACTTTTCAGCAAGTTGCAATCATGAAATACTGAAAAAAAGAGTTTCTCACAAACAAGGTCTAAATCATGTTTGATGCACTCTGTATTTTCAATTTTTGCTGTACTGTTTAAACTCGATGATAGAAACATTGTTGACACTTTTCAGCAAGTTGCAATCATGTAATATAGAAATAAACAGTTTTTCAAAAACAAGGTCTAAGTCATGTTTGAGTCACTCTCTAAGTACCATTTTGCTGTACTGTTTAAACTCAATGAAAGGAACATTGTTGACCCTTTTCAGCAAGTTGGAATCATGAAATACAGAAATAAAGAGTTTTTCACAAACAAGGTCTAAATCAGGTAAGTACATTTTGCTGTACTGCTTAATCAGGATGATAGAAACACTGTTGACACTTTTCAGCAAGTTGTAATACAGAAATAAACAGTTTTTCAAAAACAAGGTCTCAGTCATGTTTGAGTCACTCTGTAAGTACCATTTTGCTGTACTGTTTAAGTTCGATGAAAGGAACATTGTTGACACTTTTCAGCAAGTTGCAATCATGAAATACAGAAATAAAGAGTTTCTCACAAACAAGGTCTAAATCATGTTTGATGCACTCTGTAAGTTCAATTTTTGCTGTACTGTTTAAACTCGATGAAAGGAACATTGCTGACACTTTTCAGCAAGTTGCAATCATGTAATACAGAAATAAACCAATTTTCACAAACAAGGTCTAAATCATGTATGTACAATTTTGCTGTACTGCTTAATCAGGATGATAGAAACACTGTTGACACTTTTCAGCAAGTTGCAATCATGAAATACAGAAATAAAGAGTTTCTCACAAACAAGGTCTAAATCATGTTTGATGCACTCTGTATTTTCAATTTTTGCTCTACTGTTTAAACTCGATGATAGAAACATTGTTGACACTTTTCAGCAAGTTGCAATCATGTAATATAGAAATAAACAGTTTTTCAAAAACAAGGTCTAAGTCATGTTTGAGTCACTGTAAGTACCATTTTGCTGTACTGTTTAAACTCGATGAAAGGAACATTGTTGACACTTTTCAGCAAGTTGCAATCATGTAATACAGAAATAAACAGTTTTTCACAAACAAGGTCTCAGTCATGTTTGAGTCACTCTGTAAGTACCATTTTGCTGTACTGTTTAAGCTCGATGAAAGGAACATTGTTGACACTTTTCAGCAAGTTGCAATCATGAAATACAGAAAAAAACAGTTTTTCACAAACAAGGTCAAAATCATGGAAGTACAATTTTGCTGTACTGCTTAATCAGGATGATAGAAACACTGTTGACACTTTTCAGCAAGTTGTAATACAGAAATAAACCGTTTTTCAAAAACAAGGTCTCAGTCATGTTTGAGTCACTCTGTAAGTACCATTTTGCTGTACTGTTTAAGCCCGATGAAAGGAACATTGTTGACACTTTTCAGCAAGTTGCAATATTGTAATACAGAAATAAACAGTTTTTCAAAAACAAGGTCTAAGTCATGTTTGAGTCACTCTCTAAATATCATTTTGCTGTACTGTTTAAAGTCAATGAAAGGAACATTGATGACACTTTTCAGCAAGTTGCAATCATGAAATACTGAAAAAAAGAGTTTCTCACAAACAAGGTCTAAATCATGTTTGATGCACTCTGTATTTTCAATTTTTGCTGTACTGTTTAAACTCGATGATAGAAACATTGTTGACACTTTTCAGCAAGTTGCAATCATGTAAAATAGAAATAAACAGTTTTTCAAAAACAAGGTCTAAGTCATGTTTGAGTCACTCTCTAAGTACCATTTTGCTGTACTGTTTAAACTCAATGAAAGGAACATTGTTGACCCTTTTCAGCAAGTTGGAATCATGAAATACAGAAATAAAGAGTTTCTCACAAACAAGGTCTAAATCAGGTAAGTACAATTTTGCTGTACTGCTTAATCAGGATGATAGAAACACTGTTGACACTTTTCAACAAGTTGTAATACAGAAATAAACAGTTTTTCAAAAACAAGGTCTCAGTCATGTTTGAGTCACTCTGTAAGTACCATTTTGCTGTACTGCTTAATCAGGATGATAGAAACACTGTTGACACTTTTCAGCAAGTTGTAATATAGAAATAAACAGTTTTTCACAAACAAGGTCTAAATAATGTTTGATGCACTCTGTAAGTACCATTTTTGCTGTACTGTTTAAACTCGATGAAAGGAACATTGTTGACACTTTTCAGCAAGTTGCAATCATGAAATACAGAAATAAAGAGTTTCTCACAAACAAGGTCTAAATCAGGTAAGTACAATTTTGCTGTACTGCTTAATCAGGATGATAGAAACACTGTTGACACTTTTCAGCAAGTTGTAATACAGAAATAAACAGTTTTTCAAAAACAAGGTCTCAGTCATGTTTGAGTCACTCTGTAAGTACCATTTTGCTGTACTGTTTAAGCTCGATGAAAGGAACATTGTTGACACTTTTCAGCAAGTTGCAATCATGAAATACAGAAAAAAACAATTTTTCACAAACAAGGTCTAAATCATGTTTGACGCACTCTGTAAGTACCATTTTTGCTGTACTGTTTAAACTCGATGAAAGGAACATTGTTGACACTTTTCAGCAAGTTGCAATCATGTAATACAGAAATAAACAGTTTTTCACAAACAAGGTCAAAATCATGGAAGTACAATTTTGCTGTACTGCTTAATCAGGATGATAGAAACACTGTTGACACTTTTCAGCAAGTTGTAATACAGAAATAAACCGTTTTTCAAAAACAAGGTCTCAGTCATGTTTGAGTCACTCTGTAAGTACCATTTTGCTGTACTGTTTAAGCTCGATAAAAGGAACATTGTTGACACTTTTCAGCAAGTTGCAATCATGAAATACAGAAATAAAGAGTTTCTCACAAACAAGGTCTAAATCATGTTTGATGCACTCTGTAAGTTCAATTTTTGCTGTACTGTTTAAACTCGATGAAAGGAACACTGTTGACACTTTTCAGCAAGTTGCAATCATGAAATACTGAAAAAAAGAGTTTCTCACAAACAAGGTCTAAATCATGTTTGATGCACTCTGTATTTTCAATTTTTGCTGTACTGTTTAAACTCGATGATAGAAACATTGTTGACACTTTTCAGCAAGTTGCAATCATGTAAAATAGAAATAAACAGTTTTTCAAAAACAAGGTCTAAGTCATGTTTGAGTCACTCTCTAAGTACCATTTTGCTGTACTGTTTAAACTCAATGAAAGGAACATTGTTGACCCTTTTCAGCAAGTTGGAATCATGAAATACAGAAATAAAGAGTTTTTCACAAACAAGGTCTAAATCAGGTAAGTACATTTTGCTGTACTGCTTAATCAGGATGATAGAAACACTGTTGACACTTTTCAGCAAGTTGTAATACAGAAATAAACAGTTTTTCAAAAACAAGGTCTCAGTCATGTTTGAGTCACTCTGTAAGTACCATTTTGCTGTACTGTTTAAGTTCGATGAAAGGAACATTGTTGACACTTTTCAGCAAGTTGCAATCATGAAATACAGAAATAAAGAGTTTCTCACAAACAAGGTCTAAATCATGTTTGATGCACTCTGTAAGTTCAATTTTTGCTGTACTGTTTAAACTCGATGAAAGGAACATTGCTGACACTTTTCAGCAAGTTGCAATCATGTAATACAGAAATAAACCAATTTTCACAAACAAGGTCTAAATCATGTATGTACAATTTTGCTGTACTGCTTAATCAGGATGATAGAAACACTGTTGACACTTTTCAGCAAGTTGCAATCATGAAATACAGAAATAAAGAGTTTCTCACAAACAAGGTCTAAATCATGTTTGATGCACTCTGTATTTTCAATTTTTGCTCTACTGTTTAAACTCGATGATAGAAACATTGTTGACACTTTTCAGCAAGTTGCAATCATGTAATATAGAAATAAACAGTTTTTCAAAAACAAGGTCTAAGTCATGTTTGAGTCACTGTAAGTACCATTTTGCTGTACTGTTTAAACTCGATGAAAGGAACATTGTTGACACTTTTCAGCAAGTTGCAATCATGTAATACAGAAATAAACAGTTTTTCACAAACAAGGTCTCAGTCATGTTTGAGTCACTCTGTAAGTACCATTTTGCTGTACTGTTTAAGCTCGATGAAAGGAACATTGTTGACACTTTTCAGCAAGTTGCAATCATGAAATACAGAAAAAAACAGTTTTTCACAAACAAGGTCAAAATCATGGAAGTACAATTTTGCTGTACTGCTTAATCAGGATGATAGAAACACTGTTGACACTTTTCAGCAAGTTGTAATACAGAAATAAACAGTTTTTCAAAAACAAGGTCTCAGTCATGTTTGAGTCACTCTGTAAGTACCATTTTGCTGTACTGTTTAAGCTCGATGAAAGGAACATTGTTGACACTTTTCAGCAAGTTGCAATATTGTAATACAGAAATAAACAGTTTTTCAAAAACAAGGTCTAAGTCATGTTTGAGTCACTCTCTAAATACCATTTTGCTGTACTGTTTAAAGTCAATGAAAGGAACATTGATGACACTTTTCAGCAAGTTGCAATCATGAAATACTGAAAAAAAGAGTTTCTCACAAACAAGGTCTAAATCATGTTTGATGCACTCTGTATTTTCAATTTTTGCTGTACTGTTTAAACTCGATGATAGAAACATTGTTGACACTTTTCAGCAAGTTGCAATCATGTAAAATAGAAATAAACAGTTTTTCAAAAACAAGGTCTAAGTCATGTTTGAGTCACTCTCTAAGTACCATTTTGCTGTACTGTTTAAACTCAATGAAAGGAACATTGTTGACCCTTTTCAGCAAGTTGGAATCATGAAATACAGAAATAAAGAGTTTCTCACAAACAAGGTCTAAATCAGGTAAGTACAATTTTGCTGTACTGCTTAATCAGGATGATAGAAACACTGTTGACACTTTTCAACAAGTTGTAATACAGAAATAAACAGTTTTTCAAAAACAAGGTCTCAGTCATGTTTGAGTCACTCTGTAAGTACCATTTTGCTGTACTGCTTAATCAGGATGATAGAAACACTGTTGACACTTTTCAGCAAGTTGTAATATAGAAATAAACAGTTTTTCACAAACAAGGTCTAAATAATGTTTGATGCACTCTGTAAGTACCATTTTTGCTGTACTGTTTAAACTCGATGAAAGGAACATTGTTGACACTTTTCAGCAAGTTGCAATCATGAAATACAGAAATAAAGAGTTTCTCACAAACAAGGTCTAAATCAGGTAAGTACAATTTTGCTGTACTGCTTAATCAGGATGATAGAAACACTGTTGACACTTTTCAGCAAGTTGTAATACAGAAATAAACAGTTTTTCAAAAACAAGGTCTCAGTCATGTTTGAGTCACTCTGTAAGTACCATTTTGCTGTACTGTTTAAGCTCGATGAAAGGAACATTGTTGACACTTTTCAGCAAGTTGCAATCATGAAATACAGAAAAAAACAATTTTTCACAAACAAGGTCTAAATCATGTTTGACGCACTCTGTAAGTACCATTTTTGCTGTACTGTTTAAACTCGATGAAAGGAACATTGTTGACACTTTTCAGCAAGTTGCAATCATGTAATACAGAAATAAACAGTTTTTCACAAACAAGGTCAAAATCATGGAAGTACAATTTTGCTGTACTGCTTAATCAGGATGATAGAAACACTGTTGACACTTTTCAGCAAGTTGTAATACAGAAATAAACCGTTTTTCAAAAACAAGGTCTCAGTCATGTTTGAGTCACTCTGTAAGTACCATTTTGCTGTACTGTTTAAGCTCGATAAAAGGAACATTGTTGACACTTTTCAGCAAGTTGCAATCATGAAATACAGAAATAAAGAGTTTCTCACAAACAAGGTCTAAATCATGTTTGATGCACTCTGTAAGTTCAATTTTTGCTGTACTGTTTAAACTCGATGAAAGGAACACTGTTGACACTTTTCAGCAAGTTGCAATCATGAAATACTGAAAAAAAGAGTTTCTCACAAACAAGGTCTAAATCATGTTTGATGCACTCTGTTTTTTCAATTTTTGCTGTACTGTTTAAACTCGATGATAGAAACATTGTTGACACTTTTCAGCAAGTTGCAATCATGTAAAATAGAAATAAACAGTTTTTCAAAAACAAGGTCTAAGTCATGTTTGAGTCACTCTCTAAGTACCATTTTGCTGTACTGTTTAAACTCAATGAAAGGAACATTGTTGACCCTTTTCAGCAAGTTGGAATCATGAAATACAGAAATAAAGAGTTTTTCACAAACAAGGTCTAAATTAGGTAAGTACATTTTGCTGTACTGCTTAATCAGGATGATAGAAACACTGTTGACACTTTTCAGCAAGTTGTAATACAGAAATAAACAGTTTTTCAAAAACAAGGTCTCAGTCATGTTTGAGTCACTCTGTAAGTACCATTTTGCTGTACTGTTTAAGTTCGATGAAAGGAACATTGTTGACACTTTTCAGCAAGTTGCAATCATGAAATACAGAAATAAAGAGTTTCTCACAAACAAGGTCTAAATCATGTTTGATGCACTCTGTAAGTTCAATTTTTGCTGTACTGTTTAAACTCGATGAAAGGAACATTGCTGACACTTTTCAGCAAGTTGCAATCATGTAATACAGAAATAAACCAATTTTCACAAACAAGGTCTAAATCATGTATGTACAATTTTGCTGTACTGCTTAATCAGGATGATAGAAACACTGTTGACACTTTTCAGCAAGTTGTAATATAGAAATAAACAGTTTTTCACAAACAAGGTCTAAATAATGTTTGATGCACTCTGTAAGTACCATTTTTGCTGTACTGTTTAAACTCGATGAAAGGAACATTGTTGACACTTTTCAGCAAGTTGCAATCATGAAATACAGAAATAAAGAGTTTCTCACAAACAAGGTCTAAATCAGGTAAGTACAATTTTGCTGTACTGCTTAATCAGGATGATAGAAACACTGTTGACACTTTTCAGCAAGTTGTAATACAGAAATAAACAGTTTTTCAAAAACAAGGTCTCAGTCATGTTTGAGTCACTCTGTAAGTACCATTTTGCTGTACTGTTTAAGCTCGATGAAAGGAACATTGTTGACACTTTTCAGCAAGTTGCAATCATGAAATACAGAAAAAAACAATTTTTCACAAACAAGGTCTAAATCATGTTTGACGCACTCTGTAAGTACCATTTTTGCTGTACTGTTTAAACTCGATGAAAGGAACATTGTTGACACTTTTCAGCAAGTTGCAATCATGTAATACAGAAATAAACAGTTTTTCACAAACAAGGTCAAAATCATGGAAGTACAATTTTGCTGTACTGCTTAATCAGGATGATAGAAACACTGTTGACACTTTTCAGCAAGTTGTAATACAGAAATAAACCGTTTTTCAAAAACAAGGTCTCAGTCATGTTTGAGTCACTCTGTAAGTACCATTTTGCTGTACTGTTTAAGCTCGATAAAAGGAACATTGTTGACACTTTTCAGCAAGTTGCAATCATGAAATACAGAAATAAAGAGTTTCTCACAAACAAGGTCTAAATCATGTTTGATGCACTCTGTAAGTTCAATTTTTGCTGTACTGTTTAAACTCGATGAAAGGAACACTGTTGACACTTTTCAGCAAGTTGCAATCATGAAATACTGAAAAAAAGAGTTTCTCACAAACAAGGTCTAAATCATGTTTGATGCACTCTGTTTTTTCAATTTTTGCTGTACTGTTTAAACTCGATGATAGAAACATTGTTGACACTTTTCAGCAAGTTGCAATCATGTAAAATAGAAATAAACAGTTTTTCAAAAACAAGGTCTAAGTCATGTTTGAGTCACTCTCTAAGTACCATTTTGCTGTACTGTTTAAACTCAATGAAAGGAACATTGTTGACCCTTTTCAGCAAGTTGGAATCATGAAATACAGAAATAAAGAGTTTTTCACAAACAAGGTCTAAATCAGGTAAGTACATTTTGCTGTACTGCTTAATCAGGATGATAGAAACACTGTTGACACTTTTCAGCAAGTTGTAATACAGAAATAAACAGTTTTTCAAAAACAAGGTCTCAGTCATGTTTGAGTCACTCTGTAAGTACCATTTTGCTGTACTGTTTAAGTTCGATGAAAGGAACATTGTTGACACTTTTCAGCAAGTTGCAATCATGAAATAAAGAAAAAAACAATTTTTCACATACAAGGTCTAAATCATGTTTGATGCACTCTGTAAGTACCATTTTTGCTGTACTGTTTAAACTCGATGAAAGGAACATTGTTGACACTTTTCAGCAAGTTGCAATCATGTAATACAGAAATAAACAGTTTTTCAAAAACAAGGTCTCAGTCATGTTTGAGTCACTCTGTAAGTACCATTTTGCTGTACTGTTTAAGCTCGATGAAAGGAACATTGTTGACACTTTTCAGCAAGTTGCAATCATGAAATACAGAAATAAAGACTTTCTCACAAACAAGGTCTAAATCATGTTTGATGCACTCTGTAAGTTCAATTTTTGCTGTACTGTTTAAACTCGATGAAAGGAACATTGTTGACACTTTTCAGCAAGTTGCAATCATGTAATACAGAAATAAACCGATTTTCACAAACAAGGTCTAAATCATGTATGTACAATTTTGCTGTACTGCTTAATCAGGATGATAGAAACACTGTTGACACTTTTCAGCAAGTTGCAATCATGAAATACAGAAATAAAGAGTTTCTCACAAACAAGGTCTAAATCATGTTTGATGCACTCTGTATTTTCAATTTTTGCTCTACTGTTTAAACTCGATGATAGAAACATTGTTGACACTTTTCAGCAAGTTGCAATCATGTAATACAGAAATAAACCGTTTTTCAAAAACAAGGTCAAAATCATGTAAGTACAATTTTGCTGTACTGCTTAATCAGGATGATAGAAACACTGTTGACACTTTTCAGCAAGTTGTAATACAGAAATAAACCGTTTTTCAAAAACAAGGTCTCAGTCATGTTTGAGTCACTCTGTAAGTACCATTTTGCTGTACTGTTTAAGCTCGATGAAAGGAACATTGTTGACACTTTTCAGCAAGTTGCAATCATGAAATACAGCAAAAATTTTTTTTTCACAAACAAGGTCTAAATCATGTTTGATGCACTCTGTAAGTTCAATTTTTGCTGTACTGTTTAAACTCGATGAAAGGAACATTGTTGACACTTTTCAGCAAGTTGCAATCATGTAATACAGAAATAAACCGTTTTTCAAAAACAAGGTCAAAATCATGTAATTACAATTTTGCTGTACTGCTTAATCAGGATGATAGAAACACTGTTGACACTTTTCAGCAAGTTGTAATACAGAAATAAACAGTTTTTCAAAAACAAGGTCTCATTCATGTTTGAGTCACTCTGTAAGTACCATTTTGCTGTACTGTTTAAGCTCGATAAAAGGAACATTGTTGACACTTTTCAGCAAGTTGCAATCATGAAATACAGAAATAAAGAGTTTCTCACAAACAAGGTCTAAATCATGTTTGATGCACTCTGTAAGTTCAATTTTTGCTGTACTGTTTAAACTCGATGAAAGGAACACTGTTGACACTTTTCAGCAAGTTGCAATCATGAAATACTGAAAAAAAGAGTTTCTCACAAACAAGGTCTAAATCATGTTTGATGCACTCTGTTTTTTCAATTTTTGCTGTACTGTTTAAACTCGATGATAGAAACATTGTTGACACTTTTCAGCAAGTTGCAATCATGTAAAATAGAAATAAACAGTTTTTCAAAAACAAGGTCTAAGTCATGTTTGAGTCACTCTCTAAGTACCATTTTGCTGTACTGTTTAAACTCAATGAAAGGAACATTGTTGACCCTTTTCAGCAAGTTGGAATCATGAAATACAGAAATAAAGAGTTTTTCACAAACAAGGTCTAAATCAGGTAAGTACATTTTGCTGTACTGCTTAATCAGGATGATAGAAACACTGTTGACACTTTTCAGCAAGTTGTAATACAGAAATAAACAGTTTTTCAAAAACAAGGTCTCAGTCATGTTTGAGTCACTCTGTAAGTACCATTTTGCTGTACTGTTTAAGTTCGATGAAAGGAACATTGTTGACACTTTTCAGCAAGTTGCAATCATGAAATAAAGAAAAAAACAATTTTTCACATACAAGGTCTAAATCATGTTTGATGCACTCTGTAAGTACCATTTTTGCTGTACTGTTTAAACTCGATGAAAGGAACATTGTTGACACTTTTCAGCAAGTTGCAATCATGTAATACAGAAATAAACAGTTTTTCAAAAACAAGGTCTCAGTCATGTTTGAGTCACTCTGTAAGTACCATTTTGCTGTACTGTTTAAGCTCGATGAAAGGAACATTGTTGACACTTTTCAGCAAGTTGCAATCATGAAATACAGAAATAAAGACTTTCTCACAAACAAGGTCTAAATCATGTTTGATGCACTCTGTAAGTTCAATTTTTGCTGTACTGTTTAAACTCGATGAAAGGAACATTGTTGACACTTTTCAGCAAGTTGCAATCATGTAATACAGAAATAAACCGATTTTCACAAACAAGGTCTAAATCATGTATGTACAATTTTGCTGTACTGCTTAATCAGGATGATAGAAACACTGTTGACACTTTTCAGCAAGTTGCAATCATGAAATACAGAAATAAAGAGTTTCTCACAAACAAGGTCTAAATCATGTTTGATGCACTCTGTATTTTCAATTTTTGCTCTACTGTTTAAACTCGATGATAGAAACATTGTTGACACTTTTCAGCAAGTTGCAATCATGTAATACAGAAATAAACCGTTTTTCAAAAACAAGGTCAAAATCATGTAAGTACAATTTTGCTGTACTGCTTAATCAGGATGATAGAAACACTGTTGACACTTTTCAGCAAGTTGTAATACAGAAATAAACCGTTTTTCAAAAACAAGGTCTCAGTCATGTTGGAGTCACTCTGTAAGTACCATTTTGCTGTACTGTTTAAGCTCGATGAAAGGAACATTGTTGACACTTTTCAGCAAGTTGCAATCATGAAATACAGCAAAAAAAAAAATTTCACAAACAAGGTCTAAATCATGTTTGATGCACTCTGTAAGTTCAATTTTTGCTGTACTGTTTAAACTCGATGAAAGGAACATTGTTGACACTTTTCAGCAAGTTGCAATCATGTAATACAGAAATAAACCGTTTTTCAAAAACAAGGTCAAAATCATGTAATTACAATTTTGCTGTACTGCTTAATCAGGATGATAGAAACACTGTTGACACTTTTCAGCAAGTTGTAATACAGAAATAAACAGTTTTTCAAAAACAAGGTCTCAGTCATGTTTGAGTCACTCTGTAAGTACCATTTTGCTGTACTGTTTAAGCTCGATAAAAGGAACATTGTTGACACTTTTCAGCAAGTTGCAATCATGAAATACAGAAATAAAGAGTTTCTCACAAACAAGGTCTAAATCATGTTTGATGCACTCTGTAAGTTCAATTTTTGCTGTACTGTTTAAACTCGATGAAAGGAACACTGTTGACACTTTTCAGCAAGTTGCAATCATGAAATACTGAAAAAAAGAGTTTCTCACAAACAAGGTCTAAATCATGTTTGATGCACTCTGTTTTTTCAATTTTTGCTGTACTGTTTAAACTCGATGATAGAAACATTGTTGACACTTTTCAGCAAGTTGCAATCATGTAAAATAGAAATAAACAGTTTTTCAAAAACAAGGTCTAAGTCATGTTTGAGTCACTCTCTAAGTACCATTTTGCTGTACTGTTTAAACTCAATGAAAGGAACATTGTTGACCCTTTTCAGCAAGTTGGAATCATGAAATACAGAAATAAAGAGTTTTTCACAAACAAGGTCTAAATCAGGTAAGTACATTTTGCTGTACTGCTTAATCAGGATGATAGAAACACTGTTGACACTTTTCAGCAAGTTGTAATACAGAAATAAACAGTTTTTCAAAAACAAGGTCTCAGTCATGTTTGAGTCACTCTGTAAGTACCATTTTGCTGTACTGTTTAAGTTCGATGAAAGGAACATTGTTGACACTTTTCAGCAAGTTGCAATCATGAAATAAAGAAAAAAACAATTTTTCACATACAAGGTCTAAATCATGTTTGATGCACTCTGTAAGTACCATTTTGCTGTACTGTTTAAGCTCGATGAAAGGAACATTGTTGACACTTTTCAGCAAGTTGCAATCATGAAATACAGAAATAAAGACTTTCTCACAAACAAGGTCTAAATCATGTTTGATGCACTCTGTAAGTTCAATTTTTGCTGTACTGTTTAAACTCGATGAAAGGAACATTGTTGACACTTTTCAGCAAGTTGCAATCATGTAATACAGAAATAAACCGATTTTCACAAACAAGGTCTAAATCATGTATGTACAATTTTGCTGTACTGCTTAATCAGGATGATAGAAACACTGTTGACACTTTTCAGCAAGTTGCAATCATGAAATACAGAAATAAAGAGTTTCTCACAAACAAGGTCTAAATCATGTTTGATGCACTCTGTATTTTCAATTTTTGCTCTACTGTTTAAACTCGATGATAGAAACATTGTTGACACTTTTCAGCAAGTTGCAATCATGTAATACAGAAATCAACCGTTTTTCAAAAACAAGGTCAAAATCATGTAAGTACAATTTTGCTGTACTGCTTAATCAGGATGATAGAAACACTGTTGACACTTTTCAGCAAGTTGTAATACAGAAATAAACCGTTTTTCAAAAACAAGGTCTCAGTCATGTTTGAGTCACTCTGTAAGTACCATTTTGCTGTACTGTTTAAGCTCGATGAAAGGAACATTGTTGACACTTTTCAGCAAGTTGCAATCATGAAATACAGCAAAAAAAAAAAATTCACAAACAAGGTCTAAATCATGTTTGATGCACTCTGTAAGTTCAATTTTTGCTGTACTGTTTAAACTCGATGAAAGGAACATTGTTGACACTTTTCAGCAAGTTGCAATCATGTAATACAGAAATAAACCGTTTTTCAAAAACAAGGTCAAAATCATGTAATTACAATTTTGCTGTACTGCTTAATCAGGATGATAGAAACACTGTTGACACTTTTCAGCAAGTTGTAATACAGAAATAAACAGTTTTTCAAAAACAAGGTCTCAGTCATGTTTGAGTCACTCTGTAAGTACCATTTTGCTGTACTGTTTAAGCTCGATAAAAGGAACATTGTTGACACTTTTCAGCAAGTTGCAATCATGAAATACAGAAATAAAGAGTTTCTCACAAACAAGGTCTAAATCATGTTTGTTGCACTCTGTAAGTTCAATTTTTGCTGTACTGTTTAAACTCGATGAAAGGAACACTGTTGACACTTTTCAGCAAGTTGCAATCATGAAATACTGAAAAAAAGAGTTTCTCACAAACAAGGTCTAAATCATGTTTGATGCACTCTGTTTTTTCAATTTTTGCTGTACTGTTTAAACTCGATGATAGAAACATTGTTGACACTTTTCAGCAAGTTGCAATCATGTAAAATAGAAATAAACAGTTTTTCAAAAACAAGGTCTAAGTCATGTTTGATGCACTCTGTAAGTACCATTTTTGCTGTACTGTTTAAACTCGATGAAAGGAACATTGTTGACACTTTTCAGCAAGTTGCAATCATGTAATACAGAAATAAACAGTTTTTCAAAAACAAGGTCTCAGTCATGTTTGAGTCACTCTGTAAGTACCATTTTGCTGTACTGTTTAAGCTCGATGAAAGGAACATTGTTGACACTTTTCAGCAAGTTGCAATCATGAAATACAGAAATAAAGAGTTTCTCACAAACAAGGTCTAAATCATGTTTGATGCACTCTGTAAGTTCAATTTTTGCTGTACTGTTTAAACTCGATGAAAGGAACATTGTTGACACTTTTCAGCAAGTTGCAATCATGTAATACAGAAATAAACCGATTTTCACAAACAAGGTCTAAATCATGTATGTACAATTTTGCTGTACTGCTTAATCAGGATGATAGAAACACTGTTGACACTTTTCAGCAAGTTGCAATCATGAAATACAGAAATAAAGAGTTTCTCACAAACAAGGTCTAAATCATGTTTGATGCACTCTGTATTTTCAATTTTTGCTCTACTGTTTAAACTCGATGATAGAAACATTGTTGACACTTTTCAGCAAGTTGCAATCATGTAATACAGAAATAAACCGTTTTTCAAAAACAAGGTCAAAATCATGTAAGTACAATTTTGCTGTACTGCTTAATCAGGATGATAGAAACACTGTTGACACTTTTCAGCAAGTTGTAATACAGAAATAAACCGTTTTTCAAAAACAAGGTCTCAGTCATGTTTGAGTCACTCTGTAAGTACCATTTTGCTGTACTGTTTAAGCTCGATGAAAGGAACATTGTTGACACTTTTCAGCAAGTTGCAATCATGAAATACAGCAAAAAATTTTTTTTCACAAACAAGGTCTAAATCATGTTTGATGCACTCTGTAAGTTCAATTTTTGCTGTACTGTTTAAACTCGATGAAAGGAACATTGTTGACACTTTTCAGCAAGTTGCAATCATGTAATACAGAAATAAACCGTTTTTCAAAAACAAGGTCAAAATCATGTAATTACAATTTTGCTGTACTGCTTAATCAGGATGATAGAAACACTGTTGACACTTTTCAGCAAGTTGTAATACAGAAATAAACAGTTTTTCAAAAACAAGGTCTCAGTCATGTTTGAGTCACTCTGTAAGTACCATTTTGCTGTACTGTTTAAGCTCGATGAAAGGAACATTGTTGACACTTTTCAGCAAGTTGCAATCATGTAATACAGAAATAAACAGTTTTTCAAAAACAAGGTCTCAGTCATGTTTGAGTCACTCTGTAAGTACCATTTTGCTGTACTGTTTAAGCTCGATGAAAGGAACATTGTTGACACTTTTCAGCAAGTTGCAATCATGTAATACAGAAATAAACAGTTTTTCAAAAACAAGGTCTCAGTCATGTTTGAGTCACTCTGTAAGTACCATTTTGCTGTACTGTTTAAGCTCGATGAAAGGAACATTGTTGACACTTTTCAGCAAGTTGCAATCATGTAATACAGAAATAAACAGTTTTTCAAAAACAAGGTCTCAGTCATGTAATTACAATTTTGCTGTACTGCTTAATCAGGATGATAGAAACACTGTTGACACTTTTCAGCAAGTTGTAATACAGAAATAAACAGTTTTTCAAAAACAAGGTCTCAGTCATGTTTGAGTCACTCTGTAAGTACCATTTTGCTGTACTGTTTAAGCTCGATGAAAGGAACATTGTTGACACTTTTCAGCAAGTTGCAATCATGTAATACAGAAATAAACAGTTTTTCAAAAACAAGGTCTCAGTCATGTTTGAGTCACTCTGTAAGTACCATTTTGCTGTACTGTTTAAGCTCGATGAAAGGAACATTGTTGACACTTTTCAGCAAGTTGCAATCATGTAATACAGAAATAAACAGTTTTTCAAAAACAAGGTCTCAGTCATGTTTGAGTCACTCTGTAAGTACCATTTTGCTGTACTGTTTAAGCTCGATGAAAGGAACATTGTTGACACTTTTCAGCAAGTTGCAATCATGTAATACAGAAATAAACAGTTTTTCAAAAACAAGGTCTCAGTCATGTTTGAGTCACTCTGTAAGTACCATTTTTCTGTACTGTTTAAGCTCGATGAAAGGAACATTGTTGACACTTTTCAGCAAGTTGCAATCATGTAATACAGAAATAAACAGTTTTTCAAAAACAAGGTCTCAGTCATGTTTGAGTCACTCTGTAAGTACCATTTTGCTGTACTGTTTAAGCTCGATGAAAGGAACATTGTTGACACTTTTCAGCAAGTTGCAATCATGAAATACAGAAAAAAAGTTTTTCACAAACAAGGTCTAAGTCATGTAAGTTCAATTTTGCTGTACTGCTTAATCAGGATGACAGAAACACTGTTGACACTTTTCAGCAAGTTGTAATACAGAAATAAACAGTTTTTCACAAACAAGGTCTAAATAATGTTTGATGCACTCTGTACCATTTTTGCTGTACTGTTTAAACTCGATGAAAGGAACATTGTTGACACTTTTCAGCAAGTTGCAATCATGTAATACAGAAAAAAACAATTTTTCACAAACAAGGTCTAAATCATGTTTGATGCACTCTGTAAGTTCAATTTTTGCTGTACTGTTTAAACTCGATGAAAGGAACATTGTTGACACTTTTCAGCAAGTTGCAATCATGTAATACAGGAATAAACCGTTTTTCAAAAACAAGGTCTAAGTCATGTTTGAGTCACTCTCTAAATACCATTTTGCTGTACTGTTTAAAGTCAATGAAAGTAACATTGATGACACTTTTCAGCAAGTTGCAATCATGAAATACTGAAAAAAAGAGTTTCTCACAAACAAGGTCTAAATCATGTTTGATGCACTCTGTATTTTCAATTTTTGCTGTACTGTTTAAACTCGATGATAGAAACATTGTTGACACTTTTCAGCAAGTTGCAATCATGTAAAATAGAAATAAACAGTTTTTCAAAAACAAGGTCTAAGTCATGTTTGAGTCACTCTCTAAGTACCATTTTGCTGTACTGTTTAAACTCAATGAAAGGAACATTGTTGACCCTTTTCAGCAAGTTGGAATCATGAAATACAGAAATAAAGAGTTTCTCACAAACAAGGTCTAAATCAGGTAAGTACAATTTTGCTGTACTGCTTAATCAGGATGATAGAAACACTGTTGACACTTTTGAGCAAGTTGTAATACAGAAATAAACAGTTTTTCAAAAACAAGGTCTCAGTCATGTTTGAGTCACTCTGTAAGTACCATTTTGCTGTACTGTTTAAGCTCGATGAAAGGAACATTGTTGACACTTTTCAGCAAGTTGCAATCATGAAATACAGAAAAAAACAATTTTTCACAAACAAGGTCTAAATCATGTTTGATGCACTCTGTAAGTTCAATTTTTGCTGTACTGTTTAAACTCGATGAAAGGAACATTGTTGACACTTTTCAGCAAGTTGCAATCATGTAATACAGAAATAAACCGTTTTTCAAAAACAAGGTCAAAATCATGTAAGTACAATTTTGCTGTACTGCTTAATCAGGATGATAGAAACACTGTTGACACTTTTCAGCAAGTTGTAATACAGAAATAAACAGTTTTTCAAAAACAAGGTCTCAGTCATGTTTGAGTCACTCTGTAAGTACCATTTTGCTGTACTGTTTAAGTTCGATGAAAGGAACATTGTTGACACTTTTCAGCAAGTTGCAATCATGAAATAAAGAAAAAAACAATTTTTCACATACAAGGTCTAAATCATGTTTGATGCACTCTGTAAGTACCATTTTTGCTGTACTGTTTAAACTCGATGAAAGGAACATTGTTGACACTTTTCAGCAAGTTGCAATCATGTAATACAGAAATAAACAGTTTTTCAAAAACAAGGTCTCAGTCATGTTTGAGTCACTCTGTAAGTACCATTTTGCTGTACTGTTTAAGCTCGATGAAAGGAACATTGTTGACACTTTTCAGCAAGTTGCAATCATGAAATACAGAAATAAAGACTTTCTCACAAACAAGGTCTAAATCATGTTTGATGCACTCTGTAAGTTCAATTTTTGCTGTACTGTTTAAACTCGATGAAAGGAACATTGTTGACACTTTTCAGCAAGTTGCAATCATGTAATACAGAAATAAACCGATTTTCACAAACAAGGTCTAAATCATGTATGTACAATTTTGCTGTACTGCTTAATCAGGATGATAGAAACACTGTTGACACTTTTCAGCAAGTTGCAATCATGAAATACAGAAATAAAGAGTTTCTCACAAACAAGGTCTAAATCATGTTTGATGCACTCTGTATTTTCAATTTTTGCTCTACTGTTTAAACTCGATGATAGAAACATTGTTGACACTTTTCAGCAAGTTGCAATCATGTAATACAGAAATAAACCGTTTTTCAAAAACAAGGTCAAAATCATGTAAGTACAATTTTGCTGTACTGCTTAATCAGGATGATAGAAACACTGTTGACACTTTTCAGCAAGTTGTAATACAGAAATAAACCGTTTTTCAAAAACAAGGTCTCAGTCATGTTTGAGTCACTCTGTAAGTACCATTTTGCTGTACTGTTTAAGCTCGATGAAAGGAACATTGTTGACACTTTTCAGCAAGTTGCAATCATGAAATACAGCAAAAAAAAAAATTTCACAAACAAGGTCTAAATCATGTTTGATGCACTCTGTAAGTTCAATTTTTGCTGTACTGTTTAAACTCGATGAAAGGAACATTGTTGACACTTTTCAGCAAGTTGCAATCATGTAATACAGAAATAAACCGTTTTTCAAAAACAAGGTCAAAATCATGTAATTACAATTTTGCTGTACTGCTTAATCAGGATGATAGAAACACTGTTGACACTTTTCAGCAAGTTGTAATACAGAAATAAACAGTTTTTCAAAAACAAGGTCTCAGTCATGTTTGAGTCACTCTGTAAGTACCATTTTGCTGTACTGTTTAAGCTCGATAAAAGGAACATTGTTGACACTTTTCAGCAAGTTGCAATCATGAAATACAGAAATAAAGAGTTTCTCACAAACAAGGTCTAAATCATGTTTGATGCACTCTGTAAGTTCAATTTTTGCTGTACTGTTTAAACTCGATGAAAGGAACACTGTTGACACTTTTCAGCAAGTTGCAATCATGAAATACTGAAAAAAAGAGTTTCTCACAAACAAGGTCTAAATCATGTTTGATGCACTCTGTTTTTTCAATTTTTGCTGTACTGTTTAAACTCGATGATAGAAACATTGTTGACACTTTTCAGCAAGTTGCAATCATGTAAAATAGAAATAAACAGTTTTTCAAAAACAAGGTCTAAGTCATGTTTGAGTCACTCTCTAAGTACCATTTTGCTGTACTGTTTAAACTCAATGAAAGGAACATTGTTGACCCTTTTCAGCAAGTTGGAATCATGAAATACAGAAATAAAGAGTTTTTCACAAACAAGGTCTAAATCAGGTAAGTACATTTTGCTGTACTGCTTAATCAGGATGATAGAAACACTGTTGACACTTTTCAGCAAGTTGTAATACAGAAATAAACAGTTTTTCAAAAACAAGGTCTCAGTCATGTTTGAGTCACTCTGTAAGTACCATTTTGCTGTACTGTTTAAGTTCGATGAAAGGAACATTGTTGACACTTTTCAGCAAGTTGCAATCATGAAATAAAGAAAAAAACAATTTTTCACATACAAGGTCTAAATCATGTTTGATGCACTCTGTAAGTACCATTTTGCTGTACTGTTTAAGCTCGATGAAAGGAACATTGTTGACACTTTTCAGCAAGTTGCAATCATGAAATACAGAAATAAAGACTTTCTCACAAACAAGGTCTAAATCATGTTTGATGCACTCTGTAAGTTCAATTTTTGCTGTACTGTTTAAACTCGATGAAAGGAACATTGTTGACACTTTTCAGCAAGTTGCAATCATGTAATACAGAAATAAACCGATTTTCACAAACAAGGTCTAAATCATGTATGTACAATTTTGCTGTACTGCTTAATCAGGATGATAGAAACACTGTTGACACTTTTCAGCAAGTTGCAATCATGAAATACAGAAATAAAGAGTTTCTCACAAACAAGGTCTAAATCATGTTTGATGCACTCTGTATTTTCAATTTTTGCTCTACTGTTTAAACTCGATGATAGAAACATTGTTGACACTTTTCAGCAAGTTGCAATCATGTAATACAGAAATAAACCGTTTTTCAAAAACAAGGTCAAAATCATGTAAGTACAATTTTGCTGTACTGCTTAATCAGGATGATAGAAACACTGTTGACACTTTTCAGCAAGTTGTAATACAGAAATAAACCGTTTTTCAAAAACAAGGTCTCAGTCATGTTTGAGTCACTCTGTAAGTACCATTTTGCTGTACTGTTTAAGCTCGATGAAAGGAACATTGTTGACACTTTTCAGCAAGTTGCAATCATGAAATACAGCAAAAAAAAAAATTTCACAAACAAGGTCTAAATCATGTTTGATGCACTCTGTAAGTTCAATTTTTGCTGTACTGTTTAAACTCGATGAAAGGAACATTGTTGACACTTTTCAGCAAGTTGCAATCATGTAATACAGAAATAAACCGTTTTTCAAAAACAAGGTCAAAATCATGTAATTACAATTTTGCTGTACTGCTTAATCAGGATGATAGAAACACTGTTGACACTTTTCAGCAAGTTGTAATACAGAAATAAACAGTTTTTCAAAAACAAGGTCTCAGTCATGTTTGAGTCACTCTGTAAGTACCATTTTGCTGTACTGTTTAAGCTCGATAAAAGGAACATTGTTGACACTTTTCAGCAAGTTGCAATCATGAAATACAGAAATAAAGAGTTTCTCACAAACAAGGTCTAAATCATGTTTGTTGCACTCTGTAAGTTCAATTTTTGCTGTACTGTTTAAACTCGATGAAAGGAACACTGTTGACACTTTTCAGCAAGTTGCAATCATGAAATACTGAAAAAAAGAGTTTCTCACAAACAAGGTCTAAATCATGTTTGATGCACTCTGTTTTTTCAATTTTTGCTGTACTGTTTAAACTCGATGATAGAAACATTGTTGACACTTTTCAGCAAGTTGCAATCATGTAAAATAGAAATAAACAGTTTTTCAAAAACAAGGTCTAAGTCATGTTTGAGTCACTCTCTAAGTACCATTTTGCTGTACTGTTTAAACTCAATGAAAGGAACATTGTTGACCCTTTTCAGCAAGTTGGAATCATGAAATACAGAAATAAAGAGTTTTTCACAAACAAGGTCTAAATCAGGTAAGTACATTTTGCTGTACTGCTTAATCAGGATGATAGAAACACTGTTGACACTTTTCAGCAAGTTGTAATACAGAAATAAACAGTTTTTCAAAAACAAGGTCTCAGTCATGTTTGAGTCACTCTGTAAGTACCATTTTGCTGTACTGTTTAAGTTCGATGAAAGGAACATTGTTGACACTTTTCAGCAAGTTGCAATCATGAAATAAAGAAAAAAACAATTTTTCACATACAAGGTCTAAATCATGTTTGATGCACTCTGTAAGTACCATTTTTGCTGTACTGTTTAAACTCGATGAAAGGAACATTGTTGACACTTTTCAGCAAGTTGCAATCATGTAATACAGAAATAAACAGTTTTTCAAAAACAAGGTCTCAGTCATGTTTGAGTCACTCTGTAAGTACCATTTTGCTGTACTGTTTAAGCTCGATGAAAGGAACATTGTTGACACTTTTCAGCAAGTTGCAATCATGAAATACAGAAATAAAGAGTTTCTCACAAACAAGGTCTAAATCATGGTTGATGCACTCTGTAAGTTCAATTTTTGCTGTACTGTTTAAACTCGATGAAAGGAACATTGTTGACACTTTTCAGCAAGTTGCAATCATGTAATACAGAAATAAACCGATTTTCACAAACAAGGTCTAAATCATGTATGTACAATTTTGCTGTACTGCTTAATCAGGATGATAGAAACACTGTTGACACTTTTCAGCAAGTTGCAATCATGAAATACAGAAATAAAGAGTTTCTCACAAACAAGGTCTAAATCATGTTTGATGCACTTTGTATTTTCAATTTTTGCTCTACTGTTTAAACTCGATGATAGAAACATTGTTGACACTTTTCAGCAAGTTGCAATCATGTAATACAGAAATAAACCGTTTTTCAAAAACAAGGTCAAAATCATGTAAGTACAATTTTGCTGTACTGCTTAATCAGGATGATAGAAACACTGTTGACACTTTTCAGCAAGTTGTAATACAGAAATAAACCGTTTTTCAAAAACAAGGTCTCAGTCATGTTTGAGTCACTCTGTAAGTACCATTTTGCTGTACTGTTTAAGCTCGATGAAAGGAACATTGTTGACACTTTTCAGCAAGTTGCAATCATGAAATACAGCAAAAAAATTTTTTTCACAAACAAGGTCTAAATCATGTTTGATGCACTCTGTAAGTTCAATTTTTGCTGTACTGTTTAAACTCGATGAAAGGAACATTGTTGACACTTTTCAGCAAGTTGCAATCATGTAATACAGAAATAAACCGTTTTTCAAAAACAAGGTCAAAATCATGTAATTACAATTTTGCTGTACTGCTTAATCAGGATGATAGAAACACTGTTGACACTTTTCAGCAAGTTGTAATACAGAAATAAACAGTTTTTCAAAAACAAGGTCTCAGTCATGTTTGAGTCACTCTGTAAGTACCATTTTGCTGTACTGTTTAAGCTCGATGAAAGGAACATTGTTGACACTTTTCAGCAAGTTGCAATCATGTAATACAGAAATAAACAGTTTTTCAAAAACAAGGTCTCAGTCATGTTTGAGTCACTCTGTAAGTACCATTTTGCTGTACTGTTTAAGCTCGATGAAAGGAACATTGTTGACACTTTTCAGCAAGTTGCAATCATGTAATACAGAAATAAACAGTTTTTCAAAAACAAGGTCTCAGTCATGTTTGAGTCACTCTGTAAGTACCATTTTGCTGTACTGTTTAAGCTCGATGAAAGGAACATTGTTGACACTTTTCAGCAAGTTGCAATCATGTAATACAGAAATAAACAGTTTTTCAAAAACAAGGTCTCAGTCATGTTTGAGTCACTCTGTAAGTACCATTTTTCTGTACTGTTTAAGCTCGATGAAAGGAACATTGTTGACACTTTTCAGCAAGTTGCAATCATGTAATACAGAAATAAACAGTTTTTCAAAAACAAGGTCTCAGTCATGTTTGAGTCACTCTGTAAGTACCATTTTGCTGTACTGTTTAAGCTCGATGAAAGGAACATTGTTGACACTTTTCAGCAAGTTGCAATCATGAAATACAGAAAAAAAGTTTTTCACAAACAAGGTCTAAGTCATGTAAGTTCAATTTTGCTGTACTGCTTAATCAGGATGACAGAAACACTGTTGACACTTTTCAGCAAGTTGTAATACAGAAATAAACAGTTTTTCACAAACAAGGTCTAAATAATGTTTGATGCACTCTGTACCATTTTTGCTGTACTGTTTAAACTCGATGAAAGGAACATTGTTGACACTTTTCAGCAAGTTGCAATCATGTAATACAGAAAAAAACAATTTTTCACAAACAAGGTCTAAATCATGTTTGATGCACTCTGTAAGTTCAATTTTTGCTGTACTGTTTAAACTCGATGAAAGGAACATTGTTGACACTTTTCAGCAAGTTGCAATCATGTAATACAGGAATAAACCGTTTTTCAAAAACAAGGTCTAAGTCATGTTTGAGTCACTCTCTAAATACCATTTTGCTGTACTGTTTAAAGTCAATGAAAGTAACATTGATTACACTTTTCAGCAAGTTGCAATCATGAAATACTGAAAAAAAGAGTTTCTCACAAACAAGGTCTAAATCATGTTTGATGCACTCTGTATTTTCAATTTTTGCTGTACTGTTTAAACTCGATGATAGAAACATTGTTGACACTTTTCAGCAAGTTGCAATCATGTAAAATAGAAATAAACAGTTTTTCAAAAACAAGGTCTAAGTCATGTTTGAGTCACTCTCTAAGTACCATTTTGCTGTACTGTTTAAACTCAATGAAAGGAACATTGTTGACCCTTTTCAGCAAGTTGGAATCATGAAATACAGAAATAAAGAGTTTCTCACAAACAAGGTCTAAATCAGGTAAGTACAATTTTGCTGTACTGCTTAATCAGGATGATAGAAACACTGTTGACACTTTTGAGCAAGTTGTAATACAGAAATAAACAGTTTTTCAAAAACAAGGTCTCAGTCATGTTTGAGTCACTCTGTAAGTACCATTTTGCTGTACTGTTTAAGCTCGATGAAAGGAACATTGTTGACACTTTTCAGCAAGTTGCAATCATGAAATACAGAAAAAAACAATTTTTCACAAACAAGGTCTAAATCATGTTTGATGCACTCTGTAAGTTCAATTTTTGCTGTACTGTTTAAACTCGATGAAAGGAACATTGTTGACACTTTTCAGCAAGTTGCAATCATGTAATACAGAAATAAACCGTTTTTCAAAAACAAGGTCAAAATCATGTAAGTACAATTTTGCTGTACTGCTTAATCAGGATGATAGAAACACTGTTGACACTTTTCAGCAAGTTGTAATACAGAAATAAACAGTTTTTCAAAAACAAGGTCTCAGTCATGTTTGAGTCACTCTGTAAGTACCATTTTGCTGTACTGTTTAAGCTCGATGAAAGGAACATTGTTGACACTTTTCAGCAAGTTGCAATCATGAATACAGAAAAAAACAATTTTTCACAAACAAGGTCTAAATCATGTTTGACGCACTCTGTAAGTACCATTTTTGCTGTACTGTTTAAACTCGATGAAAGGAACATTGTTGACACTTTTCAGCAAGTTGCAATCATGTAATACATAAATAAACAATTTTTCACAAACAAGGTCAAAATCATGGAAGTACAATTTTGCTGTACTGCTTAATCAGGATGATAGAAACACTGTTGACACTTTTCAGCAAGTTGTAATACAGAAATAAACCGTTTTTCAAAAACAAGGTCTCAGTCATGTTTGAGTCACTCTGTAAGTACCATTTTGCTGTACTGTTTAAGCTCGATGAAAGGAACATTGTTGACACTTTTCAGCAAGTTGCAATCATGTAATACAGAAATGAACAGTTTTTCAAAAACAAGGTCTCAGTCATGTTTGAGTCACTCTGTAAGTATCATTTTGCTGTACTGTTTAAGCTCGATGAAAGGAACATTGTTGACACTTTTCAGCAAGTTGCAATCATGAAATACAGAAATAAAGAGTTTCTCACAAACAAGGTCTAAATCATGTTTGATGCACTCTGTAAGTTCAATTTTTGCTGTACTGTTTAAACTTGATGAAAGGAACACTGTTGACACTTTTCAGCAAGTTGCAATCATGAAATACTGAAAAAAAGAGTTTCTCACAAACAAGGTCTAAATCATGTTTGATGCACTCTGTATTTTCAATTTTTGCTGTACTGTTTAAACTCGATGATAGAAACATTGTTGACACTTTTCAGCAAGTTGCAATCATGTAATACAGAAATAAACAGTTTTTCACAAACAAGGTCAAAATCATGGAAGTACAATTTTGCTGTACTGCTTAATCAGGATGATAGAAACACTGTTGACACTTTTCAGCAAGTTGTAATACAGAAATAAACCGTTTTTCAAAAACAAGGTCTCAGTCATGTTTGAGTCACTGTAAGTACCATTTTGCTGTACTGTTTAAGCTCGATGAAAGGAACATTGTTGACACTTTTCAGCAAGTTGCAATCATGTAATACAGAAATGAACAGTTTTTCAAAAACAAGGTCTCAGTCATGTTTGAGTCACTCTGTAAGTACCATTTTGCTGTACTGTTTAAGCTCGATGAAAGGAACATTGTTGACACTTTTCAGCAAGTTGCAATCATGAAATACAGAAATAAAGAATTTCTCACAAACAAGGTCTAAATCATGTTTGATGCACTCTGTAAGTTAAATTTTTGCTGTACTGTTTAAACTTGATGAAAGGAACACTGTTGACACTTTTCAGCAAGTTGCAATCATGAAATACTGAAAAAAAGAGTTTCTCACAAACAAGGTCTAAATCATGTTTGATGCACTCTGTATTTTCAATTTTTGCTGTACTGTTTAAACTCGATGATAGAAACATTGTTGACACTTTTCAGCAAGTTGCAATCATGTAAAATAGAAATAAACAGTTTTTCAAAAACAAGGTCTAAGTCATGTTTGAGTCACTCTCTAAGTACCATTTTGCTGTACTGTTTAAACTCGATGAAAGGAACATTGTTGACACTTTTCAGCAAGTTGCAATCATGAAATACAGAAAAAAACAGTTTTTCACAAACAAGGTCAAAATCATGGAAGTACAATTTTGCTGTACTGCTTAATCAGGATGATAGAAACACTGTTGACACTTTTCAGCAAGTTGTAATACAGAAATAAACAGTTTTTCAAAAACAAGGTCTCAGTCATGTTTGAGTCACTCTGTAAGTACCATTTTGCTGTACTGTTTAAGCTCGATGAAAGGAACATTGTTGACACTTTTCAGCAAGTTGCAATATTGTAATACAGAAATAAACAGTTTTTCAAAAACAAGGTCTAAGTCATGTTTGAGTCACTCTCTAAATACCATTTTGCTGTACTGTTTAAAGTCAATGAAAGGAACATTGATGACACTTTTCAGCAAGTTGCAATCATGAAATACTGAAAAAAAGAGTTTCTCACAAACAAGGTCTAAATCATGTTTGATGCACTCTGTATTTTCAATTTTTGCTGTACTGTTTAAACTCGATGATAGAAACATTGTTGACACTTTTCAGCAAGTTGCAATCATGTAAAATAGAAATAAACAGTTTTTCAAAAACAAGGTCTAAGTCATGTTTGAGTCACTCTCTAAGTACCATTTTGCTGTACTGTTTAAACTCAATGAAAGGGACATTGTTGACCCTTTTCAGCAAGTTGGAATCATGAAATACAGAAATAAAGAGTTTCTCACAAACAAGGTCTAAATCAGGTAAGTACAATTTTGCTGTACTGCTTAATCAGGATGATAGAAACACTGTTGACACTTTTGAGCAAGTTGTAATACAGAAATAAACAGTTTTTCAAAAACAAGGTCTCAGTCATGTTTGAGTCACTCTGTAAGTACCATTTTGCTGTACTGTTTAAGCTCGATGAAAGGAACATTGTTGACACTTTTCAGCAAGTTGCAATCATGAAATACAGAAAAAAACAATTTTTCACAAACAAGGTCTAAATCATGTTTGATGCACTCTGTAAGTTCAATTTTTGCTGTACTGTTTAAACTCGATGAAAGGAACATTGTTGACACTTTTCAGCAAGTTGCAATCATGTAATACAGAAATAAACCGTTTTTCAAAAACAAGGTCAAAATCATGTAAGTACAATTTTGCTGTACTGCTTAATCAGGATGATAGAAACACTGTTGACACTTTTCAGCAAGTTGTAATACAGAAATAAACAGTTTTTCAAAAACAAGGTCTCAGTCATGTTTGAGTCACTCTGTAAGTACCATTTTGCTGTACTGTTTAAGCTCGATGAAAGGAACATTGTTGACACTTTTCAGCAAGTTGCAATCATGAATACAGAAAAAAACAATTTTTCACAAACAAGGTCTAAATCATGTTTGACGCACTCTGTAAGTACCATTTTTGCTGTACTGTTTAAACTCGATGAAAGGAACATTGTTGACACTTTTCAGCAAGTTGCAATCATGTAATACATAAATAAACAATTTTTCACAAACAAGGTCAAAATCATGGAAGTACAATTTTGCTGTACTGCTTAATCAGGATGATAGAAACACTGTTGACACTTTTCAGCAAGTTGTAATACAGAAATAAACCGTTTTTCAAAAACAAGGTCTCAGTCATGTTTGAGTCACTCTGTAAGTACCATTTTGCTGTACTGTTTAAGCTCGATGAAAGGAACATTGTTGACACTTTTCAGCAAGTTGCAATCATGAAATACAGAAATAAAGAGTTTCTCACAAACAAGGTCTAAATCATGTTTGATGCACTCTGTAAGTTCAATTTTTGCTGTACTGTTTAAACTCGATGAAAGGAACATTGTTGACACTTTTCAGCAAGTTGCAATCATGTAATACAGGAATAAACCGTTTTTCAAAAACAAGGTCAAAATCATGTAAGTACAATTTTGCTGTACTGCTTAATCAGGATGATAGAAACACTGTTGACACTTTTCAGCAAGTTGTAATACAGAAATAAACAGTTTTTCAAAAACAAGGTCTCAGTCATGTTTGAGTCACTCTGTAAGTACCATTTTGCTGTACTGTTTAAGTTCGATGAAAGGAACATTGTTGACACTTTTCAGCAAGTTGCAATCATGAAATACAGAAAAAAACAATTTTTCACATACAAGGTCTAAATCATGTTTGATGCACTCTGTAAGTACCATTTTTGCTGTACTGTTTAAACTCGATGAAAGGAACATTGTTGACACTTTTCAGCAAGTTGCAATCATGTAATACAGAAATAAACAGTTTTTCAAAAACAAGGTCTCAGTCATGTTTGAGTCACTCTGTAAGTACCATTTTGCTGTACTGTTTAAGCTCGATGAAAGGAACATTGTTGACACTTTTCAGCAAGTTGCAATCATGAAATACAGAAGAAAAAAAAAATTCACAAACAAGGTCTAAATCATGTTTGATGCACTCTGTAAGTTCAATTTTTGCTGTACTGTTTAAACTCGATGAAAGGAACATTGTTGACACTTTTCAGCAAGTTGCAATCATGTAATACAGAAATAAACCGTTTTTCAAAAACAAGGTGATAATCATGTAAGTACAATTTTGCTGTACTGCTTAATCAGGATGATAGAAACACTGTTGACACTTTTCAGCAAGTTGTAATACAGAAATAAACAGTTTTTCAAAAACAAGGTCTCAGTCATGTTTGAGTCACTCTGTAAGTACCATTTTGCTGTACTGTTTAAACTCGATGAAAGGAACATTGTTGACACTTTTCAGCAAGTTGCAATCATGTAATACAGGAATAAACCGTTTTTCAAAAACAAGGTCAAAATCATGTAAGTACAATTTTGCTGTACTGCTTAATCAGGATGATAGAAACACTGTTGACACTTTTCAGCAAGTTGTAATACAGAAATAAACCGTTTTTCAAAAACAAGGTCTCAGTCATGTTTGAGTCACTCTGTAAGTACCATTTTGCTGTACTGTTTAAGTTCGATGAAAGGAACATTGTTGACACTTTTCAGCAAGTTGCAATCATGTAAAATAGAAATAAACAGTTTTTCAAAAACAAGGTCTAAGTCATGTTTGAGTCACTCTCTAAGTACCATTTTGCTGTACTGTTTAAACTCAATGAAAGGAACATTGTTGACCCTTTTCAGCAAGTTGGAATCATGAAATACAGAAATAAAGAGTTTCTCACAAACAAGGTCTAAATCAGGTAAGTACAATTTTGCTGTACTGCTTAATCAGGATGATAGAAACACTGTTGACACTTTTCAGCAAGTTGTAATACAGAAATAAACAGTTTTTCAAAAACAAGGTCTCAGTCATGTTTGAGTCACTCTGTAAGTACCATTTTGCTGTACTGTTTAAGCTCGATGAAAGGAACATTGTTGACACTTTTCAGCAAGTTGCAATCATGAAATACAGAAAAAAACAATTTTTCAAAAACAAGGTCTCAGTCATGTTTGAGTCACTCTGTAAGTACCATTTTGCTGTACTGTTTAAGCTCGATGAAAGGAACATTGTTGACACTTTTCAGCAAGTTGCAATCATGTAATACAGAAATAAACAGTTTTTCAAAAACAAGGTCTCAGTCATGTTTGAGTCACTCTGTAAGTACCATTTTGCTGTACTGTTTAAGCTCGATGAAAGGAACATTGTTGACACTTTTCAGCAAGTTGCAATCATGAAATACAGAAAAAAAGTTTTTCACAAACAAGGTCTAAGTCATGTAAGTTCAATTTTGCTGTACTGCTTAATCAGGATGACAGAAACACTGTTGACCCTTTTCAGCAAGTTGGAATCATGAAATACAGAAATAAAGAGTTTCTCACAAACAAGGTCTAAATCAGGTAAGTACAATTTTGCTGTACTGCTTAATCAGGATGATAGAAACACTGTTGACACTTTTCAGCAAGTTGTAATACAGAAATAAACAGTTTTTCAAAAACAAGGTCTCAGTCATGTTTGAGTCACTCTGTAAGTACCATTTTGCTGTACTGTTTAAGCTCGATGAAAGGAACATTGTTGACACTTTTCAGCAAGTTGCAATCATGAAATACAGAAAAAAACAATTTTTCACAAACAAGGTCTAAATCATGTTTGACGCACTCTGTAAGTACCATTTTTGCTGTACTGTTTAAACTCGATGAAAGGAACATTGTTGACACTTTTCAGCAAGTTGCAATCATGTAATACATAAATAAACAATTTTTCACAAACAAGGTCAAAATCATGGAAGTACAATTTTGCTGTACTGCTTAATCAGGATGATAGAAACACTGTTGACACTTTTCAGCAAGTTGTAATACAGAAATAAACCGTTTTTCAAAAACAAGGTCTCAGTCATGTTTGAGTCACTCTGTAAGTACCATTTTGCTGTACTGTTTAAGCTCGATGAAAGGAACATTGTTGACACTTTTCAGCAAGTTGCAATCATGTAATACAGAAATGAACAGTTTTTCAAAAACAAGGTCTCAGTCATGTTTGAGTCACTCTGTAAGTATCATTTTGCTGTACTGTTTAAGCTCGATGAAAGGAACATTGTTGACACTTTTCAGCAAGTTGCAATCATGAAATACAGAAATAAAGAGTTTCTCACAAACAAGGTCTAAATCATGTTTGATGCACTCTGTAAGTTCAATTTTTGCTGTACTGTTTAAACTCGATGAAAGGAACATTGTTGACACTTTTCAGCAAGTTGCAATCATGTAATACAGGAATAAACCGTTTTTCAAAAACAAGGTCAAAATCATGTAAGTACAATTTTGCTGTACTGCTTAATCAGGATGATAGAAACACTGTTGACACTTTTCAGCAAGTTGTAATACAGAAATAAACAGTTTTTCAAAAACAAGGTCTCAGTCATGTTTGAGTCACTCTGTAAGTACCATTTTGCTGTACTGTTTAAGTTCGATGAAAGGAACATTGTTGACACTTTTCAGCAAGTTGCAATCATGTAATACAGAAATAAACAGTTTTTCAAAAACAAGGTCTCAGTCATGTTTGAGTCACTCTGTAAGTACCATTTTGCTGTACTGTTTAAGCTCGATGAAAGGAACATTGTTGACACTTTTCAGCAAGTTGCAATCATGTAATACAGAAATAAACCGTTTTTCAAAAACAAGGTGATAATCATGTAAGTACAATTTTGCTGTACTGCTTAATCAGGATGATAGAAACACTGTTGACACTTTTCAGCAAGTTGTAATACAGAAATAAACAGTTTTTCAAAAACAAGGTCTCAGTCATGTTTGAGTCACTCTGTAAGTACCATTTTGCTGTACTGTTTAAACTCGATGAAAGGAACATTGTTGACACTTTTCAGCAAGTTGCAATCATGTAATACAGAAATAAACAGTTTTTCAAAAACAAGGTCTCAGTCATGTTTGAGTCAACCTGTAAGTACCATTTTGCTGTACTGTTTAAGCTCGATGAAAGGAACATTGTTGACACTTTTCAGCAAGTTGCAATCATGTAATACAGAAATAAACCGTTTTTCAAAAACAAGGTGATAATCATGTAAGTACAATTTTGCTGTACTGCTTAATCAGGATGATAGAAACACTGTTGACACTTTTCAGCAAGTTGTAATACAGAAATAAACAGTTTTTCAAAAACAAGGTCTCAGTCATGTTTGAGTCACTCTGTAAGTACCATTTTGCTGTACTGTTTAAACTCGATGAAAGGAACATTGTTGACACTTTTCAGCAAGTTGCAATCATGTAATACAGGAATAAACCGTTTTTCAAAAACAAGGTCAAAATCATGTAAGTACAATTTTGCTGTACTGCTTAATCAGGATGATAGAAACACTGTTGACACTTTTCAGCAAGTTGTAATACAGAAATAAACAGTTTTTCAAAAACAAGGTCTCAGTCATGTTTGAGTCACTCTGTAAGTACCATTTTGCTGTACTGTTTAAGTTCGATGAAAGGAACATTGTTGACACTTTTCAGCAAGTTGCAATCATGTAAAATAGAAATAAACAGTTTTTCAAAAACAAGGTCTAAGTCATGTTTGAGTCACTCTCTAAGTACCATTTTGCTGTACTGTTTAAACTCAATGAAAGGAACATTGTTGACCCTTTTCAGCAAGTTGGAATCATGAAATACAGAAATAAAGAGTTTCTCACAAACAAGGTCTAAATCAGGTAAGTACAATTTTGCTGTACTGCTTAATCAGGATGATAGAAACACTGTTGACACTTTTCAGCAAGTTGTAATACAGAAATAAACAGTTTTTCAAAAACAAGGTCTCAGTCATGTTTGAGTCACTCTGTAAGTACCATTTTGCTGTACTGTTTAAGCTCGATGAAAGGAACATTGTTGACACTTTTCAGCAAGTTGCAATCATGAAATACAGAAAAAAACAATTTTTCAAAAACAAGGTCTCAGTCATGTTTGAGTCACTCTGTAAGTACCATTTTGCTGTACTGTTTAAGCTCGATGAAAGGAACATTGTTGACACTTTTCAGCAAGTTGCAATCATGTAATACAGAAATAAACCGTTTTTCAAAAACAAGGTCAAAATCATGTAAGTACAATTTTGCTGTACTGCTTAATCAGGATGATAGAAACACTGTTGACACTTTTCAGCAAGTTGTAATACAGAAATAAACCGTTTTTCAAAAACAAGGTCTCAGTCATGTTTGAGTCACTCTGTAAGTACCATTTTGCTGTACTGTTTAAGCTCGATGAAAGGAACATTGTTGACACTTTTCAGCAAGTTGCAATCATGAAATACAGCAAAAAAAAAAAATTCACAAACAAGGTCTAAATCATGTTTGATGCACTCTGTAAGTTCAATTTTTGCTGTACTGTTTAAACTCGATGAAAGGAACATTGTTGACACTTTTCAGCAAGTTGCAATCATGTAATACAGAAATAAACCGTTTTTAAAAAACAAGGTCAAAATCATGTAATTACAATTTTGCTGTACTGCTTAATCAGGATGATAGAAACACTGTTGACACTTTTCAGCAAGTTGTAATACAGAAATAAACAGTTTTTCAAAAACAAGGTCTCAGTCATGTTTGAGTCACTCTGTAAGTACCATTTTGCTGTACTGTTTAAGCTCGATGAAAGGAACATTGTTGACACTTTTCAGCAAGTTGCAATCATGTAATACAGAAATAAACAGTTTTTCAAAAACAAGGTCTCAGTCATGTTTGAGTCACTCTGTAAGTACCATTTTGCTGTACTGTTTAAGCTCGATGAAAGGAACATTGTTGACACTTTTCAGCAAGTTGCAATCATGTAATACAGAAATAAACAGTTTTTGAAAAACAAGGTCTCAGTCATGTTTGAGTCACTCTGTAAGTACCATTTTGCTGTACTGTTTAAGCTCGATGAAAGGAACATTGTTGACACTTTTCAGCAAGTTGCAATCATGAAATACAGAAAAAAAGTTTTTCACAAACAAGGTCTAAGTCATGTAAGTTCAATTTTGCTGTACTGCTTAATCAGGATGACAGAAACACTGTTGACACTTTTCAGCAAGTTGTAATACAGAAATAAACAGTTTTTCACAAACAAGGTCTAAATAATGTTTGATGCACTCTGTACCATTTTTGCTGTACTGTTTAAACTCGATGAAAGGAACATTGTTGACACTTTTCAGCAAGTTGCAATCATGTAATACAGAAAAAAACAATTTTTCACAAACAAGGTCTAAATCATGTTTGATGCACTCTGTAAGTTCAATTTTTGCTGTACTGTTTAAACTCGATGAAAGGAACATTGTTGACACTTTTCAGCAAGTTGCAATCATGTAATACATAAATAAACAATTTTTCACAAACAAGGTCAAAATCATGGAAGTACAATTTTGCTGTACTGCTTAATCAGGATGATAGAAACACTGTTGACACTTTTCAGCAAGTTGTAATACAGAAATAAACCGTTTTTCAAAAACAAGGTCTCAGTCATGTTTGAGTCACTCTGTAAGTACCATTTTGCTGTACTGTTTAAGCTCGATGAAAGGAACATTGTTGACACTTTTCAGCAAGTTGCAATCATGTAATACAGAAATGAACAGTTTTTCAAAAACAAGGTCTCAGTCATGTTTGAGTCACTCTGTAAGTACCATTTTGCTGTACTGTTTAAGCTCGATGAAAGGAACATTGTTGACACTTTTCAGCAAGTTGCAATCATGAAATACAGAAATAAAGAGTTTCTCACAAACAAGGTCTAAATCATGTTTGATGCACTCTGTAAGTTCAATTTTTGCTGTACTGTTTAAACTCGATGAAAGGAACATTGTTGACACTTTTCAGCAAGTTGCAATCATGTAATACAGGAATAAACCGTTTTTCAAAAACAAGGTCAAAATCATGTAAGTACAATTTTGCTGTACTGCTTAATCAGGATGATAGAAACACTGTTGACACTTTTCAGCAAGTTGTAATACAGAAATAAACAGTTTTTCAAAAACAAGGTCTCAGTCATGTTTGAGTCACTCTGTAAGTACCATTTTGCTGTACTGTTTAAGTTCGATGAAAGGAACATTGTTGACACTTTTCAGCAAGTTGCAATCATGAAATACAGAAAAAAACAATTTTTCACATACAAGGTCTAAATCATGTTTGATGCACTCTGTAAGTACCATTTTTGCTGTACTGTTTAAACTCGATGAAAGGAACATTGTTGACACTTTTCAGCAAGTTGCAATCATGTAATACAGAAATAAACAGTTTTTCAAAAACAAGGTCTCAGTCATGTTTGAGTCACTCTGTAAGTACCATTTTGCTGTACTGTTTAAGCTCGATGAAAGGAACATTGTTGACACTTTTCAGCAAGTTGCAATCATGAAATACAGAAGAAAAAAAAAATTCACAAACAAGGTCTAAATCATGTTTGATGCACTCTGTAAGTTCAATTTTTGCTGTACTGTTTAAACTCGATGAAAGGAACATTGTTGACACTTTTCAGCAAGTTGCAATCATGTAATACAGAAATAAACCGTTTTTCAAAAACAAGGTGATAATCATGTAAGTACAATTTTGCTGTACTGCTTAATCAGGATGATAGAAACACTGTTGACACTTTTCAGCAAGTTGTAATACAGAAATAAACAGTTTTTCAAAAACAAGGTCTCAGTCATGTTTGAGTCACTCTGTAAGTACCATTTTGCTGTACTGTTTAAACTCGATGAAAGGAACATTGTTGACACTTTTCAGCAAGTTGCAATCATGTAATACAGGAATAAACCGTTTTTCAAAAACAAGGTCAAAATCATGTAAGTACAATTTTGCTGTACTGCTTAATCAGGATGATAGAAACACTGTTGACACTTTTCAGCAAGTTGTAATACAGAAATAAACAGTTTTTCAAAAACAAGGTCTCAGTCATGTTTGAGTCACTCTGTAAGTACCATTTTGCTGTACTGTTTAAGTTCGATGAAAGGAACATTGTTGACACTTTTCAGCAAGTTGCAATCATGTAAAATAGAAATAAACAGTTTTTCAAAAACAAGGTCTAAGTCATGTTTGAGTCACTCTCTAAGTACCATTTTGCTGTACTGTTTAAACTCAATGAAAGGAACATTGTTGACCCTTTTCAGCAAGTTGGAATCATGAAATACAGAAATAAAGAGTTTCTCACAAACAAGGTCTAAATCAGGTAAGTACAATTTTGCTGTACTGCTTAATCAGGATGATAGAAACACTGTTGACACTTTTCAGCAAGTTGTAATACAGAAATAAACAGTTTTTCAAAAACAAGGTCTCAGTCATGTTTGAGTCACTCTGTAAGTACCATTTTGCTGTACTGTTTAAGCTCGATGAAAGGAACATTGTTGACACTTTTCAGCAAGTTGCAATCATGAAATACAGAAAAAAACAATTTTTCAAAAACAAGGTCTCAGTCATGTTTGAGTCACTCTGTAAGTACCATTTTGCTGTACTGTTTAAGCTCGATGAAAGGAACATTGTTGACACTTTTCAGCAAGTTGCAATCATGTAATACAGAAATAAACCGTTTTTCAAAAACAAGGTCAAAATCATGTAAGTACAATTTTGCTGTACTGCTTAATCAGGATGATAGAAACACTGTTGACACTTTTCAGCAAGTTGTAATACAGAAATAAACCGTTTTTCAAAAACAAGGTCTCAGTCATGTTTGAGTCACTCTGTAAGTACCATTTTGCTGTACTGTTTAAGCTCGATGAAAGGAACATTGTTGACACTTTTCAGCAAGTTGCAATCATGTAATACAGAAATGAACAGTTTTTCAAAAACAAGGTCTCAGTCATGTTTGAGTCACTCTGTAAGTATCATTTTGCTGTACTGTTTAAGCTCGATGAAAGGAACATTGTTGACACTTTTCAGCAAGTTGCAATCATGAAATACAGAAATAAAGAGTTTCTCACAAACAAGGTCTAAATCATGTTTGATGCACTCTGTAAGTTCAATTTTTGCTGTACTGTTTAAACTCGATGAAAGGAACATTGTTGACACTTTTCAGCAAGTTGCAATCATGTAATACAGGAATAAACCGTTTTTCAAAAACAAGGTCAAAATCATGTAAGTACAATTTTGCTGTACTGCTTAATCAGGATGATAGAAACACTGTTGACACTTTTCAGCAAGTTGTAATACAGAAATAAACAGTTTTTCAAAAACAAGGTCTCAGTCATGTTTGAGTCACTCTGTAAGTACCATTTTGCTGTACTGTTTAAGTTCGATGAAAGGAACATTGTTGACACTTTTCAGCAAGTTGCAATCATGAAATACAGAAAAAAACAATTTTTCACATACAAGGTCTAAATCATGTTTGATGCACTCTGTAAGTACCATTTTTGCTGTACTGTTTAAACTCGATGAAAGGAACATTGTTGACACTTTTCAGCAAGTTGCAATCATGTAATACAGAAATAAACAGTTTTTCAAAAACAAGGTCTCAGTCATGTTTGAGTCACTCTGTAAGTACCATTTTGCTGTACTGTTTAAGCTCGATGAAAGGAACATTGTTGACACTTTTCAGCAAGTTGCAATCATGTAATACAGAAATAAACCGTTTTTCAAAAACAAGGTGATAATCATGTAAGTACAATTTTGCTGTACTGCTTAATCAGGATGATAGAAACACTGTTGACACTTTTCAGCAAGTTGTAATACAGAAATAAACAGTTTTTCAAAAACAAGGTCTCAGTCATGTTTGAGTCACTCTGTAAGTACCATTTTGCTGTACTGTTTAAACTCGATGAAAGGAACATTGTTGACACTTTTCAGCAAGTTGCAATCATGTAATACAGGAATAAACCGTTTTTCAAAAACAAGGTCAAAATCATGTAAGTACAATTTTGCTGTACTGCTTAATCAGGATGATAGAAACACTGTTGACACTTTTCAGCAAGTTGTAATACAGAAATAAACAGTTTTTCAAAAACAAGGTCTCAGTCATGTTTGAGTCACTCTGTAAGTACCATTTTGCTGTACTGTTTAAGTTCGATGAAAGGAACATTGTTGACACTTTTCAGCAAGTTGCAATCATGTAAAATAGAAATAAACAGTTTTTCAAAAACAAGGTCTAAGTCATGTTTGAGTCACTCTCTAAGTACCATTTTGCTGTACTGTTTAAACTCAATGAAAGGAACATTGTTGACCCTTTTCAGCAAGTTGGAATCATGAAATACAGAAATAAAGAGTTTCTCACAAACAAGGTCTAAATCAGGTAAGTACAATTTTGCTGTACTGCTTAATCAGGATGATAGAAACACTGTTGACACTTTTCAGCAAGTTGTAATACAGAAATAAACAGTTTTTCAAAAACAAGGTCTCAGTCATGTTTGAGTCACTCTGTAAGTACCATTTTGCTGTACTGTTGAAGCTCGATGAAAGGAACATTGTTGACACTTTTCAGCAAGTTGCAATCATGAAATACAGAAAAAAACAATTTTTCAAAAACAAGGTCTCAGTCATGTTTGAGTCACTCTGTAAGTACCATTTTGCTGTACTGTTTAAGCTCGATGAAAGGAACATTGTTGACACTTTTCAGCAAGTTGCAATCATGTAATACAGAAATAAACCGTTTTTCAAAAACAAGGTCAAAATCATGTAAGTACAATTTTGCTGTACTGCTTAATCAGGATGATAGAAACACTGTTGACACTTTTCAGCAAGTTGTAATACAGAAATAAACCGTTTTTCAAAAACAAGGTCTCAGTCATGTTTGAGTCACTCTGTAAGTACCATTTTGCTGTACTGTTTAAGCTCGATGAAAGGAACATTGTTGACACTTTTCAGCAAGTTGCAATCATGAAATACAGCCAAAAAAAAAAAAATTCACAAACAAGGTCTAAATCATGTTTGATGCACTCTGTAAGTTCAATTTTTGCTGTACTGTTTAAACTCGATGAAAGGAACATTGTTGACACTTTTCAGCAAGTTGCAATCATGTAATACAGAAATAAACCGTTTTTCAAAAACAAGGTCAAAATCATGTAATTACAATTTTGCTGTACTGCTTAATCAGGATGATAGAAACACTGTTGACACTTTTCAGCAAGTTGTAATACAGAAATAAACAGTTTTTCAAAAACAAGGTCTCAGTCATGTTTGAGTCACTCTGTAAGTACCATTTTGCTGTACTGTTTAAGCTCGATGAAAGGAACATTGTTGACACTTTTCAGCAAGTTGCAATCATGTAATACAGAAATAAACAGTTTTTCAAAAACAAGGTCTCAGTCATGTTTGAGTCACTCTGTAAGTACCATTTTGCTGTACTGTTTAAGCTCGATGAAAGGAACATTGTTGACACTTTTCAGCAAGTTGCAATCATGAAATACAGAAAAAAACAATTTTTCACAAACAAGGTCTAAATCATGTTTGACGCACTCTGTAAGTACCATTTTTGCTGTACTGTTTAAACTCGATGAAAGGAACATTGTTGACACTTTTCAGCAAGTTGCAATCATGTAATACATAAATAAACAATTTTTCACAAACAAGGTCAAAATCATGGAAGTACAATTTTGCTGTACTGCTTAATCAGGATGATAGAAACACTGTTGACACTTTTCAGCAAGTTGTAATACAGAAATAAACCGTTTTTCAAAAACAAGGTCTCAGTCATGTTTGAGTCACTCTGTAAGTACCATTTTGCTGTACTGTTTAAGCTCGATGAAAGGAACATTGTTGACACTTTTCAGCAAGTTGCAATCATGTAATACAGAAATGAACAGTTTTTCAAAAACAAGGTCTCAGTCATGTTTGAGTCACTCTGTAAGTATCATTTTGCTGTACTGTTTAAGCTCGATGAAAGGAACATTGTTGACACTTTTCAGCAAGTTGCAATCATGAAATACAGAAATAAAGAGTTTCTCACAAACAAGGTCTAAATCATGTTTGATGCACTCTGTAAGTTCAATTTTTGCTGTACTGTTTAAACTCGATGAAAGGAACATTGTTGACACTTTTCAGCAAGTTGCAATCATGTAATACAGGAATAAACCGTTTTTCAAAAACAAGGTCAAAATCATGTAAGTACAATTTTGCTGTACTGCTTAATCAGGATGATAGAAACACTGTTGACACTTTTCAGCAAGTTGTAATACAGAAATAAACAGTTTTTCAAAAACAAGGTCTCAGTCATGTTTGAGTCACTCTGTAAGTACCATTTTGCTGTACTGTTTAAGTTCGATGAAAGGAACATTGTTGACACTTTTCAGCAAGTTGCAATCATGTAATACAGAAATAAACAGTTTTTCAAAAACAAGGTCTCAGTCATGTTTGAGTCACTCTGTAAGTACCATTTTGCTGTACTGTTTAAGCTCGATGAAAGGAACATTGTTGACACTTTTCAGCAAGTTGCAATCATGTAATACAGAAATAAACCGTTTTTCAAAAACAAGGTGATAATCATGTAAGTACAATTTTGCTGTACTGCTTAATCAGGATGATAGAAACACTGTTGACACTTTTCAGCAAGTTGTAATACAGAAATAAACAGTTTTTCAAAAACAAGGTCTCAGTCATGTTTGAGTCACTCTGTAAGTACCATTTTGCTGTACTGTTTAAACTCGATGAAAGGAACATTGTTGACACTTTTCAGCAAGTTGCAATCATGTAATACAGAAATAAACAGTTTTTCAAAAACAAGGTCTCAGTCATGTTTGAGTCAACCTGTAAGTACCATTTTGCTGTACTGTTTAAGCTCGATGAAAGGAACATTGTTGACACTTTTCAGCAAGTTGCAATCATGTAATACAGAAATAAACCGTTTTTCAAAAACAAGGTGATAATCATGTAAGTACAATTTTGCTGTACTGCTTAATCAGGATGATAGAAACACTGTTGACACTTTTCAGCAAGTTGTAATACAGAAATAAACAGTTTTTCAAAAACAAGGTCTCAGTCATGTTTGAGTCACTCTGTAAGTACCATTTTGCTGTACTGTTTAAACTCGATGAAAGGAACATTGTTGACACTTTTCAGCAAGTTGCAATCATGTAATACAGGAATAAACCGTTTTTCAAAAACAAGGTCAAAATCATGTAAGTACAATTTTGCTGTACTGCTTAATCAGGATGATAGAAACACTGTTGACACTTTTCAGCAAGTTGTAATACAGAAATAAACAGTTTTTCAAAAACAAGGTCTCAGTCATGTTTGAGTCACTCTGTAAGTACCATTTTGCTGTACTGTTTAAGTTCGATGAAAGGAACATTGTTGACACTTTTCAGCAAGTTGCAATCATGTAAAATAGAAATAAACAGTTTTTCAAAAACAAGGTCTAAGTCATGTTTGAGTCACTCTCTAAGTACCATTTTGCTGTACTGTTTAAACTCAATGAAAGGAACATTGTTGACCCTTTTCAGCAAGTTGGAATCATGAAATACAGAAATAAAGAGTTTCTCACAAACAAGGTCTAAATCAGGTAAGTACAATTTTGCTGTACTGCTTAATCAGGATGATAGAAACACTGTTGACACTTTTCAGCAAGTTGTAATACAGAAATAAACAGTTTTTCAAAAACAAGGTCTCAGTCATGTTTGAGTCACTCTGTAAGTACCATTTTGCTGTACTGTTTAAGCTCGATGAAAGGAACATTGTTGACACTTTTCAGCAAGTTGCAATCATGAAATACAGAAAAAAACAATTTTTCAAAAACAAGGTCTCAGTCATGTTTGAGTCACTCTGTAAGTACCATTTTGCTGTACTGTTTAAGCTCGATGAAAGGAACATTGTTGACACTTTTCAGCAAGTTGCAATCATGTAATACAGAAATAAACCGTTTTTCAAAAACAAGGTCAAAATCATGTAAGTACAATTTTGCTGTACTGCTTAATCAGGATGATAGAAACACTGTTGACACTTTTCAGCAAGTTGTAATACAGAAATAAACCGTTTTTCAAAAACAAGGTCTCAGTCATGTTTGAGTCACTCTGTAAGTACCATTTTGCTGTACTGTTTAAGCTCGATGAAAGGAACATTGTTGACACTTTTCAGCAAGTTGCAATCATGAAATACAGCAAAAAAAAATAATTCACAAACAAGGTCTAAATCATGTTTGATGCACTCTGTAAGTTCAATTTTTGCTGTACTGTTTAAACTCGATGAAAGGAACATTGTTGACACTTTTCAGCAAGTTGCAATCATGTAATACAGAAATAAACCGTTTTTAAAAAACAAGGTCAAAATCATGTAATTACAATTTTGCTGTACTGCTTAATCAGGATGATAGAAACACTGTTGACACTTTTCAGCAAGTTGTAATACAGAAATAAACAGTTTTTCAAAAACAAGGTCTCAGTCATGTTTGAGTCACTCTGTAAGTACCATTTTGCTGTACTGTTTAAGCTCGATGAAAGGAACATTGTTGACACTTTTCAGCAAGTTGCAATCATGTAATACAGAAATAAACAGTTTTTCAAAAACAAGGTCTCAGTCATGTTTGAGTCACTCTGTAAGTACCATTTTGCTGTACTGTTTAAGCTCGATGAAAGGAACATTGTTGACACTTTTCAGCAAGTTGCAATCATGTAATACAGAAATAAACAGTTTTTGAAAAACAAGGTCTCAGTCATGTTTGAGTCACTCTGTAAGTACCATTTTGCTGTACTGTTTAAGCTCGATGAAAGGAACATTGTTGACACTTTTCAGCAAGTTGCAATCATGAAATACAGAAAAAAAGTTTTTCACAAACAAGGTCTAAGTCATGTAAGTTCAATTTTGCTGTACTGCTTAATCAGGATGACAGAAACACTGTTGACACTTTTCAGCAAGTTGTAATACAGAAATAAACAGTTTTTCACAAACAAGGTCTAAATAATGTTTGATGCACTCTGTACCATTTTTGCTGTACTGTTTAAACTCGATGAAAGGAACATTGTTGACACTTTTCAGCAAGTTGCAATCATGTAATACAGAAAAAAACAATTTTTCACAAACAAGGTCTAAATCATGTTTGATGCACTCTGTAAGTTCAATTTTTGCTGTACTGTTTAAACTCGATGAAAGGAACATTGTTGACACTTTTCAGCAAGTTGCAATCATGTAATACATAAATAAACAATTTTTCACAAACAAGGTCAAAATCATGGAAGTACAATTTTGCTGTACTGCTTAATCAGGATGATAGAAACACTGTTGACACTTTTCAGCAAGTTGTAATACAGAAATAAACCGTTTTTCAAAAACAAGGTCTCAGTCATGTTTGAGTCACTCTGTAAGTACCATTTTGCTGTACTGTTTAAGCTCGATGAAAGGAACATTGTTGACACTTTTCAGCAAGTTGCAATCATGTAATACAGAAATGAACAGTTTTTCAAAAACAAGGTCTCAGTCATGTTTGAGTCACTCTGTAAGTACCATTTTGCTGTACTGTTTAAGCTCGATGAAAGGAACATTGTTGACACTTTTCAGCAAGTTGCAATCATGAAATACAGAAATAAAGAGTTTCTCACAAACAAGGTCTAAATCATGTTTGATGCACTCTGTAAGTTCAATTTTTGCTGTACTGTTTAAACTCGATGAAAGGAACATTGTTGACACTTTTCAGCAAGTTGCAATCATGTAATACAGGAATAAACCGTTTTTCAAAAACAAGGTCTCAGTCATGTTTGAGTCACTCTGTAAGTACCATTTTGCTGTACTGTTTAAGCTCGATGAAAGGAACATTGTTGACACTTTTCAGCAAGTTGCAATCATGTAATACAGAAATAAACAGTTTTTCAAAAACAAGGTCTCAGTCATGTTTGAGTCACTCTGTAAGTACCATTTTGCTGTACTGTTTAAGCTCGATGAAAGGAACATTGTTGACACTTTTCAGCAAGTTGCAATCATGAAATACAGAAAAAAACAATTTTTCACAAACAAGGTCTAAATCATGTTTGACGCACTCTGTAAGTACCATTTTTGCTGTACTGTTTAAACTCGATGAAAGGAACATTGTTGACACTTTTCAGCAAGTTGCAATCATGTAATACATAAATAAACAATTTTTCACAAACAAGGTCAAAATCATGGAAGTACAATTTTGCTGTACTGCTTAATCAGGATGATAGAAACACTGTTGACACTTTTCAGCAAGTTGTAATACAGAAATAAACCGTTTTTCAAAAACAAGGTCTCAGTCATGTTTGAGTCACTCTGTAAGTACCATTTTGCTGTACTGTTTAAGCTCGATGAAAGGAACATTGTTGACACTTTTCAGCAAGTTGCAATCATGTAATACAGAAATGAACAGTTTTTCAAAAACAAGGTCTCAGTCATGTTTGAGTCACTCTGTAAGTATCATTTTGCGGTACTGTTTAAGCTCGATGAAAGGAACATTGTTGACACTTTTCAGCAAGTTGCAATCATGAAATACAGAAATAAAGAGTTTCTCACAAACAAGGTCTAAATCATGTTTGATGCACTCTGTAAGTTCAATTTTTGCTGTACTGTTTAAACTCGATGAAAGGAACATTGTTGACACTTTTCAGCAAGTTGCAATCATGTAATACAGGAATAAACCGTTTTTCAAAAACAAGGTCAAAATCATGTAAGTACAATTTTGCTGTACTGCTTAATCAGGATGATAGAAACACTGTTGACACTTTTCAGCAAGTTGTAATACAGAAATAAACAGTTTTTCAAAAACAAGGTCTCAGTCATGTTTGAGTCACTCTGTAAGTACCATTTTGCTGTACTGTTTAAGTTCGATGAAAGGAACATTGTTGACACTTTTCAGCAAGTTGCAATCATGTAATACAGAAATAAACAGTTTTTCAAAAACAAGGTCTCAGTCATGTTTGAGTCACTCTGTAAGTACCATTTTGCTGTACTGTTTAAGCTCGATGAAAGGAACATTGTTGACACTTTTCAGCAAGTTGCAATCATGTAATACAGAAATAAACCGTTTTTCAAAAACAAGGTGATAATCATGTAAGTACAATTTTGCTGTACTGCTTAATCAGGATGATAGAAACACTGTTGACACTTTTCAGCAAGTTGTAATACAGAAATAAACAGTTTTTCAAAAACAAGGTCTCAGTCATGTTTGAGTCACTCTGTAAGTACCATTTTGCTGTACTGTTTAAACTCGATGAAAGGAACATTGTTGACACTTTTCAGCAAGTTGCAATCATGTAATACAGAAATAAACAGTTTTTCAAAAACAAGGTCTCAGTCATGTTTGAGTCAACCTGTAAGTACCATTTTGCTGTACTGTTTAAGCTCGATGAAAGGAACATTGTTGACACTTTTCAGCAAGTTGCAATCATGTAATACAGAAATAAACCGTTTTTCAAAAACAAGGTGATAATCATGTAAGTACAATTTTGCTGTACTGCTTAATCAGGATGATAGAAACACTGTTGACACTTTTCAGCAAGTTGTAATACAGAAATAAACAGTTTTTCAAAAACAAGGTCTCAGTCATGTTTGAGTCACTCTGTAAGTACCATTTTGCTGTACTGTTTAAACTCGATGAAAGGAACATTGTTGACACTTTTCAGCAAGTTGCAATCATGTAATACAGGAATAAACCGTTTTTCAAAAACAAGGTCAAAATCATGTAAGTACAATTTTGCTGTACTGCTTAATCAGGATGATAGAAACACTGTTGACACTTTTCAGCAAGTTGTAATACAGAAATAAACAGTTTTTCAAAAACAAGGTCTCAGTCATGTTTGAGTCACTCTGTAAGTACCATTTTGCTGTACTGTTTAAGTTCGATGAAAGGAACATTGTTGACACTTTTCAGCAAGTTGCAATCATGTAAAATAGAAATAAACAGTTTTTCAAAAACAAGGTCTAAGTCATGTTTGAGTCACTCTCTAAGTACCATTTTGCTGTACTGTTTAAACTCAATGAAAGGAACATTGTTGACCCTTTTCAGCAAGTTGGAATCATGAAATACAGAAATAAAGAGTTTCTCACAAACAAGGTCTAAATCAGGTAAGTACAATTTTGCTGTACTGCTTAATCAGGATGATAGAAACACTGTTGACACTTTTCAGCAAGTTGTAATACAGAAATAAACAGTTTTTCAAAAACAAGGTCTCAGTCATGTTTGAGTCACTCTGTAAGTACCATTTTGCTGTACTGTTTAAGCTCGATGAAAGGAACATTGTTGACACTTTTCAGCAAGTTGCAATCATGAAATACAGAAAAAAACAATTTTTCAAAAACAAGGTCTCAGTCATGTTTGAGTCACTCTGTAAGTACCATTTTGCTGTACTGTTTAAGCTCGATGAAAGGAACATTGTTGACACTTTTCAGCAAGTTGCAATCATGTAATACAGAAATAAACCGTTTTTCAAAAACAAGGTCAAAATCATGTAAGTACAATTTTGCTGTACTGCTTAATCAGGATGATAGAAACACTGTTGACACTTTTCAGCAAGTTGTAATACAGAAATAAACCGTTTTTCAAAAACAAGGTCTCAGTCATGTTTGAGTCACTCTGTAAGTACCATTTTGCTGTACTGTTTAAGCTCGATGAAAGGAACATTGTTGACACTTTTCAGCAAGTTGCAATCATGAAATACAGCAAAAAAAAAAAATTCACAAACAAGGTCTAAATCATGTTTGATGCACTCTGTAAGTTCAATTTTTGCTGTACTGTTTAAACTCGATGAAAGGAACATTGTTGACACTTTTCAGCAAGTTGCAATCATGTAATACAGAAATAAACCGTTTTTAAAAAACAAGGTCAAAATCATGTAATTACAATTTTGCTGTACTGCTTAATCAGGATGATAGAAACACTGTTGACACTTTTCAGCAAGTTGTAATACAGAAATAAACAGTTTTTCAAAAACAAGGTCTCAGTCATGTTTGAGTCACTCTGTAAGTACCATTTTGCTGTACTGTTTAAGCTCGATGAAAGGAACATTGTTGACACTTTTCAGCAAGTTGCAATCATGTAATACAGAAATAAACAGTTTTTCAAAAACAAGGTCTCAGTCATGTTTGAGTCACTCTGTAAGTACCATTTTGCTGTACTGTTTAAGCTCGATGAAAGGAACATTGTTGACACTTTTCAGCAAGTTGCAATCATGTAATACAGAAATAAACAGTTTTTGAAAAACAAGGTCTCAGTCATGTTTGAGTCACTCTGTAAGTACCATTTTGCTGTACTGTTTAAGCTCGATGAAAGGAACATTGTTGACACTTTTCAGCAAGTTGCAATCATGAAATACAGAAAAAAAGTTTTTCACAAACAAGGTCTAAGTCATGTAAGTTCAATTTTGCTGTACTGCTTAATCAGGATGACAGAAACACTGTTGACACTTTTCAGCAAGTTGTAATACAGAAATAAACAGTTTTTCACAAACAAGGTCTAAATAATGTTTGATGCACTCTGTACCATTTTTGCTGTACTGTTTAAACTCGATGAAAGGAACATTGTTGACACTTTTCAGCAAGTTGCAATCATGTAATACAGAAAAAAACAATTTTTCACAAACAAGGTCTAAATCATGTTTGATGCACTCTGTAAGTTCAATTTTTGCTGTACTGTTTAAACTCGATGAAAGGAACATTGTTGACACTTTTCAGCAAGTTGCAATCATGTAATACATAAATAAACAATTTTTCACAAACAAGGTCAAAATCATGGAAGTACAATTTTGCTGTACTGCTTAATCAGGATGATAGAAACACTGTTGACACTTTTCAGCAAGTTGTAATACAGAAATAAACCGTTTTTCAAAAACAAGGTCTCAGTCATGTTTGAGTCACTCTGTAAGTACCATTTTGCTGTACTGTTTAAGCTCGATGAAAGGAACATTGTTGACACTTTTCAGCAAGTTGCAATCATGTAATACAGAAATGAACAGTTTTTCAAAAACAAGGTCTCAGTCATGTTTGAGTCACTCTGTAAGTACCATTTTGCTGTACTGTTTAAGCTCGATGAAAGGAACATTGTTGACACTTTTCAGCAAGTTGCAATCATGAAATACAGAAATAAAGAGTTTCTCACAAACAAGGTCTAAATCATGTTTGATGCACTCTGTAAGTTCAATTTTTGCTGTACTGTTTAAACTCGATGAAAGGAACATTGTTGACACTTTTCAGCAAGTTGCAATCATGTAATACAGGAATAAACCGTTTTTCAAAAACAAGGTCAAAATCATGTAAGTACAATTTTGCTGTACTGCTTAATCAGGATGATAGAAACACTGTTGACACTTTTCAGCAAGTTGTAATACAGAAATAAACAGTTTTTCAAAAACAAGGTCTCAGTCATGTTTGAGTCACTCTGTAAGTACCATTTTGCTGTACTGTTTAAGTTCGATGAAAGGAACATTGTTGACACTTTTCAGCAAGTTGCAATCATGAAATACAGAAAAAAACAATTTTTCACATACAAGGTCTAAATCATGTTTGATGCACTCTGTAAGTACCATTTTTGCTGTACTGTTTAAACTCGATGAAAGGAACATTGTTGACACTTTTCAGCAAGTTGCAATCATGTAATACAGAAATAAACAGTTTTTCAAAAACAAGGTCTAAATCATGTTTGATGCACTCTGTAAGTTCAATTTTTGCTGTACTGTTTAAACTCGATGAAAGGAACATTGTTGACACTTTTCAGCAAGTTGCAATCATGTAATACAGGAATAAACCGTTTTTCAAAAACAAGGTCAAAATCATGTAAGTACAATTTTGCTGTACTGCTTAATCAGGATGATAGAAACACTGTTGACACTTTTCAGCAAGTTGTAATACAGAAATAAACAGTTTTTCAAAAACAAGGTCTCAGTCATGTTTGAGTCACTCTGTAAGTACCATTTTGCTGTACTGTTTAAGTTCGATGAAAGGAACATTGTTGACACTTTTCAGCAAGTTGCAATCATGAAATACAGAAAAAAACAATTTTTCACATACAAGGTCTAAATCATGTTTGATGCACTCTGTAAGTACCATTTTTGCTGTACTGTTTAAACTCGATGAAAGGAACATTGTTGACACTTTTCAGCAAGTTGCAATCATGTAATACAGAAATAAACCGTTTTTCAAAAACAAGGTGATAATCATGTAAGTACAATTTTGCTGTACTGCTTAATCAGGATGATAGAAACACTGTTGACACTTTTCAGCAAGTTGTAATACAGAAATAAACAGTTTTTCAAAAACAAGGTCTCAGTCATGTTTGAGTCACTCTGTAAGTACCATTTTGCTGTACTGTTTAAACTCGATGAAAGGAACATTGTTGACACTTTTCAGCAAGTTGCAATCATGTAATACAGGAATAAACCGTTTTTCAAAAACAAGGTCAAAATCATGTAAGTACAATTTTGCTGTACTGCTTAATCAGGATGATAGAAACACTGTTGACACTTTTCAGCAAGTTGTAATACAGAAATAAACAGTTTTTCAAAAACAAGGTCTCAGTCATGTTTGAGTCACTCTGTAAGTACCATTTTGCTGTACTGTTTAAGTTCGATGAAAGGAACATTGTTGACACTTTTCAGCAAGTTGCAATCATGTAAAATAGAAATAAACAGTTTTTCAAAAACAAGGTCTAAGTCATGTTTGAGTCACTCTCTAAGTACCATTTTGCTGTACTGTTTAAACTCAATGAAAGGAACATTGTTGACCCTTTTCAGCAAGTTGGAATCATGAAATACAGAAATAAAGAGTTTCTCACAAACAAGGTCTAAATCAGGTAAGTACAATTTTGCTGTACTGCTTAATCAGGATGATAGAAACACTGTTGACACTTTTCAGCAAGTTGTAATACAGAAATAAACAGTTTTTCAAAAACAAGGTCTCAGTCATGTTTGAGTCACTCTGTAAGTACCATTTTGCTGTACTGTTGAAGCTCGATGAAAGGAACATTGTTGACACTTTTCAGCAAGTTGCAATCATGAAATACAGAAAAAAACAATTTTTCAAAAACAAGGTCTCAGTCATGTTTGAGTCACTCTGTAAGTACCATTTTGCTGTACTGTTTAAGCTCGATGAAAGGAACATTGTTGACACTTTTCAGCAAGTTGCAATCATGTAATACAGAAATAAACCGTTTTTCAAAAACAAGGTCAAAATCATGTAAGTACAATTTTGCTGTACTGCTTAATCAGGATGATAGAAACACTGTTGACACTTTTCAGCAAGTTGTAATACAGAAATAAACCGTTTTTCAAAAACAAGGTCTCAGTCATGTTTGAGTCACTCTGTAAGTACCATTTTGCTGTACTGTTTAAGCTCGATGAAAGGAACATTGTTGACACTTTTCAGCAAGTTGCAATCATGAAATACAGCAAAAAAAAAAAAAATTCACAAACAAGGTCTAAATCATGTTTGATGCACTCTGTAAGTTCAATTTTTGCTGTACTGTTTAAACTCGATGAAAGGAACATTGTTGACACTTTTCAGCAAGTTGCAATCATGTAATACAGAAATAAACCGTTTTTCAAAAACAAGGTCAAAATCATGTAATTACAATTTTGCTGTACTGCTTAATCAGGATGATAGAAACACTGTTGACACTTTTCAGCAAGTTGTAATACAGAAATAAACAGTTTTTCAAAAACAAGGTCTCAGTCATGTTTGAGTCACTCTGTAAGTACCATTTTGCTGTACTGTTTAAGCTCGATGAAAGGAACATTGTTGACACTTTTCAGCAAGTTGCAATCATGTAATACAGAAATAAACAGTTTTTCAAAAACAAGGTCTCAGTCATGTTTGAGTCACTCTGTAAGTACCATTTTGCTGTACTGTTTAAGCTCGATGAAAGGAACATTGTTGACACTTTTCAGCAAGTTGCAATCATGTAATACAGAAATAAACAGTTTTTGAAAAACAAGGTCTCAGTCATGTTTGAGTCACTCTGTAAGTACCATTTTGCTGTACTGTTTAAGCTCGATGAAAGGAACATTGTTGACACTTTTCAGCAAGTTGCAATCATGAAATACAGAAAAAAAGTTTTTCACAAACAAGGTCTAAGTCATGTAAGTTCAATTTTGCTGTACTGCTTAATCAGGATGACAGAAACACTGTTGACACTTTTCAGCAAGTTGTAATACAGAAATAAACAGTTTTTCACAAACAAGGTCTAAATAATGTTTGATGCACTCTGTACCATTTTTGCTGTACTGTTTAAACTCGATGAAAGGAACATTGTTGACACTTTTCAGCAAGTTGCAATCATGTAATACAGAAAAAAACAATTTTTCACAAACAAGGTCTAAATCATGTTTGATGCACTCTGTAAGTTCAATTTTTGCTGTACTGTTTAAACTCGATGAAAGGAACATTGTTGACACTTTTCAGCAAGTTGCAATCATGTAATACAGAAATAAACCGTTTTTCAAAAACAAGGTCAAAATCATGTAAGTACAATTTTGCTGTACTGCTTAATCAGGATGATAGAAACACTGTTGACACTTTTCAGCAAGTTGTAATACAGAAATAAACAGTTTTTCAAAAACAAGGTCTCAGTCATGTTTGAGTCACTCTGTAAGTACCATTTTGCTGTACTGTTTAAGCTCGATGAAAGGAACATTGTTGACACTTTTCAGCAAGTTGCAATCATGTAATACATAAATAAACAATTTTTCACAAACAAGGTCAAAATCATGGAAGTACAATTTTGCTGTACTGCTTAATCAGGATGATAGAAACACTGTTGACACTTTTCAGCAAGTTGTAATACAGAAATAAACCGTTTTTCAAAAACAAGGTCTCAGTCATGTTTGAGTCACTCTGTAAGTACCATTTTGCTGTACTGTTTAAGCTCGATGAAAGGAACATTGTTGACACTTTTCAGCAAGTTGCAATCATGTAATACAGAAATGAACAGTTTTTCAAAAACAAGGTCTCAGTCATGTTTGAGTCACTCTGTAAGTACCATTTTGCTGTACTGTTTAAGCTCGATGAAAGGAACATTGTTGACACTTTTCAGCAAGTTGCAATCATGAAATACAGAAATAAAGAGTTTCTCACAAACAAGGTCTAAATCATGTTTGATGCACTCTGTAAGTTCAATTTTTGCTGTACTGTTTAAACTCGATGAAAGGAACATTGTTGACACTTTTCAGCAAGTTGCAATCATGTAATACAGGAATAAACCGTTTTTCAAAAACAAGGTCAAAATCATGTAAGTACAATTTTGCTGTACTGCTTAATCAGGATGATAGAAACACTGTTGACACTTTTCAGCAAGTTGTAATACAGAAATAAACAGTTTTTCAAAAACAAGGTCTCAGTCATGTTTGAGTCACTCTGTAAGTACCATTTTGCTGTACTGTTTAAGTTCGATGAAAGGAACATTGTTGACACTTTTCAGCAAGTTGCAATCATGAAATACAGAAAAAAACAATTTTTCACATACAAGGTCTAAATCATGTTTGATGCACTCTGTAAGTACCATTTTTGCTGTACTGTTTAAACTCGATGAAAGGAACATTGTTGACACTTTTCAGCAAGTTGCAATCATGTAATACAGAAATAAACAGTTTTTCAAAAACAAGGTCTCAGTCATGTTTGAGTCACTCTGTAAGTACCATTTTGCTGTACTGTTTAAGCTCGATGAAAGGAACATTGTTGACACTTTTCAGCAAGTTGCAATCATGAAATACAGAAGAAAAAAAAAATTCACAAACAAGGTCTAAATCATGTTTGATGCACTCTGTAAGTTCAATTTTTGCTGTACTGTTTAAACTCGATGAAAGGAACATTGTTGACACTTTTCAGCAAGTTGCAATCATGTAATACAGAAATAAACAGTTTTTCAAAAACAAGGTGATAATCATGTAAGTACAATTTTGCTGTACTGCTTAATCAGGATGATAGAAACACTGTTGACACTTTTCAGCAAGTTGTAATACAGAAATAAACAGTTTTTCAAAAACAAGGTCTCAGTCATGTTTGAGTCACTCTGTAAGTACCATTTTGCTGTACTGTTTAAACTCGATGAAAGGAACATTGTTGACACTTTTCAGCAAGTTGCAATCATGTAATACAGGAATAAACCGTTTTTCAAAAACAAGGTCAAAATCATGTAAGTACAATTTTGCTGTACTGCTTAATCAGGATGATAGAAACACTGTTGACACTTTTCAGCAAGTTGTAATACAGAAATAAACAGTTTTTCAAAAACAAGGTATCAGTCATGTTTGAGTCACTCTGTAAGTACCATTTTGCTGTACTGTTTAAGTTCGATGAAAGGAACATTGTTGACACTTTTCAGCAAGTTGCAATCATGTAAAATAGAAATAAACAGTTTTTCAAAAACAAGGTCTAAGTCATGTTTGAGTCACTCTCTAAGTACCATTTTGCTGTACTGTTTAAACTCAATGAAAGGAACATTGTTGACCCTTTTCAGCAAGTTGGAATCATGAAATACAGAAATAAAGAGTTTCTCACAAACAAGGTCTAAATCAGGTAAGTACAATTTTGCTGTACTGCTTAATCAGGATGATAGAAACACTGTTGACACTTTTCAGCAAGTTGTAATACAGAAATAAACAGTTTTTCAAAAACAAGGTCTCAGTCATGTTTGAGTCACTCTGTAAGTACCATTTTGCTGTACTGTTTAAGCTCGATGAAAGGAACATTGTTGACACTTTTCAGCAAGTTGCAATCATGAAATACAGAAAAAAACAATTTTTCAAAAACAAGGTCTCAGTCATGTTTGAGTCACTCTGTAAGTACCATTTTGCTGTACTGTTTAAGCTCGATGAAAGGAACATTGTTGACACTTTTCAGCAAGTTGCAATCATGTAATACAGAAATAAACCGTTTTTCAAAAACAAGGTCAAAATCATGTAAGTACAATTTTGCTGTACTGCTTAATCAGGATGATAGAAACACTGTTGACACTTTTCAGCAAGTTGTAATACAGAAATAAACCGTTTTTCAAAAACAAGGTCTCAGTCATGTTTGAGTCACTCTGTAAGTACCATTTTGCTGTACTGTTTAAGCTCGATGAAAGGAACATTGTTGACACTTTTCAGCAAGTTGCAATCATGTAATACAGAAATGAACAGTTTTTCAAAAACAAGGTCTCAGTCATGTTTGAGTCACTCTGTAAGTATCATTTTGCTGTACTGTTTAAGCTCGATGAAAGGAACATTGTTGACACTTTTCAGCAAGTTGCAATCATGAAATACAGAAATAAAGAGTTTCTCACAAACAAGGTCTAAATCATGTTTGATGCACTCTGTAAGTTCAATTTTTGCTGTACTGTTTAAACTCGATGAAAGGAACATTGTTGACACTTTTCAGCAAGTTGCAATCATGTAATACAGGAATAAACCGTTTTTCAAAAACAAGGTCAAAATCATGTAAGTACATTTTGCTGTACTGCTTAATCAGGATGATAGAAACACTGTTGACACTTTTCAGCAAGTTGTAATACAGAAATAAACAGTTTTTCAAAAACAAGGTCTCAGTCATGTTTGAGTCACTCTGTAAGTACCATTTTGCTGTACTGTTTAAGTTCGATGAAAGGAACATTGTTGACACTTTTCAGCAAGTTGCAATCATGAAATACAGAAAAAAACAATTTTTCACATACAAGGTCTAAATCATGTTTGATGCACTCTGTAAGTACCATTTTTGCTGTACTGTTTAAACTCGATGAAAGGAACATTGTTGACACTTTTCAGCAAGTTGCAATCATGTAATACAGAAATAAACAGTTTTTCAAAAACAAGGTCTCAGTCATGTTTGAGTCACTCTGTAAGTACCATTTTGCTGTACTGTTTAAGCTCGATGAAAGGAACATTGTTGACACTTTTCAGCAAGTTGCAATCATGTAATACAGAAATAAACCGTTTTTCAAAAACAAGGTGATAATCATGTAAGTACAATTTTGCTGTACTGCTTAATCAGGATGATAGAAACACTGTTGACACTTTTCAGCAAGTTGTAATACAGAAATAAACAGTTTTTCAAAAACAAGGTCTCAGTCATGTTTGAGTCACTCTGTAAGTACCATTTTGCTGTACTGTTTAAACTCGATGAAAGGAACATTGTTGACACTTTTCAGCAAGTTGCAATCATGTAATACAGGAATAAACCGTTTTTCAAAAACAAGGTCAAAATCATGTAAGTACAATTTTGCTGTACTGCTTAATCAGGATGATAGAAACACTGTTGACACTTTTCAGCAAGTTGTAATACAGAAATAAACAGTTTTTCAAAAACAAGGTCTCAGTCATGTTTGAGTCACTCTGTAAGTACCATTTTGCTGTACTGTTTAAGTTCGATGAAAGGAACATTGTTGACACTTTTCAGCAAGTTGCAATCATGTAAAATAGAAATAAACAGTTTTTCAAAAACAAGGTCTAAGTCATGTTTGAGTCACTCTCTAAGTACCATTTTGCTGTACTGTTTAAACTCAATGAAAGGAACATTGTTGACCCTTTTCAGCAAGTTGGAATCATGAAATACAGAAATAAAGAGTTTCTCACAAACAAGGTCTAAATCAGGTAAGTACAATTTTGCTGTACTGCTTAATCAGGATGATAGAAACACTGTTGACACTTTTCAGCAAGTTGTAATACAGAAATAAACAGTTTTTCAAAAACAAGGTCTCAGTCATGTTTGAGTCACTCTGTAAGTACCATTTTGCTGTACTGTTTAAGCTCGATGAAAGGAACATTGTTGACACTTTTCAGCAAGTTGCAATCATGAAATACAGAAAAAAACAATTTTTCAAAAACAAGGTCTCAGTCATGTTTGAGTCACTCTGTAAGTACCATTTTGCTGTACTGTTTAAGCTCGATGAAAGGAACATTGTTGACACTTTTCAGCAAGTTGCAATCATGTAATACAGAAATAAACCGTTTTTCAAAAACAAGGTCAAAATCATGTAAGTACAATTTTGCTGTACTGCTTAATCAGGATGATAGAAACACTGTTGACACTTTTCAGCAAGTTGTAATACAGAAATAAACCGTTTTTCAAAAACAAGGTCTCAGTCATGTTTGAGTCACTCTGTAAGTACCATTTTGCTGTACTGTTTAAGCTCGATGAAAGGAACATTGTTGACACTTTTCAGCAAGTTGCAATCATGAAATACAGCAAAAAAATTTTTTTCACAAACAAGGTCTAAATCATGTTTGATGCACTCTGTAAGTTCAATTTTTGCTGTACTGTTTAAACTCGATGAAAGGAACATTGTTGACACTTTTCAGCAAGTTGCAATCATGTAATACAGAAATAAACCGTTTTTCAAAAACAAGGTCAAAATCATGTAATTACAATTTTGCTGTACTGCTTAATCAGGATGATAGAAACACTGTTGACACTTTTCAGCAAGTTGTAATACAGAAATAAACAGTTTTTCAAAAACAAGGTCTCAGTCATGTTTGAGTCACTCTGTAAGTACCATTTTGCTGTACTGTTTAAGCTCGATGAAAGGAACATTGTTGACACTTTTCAGCAAGTTGCAATCATGTAATACAGAAATAAACAGTTTTTCAAAAACAAGGTCTCAGTCATGTTTGAGTCACTCTGTAAGTACCATTTTGCTGTACTGTTTAAGCTCGATGAAAGGAACATTGTTGACACTTTTCAGCAAGTTGCAATCATGTAATACAGAAATAAACAGTTTTTCAAAAACAAGGTCTCAGTCATGTTTGAGTCACTCTGTAAGTACCATTTTGCTGTACTGTTTAAGCTCGATGAAAGGAACATTGTTGACACTTTTCAGCAAGTTGCAATCATGAAATACAGAAAAAAAGTTTTTCACAAACAAGGTCTAAGTCATGTAAGTTCAATTTTGCTGTACTGCTTAATCAGGATGACAGAAACACTGTTGACACTTTTCAGCAAGTTGTAATACAGAAATAAACAGTTTTTCACAAACAAGGTCTAAATAATGTTTGATGCACTCTGTACCATTTTTGCTGTACTGTTTAAACTCGATGAAAGGAACATTGTTGACACTTTTCAGCAAGTTGCAATCATGTAATACAGAAAAAAACAATTTTTCACAAACAAGGTCTAAATCATGTTTGATGCACTCTGTAAGTTCAATTTTTGCTGTACTGTTTAAACTCGATGAAAGGAACATTGTTGACACTTTTCAGCAAGTTGCAATCATGTAATACAGAAATAAACCGTTTTTCAAAAACAAGGTCAAAATCATGTAAGTACAATTTTGCTGTACTGCTTAATCAGGATGATAGAAACACTGTTGACACTTTTCAGCAAGTTGTAATACAGAAATAAACAGTTTTTCAAAAACAAGGTCTCAGTCATGTTTGAGTCACTCTGTAAGTACCATTTTGCTGTACTGTTTAAGCTCGATGAAAGGAACATTGTTGACACTTTTCAGCAAGTTGCAATCATGAAATACAGAAAAAAACAATTTTTCACAAACAAGGTCTAAATCATGTTTGACGCACTCTGTAAGTACCATTTTTGCTGTACTGTTTAAACTCGATGAAAGGAACATTGTTGACACTTTTCAGCAAGTTGCAATCATGTAATACATAAATAAACAATTTTTCACAAACAAGGTCAAAATCATGGAAGTACAATTTTGCTGTACTGCTTAATCAGGATGATAGAAACACTGTTGACACTTTTCAGCAAGTTGTAATACAGAAATAAACCGTTTTTCAAAAACAAGGTCTCAGTCATGTTTGAGTCACTCTGTAAGTACCATTTTGCTGTACTGTTTAAGCTCGATGAAAGGAACATTGTTGACACTTTTCAGCAAGTTGCAATCATGAAATACAGAAATAAAGAGTTTCTCACAAACAAGGTCTAAATCATGTTTGATGCACTCTGTAAGTTCAATTTTTGCTGTACTGTTTAAACTCGATGAAAGGAACATTGTTGACACTTTTCAGCAAGTTGCAATCATGTAATACAGGAATAAACCGTTTTTCAAAAACAAGGTCAAAATCATGTAAGTACAATTTTGCTGTACTGCTTAATCAGGATGATAGAAACACTGTTGACACTTTTCAGCAAGTTGTAATACAGAAATAAACAGTTTTTCAAAAACAAGGTCTCAGTCATGTTTGAGTCACTCTGTAAGTACCATTTTGCTGTACTGTTTAAGTTCGATGAAAGGAACATTGTTGACACTTTTCAGCAAGTTGCAATCATGAAATACAGAAAAAAACAATTTTTCACATACAAGGTCTAAATCATGTTTGATGCACTCTGTAAGTACCATTTTTGCTGTACTGTTTAAACTCGATGAAAGGAACATTGTTGACACTTTTCAGCAAGTTGCAATCATGTAATACAGAAATAAACAGTTTTTCAAAAACAAGGTCTCAGTCATGTTTGAGTCACTCTGTAAGTACCATTTTGCTGTACTGTTTAAGCTCGATGAAAGGAACATTGTTGACACTTTTCAGCAAGTTGCAATCATGAAATACAGAAGAAAAAAAAAATTCACAAACAAGGTCTAAATCATGTTTGATGCACTCTGTAAGTTCAATTTTTGCTGTACTGTTTAAACTCGATGAAAGGAACATTGTTGACACTTTTCAGCAAGTTGCAATCATGTAATACAGAAATAAACCGTTTTTCAAAAACAAGGTGATAATCATGTAAGTACAATTTTGCTGTACTGCTTAATCAGGATGATAGAAACACTGTTGACACTTTTCAGCAAGTTGTAATACAGAAATAAACAGTTTTTCAAAAACAAGGTCTCAGTCATGTTTGAGTCACTCTGTAAGTACCATTTTGCTGTACTGTTTAAACTCGATGAAAGGAACATTGTTGACACTTTTCAGCAAGTTGCAATCATGTAATACAGGAATAAACCGTTTTTCAAAAACAAGGTCAAAATCATGTAAGTACAATTTTGCTGTACTGCTTAATCAGGATGATAGAAACACTGTTGACACTTTTCAGCAAGTTGTAATACAGAAATAAACAGTTTTTCAAAAACAAGGTCTCAGTCATGTTTGAGTCACTCTGTAAGTACCATTTTGCTGTACTGTTTAAGTTCGATGAAAGGAACATTGTTGACACTTTTCAGCAAGTTGCAATCATGTAAAATAGAAATAAACAGTTTTTCAAAAACAAGGTCTAAGTCATGTTTGAGTCACTCTCTAAGTACCATTTTGCTGTACTGTTTAAACTCAATGAAAGGAACATTGTTGACCCTTTTCAGCAAGTTGGAATCATGAAATACAGAAATAAAGAGTTTCTCACAAACAAGGTCTAAATCAGGTAAGTACAATTTTGCTGTACTGCTTAATCAGGATGATAGAAACACTGTTGACACTTTTCAGCAAGTTGTAATACAGAAATAAACAGTTTTTCAAAAACAAGGTCTCAGTCATGTTTGAGTCACTCTGTAAGTACCATTTTGCTGTACTGTTTAAGCTCGATGAAAGGAACATTGTTGACACTTTTCAGCAAGTTGCAATCATGAAATACAGAAAAAAACAATTTTTCAAAAACAAGGTCTCAGTCATGTTTGAGTCACTCTGTAAGTACCATTTTGCTGTACTGTTTAAGCTCGATGAAAGGAACATTGTTGACACTTTTCAGCAAGTTGCAATCATGTAATACAGAAATAAACCGTTTTTCAAAAACAAGGTCAAAATCATGTAAGTACAATTTTGCTGTACTGCTTAATCAGGATGATAGAAACACTGTTGACACTTTTCAGCAAGTTGTAATACAGAAATAAACCGTTTTTCAAAAACAAGGTCTCAGTCATGTTTGAGTCACTCTGTAAGTACCATTTTGCTGTACTGTTTAAGCTCGATGAAAGGAACATTGTTGACACTTTTCAGCAAGTTGCAATCATGAAATACAGCAAAAAAAAAAATTTCACAAACAAGGTCTAAATCATGTTTGATGCACTCTGTAAGTTCAATTTTTGCTGTACTGTTTAAACTCGATGAAAGGAACATTGTTGACACTTTTCAGCAAGTTGCAATCATGTAATACAGAAATAAACCGTTTTTCAAAAACAAGGTCAAAATCATGTAAGTACAATTTTGCTGTACTGCTTAATCAGGATGATAGAAACACTGTTGACACTTTTCAGCAAGTTGTAATACAGAAATAAACCGTTTTTCAAAAACAAGGTCTCAGTCATGTTTGAGTCACTCTGTAAGTACCATTTTGCTGTACTGTTTAAGCTCGATGAAAGGAACATTGTTGACACTTTTCAGCAAGTTGCAATCATGAAATACAGCAACAAAAAAAAAATTCACAAACAAGGTCTAAATCATGTTTGATGCACTCTGTAAGTTCAATTTTTGCTGTACTGTTTAAACTCGATGAAAGGAACATTGTTGACACTTTTCAGCAAGTTGCAATCATGTAATACAGAAATAAACCGTTTTTCAAAAACAAGGTCAAAATCATGTAATTACAATTTTGCTGTACTGCTTAATCAGGATGATAGAAACACTGTTGACACTTTTCAGCAAGTTGTAATACAGAAATAAACAGTTTTTCAAAAACAAGGTCTCAGTCATGTTTGAGTCACTCTGTAAGTACCATTTTGCTGTACTGTTTAAGCTCGATGAAAGGAACATTGTTGACACTTTTCAGCAAGTTGCAATCATGTAATACAGAAATAAACAGTTTTTCAAAAACAAGGTCTCAGTCATGTTTGAGTCACTCTGTAAGTACCATTTTTCTGTACTGTTTAAGCTCGATGAAAGGAACATTGTTGACACTTTTCAGCAAGTTGCAATCATGTAATACAGAAATAAACAGTTTTTCAAAAACAAGGTCTCAGTCATGTTTGAGTCACTCTGTAAGTACCATTTTGCTGTACTGTTTAAGCTCGATGAAAGGAACATTGTTGACACTTTTCAGCAAGTTGCAATCATGAAATACAGAAAAAAAGTTTTTCACAAACAAGGTCTAAGTCATGTAAGTTCAATTTTGCTGTACTGCTTAATCAGGATGACAGAAACACTGTTGACACTTTTCAGCAAGTTGTAATACAGAAATAAACAGTTTTTCACAAACAAGGTCTAAATAATGTTTGATGCACTCTGTACCATTTTTGCTGTACTGTTTAAACTCGATGAAAGGAACATTGTTGACACTTTTCAGCAAGTTGCAATCATGTAATACAGAAAAAAACAATTTTTCACAAACAAGGTCTAAATCATGTTTGATGCACTCTGTAAGTTCAATTTTTGCTGTACTGTTTAAACTCGATGAAAGGAACATTGTTGACACTTTTCAGCAAGTTGCAATCATGTAATACAGGAATAAACCGTTTTTCAAAAACAAGGTCTAAGTCATGTTTGAGTCACTCTCTAAATACCATTTTGCTGTACTGTTTAAAGTCAATGAAAGGAACATTGATGACACTTTTCAGCAAGTTGCAATCATGAAATACTGAAAAAAAGAGTTTCTCACAAACAAGGTCTAAATCATGTTTGATGCACTCTGTATTTTCAATTTTTGCTGTACTGTTTAAACTCGATGATAGAAACATTGTTGACACTTTTCAGCAAGTTGCAATCATGTAAAATAGAAATAAACAGTTTTTCAAAAACAAGGTCTAAGTCATGTTTGAGTCACTCTCTAAGTACCATTTTGCTGTACTGTTTAAACTCAATGAAAGGAACATTGTTGACCCTTTTCAGCAAGTTGGAATCATGAAATACAGAAATAAAGAGTTTCTCACAAACAAGGTCTAAATCAGGTAAGTACAATTTTGCTGTACTGCTTAATCAGGATGATAGAAACACTGTTGACACTTTTCAGCAAGTTGTAATACAGAAATAAACAGTTTTTCAAAAACAAGGTCTCAGTCATGTTTGAGTCACTCTGTAAGTACCATTTTGCTGTACTGTTTAAGCTCGATGAAAGGAACATTGTTGACACTTTTCAGCAAGTTGCAATCATGAAATACAGAAAAAAACAATTTTTCACAAACAAGGTCTAAATCATGTTTGATGCACTCTGTAAGTTCAATTTTTGCTGTACTGTTTAAACTCGATGAAAGGAACATTGTTGACACTTTTCAGCAAGTTGCAATCATGTAATACAGAAATAAACCGTTTTTCAAAAACAAGGTCAAAATCATGTAAGTACAATTTTGCTGTACTGCTTAATCAGGATGATAGAAACACTGTTGACACTTTTCAGCAAGTTGTAATACAGAAATAAACAGTTTTTCAAAAACAAGGTCTCAGTCATGTTTGAGTCACTCTGTAAGTACCATTTTGCTGTACTGTTTAAGCTCGATGAAAGGAACATTGTTGACACTTTTCAGCAAGTTGCAATCATGAAATACAGAAAAAAACAATTTTTCACAAACAAGGTCTAAATCATGTTTGACGCACTCTGTAAGTACCATTTTTGCTGTACTGTTTAAACTCGATGAAAGGAACATTGTTGACACTTTTCAGCAAGTTGCAATCATGTAATACATAAATAAACAATTTTTCACAAACAAGGTCAAAATCATGGAAGTACAATTTTGCTGTACTGCTTAATCAGGATGATAGAAACACTGTTGACACTTTTCAGCAAGTTGTAATACAGAAATAAGCCGTTTTTCAAAAACAAGGTCTCAGTCATGTTTGAGTCACTCTGTAAGTACCATTTTGCTGTACTGTTTAAGCTCGATGAAAGGAACATTGTTGACACTTTTCAGCAAGTTGCAATCATGTAATACAGAAATAAACCGTTTTTCAAAAACAAGGTCAAAATCATGTAATTACAATTTTGCTGTACTGCTTAATCAGGATGATAGAAACACTGTTGACACTTTTCAGCAAGTTGTAATACAGAAATAAACAGTTTTTCAAAAACAAGGTCTCAGTCATGTTTGAGTCACTCTGTAAGTACCATTTTGCTGTACTGTTTAAGCTCGATGAAAGGAACATTGTTGACACTTTTCAGCAAGTTGCAATCATGTAATACAGAAATAAACAGTTTTTCAAAAACAAGGTCTCAGTCATGTTTGAGTCACTCTGTAAGTACCATTTTTCTGTACTGTTTAAGCTCGATGAAAGGAACATTGTTGACACTTTTCAGCAAGTTGCAATCATGTAATACAGAAATAAACAGTTTTTCAAAAACAAGGTCTCAGTCATGTTTGAGTCACTCTGTAAGTACCATTTTGCTGTACTGTTTAAGCTCGATGAAAGGAACATTGTTGACACTTTTCAGCAAGTTGCAATCATGAAATACAGAAAAAAAGTTTTTCACAAACAAGGTCTAAGTCATGTAAGTTCAATTTTGCTGTACTGCTTAATCAGGATGACAGAAACACTGTTGACACTTTTCAGCAAGTTGTAATACAGAAATAAACAGTTTTTCACAAACAAGGTCTAAATAATGTTTGATGCACTCTGTACCATTTTTGCTGTACTGTTTAAACTCGATGAAAGGAACATTGTTGACACTTTTCAGCAAGTTGCAATCATGTAATACAGAAAAAAACAATTTTTCACAAACAAGGTCTAAATCATGTTTGATGCACTCTGTAAGTTCAATTTTTGCTGTACTGTTTAAACTCGATGAAAGGAACATTGTTGACACTTTTCAGCAAGTTGCAATCATGTAATACAGGAATAAACCGTTTTTCAAAAACAAGGTCTAAGTCATGTTTGAGTCACTCTCTAAATACCATTTTGCTGTACTGTTTAAAGTCAATGAAAGGAACATTGATGACACTTTTCAGCAAGTTGCAATCATGAAATACTGAAAAAAAGAGTTTCTCACAAACAAGGTCTAAATCATGTTTGATGCACTCTGTATTTTCAATTTTTGCTGTACTGTTTAAACTCGATGATAGAAACATTGTTGACACTTTTCAGCAAGTTGCAATCATGTAAAATAGAAATAAACAGTTTTTCAAAAACAAGGTCTAAGTCATGTTTGAGTCACTCTCTAAGTACCATTTTGCTGTACTGTTTAAACTCAATGAAAGGAACATTGTTGACCCTTTTCAGCAAGTTGGAATCATGAAATACAGAAATAAAGAGTTTCTCACAAACAAGGTCTAAATCAGGTAAGTACAATTTTGCTGTACTGCTTAATCAGGATGATAGAAACACTGTTGACACTTTTCAGCAAGTTGTAATACAGAAATAAACAGTTTTTCAAAAACAAGGTCTCAGTCATGTTTGAGTCACTCTGTAAGTACCATTTTGCTGTACTGTTTAAGCTCGATGAAAGGAACATTGTTGACACTTTTCAGCAAGTTGCAATCATGAAATACAGAAAAAAACAATTTTTCACAAACAAGGTCTAAATCATGTTTGATGCACTCTGTAAGTTCAATTTTTGCTGTACTGTTTAAACTCGATGAAAGGAACATTGTTGACACTTTTCAGCAAGTTGCAATCATGTAATACAGAAATAAACCGTTTTTCAAAAACAAGGTCAAAATCATGTAAGTACAATTTTGCTGTACTGCTTAATCAGGATGATAGAAACACTGTTGACACTTTTCAGCAAGTTGTAATACAGAAATAAACAGTTTTTCAAAAACAAGGTCTCAGTCATGTTTGAGTCACTCTGTAAGTACCATTTTGCTGTACTGTTTAAGCTCGATGAAAGGAACATTGTTGACACTTTTCAGCAAGTTGCAATCATGAAATACAGAAAAAAACAATTTTTCACAAACAAGGTCTAAATCATGTTTGACGCACTCTGTAAGTACCATTTTTGCTGTACTGTTTAAACTCGATGAAAGGAACATTGTTGACACTTTTCAGCAAGTTGCAATCATGTAATACATAAATAAACAATTTTTCACAAACAAGGTCAAAATCATGGAAGTACAATTTTGCTGTACTGCTTAATCAGGATGATAGAAACACTGTTGACACTTTTCAGCAAGTTGTAATACAGAAATAAACCGTTTTTCAAAAACAAGGTCTCAGTCATGTTTGAGTCACTCTGTAAGTACCATTTTGCTGTACTGTTTAAGCTCGATGAAAGGAACATTGTTGACACTTTTCAGCAAGTTGCAATCATGTAATACAGAAATGAACAGTTTTTCAAAAACAAGGTCTCAGTCATGTTTGAGTCACTCTGTAAGTACCATTTTGCTGTACTGTTTAAGCTCGATGAAAGGAACATTGTTGACACTTTTCAGCAAGTTGCAATCATGAAATACAGAAATAAAGAGTTTCTCACAAACAAGGTCTAAATCATGTTTGATGCACTCTGTAAGTTCAATTTTTGCTGTACTGTTTAAACTCGATGAAAGGAACATTGTTGACACTTTTCAGCAAGTTGCAATCATGTAATACAGGAATAAACCGTTTTTCAAAAACAAGGTCAAAATCATGTAAGTACAATTTTGCTGTACTGCTTAATCAGGATGATAGAAACACTGTTGACACTTTTCAGCAAGTTGTAATACAGAAATAAACAGTTTTTCAAAAACAAGGTCTCAGTCATGTTTGAGTCACTCTGTAAGTACCATTTTGCTGTACTGTTTAAGTTCGATGAAAGGAACATTGTTGACACTTTTCAGCAAGTTGCAATCATGAAATACAGAAAAAAACAATTTTTCACATACAAGGTCTAAATCATGTTTGATGCACTCTGTAAGTACCATTTTTGCTGTACTGTTTAAACTCGATGAAAGGAACATTGTTGACACTTTTCAGCAAGTTGCAATCATGTAATACAGAAATAAACAGTTTTTCAAAAACAAGGTCTCAGTCATGTTTGAGTCACTCTGTAAGTACCATTTTGCTGTACTGTTTAAGCTCGATGAAAGGAACATTGTTGACACTTTTCAGCAAGTTGCAATCATGAAATACAGAAGGAAAAAAAAATTCACAAACAAGGTCTAAATCATGTTTGATGCACTCTGTAAGTTCAATTTTTGCTGTACTGTTTAAACTCGATGAAAGGAACATTGTTGACACTTTTCAGCAAGTTGCAATCATGTAATACAGAAATAAACCGTTTTTCAAAAACAAGGTGATAATCATGTAAGTACAATTTTGCTGTACTGCTTAATCAGGATGATAGAAACACTGTTGACACTTTTCAGCAAGTTGTAATACAGAAATAAACAGTTTTTCAAAAACAAGGTCTCAGTCATGTTTGAGTCACTCTGTAAGTACCATTTTGCTGTACTGTTTAAGCTCGATGAAAGGAACATTGTTGACACTTTTCAGCAAGTTGCAATCATGAAATACAGAAAAAAAAAATTTTTCACAAACAAAATCTAAATCATGTTTGATGCACTCTGTAAGTTCAATTTTTGCTGTACTGTTTAAACTCGATGAAAGGAACATTGTTGACACTTTTCAGCAAGTTGCAATCATGTAATACAGAAATAAACCGTATTTCAAAAACAAGGTCAAAATCATGTAAGTACAATTTTGCTGTACTGCTTAATCAGGATGATAGAAACACTGTTGACACTTTTCAGCAAGTTGTAATACAGAAATAAACCGTTTTTCAAAAACAAGGTCTCAGTCATGTTTGAGTCACTCTGTAAGTACCATTTTGCTGTACTGTTTAAGCTCGATGAAAGGAACATTGTTGACACTTTTCAGCAAGTTGCAATCATGAAATACAGCAAAAAAATTTTTTTCACAAACAAGGTCTAAATCATGTTTGATGCACTCTGTAAGTTCAATTTTTGCTGTACTGTTTAAACTCGATGAAAGGAACATTGTTGACACTTTTCAGCAAGTTGCAATCATGTAATACAGAAATAAACCGTTTTTCAAAAACAAGGTCAAAATCATGTAATTACAATTTTGCTGTACTGCTTAATCAGGATGATAGAAACACTGTTGACACTTTTCAGCAAGTTGTAATACAGAAATAAACAGTTTTTCAAAAACAAGGTCTCAGTCATGTTTGAGTCACTCTGTAAGTACCATTTTGCTGTACTGTTTAAGCTCGATGAAAGGAACATTGTTGACACTTTTCAGCAAGTTGCAATCATGTAATACAGAAATAAACAGTTTTTCAAAAACAAGGTCTCAGTCATGTTTGAGTCACTCTGTAAGTACCATTTTGCTGTACTGTTTAAGCTCGATGAAAGGAACATTGTTGACACTTTTCAGCAAGTTGCAATCATGTAATACAGAAATAAACAGTTTTTCAAAAACAAGGTCTCAGTCATGTTTGAGTCACTCTGTAAGTACCATTTTTCTGTACTGTTTAAGCTCGATGAAAGGAACATTTTTGACACTTTTCAGCAAGTTGCAATCATGTAATACAGAAATAAACAGTTTTTCAAAAACAAGGTCTCAGTCATGTTTGAGTCACTCTGTAAGTACCATTTTGCTGTACTGTTTAAGCTCGATGAAAGGAACATTGTTGACACTTTTCAGCAAGTTGCAATCATGAAATACAGAAAAAAAGTTTTTCACAAACAAGGTCTAAGTCATGTAAGTTCAATTTTGCTGTACTGCTTAATCAGGATGACAGAAACACTGTTGACACTTTTCAGCAAGTTGTAATACAGAAATAAACAGTTTTTCACAAACAAGGTCTAAATAATGTTTGATGCACTCTGTACCATTTTTGCTGTACTGTTTAAACTCGATGAAAGGAACATTGTTGACACTTTTCAGCAAGTTGCAATCATGTAATACAGAAAAAAACAATTTTTCACAAACAAGGTCTAAATCATGTTTGATGCACTCTGTAAGTTCAATTTTTGCTGTACTGTTTAAACTCGATGAAAGGAACATTGTTGACACTTTTCAGCAAGTTGCAATCATGTAATACAGGAATAAACCGTTTTTCAAAAACAAGGTCTAAGTCATGTTTGAGTCACTCTCTAAATACCATTTTGCTGTACTGTTTAAAGTCAATGAAAGGAACATTGATGACACTTTTCAGCAAGTTGCAATCATGAAATACTGAAAAAAAGAGTTTCTCACAAACAAGGTCTAAATCATGTTTGATGCACTCTGTATTTTCAATTTTTGCTGTACTGTTTAAACTCGATGATAGAAACATTGTTGACACTTTTCAGCAAGTTGCAATCATGTAAAATAGAAATAAACAGTTTTTCAAAAACAAGGTCTAAGTCATGTTTGAGTCACTCTCTAAGTACCATTTTGCTGTACTGTTTAAACTCAATGAAAGGAACATTGTTGACCCTTTTCAGCAAGTTGGAATCATGAAATACAGAAATAAAGAGTTTCTCACAAACAAGGTCTAAATCAGGTAAGTACAATTTTGCTGTACTGCTTAATCAGGATGATAGAAACACTGTTGACACTTTTCAGCAAGTTGTAATACAGAAATAAACAGTTTTTCAAAAACAAGGTCTCAGTCATGTTTGAGTCACTCTGTAAGTACCATTTTGCTGTACTGTTTAAGCTCGATGAAAGGAACATTGTTGACACTTTTCAGCAAGTTGCAATCATGAAATACAGAAAAAAACAATTTTTCAAAAACAAGGTCTCAGTCATGTTTGAGTCACTCTGTAAGTACCATTTTGCTGTACTGTTTAAGCTCGATGAAAGGAACATTGTTGACACTTTTCAGCAAGTTGCAATCATGTAATACAGAAATAAACCGTTTTTCAAAAACAAGGTCAAAATCATGTAAGTACAATTTTGCTGTACTGCTTAATCAGGATGATAGAAACACTGTTGACACTTTTCAGCAAGTTGTAATACAGAAATAAACAGTTTTTCAAAAACAAGGTCTCAGTCATGTTTGAGTCACTCTGTAAGTACCATTTTGCTGTACTGTTTAAGCTCGATGAAAGGAACATTGTTGACACTTTTCAGCAAGTTGCAATCATGAAATACAGAAAAAAACAATTTTTCACAAACAAGGTCTAAATCATGTTTGACGCACTCTGTAAGTACCATTTTTGCTGTACTGTTTAAACTCGATGAAAGGAACATTGTTGACACTTTTCAGCAAGTTGCAATCATGTAATACATAAATAAACAATTTTTCACAAACAAGGTCAAAATCATGGAAGTACAATTTTGCTGTACTGCTTAATCAGGATGATAGAAACACTGTTGACACTTTTCAGCAAGTTGTAATACAGAAATAAACCGTTTTTCAAAAACAAGGTCTCAGTCATGTTTGAGTCACTCTGTAAGTACCATTTTGCTGTACTGTTTAAGCTCGATGAAAGGAACATTGTTGACACTTTTCAGCAAGTTGCAATCATGTAATACAGAAATGAACAGTTTTTCAAAAACAAGGTCTCAGTCATGTTTGAGTCACTCTGTAAGTACCATTTTGCTGTACTGTTTAAGCTCGATGAAAGGAACATTGTTGACACTTTTCAGCAAGTTGCAATCATGAAATACAGCAAAAAAAAAAAATTCACAAACAAGGTCTAAATCATGTTTGATGCACTCTGTAAGTTCAATTTTTGCTGTACTGTTTAAACTCGATGAAAGGAACATTGTTGACACTTTTCAGCAAGTTGCAATCATGTAATACAGAAATAAACCGTTTTTCAAAAACAAGGTCAAAATCATGTAATTACAATTTTGCTGTACTGCTTAATCAGGATGATAGAAACACTGTTGACACTTTTCAGCAAGTTGTAATACAGAAATAAACAGTTTTTCAAAAACAAGGTCTCAGTCATGTTTGAGTCACTCTGTAAGTACCATTTTGCTGTACTGTTTAAGCTCGATGAAAGGAACATTGTTGACACTTTTCAGCAAGTTGCAATCATGTAATACAGAAATAAACAGTTTTTCAAAAACAAGGTCTCAGTCATGTTTGAGTCACTCTGTAAGTACCATTTTGCTGTACTGTTTAAGCTCGATGAAAGGAACATTGTTGACACTTTTCAGCAAGTTGCAATCATGTAATACAGAAATAAACAGTTTTTCAAAAACAAGGTCTCAGTCATGTTTGAGTCACTCTGTAAGTACCATTTTTCTGTACTGTTTAAGCTCGATGAAAGGAACATTGTTGACACTTTTCAGCAAGTTGCAATCATGTAATACAGAAATAAACAGTTTTTCAAAAACAAGGTCTCAGTCATGTTTGAGTCACTCTGTAAGTACCATTTTGCTGTACTGTTTAAGCTCGATGAAAGGAACATTGTTGACACTTTTCAGCAAGTTGCAATCATGTAATACATAAATAAACAATTTTTCACAAACAAGGTCAAAATCATGGAAGTACAATTTTGCTGTACTGCTTAATCAGGATGATAGAAACACTGTTGACACTTTTCAGCAAGTTGTAATACAGAAATAAACCGTTTTTCAAAAACAAGGTCTCAGTCATGTTTGAGTCACTCTGTAAGTACCATTTTGCTGTACTGTTTAAGCTCGATGAAAGGAACATTGTTGACACTTTTCAGCAAGTTGCAATCATGTAATACAGAAATGAACAGTTTTTCAAAAACAAGGTCTCAGTCATGTTTGAGTCACTCTGTAAGTACCATTTTGCTGTACTGGTTAAGCTCGATGAAAGGAACATTGTTGACACTTTTCAGCAAGTTGCAATCATGAAATACAGAAAAAAACAATTTTTCACAAACAAGGTCTAAATCATGTTTGACGCACTCTGTAAGTACCATTTTTGCTGTACTGTTTAAACTCGATGATAGAAACATTGTTGACACTTTTCAGCAAGTTGCAATCATGTAAAATAGAAATAAACAGTTTTTCAAAAACAAGGTCTAAGTCATGTTTGAGTCACTCTCTAAGTACCATTTTGCTGTACTGTTTAAACTCAATGAAAGGAACATTGTTGACCCTTTTCAGCAAGTTGGAATCATGAAATACAGAAATAAAGAGTTTCTCACAAACAAGGTCTAAATCAGGTAAGTACAATTTTGCTGTACTGCTTAATCAGGATGATAGAAACACTGTTGACACTTTTCAGCAAGTTGTAATACAGAAATAAACAGTTTTTCAAAAACAAGGTCTCAGTCATGTTTGAGTCACTCTGTAAGTACCATTTTGCTGTACTGTTTAAGCTCGATGAAAGGAACATTGTTGACACTTTTCAGCAAGTTGCAATCATGAAATACAGAAAAAAACAATTTTTCACAAACAAGGTCTAAATCATGTTTGATGCACTCTGTAAGTTCAATTTTTGCTGTACTGTTTAAACTCGATGAAAGGAACATTGTTGACACTTTTCAGCAAGTTGCAATCATGTAATACAGAAATAAACCGTTTTTCAAAAACAAGGTCAAAATCATGTAAGTACAATTTTGCTGTACTGCTTAATCAGGATGATAGAAACACTGTTGACACTTTTCAGCAAGTTGTAATACAGAAATAAACAGTTTTTCAAAAACAAGGTCTCAGTCATGTTTGAGTCACTCTGTAAGTACCATTTTGCTGTACTGTTTAAGCTCGATGAAAGGAACATTGTTGACACTTTTCAGCAAGTTGCAATCATGAAATACAGAAAAAAACAATTTTTCACAAACAAGGTCTAAATCATGTTTGACGCACTCTGTAAGTACCATTTTTGCTGTACTGTTTAAACTCGATGAAAGGAACATTGTTGACACTTTTCAGCAAGTTGCAATCATGTAATACATAAATAAACAATTTTTCACAAACAAGGTCAAAATCATGGAAGTACAATTTTGCTGTACTGCTTAATCAGGATGATAGAAACACTGTTGACACTTTTCAGCAAGTTGTAATACAGAAATAAACCGTTTTTCAAAAACAAGGTCTCAGTCATGTTTGACGCACTCTGTAAGTACCATTTTTGCTGTACTGTTTAAACTCGATGAAAGGAACATTGTTGACCCTTTTCAGCAAGTTGGAATCATGAAATACAGAAATAAAGAGTTTCTCACAAACAAGGTCTAAATCAGGTAAGTACAATTTTGCTGTACTGCTTAATCAGGATGATAGAAACACTGTTGACACTTTTCAGCAAGTTGTAATACAGAAATGAACAGTTTTTCAAAAACAAGGTCTCAGTCATGTTTGAGTCACTCTGTAAGTACCATTTTGCTGTACTGTTTAAGCTCGATGAAAGGAACATTGTTGACACTTTTCAGCAAGTTGCAATCATGAAATACTGAAAAAAAGAGTTTCTCACAAACAAGGTCTAAATCATGTTTGATGCACTCTGTATTTTCAATTTTTGCTGTACTGTTTAAACTCGATGATAGAAACATTGTTGACACTTTTCAGCAAGTTGCAATCATGTAAAATAGAAATAAACAGTTTTTCAAAAACAAGGTCTAAGTCATGTTTGAGTCACTCTCTAAGTACCATTTTGCTGTACTGTTTAAACTCAATGAAAGGAACATTGTTGACCCTTTTCAGCAAGTTGGAATCATGAAATACAGAAATAAAGAGTTTCTCACAAACAAGGTCTAAATCAGGTAAGTACAATTTTGCTGTACTGCTTAATCAGGATGATAGAAACACTGTTGACACTTTTCAGCAAGTTGTAATACAGAAATAAACAGTTTTTCAAAAACAAGGTCTCAGTCATGTTTGAGTCACTCTGTAAGTACCATTTTGCTGTACTGTTTAAGCTCGATGAAAGGAACATTGTTGACACTTTTCAGCAAGTTGCAATCATGAAATACAGAAAAAAACAATTTTTCACAAACAAGGTCTAAATCATGTTTGACGCACTCTGTAAGTACCATTTTTGCTGTACTGTTTAAACTCGATGAAAGGAACATTGTTGACACTTTTCAGCAAGTTGCAATCATGTAATACATAAATAAACAATTTTTCACAAACAAGGTCAAAATCATGGAAGTACAATTTTGCTGTACTGCTTAATCAGGATGATAGAAACACTGTTGACACTTTTCAGCAAGTTGTAATACAGAAATAAACCGTTTTTCAAAAACAAGGTCTCAGTCATGTTTGAGTCACTCTGTAAGTACCATTTTGCTGTACTGTTTAAGCTCGATGAAAGGAACATTGTTGACACTTTTCAGCAAGTTGCAATCATGTAATACAGAAATGAACAGTTTTTCAAAAACAAGGTCTCAGTCATGTTTGAGTCACTCTGTAAGTACCATTTTGCTGTACTGTTTAAGCTCGATGAAAGGAACATTGTTGACACTTTTCAGCAAGTTGCAATCATGAAATACAGAAAAAAACAATTTTTCACAAACAAGGTCTAAATCATGTTTGACGCACTCTGTAAGTACCATTTTTGCTGTACTGTTTAAACTCGATGAAAGGAACATTGTTGACCCTTTTCAGCAAGTTGGAATCATGAAATACAGAAATAAAGAGTTTCTCACAAACAAGGTCTAAATCAGGTAAGTACAATTTTGCTGTACTGCTTAATCAGGATGATAGAAACACTGTTGACACTTTTCAGCAAGTTGTAATACAGAAATGAACAGTTTTTCAAAAACAAGGTCTCAGTCATGTTTGAGTCACTCTGTAAGTACCATTTTGCTGTACTGTTTAAGCTCGATGAAAGGAACATTGTTGACACTTTTCAGCAAGTTGCAATCATGAAATACTGAAAAAAAGAGTTTCTCACAAACAAGGTCTAAATCATGTTTGATGCACTCTGTATTTTCAATTTTTGCTGTACTGTTTAAACTCGATGATAGAAACATTGTTGACACTTTTCAGCAAGTTGCAATCATGTAAAATAGAAATAAACAGTTTTTCAAAAACAAGGTCTAAGTCATGTTTGAGTCACTCTCTAAGTACCATTTTGCTGTACTGTTTAAACTCAATGAAAGGAACATTGTTGACCCTTTTCAGCAAGTTGGAATCATGAAATACAGAAATAAAGAGTTTCTCACAAACAAGGTCTAAATCAGGTAAGTACAATTTTGCTGTACTGCTTAATCAGGATGATAGAAACACTGTTGACACTTTTCAGCAAGTTGTAATACAGAAATAAACAGTTTTTCAAAAACAAGGTCTCAGTCATGTTTGAGTCACTCTGTAAGTACCATTTTGCTGTACTGTTTAAGCTCGATGAAAGGAACATTGTTGACACTTTTCAGCAAGTTGCAATCATGAAATACAGAAAAAAACAATTTTTCACAAACAAGGTCTAAATCATGTTTGATGCACTCTGTAAGTTCAATTTTTGCTGTACTGTTTAAACTCGATGAAAGGAACATTGTTGACACTTTTCAGCAAGTTGCAATCATGTAATACAGAAATAAACCGTTTTTCAAAAACAAGGTCAAAATCATGTAAGTACAATTTTGCTGTACTGCTTAATCAGGATGATAGAAACACTGTTGACACTTTTCAGCAAGTTGTAATACAGAAATAAACAGTTTTTCAAAAACAAGGTCTCAGTCATGTTTGAGTCACTCTGTAAGTACCATTTTGCCGTACTGTTTAAGCTCGATGAAAGGAACATTGTTGACACTTTTCAGCAAGTTGCAATCATGTAATACATAAATAAACAATTTTTCACAAACAAGGTCAAAATCATGGAAGTACAATTTTGCTGTACTGCTTAATCAGGATGATAGAAACACTGTTGACACTTTTCAGCAAGTTGTAATACAGAAATAAACCGTTTTTCAAAAACAAGGTCTCAGTCATGTTTGAGTCACTCTGTAAGTACCATTTTGCTGTACTGTTTAAGCTCGATGAAAGGAACATTGTTGACACTTTTCAGCAAGTTGCAATCATGTAATACAGAAATGAACAGTTTTTCAAAAACAAGGTCTCAGTCATGTTTGAGTCACTCTGTAAGTACCATTTTGCTGTACTGTTTAAGCTCGATGAAAGGAACATTGTTGACACTTTTCAGCAAGTTGCAATCATGAAATACAGAAAAAAACAATTTTTCACAAACAAGGTCTAAATCATGTTTGACGCACTCTGTAAGTACCATTTTTGCTGTACTGTTTAAACTCGATGAAAGGAACATTGTTGACCCTTTTCAGCAAGTTGGAATCATGAAATACAGAAATAAAGAGTTTCTCACAAACAAGGTCTAAATCAGGTAAGTACAATTTTGCTGTACTGCTTAATCAGGATGATAGAAACACTGTTGACACTTTTCAGCAAGTTGTAATACAGAAATAAACCGTTTTTCAAAAACAAGGTCTCAGTCATGTTTGACGCACTCTGTAAGTACCATTTTTGCGTACTGTTTAAACTCGATGAAAGGAACATTGTTGACCCTTTTCAGCAAGTTGGAATCATGAAATACAGAAATAAAGAGTTTCTCACAAACAAGGTCTAAATCAGGTAAGTACAATTTTGCTGTACTGCTTAATCAGGATGATAGAAACACTGTTGACACTTTTCAGCAAGTTGTAATACAGAAATGAACAGTTTTTCAAAAACAAGGTCTCAGTCATGTTTGAGTCACTCTGTAAGTACCATTTTGCTGTACTGTTTAAGCTCGATGAAAGGAACATTGTTGACACTTTTCAGCAAGTTGCAATCATGAAATACTGAAAAAAAGAGTTTCTCACAAACAAGGTCTAAATCATGTTTGATGCACTCTGTATTTTCAATTTTTGCTGTACTGTTTAAACTCGATGATAGAAACATTGTTGACACTTTTCAGCAAGTTGCAATCATGTAAAATAGAAATAAACAGTTTTTCAAAAACAAGGTCTAAGTCATGTTTGAGTCACTCTCTAAGTACCATTTTGCTGTACTGTTTAAACTCAATGAAAGGAACATTGTTGACCCTTTTCAGCAAGTTGGAATCATGAAATACAGAAATAAAGAGTTTCTCACAAACAAGGTCTAAATCAGGTAAGTACAATTTTGCTGTACTGCTTAATCAGGATGATAGAAACACTGTTGACACTTTTCAGCAAGTTGTAATACAGAAATAAACAGTTTTTCAAAAACAAGGTCTCAGTCATGTTTGAGTCACTCTGTAAGTACCATTTTGCTGTACTGTTTAAGCTCGATGAAAGGAACATTGTTGACACTTTTCAGCAAGTTGCAATCATGAAATACAGAAAAAAACAATTTTTCACAAACAAGGTCTAAATCATGTTTGATGCACTCTGTAAGTTCAATTTTTGCTGTACTGTTTAAACTCGATGAAAGGAACATTGTTGACACTTTTCAGCAAGTTGCAATCATGTAATACAGAAATAAACCGTTTTTCAAAAACAAGGTCAAAATCATGTAAGTACAATTTTGCTGTACTGCTTAATCAGGATGATAGAAACACTGTTGACACTTTTCAGCAAGTTGTAATACAGAAATAAACAGTTTTTCAAAAACAAGGTCTCAGTCATGTTTGAGTCACTCTGTAAGTACCATTTTGCTGTACTGTTTAAGCTCGATGAAAGGAACATTGTTGACACTTTTCAGCAAGTTGCAATCATGAAATACAGAAAAAAACAATTTTTCACAAACAAGGTCTAAATCATGTTTGACGCACTCTGTAAGTACCATTTTTGCTGTACTGTTTAAACTCGATGAAAGGAACATTGTTGACACTTTTCAGCAAGTTGCAATCATGTAATACAGAAATAAACCGTTTTTCAAAAACAAGGTCAAAATCATGTAAGTACAATTTTGCTGTACTGCTTAATCAGGATGATAGAAACACTGTTGACACTTTTCAGCAAGTTGTAATACAGAAATAAACCGTTTTTCAAAAACAAGGTCTCAGTCATGTTTGAGTCACTCTGTAAGTACCATTTTGCTGTACTGTTTAAGCTCGATGAAAGGAACATTGTTGACACTTTTCAGCAAGTTGCAATCATGAAATACAGCAAAAAATTTTTTTTCACAAACAAGGTCTAAATCATGTTTGATGCACTCTGTAAGTTCAATTTTTGCTGTACTGTTTAAACTCGATGAAAGGAACATTGTTGACACTTTTCAGCAAGTTGCAATCATGTAATACAGAAATAAACCGTTTTTCAAAAACAAGGTCAAAATCATGTTTGAGTCACTCTCTAAGTACCATTTTGCTGTACTGTTTAAACTCAATGAAAGGAACATTGTTGACCCTTTTCAGCAAGTTGGAATCATGAAATACAGAAATAAAGAGTTTCTCACAAACAAGGTCTAAATCAGGTAAGTACAATTTTGCTGTACTGCTTAATCAGGATGATAGAAACACTGTTGACACTTTTCAGCAAGTTGTAATACAGAAATAAACAGTTTTTCAAAAACAAGGTCTCAGTCATGTTTGAGTCACTCTGTAAGTACCATTTTGCTGTACTGTTTAAGCTCGATGAAAGGAACATTGTTGACACTTTTCAGCAAGTTGCAATCATGAAATACAGAAAAAAACAATTTTTCACAAACAAGGTCTAAATCATGTTTGATGCACTCTGTAAGTTCAATTTTTGCTGTACTGTTTAAACTCGATGAAAGGAACATTGTTGACACTTTTCAGCAAGTTGCAATCATGTAATACAGAAATAAACCGTTTTTCAAAAACAAGGTCAAAATCATGTAAGTACAATTTTGCTGTACTGCTTAATCAGGATGATAGAAACACTGTTGACACTTTTCAGCAAGTTGTAATACAGAAATAAACAGTTTTTCAAAAACAAGGTCTCAGTCATGTTTGAGTCACTCTGTAAGTACCATTTTGCTGTACTGTTTAAGCTCGATGAAAGGAACATTGTTGACACTTTTCAGCAAGTTGCAATCATGAAATACAGAAAAAAACAATTTTTCACAAACAAGGTCTAAATCATGTTTGACGCACTCTGTAAGTACCATTTTTGCTGTACTGTTTAAACTCGATGAAAGGAACATTGTTGACACTTTTCAGCAAGTTGCAATCATGTAATACATAAATAAACAATTTTTCACAAACAAGGTCAAAATCATGGAAGTACAATTTTGCTGTACTGCTTAATCAGGATGATAGAAACACTGTTGACACTTTTCAGCAAGTTGTAATACAGAAATAAACCGTTTTTCAAAAACAAGGTCTCAGTCATGTTTGAGTCACTCTGTAAGTACCATTTTGCTGTACTGTTTAAGCTCGATGAAAGGAACATTGTTGACACTTTTCAGCAAGTTGCAATCATGTAATACAGAAATAAACCGTTTTTCAAAAACAAGGTCAAAATCATGTAAGTACAATTTTGCTGTACTGCTTAATCAGGATGATAGAAACACTGTTGACACTTTTCAGCAAGTTGTAATACAGAAATAAACAGTTTTTCAAAAACAAGGTCTCAGTCATGTTTGAGTCACTCTGTAAGTACCATTTTGCCGTACTGTTTAAGCTCGATGAAAGGAACATTGTTGACACTTTTCAGCAAGTTGCAATCATGTAATACATAAATAAACAATTTTTCACAAACAAGGTCAAAATCATGGAAGTACAATTTTGCTGTACTGCTTAATCAGGATGATAGAAACACTGTTGACACTTTTCAGCAAGTTGTAATACAGAAATAAACCGTTTTTCAAAAACAAGGTCTCAGTCATGTTTGAGTCACTCTGTAAGTACCATTTTGCTGTACTGTTTAAGCTCGATGAAAGGAACATTGTTGACACTTTTCAGCAAGTTGCAATCATGTAATACAGAAATGAACAGTTTTTCAAAAACAAGGTCTCAGTCATGTTTGAGTCACTCTGTAAGTACCATTTTGCTGTACTGTTTAAGCTCGATGAAAGGAACATTGTTGACACTTTTCAGCAAGTTGCAATCATGAAATACAGAAAAAAACAATTTTTCACAAACAAGGTCTAAATCATGTTTGACGCACTCTGTAAGTACCATTTTTGCTGTACTGTTTAAACTCGATGAAAGGAACATTGTTGACCCTTTTCAGCAAGTTGGAATCATGAAATACAGAAATAAAGAGTTTCTCACAAACAAGGTCTAAATCAGGTAAGTACAATTTTGCTGTACTGCTTAATCAGGATGATAGAAACACTGTTGACACTTTTCAGCAAGTTGTAATACAGAAATAAACCGTTTTTCAAAAACAAGGTCTCAGTCATGTTTGACGCACTCTGTAAGTACCATTTTTGCGTACTGTTTAAACTCGATGAAAGGAACATTGTTGACCCTTTTCAGCAAGTTGGAATCATGAAATACAGAAATAAAGAGTTTCTCACAAACAAGGTCTAAATCAGGTAAGTACAATTTTGCTGTACTGCTTAATCAGGATGATAGAAACACTGTTGACACTTTTCAGCAAGTTGTAATACAGAAATGAACAGTTTTTCAAAAACAAGGTCTCAGTCATGTTTGAGTCACTCTGTAAGTACCATTTTGCTGTACTGTTTAAGCTCGATGAAAGGAACATTGTTGACACTTTTCAGCAAGTTGCAATCATGAAATACTGAAAAAAAGAGTTTCTCACAAACAAGGTCTAAATCATGTTTGATGCACTCTGTATTTTCAATTTTTGCTGTACTGTTTAAACTCGATGATAGAAACATTGTTGACACTTTTCAGCAAGTTGCAATCATGAAATACAGAAAAAAACAATTTTTCACAAACAAGGTCTAAATCATGTTTGACGCACTCTGTAAGTACCATTTTTGCTGTACTGTTTAAACTCGATGAAAGGAACATTGTTGACCCTTTTCAGCAAGTTGGAATCATGAAATACAGAAATAAAGAGTTTCTCACAAACAAGGTCTAAATCAGGTAAGTACAATTTTGCTGTACTGCTTAATCAGGATGATAGAAACACTGTTGACACTTTTCAGCAAGTTGTAATACAGAAATAAACCGTTTTTCAAAAACAAGGTCTCAGTCATGTTTGACGCACTCTGTAAGTACCATTTTTGCGTACTGTTTAAACTCGATGAAAGGAACATTGTTGACCCTTTTCAGCAAGTTGGAATCATGAAATACAGAAATAAAGAGTTTCTCACAAACAAGGTCTAAATCAGGTAAGTACAATTTTGCTGTACTGCTTAATCAGGATGATAGAAACACTGTTGACACTTTTCAGCAAGTTGTAATACAGAAATGAACAGTTTTTCAAAAACAAGGTCTCAGTCATGTTTGAGTCACTCTGTAAGTACCATTTTGCTGTACTGTTTAAGCTCGATGAAAGGAACATTGTTGACACTTTTCAGCAAGTTGCAATCATGAAATACTGAAAAAAAGAGTTTCTCACAAACAAGGTCTAAATCATGTTTGATGCACTCTGTATTTTCAATTTTTGCTGTACTGTTTAAACTCGATGATAGAAACATTGTTGACACTTTTCAGCAAGTTGCAATCATGTAAAATAGAAATAAACCGTTTTTCAAAAACAAGGTCTAAGTCATGTTTGAGTCACTCTCTAAGTACCATTTTGCTGTACTGTTTAAACTCAATGAAAGGAACATTGTTGACCCTTTTCAGCAAGTTGGAATCATGAAATACAGAAATAAAGAGTTTCTCACAAACAAGGTCTAAATCAGGTAAGTACAATTTTGCTGTACTGCTTAATCAGGATGATAGAAACACTGTTGACACTTTTCAGCAAGTTGTAATACAGAAATAAACAGTTTTTCAAAAACAAGGTCTCAGTCATGTTTGAGTCACTCTGTAAGTACCATTTTGCTGTACTGTTTAAGCTCGATGAAAGGAACATTGTTGACACTTTTCAGCAAGTTGCAATCATGAAATACAGAAAAAAACAATTTTTCACAAACAAGGTCTAAATCATGTTTGATGCACTCTGTAAGTTCAATTTTTGCTGTACTGTTTAAACTCGATGAAAGGAACATTGTTGACACTTTTCAGCAAGTTGCAATCATGTAATACAGAAATAAACCGTTTTTCAAAAACAAGGTCAAAATCATGTAAGTACAATTTTGCTGTACTGCTTAATCAGGATGATAGAAACACTGTTGACACTTTTCAGCAAGTTGTAATACAGAAATAAACAGTTTTTCAAAAACAAGGTCTCAGTCATGTTTGAGTCACTCTGTAAGTACCATTTTGCTGTACTGTTTAAGCTCGATGAAAGGAACATTGTTGACACTTTTCAGCAAGTTGCAATCATGAAATACAGAAAAAAACAATTTTTCACAAACAAGGTCTAAATCATGTTTGACGCACTCTGTAAGTACCATTTTTGCTGTACTGTTTAAACTCGATGAAAGGAACATTGTTGACACTTTTCAGCAAGTTGCAATCATGTAATACAGAAATAAACCGTTTTTCAAAAACAAGGTCAAAATCATGTAAGTACAATTTTGCTGTACTGCTTAATCAGGATGATAGAAACACTGTTGACACTTTTCAGCAAGTTGTAATACAGAAATAAACCGTTTTTCAAAAACAAGGTCTCAGTCATGTTTGAGTCACTCTGTAAGTACCATTTTGCTGTACTGTTTAAGCTCGATGAAAGGAACATTGTTGACACTTTTCAGCAAGTTGCAATCATGAAATACAGCAAAAAAAATTTTTTCACAAACAAGGTCTAAATCATGTTTGATGCACTCTGTAAGTTCAATTTTTGCTGTACTGTTTAAACTCGATGAAAGGAACATTGTTGACACTTTTCAGCAAGTTGCAATCATGTAATACAGAAATAAACCGTTTTTCAAAAACAAGGTCAAAATCATGTTTGAGTCACTCTCTAAGTACCATTTTGCTGTACTGTTTAAACTCAATGAAAGGAACATTGTTGACCCTTTTCAGCAAGTTGGAATCATGAAATACAGAAATAAAGAGTTTCTCACAAACAAGGTCTAAATCAGGTAAGTACAATTTTGCTGTACTGCTTAATCAGGATGATAGAAACACTGTTGACACTTTTCAGCAAGTTGTAATACAGAAATAAACAGTTTTTCAAAAACAAGGTCTCAGTCATGTTTGAGTCACTCTGTAAGTACCATTTTGCTGTACTGTTTAAGCTCGATGAAAGGAACATTGTTGACACTTTTCAGCAAGTTGCAATCATGAAATACAGAAAAAAACAATTTTTCACAAACAAGGTCTAAATCATGTTTGATGCACTCTGTAAGTTCAATTTTTGCTGTACTGTTTAAACTCGATGAAAGGAACATTGTTGACACTTTTCAGCAAGTTGCAATCATGTAATACAGAAATAAACCGTTTTTCAAAAACAAGGTCAAAATCATGTAAGTACAATTTTGCTGTACTGCTTAATCAGGATGATAGAAACACTGTTGACACTTTTCAGCAAGTTGTAATACAGAAATAAACAGTTTTTCAAAAACAAGGTCTCAGTCATGTTTGAGTCACTCTGTAAGTACCATTTTGCTGTACTGTTTAAGCTCGATGAAAGGAACATTGTTGACACTTTTCAGCAAGTTGCAATCATGAAATACAGAAAAAAACAATTTTTCACAAACAAGGTCTAAATCATGTTTGACGCACTCTGTAAGTACCATTTTTGCTGTACTGTTTAAACTCGATGAAAGGAACATTGTTGACACTTTTCAGCAAGTTGCAATCATGTAATACATAAATAAACAATTTTTCACAAACAAGGTCAAAATCATGGAAGTACAATTTTGCTGTACTGCTTAATCAGGATGATAGAAACACTGTTGACACTTTTCAGCAAGTTGTAATACAGAAATAAACCGTTTTTCAAAAACAAGGTCTCAGTCATGTTTGAGTCACTCTGTAAGTACCATTTTGCTGTACTGTTTAAGCTCGATGAAAGGAACATTGTTGACACTTTTCAGCAAGTTGCAATCATGTAATACAGAAATGAACAGTTTTTCAAAAACAAGGTCTCAGTCATGTTTGAGTCACTCTGTAAGTACCATTTTGCTGTACTGTTTAAGCTCGATGAAAGGAACATTCTTGACACTTTTCAGCAAGTTGCAATCATGAAATACAGAAAAAAACAATTTTTCACAAACAAGGTCTAAATCATGTTTGACGCACTCTGTAAGTACCATTTTTGCTGTACTGTTTAAACTCGATGAAAGGAACATTGTTGACCCTTTTCAGCAAGTTGGAATCATGAAATACAGAAATAAAGAGTTTCTCACAAACAAGGTCTAAATCAGGTAAGTACAATTTTGCTGTACTGCTTAATCAGGATGATAGAAACACTGTTGACACTTTTCAGCAAGTTGTAATACAGAAATGAACAGTTTTTCAAAAACAAGGTCTCAGTCATGTTTGAGTCACTCTGTAAGTACCATTTTGCTGTACTGTTTAAGCTCGATGAAAGGAACATTGTTGACACTTTTCAGCAAGTTGCAATCATGAAATACTGAAAAAAAGAGTTTCTCACAAACAAGGTCTAAATCATGTTTGATGCACTCTGTATTTTCAATTTTTGCTGTACTGTTTAAACTCGATGATAGAAACATTGTTGACACTTTTCAGCAAGTTGCAATCATGTAAAATAGAAATAAACAGTTTTTCAAAAACAAGGTCTAAGTCATGTTTGAGTCACTCTCTAAGTACCATTTTGCTGTACTGTTTAAACTCAATGAAAGGAACATTGTTGACCCTTTTCAGCAAGTTGGAATCATGAAATACAGAAATAAAGAGTTTCTCACAAACAAGGTCTAAATCAGGTAAGTACAATTTTGCTGTACTGCTTAATCAGGATGATAGAAACACTGTTGACACTTTTCAGCAAGTTGTAATACAGAAATAAACAGTTTTTCAAAAACAAGGTCTCAGTCATGTTTGAGTCACTCTGTAAGTACCATTTTGCTGTACTGTTTAAGCTCGATGAAAGGAACATTGTTGACACTTTTCAGCAAGTTGCAATCATGAAATACAGAAAAAAACAATTTTTCACAAACAAGGTCTAAATCATGTTTGATGCACTCTGTAAGTTCAATTTTTGCTGTACTGTTTAAACTCGATGAAAGGAACATTGTTGACACTTTTCAGCAAGTTGCAATCATGTAATACAGAAATAAACCGTTTTTCAAAAACAAGGTCAAAATCATGTAAGTACAATTTTGCTGTACTGCTTAATCAGGATGATAGAAACACTGTTGACACTTTTCAGCAAGTTGTAATACAGAAATAAACAGTTTTTCAAAAACAAGGTCTCAGTCATGTTTGAGTCACTCTGTAAGTACCATTTTGCCGTACTGTTTAAGCTCGATGAAAGGAACATTGTTGACACTTTTCAGCAAGTTGCAATCATGTAATACATAAATAAACAATTTTTCACAAACAAGGTCAAAATCATGGAAGTACAATTTTGCTGTACTGCTTAATCAGGATGATAGAAACACTGTTGACACTTTTCAGCAAGTTGTAATACAGAAATAAACCGTTTTTCAAAAACAAGGTCTCAGTCATGTTTGAGTCACTCTGTAAGTACCATTTTGCTGTACTGTTTAAGCTCGATGAAAGGAACATTGTTGACACTTTTCAGCAAGTTGCAATCATGTAATACAGAAATGAACAGTTTTTCAAAAACAAGGTCTCAGTCATGTTTGAGTCACTCTGTAAGTACCATTTTGCTGTACTGTTTAAGCTCGATGAAAGGAACATTGTTGACACTTTTCAGCAAGTTGCAATCATGAAATACAGAAAAAAACAATTTTTCACAAACAAGGTCTAAATCATGTTTGACGCACTCTGTAAGTACCATTTTTGCTGTACTGTTTAAACTCGATGAAAGGAACATTGTTGACCCTTTTCAGCAAGTTGGAATCATGAAATACAGAAATAAAGAGTTTCTCACAAACAAGGTCTAAATCAGGTAAGTACAATTTTGCTGTACTGCTTAATCAGGATGATAGAAACACTGTTGACACTTTTCAGCAAGTTGTAATACAGAAATAAACAGTTTTTCAAAAACAAGGTCTCAGTCATGTTTGAGTCACTCTGTAAGTACCATTTTGCTGTACTGTTTAAGCTCGATGAAAGGAACATTGTTGACACTTTTCAGCAAGTTGCAATCATGAAATACAGAAAAAAACAATTTTTCACAAACAAGGTCTAAATCATGTTTGATGCACTCTGTAAGTTCAATTTTTGCTGTACTGTTTAAACTCGATGAAAGGAACATTGTTGACACTTTTCAGCAAGTTGCAATCATGTAATACAGAAATAAACCGTTTTTCAAAAACAAGGTCAAAATCATGTAAGTACAATTTTGCTGTACTGCTTAATCAGGATGATAGAAACACTGTTGACACTTTTCAGCAAGTTGTAATACAGAAATAAACAGTTTTTCAAAAACAAGGTCTCAGTCATGTTTGAGTCACTCTGTAAGTACCATTTTGCTGTACTGTTTAAGCTCGATGAAAGGAACATTGTTGACACTTTTCAGCAAGTTGCAATCATGAAATACAGAAAAAAACAATTTTTCACAAACAAGGTCTAAATCATGTTTGACGCACTCTGTAAGTACCATTTTTGCTGTACTGTTTAAACTCGATGAAAGGAACATTGTTGACACTTTTCAGCAAGTTGCAATCATGTAATACATAAATAAACAATTTTTCACAAACAAGGTCAAAATCATGGAAGTACAATTTTGCTGTACTGCTTAATCAGGATGATAGAAACACTGTTGACACTTTTCAGCAAGTTGTAATACAGAAATAAACCGTTTTTCAAAAACAAGGTCTCAGTCATGTTTGAGTCACTCTGTAAGTACCATTTTGCTGTACTGTTTAAGCTCGATGAAAGGAACATTGTTGACACTTTTCAGCAAGTTGCAATCATGTAATACAGAAATGAACAGTTTTTCAAAAACAAGGTCTCAGTCATGTTTGAGTCACTCTGTAAGTACCATTTTGCTGTACTGTTTAAGCTCGATGAAAGGAACATTGTTGACACTTTTCAGCAAGTTGCAATCATGAAATACAGAAAAAAACAATTTTTCACAAACAAGGTCTAAATCATGTTTGACGCACTCTGTAAGTACCATTTTTGCTGTACTGTTTAAACTCGATGAAAGGAACATTGTTGACCCTTTTCAGCAAGTTGGAATCATGAAATACAGAAATAAAGAGTTTCTCACAAACAAGGTCTAAATCAGGTAAGTACAATTTTGCTGTACTGCTTAATCAGGATGATAGAAACACTGTTGACACTTTTCAGCAAGTTGTAATACAGAAATGAACAGTTTTTCAAAAACAAGGTCTCAGTCATGTTTGAGTCACTCTGTAAGTACCATTTTGCTGTACTGTTTAAGCTCGATGAAAGGAACATTGTTGACACTTTTCAGCAAGTTGCAATCATGAAATACTGAAAAAAAGAGTTTCTCACAAACAAGGTCTAAATCATGTTTGATGCACTCTGTATTTTCAATTTTTGCTGTACTGTTTAAACTCGATGATAGAAACATTGTTGACACTTTTCAGCAAGTTGCAATCATGTAAAATAGAAATAAACAGTTTTTCAAAAACAAGGTCTAAGTCATGTTTGAGTCACTCTCTAAGTACCATTTTGCTGTACTGTTTAAACTCAATGAAAGGAACATTGTTGACCCTTTTCAGCAAGTTGGAATCATGAAATACAGAAATAAAGAGTTTCTCACAAACAAGGTCTAAATCAGGTAAGTACAATTTTGCTGTACTGCTTAATCAGGATGATAGAAACACTGTTGACACTTTTCAGCAAGTTGTAATACAGAAATAAACAGTTTTTCAAAAACAAGGTCTCAGTCATGTTTGAGTCACTCTGTAAGTACCATTTTGCTGTACTGTTTAAGCTCGATGAAAGGAACATTGTTGACACTTTTCAGCAAGTTGCAATCATGAAATACAGAAAAAAACAATTTTTCACAAACAAGGTCTAAATCATGTTTGATGCACTCTGTAAGTTCAATTTTTGCTGTACTGTTTAAACTCGATGAAAGGAACATTGTTGACACTTTTCAGCAAGTTGCAATCATGTAATACAGAAATAAACCGTTTTTCAAAAACAAGGTCAAAATCATGTAAGTACAATTTTGCTGTACTGCTTAATCAGGATGATAGAAACACTGTTGACACTTTTCAGCAAGTTGTAATACAGAAATAAACAGTTTTTCAAAAACAAGGTCTCAGTCATGTTTGAGTCACTCTGTAAGTACCATTTTGCCGTACTGTTTAAGCTCGATGAAAGGAACATTGTTGACACTTTTCAGCAAGTTGCAAACATGTAATACATAAATAAACAATTTTTCACAAACAAGGTCAAAATCATGGAAGTACAATTTTGCTGTACTGCTTAATCAGGATGATAGAAACACTGTTGACACTTTTCAGCAAGTTGTAATACAGAAATAAACCGTTTTTCAAAAACAAGGTCTCAGTCATGTTTGAGTCACTCTGTAAGTACCATTTTGCTGTACTGTTTAAGCTCGATGAAAGGAACATTGTTGACACTTTTCAGCAAGTTGCAATCATGTAATACAGAAATGAACAGTTTTTCAAAAACAAGGTCTCAGTCATGTTTGAGTCACTCTGTAAGTACCATTTTGCTGTACTGTTTAAGCTCGATGAAAGGAACATTGTTGACACTTTTCAGCAAGTTGCAATCATGAAATACAGAAAAAAACAATTTTTCACAAACAAGGTCTAAATCATGTTTGACGCACTCTGTAAGTACCATTTTTGCTGTACTGTTTAAACTCGATGAAAGGAACATTGTTGACCCTTTTCAGCAAGTTGGAATCATGAAATACAGAAATAAAGAGTTTCTCACAAACAAGGTCTAAATCAGGTAAGTACAATTTTGCTGTACTGCTTAATCAGGATGATAGAAACACTGTTGACACTTTTCAGCAAGTTGTAATACAGAAATAAACAGTTTTTCAAAAACAAGGTCTCAGTCATGTTTGAGTCACTCTGTAAGTACCATTTTGCTGTACTGTTTAAGCTCGATGAAAGGAACATTGTTGACACTTTTCAGCAAGTTGCAATCATGAAATACAGAAAAAAACAAATTTTCACAAACAAAGTCTAAATCATGTTTGATGCACTCTGTAAGTTCAATTTTTGCTGTACTGTTTAAACTCGATGAAAGGAACATTGTTGACACTTTTCAGCAAGTTGCAATCATGTAATACAGAAATAAACCGTTTTTCAAAAACAAGGTCAAAATCATGTAAGTACAATTTTGCTGTACTGCTTAATCAGGATGATAGAAACACTGTTGACACTTTTCAGCAAGTTGTAATACAGAAATAAACAGTTTTTCAAAAACAAGGTCTCAGTCATGTTTGAGTCACTCTGTAAGTACCATTTTGCTGTACTGTTTAAGCTCGATGAAAGGAACATTGTTGACACTTTTCAGCAAGTTGCAATCATGAAATACAGAAAAAAACAATTTTTCACAAACAAGGTCTAAATCATGTTTGACGCACTCTGTAAGTACCATTTTTGCTGTACTGTTTAAACTCGATGAAAGGAACATTGTTGACACTTTTCAGCAAGTTGCAATCATGTAATACAGAAATAAACCGTTTTTCAAAAACAAGGTCAAAATCATGTAAGTACAATTTTGCTGTACTGCTTAATCAGGATGATAGAAACACTGTTGACACTTTTCAGCAAGTTGTAATACAGAAATAAACCGTTTTTCAAAAACAAGGTCTCAGTCATGTTTGAGTCACTCTGTAAGTACCATTTTGCTGTACTGTTTAAGCTCGATGAAAGGAACATTGTTGACACTTTTCAGCAAGTTGCAATCATGTAATACAGAAATAAACAGTTTTTCAAAAACAAGGTCTCAGTCATGTTTGAGTCACTCTGTAAGTACCATTTTGCTGTACTGTTTAAGCTCGATGAAAGGAACATTGTTGACACTTTTCAGCAAGTTGCAATCATGTAATACAGAAATAAACAGTTTTTCAAAAACAAGGTCTCAGTCATGTTTGAGTCACTCTGTAAGTACCATTTTGCTGTACTGTTTAAGCTCGATGAAAGGAACATTGTTGACACTTTTCAGCAAGTTGCAATCATGAAATACAGAAATAAAGAGTTTCTCACAAACAAGGTCTAAATCATGTTTGATGCACTCTGTAAGTTCAATTTTTGCTGTACTGTTTAAACTCGATGAAAGGAACATTGTTGACACTTTTCAGCAAGTTGCAATCATGTAATACAGAAATAAACCGATTTTCACAAACAAGGTCTAAATCATGTATGTACAATTTTACTGTACTGCTTAATCAGGATGATAGAAACACTGTTGACACTTTTCAGCAAGTTGTAATATAGAAATAAACAGTTTTTCACAAACAAGGTCTAAATAATGTTTGATGCACTCTGTAAGTACCATTTTTGCTGTACTGTTTAAACTCGATGAAAGGAACATTGTTGACACTTTTCAGCAAGTTGCAATCATGAAATACAGAAATAAAGAGTTTCTCACAAACAAGGTCTAAATCAGGTAAGTACAATTTTGCTTTACTGCTTAATCAGGATGATAGAAACACTGTTGACACTTTTCAGCAAGTTGTAATACAGAAATAAACAGTTTTTCAAAAACAAGGTCTAAGTCATGTTTGAGTCACTCTCTAAGTACCATTTTGCTGTACTGTTTAAACTCAATGAAAGGAACATTGTTGACCCTTTTCAGCAAGTTGGAATCATGAAATACAGAAATAAAGAGTTTTTCACAAACAAGGTCTAAATCAGGTAAGTACATTTTGCTGTACTGCTTAATCAGGATGATAGAAACACTGTTGACACTTTTCAGCAAGTGTAATACAGAAATAAACAGTTTTTCAAAAACAAGGTCTCAGTCATGTTTGAGTCACTCTGTAAGTACCATTTTGCTGTACTGTTTAAGTTCGATGAAAGGAACATTGTTGACACTTTTCAGCAAGTTGCAATCATGAAATAAAGAAAAAAATTTTTTTTTACATACAAGGTCTAAATCATGTTTGATGCACTCTGTAAGTACCATTTTTGCTGTACTGTTTAAACTCGATGAAAGGAACATTGTTGACACTTTTCAGCAAGTTGCAATCATGTAATACAGAAATAAAGTTTTTCAAAAACAAGGTCTCAGTCATGTTTGAGTCACTCTGTAAGTACCATTTTGCTGTACTGTTTAAGCTCGATGAAAGGAACATTGTTGACACTTTTCAGCAAGTTGCAATCATGAAATACAGAAATAAAGAGTTTCTCACAAACAAGGTCTAAATCATGTTTGATGCACTCTGTAAGTTCAATTTTTGCTGTACTGTTTAAACTCGATGAAAGGAACATTGTTGACACTTTTCAGCAAGTTGCAATCATGTAATACAGAAATAAACCGATTTTCACAAACAAGGTCTAAATCATGTATGTACAATTTTGCTGTACTGCTTAATCAGGATGATAGAAACACTGTTGACACTTTTCAGCAAGTTGCAATCATGAAATACAGAAATAAAGAGTTTCTCATAAACAAGGTCTAAATCATGTTTGATGCACTCTGTAAGTTCAATTTTTGCTGTACTGTTTAAACTCGATGAAAGGAACATTGTTGACACTTTTCAGCAAGTTGCAATCATGTAATACAGAAATAAACCGATTTTCACAAACAAGGTCTAAATCATGTATGTACAATTTTGCTGTACTGCTTAATCAGGATGATAGAAACACTGTTGACACTTTTCAGCAAGTTGTAATATAGAAATAAACAGTTTTTCACAAACAAGGTCTAAATAATGTTTGATGCCTCTGTAAGTACCATTTTTGCTGTACTGTTTAAACTCGATGAAAGGAACATTGTTGACACTTTTCAGCAAGTTGCAATCATGAAATACAGAAATAAAGAGTTTCTCACAAACAAGGTCTAAATCAGGTAAGTACAATTTTGCTTTACTGCTTAAGCAGGATGATAGAAACACTGTTGACACTTTTCAGCAAGTTGTAATACAGAAATAAACAGTTTTTCAAAAACAAGGTCTCAGTCATGTTTGAGTCACTCTGTAAGTACCATTTTGCTGTACTGTTTAAGCTCGATGAAAGGAACATTGTTGACACTTTTCAGCAAGTTGCAATCATGAAATACAGAAGAAAAAAAAAATTCACAAACAAGGTCTAAATCATGTTTGATGCACTCTGTAAGTTCAATTTTTGCTGTACTGTTTAAACTCGATGAAAGGAACATTGTTGACACTTTTCAGCAAGTTGCAATCATGTAATACAGGAATAAACCGTTTTTCAAAAACAAGGTCAAAATCATGTAAGTACAATTTTGCTGTACTGCTTAATCAGGATGATAGAAACACTGTTGACACTTTTCAGCAAGTTGTAATACAGAAATAAACAGTTTTTCAAAAACAAGGTCTCAGTCATGTTTGAGTCACTCTGTAAGTACCATTTTGCTGTACTGTTTAAGCTCGATGAAAGGAACATTGTTGACACTTTTCAGCAAGTTGCAATCATGTAATACAGAAATAAACAGTTTTTCAAAAACAAGGTCTCAGTCATGTTTGAGTCACTCTGTAAGTACCATTTTGCTGTACTGTTTAAGTTCGATGAAAGGAACATTGTTGACACTTTTCAGCAAGTTGGAATCATGAAATACAGAAATAAAGAGTTTTTCACAAACAAGGTCTAAATCAGGTAAGTACATTTTGCTGTACTGCTTAATCAGGATGATAGAAACACTGTTGACACTTTTCAGCAAGTTGTAATACAGAAATAAACAGTTTTTCAAAAACAAGGTCTCAGTCATGTTTGAGTCACTCTGTAAGTACCATTTTGCTGTACTGTTTAAGTTCGATGAAAGGAACATTGTTGACACTTTTCAGCAAGTTGCAATCATGAAATACAGAAAAAAACAATTTTTCACATACAAGGTCTAAATCATGTTTGATGCACTCTGTAAGTACCATTTTTGCTGTACTGTTTAAACTCGATGAAAGGAACATTGTTGACACTTTTCAGCAAGTTGCAATCATGTAATACAGAAATAAACAGTTTTTCAAAAACAAGGTCTCAGTCATGTTTGAGTCACTCTGTAAGTACCATTTTGCTGTACTGTTTAAGCTCGATGAAAGGAACATTGTTGACACTTTTCAGCAAGTTGCAATCATGAAATACAGAAATAAAGAGTTTCTCACAAACAAGGTCTAAATCATGTTTGATGCACTCTGTAAGTTCAATTTTTGCTGTACTGTTTAAACTCGATGAAAGGAACATTGTTGACACTTTTCAGCAAGTTGCAATCATGTAATACAGGAATAAACCGTTTTTCAAAAACAAGGTCAAAATCATGTAAGTACAATTTTGCTGTACTGCTTAATCAGGATGATAGAAACACTGTTGACACTTTTCAGCAAGTTGTAATACAGAAATAAACAGTTTTTCAAAAACAAGGTCTCAGTCATGTTTGAGTCACTCTGTAAGTACCATTTTGCTGTACTGTTTAAGTTCGATGAAAGGAACATTGTTGACACTTTTCAGCAAGTTGCAATCATGAAATACAGAAAAAAACAATTTTTCACATACAAGGTCTAAATCATGTTTGATGCACTCTGTAAGTACCATTTTTGCTGTACTGTTTAAACTCGATGAAAGGAACATTGTTGACACTTTTCAGCAAGTTGCAATCATGTAATACAGAAATAAACAGTTTTTCAAAAACAAGGTCTCAGTCATGTTTGAGTCACTCTGTAAGTACCATTTTGCTGTACTGTTTAAGCTCGATGAAAGGAACATTGTTGACACTTTTCAGCAAGTTGCAATCATGAAATACAGAAGAAAAAAAAAATTCACAAACAAGGTCTAAATCATGTTTGATGCACTCTGTAAGTTCAATTTTTGCTGTACTGTTTAAACTCGATGAAAGGAACATTGTTGACACTTTTCAGCAAGTTGCAATCATGTAATACAGAAATAAATCGTTTTTCAAAAACAAGGTGATAATCATGTAAGTACAATTTTGCTGTACTGCTTAATCAGGATGATAGAAACACTGTTGACACTTTTCAGCAAGTTGTAATACAGAAATAAACAGTTTTTCAAAAACAAGGTCTCAGTCATGTTTGAGTCACTCTGTAAGTACCATTTTGCTGTACTGTTTAAGCTCGATGAAAGGAACATTGTTGACACTTTTCAGCAAGTTGCAATCATGAAATACAGAAAAAAAAAAAATTCACAAACAAAATCTAAATCATGTTTGATGCACTCTGTAAGTTCAATTTTTGCTGTACTGTTTAAACTCGATGAAAGGAACATTGTTGACACTTTTCAGCAAGTTGCAATCATGTAATACAGAAATAAACCGTTTTTCAAAAACAAGGTCAAAATCATGTAATTACAATTTTGCTGTACTGCTTAATCAGGATGATAGAAACACTGTTGACACTTTTCAGCAAGTTGTAATACAGAAATAAACAGTTTTTCAAAAACAAGGTCTCAGTCATGTTTGAGTCACTCTGTAAGTACCATTTTGCTGTACTGTTTAAGCTCGATGAAAGGAACATTGTTGACACTTTTCAGCAAGTTGCAATCATGTAATACAGAAATAAACAGTTTTTCAAAAACAAGGTCTCAGTCATGTTTGAGTCAACCTGTAAGTACCATTTTGCTGTACTGTTTAAGCTCGATGAAAGGAACATTGTTGACACTTTTCAGCAAGTTGCAATCATGTAATACAGAAATAAACAGTTTTTCAAAAACAAGGTCTCAGTCATGTTTGAGTCACTCTGTAAGTACCATTTTTCTGTACTGTTTAAGCTCGATGAAAGGAACATTGTTGACACTTTTCAGCAAGTTGCAATCATGTAATACAGAAATAAACAGTTTTTCAAAAACAAGGTCTCAGTCATGTTTGAGTCACTCTGTAAGTACCATTTTGCTGTACTGTTTAAGCTCGATGAAAGGAACATTGTTGACACTTTTCAGCAAGTTGCAATCATGAAATACAGAAAAAAAGTTTTTCACAAACAAGGTCTAAGTCATGTAAGTTCAATTTTGCTGTACTGCTTAATCAGGATGACAGAAACACTGTTGACACTTTTCAGCAAGTTGTAATACAGAAATAAACAGTTTTTCACAAACAAGGTCTAAATAATGTTTGATGCACTCTGTACCATTTTTGCTGTACTGTTTAAACTCGATGAAAGGAACATTGTTGACACTTTTCAGCAAGTTGCAATCATGTAATACAGAAAAAAACAATTTTTCACAAACAAGGTCTAAATCATGTTTGATGCACTCTGTAAGTTCAATTTTTGCTGTACTGTTTAAACTCGATGAAAGGAACATTGTTGACACTTTTCAGCAAGTTGCAATCATGTAATACAGGAATAAACCGTTTTTCAAAAACAAGGTCTAAGTCATGTTTGAGTCACTCTCTAAATACCATTTTGCTGTACTGTTTAAAGTCAATGAAAGTAACATTGATGACACTTTTCAGCAAGTTGCAATCATGAAATACTGAAAAAAAGAGTTTCTCACAAACAAGGTCTAAATCATGTTTGATGCACTCTGTATTTTCAATTTTTGCTGTACTGTTTAAACTCGATGATAGAAACATTGTTGACACTTTTCAGCAAGTTGCAATCATGTAAAATAGAAATAAACAGTTTTTCAAAAACAAGGTCTAAGTCATGTTTGAGTCACTCTCTAAGTACCATTTTGCTGTACTGTTTAAACTCAATGAAAGGAACATTGTTGACCCTTTTCAGCAAGTTGGAATCATGAAATACAGAAATAAAGAGTTTCTCACAAACAAGGTCTAAATCAGGTAAGTACAATTTTGCTGTACTGCTTAATCAGGATGATAGAAACACTGTTGACACTTTTCAGCAAGTTGTAATACAGAAATAAACAGTTTTTCAAAAACAAGGTCTCAGTCATGTTTGAGTCACTCTGTAAGTACCATTTTGCTGTACTGTTTAAGCTCGATGAAAGGAACATTGTTGACACTTTTCAGCAAGTTGCAATCATGAAATACAGAAAAAAACAATTTTTCACAAACAAGGTCTAAATCATGTTTGACGCACTCTGTAAGTACCATTTTTGCTGTACTGTTTAAACTCGATGAAAGGAACATTGTTGACACTTTTCAGCAAGTTGCAATCATGTAATACATAAATAAACAATTTTTCACAAACAAGGTCAAAATCATGGAAGTACAATTTTGCTGTACTGCTTAATCAGGATGATAGAAACACTGTTGACACTTTTCAGCAAGTTGTAATACAGAAATAAACCGTTTTTCAAAAACAAGGTCTCAGTCATGTTTGAGTCACTCTGTAAGTACCATTTTGCTGTACTGTTTAAGCTCGATGAAAGGAACATTGTTGACACTTTTCAGCAAGTTGCAATCATGTAATACAGAAATGAACAGTTTTTCAAAAACAAGGTCTCAGTCATGTTTGAGTCACTCTGTAAGTACCATTTTGCTGTACTGTTTAAGCTCGATGAAAGGAACATTGTTGACACTTTTCAGCAAGTTGCAATCATGAAATACAGAAAAAAACAATTTTTCACAAACAAGGTCTAAATCATGTTTGACGCACTCTGTAAGTACCATTTTTGCTGTACTGTTTAACCTGTTGGGTCTAGGGGGCAGCATTTGCACGTCTGGATAAAAAAAATGTACCCGATTTAATCTGGTTACTAATCCTACCCAGTAACTAGAATATGCATATACTTATTATATATGGATAGAAAACACTCTAAAGTTTCCAAAACTGTTTGAATGGTGTCTGTGAGTATAACAGAACTCATTTGGCAGGCAAAACCCTGAGACATTTTCTGACAGGAAGTGGATACCTGATGTGTTGTATTGACTTTAAAGCTATCCCATTGAAAGACACAGGGGTTTAGGAATATTTTGGCACTTCCTATTGCTTCCACTAGATGTCACCAGCCTTTACAAAGTGTTTTGAGTCTTCTGGAGGGAGATCTGACCGAACAAGAGCCATGGAACGGTGATGTCCCATTAGACACCTGGCGCGCTACTTCATGTTGGGTACCCTCGTTCCAATACGTTATAAAAGGCTATGCATTCGTCCACCTTGAATATTATTCATGTTCTGGTTAAAAAAGGCCCTAATGATTTATGCTATACAACGTTTGACATGTTTGAACGAACGGAAATATATTTTTTCCCCTCGTTCATGACGAGAAGTCCGGCTGGCTTACATCATGTGCTAACGAGACGGAGATTTTTGGACATAAATGATGAGCTTTTTTGAACAAAACTACATTCGTTATGGACCTGTGATACCTGGAAGTGACATCTGATGAAGAGAATCAAAGGTAATGGATTATTTACATAGTATTTTCGATTTTAGATCTCCCCAACATGACGTCTAGTCTGTATCGCAACGCGTATTTTTCTGGGCACAGTGCTCAGATTATTGCAAAGTGTGATTTCCCAGTAAGGTTATTTTTAAATCTGGCAAGTTGATTGCGTTCAAAAGATGTAAATCTATAATTCTTTAAATGACAATATAATATTTTAACAATGTTTTCTAATTTTAATTATTTAATTTCTGACGCTGACTTGACTGCCGGTTATTGGAGGGAAACGATTTCCTCAACATCAATGCCATAGTAAAACGCTGTTTTTGTATATAAATATGAACTTGATAGAACTAAAAATGCATGCATTGTCTAACATAATGTCCTAGGAGTGTCATCTGATGGAGATTGTAAAAGGTTAGTGTATCATTTTAGCTGGTTTTATGGTTTTGGTGACCCTGTCTTTGACTTGACAAAACATTACACACAACTCTTGTAAATGTACTGTCCTAACATACTCTAAATTTATGCTTTCGCCGTAAAACCTTTTTGAAATCGTAAAACGTGGTTAGATTAAGGAGATGTTTATCTTTCAAATGGTGTAACATAGTTGTATTTTTGAAAAATTTGAATTTTGACATTTATTTGGATTCAAATTTGCCGCTCTTGAAATGCACCTGCTGTTGATGGAGTGCACCACAGGTGGCACGCTAGCGTCCCACCTAGCCCCAAGAGGTTAAACTCGATGAAAGGAACATTGTTGACCCTTTTCAGCAAGTTGGAATCATGAAATACAGAAATAAAGAGTTTCTCACAAACAAGGTCTAAATCAGGTAAGTACAATTTTGCTGTACTGCTTAATCAGGATGATAGAAACACTGTTGACACTTTTCAGCAAGTTGTAATACAGAAATAAACAGTTTTTCAAAAACAAGGTCTCAGTCATGTTTGAGTCACTCTGTAAGTACCATTTTGCTGTACTGTTTAAGCTCGATGAAAGGAACATTGTTGACACTTTTCAGCAAGTTGCAATCATGAAATACAGAAAAAAATTTTTTTCACAAACAAGGTCTAAATCATGTTTGATGCACTCTGTAAGTTCAATTTTTGCTGTACTGTTTAAACTCGATGAAAGGAACATTGTTGACACTTTTCAGCAAGTTGCAATCATGTAATACAGGAATAAACCGTTTTTCAAAAACAAGGTCTAAGTCATGTTTGAGTCACTCTCTAAATACCATTTTGCTGTACTGTTTAAAGTCAATGAAAGTAACATTGATGACACTTTTCAGCAAGTTGCAATCATGAAATACTGAAAAAAAGAGTTTCTCACAAACAAGGTCTAAATCATGTTTGATGCACTCTGTATTTTCAATTTTTGCTGTACTGTTTAAACTCGATGATAGAAACATTGTTGACACTTTTCAGCAAGTTGCAATCATGTAAAATAGAAATAAAAAGTTTTTCAAAAACAAGGTCTAAGTCATGTTTGAGTCACTCTCTAAGTACCATTTTGCTGTACTGTTTAAACTCAATGAAAGGAACATTGTTGACCCTTTTCAGCAAGTTGGAATCATGAAATACAGAAATAAAGAGTTTCTCACAAACAAGGTCTAAATCAGGTAAGTACAATTTTGCTGTACTGCTTAATCAGGATGATAGAAACACTGTTGACACTTTTCAGCAAGTTGTAATACAGAAATAAACAGTTTTTCAAAAACAAGGTCTCAGTCATGTTTGAGTCACTCTGTAAGTACCATTTTGCTGTACTGTTTAAGCTCGATGAAAGGAACATTGTTGACACTTTTCAGCAAGTTGCAATCATGAAATACAGAAAAAAACAATTTTTCACAAACAAGGTCTAAATCATGTTTGACGCACTCTGTAAGTACCATTTTTGCTGTACTGTTTAAACTCGATGAAAGGAACATTGTTGACACTTTTCAGCAAGTTGCAATCATGTAATACATAAATAAACAATTTTTCACAAACAAGGTCAAAATCATGGAAGTACAATTTTGCTGTACTGCTTAATCAGGATGATAGAAACACTGTTGACACTTTTCAGCAAGTTGTAATACAGAAATAAACCGTTTTTCAAAAACAAGGTCTCAGTCATGTTTGAGTCACTCTGTAAGTACCATTTTGCTGTACTGTTTAAGCTCGATGAAAGGAACATTGTTGACACTTTTCAGCAAGTTGCAATCATGTAATACAGAAATGAACAGTTTTTCAAAAACAAGGTCTCAGTCATGTTTGAGTCACTCTGTAAGTACCATTTTGCTGTACTGTTTAAGCTCGATGAAAGGAACATTGTTGACACTTTTCAGCAAGTTGCAATCATGAAATACAGAAAAAAACAATTTTTCACAAACAAGGTCTAAATCATGTTTGACGCACTCTGTAAGTACCATTTTTGCTGTACTGTTTAAACTCGATGAAAGGAACATTGTTGACCCTTTTCAGCAAGTTGGAATCATGAAATACAGAAATAAAGAGTTTCTCACAAACAAGGTCTAAATCAGGTAAGTACAATTTTGATGTACTGCTTAATCAGGATGATAGAAACACTGTTGACACTTTTCAGCAAGTTGTAATACAGAAATAAACAGTTTTTCAAAAACAAGGTCTCAGTCATGTTTGAGTCACTCTGTAAGTACCATTTTGCTGTACTGTTTAAGCTCGATGAAAGGAACATTGTTGACACTTTTCAGCAAGTTGCAATCATGAAATACAGAAAAAAACAATTTTTCACAAACAAGGTCTAAATCATGTTTGATGCACTCTGTAAGTTCAATTTTTGCTGTACTGTTTAAACTCGATGAAAGGAACATTGTTGACACTTTTCAGCAAGTTGCAATCATGTAATACAGAAATAAACCGTTTTTCAAAAACAAGGTCAAAATCATGTAAGTACAATTTTGCTGTACTGCTTAATCAGGATGATAGAAACACTGTTGACACTTTTCAGCAAGTTGTAATACAGAAATAAACAGTTTTTCAAAAACAAGGTCTCAGTCATGTTTGAGTCACTCTGTAAGTACCATTTTGCTGTACTGTTTAAGCTCGATGAAAGGAACATTGTTGACACTTTTCAGCAAGTTGCAATCATGAAATACAGAAAAAAACAATTTTTCACAAACAAGGTCTAAATCATGTTTGACGCACTCTGTAAGTACCATTTTTGCTGTACTGTTTAAACTCGATGAAAGGAACATTGTTGACACTTTTCAGCAAGTTGCAATCATGTAATACAGAAATAAACCGTTTTTCAAAAACAAGGTCAAAATCATGTAAGTACAATTTTGCTGTACTGCTTAATCAGGATGATAGAAACACTGTTGACACTTTTCAGCAAGTTGTAATACAGAAATAAACCTTTTTTCAAAAACAAGGTCTCAGTCATGTTTGAGTCACTCTGTAAGTACCATTTTGCTGTACTGTTTAAGCTCGATGAAAGGAACATTGTTGACACTTTTCAGCAAGTTGCAATCATGAAATACAGCAAAAAAAATTTTTTCACAAACAAGGTCTAAATCATGTTTGATGCACTCTGTAAGTTCAATTTTTGCTGTACTGTTTAAACTCGATGAAAGGAACATTGTTGACACTTTTCAGCAAGTTGCAATCATGTAATACAGAAATAAACCGTTTTTCAAAAACAAGGTCAAAATCATGTTTGAGTCACTCTCTAAGTACCATTTTGCTGTACTGTTTAAACTCAATGAAAGGAACATTGTTGACCCTTTTCAGCAAGTTGGAATCATGAAATACAGAAATAAAGAGTTTCTCACAAACAAGGTCTAAATCAGGTAAGTACAATTTTGCTGTACTGCTTAATCAGGATGATAGAAACACTGTTGACACTTTTCAGCAAGTTGTAATACAGAAATAAACAGTTTTTCAAAAACAAGGTCTCAGTCATGTTTGAGTCACTCTGTAAGTACCATTTTGCTGTACTGTTTAAGCTCGATGAAAGGAACATTGTTGACACTTTTCAGCAAGTTGCAATCATGAAATACAGAAAAAAACAATTTTTCACAAACAAGGTCTAAATCATGTTTGATGCACTCTGTAAGTTCAATTTTTGCTGTACTGTTTAAACTCGATGAAAGGAACATTGTTGACACTTTTCAGCAAGTTGCAATCATGTAATACAGAAATAAACCGTTTTTCAAAAACAAGGTCAAAATCATGTAAGTACAATTTTGCTGTACTGCTTAATCAGGATGATAGAAACACTGTTGACACTTTTCAGCAAGTTGTAATACAGAAATAAACAGTTTTTCAAAAACAAGGTCTCAGTCATGTTTGAGTCACTCTGTAAGTACCATTTTGCTGTACTGTTTAAGCTCGATGAAAGGAACATTGTTGACACTTTTCAGCAAGTTGCAATCATGAAATACAGAAAAAAACAATTTTTCACAAACAAGGTCTAAATCATGTTTGACGCACTCTGTAAGTACCATTTTTGCTGTACTGTTTAAACTCGATGAAAGGAACATTGTTGACACTTTTCAGCAAGTTGCAATCATGTAATACATAAATAAACAATTTTTCACAAACAAGGTCAAAATCATGGAAGTACAATTTTGCTGTACTGCTTAATCAGGATGATAGAAACACTGTTGACACTTTTCAGCAAGTTGTAATACAGAAATAAACCGTTTTTCAAAAACAAGGTCTCAGTCATGTTTGAGTCACTCTGTAAGTACCATTTTGCTGTACTGTTTAAGCTCGATGAAAGGAACATTGTTGACACTTTTCAGCAAGTTGCAATCATGTAATACAGAAATGAACAGTTTTTCAAAAACAAGGTCTCAGTCATGTTTGAGTCACTCTGTAAGTACCATTTTGCTGTACTGTTTAAGCTCGATGAAAGGAACATTGTTGACACTTTTCAGCAAGTTGCAATCATGAAATACAGAAAAAAACAATTTTTCACAAACAAGGTCTAAATCATGTTTGACGCACTCTGTAAGTACCATTTTTGCTGTACTGTTTAAACTCGATGAAAGGAACATTGTTGACCCTTTTCAGCAAGTTGGAATCATGAAATACAGAAATAAAGAGTTTCTCACAAACAAGGTCTAAATCAGGTAAGTACAATTTTGCTGTACTGCTTAATCAGGATGATAGAAACACTGTTGACACTTTTCAGCAAGTTGTAATACAGAAATGAACAGTTTTTCAAAAACAAGGTCTCAGTCATGTTTGAGTCACTCTGTAAGTACCATTTTGCTGTACTGTTTAAGCTCGATGAAAGGAACATTGTTGACACTTTTCAGCAAGTTGCAATCATGAAATACTGAAAAAAAGAGTTTCTCACAAACAAGGTCTAAATCATGTTTGATGCACTCTGTATTTTCAATTTTTGCTGTACTGTTTAAACTCGATGATAGAAACATTGTTGACACTTTTCAGCAAGTTGCAATCATGTAAAATAGAAATAAACAGTTTTTCAAAAACAAGGTCTAAGTCATGTTTGAGTCACTCTCTAAGTACCATTTTGCTGTACTGTTTAAACTCAATGAAAGGAACATTGTTGACCCTTTTCAGCAAGTTGGAATCATGAAATACAGAAATAAAGAGTTTCTCACAAACAAGGTCTAAATCAGGTAAGTACAATTTTGCTGTACTGCTTAATCAGGATGATAGAAACACTGTTGACACTTTTCAGCAAGTTGTAATACAGAAATAAACAGTTTTTCAAAAACAAGGTCTCAGTCATGTTTGAGTCACTCTGTAAGTACCATTTTGCTGTACTGTTTAAGCTCGATGAAAGGAACATTGTTGACACTTTTCAGCAAGTTGCAATCATGAAATACAGAAAAAAACAATTTTTCACAAACAAGGTCTAAATCATGTTTGATGCACTCTGTAAGTTCAATTTTTGCTGTACTGTTTAAACTCGATGAAAGGAACATTGTTGACACTTTTCAGCAAGTTGCAATCATGTAATACAGAAATAAACCGTTTTTCAAAAACAAGGTCAAAATCATGTAAGTACAATTTTGCTGTACTGCTTAATCAGGATGATAGAAACACTGTTGACACTTTTCAGCAAGTTGTAATACAGAAATAAACAGTTTTTCAAAAACAAGGTCTCAGTCATGTTTGAGTCACTCTGTAAGTACCATTTTGCCGTACTGTTTAAGCTCGATGAAAGGAACATTGTTGACACTTTTCAGCAAGTTGCAATCATGAAATACAGAAAAAAACAATTTTTCACAAACAAGGTCTAAATCATGTTTGACGCACTCTGTAAGTACCATTTTTGCTGTACTGTTTAAACTCGATGAAAGGAACATTGTTGACACTTTTCAGCAAGTTGCAATCATGTAATACATAAATAAACAATTTTTCACAAACAAGGTCAAAATCATGGAAGTACAATTTTGCTGTACTGCTTAATCAGGATGATAGAAACACTGTTGACACTTTTCAGCAAGTTGTAATACAGAAATAAACCGTTTTTCAAAAACAAGGTCTCAGTCATGTTTGAGTCACTCTGTAAGTACCATTTTGCTGTACTGTTTAAGCTCGATGAAAGGAACATTGTTGACACTTTTCAGCAAGTTGCAATCATGTAATACAGAAATGAACAGTTTTTCAAAAACAAGGTCTCAGTCATGTTTGAGTCACTCTGTAAGTACCATTTTGCTGTACTGTTTAAGCTCGATGAAAGGAACATTGTTGACACTTTTCAGCAAGTTGCAATCATGAAATACAGAAAAAAACAATTTTTCACAAACAAGGTCTAAATCATGTTTGACGCACTCTGTAAGTACCATTTTTGCTGTACTGTTTAAACTCGATGAAAGGAACATTGTTGACCCTTTTCAGCAAGTTGGAATCATGAAATACAGAAATAAAGAGTTTCTCACAAACAAGGTCTAAATCAGGTAAGTACAATTTTGCTGTACTGCTTAATCAGGATGATAGAAACACTGTTGACACTTTTCAGCAAGTTGTAATACAGAAATAAACAGTTTTTCAAAAACAAGGTCTCAGTCATGTTTGAGTCACTCTGTAAGTACCATTTTGCTGTACTGTTTAAGCTCGATGAAAGGAACATTGTTGACACTTTTCAGCAAGTTGCAATCATGAAATACAGAAAAAAACAATTTTTCACAAACAAGGTCTAAATCATGTTTGATGCACTCTGTAAGTTCAATTTTTGCTGTACTGTTTAAACTCGATGAAAGGAACATTGTTGACACTTTTCAGCAAGTTGCAATCATGTAATACAGAAATAAACCGTTTTTCAAAAACAAGGTCAAAATCATGTAAGTACAATTTTGCTGTACTGCTTAATCAGGATGATAGAAACACTGTTGACACTTTTCAGCAAGTTGTAATACAGAAATAAACAGTTTTTCAAAAACAAGGTCTCAGTCATGTTTGAGTCACTCTGTAAGTACCATTTTGCTGTACTGTTTAAGCTCGATGAAAGGAACATTGTTGACACTTTTCAGCAAGTTGCAATCATGAAATACAGAAAAAAACAATTTTTCACAAACAAGGTCTAAATCATGTTTGACGCACTCTGTAAGTACCATTTTTGCTGTACTGTTTAAACTCGATGAAAGGAACATTGTTGACACTTTTCAGCAAGTTGCAATCATGTAATACATAAATAAACAATTTTTCACAAACAAGGTCAAAATCATGGAAGTACAATTTTGCTGTACTGCTTAATCAGGATGATAGAAACACTGTTGACACTTTTCAGCAAGTTGTAATACAGAAATAAACCGTTTTTCAAAAACAAGGTCTCAGTCATGTTTGAGTCACTCTGTAAGTACCATTTTGCTGTACTGTTTAAGCTCGATGAAAGGAACATTGTTGACACTTTTCAGCAAGTTGCAATCATGTAATACAGAAATGAACAGTTTTTCAAAAACAAGGTCTCAGTCATGTTTGAGTCACTCTGTAAGTACCATTTTGCTGTACTGTTTAAGCTCGATGAAAGGAACATTGTTGACACTTTTCAGCAAGTTGCAATCATGAAATACAGAAAAAAACAATTTTTCACAAACAAGGTCTAAATCATGTTTGACGCACTCTGTAAGTACCATTTTTGCTGTACTGTTTAAACTCGATGAAAGGAACATTGTTGACCCTTTTCAGCAAGTTGGAATCATGAAATACAGAAATAAAGAGTTTCTCACAAACAAGGTCTAAATCAGGTAAGTACAATTTTGCTGTACTGCTTAATCAGGATGATAGAAACACTGTTGACACTTTTCAGCAAGTTGTAATACAGAAATAAACAGTTTTTCAAAAACAAGGTCTCAGTCATGTTTGAGTCACTCTGTAAGTACCATTTTGCTGTACTGTTTAAGCTCGATGAAAGGAACATTGTTGACACTTTTCAGCAAGTTGCAATCATGAAATACAGAAAAAAACAATTTTTCACAAACAAGGTCTAAATCATGTTTGATGCACTCTGTAAGTTCAATTTTTGCTGTACTGTTTAAACTCGATGAAAGGAACATTGTTGACACTTTTCAGCAAGTTGCAATCATGTAATACAGAAATAAACCGTTTTTCAAAAACAAGGTCAAAATCATGTAAGTACAATTTTGCTGTACTGCTTAATCAGGATGATAGAAACACTGTTGACACTTTTCAGCAAGTTGTAATACAGAAATAAACAGTTTTTCAAAAACAAGGTCTCAGTCATGTTTGAGTCACTCTGTAAGTACCATTTTGCTGTACTGTTTAAGCTCGATGAAAGGAACATTGTTGACACTTTTCAGCAAGTTGCAATCATGAAATACAGAAAAAAACAATTTTTCACAAACAAGGTCTAAATCATGTTTGACGCACTCTGTAAGTACCATTTTTGCTGTACTGTTTAAACTCGATGAAAGGAACATTGTTGACACTTTTCAGCAAGTTGCAATCATGTAATACATAAATAAACAATTTTTCACAAACAAGGTCAAAATCATGGAAGTACAATTTTGCTGTACTGCTTAATCAGGATGATAGAAACACTGTTGACACTTTTCAGCAAGTTGTAATACAGAAATAAACCGTTTTTCAAAAACAAGGTCTCAGTCATGTTTGAGTCACTCTGTAAGTACCATTTTGCTGTACTGTTTAAGCTCGATGAAAGGAACATTGTTGACACTTTTCAGCAAGTTGCAATCATGTAATACAGAAATGAACAGTTTTTCAAAAACAAGGTCTCAGTCATGTTTGAGTCACTCTGTAAGTACCATTTTGCTGTACTGTTTAAGCTCGATGAAAGGAACATTGTTGACACTTTTCAGCAAGTTGCAATCATGAAATACAGAAAAAAACAATTTTTCACAAACAAGGTCTAAATCATGTTTGACGCACTCTGTAAGTACCATTTTTGCTGTACTGTTTAAACTCGATGAAAGGAACATTGTTGACCCTTTTCAGCAAGTTGGAATCATGAAATACAGAAATAAAGAGTTTCTCACAAACAAGGTCTAAATCAGGTAAGTACAATTTTGCTGTACTGCTTAATCAGGATGATAGAAACACTGTTGACACTTTTCAGCAAGTTGTAATACAGAAATGAACAGTTTTTCAAAAACAAGGTCTCAGTCATGTTTGAGTCACTCTGTAAGTACCATTTTGCTGTACTGTTTAAGCTCGATGAAAGGAACATTGTTGACACTTTTCAGCAAGTTGCAATCATGAAATACTGAAAAAAAGAGTTTCTCACAAACAAGGTCTAAATCATGTTTGATGCACTCTGTATTTTCAATTTTTGCTGTACTGTTTAAACTCGATGATAGAAACATTGTTGACACTTTTCAGCAAGTTGCAATCATGTAAAATAGAAATAAACAGTTTTTCAAAAACAAGGTCTAAGTCATGTTTGAGTCACTCTCTAAGTACCATTTTGCTGTACTGTTTAAACTCAATGAAAGGAACATTGTTGACCCTTTTCAGCAAGTTGGAATCATGAAATACAGAAATAAAGAGTTTCTCACAAACAAGGTCTAAATCAGGTAAGTACAATTTTGCTGTACTGCTTAATCAGGATGATAGAAACACTGTTGACACTTTTCAGCAAGTTGTAATACAGAAATAAACAGTTTTTCAAAAACAAGGTCTCAGTCATGTTTGAGTCACTCTGTAAGTACCATTTTGCTGTACTGTTTAAGCTCGATGAAAGGAACATTGTTGACACTTTTCAGCAAGTTGCAATCATGTAATACAGAAATGAACAGTTTTTCAAAAACAAGGTCTCAGTCATGTTTGAGTCACTCTGTAAGTACCATTTTGCTGTACTGTTTAAGCTCGATGAAAGGAACATTGTTGACACTTTTCAGCAAGTTGCAATCATGAAATACAGAAAAAAACAATTTTTCACAAACAAGGTCTAAATCATGTTTGACGCACTCTGTAAGTACCATTTTTGCTGTACTGTTTAAACTCGATGAAAGGAACATTGTTGACCCTTTTCAGCAAGTTGGAATCATGAAATACAGAAATAAAGAGTTTCTCACAAACAAGGTCTAAATCAGGTAAGTACAATTTTGCTGTACTGCTTAATCAGGATGATAGAAACACTGTTGACACTTTTCAGCAAGTTGTAATACAGAAATAAACAGTTTTTCAAAAACAAGGTCTCAGTCATGTTTGAGTCACTCTGTAAGTACCATTTTGCTGTACTGTTTAAGCTCGATGAAAGGAACATTGTTGACACTTTTCAGCAAGTTGCAATCATGAAATACAGAAAAAAACAATTTTTCACAAACAAGGTCTAAATCATGTTTGATGCACTCTGTAAGTTCAATTTTTGCTGTACTGTTTAAACTCGATGAAAGGAACATTGTTGACACTTTTCAGCAAGTTGCAATCATGTAATACAGAAATAAACCGTTTTTCAAAAACAAGGTCAAAATCATGTAAGTACAATTTTGCTGTACTGCTTAATCAGGATGATAGAAACACTGTTGACACTTTTCAGCAAGTTGTAATACAGAAATAAACAGTTTTTCAAAAACAAGGTCTCAGTCATGTTTGAGTCACTCTGTAAGTACCATTTTGCTGTACTGTTTAAGCTCGATGAAAGGAACATTGTTGACACTTTTCAGCAAGTTGCAATCATGAAATACAGAAAAAAACAATTTTTCACAAACAAGGTCTAAATCATGTTTGACGCACTCTGTAAGTACCATTTTTGCTGTACTGTTTAAACTCGATGAAAGGAACATTGTTGACACTTTTCAGCAAGTTGCAATCATGTAATACAGAAATAAACCGTTTTTCAAAAACAAGGTCAAAATCATGTAAGTACAATTTTGCTGTACTGCTTAATCAGGATGATAGAAACACTGTTGACACTTTTCAGCAAGTTGTAATACAGAAATAAACCGTTTTTCAAAAACAAGGTCTCAGTCATGTTTGAGTCACTCTGTAAGTACCATTTTGCTGTACTGTTTAAGCTCGATGAAAGGAACATTGTTGACACTTTTCAGCAAGTTGCAATCATGTAATACAGAAATAAACAGTTTTTCAAAAACAAGGTCTCAGTCATGTTTGAGTCACTCTGTAAGTACCATTTTGCTGTACTGTTTAAGCTCGATGAAAGGAACATTGTTGACACTTTTCAGCAAGTTGCAATCATGTAATACAGAAATAAACAGTTTTTCAAAAACAAGGTCTCAGTCATGTTTGAGTCACTCTGTAAGTACCATTTTGCTGTACTGTTTAAGCTCGATGAAAGGAACATTGTTGACACTTTTCAGCAAGTTGCAATCATGAAATACAGAAATAAAGAGTTTCTCACAAACAAGGTCTAAATCATGTTTGATGCACTCTGTAAGTTCAATTTTTGCTGTACTGTTTAAACTCGATGAAAGGAACATTGTTGACACTTTTCAGCAAGTTGCAATCATGTAATACAGAAATAAACCGATTTTCACAAACAAGGTCTAAATCATGTATGTACAATTTTACTGTACTGCTTAATCAGGATGATAGAAACACTGTTGACACTTTTCAGCAAGTTGTAATATAGAAATAAACAGTTTTTCACAAACAAGGTCTAAATAATGTTTGATGCACTCTGTAAGTACCATTTTTGCTGTACTGTTTAAACTCGATGAAAGGAACATTGTTGACACTTTTCAGCAAGTTGCAATCATGAAATACAGAAATAAAGAGTTTCTCACAAACAAGGTCTAAATCAGGTAAGTACAATTTTGCTTTACTGCTTAATCAGGATGATAGAAACACTGTTGACACTTTTCAGCAAGTTGTAATACAGAAATAAACAGTTTTTCAAAAACAAGGTCTAAGTCATGTTTGAGTCACTCTCTAAGTACCATTTTGCTGTACTGTTTAAACTCAATGAAAGGAACATTGTTGACCCTTTTCAGCAAGTTGGAATCATGAAATACAGAAATAAAGAGTTTTTCACAAACAAGGTCTAAATCAGGTAAGTACATTTTGCTGTACTGCTTAATCAGGATGATAGAAACACTGTTGACACTTTTCAGCAAGTGTAATACAGAAATAAACAGTTTTTCAAAAACAAGGTCTCAGTCATGTTTGAGTCACTCTGTAAGTACCATTTTGCTGTACTGTTTAAGTTCGATGAAAGGAACATTGTTGACACTTTTCAGCAAGTTGCAATCATGAAATAAAGAAAAAAACAATTTTTCACATACAAGGTCTAAATCATGTTTGATGCACTCTGTAAGTACCATTTTTGCTGTACTGTTTAAACTCGATGAAAGGAACATTGTTGACACTTTTCAGCAAGTTGCAATCATGTAATACAGAAATAAACAGTTTTTCAAAAACAAGGTCTCAGTCATGTTTGAGTCACTCTGTAAGTACCATTTTGCTGTACTGTTTAAGCTCGATGAAAGGAACATTGTTGACACTTTTCAGCAAGTTGCAATCATGAAATACAGAAATAAAGAGTTTCTCACAAACAAGGTCTAAATCATGTTTGATGCACTCTGTAAGTTCAATTTTTGCTGTACTGTTTAAACTCGATGAAAGGAACATTGTTGACACTTTTCAGCAAGTTGCAATCATGTAATACAGAAATAAACCGATTTTCACAAACAAGGTCTAAATCATGTATGTACAATTTTGCTGTACTGCTTAATCAGGATGATAGAAACACTGTTGACACTTTTCAGCAAGTTGCAATCATGAAATACAGAAATAAAGAGTTTCTCATAAACAAGGTCTAAATCATGTTTGATGCACTCTGTAAGTTCAATTTTTGCTGTACTGTTTAAACTCGATGAAAGGAACATTGTTGACACTTTTCAGCAAGTTGCAATCATGTAATACAGAAATAAACCGATTTTCACAAACAAGGTCTAAATCATGTATGTACAATTTTGCTGTACTGCTTAATCAGGATGATAGAAACACTGTTGACACTTTTCAGCAAGTTGTAATATAGAAATAAACAGTTTTTCACAAACAAGGTCTAAATAATGTTTGATGCCTCTGTAAGTACCATTTTTGCTGTACTGTTTAAACTCGATGAAAGGAACGTTGTTGACACTTTTCAGCAAGTTGCAATCATGAAATACAGAAATAAAGAGTTTCTCACAAACAAGGTCTAAATCAGGTAAGTACAATTTTGCTTTACTGCTTAATCAGGATGATAGAAACACTGTTGACACTTTTCAGCAAGTTGTAATACAGAAATAAACAGTTTTTCAAAAACAAGGTCTCAGTCATGTTTGAGTCACTCTGTAAGTACCATTTTGCTGTACTGTTTAAGCTCGATGAAAGGAACATTGTTGACACTTTTCAGCAAGTTGCAATCATGAAATACAGAAAAAAAAAAAATTCACAAACAAGGTCTAAATCATGTTTGATGCACTCTGTAAGTTCAATTTTTGCTGTACTGTTTAAACTCGATGAAAGGAACATTGTTGACACTTTTCAGCAAGTTGCAATCATGTAATACAGGAATAAACCGTTTTTCAAAAACAAGGTCAAAATCATGTAAGTACAATTTTGCTGTACTGCTTAATCAGGATGATAGAAACACTGTTGACACTTTTCAGCAAGTTGTAATACAGAAATAAACAGTTTTTCAAAAACAAGGTCTCAGTCATGTTTGAGTCACTCTGTAAGTACCATTTTGCTGTACTGTTTAAGCTCGATGAAAGGAACATTGTTGACACTTTTCAGCAAGTTGCAATCATGTAATACAGAAATAAACAGTTTTTCAAAAACAAGGTCTCAGTCATGTTTGAGTCACTCTGTAAGTACCATTTTGCTGTACTGTTTAAGTTCGATGAAAGGAACATTGTTGACACTTTTCAGCAAGTTGGAATCATGAAATACAGAAATAAAGAGTTTTTCACAAACAAGGTCTAAATCAGGTAAGTACATTTTGCTGTACTGCTTAATCAGGATGATAGAAACACTGTTGACACTTTTCAGCAAGTTGTAATACAGAAATAAACAGTTTTTCAAAAACAAGGTCTCAGTCATGTTTGAGTCACTCTGTAAGTACCATTTTGCTGTACTGTTTAAGTTCGATGAAAGGAACATTGTTGACACTTTTCAGCAAGTTGCAATCATGAAATACAGAAAAAAACAATTTTTCACATACAAGGTCTAAATCATGTTTGATGCACTCTGTAAGTACCATTTTTGCTGTACTGTTTAAACTCGATGAAAGGAACATTGTTGACACTTTTCAGCAAGTTGCAATCATGTAATACAGAAATAAACAGTTTTTCAAAAACAAGGTCTCAGTCATGTTTGAGTCACTCTGTAAGTACCATTTTGCTGTACTGTTTAAGCTCGATGAAAGGAACATTGTTGACACTTTTCAGCAAGTTGCAATCATGAAATACAGAAATAAAGAGTTTCTCACAAACAAGGTCTAAATCATGTTTGATGCACTCTGTAAGTTCAATTTTTGCTGTACTGTTTAAACTCGATGAAAGGAACATTGTTGACACTTTTCAGCAAGTTGCAATCATGTAATACAGGAATAAACCGTTTTTCAAAAACAAGGTCAAAATCATGTAAGTACAATTTTGCTGTACTGCTTAATCAGGATGATAGAAACACTGTTGACACTTTTCAGCAAGTTGTAATACAGAAATAAACAGTTTTTCAAAAACAAGGTCTCAGTCATGTTTGAGTCACTCTGTAAGTACCATTTTGCTGTACTGTTTAAGTTCGATGAAAGGAACATTGTTGACACTTTTCAGCAAGTTGCAATCATGAAATACAGAAAAAAACAATTTTTCACATACAAGGTCTAAATCATGTTTGATGCACTCTGTAAGTACCATTTTTGCTGTACTGTTTAAACTCGATGAAAGGAACATTGTTGACACTTTTCAGCAAGTTGCAATCATGTAATACAGAAATAAACAGTTTTTCAAAAACAAGGTCTCAGTCATGTTTGAGTCACTCTGTAAGTACCATTTTGCTGTACTGTTTAAGCTCGATGAAAGGAACATTGTTGACACTTTTCAGCAAGTTGCAATCATGAAATACAGAAGAAAAAAAAAATTCACAAACAAGGTCTAAATCATGTTTGATGCACTCTGTAAGTTCAATTTTTGCTGTACTGTTTAAACTCGATGAAAGGAACATTGTTGACACTTTTCAGCAAGTTGCAATCATGTAATACAGAAATAAACCGTTTTTCAAAAACAAGGTGATAATCATGTAAGTACAATTTTGCTGTACTGCTTAATCGGGATGATAGAAACACTGTTGACACTTTTCAGCATGTTGTAATACAGAAATAAACAGTTTTTCAAAAACAAGGTCTCAGTCATGTTTGAGTCACTCTGTAAGTACCATTTTGCTGTACTGTTTAAGCTCGATGAAAGGAACATTGTTGACACTTTTCAGCAAGTTGCAATCATGAAATACAGAAAGAAAAAAAATTCATAAACAAAATCTAAATCATGTTTGATGCACTCTGTAAGTTCAATTTTTGCTGTACTGTTTAAACTCGATGAAAGGAACATTGTTGACACTTTTCAGCAAGTTGCAATCATGAAATACAGCAAAAAATTTTTTTTCACAAACAAGGTCTAAATCATGTTTGATGCACTCTGTAAGTTCAATTTTTGCTGTACTGTTTAAACTCGATGAAAGGAACATTGTTGACACTTTTCAGCAAGTTGCAATCATGTAATACAGAAATAAACCGTTTTTCAAAAACAAGGTCAAAATCATGTAATTACAATTTTGCTGTACTGCTTAATCAGGATGATAGAAACACTGTTGACACTTTTCAGCAAGTTGTAATACAGAAATAAACAGTTTTTCAAAAACAAGGTCTCAGTCATGTTTGAGTCACTCTGTAAGTACCATTTTGCTGTACTGTTTAAGCTCGATGAAAGGAACATTGTTGACACTTTTCAGCAAGTTGCAATCATGTAATACAGAAATAAACAGTTTTTCAAAAACAAGGTCTCAGTCATGTTTGAGTCAACCTGTAAGTACCATTTTGCTGTACTGTTTAAGCTCGATGAAAGGAACATTGTTGACACTTTTCAGCAAGTTGCAATCATGTAATACAGAAATAAACAGTTTTTCAAAAACAAGGTCTCAGTCATGTTTGAGTCACTCTGTAAGTACCATTTTTCTGTACTGTTTAAGCTCGATGAAAGGAACATTGTTGACACTTTTCAGCAAGTTGCAATCATGTAATACAGAAATAAACAGTTTTTCAAAAACAAGGTCTCAGTCATGTTTGAGTCACTCTGTAAGTACCATTTTGCTGTACTGTTTAAGCTCGATGAAAGGAACATTGTTGACACTTTTCAGCAAGTTGCAATCATGAAATACAGAAAAAAAGTTTTTCACAAACAAGGTCTAAGTCATGTAAGTTCAATTTTGCTGTACTGCTTAATCAGGATGACAGAAACACTGTTGACACTTTTCAGCAAGTTGTAATACAGAAATAAACAGTTTTTCACAAACAAGGTCTAAATAATGTTTGATGCACTCTGTACCATTTTTGCTGTACTGTTTAAACTCGATGAAAGGAACATTGTTGACACTTTTCAGCAAGTTGCAATCATGTAATACAGAAAAAAACAATTTTTCACAAACAAGGTCTAAATCATGTTTGATGCACTCTGTAAGTTCAATTTTTGCTGTACTGTTTAAACTCGATGAAAGGAACATTGTTGACACTTTTCAGCAAGTTGCAATCATGTAATACAGGAATAAACCGTTTTTCAAAAACAAGGTCTAAGTCATGTTTGAGTCACTCTCTAAATACCATTTTGCTGTACTGTTTAAAGTCAATGAAAGTAACATTGATGACACTTTTCAGCAAGTTGCAATCATGAAATACTGAAAAAAAGAGTTTCTCACAAACAAGGTCTAAATCATGTTTGATGCACTCTGTATTTTCAATTTTTGCTGTACTGTTTAAACTCGATGATAGAAACATTGTTGACACTTTTCAGCAAGTTGCAATCATGTAAAATAGAAATAAACAGTTTTTCAAAAACAAGGTCTAAGTCATGTTTGAGTCACTCTCTAAGTACCATTTTGCTGTACTGTTTAAACTCAATGAAAGGAACATTGTTGACCCTTTTCAGCAAGTTGGAATCATGAAATACAGAAATAAAGAGTTTCTCACAAACAAGGTCTAAATCAGGTAAGTACAATTTTGCTGTACTGCTTAATCAGGATGATAGAAACACTGTTGACACTTTTCAGCAAGTTGTAATACAGAAATAAACAGTTTTTCAAAAACAAGGTCTCAGTCATGTTTGAGTCACTCTGTAAGTACCATTTTGCTGTACTGTTTAAGCTCGATGAAAGGAACATTGTTGACACTTTTCAGCAAGTTGCAATCATGAAATACAGAAAAAAACAATTTTTCACAAACAAGGTCTAAATCATGTTTGACGCACTCTGTAAGTACCATTTTTGCTGTACTGTTTAAACTCGATGAAAGGAACATTGTTGACACTTTTCAGCAAGTTGCAATCATGTAATACATAAATAAACAATTTTTCACAAACAAGGTCAAAATCATGGAAGTACAATTTTGCTGTACTGCTTAATCAGGATGATAGAAACACTGTTGACACTTTTCAGCAAGTTGTAATACAGAAATAAACCGTTTTTCAAAAACAAGGTCTCAGTCATGTTTGAGTCACTCTGTAAGTACCATTTTGCTGTACTGTTTAAGCTCGATGAAAGGAACATTGTTGACACTTTTCAGCAAGTTGCAATCATGTAATACAGAAATGAACAGTTTTTCAAAAACAAGGTCTCAGTCATGTTTGAGTCACTCTGTAAGTACCATTTTGCTGTACTGTTTAAGCTCGATGAAAGGAACATTGTTGACACTTTTCAGCAAGTTGCAATCATGAAATACAGAAAAAAACAATTTTTCACAAACAAGGTCTAAATCATGTTTGATGCACTCTGTAAGTTCAATTTTTGCTGTACTGTTTAAACTCGATGAAAGGAACATTGTTGACACTTTTCAGCAAGTTGCAATCATGTAATACAGGAATAAACCGTTTTTCAAAAACAAGGTCTAAGTCATGTTTGAGTCACTCTCTAAATACCATTTTGCTGTACTGTTTAAAGTCAATGAAAGTAACATTGATGACACTTTTCAGCAAGTTGCAATCATGAAATACTGAAAAAAAGAGTTTCTCACAAACAAGGTCTAAATCATGTTTGATGCACTCTGTATTTTCAATTTTTGCTGTACTGTTTAAACTCGATGATAGAAACATTGTTGACACTTTTCAGCAAGTTGCAATCATGTAAAATAGAAATAAAAAGTTTTTCAAAAACAAGGTCTAAGTCATGTTTGAGTCACTCTCTAAGTACCATTTTGCTGTACTGTTTAAACTCAATGAAAGGAACATTGTTGACCCTTTTCAGCAAGTTGGAATCATGAAATACAGAAATAAAGAGTTTCTCACAAACAAGGTCTAAATCAGGTAAGTACAATTTTGCTGTACTGCTTAATCAGGATGATAGAAACACTGTTGACACTTTTCAGCAAGTTGTAATACAGAAATAAACAGTTTTTCAAAAACAAGGTCTCAGTCATGTTTGAGTCACTCTGTAAGTACCATTTTGCTGTACTGTTTAAGCTCGATGAAAGGAACATTGTTGACACTTTTCAGCAAGTTGCAATCATGAAATACAGAAAAAAACAATTTTTCACAAACAAGGTCTAAATCATGTTTGACGCACTCTGTAAGTACCATTTTTGCTGTACTGTTTAAACTCGATGAAAGGAACATTGTTGACACTTTTCAGCAAGTTGCAATCATGTAATACATAAATAAACAATTTTTCACAAACAAGGTCAAAATCATGGAAGTACAATTTTGCTGTACTGCTTAATCAGGATGATAGAAACACTGTTGACACTTTTCAGCAAGTTGTAATACAGAAATAAACCGTTTTTCAAAAACAAGGTCTCAGTCATGTTTGAGTCACTCTGTAAGTACCATTTTGCTGTACTGTTTAAGCTCGATGAAAGGAACATTGTTGACACTTTTCAGCAAGTTGCAATCATGTAATACAGAAATGAACAGTTTTTCAAAAACAAGGTCTCAGTCATGTTTGAGTCACTCTGTAAGTACCATTTTGCTGTACTGTTTAAGCTCGATGAAAGGAACATTGTTGACACTTTTCAGCAAGTTGCAATCATGAAATACAGAAAAAAACAATTTTTCACAAACAAGGTCTAAATCATGTTTGACGCACTCTGTAAGTACCATTTTTGCTGTACTGTTTAAACTCGATGAAAGGAACATTGTTGACCCTTTTCAGCAAGTTGGAATCATGAAATACAGAAATAAAGAGTTTCTCACAAACAAGGTCTAAATCAGGTAAGTACAATTTTGCTGTACTGCTTAATCAGGATGATAGAAACACTGTTGACACTTTTCAGCAAGTTGTAATACAGAAATAAACAGTTTTTCAAAAACAAGGTCTCAGTCATGTTTGAGTCACTCTGTAAGTACCATTTTGCTGTACTGTTTAAGCTCGATGAAAGGAACATTGTTGACACTTTTCAGCAAGTTGCAATCATGAAATACAGAAAAAAACAATTTTTCACAAACAAGGTCTAAATCATGTTTGATGCACTCTGTAAGTTCAATTTTTGCTGTACTGTTTAAACTCGATGAAAGGAACATTGTTGACACTTTTCAGCAAGTTGCAATCATGTAATACAGAAATAAACCGTTTTTCAAAAACAAGGTCAAAATCATGTAAGTACAATTTTGCTGTACTGCTTAATCAGGATGATAGAAACACTGTTGACACTTTTCAGCAAGTTGTAATACAGAAATAAACCGTTTTTCAAAAACAAGGTCTCAGTCATGTTTGAGTCACTCTGTAAGTACCATTTTGCTGTACTGTTTAAGCTCGATGAAAGGAACATTGTTGACACTTTTCAGCAAGTTGCAATCATGAAATACAGCAAAAAAAATTTTTTCACAAACAAGGTCTAAATCATGTTTGATGCACTCTGTAAGTTCAATTTTTGCTGTACTGTTTAAACTCGATGAAAGGAACATTGTTGACACTTTTCAGCAAGTTGCAATCATGTAATACAGAAATAAACCGTTTTTCAAAAACAAGGTCAAAATCATGTAATTACAATTTTGCTGTACTGCTTAATCAGGATGATAGAAACACTGTTGACACTTTTCAGCAAGTTGTAATACAGAAATAAACAGTTTTTCAAAAACAAGGTCTCAGTCATGTTTGAGTCACTCTGTAAGTACCATTTTGCTGTACTGTTTAAGCTCGATGAAAGGAACATTGTTGACACTTTTCAGCAAGTTGCAATCATGTAATACAGAAATAAACAGTTTTTCAAAAACAAGGTCTCAGTCATGTTTGAGTCACTCTGTAAGTACCATTTTGCTGTACTGTTTAAGCTCGATGAAAGGAACATTGTTGACACTTTTCAGCAAGTTGCAATCATGTAATACAGAAATAAACAGTTTTTCAAAAACAAGGTCTCAGTCATGTTTGAGTCACTCTGTAAGTACCATTTTTCTGTACTGTTTAAGCTCGATGAAAGGAACATTGTTGACACTTTTCAGCAAGTTGCAATCATGTAATACAGAAATAAACAGTTTTTCAAAAACAAGGTCTCAGTCATGTTTGAGTCACTCTGTAAGTACCATTTTGCTGTACTGTTTAAGCTCGATGAAAGGAACATTGTTGACACTTTTCAGCAAGTTGCAATCATGAAATACAGAAATAAAGAGTTTCTCACAAACAAGGTCTAAATCATGTTTGATGCACTCTGTAAGTTCAATTTTTGCTGTACTGTTTAAACTCGATGAAAGGAACATTGTTGACACTTTTCAGCAAGTTGCAATCATGTAATACAGAAATAAACCGATTTTCACAAACAAGGTCTAAATCATGTATGTACAATTTTGCTGTACTGCTTAATCAGGATGATAGAAACACTGTTGACACTTTTCAGCAAGTTGCAATCATGAAATACAGAAATAAAGAGTTTCTCACAAACAAGGTCTAAATCATGTTTGATGCACTCTGTAAGTTCAATTTTTGCTGTACTGTTTAAACTCGATGAAAGGAACATTGTTGACACTTTTCAGCAAGTTGCAATCATGAAATACAGAAAAAAAGTTTTTCACAAACAAGGTCTAAGTCATGTAAGTTCAATTTTGCTGTACTGCTTAATCAGGATGACAGAAACACTGTTGACACTTTTCAGCAAGTTGTAATACAGAAATAAACAGTTTTTCACAAACAAGGTCTAAATAATGTTTGATGCACTCTGTACCATTTTTGCTGTACTGTTTAAACTCGATGAAAGGAACATTGTTGACACTTTTCAGCAAGTTGCAATCATGTAATACAGAAAAAAACAATTTTTCACAAACAAGGTCTAAATCATGTTTGATGCACTCTGTAAGTTCAATTTTTGCTGTACTGTTTAAACTCGATGAAAGGAACATTGTTGACACTTTTCAGCAAGTTGCAATCATGTAATACAGGAATAAACCGTTTTTCAAAAACAAGGTCTAAGTCATGTTTGAGTCACTCTCTAAATACCATTTTGCTGTACTGTTTAAAGTCAATGAAAGTAACATTGATGACACTTTTCAGCAAGTTGCAATCATGAAATACTGAAAAAAAGAGTTTCTCACAAACAAGGTCTAAATCATGTTTGATGCACTCTGTATTTTCAATTTTTGCTGTACTGTTTAAACTCGATGATAGAAACATTGTTGACACTTTTCAGCAAGTTGCAATCATGTAAAATAGAAATAAACAGTTTTTCAAAAACAAGGTCTAAGTCATGTTTGAGTCACTCTCTAAGTACCATTTTGCTGTACTGTTTAAACTCAATGAAAGGAACATTGTTGACCCTTTTCAGCAATTTGGAATCATGAAATACAGAAATAAAGAGTTTCTCACAAACAAGGTCTAAATCAGGTAAGTACAATTTTGCTGTACTGCTTAATCAGGATGATAGAAACACTGTTGACACTTTTCAGCAAGTTGTAATACAGAAATAAACAGTTTTTCAAAAACAAGGTCTCAGTCATGTTTGAGTCACTCTGTAAGTACCATTTTTCTGTACTGTTTAAGCTCGATGAAAGGAACATTGTTGACACTTTTCAGCAAGTTGCAATCATGTAATACAGAAATAAACAGTTTTTCAAAAACAAGGTCTCAGTCATGTTTGAGTCAATCTGTAAGTACCATTTTGCTGTACTGTTTAAGCTCGATGAAAGGAACATTGTTGACACTTTTCAGCAAGTTGCAATCATGAAATACAGAAATAAAGAGTTTCTCACAAACAAGGTCTAAATCATGTTTGATGCACTCTGTAAGTTCAATTTTTGCTGTACTGTTTAAACTCGATGAAAGGAACATTGTTGACACTTTTCAGCAAGTTGCAATCATGTAATACAGAAATAAACCGATTTTCACAAACAAGGTCTAAATCATGTATGTACAATTTTGCTGTACTGCTTAATCAGGATGATAGAAACACTGTTGACACTTTTCAGCAAGTTGCAATCATGAAATACAGAAATAAAGAGTTTCTCACAAACAAGGTCTAAATCATGTTTGATGCACTCTGTAAGTTCAATTTTTGCTGTACTGTTTAAACTCGATGAAAGGAACATTGTTGACACTTTTCAGCAAGTTGCAATCATGTAATACAGAAATAAACCGATTTTCACAAACAAGGTCTAAATCATGTATGTACAATTTTACTGTACTGCTTAATCAGGATGATAGAAACACTGTTGACACTTTTCAGCAAGTTGTAATATAGAAATAAACAGTTTTTCACAAACAAGGTCTAAATAATGTTTGATGCACTCTGTAAGTACCATTTTTGCTGTACTGTTTAAACTCGATGAAAGGAACATTGTTGACACTTTTCAGCAAGTTGCAATCATGAAATACAGAAATAAAGAGTTTCTCACAAACAAGGTCTAAATCAGGTAAGTACAATTTTGCTTTACTGCTTAATCAGGATGATAGAAACACTGTTGACACTTTTCAGCAAGTTGTAATACAGAAATAAACAGTTTTTCAAAAACAAGGTCTAAGTCATGTTTGAGTCACTCTCTAAGTACCATTTTGCTGTACTGTTTAAACTCAATGAAAGGAACATTGTTGACCCTTTTCAGCAAGTTGGAATCATGAAATACAGAAATAAAGAGTTTTTCACAAACAAGGTCTAAATCAGGTAAGTACATTTTGCTGTACTGCTTAATCAGGATGATAGAAACACTGTTGACACTTTTCAGCAAGTTGTAATACAGAAATAAACAGTTTTTCAAAAACAAGGTCTCAGTCATGTTTGAGTCACTCTGTAAGTACCATTTTGCTGTACTGTTTAAGTTCGATGAAAGGAACATTGTTGACACTTTTCAGCAAGTTGCAATCATGAAATAAAGAAAAAAACAATTTTTCACATACAAGGTCTAAATCATGTTTGATGCACTCTGTAAGTACCATTTTTGCTGTACTGTTTAAACTCGATGAAAGGAACATTGTTGACACTTTTCAGCAAGTTGCAATCATGTAATACAGAAATAAACAGTTTTTAAAAAACTAGGTCTCAGTCATGTTTGAGTCACTCTGTAAGTACCATTTTGCTGTACTGTTTAAGCTCGATGAAAGGAACATTGTTGACACTTTTCAGCAAGTTGCAATCATGAAATACAGAAATAAAGAGTTTCTCACAAACAAGGTCTAAATCATGTTTGATGCACTCTGTAAGTTCAATTTTTGCTGTACTGTTTAAACTCGATGAAAGGAACATTGTTGACACTTTTCAGCAAGTTGCAATCATGTAATACAGAAATAAACCGATTTTCACAAACAAGGTCTAAATCATGTATGTACAATTTTGCTGTACTGCTTAATCAGGATGATAGAAACACTGTTGACACTTTTCAGCAAGTTGCAATCATGAAATACAGAAATAAAGAGTTTCTCATAAACAAGGTCTAAATCATGTTTGATGCACTCTGTAAGTTCAATTTTTGCTGTACTGTTTAAACTCGATGAAAGGAACATTGTTGACACTTTTCAGCAAGTTGCAATCATGTAATACAGAAATAAACCGATTTTCACAAACAAGGTCTAAATCATGTATGTACAATTTTGCTGTACTGCTTAATCAGGATGATAGAAACACTGTTGACACTTTTCAGCAAGTTGTAATATAGAAATAAACAGTTTTTCACAAACAAGGTCTAAATAATGTTTGATGCACTCTGTAAGTACCATTTTTGCTGTACTGTTTAAACTCGATGAAAGGAACATTGTTGACACTTTTCAGCAAGTTGCAATCATGAAATACAGAAATAAAGAGTTTCTCACAAACAAGGTCTAAATCAGGTAAGTACAATTTTGCTTTACTGCTTAATCAGGATGATAGAAACACTGTTGACACTTTTCAGCAAGTTGTAATACAGAAATAAACAGTTTTTCAAAAACAAGGTCTCAGTCATGTTTGAGTCACTCTGTAAGTACCATTTTGCTGTACTGTTTAAGCTCGATGAAAGGAACATTGTTGACACTTTTCAGCAAGTTGCAATCATGAAATACAGAAGAAAAAAAAAAATTCACAAACAAGGTCTAAATCATGTTTGATGCACTCTGTAAGTTCAATTTTTGCTGTACTGTTTAAACTCGATGAAAGGAACATTGTTGACACTTTTCAGCAAGTTGCAATCATGTAATACAGGAATAAACCGTTTTTCAAAAACAAGGTCAAAATCATGTAAGTACAATTTTGCTGTACTGCTTAATCAGGATGATAGAAACACTGTTGACACTTTTCAGCAAGTTGTAATACAGAAATAAACAGTTTTTCAAAAACAAGGTCTCAGTCATGTTTGAGTCACTCTGTAAGTACCATTTTGCTGTACTGTTTAAGCTCGATGAAAGGAACATTGTTGACACTTTTCAGCAAGTTGCAATCATGTAATACAGAAATAAACAGTTTTTCAAAAACAAGGTCTCAGTCATGTTTGAGTCACTCTGTAAGTACCATTTTGCTGTACTGTTTAAGTTCGATGAAAGGAACATTGTTGACACTTTTCAGCAAGTTGGAATCATGAAATACAGAAATAAAGAGTTTTTCACAAACAAGGTCTAAATCAGGTAAGTACATTTTGCTGTACTGCTTAATCAGGATGATAGAAACACTGTTGACACTTTTCAGCAAGTTGTAATACAGAAATAAACAGTTTTTCAAAAACAAGGTCTCAGTCATGTTTGAGTCACTCTGTAAGTACCATTTTGCTGTACTGTTTAAGTTCGATGAAAGGAACATTGTTGACACTTTTCAGCAAGTTGCAATCATGAAATACAGAAAAAAACAATTTTTCACATACAAGGTCTAAATCATGTTTGATGCACTCTGTAAGTACCATTTTTGCTGTACTGTTTAAACTCGATGAAAGGAACATTGTTGACACTTTTCAGCAAGTTGCAATCATGAAATACAGAAATAAAGAGTTTCTCACAAACAAGGTCTAAATCATGTTTGATGCACTCTGTAAGTTCAATTTTTGCTGTACTGTTTAAACTCGATGAAAGGAACATTGTTGACACTTTTCAGCAAGTTGCAATCATGTAATACAGGAATAAACCGTTTTTCAAAAACAAGGTCAAAATCATGTAAGTACAATTTTGCTGTACTGCTTAATCAGGATGATAGAAACACTGTTGACACTTTTCAGCAAGTTGTAATACAGAAATAAACAGTTTTTCAAAAACAAGGTCTCAGTCATGTTTGAGTCACTCTGTAAGTACCATTTTGCTGTACTGTTTAAGTTCGATGAAAGGAACATTGTTGACACTTTTCAGCAAGTTGCAATCATGAAATACAGAAATAAAGAGTTTCTCACAAACAAGGTCTAAATCATGTTTGATGCACTCTGTAAGTTCAATTTTTGCTGTACTGTTTAAACTCGATGAAAGGAACATTGTTGACACTTTTCAGCAAGTTGCAATCATGTAATACAGAAATAAACCGATTTTCACAAACAAGGTCTAAATCATGTATGTACAATTTTGCTGTACTGCTTAATCAGGATGATAGAAACACTGTTGACACTTTTCAGCAAGTTGCAATCATGAAATACAGAAATAAAGAGTTTCTCACAAACAAGGTCTAAATCATGTTTGATGCACTCTGTAAGTTCAATTTTTGCTGTACTGTTTAAACTCGATGAAAGGAACATTGTTGACACTTTTCAGCAAGTTGCAATCATGTAATACAGAAATAAACCGATTTTCACAAACAAGGTCTAAATCATGTATGTACAATTTTACTGTACTGCTTAATCAGGATGATAGAAACACTGTTGACACTTTTCAGCAAGTTGTAATATAGAAATAAACAGTTTTTCACAAACAAGGTCTAAATAATGTTTGATGCACTCTGTAAGTACCATTTTTGCTGTACTGTTTAAACTCGATGAAAGGAACATTGTTGACACTTTTCAGCAAGTTGCAATCATGAAATACAGAAATAAAGAGTTTCTCACAAACAAGGTCTAAATCAGGTAAGTACAATTTTGCTTTACTGCTTAATCAGGATGATAGAAACACTGTTGACACTTTTCAGCAAGTTGTAATACAGAAATAAACAGTTTTTCAAAAACAAGGTCTAAGTCATGTTTGAGTCACTCTCTAAGTACCATTTTGCTGTACTGTTTAAACTCAATGAAAGGAACATTGTTGACCCTTTTCAGCAAGTTGGAATCATGAAATACAGAAATAAAGAGTTTTTCACAAACAAGGTCTAAATCAGGTAAGTACATTTTGCTGTACTGCTTAATCAGGATGATAGAAACACTGTTGACACTTTTCAGCAAGTTGTAATACAGAAATAAACAGTTTTTCAAAAACAAGGTCTCAGTCATGTTTGAGTCACTCTGTAAGTACCATTTTGCTGTACTGTTTAAGTTCGATGAAAGGAACATTGTTGACACTTTTCAGCAAGTTGCAATCATGAAATAAAGAAAAAAACAATTTTTCACATACAAGGTCTAAATCATGTTTGATGCACTCTGTAAGTACCATTTTTGCTGTACTGTTTAAACTCGATGAAAGGAACATTGTTGACACTTTTCAGCAAGTTGCAATCATGTAATACAGAAATAAACAGTTTTTAAAAAACTAGGTCTCAGTCATGTTTGAGTCACTCTGTAAGTACCATTTTGCTGTACTGTTTAAGCTCGATGAAAGGAACATTGTTGACACTTTTCAGCAAGTTGCAATCATGAAATACAGAAATAAAGAGTTTCTCACAAACAAGGTCTAAATCATGTTTGATGCACTCTGTAAGTTCAATTTTTGCTGTACTGTTTAAACTCGATGAAAGGAACATTGTTGACACTTTTCAGCAAGTTGCAATCATGTAATACAGAAATAAACCGATTTTCACAAACAAGGTCTAAATCATGTATGTACAATTTTGCTGTACTGCTTAATCAGGATGATAGAAACACTGTTGACACTTTTCAGCAAGTTGCAATCATGAAATACAGAAATAAAGAGTTTCTCATAAACAAGGTCTAAATCATGTTTGATGCACTCTGTAAGTTCAATTTTTGCTGTACTGTTTAAACTCGATGAAAGGAACATTGTTGACACTTTTCAGCAAGTTGCAATCATGTAATACAGAAATAAACCGATTTTCACAAACAAGGTCTAAATCATGTATGTACAATTTTGCTGTACTGCTTAATCAGGATGATAGAAACACTGTTGACACTTTTCAGCAAGTTGTAATATAGAAATAAACAGTTTTTCACAAACAAGGTCTAAATAATGTTTGATGCACTCTGTAAGTACCATTTTTGCTGTACTGTTTAAACTCGATGAAAGGAACATTGTTGACACTTTTCAGCAAGTTGCAATCATGAAATACAGAAATAAAGAGTTTCTCACAAACAAGGTCTAAATCAGGTAAGTACAATTTTGCTTTACTGCTTAATCAGGATGATAGAAACACTGTTGACACTTTTCAGCAAGTTGTAATACAGAAATAAACAGTTTTTCAAAAACAAGGTCTCAGTCATGTTTGAGTCACTCTGTAAGTACCATTTTGCTGTACTGTTTAAGCTCGATGAAAGGAACATTGTTGACACTTTTCAGCAAGTTGCAATCATGAAATACAGAAGAAAAAAAAAAATTCACAAACAAGGTCTAAATCATGTTTGATGCACTCTGTAAGTTCAATTTTTGCTGTACTGTTTAAACTCGATGAAAGGAACATTGTTGACACTTTTCAGCAAGTTGCAATCATGTAATACAGGAATAAACCGTTTTTCAAAAACAAGGTCAAAATCATGTAAGTACAATTTTGCTGTACTGCTTAATCAGGATGATAGAAACACTGTTGACACTTTTCAGCAAGTTGTAATACAGAAATAAACAGTTTTTCAAAAACAAGGTCTCAGTCATGTTTGAGTCACTCTGTAAGTACCATTTTGCTGTACTGTTTAAGCTCGATGAAAGGAACATTGTTGACACTTTTCAGCAAGTTGCAATCATGTAATACAGAAATAAACAGTTTTTCAAAAACAAGGTCTCAGTCATGTTTGAGTCACTCTGTAAGTACCATTTTGCTGTACTGTTTAAGTTCGATGAAAGGAACATTGTTGACACTTTTCAGCAAGTTGGAATCATGAAATACAGAAATAAAGAGTTTTTCACAAACAAGGTCTAAATCAGGTAAGTACATTTTGCTGTACTGCTTAATCAGGATGATAGAAACACTGTTGACACTTTTCAGCAAGTTGTAATACAGAAATAAACAGTTTTTCAAAAACAAGGTCTCAGTCATGTTTGAGTCACTCTGTAAGTACCATTTTGCTGTACTGTTTAAGTTCGATGAAAGGAACATTGTTGACACTTTTCAGCAAGTTGCAATCATGAAATACAGAAAAAAACAATTTTTCACATACAAGGTCTAAATCATGTTTGATGCACTCTGTAAGTACCATTTTTGCTGTACTGTTTAAACTCGATGAAAGGAACATTGTTGACACTTTTCAGCAAGTTGCAATCATGAAATACAGAAATAAAGAGTTTCTCACAAACAAGGTCTAAATCATGTTTGATGCACTCTGTAAGTTCAATTTTTGCTGTACTGTTTAAACTCGATGAAAGGAACATTGTTGACACTTTTCAGCAAGTTGCAATCATGTAATACAGGAATAAACCGTTTTTCAAAAACAAGGTCAAAATCATGTAAGTACAATTTTGCTGTACTGCTTAATCAGGATGATAGAAACACTGTTGACACTTTTCAGCAAGTTGTAATACAGAAATAAACAGTTTTTCAAAAACAAGGTCTCAGTCATGTTTGAGTCACTCTGTAAGTACCATTTTGCTGTACTGTTTAAGTTCGATGAAAGGAACATTGTTGACACTTTTCAGCAAGTTGCAATCATGAAATACAGAAAAAAACAATTTTTCACATACAAGGTCTAAATCATGTTTGATGCACTCTGTAAGTACCATTTTTGCTGTACTGTTTAAACTCGATGAAAGGAACATTGTTGACACTTTTCAGCAAGTTGCAATCATGTAATACAGAAATAAACAGTTTTTCAAAAACAAGGTCTCAGTCATGTTTGAGTCACTCTGTAAGTACCATTTTGCTGTACTGTTTAAGCTCGATGAAAGGAACATTGTTGACACTTTTCAGCAAGTTGCAATCATGAAATACAGAAGAAAAAAAAAATTCACAAACAAGGTCTAAATCATGTTTGATGCACTCTGTAAGTTCAATTTTTGCTGTACTGTTTAAACTCGATGAAAGGAACATTGTTGACACTTTTCAGCAAGTTGCAATCATGTAATACAGAAATAAACCGTTTTTCAAAAACAAGGTGATAATCATGTAAGTACAATTTTGCTGTACTGCTTAATCAGGATGATAGAAACACTGTTGACACTTTTCAGCAAGTTGTAATACAGAAATAAACAGTTTTTCAAAAACAAGGTCTCAGTCATGTTTGAGTCACTCTGTAAGTACCATTTTGCTGTACTGTTTAAGCTCGATGAAAGGAACATTGTTGACACTTTTCAGCAAGTTGCAATCATGAAATACAGAAAAAAAAAAATTTTCACAAACAAAATCTAAATCATGTTTGATGCACTCTGTAAGTTCAATTTTTGCTGTACTGTTTAAACTCGATGAAAGGAACATTGTTGACACTTTTCAGCAAGTTGCAATCATGTAATACAGAAATAAACCGTTTTTCAAAAACAAGGTCAAAATCATGTAAGTACAATTTTGCTGTACTGCTTAATCAGGATGATAGAAACACTGTTGACACTTTTCAGCAAGTTGTAATACAGAAATAAACCGTTTTTCAAAAACAAGGTCTCAGTCATGTTTGAGTCACTCTGTAAGTACCATTTTGCTGTACTGTTTAAGCTCGATGAAAGGAACATTGTTGACACTTTTCAGCAAGTTGCAATCATGAAATACAGCAAAAAATTTTTTTTCACAAACAAGGTCTAAATCATGTTTGATGCACTCTGTAAGTTCAATTTTTGCTGTACTGTTTAAACTCGATGAAAGGAACATTGTTGACACTTTTCAGCAAGTTGCAATCATGTAATACAGAAATAAACCGTTTTTCAAAAACAAGGTCAAAATCATGTAATTACAATTTTGCTGTACTGCTTAATCAGGATGATAGAAACACTGTTGACACTTTTCAGCAAGTTGTAATACAGAAATAAACAGTTTTTCAAAAACAAGGTCTCAGTCATGTTTGAGTCACTCTGTAAGTACCATTTTGCTGTACTGTTTAAGCTCGATGAAAGGAACATTGTTGACACTTTTCAGCAAGTTGCAATCATGTAATACAGAAATAAACAGTTTTTCAAAAACAAGGTCTCAGTCATGTTTGAGTCACTCTGTAAGTACCATTTTGCTGTACTGTTTAAGCTCGATGAAAGGAACATTGTTGACACTTTTCAGCAAGTTGCAATCATGTAATACAGAAATAAACAGTTTTTCAAAAACAAGGTCTCAGTCATGTTTGAGTCACTCTGTAAGTACCATTTTTCTGTACTGTTTAAGCTCGATGAAAGGAACATTGTTGACACTTTTCAGCAAGTTGCAATCATGTAATACAGAAATAAACAGTTTTTCAAAAACAAGGTCTCAGTCATGTTTGAGTCACTCTGTAAGTACCATTTTGCTGTACTGTTTAAGCTCGATGAAAGGAACATTGTTGACACTTTTCAGCAAGTTGCAATCATGAAATACAGAAAAAAAGTTTTTCACAAACAAGGTCTAAGTCATGTAAGTTCAATTTTGCTGTACTGCTTAATCAGGATGACAGAAACACTGTTGACACTTTTCAGCAAGTTGTAATACAGAAATAAACAGTTTTTCACAAACAAGGTCTAAATAATGTTTGATGCACTCTGTACCATTTTTGCTGTACTGTTTAAACTCGATGAAAGGAACATTGTTGACACTTTTCAGCAAGTTGCAATCATGTAATACAGGAATAAACCGTTTTTCAAAAACAAGGTCTAAGTCATGTTTGAGTCACTCTCTAAATACCATTTTGCTGTACTGTTTAAAGTCAATGAAAGGAACATTGATGACACTTTTCAGCAAGTTGCAATCATGAAATACTGAAAAAAAGAGTTTCTCACAAACAAGGTCTAAATCATGTTTGATGCACTCTGTATTTTCAATTTTTGCTGTACTGTTTAAACTCGATGATAGAAACATTGTTGACACTTTTCAGCAAGTTGCAATCATGTAAAATAGAAATAAACAGTTTTTCAAAAACAAGGTCTAAGTCATGTTTGAGTCACTCTCTAAGTACCATTTTGCTGTACTGTTTAAACTCAATGAAAGGAACATTGTTGACCCTTTTCAGCAAGTTGGAATCATGAAATACAGAAATAAAGAGTTTCTCACAAACAAGGTCTAAATCAGGTAAGTACAATTTTGCTGTACTGCTTAATCAGGATGATAGAAACACTGTTGACACTTTTCAGCAAGTTGTAATACAGAAATAAACAGTTTTTCAAAAACAAGGTCTCAGTCATGTTTGAGTCACTCTGTAAGTACCATTTTGCTGTACTGTTTAAGCTCGATGAAAGGAACATTGTTGACACTTTTCAGCAAGTTGCAATCATGAAATACAGAAAAAAACAATTTTTCACAAACAAGGTCTAAATCATGTTTGATGCACTCTGTAAGTTCAATTTTTGCTGTACTGTTTAAACTCGATGAAAGGAACATTGTTGACACTTTTCAGCAAGTTGCAATCATGTAATACAGAAATAAACCGTTTTTCAAAAACAAGGTCAAAATCATGTAAGTACAATTTTGCTGTACTGCTTAATCAGGATGATAGAAACACTGTTGACACTTTTCAGCAAGTTGTAATACAGAAATAAACAGTTTTTCAAAAACAAGGTCTCAGTCATGTTTGAGTCACTCTGTAAGTACCATTTTGCTGTACTGTTTAAGCTCGATGAAAGGAACATTGTTGACACTTTTCAGCAAGTTGCAATCATGAAATACAGAAAAAAACAATTTTTCACAAACAAGGTCTAAATCATGTTTGACGCACTCTGTAAGTACCATTTTTGCTGTACTGTTTAAACTCGATGAAAGGAACATTGTTGACACTTTTCAGCAAGTTGCAATCATGTAATACATAAATAAACAATTGTTCACAAACAAGGTCAAAATCATGGAAGTACAATTTTGCTGTACTGCTTAATCAGGATGATAGAAACACTGTTGACACTTTTCAGCAAGTTGTAATACAGAAATAAACCGTTTTTCAAAAACAAGGTCTCAGTCATGTTTGAGTCACTCTGTAAGTACCATTTTGCTGTACTGTTTAAGCTCGATGAAAGGAACATTGTTGACACTTTTCAGCAAGTTGCAATCATGTAATACAGAAATGAACAGTTTTTCAAAAACAAGGTCTCAGTCATGTTTGAGTCACTCTGTAAGTACCATTTTGCTGTACTGTTTAAGCTCGATGAAAGGAACATTGTTGACACTTTTCAGCAAGTTGCAATCATGAAATACAGAAAAAAAACAATTTTTCACAAACAAGGTCTAAATCATGTTTGACGCACTCTGTAAGTACCATTTTTGCTGTACTGTTTAAACTCGATGAAAGGAACATTGTTGACCCTTTTCAGCAAGTTGGAATCATGAAATACAGAAATAAAGAGTTTCTCACAAACAAGGTCTAAATCAGGTAAGTACAATTTTGCTGTACTGCTTAATCAGGATGATAGAAACACTGTTGACACTTTTCAGCAAGTTGTAATACAGAAATAAACAGTTTTTCAAAAACAAGGTCTCAGTCATGTTTGAGTCACTCTGTAAGTACCATTTTGCTGTACTGTTTAAGCTCGATGAAAGGAACATTGTTGACACTTTTCAGCAAGTTGCAATCATGAAATACAGAAAAAAACAATTTTTCACAAACAAGGTCTAAATCATGTTTGATGCACTCTGTAAGTTCAATTTTTGCTGTACTGTTTAAACTCGATGAAAGGAACATTGTTGACACTTTTCAGCAAGTTGCAATCATGTAATACAGAAATAAACCGTTTTTCAAAAACAAGGTCAAAATCATGTAAGTACAATTTTGCTGTACTGCTTAATCAGGATGATAGAAACACTGTTGACACTTTTCAGCAAGTTGTAATACAGAAATAAACAGTTTTTCAAAAACAAGGTCTCAGTCATGTTTGAGTCACTCTGTAAGTACCATTTTGCTGTACTGTTTAAGCTCGATGAAAGGAACATTGTTGACACTTTTCAGCAAGTTGCAATCATGAAATACAGAAAAAAACAATTTTTCACAAACAAGGTCTAAATCATGTTTGACGCACTCTGTAAGTACCATTTTTGCTGTACTGTTTAAACTCGATGAAAGGAACATTGTTGACACTTTTCAGCAAGTTGCAATCATGTAATACAGAAATAAACCGTTTTTCAAAAACAAGGTCAAAATCATGTAAGTACAATTTTGCTGTACTGCTTAATCAGGATGATAGAAACACTGTTGACACTTTTCAGCAAGTTGTAATACAGAAATAAACCGTTTTTCAAAAACAAGGTCTCAGTCATGTTTGAGTCACTCTGTAAGTACCATTTTGCTGTACTGTTTAAGCTCGATGAAAGGAACATTGTTGACACTTTTCAGCAAGTTGCAATCATGAAATACAGCAAAAAGAAAATTTTCACAAACAAGGTCTAAATCATGTTTGATGCACTCTGTAAGTTCAATTTTTGCTGTACTGTTTAAACTCGATGAAAGGAACATTGTTGACACTTTTCAGCAAGTTGCAATCATGTAATACAGAAATAAACCGTTTTTCAAAAACAAGGTCAAAATCATGTAATTACAATTTTGCTGTACTGCTTAATCAGGATGATAGAAACACTGTTGACACTTTTCAGCAAGTTGTAATACAGAAATAAACAGTTTTTCAAAAACAAGGTCTCAGTCATGTTTGAGTCACTCTGTAAGTACCATTTTGCTGTACTGTTTAAGCTCGATGAAAGGAACATTGTTGACACTTTTCAGCAAGTTGCAATCATGTAATACAGAAATAAACAGTTTTTCAAAAACAAGGTCTCAGTCATGTTTGAGTCACTCTGTAAGTACCATTTTGCTGTACTGTTTAAGCTCGATGAAAGGAACATTGTTGACACTTTTCAGCAAGTTGCAATCATGTAATACAAAAATAAACAGTTTTTCAAAAACAAGGTCTCAGTCATGTTTGAGTCACTCTGTAAGTACCATTTTTCTGTACTGTTTAAGCTCGATGAAAGGAACATTGTTGACACTTTTCAGCAAGTTGCAATCATGTAATACAGAAATAAACAGTTTTTCAAAAACAAGGTCTCAGTCATGTTTGAGTCACTCTGTAAGTACCATTTTGCTGTACTGTTTAAGCTCGATGAAAGGAACATTGTTGACACTTTTCAGCAAGTTGCAATCATGAAATACAGAAAAAAAGTTTTTCACAAACAAGGTCTAAGTCATGTAAGTTCAATTTTGCTGTACTGCTTAATCAGGATGACAGAAACACTGTTGACACTTTTCAGCAAGTTGTAATACAGAAATAAACAGTTTTTCACAAACAAGGTCTAAATAATGTTTGATGCACTCTGTACCATTTTTGCTGTACTGTTTAAACTCGATGAAAGGAACATTGTTGACACTTTTCAGCAAGTTGCAATCATGTAATACAGAAAAAAACAATTTTTCACAAACAAGGTCTAAATCATGTTTGATGCACTCTGTAAGTTCAATTTTTGCTGTACTGTTTAAACTCGATGAAAGGAACATTGTTGACACTTTTCAGCAAGTTGCAATCATGTAATACAGGAATAAACCGTTTTTCAAAAACAAGGTCTAAGTCATGTTTGAGTCACTCTCTAAATACCATTTTGCTGTACTGTTTAAAGTCAATGAAAGGAACATTGATGACACTTTTCAGCAAGTTGCAATCATGAAATACTGAAAAAAAGAGTTTCTCACAAACAAGGTCTAAATCATGTTTGATGCACTCTGTATTTTCAATTTTTGCTGTACTGTTTAAACTCGATGATAGAAACATTGTTGACACTTTTCAGCAAGTTGCAATCATGTAAAATAGAAATAAACAGTTTTTCAAAAACAAGGTCTAAGTCATGTTTGAGTCACTCTCTAAGTACCATTTTGCTGTACTGTTTAAACTCAATGAAAGGAACATTGTTGACCCTTTTCAGCAAGTTGGAATCATGAAATACAGAAATAAAGAGTTTCTCACAAACAAGGTCTAAATCAGGTAAGTACAATTTTGCTGTACTGCTTAATCAGGATGATAGAAACACTGTTGACACTTTTCAGCAAGTTGTAATACAGAAATAAACAGTTTTTCAAAAACAAGGTCTCAGTCATGTTTGAGTCACTCTGTAAGTACCATTTTGCTGTACTGTTTAAGCTCGATGAAAGGAACATTGTTGACACTTTTCAGCAAGTTGCAATCATGAAATACAGAAAAAAACAATTTTTCACAAACAAGGTCTAAATCATGTTTGATGCACTCTGTAAGTTCAATTTTTGCTGTACTGTTTAAACTCGATGAAAGGAACATTGTTGACACTTTTCAGCAAGTTGCAATCATGTAATACAGAAATAAACCGTTTTTCAAAAACAAGGTCAAAATCATGTAAGTACAATTTTGCTGTACTGCTTAATCAGGATGATAGAAACACTGTTGACACTTTTCAGCAAGTTGTAATACAGAAATAAACAGTTTTTCAAAAACAAGGTCTCAGTCATGTTTGAGTCACTCTGTAAGTACCATTTTGCTGTACTGTTTAAGCTCGATGAAAGGAACATTGTTGACACTTTTCAGCAAGTTGCAATCATGAAATACAGAAAAAAACAATTTTTCACAAACAAGGTCTAAATCATGTTTGACGCACTCTGTAAGTACCATTTTTGCTGTACTGTTTAAACTCGATGAAAGGAACATTGTTGACACTTTTCAGCAAGTTGCAATCATGTAATACATAAATAAACAATTGTTCACAAACAAGGTCAAAATCATGGAAGTACAATTTTGCTGTACTGCTTAATCAGGATGATAGAAACACTGTTGACACTTTTCAGCAAGTTGTAATACAGAAATAAACCGTTTTTCAAAAACAAGGTCTCAGTCATGTTTGAGTCACTCTGTAAGTACCATTTTGCTGTACTGTTTAAGCTCGATGAAAGGAACATTGTTGACACTTTTCAGCAAGTTGCAATCATGTAATACAGAAATGAACAGTTTTTCAAAAACAAGGTCTCAGTCATGTTTGAGTCACTCTGTAAGTACCATTTTGCTGTACTGTTTAAGCTCGATGAAAGGAACATTGTTGACACTTTTCAGCAAGTTGCAATCATGAAATACAGAAAAAAACAATTTTTCACAAACAAGGTCTAAATCATGTTTGACGCACTCTGTAAGTACCATTTTTGCTGTACTGTTTAAACTCGATGAAAGGAACATTGTTGACCCTTTTCAGCAAGTTGGAATCATGAAATACAGAAATAAAGAGTTTCTCACAAACAAGGTCTAAATCAGGTAAGTACAATTTTGCTGTACTGCTTAATCAGGATGATAGAAACACTGTTGACACTTTTCAGCAAGTTGTAATACAGAAATAAACAGTTTTTCAAAAACAAGGTCTCAGTCATGTTTGAGTCACTCTGTAAGTACCATTTTGCTGTACTGTTTAAGCTCGATGAAAGGAACATTGTTGACACTTTTCAGCAAGTTGCAATCATGAAATACAGAAAAAAACAATTTTTCACAAACAAGGTCTAAATCATGTTTGATGCACTCTGTAAGTTCAATTTTTGCTGTACTGTTTAAACTCGATGAAAGGAACATTGTTGACACTTTTCAGCAAGTTGCAATCATGTAATACAGAAATAAACCGTTTTTCAAAAACAAGGTCAAAATCATGTAAGTACAATTTTGCTGTACTGCTTAATCAGGATGATAGAAACACTGTTGACACTTTTCAGCAAGTTGTAATACAGAAATAAACAGTTTTTCAAAAACAAGGTCTCAGTCATGTTTGAGTCACTCTGTAAGTACCATTTTGCTGTACTGTTTAAGCTCGATGAAAGGAACATTGTTGACACTTTTCAGCAAGTTGCAATCATGAAATACAGAAAAAAACAATTTTTCACAAACAAGGTCTAAATCATGTTTGACGCACTCTGTAAGTACCATTTTTGCTGTACTGTTTAAACTCGATGAAAGGAACATTGTTGACACTTTTCAGCAAGTTGCAATCATGTAATACAGAAATAAACCGTTTTTCAAAAACAAGGTCAAAATCATGTAAGTACAATTTTGCTGTACTGCTTAATCAGGATGATAGAAACACTGTTGACACTTTTCAGCAAGTTGTAATACAGAAATAAACCGTTTTTCAAAAACAAGGTCTCAGTCATGTTTGAGTCACTCTGTAAGTACCATTTTGCTGTACTGTTTAAGCTCGATGAAAGGAACATTGTTGACACTTTTCAGCAAGTTGCAATCATGAAATACAGCAAAAAATTTTTTTTCACAAACAAGGTCTAAATCATGTTTGATGCACTCTGTAAGTTCAATTTTTGCTGTACTGTTTAAACTCGATGAAAGGAACATTGTTGACACTTTTCAGCAAGTTGCAATCATGTAATACAGAAATAAACCGTTTTTCAAAAACAAGGTCAAAATCATGTAATTACAATTTTGCTGTACTGCTTAATCAGGATGATAGAAACACTGTTGACACTTTTCAGCAAGTTGTAATACAGAAATAAACAGTTTTTCAAAAACAAGGTCTGTCATGTTTGAGTCACTCTGTAAGTACCATTTTGCTGTACTGTTTAAGCTCGATGAAAGGAACATTGTTGACACTTTTCAGCAAGTTGCAATCATGTAATACAGAAATAAACAGTTTTTCAAAAACAAGGTCTCAGTCATGTTTGAGTCACTCTGTAAGTACCATTTTGCTGTACTGTTTAAGCTCGATGAAAGGAACATTGTTGACACTTTTCAGCAAGTTGCAATCATGTAATACAAAAATAAACAGTTTTTCAAAAACAAGGTCTCAGTCATGTTTGAGTCACTCTGTAAGTACCATTTTTCTGTACTGTTTAAGCTCGATGAAAGGAACATTGTTGACACTTTTCAGCAAGTTGCAATCATGTAATACAGAAATAAACAGTTTTTCAAAAACAAGGTCTCAGTCATGTTTGAGTCACTCTGTAAGTACCATTTTGCTGTACTGTTTAAGCTCGATGAAAGGAACATTGTTGACACTTTTCAGCAAGTTGCAATCATGAAATACAGAAAAAAAGTTTTTCACAAACAAGGTCTAAGTCATGTAAGTTCAATTTTGCTGTACTGCTTAATCAGGATGACAGAAACACTGTTGACACTTTTCAGCAAGTTGTAATACAGAAATAAACAGTTTTTCACAAACAAGGTCTAAATAATGTTTGATGCACTCTGTACCATTTTTGCTGTACTGTTTAAACTCGATGAAAGGAACATTGTTGACACTTTTCAGCAAGTTGCAATCATGTAATACAGAAAAAAACAATTTTTCACAAACAAGGTCTAAATCATGTTTGATGCACTCTGTAAGTTCAATTTTTGCTGTACTGTTTAAACTCGATGAAAGGAACATTGTTGACACTTTTCAGCAAGTTGCAATCATGTAATACAGGAATAAACCGTTTTTCAAAAACAAGGTCTAAGTCATGTTTGAGTCACTCTCTAAATACCATTTTGCTGTACTGTTTAAAGTCAATGAAAGGAACATTGATGACACTTTTCAGCAAGTTGCAATCATGAAATACTGAAAAAAAGAGTTTCTCACAAACAAGGTCTAAATCATGTTTGATGCACTCTGTATTTTCAATTTTTGCTGTACTGTTTAAACTCGATGATAGAAACATTGTTGACACTTTTCAGCAAGTTGCAATCATGTAAAATAGAAATAAACAGTTTTTCAAAAACAAGGTCTAAGTCATGTTTGAGTCACTCTCTAAGTACCATTTTGCTGTACTGTTTAAACTCAATGAAAGGAACATTGTTGACCCTTTTCAGCAAGTTGGAATCATGAAATACAGAAATAAAGAGTTTCTCACAAACAAGGTCTAAATCAGGTAAGTACAATTTTGCTGTACTGCTTAATCAGGATGATAGAAACACTGTTGACACTTTTCAGCAAGTTGTAATACAGAAATAAACAGTTTTTCAAAAACAAGGTCTCAGTCATGTTTGAGTCACTCTGTAAGTACCATTTTGCTGTACTGTTTAAGCTCGATGAAAGGAACATTGTTGACACTTTTCAGCAAGTTGCAATCATGAAATACAGAAAAAAACAATTTTTCACAAACAAGGTCTAAATCATGTTTGATGCACTCTGTAAGTTCAATTTTTGCTGTACTGTTTAAACTCGATGAAAGGAACATTGTTGACACTTTTCAGCAAGTTGCAATCATGTAATACAGAAATAAACCGTTTTTCAAAAACAAGGTCAAAATCATGTAAGTACAATTTTGCTGTACTGCTTAATCAGGATGATAGAAACACTGTTGACACTTTTCAGCAAGTTGTAATACAGAAATAAACAGTTTTTCAAAAACAAGGTCTCAGTCATGTTTGAGTCACTCTGTAAGTACCATTTTGCTGTACTGTTTAAGCTCGATGAAAGGAACATTGTTGACACTTTTCAGCAAGTTGCAATCATGAAATACAGAAAAAAACAATTTTTCACAAACAAGGTCTAAATCATGTTTGACGCACTCTGTAAGTACCATTTTGCTGTACTGTTTAAGCTCGATAAAAGGAACATTGTTGACACTTTTCAGCAAGTTGCAATCATGAAATACAGAAATAAAGAGTTTCTCACAAACAAGGTCTAAATCATGTTTGATGCACTCTGTATTTTCAATTTTTGCTCTACTGTTTAAACTCGATGATAGAAACATTGTTGACACTTTTCAGCAAGTTGCAATCATGTAATATAGAAATAAACAGTTTTTCAAAAACAAGGTCTAAGTCATGTTTGAGTCACTGTAAGTACCATTTTGCTGTACTGTTTAAAGTCAATGAAAGGAACATTGATGACACTTTTCAGCAAGTTGCAATCATGAAATACTGAAAAAAAGAGTTTCTCACAAACAAGGTCTAAATCATGTTTGATGCACTCTGTATTTTCAATTTTTGCTGTACTGTTTAAACTCGATGATAGAAACATTGTTGACACTTTTCAGCAAGTTGCAATCATGTAAAATAGAAATAAACAGTTTTTCAAAAACAAGGTCTAAGTCATGTTTGAGTCACTCTCTAAGTACCATTTTGCTGTACTGTTTAAACTCAATGAAAGGAACATTGTTGACCCTTTTCAGCAAGTTGGAATCATGAAATACAGAAATAAAGAGTTTCTCACAAACAAGGTCTAAATCAGGTAAGTACAATTTTGCTGTACTGCTTAATCAGGATGATAGAAACACTGTTGACACTTTTCAACAAGTTGTAATACAGAAATAAACAGTTTTTCAAAAACAAGGTCTCAGTCATGTTTGAGTCACTCTGTAAGTACCATTTTGCTGTACTGTTTAAGCTCGATGAAAGGAACATTGTTGACACTTTTCAGCAAGTTGCAATCATGAAATACAGAAAAAAACAATTTTTCACAAACAAGGTCTAAATCATGTTTGACGCACTCTGTAAGTACCATTTTTGCTGTACTGTTTAAACTCGATGAAAGGAACATTGTTGACACTTTTCAGCAAGTTGCAATCATGTAATACAGAAATAAACCGTTTTTCAAAAACAAGGTCAAAATCATGTAAGTACAATTTTGCTGTACTGCTTAATCAGGATGATAGAAACACTGTTGACACTTTTCAGCAAGTTGTATACAGAAATAAACCGTTTTTCAAAAACAAGGTCTCAGTCATGTTTGAGTCACTCTGTAAGTACCATTTTGCTGTACTGTTTAAGCTCGATGAAAGGAACATTGTTGACACTTTTCAGCAAGTTGCAATCATGTAATACAGAAATAAACCGTTTTTCAAAAACAAGGTCAAAATCATGTAATTACAATTTTGCTGTACTGCTTAATCAGGATGATAGAAACACTGTTGACACTTTTCAGCAAGTTGTAATACAGAAATAAACAGTTTTTCAAAAACAAGGTCTCAGTCATGTTTGAGTCACTCTGTAAGTACCATTTTGCTGTACTGTTTAAGCTCGATGAAAGGAACATTGTTGACACTTTTCAGCAAGTTGCAATCATGAAATACAGAAATAAAGAGTTTCTCACAAACAAGGTCTAAATCATGTTTGATGCACTCTGTAAGTTCAATTTTTGCTGTACTGTTTAAACTCGATGAAAGGAACATTGTTGACACTTTTCAGCAAGTTGCAATCATGTAATACAGAAATAAACCGATTTTCACAAACAAGGTCTAAATCATGTATGTACAATTTTGCTGTACAGCTTAATCAGGATGATAGAAACACTGTTGACACTTTTCAGCAAGTTGTAATACAGAAATAAACAGTTTTTCAAAAACAAGGTCTCAGTCATGTTTGAGTCACTCTGTAAGTACCATTTTGCTGTACTGTTTAAGCTCGATGAAAGGAACATTGTTGACACTTTTCAGCAAGTTGCAATCATGAAATACAGAAAAAAACAATTTTTCACAAACAAGGTCTAAATCATGTTTGATGCACTCTGTAAGTTCAATTTTTGCTGTACTGTTTAAACTCGATGAAAGGAACATTGTTGACACTTTTCAGCAAGTTGCAATCATGTAATACAGAAATAAACCGTTTTTCAAAAACAAGGTCAAAATCATGTAAGTACAATTTTGCTGTACTGCTTAATCAGGATGATAGAAACACTGTTGACACTTTTCAGCAAGTTGCAATCATGAAATACAGAAATAAAGAGTTTCTCACAAACAAGGTCTAAATCATGTTTGATGCACTCTGTAAGTTCAATTTTTGCTGTACTGTTTAAACTCGATGAAAGGAACATTGTTGACACTTTTCAGCAAGTTGCAATCATGTAATACAGAAATAAACCGATTTTCACAAACAAGGTCTAAATCATGTATGTACAATTTTGCTGTACTGCTTAATCAGGATGATAGAAACACTGTTGACACTTTTCAGCAAGTTGTAATATAGAAATAAACAGTTTTTCACAAACAAGGTCTAAATAATGTTTGATGCACTCTGTAAGTACCATTTTTGCTGTACTGTTTAAACTCGATGAAAGGAACATTGTTGACACTTTTCAGCAAGTTGCAATCATGTAATACAGAAATAAACCGATTTTCACAAACAAGGTCTAAGTCATGTTTGAATCACTCTCTAAGTACCATTTTGCTGTACTGTTTAAACTCAATGAAAGGAACATTGTTGACACTTTTCAGCAAGTTGCAATCATGAAATACAGAAATAAAGAGTTTCTCACAAACAAGGTCTAAATCAGGTAAGTACAATTTTGCTTTACTGCTTAATCAGGATGATAGAAACACTGTTGACACTTTTCAGCAAGTTGTAATACAGAAATAAACAGTTTTTCAAAAACAAGGTCTCAGTCATGTTTGAGTCACTCTGTAAGTACCATTTTGCTGTACTGTTTAAGCTCGATGAAAGGAACATTGTTGACACTTTTCAGCAAGTTGCAATCATGAAATACAGAAATAAAGAGTTTCTCACAAACAAGGTCTAAATCATGTTTGATGCACTCTGTAAGTACCATTTTTGCTGTACTGTTTAAACTCGATGAAAGGAACATTGTTGACACTTTTCAGCAAGTTGCAATCATGTAATACAGAAATAAACCGATTTTCACAAACAAGGTATAAGTCATGTTTGAATCACTCTCTAAGTACCATTTTGCTGTACTGTTTAAACTCAATGAAAGGAACATTGTTGACACTTTTCAGCAAGTTGCAATCATGTAATACAGAAATAAACAGTTTTTCACAAACAAGGTCTAAGTCATGTAAGTACAATTTTGCTGTACAGCTTAATCAGGATGATAGAAACACTGTTGACACTTTTCAGCAAGTTGTAATACAGAAATAAACAGTTTTTCAAAAACAAGGTCTCAGTCATGTTTGAGTCACTCTGTAAGTACCATTTTGCTGTACTGTTTAAGCTCGATCAAAGGAACATTGTTGACACTTTTCAGCAAGTTGCAATCATGAAATACAGAAAAAAACAATTTTTCACAAACAAGGTCTAAATCATGTTTGATGCACTCTGTAAGTTCAATTTTTGCTGTACTGTTTAAACTCGATGAAAGGAACATTGTTGACACTTTTCAGCAAGTTGCAATCATGTAATACAGAAATAAACCGTTTTTCAAAAACAAGGTCAAAATCATGTAAGTACAATTTTGCTGTACTGCTTAATCAGGATGATAGAAACACTGTTGACACTTTTCAGCAAGTTGTAATACAGAAATAAACAGTTTTTCAAAAACAAGGTCTCAGTCATGTTTGAGTCACTCTGTAAGTACCATTTTGCTGTACTGTTTAAGCTCGATGAAAGGAACATTGTTGACACTTTTCAGCAAGTTGCAATCATGAAATACAGAAAAAAACAATTTTTCACAAACAAGGTCTAAATCATGTTTGATGCACTCTGTAAGTTCAATTTTTGCTGTACTGTTTAAACTCGATGAAAGGAACACTGTTGACACTTTTCAGCAAGTTGCAATCATGAAATACTGAAAAAAAGAGTTTCTCACAAACAAGGTCTAAATCATGTTTGATGCACTCTGTATTTTCAATTTTTGCTGTACTGTTTAAACTCGATGATAGAAACATTGTTGACACTTTTCAGCAAGTTGCAATCATGTAAAATAGAAATAAACAGTTTTTCAAAAACAAGGTCTCAGTCATGTTTGAGTCACTCTGTAAGTACCATTTTGCTGTACTGTTTAAGCTCGATGAAAGGAACATTGTTGACACTTTTCAGCAAGTTGCAATCATGAAATACAGAAAAAAACAATTTTTCACAAACAAGGTCTAAATCATGTTTGATGCACTCTGTAAGTTCAATTTTTGCTGTACTGTTTAAACTCGATGAAAGGAACATTGTTGACACTTTTCAGCAAGTTGCAATCATGTAATACAGAAATAAACCGTTTTTCAAAAACAAGGTCAAAATCATGTAAGTACAATTTTGCTGTACTGCTTAATCAGGATGATAGAAACACTGTTGACACTTTTCAGCAAGTTGCAATCATGAAATACAGAAATAAAGAGTTTCTCACAAACAAGGTCTAAATCATGTTTGATGCACTCTGTAAGTTCAATTTTTGCTGTACTGTTTAAACTCGATGAAAGGAACATTGTTGACACTTTTCAGCAAGTTGCAATCATGTAATACAGAAATAAACCGATTTTCACAAACAAGGTCTAAATCATGTATGTACAATTTTGCTGTACTGCTTAATCAGGATGATAGAAACACTGTTGACACTTTTCAGCAAGTTGTAATATAGAAATAAACAGTTTTTCACAAACAAGGTCTAAATAATGTTTGATGCACTCTGTAAGTACCATTTTTGCTGTACTGTTTAAACTCGATGAAAGGAACATTGTTGACACTTTTCAGCAAGTTGCAATCATGAAATACAGAAATAAAGAGTTTCTCACAAACAAGGTCTAAATCAGGTAAGTACAATTTTGCTTTACTGCTTAATCAGGATGATAGAAACACTGTTGACACTTTTCAGCAAGTTGTAATACAGAAATAAACAGTTTTTCAAAAACAAGGTCTCAGTCATGTTTGAGTCACTCTGTAAGTACCATTTTGCTGTACTGTTTAAGCTCGATGAAAGGAACATTGTTGACACTTTTCAGCAAGTTGCAATCATGAAATACAGAAATAAAGAGTTTCTCACAAACAAGGTCTAAATCATGTTTGATGCACTCTGTAAGTACCATTTTTGCTGTACTGTTTAAACTCGATGAAAGGAACATTGTTGACACTTTTCAGCAAGTTGCAATCATGTAATACAGAAATAAACCGATTTTCACAAACAAGGTATAAGTCATGTTTGAATCACTCTCTAAGTACCATTTTGCTGTACTGTTTAAACTCAATGAAAGGAACATTGTTGACACTTTTCAGCAAGTTGCAATCATGTAATACAGAAATAAACAGTTTTTCACAAACAAGGTCTAAGTCATGTAAGTACAATTTTGCTGTACAGCTTAATCAGGATGATAGAAACACTGTTGACACTTTTCAGCAAGTTGTAATACAGAAATAAACAGTTTTTCAAAAACAAGGTCTCAGTCATGTTTGAGTCACTCTGTAAGTACCATTTTGCTGTACTGTTTAAGCTCGATGAAAGGAACATTGTTGACACTTTTCAGCAAGTTGCAATCATGAAATACAGAAAAAAACAATTTTTCACAAACAAGGTCTAAATCATGTTTGATGCACTCTGTAAGTTCAATTTTTGCTGTACTGTTTAAACTCGATGAAAGGAACATTGTTGACACTTTTCAGCAAGTTGCAATCATGTAATACAGAAATAAACCGTTTTTCAAAAACAAGGTCAAAATCATGTAAGTACAATTTTGCTGTGCTTAATCAGGATGATAGAAACACTGTTGACACTTTTCAGCAAGTTGTAATACAGAAATAAACAGTTTTTCAAAAACAAGGTCTCAGTCATGTTTGAGTCACTCTGTAAGTACCATTTTGCTGTACTGTTTAAGCTCGATGAAAGGAACATTGTTGACACTTTTCAGCAAGTTGCAATCATGAAATACAGAAAAAAACAATTTTTCACAAACAAGGTCTAAATCATGTTTGATGCACTCTGTAAGTTCAATTTTTGCTGTACTGTTTAAACTCGATGAAAGGAACACTGTTGACACTTTTCAGCAAGTTGCAATCATGAAATACTGAAAAAAAGAGTTTCTCACAAACAAGGTCTAAATCATGTTTGATGCACTCTGTATTTTCAATTTTTGCTGTACTGTTTAAACTCGATGATAGAAACATTGTTGACACTTTTCAGCAAGTTGCAATCATGTAAAATAGAAATAAACAGTTTTTCAAAAACAAGGTCTCAGTCATGTTTGAGTCACTCTGTAAGTACCATTTTGCTGTACTGTTTAAGCTCGATGAAAGGAACATTGTTGACACTTTTCATCAAGTTGCAATCATGAAATACAGAAATAAAGAGTTTCTCACAAACAAGGTCTAAATCATGTTTGATGCACTCTGTAAGTTCAATTTTTGCTGTACTGTTTAAACTCGATGAAAGGAACATTGTTGACACTTTTCAGCAAGTTGCAATCATGTAATATAGAAATAAACCGATTTTCACAAACAAGGTCTAAATCATGTATGTACAATTTTGCTGTACTGCTTAATCAGGATGATAGAAACACTGTTGACACTTTTCAGCAAGTTGCAATCATGAAATACAGAAATAAAGAGTTTCTCACAAACAAGGTCTAAATCATGTTTGATGCACTCTGTAAGTTCAATTTTTGCTGTACTGTTTAAACTCGATGAAAGGAACATTGTTGACACTTTTCAGCAAGTTGCAATCATGTAATACAGAAATAAACCGATTTTCACAAACAAGGTCTAAATCATGTATGTACAATTTTGCTGTACAGCTTAATCAGGATGATAGAAACACTGTTGACACTTTTCAGCAAGTTGTAATACAGAAATAAACAGTTTTTCAAAAACAAGGTCTCAGTCATGTTTGAGTCACTCTGTAAGTACCATTTTGCTGTACTGTTTAAGCTCGATGAAAGGAACATTGTTGACACTTTTCAGCAAGTTGCAATCATGAAATACAGAAAAAAACAATTTTTCACAAACAAGGTCTAAATCATGTTTGATGCACTCTGTAAGTTCAATTTTTGCTGTACTGTTTAAACTCGATGAAAGGAACATTGTTGACACTTTTCAGCAAGTTGCAATCATGTAATACAGAAATAAACCGTTTTTCAAAAACAAGGTCAAAATCATGTAAGTACAATTTTGCTGTACTGCTTAATCAGGATGATAGAAACACTGTTGACACTTTTCAGCAAGTTGCAATCATGAAATACAGAAATAAAGAGTTTCTCACAAACAAGGTCTAAATCATGTTTGATGCACTCTGTAAGTTCAATTTTTGTTGTACTGTTTAAACTCGATGAAAGGAACATTGTTGACACTTTTCAGCAAGTTGCAATCATGTAATACAGAAATAAACCGATTTTCACAAACAAGGTCTAAATCATGTATGTACAATTTTGATTTACTGCTTAATCAGGATGATAGAAACACTGTTGACACTTTTCAGCAAGTTGTAATACAGAAATAAACAGTTTTTCAAAAACAAGGTCTCAGTCATGTTTGAGTCACTCTGTAAGTACCATTTTGCTGTACTGTTTAAGCTCGATGAAAGGAACATTGTTGACACTTTTCAGCAAGTTGCAATCATGAAATACAGAAATAAAGAGTTTCTCACAAACAAGGTCTAAATCATGTTTGATGCACTCTGTAAGTACCATTTTTGCTGTACTGTTTAAACTCGATGAAAGGAACATTGTTGACACTTTTCAGCAAGTTGCAATCATGTAATACAGAAATAAACCGATTTTCACAAACAAGGTCTAAGTCATGTTTGAATCACTCTCTAAGTACCATTTTGCTGTACTGTTTAACCTGTTGGGTCTAGGGGGCAGCATTTGCACGTCTGGATAAAAAAAATTTACCCGATTTAATCTGGTTACTAATCCTACCCAGTAACTAGAATATGCATATACTTATTATATATGGATAGAAAACACTCTAAAGTTTCCAAAACTGTTTGAATGGTGTCTGTGAGTATAACAGAACTCATTTGGCAGGCAAAACCCTGAGACATTTTCTGACAGGAAGTGGATACCTGATGTGTTGTATTGACTTTAAACCTCTCCCATTGAAAAACACAGGGGTTTAGGAATATTTTGGCACTTCCTATTGCTTCCACTAGATGTCACCAGCCTTTACAAAGTGTTTTGAGTCTTCTGGAGGGAGATCTGACCGAACAAGAGCCATGGAACGGTGATGTCCCATTAGACACCTGGCGCGCTACTTCATGTTGGGTACCCTCGTTCCAATACGTTATAAAAGGCTATGCATTCGTCCACCTTGAATATTATTCATGTTCTGGTTAAAAAAGGCCCTAATGATTTATGCTATACAACGTTTGACATGTTTGAACGAACGGAAATATATTTTTTCCCCTCGTTCATGACGAGAAGTCCGGCTGGCTTACATCATGTGCTAACGAGACGGAGATTTTTGGACATAAATGATGAGCTTTTTTGAACAAAACTACATTCGTTATGGACCTGTGATACCTGGAAGTGACATCTGATGAAGAGAATCAAAGGTAATGGATTATTTACATAGTATTTTCGATTTTAGATCTCCCCAACATGACGTCTAGTCTGTATCGCAACGCGTATTTTTCTGGGCACAGTGCTCAGATTATTGCAAAGTGTGATTTCCCAGTAAGGTTATTTTTAAATCTGGCAAGTTGATTGCGTTCAAAAGATGTAAATCTATAATTCTTTAAATGACAATATAATATTTTACCAATGTTTTCTAATTTTAATTATTTAATTTCTGACGCTGACTTGACTGCCGGTTATTGGAGGGAAACGATTTCCTCAACATCAATGCCATAGTAAAACGCTGTTTTTGTATATAAATATGAACTTGATAGAACTAAAAATGCATGCATTGTCTAACATAATGTCCTAGGAGTGTCATCTGATGGAGATTGTAAAAGGTTAGTGTATCATTTTAGCTGGTTTTATGGTTTTGGTGACCCTGTCTTTGACTTGACAAAACATTACACACAACTCTTGTAAATGTACTGTCCTAACATACTCTAAATTTATGCTTTCGCCGTAAAACCTTTTTGAAATCGTAAAACGTGGTTAGATTAAGGAGATGTTTATCTTTCAAATGGTGTAACATAGTTGTATTTTTGAAAAATTTGAATTTTGACATTTATTTGGATTCAAATTTGCCGCTCTTGAAATGCACCTGCTGTTGATGGAGTGCACCACAGGTGGCACGCTAGCGTCCCACCTAGCCCCAAGAGGTTAAACTCAATGAAAGGAACATTGTTGACACTTTTCAGCAAGTTGCAATCATGTAATACAGAAATAAACAGTTTTTCACAAACAAGGTCTAAGTCATGTAAGTACAATTTTGCTGTACAGCTTAATCAGGATGATAGAAACACTGTTGACACTTTTCAGCAAGTTGTAATATAGAAATAAACAGTTTTTCACAAACAAGGTCTAAATAATGTTTGATGCACTCTGTAAGTACCATTTTTGCTGTACTGTTTAAACTCGATGAAAGGAACATTGTTGACACTTTTCAGCAAGTTGCAATCATGAAATACAGAAATAAAGAGTTTCTCACAAACAAGGTCTAAATCAGGTAAGTACAATTTTGCTTTACTGCTTAATCAGGATGATAGAAACACTGTTGACACTTTTCAGCAAGTTGTAATACAGAAATAAACAGTTTTTCAAAAACAAGGTCTCAGTCATGTTTGAGTCACTCTGTAAGTACCATTTTGCTGTACTGTTTAAGCTCGATGAAAGGAACATTGTTGACACTTTTCAGCAAGTTGCAATCATGAAATACAGAAATAAAGAGTTTCTCACAAACAAGGTCTAAATCATGTTTGATGCACTCTGTAAGTACCATTTTTGCTGTACTGTTTAAACTCGATGAAAGGAACATTGTTGACACTTTTCAGCAAGTTGCAATCATGTAATACAGAAATAAACCGATTTTCACAAACAAGGTATAAGTCATGTTTGAATCACTCTCTAAGTACCATTTTGCTGTACTGTTTAAACTCAATGAAAGGAACATTGTTGACACTTTTCAGCAAGTTGCAATCATGTAATACAGAAATAAACAGTTTTTCACAAACAAGGTCTAAGTCATGTAAGTACAATTTTGCTGTACAGCTTAATCAGGATGATAGAAACACTGTTGACACTTTTCAGCAAGTTGTAATACAGAAATAAACAGTTTTTCAAAAACAAGGTCTCAGTCATGTTTGAGTCACTCTGTAAGTACCATTTTGCTGTACTGTTTAAGCTCGATGAAAGGAACATTGTTGACACTTTTCAGCAAGTTGCAATCATGAAATACAGAAAAAAACAATTTTTCACAAACAAGGTCTAAATCATGTTTGATGCACTCTGTAAGTTCAATTTTTGCTGTACTGTTTAAACTCGATGAAAGGAACATTGTTGACACTTTTCAGCAAGTTGCAATCATGTAATACAGAAATAAACCGTTTTTCAAAAACAAGGTCAAAATCATGTAAGTACAATTTTGCTGTACTGCTTAATCAGGATGATAGAAACACTGTTGACACTTTTCAGCAAGTTGTAATACAGAAATAAACAGTTTTTCAAAAACAAGGTCTCAGTCATGTTTGAGTCACTCTGTAAGTACCATTTTGCTGTACTGTTTAAGCTCGATGAAAGGAACATTGTTGACACTTTTCAGCAAGTTGCAATCATGAAATACAGAAAAAAACAATTTTTCACAAACAAGGTCTAAATCATGTTTGATGCACTCTGTAAGTTCAATTTTTGCTGTACTGTTTAAACTCGATGAAAGGAACACTGTTGACACTTTTCAGCAAGTTGCAATCATGAAATACTGAAAAAAAGAGTTTCTCACAAACAAGGTCTAAATCATGTTTGATGCACTCTGTATTTTCAATTTTTGCTGTACTGTTTAAACTCGATGATAGAAACATTGTTGACACTTTTCAGCAAGTTGCAATCATGTAAAATAGAAATAAACAGTTTTTCAAAAACAAGGTCTCAGTCATGTTTGAGTCACTCTGTAAGTACCATTTTGCTGTACTGTTTAAGCTCGATGAAAGGAACATTGTTGACACTTTTCAGCAAGTTGCAATCATGAAATACAGAAAAAAACAATTTTTCACAAACAAGGTCTAAATCATGTTTGATGCACTCTGTAAGTTCAATTTTTGCTGTACTGTTTAAACTCGATGAAAGGAACATTGTTGACACTTTTCAGCAAGTTGCAATCATGTAATACAGAAATAAACCGTTTTTCAAAAACAAGGTCAAAATCATGTAAGTACAATTTTGCTGTACTGCTTAATCAGGATGATAGAAACACTGTTGACACTTTTCAGCAAGTTGCAATCATGAAATACAGAAATAAAGAGTTTCTCACAAACAAGGTCTAAATCATGTTTGATGCACTCTGTAAGTTCAATTTTTGCTGTACTGTTTAAACTCGATGAAAGGAACATTGTTGACACTTTTCAGCAAGTTGCAATCATGTAATACAGAAATAAACCGATTTTCACAAACAAGGTCTAAATCATGTATGTACAATTTTGATTTACTGCTTAATCAGGATGATAGAAACACTGTTGACACTTTTCAGCAAGTTGTAATACAGAAATAAACAGTTTTTCAAAAACAAGGTCTCAGTCATGTTTGAGTCACTCTGTAAGTACCATTTTGCTGTACTGTTTAAGCTCGATGAAAGGAACATTGTTGACACTTTTCAGCAAGTTGCAATCATGAAATACAGAAATAAAGAGTTTCTCACAAACAAGGTCTAAATCATGTTTGATGCACTCTGTAAGTACCATTTTTGCTGTACTGGTTAAACTCGATGAAAGGAACATTGTTGACACTTTTCAGCAAGTTGCAATCATGTAATACAGAAATAAACCGATTTTCACAAACAAGGTATAAGTCATGTTTGAATCTCTCTCTAAGTACCATTTTGCTGTACTGTTTAAACTCAATGAAAGGAACATTGTTGACACTTTTCAGCAAGTTGCAATCATGTAATACAGAAATAAACAGTTTTTCACAAACAAGGTCTAAGTCATGTAAGTACAATTTTGCTGTACAGCTTAATCAGGATGATAGAAACACTGTTGACACTTTTCAGCAAGTTGTAATACAGAAATAAACAGTTTTTCAAAAACAAGGTCTCAGTCATGTTTGAGTCACTCTGTAAGTACCATTTTGCTGTACTGTTTAAGCTCGATGAAAGGAACATTGTTGACACTTTTCAGCAAGTTGCAATCATGAAATACAGAAAAAAACAATTTTTCACAAACAAGGTCTAAATCATGTTTGATGCACTCTGTAAGTTCAATTTTTGCTGTACTGTTTAAACTCGATGAAAGGAACACTGTTGACACTTTTCAGCAAGTTGCAATCATGAAATACTGAAAAAAAGAGTTTCTCACAAACAAGGTCTAAATCATGTTTGATGCACTCTGTATTTTCAATTTTTGCTGTACTGTTTAAACTCGATGATAGAAACATTGTTGACACTTTTCAGCAAGTTGCAATCATGTAAAATAGAAATAAACAGTTTTTCAAAAACAAGGTCTCAGTCATGTTTGAGTCACTCTGTAAGTACCATTTTGCTGTACTGTTTAAGCTCGATGAAAGGAACATTGTTGACACTTTTCATCAAGTTGCAATCATGAAATACAGAAATAAAGAGTTTCTCACAAACAAGGTCTAAATCATGTTTGATGCACTCTGTAAGTTCAATTTTTGCTGTACTGTTTAAACTCGATGAAAGGAACATTGTTGACACTTTTCAGCAAGTTGCAATCATGTAATACAGAAATAAACCGATTTTCACAAACAAGGTCTAAATCATGTATGTACAATTTTGCTGTACTGCTTAATCAGGATGATAGAAACACTGTTGACACTTTTCAGCAAGTTGCAATCATGAAATACAGAAATAAAGAGTTTCTCACAAACAAGGTCTAAATCATGTTTGATGCACTCTGTAAGTTCAATTTTTGCTGTACTGTTTAAACTCGATGAAAGGAACATTGTTGACACTTTTCAGCAAGTTGCAATCATGTAATACAGAAATAAACCGATTTTCACAAACAAGGTCTAAATCATGTATGTACAATTTTGCTGTACAGCTTAATCAGGATGATAGAAACACTGTTGACACTTTTCAGCAAGTTGTAATACAGAAATAAACAGTTTTTCAAAAACAAGGTCTCAGTCATGTTTGAGTCACTCTGTAAGTACCATTTTGCTGTACTGTTTAAGCTCGATAAAAGGAACATTGTTGACACTTTTCAGCAAGTTGCAATCATGAAATACAGAAAAAAACAATTTTTCACAAACAAGGTCTAAATCATGTTTGATGCACTCTGTAAGTTCAATTTTTGCTGTACTGTTTAAACTCGATGAAAGGAACATTGTTGACACTTTTCAGCAAGTTGCAATCATGTAATACAGAAATAAACCGTTTTTCAAAAACAAGGTCAAAATCATGTAAGTACAATTTTGCTGTACTGCTTAATCAGGATGATAGAAACACTGTTGACACTTTTCAGCAAGTTGCAATCATGAAATACAGAAATAAAGAGTTTCTCACAAACAAGGTCTAAATCATGTTTGATGCACTCTGTAAGTTCAATTTTTGCTGTACTGTTTAAACTCGATGAAAGGAACATTGTTGACACTTTTCAGCAAGTTGCAATCATGTAATACAGAAATAAACCGATTTTCACAAACAAGGTCTAAATCATGTATGTACAATTTTGATTTACTGCTTAATAAGGATGATAGAAACACTGTTGACACTTTTCAGCAAGTTGTAATACAGAAATAAACAGTTTTTCAAAAACAAGGTCTCAGTCATGTTTGAGTCACTCTGTAAGTACCATTTTGCTGTACTGTTTAAGCTCGATGAAAGGAACATTGTTGACACTTTTCAGCAAGTTGCAATCATGAAATACAGAAATAAAGAGTTTCTCACAAACAAGGTCTAAATCATGTTTGATGCACTCTGTAAGTACCATTTTTGCTGTACTGTTTAAACTCGATGAAAGGAACATTGTTGACACTTTTCAGCAAGTTGCAATCATGTAATACAGAAATAAACCGATTTTCACAAACAAGGTCTAAGTCATGTTTGAATCACTCTCTAAGTACCATTTTGCTGTACTGTTTAAACTCAATGAAAGGAACATTGTTGACACTTTTCAGCAAGTTGCAATCATGTAATACAGAAATAAACAGTTTTTCACAAACAAGGTCTAAGTCATGTAAGTACAATTTTGCTGTACAGCTTAATCAGGATGATAGAAACACTGTTGACACTTTTCAGCAAGTTGTAATATAGAAATAAACAGTTTTTCACAAACAAGGTCTAAATAATGTTTGATGCACTCTGTAAGTACCATTTTTGCTGTACTGTTTAAACTCGATGAAAGGAACATTGTTGACACTTTTCAGCAAGTTGCAATCATGAAATACAGAAATAAAGAGTTTCTCACAAACAAGGTCTAAATCAGGTAAGTACAATTTTGCTTTACTGCTTAATCAGGATGATAGAAACACTGTTGACACTTTTCAGCAAGTTGTAATACAGAAATAAACAGTTTTTCAAAAACAAGGTCTCAGTCATGTTTGAGTCACTCTGTAAGTACCATTTTGCTGTACTGTTTAAGCTCGATGAAAGGAACATTGTTGACACTTTTCAGCAAGTTGCAATCATGAAATACAGAAATAAAGAGTTTCTCACAAACAAGGTCTAAATCATGTTTGATGCACTCTGTAAGTACCATTTTTGCTGTACTGTTTAAACTCGATGAAAGGAACATTGTTGACACTTTTCAGCAAGTTGCAATCATGTAATACAGAAATAAACCGATTTTCACAAACAAGGTATAAGTCATGTTTGAATCTCTCTCTAAGTACCATTTTGCTGTACTGTTTAAACTCAATGAAAGGAACATTGTTGACACTTTTCAGCAAGTTGCAATCATGTAATACAGAAATAAACAGTTTTTCACAAACAAGGTCTAAGTCATGTAAGTACAATTTTGCTGTACAGCTTAATCAGGATGATAGAAACACTGTTGACACTTTTCAGCAAGTTGTAATACAGAAATAAACAGTTTTTCAAAAACAAGGTCTCAGTCATGTTTGAGTCACTCTGTAAGTACCATTTTGCTGTACTGTTTAAGCTCGATGAAAGGAACATTGTTGACACTTTTCAGCAAGTTGCAATCATGAAATACAGAAAAAAACAATTTTTCACAAACAAGGTCTAAATCATGTTTGATGCACTCTGTAAGTTCAATTTTTGCTGTACTGTTTAAACTCGATGAAAGGAACATTGTTGACACTTTTCAGCAAGTTGCAATCATGTAATACAGAAATAAACCGTTTTTCAAAAACAAGGTCAAAATCATGTAAGTACAATTTTGCTGTACTGCTTAATCAGGATGATAGAAACACTGTTGACACTTTTCAGCAAGTTGTAATACAGAAATAAACAGTTTTTCAAAAACAAGGTCTCAGTCATGTTTGAGTCACTCTGTAAGTACCATTTTGCTGTACTGTTTAAGCTCGATGAAAGGAACATTGTTGACACTTTTCAGCAAGTTGCAATCATGAAATACAGAAAAAAACAATTTTTCACAAACAAGGTCTAAATCATGTTTGATGCACTCTGTAAGTTCAATTTTTGCTGTACTGTTTAAACTCGATGAAAGGAACACTGTTGACACTTTTCAGCAAGTTGCAATCATGAAATACTGAAAAAAAGAGTTTCTCACAAACAAGGTCTAAATCATGTTTGATGCACTCTGTATTTTCAATTTTTGCTGTACTGTTTAAACTCGATGATAGAAACATTGTTGACACTTTTCAGCAAGTTGCAATCATGTAAAATAGAAATAAACAGTTTTTCAAAAACAAGGTCTCAGTCATGTTTGAGTCACTCTGTAAGTACCATTTTGCTGTACTGTTTAAACTCGATGAAAGGAACATTGTTGACACTTTTCATCAAGTTGCAATCATGAAATACAGAAATAAAGAGTTTCTCACAAACAAGGTCTAAATCATGTTTGATGCACTCTGTAAGTTCAATTTTTGCTGTACTGTTTAAACTCGATGAAAGGAACATTGTTGACACTTTTCAGCAAGTTGCAATCATGTAATACAGAAATAAACCGATTTTCACAAACAAGGTCTAAATCATGTATGTACAATTTTGCTGTACTGCTTAATCAGGATGATAGAAACACTGTTGACACTTTTCAGCAAGTTGCAATCATGAAATACAGAAATAAAGAGTTTCTCACAAACAAGGTCTAAATCATGTTTGATGCACTCTGTAAGTTCAATTTTTGCTGTACTGTTTAAACTCGATGAAAGGAACATTGTTGACACTTTTCAGCAAGTTGCAATCATGTAATACAGAAATAAACCGATTTTCACAAACAAGGTCTAAATCATGTATGTACAATTTTGCTGTACAGCTTAATCAGGATGATAGAAACACTGTTGACACTTTTCAGCAAGTTGTAATACAGAAATAAACAGTTTTTCAAAAACAAGGTCTCAGTCATGTTTGAGTCACTCTGTAAGTACCATTTTGCTGTACTGTTTAAGCTCGATGAAAGGAACATTGTTGACACTTTTCAGCAAGTTGCAATCATGAAATACAGAAAAAAACAATTTTTCACAAACAAGGTCTAAATCATGTTTGATGCACTCTGTAAGTTCAATTTTTGCTGTACTGTTTAAACTCGATGAAAGGAACATTGTTGACACTTTTCAGCAAGTTGCAATCATGTAATACAGAAATAAACCGTTTTTCAAAAACAAGGTCAAAATCATGTAAGTACAATTTTGCTGTACTGCTTAATCAGGATGATAGAAACACTGTTGACACTTTTCAGCAAGTTGCAATCATGAAATACAGAAATAAAGAGTTTCTCACAAACAAGGTCTAAATCATGTTTGATGCACTCTGTAAGTACCATTTTTGCTGTACTGTTTAAACTCGATGAAAGGAACATTGTTGACACTTTTCAGCAAGTTGCAATCATGTAATACAGAAATAAACCGATTTTCACAAACAAGGTCTAAGTCATGTTTGAATCACTCTCTAAGTACCATTTTGCTGTACTGTTTAAACTCAATGAAAGGAACATTGTTGACACTTTTCAGCAAGTTGCAATCATGTAATACAGAAATAAACAGTTTTTCACAAACAAGGTCTAAGTCATGTAAGTACAATTTTGCTGTACAGCTTAATCAGGATGATAGAAACACTGTTGACACTTTTCAGCAAGTTGTAATATAGAAATAAACAGTTTTTCACAAACAAGGTCTAAATAATGTTTGATGCACTCTGTAAGTACCATTTTTGCTGTACTGTTTAAACTCGATGAAAGGAACATTGTTGACACTTTTCAGCAAGTTGCAATCATGAAATACAGAAATAAAGAGTTTCTCACAAACAAGGTCTAAATCAGGTAAGTACAATTTTGCTTTACTGCTTAATCAGGATGATAGAAACACTGTTGACACTTTTCAGCAAGTTGTAATACAGAAATAAACAGTTTTTCAAAAACAAGGTCTCAGTCATGTTTGAGTCACTCTGTAAGTACCATTTTGCTGTACTGTTTAAGCTCGATGAAAGGAACATTGTTGACACTTTTCAGCAAGTTGCAATCATGAAATACAGAAATAAAGAGTTTCTCACAAACAAGGTCTAAATCATGTTTGATGCACTCTGTAAGTACCATTTTTGCTGTACTGTTTAAACTCGATGAAAGGAACATTGTTGACACTTTTCAGCAAGTTGCAATCATGTAATACAGAAATAAACCGATTTTCACAAACAAGGTCAAAATCATGTAAGTACAATTTTGCTGTACTGCTTAATCAGGATGATAGAAACACTGTTGACACTTTTCAGCAAGTTGTAATACAGAAATAAACAGTTTTTCAAAAACAAGGTCTCAGTCATGTTTGAGTCACTCTGTAAGTACCATTTTGCTGTACTGTTTAAGCTCGATGAAAGGAACATTGTTGACACTTTTCAGCAAGTTGCAATCATGAAATACAGAAAAAAACAATTTTTCACAAACAAGGTCTAAATCATGTTTGATGCACTCTGTAAGTTCAATTTTTGCTGTACTGTTTAAACTCGATGAAAGGAACACTGTTGACACTTTTCAGCAAGTTGCAATCATGAAATACTGAAAAAAAGAGTTTCTCACAAACAAGGTCTAAATCATGTTTGATGCACTCTGTATTTTCAATTTTTGCTGTACTGTTTAAACTCGATGATAGAAACATTGTTGACACTTTTCAGCAAGTTGCAATCATGTAAAATAGAAATAAACAGTTTTTCAAAAACAAGGTCTCAGTCATGTTTGAGTCACTCTGTAAGTACCATTTTGCTGTACTGTTTAAGCTCGATGAAAGGAACATTGTTGACACTTTTCATCAAGTTGCAATCATGAAATACAGAAATAAAGAGTTTCTCACAAACAAGGTCTAAATCATGTTTGATGCACTCTGTAAGTTCAATTTTTGCTGTACTGTTTAAACTCGATGAAAGGAACATTGTTGACACTTTTCAGCAAGTTGCAATCAATACAGAAATAAACCGATTTTCACAAACAAGGTCTAAATCATGTATGTACAATTTTGCTGTACTGCTTAATCAGGATGATAGAAACACTGTTGACACTTTTCAGCAAGTTGCAATCATGAAATACAGAAATAAAGAGTTTCTCACAAACAAGGTCTAAATCATGTTTGATGCACTCTGTAAGTTCAATTTTTGCTGTACTGTTTAAACTCGATGAAAGGAACATTGTTGACACTTTTCAGCAAGTTGCAATCATGTAATACAGAAATAAACCGATTTTCACAAACAAGGTCTAAATCATGTATGTACAATTTTGCTGTACAGCTTAATCAGGATGATAGAAACACTGTTGACACTTTTCAGCAAGTTGTAATACAGAAATAAACAGTTTTTCAAAAACAAGGTCTCAGTCATGTTTGAGTCACTCTGTAAGTACCATTTTGCTGTACTGTTTAAGCTCGATGAAAGGAACATTGTTGACACTTTTCAGCAAGTAGCAATCATGAAATACAGAAAAAAACAATTTTTCACAAACAAGGTCTAAATCATGTTTGATGCACTCTGTAAGTTCAATTTTTGCTGTACTGTTTAAACTCGATGAAAGGAACATTGTTGACACTTTTCAGCAAGTTGCAATCATGTAATACAGAAATAAACCGTTTTTCAAAAACAAGGTCAAAATCATGTAAGTACAATTTTGCTGTACTGCTTAATCAGGATGATAGAAACACTGTTGACACTTTTCAGCAAGTTGCAATCATGAAATACAGAAATAAAGAGTTTCTCACAAACAAGGTCTAAATCATGTTTGATGCACTCTGTAAGTTCAATTTTTGCTGTACTGTTTAAACTCGATGAAAGGAACATTGTTGACACTTTTCAGCAAGTTGCAATCATGTAATACAGAAATAAACCGATTTTCACAAACAAGGTCTAAATCATGTATGTACAATTTTGCTGTACTGCTTAATCAGGATGATAGAAACACTGTTGACACTTTTCAGCAAGTTGTAATATAGAAATAAACAGTTTTTCACAAACAAGGTCTAAATAATGTTTGATGCACTCTGTAAGTACCATTTTTGCTGTACTGTTTAAATTCGATGAAAGGAACATTGTTGACACTTTTCAGCAAGTTGCAATCATGAAATACAGAAATAAAGAGTTTCTCACAAACAAGGTCTAAATCAGGTAAGTACAATTTTGATTTACTGCTTAATCAGGATGATAGAAACACTGTTGACACTTTTCAGCAAGTTGTAATACAGAAATAAACAGTTTTTCAAAAACAAGGTCTCAGTCATGTTTGAGTCACTCTGTAAGTACCATTTTGCTGTACTGTTTAAGCTCGATGAAAGGAACATTGTTGACACTTTTCAGCAAGTTGCAATCATGAAATACAGAAATAAAGAGTTTCTCACAAACAAGGTCTAAATCATGTTTGATGCACTCTGTAAGTACCATTTTTGCTGTACTGTTTAAACTCGATGAAAGGAACATTGTTGACACTTTTCAGCAAGTTGCAATCATGTAATACAGAAATAAACCGATTTTCACAAACAAGGTCTAAGTCATGTTTGAATCACTCTCTAAGTACCATTTTGCTGTACTGTTTAAACTCAATGAAAGGAACATTGTTGACACTTTTCAGCAAGTTGCAATCATGTAATACAGAAATAAACAGTTTTTCACAAACAAGGTCTAAGTCATGTAAGTACAATTTTGCTGTACAGCTTAATCAGGATGATAGAAACACTGTTGACACTTTTCAGCAAGTTGTAATACAGAAATAAACAGTTTTTCAAAAACAAGGTCTCAGTCATGTTTGAGTCACTCTGTAAGTACCATTTTGCTGTACTGTTTAAGCTCGATGAAAGGAACATTGTTGACACTTTTCAGCAAGTTGCAATCATGAAATACAGAAAAAAACAATTTTTCACAAACAAGGTCTAAATCATGTTTGATGCACTCTGTAAGTTCAATTTTTGCTGTACTGTTTAAACTCGATGAAAGGAACATTGTTGACACTTTTCAGCAAGTTGCAATCATGTAATACAGAAATAAACCGTTTTTCAAAAACAAGGTCAAAATCATGTAAGTACAATTTTGCTGTACTGCTTAATCAGGATGATAGAAACACTGTTGACACTTTTCAGCAAGTTGTAATACAGAAATAAACAGTTTTTCAAAAACAAGGTCTCAGTCATGTTTGAGTCACTCTGTAAGTACCATTTTGCTGTACTGTTTAAGCTCGATGAAAGGAACATTGTTGACACTTTTCAGCAAGTTGCAATCATGAAATACAGAAAAAAACAATTTTTCACAAACAAGGTCTAAATCATGTTTGATGCACTCTGTAAGTTCAATTTTTGCTGTACTGTTTAAACTCGATGAAAGGAACACTGTTGACACTTTTCAGCAAGTTGCAATCATGAAATACTGAAAAAAAGAGTTTCTCACAAACAAGGTCTAAATCATGTTTGATGCACTCTGTATTTTCAATTTTTGCTGTACTGTTTAAACTCGATGATAGAAACATTGTTGACACTTTTCAGCAAGTTGCAATCATGTAAAATAGAAATAAACAGTTTTTCAAAAACAAGGTCTCAGTCATGTTTGAGTCACTCTGTAAGTACCATTTTGCTGTACTGTTTAAGCTCGATGAAAGGAACATTGTTGACACTTTTCATCAAGTTGCAATCATGAAATACAGAAATAAAGAGTTTCTCACAAACAAGGTCTAAATCATGTTTGATGCACTCTGTAAGTTCAATTTTTGCTGTACTGTTTAAACTCGATGAAAGGAACATTGTTGACACTTTTCAGCAAGTTGCAATCAATACAGAAATAAACCGATTTTCACAAACAAGGTCTAAATCATGTATGTACAATTTTGCTGTACTGCTTAATCAGGATGATAGAAACACTGTTGACACTTTTCAGCAAGTTGCAATCATGAAATACAGAAATAAAGAGTTTCTCACAAACAAGGTCTAAATCATGTTTGATGCACTCTGTAAGTTCAATTTTTGCTGTACTGTTTAAACTCGATGAAAGGAACATTGTTGACACTTTTCAGCAAGTTGCAATCATGTAATACAGAAATAAACCGATTTTCACAAACAAGGTCTAAATCATGTATGTACAATTTTTCTGTACAGCTTAATCAGGATGATAGAAACACTGTTGACACTTTTCAGCAAGTTGTAATACAGAAATAAACAGTTTTTCAAAAACAAGGTCTCAGTCATGTTTGAGTCACTCTGTAAGTACCATTTTGCTGTACTGTTTAAGCTCGATGAAAGGAACATTGTTGACACTTTTCAGCAAGTTGCAATCATGAAATACAGAAAAAAACAATTTTTCACAAACAAGGTCTAAATCATGTTTGATGCACTCTGTAAGTTCAATTTTTGCTGTACTGTTTAAACTCGATGAAAGGAACACTGTTGACACTTTTCAGCAAGTTGCAATCATGAAATACTGAAAAAAAGAGTTTCTCACAAACAAGGTCTAAATCATGTTTGATGCACTCTGTATTTTCAATTTTTGCTGTACTGTTTAAACTCGATGATAGAAACATTGTTGACACTTTTCAGCAAGTTGCAATCATGTAAAATAGAAATAAACAGTTTTTCAAAAACAAGGTCTCAGTCATGTTTGAGTCACTCTGTAAGTACCATTTTGCTGTACTGTTTAAGCTCGATGAAAGGAACATTGTTGACACTTTTCATCAAGTTGCAATCATGAAATACAGAAATAAAGAGTTTCTCACAAACAAGGTCTAAATCATGTTTGATGCACTCTGTAAGTTCAATTTTTGCTGTACTGTTTAAACTCGATGAAAGGAACATTGTTGACACTTTTCAGCAAGTTGCAATCAATACAGAAATAAACCGATTTTCACAAACAAGGTCTAAATCATGTATGTACAATTTTGCTGTACTGCTTAATCAGGATGATAGAAACACTGTTGACACTTTTCAGCAAGTTGCAATCATGAAATACAGAAATAAAGAGTTTCTCACAAACAAGGTCTAAATCATGTTTGATGCACTCTGTAAGTTCAATTTTTGCTGTACTGTTTAAACTCGATGAAAGGAACATTGTTGACACTTTTCAGCAAGTTGCAATCATGTAATACAGAAATAAACCGATTTTCACAAACAAGGTCTAAATCATGTATGTACAATTTTGCTGTACAGCTTAATCAGGATGATAGAAACACTGTTGACACTTTTCAGCAAGTTGTAATACAGAAATAAACAGTTTTTCAAAAACAAGGTCTCAGTCATGTTTGAGTCACTCTGTAAGTACCATTTTGCTGTACTGTTTAAGCTCGATGAAAGGAACATTGTTGACACTTTTCAGCAAGTTGCAATCATGAAATACAGAAAAAAACAATTTTTCACAAACAAGGTCTAAATCATGTTTGATGCACTCTGTAAGTTCAATTTTTGCTGTACTGTTTAAACTCGATGAAAGGAACATTGTTGACACTTTTCAGCAAGTTGCAATCATGTAATACAGAAATAAACCGATTTTCACAAACAAGGTCTAAATCATGTATGTACAATTTTGCTGTACTGCTTAATCAGGATGATAGAAACACTGTTGACACTTTTCAGCAAGTTGTAATATAGAAATAAACAGTTTTTCACAAACAAGGTCTAAATAATGTTTGATGCACTCTGTAAGTACCATTTTTGCTGTACTGTTTAAATTCGATGAAAGGAACATTGTTGACACTTTTCAGCAAGTTGCAATCATGAAATACAGAAATAAAGAGTTTCTCACAAACAAGGTCTAAATCAGGTAAGTACAATTTTGATTTACTGCTTAATCAGGATGATAGAAACACTGTTGACACTTTTCAGCAAGTTGTAATACAGAAATAAACAGTTTTTCAAAAACAAGGTCTCAGTCATGTTTGAGTCACTCTGTAAGTACCATTTTGCTGTACTGTTTAAGCTCGATGAAAGGAACATTGTTGACACTTTTCAGCAAGTTGCAATCATGAAATACAGAAAAAAACAATTTTTCGCAAACAAGGTCTAAATCATGTTTGATGCACTCTGTAAGTTCAATTTTTGCTGTACTGTTTAAACTCGATGAAAGGAACATTGTTGACACTTTTCAGCAAGTTGCAATCATGTAATACAGAAATAAACCGTTTTTCAAAAACAAGGTCAAAATCATGTAAGTACAATTTTGCTGTACTGCTTAATCAGGATGATAGAAACACTGTTGACACTTTTCAGCAAGTTGTAATACAGAAATAAACAGTTTTTCAAAAACAAGGTCTCAGTCATGTTTGAGTCACTCTGTAAGTACCATTTTGCTGTACTGTTTAAGCTCGATGAAAGGAACATTGTTGACACTTTTCAGCAAGTTGCAATCATGAAATACAGAAAAAAACAATTTTTCACAAACAAGGTCTAAATCATGTTTGATGCACTCTGTAAGTTCAATTTTTGCTGTACTGTTTAAACTCGATGAAAGGAACATTGTTGACACTTTTCAGCAAGTTGCAATCATGTAATACAGAAATAAACCGTTTTTCAAAAACAAGGTCAAAATCATGTAAGTACAATTTTGCTGTACTGCTTAATCAGGATGATAGAAACACTGTTGACACTTTTCAGCAAGTTGCAATCATGAAATACAGAAATAAAGAGTTTCTCACAAACAAGGTCTAAATCATGTTTGATGCACTCTGTAAGTTCAATTTTTGCTGTACTGTTTAAACTCGATGAAAGGAACATTGTTGACACTTTTCAGCAAGTTGCAATCATGTAATACAGAAATAAACCGATTTTCACAAACAAGGTCTAAATCATGTATGTACAATTTTGCTGTACTGCTTAATCAGGATAATAGAAACACTGTTGACACTTTTCAGCAAGTTGTAATATAGAAATAAACAGTTTTTCACAAACAAGGTCTAAATAATGTTTGATGCACTCTGTAAGTACCATTTTTGCTGTACTGTTTAAATTCGATGAAAGGAACATTGTTGACACTTTTCAGCAAGTTGCAATCATGAAATACAGAAATAAAGAGTTTCTCACAAACAAGGTCTAAATCAGGTAAGTACAATTTTGATTTACTGCTTAATCAGGATGATAGAAACACTGTTGACACTTTTCAGCAAGTTGTAATATAGAAATAAACAGTTTTTCAAAAACAAGGTCTCAGTCATGTTTGAGTCACTCTGTAAGTACCATTTTGCTGTACTGTTTAAGCTCGATGAAAGGAACATTGTTGACACTTTTCAGCAAGTTGCAATCATGAAATACAGAAATAAAGAGTTTCTCACAAACAAGGTCTAAATCATGTTTGATGCACTCTGTAAGTACCATTTTTGCTGTACTGTTTAAACTCGATGAAAGGAACATTGTTGACACTTTTCAGCAAGTTGCAATCATGTAATACAGAAATAAACCGATTTTCACAAACAAGGTCTAAGTCATGTTTGAATCACTCTCTAAGTACCATTTTGCTGTACTGTTTAAACTCAATGAAAGGAACATTGTTGACACTTTTCAGCAAGTTGCAATCATGTAATACAGAAATAAACAGTTTTTCACAAACAAGGTCTAAGTCATGTAAGTACAATTTTGCTGTACAGCTTAATCAGGATGATAGAAACACTGTTGACACTTTTCAGCAAGTTGTAATATAGAAATAAACAGTTTTTCACAAACAAGGTCTAAATAATGTTTGATGCACTCTGTAAGTACCATTTTTGCTGTACTGTTTAAACTCGATGAAAGGAACATTGTTGACACTTTTCAGCAAGTTGCAATCATGAAATACAGAAATAAAGAGTTTCTCACAAACAAGGTCTAAATCAGGTAAGTACAATTTTGCTTTACTGCTTAATCAGGATGATAGAAACACTGTTGACACTTTTCAGCAAGTTGTAATACAGAAATAAACAGTTTTTCAAAAACAAGGTCTCAGTCATGTTTGAGTCACTCTGTAAGTACCATTTTGCTGTACTGTTTAAGCTCGATGAAAGGAACATTGTTGACACTTTTCAGCAAGTTGCAATCATGTAATACAGAAATAAACCGATTTTCACAAACAAGGTATAAGTCATGTTTGAATCACTCTCTAAGTACCATTTTGCTGTACTGTTTAAACTCAATGAAAGGAACATTGTTGACACTTTTCAGCAAGTTGCAATCATGTAATACAGAAATAAACAGTTTTTCACAAACAAGGTCTAAGTCATGTAAGTACAATTTTGCTGTACAGCTTAATCAGGATGATAGAAACACTGTTGACACTTTTCAGCAAGTTGTAATACAGAAATAAACAGTTTTTCAAAAACAAGGTCTCAGTCATGTTTGAGTCACTCTGTAAGTACCATTTTGCTGTACTGTTTAAGCTCGATGAAAGGAACATTGTTGACACTTTTCAGCAAGTTGCAATCATGAAATACAGAAAAAAATTTTTTTTCACAAACAAGGTCTAAATCATGTTTGATGCACTCTGTAAGTTCAATTTTTGCTGTACTGTTTAAACTCGATGAAAGGAACATTGTTGACACTTTTCAGCAAGTTGCAATCATGTAATACAGAAATAAACCGTTTTTCAAAAACAAGGTCAAAATCATGTAAGTACAATTTTGCTGTACTGCTTAATCAGGATGATAGAAACACTGTTGACACTTTTCAGCAAGTTGTAATACAGAAATAAACAGTTTTTCAAAAACAAGGTCTCAGTCATGTTTGAGTCACTCTGTAAGTACCATTTTGCTGTACTGTTTAAGCTCGATGAAAGGGACATTGTTGACACTTTTCAGCAAGTTGCAATCATGTAATACAGAAATAAACAGTTTTTCAAAAACAAGGTCTCAGTCATGTTTGAGTCACTCTGTAAGTACCATTTTGCTGTACTGTTTAAGCTCGATGAAAGGAACATTGTTGACACTTTTCAGCAAGTTGCAATCATGAAATACAGAAATAAAGAGTTTCTCACAAACAAGGTCTAAATCATGTTTGATGCACTCTGTAAGTTCAATTTTTGCTGTACTGTTTAAACTCGATGAAAGGAACACTGTTGATACTTTTCAGCAAGTTGCAATCATGTAATACAGAAATGAACAGTTTTTCAAAAACAAGGTCTAAGTCATGTTTGAGTCACTCTCTAAGTACCATTTTGCTGTACTGTTTAAACTCAATGAAAGGAACATTGTTGACCCTTTTCAGCAAGTTGGAATCATGAAATACAGAAATAAAGAGTTTTTCACAAACAAGGTCTAAATCAGGTAAGTACATTTTGCTGTACTGCTTAATCAGGATGATAGAAACACTGTTGACACTTTTCAGCAAGTTGTAATACAGAAATAAACAGTTTTTCAAAAACAAGGTCTCAGTCATGTTTGAGTCACTCTGTAAGTACCATTTTGCTGTACTGTTTAAGCTCGATGAAAGGAACATTGTTGACACTTTTCAGCAAGTTGCAATCATGAAATACAGAAATAAAGAGTTTCTCACAAACAAGGTCTAAATCATGTTTGATGCACTCTGTAAGTACCATTTTTGCTGTACTGTTTAAACTCGATGAAAGGAACATTGTTGACACTTTTCAGCAAGTTGCAATCATGTAATACAGAAATAAACCGATTTTCACAAACAAGGTCTAAGTCATGTTTGAATCACTCTCTAAGTACCATTTTGCTGTACTGTTTAAACTCAATGAAAGGAACATTGTTGACACTTTTCAGCAAGTTGCAATCATGTAATACAGAAATAAACAGTTTTTCACAAACAAGGTCTAAGTCATGTAAGTACAATTTTGCTGTACAGCTTAATCAGGATGATAGAAACACTGTTGACACTTTTCAGCAAGTTGTAATACAGAAATAAACAGTTTTTCAAAAACAAGGTCTCAGTCATGTTTGCGTCACTCTGTAAGTACCATTTTGCTGTACTGTTTAAGCTCGATGAAAGGAACATTGTTGACACTTTTCAGCAAGTTGCAATCATGAAATACAGAAAAAAAAATTTTTTCACAAACAAGGTCTAAATCATGTTTGACGCACTCTGTAAGTACCATTTTTGCTGTACTGTTTAAACTCGATGAAAGGAACATTGTTGACACTTTTCAGCAAGTTGCAATCATGAAATACAGAAATAAAGAGTTTCTCACAAACAAGGTCTAAATTCGGTAAGTACAATTTTGCTTTACTGCTTAATCAGGATGATAGAAACACTGTTGACACTTTTCAGCAAGTTGTAATACAGAAATAAACAGTTTTTCAAAAACAAGGTCTCAGTCATGTTTGAGTCACTCTGTAAGTACCATTTTGCTGTACTGTTTAAGCTCGATGAAAGGAACATTGTTGACACTTTTCAGCAAGTTGCAATCATGTAATACAGAAATAAACAGTTTTTCACAAACAAGGTCTAAGTCATGTAAGTACAATTTTGCTGTACAGCTTAATCAGGATGATAGAAACACTGTTGACACTTTTCAGCAAGTTGTAATACAGAAATAAACAGTTTTTCAAAAACAAGGTCTCAGTCATGTTTGAGTCACTCTGTAAGTACCATTTTGCTGTACTGTTTAAGCTCGATGAAAGGAACATTGTTGACACTTTTCAGCAAGTTGCAATCATGAAATACAGAAAAAAACAATTTTTCACAAACAAGGTCTAAATCATGTTTGATGCACTCTGTAAGTTCAATTTTTGCTGTACTGTTTAAACTCGATGAAAGGAACATTGTTGACACTTTTCAGCAAGTTGCAATCATGTAATACAGAAATAAACCGTTTTTCAAAAACAAGGTCAAAATCATGTAAGTACAATTTTGCTGTACTGCTTAATCAGGATGATAGAAACACTGTTGACACTTTTCAGCAAGTTGCAATCATGAAATACAGAAATAAAGAGTTTCTCACAAACAAGGTCTAAATCATGTTTGATGCACTCTGTAAGTTAAATTTTTGCTGTACTGTTTAAACTCGATGAAAGGAACATTGTTGACACTTTTCAGCAAGTTGCAATCATGTAATACAGAAATAAACCGATTTTCACAAACAAGGTCTAAATCATGTATGTACAATTTTGCTGTACTGCTTAATCAGGATGATAGAAACACTGTTGACACTTTTCAGCAAGTTGTAATATAGAAATAAACAGTTTTTCACAAACAAGGTCTAAATAATGTTTGATGCACTCTGTTAATACCATTTTTGCTGTACTGTTTAAACTCGATGAAAGGAACATTGTTGACACTTTTCAGCAAGTTGCAATCATGAAATACAGAAATAAAGAGTTTCTCACAAACAAGGTCTAAATCAGGTAAGTACAATTTTGCTTTACTGCTTAATCAGGATGATAGAAACACTGTTGACACTTTTCAGCAAGTTGTAATACAGAAATAAACAGTTTTTCAAAAACAAGGTCTCAGTCATGTTTGAGTCACTCTGTAAGTACCATTTTGCTGTACTGTTTAAGCTCGATGAAAGGAACATTGTTGACACTTTTCAGCAAGTTGCAATCATGAAATACAGAAATAAAGAGTTTCTCACAAACAAGGTCTAAATCATGTTTGATGCACTCTGTAAGTACCATTTTTGCTGTACTGTTTAAACTCGATGAAAGGAACATTGTGACACTTTTCAGCAAGTTGCAATCATGTAATACAGAAATAAACCGATTTTCACAAACAAGGTCTAAGTCATGTTTGAATCACTCTCTAAGTACCATTTTGCTGTACTGTTTAAAATCAATGAAAGGAACATTGTTGACACTTTTCAGCAAGTTGCAATCATGTAATACAGAAATAAACAGTTTTTCACAAACAAGGTCTAAGTCATGTAAGTACAATTTTGCTGTACAGCTTAATCAGGATGATAGAAACACTGTTGACACTTTTCAGCAAGTTGTAATACAGAAATAAACAGTTTTTCAAAAACAAGGTCTCAGTCATGTTTGAGTCACTCTGTAAGTACCATTTTGCTGTACTGTTTAAGCTCGATGAAAGGAACATTGTTGACACTTTTCAGCAAGTTGCAATCATGTAATACAGAAATAAACCGTTTTTCAAAAACAAGGTCAAAATCATGTAAGTACAATTTTGCTGTACTGCTTAATCAGGATGATAGAAACACTGTTGACACTTTTCAGCAAGTTGTAATACAGAAATAAACAGTTTTTCAAAAACAAGGTCTCAGTCATGTTTGAGTCACTCTGTAAGTACCATTTTGCTGTACTGTTTAAGCTCGATGAAAGGAACATTGTTGACACTTTTCAGCAAGTTGCAATCATGTAATACAGAAATAAACAGTTTTTCAAAAACAAGGTCTCAGTCATGTTTGAGTCACTCTGTAAGTACCATTTTGCTGTACTGTTTAAGCTCGATGAAAGGAACATTGTTGACACTTTTCAGCAAGTTGCAATCATGAAATACAGAAATAAAGAGTTTCTCACAAACAAGGTCTAAATCATGTTTGATGCACTCTGTAAGTTCAATTTTTGCTGTACTGTTTAAACTCGATGAAAGGAACACTGTTGATACTTTTCAGCAAGTTGCAATCATGTAATACAGAAATGAACAGTTTTTCAAAAACAAGGTCTAAGTCATGTTTGAGTCACTCTCTAAGTACCATTTTGCTGTACTGTTTAAACTCAATGAAAGGAACATTGTTGACCCTTTTCAGCAAGTTGGAATCATGAAATACAGAAATAAAGAGTTTTTCACAAACAAGGTCTAAATCAGGTAAGTACATTTTGCTGTACTGCTTAATCAGGATGATAGAAACACTGTTGACACTTTTCAGCAAGTTGTAATACAGAAATAAACAGTTTTTCAAAAACAAGGTCTCAGTCATGTTTGAGTCACTCTGTAAGTACCATTTTGCTGTACTGTTTAAGCTCGATGAAAGGAACATTGTTGACACTTTTCAGCAAGTTGCAATCATGAAATACAGAAATAAAGAGTTTCTCACAAACAAGGTCTAAATCATGTTTGATGCACTCTGTAAGTTCAATTTTTGCTGTACTGTTTAAACTCGATGAAAGGAACATTGTTGACACTTTTCAGCAAGTTGCAATCATGTAATACAGAAATAAACCGATTTTCACAAACAAGGTCTAAGTCATGTTTGAATCACTCTCTAAGTACCATTTTGCTGTACTGTTTAAACTCAATGAAAGGAACATTGTTGACACTTTTCAGCAAGTTGCAATCATGTAATACAGAAATAAACAGTTTTTCACAAACAAGGTCTAAGTCATGTAAGTACAATTTTGCTGTACAGCTTAATCAGGATGATAGAAACACTGTTGACACTTTTCAGCAAGTTGTAATACAGAAATAAACAGTTTTTCAAAAACAAGGTCTCAGTCATGTTTGAGTCACTCTGTAAGTACCATTTTGCTGTACTGTTTAAGCTCGATGAAAGGAACATTGTTGACACTTTTCAGCAAGTTGCAATCATGAAATACAGAAAAAAACAATTTTTCACAAACAAGGTCTAAATCATGTTTGATGCACTCTGTAAGTTCAATTTTTGCTGTACTGTTTAAACTCGATGAAAGGAACATTGTTGACACTTTTCAGCAAGTTGCAATCATGTAATACAGAAATAAACTGTTTTTCAAAAACAAGGTCAAAATCATGTAAGTACAATTTTGCTGTACTGCTTAATCAGGATGATAGAAACACTGTTGACACTTTTCAGCAAGTTGCAATCATGAAATACAGAAATAAAGAGTTTCTCACAAACAAGGTCTAAATCATGTTTGATGCACTCTGTAAGTTCAATTTTTGCTGTACTGTTTAAACTCGATGAAAGGAACATTGTTGACACTTTTCAGCAAGTTGCAATCATGTAATACAGAAATAAACCGATTTTCACAAACAAGGTCTAAATCATGTATGTACAATTTTGCTGTACAGCTTAATCAGGATGATAGAAACACTGTTGACACTTTTCAGCAAGTTGTAATACAGAAATAAACAGTTTTTCAAAAACAAGGTCTCAGTCATGTTTGAGTCACTCTGTAAGTACCATTTTGCTGTACTGTTTAAGCTCGATGAAAGGAACATTGTTGACACTTTTCAGCAAGTTGCAATCATGAAATACAGAAAAAAACAATTTTTCACAAACAAGGTCTAAATCATGTTTGATGCACTCTGTAAGTTCAATTTTTGCTGTACTGTTTAAACTCGATGAAAGGAACATTGTTGACACTTTTCAGCAAGTTGCAATCATGTAATACAGAAATAAACCGTTTTTCAAAAACAAGGTCAAAATCATGTAAGTACAATTTTGCTGTACTGCTTAATCAGGATGATAGAAACACTGTTGACACTTTTCAGCAAGTTGCAATCATGAAATACAGAAATAAAGAGTTTCTCACAAACAAGGTCTAAATCATGTTTGATGCACTCTGTAAGTTCAATTTTTGCTGTACTGTTTAAACTCGATGAAAGGAACATTGTTGACACTTTTCAGCAAGTTGCAATCATGTAATACAGAAATAAACCGATTTTCACAAACAAGGTCTAAATCATGTATGTACAATTTTGCTGTACTGCTTAATCAGGATGATAGAAACACTGTTGACACTTTTCAGCAAGTTGTAATATAGAAATAAACAGTTTTTCACAAACAAGGTCTAAATAATGTTTGATGCACTCTGTAAGTACCATTTTTGCTGTACTGTTTAAACTCGATGAAAGGAACATTGTTGACACTTTTCAGCAAGTTGCAATCATGAAATACAGAAATAAAGAGTTTCTCACAAACAAGGTCTAAATCAGGTAAGTACAATTTTGATTTACTGCTTAATCAGGATGATAGAAACACTGTTGACACTTTTCAGCAAGTTGTAATACAGAAATAAACAGTTTTTCAAAAACAAAGTCTCAGTCATGTTTGAGTCACTCTGTAAGTACCATTTTGCTGTACTGTTTAAGCTCGATGAAAGGAACATTGTTGACACTTTTCAGCAAGTTGCAATCATGTAATACAGAAATAAACTGTTTTTCAAAAACAAGGTCAAAATCATGTAAGTACAATTTTGCTGTACTGCTTAATCAGGATGATAGAAACACTGTTGACACTTTTCAGCAAGTTGCAATCATGAAATACAGAAATAAAGAGTTTCTCACAAACAAGGTCTAAATCATGTTTGATGCACTCTGTAAGTTCAATTTTTGCTGTACTGTTTAAACTCGATGAAAGGAACATTGTTGACACTTTTCAGCAAGTTGCAATCATGTAATACAGAAATAAACAGTTTTTCACAAACAAGGTCTAAGTCATGTAAGTACAATTTTGCTGTACAGCTTAATCAGGATGATAGAAACACTGTTGACACTTTTCAGCAAGTTGTAATACAGAAATAAACAGTTTTTCAAAAACAAGGTCTCAGTCATGTTTGAGTCACTCTGTAAGTACCATTTTGCTGTACTGTTTAAGCTCGATGAAAGGAACATTGTTGACACTTTTCAGCAAGTTGCAATCATGAAATACAGAAAAAAACAATTTTTCACAAACAAGGTCTAAATCATGTTTGATGCACTCTGTAAGTTCAATTTTTGCTGTACTGTTTAAACTCGATGAAAGGAACATTGTTGACACTTTTCAGCAAGTTGCAATCATGTAATACAGAAATAAACCGTTTTTCAAAAACAAGGTCAAAATCATGTAAGTACAATTTTGCTGTACTGCTTAATCAGGATGATAGAAACACTGTTGACACTTTTCAGCAAGTTGTAATACAGAAATAAACAGTTTTTCAAAAACAAGGTCTCAGTCATGTTTGAGTCACTCTGTAAGTACCATTTTGCTGTACTGTTTAAGCTCGATGAAAGGAACATTGTTGACACTTTTCAGCAAGTTGCAATCATGAAATACAGAAAAAAACAATTTTTCACAAACAAGGTCTAAATCATGTTTGATGCACTCTGTAAGTTCAATTTTTGCTGTACTGTTTAAACTCGATGAAAGGAACACTGTTGACACTTTTCAGCAAGTTGCAATCATGAAATACTGAAAAAAAGAGTTTCTCACAAACAAGGTCTAAATCATGTTTGATGCACTCTGTATTTTCAATTTTTGCTGTACTGTTTAAACTCGATGATAGAAACATTGTTGACACTTTTCAGCAAGTTGCAATCATGTAAAATAGAAATAAACAGTTTTTCAAAAACAAGGTCTCAGTCATGTTTGAGTCACTCTGTAAGTACCATTTTGCTGTACTGTTTAAGCTCGATGAAAGGAACATTGTTGACACTTTTCATCAAGTTGCAATCATGAAATACAGAAATAAAGAGTTTCTCACAAACAAGGTCTAAATCATGTTTGATGCACTCTGTAAGTTCAATTTTTGCTGTACTGTTTAAACTCGATGAAAGGAACATTGTTGACACTTTTCAGCAAGTTGCAATCATGTAATACAGAAATAAACCGATTTTCACAAACAAGGTCTAAATCATGTATGTACAATTTTGCTGTACTGCTTAATCAGGATGATAGAAACACTGTTGACACTTTTCAGCAAGTTGCAATCATGAAATACAGAAATAAAGAGTTTCTCACAAACAAGGTCTAAATCATGTTTGATGCACTCTGTAAGTTCAATTTTTGCTGTACTGTTTAAACTCGATGAAAGGAACATTGTTGACACTTTTCAGCAAGTTGCAATCATGTAATACAGAAATAAACCGATTTTCACAAACAAGGTCTAAATCATGTATGTACAATTTTGCTGTACAGCTTAATCAGGATGATAGAAACACTGTTGACACTTTTCAGCAAGTTGTAATACAGAAATAAACAGTTTTTCAAAAACAAGGTCTCAGTCATGTTTGAGTCACTCTGTAAGTACCATTTTGCTGTACTGTTTAAGCTCGATGAAAGGAACATTGTTGACACTTTTCAGCAAGTTGCAATCATGAAATACAGAAAAAAACAATTTTTCACAAACAAGGTCTAAATCATGTTTGATGCACTCTGTAAGTTCAATTTTTGCTGTACTGTTTAAACTCGATGAAAGGAACATTGTTGACACTTTTCAGCAAGTTGCAATCATGTAATACAGAAATAAACCGTTTTTCAAAAACAAGGTCAAAATCATGTAAGTACAATTTTGCTGTACTGCTTAATCAGGATGATAGAAACACTGTTGACACTTTTCAGCAAGTTGCAATCATGAAATACAGAAATAAAGAGTTTCTCACAAACAAGGTCTAAATCATGTTTGATGCACTCTGTAAGTTCAATTTTTGCTGTACTGTTTAAACTCGATGAAAGGAACATTGTTGACACTTTTCAGCAAGTTGCAATCATGTAATAAAGAAATAAACCGATTTTCACAAACAAGGTCTAAATCATGTATGTACAATTTTGCTGTACTGCTTAATCAGGATGATAGAAACACTGTTGACACTTTTCAGCAAGTTGTAATATAGAAATAAACAGTTTTTCACAAACAAGGTCTAAATAATGTTTGATGCACTCTGTAAGTACCATTTTTGCTGTACTGTTTAAACTCGATGAAAGGAACATTGTTGACACTTTTCAGCAAGTTGCAATCATGAAATACAGAAATAAAGAGTTTCTCACAAACAAGGTCTAAATCAGGTAAGTACAATTTTGCTTTACTGCTTAATCAGGATGATAGAAACACTGTTGACACTTTTCAGCAAGTTGTAATACAGAAATAAACAGTTTTTCAAAAACAAGGTCTCAGTCATGTTTGAGTCACTCTGTAAGTACCATTTTGCTGTACTGTTTAAGCTCGATGAAAGGAACATTGTTGACACTTTTCAGCAAGTTGCAATCATGAAATACAGAAATAAAGAGTTTCTCACAAACAAGGTCTAAATCATGTTTGATGCACTCTGTAAGTACCATTTTTGCTGTACTGTTTAAACTCGATGAAAGGAACATTGTTGACACTTTTCAGCAAGTTGCAATCATGTAATACAGAAATAAACCGATTTTCACAAACAAGGTCTAAGTCATGTTTGAATCACTCTCTAAGTACCATTTTGCTGTACTGTTTAAACTCAATGAAAGGAACATTGTTGACACTTTTCAGCAAGTTGCAATCATGTAATACAGAAATAAACAGTTTTTCACAAACAAGGTCTAAGTCATGTAAGTACAATTTTGCTGTACAGCTTAATCAGGATGATAGAAACACTGTTGACACTTTTCAGCAAGTTGTAATACAGAAATAAACAGTTTTTCAAAAACAAGGTCTCAGTCATGTTTGAGTCACTCTGTAAGTACCATTTTGCTGTACTGTTTAAGCTCGATGAAAGGAACATTGTTGACACTTTTCAGCAAGTTGCAATCATGAAATACAGAAAAAAACAATTTTTCACAAACAAGGTCTAAATCATGTTTGATGCACTCTGTAAGTTCAATTTTTGCTGTACTGTTTAAACTCGATGAAAGGAACATTGTTGACACTTTTCAGCAAGTTGCAATCATGTAATACAGAAATAAACCGTTTTTCAAAAACAAGGTCAAAATCATGTAAGTACAATTTTGCTGTACTGCTTAATCAGGATGATAGAAACACTGTTGACACTTTTCAGCAAGTTGTAATACAGAAATAAACAGTTTTTCAAAAACAAGGTCTCAGTCATGTTTGAGTCACTCTGTAAGTACCATTTTGCTGTACTGTTTAAGCTCGATGAAAGGAACATTGTTGACACTTTTCAGCAAGTTGCAATCATGAAATACAGAAAAAAACAATTTTTCACAAACAAGGTCTAAATCATGTTTGATGCACTCTGTAAGTTCAATTTTTGCTGTACTGTTTAAACTCGATGAAAGGAACACTGTTGACACTTTTCAGCAAGTTGCAATCATGAAATACTGAAAAAAAGAGTTTCTCACAAACAAGGTCTAAATCATGTTTGATGCACTCTGTATTTTCAATTTTTGCTGTACTGTTTAAACTCGATGATAGAAACATTGTTGACACTTTTCAGCAAGTTGCAATCATGTAAAATAGAAATAAACAGTTTTTCAAAAACAAGGTCTCAGTCATGTTTGAGTCACTCTGTAAGTACCATTTTGCTGTACTGTTTAAGCTCGATGAAAGGAACATTGTTGACACTTTTCATCAAGTTGCAATCATGAAATACAGAAATAAAGAGTTTCTCACAAACAAGGTCTAAATCATGTTTGATGCACTCTGTAAGTTCAATTTTTGCTGTACTGTTTAAACTCGATGAAAGGAACATTGTTGACACTTTTCAGCAAGTTGCAATCATGTAATACAGAAATAAACCGATTTTCACAAACAAGGTCTAAATCATGTATGTACAATTTTGCTGTACTGCTTAATCAGGATGATAGAAACACTGTTGACACTTTTCAGCAAGTTGCAATCATGAAATACAGAAATAAAGAGTTTCTCACAAACAAGGTCTAAATCATGTTTGATGCACTCTGTAAGTTCAATTTTTGCTGTACTGTTTAAACTCGATGAAAGGAACATTGTTGACACTTTTCAGCAAGTTGCAATCATGTAATACAGAAATAAACCGATTTTCACAAACAAGGTCTAAATCATGTATGTACAATTTTGCTGTACAGCTTAATCAGGATGATAGAAACACTGTTGACACTTTTCAGCAAGTTGTAATACAGAAATAAACAGTTTTTCAAAAACAAGGTCTCAGTCATGTTTGAGTCACTCTGTAAGTACCATTTTGCTGTACTGTTTAAGCTCGATGAAAGGAACATTGTTGACACTTTTCAGCAAGTTGCAATCATGAAATACAGAAAAAAACAATTTTTCACAAACAAGGTCTAAATCATGTTTGATGCACTCTGTAAGTTCAATTTTTGCTGTACTGTTTAAACTCGATGAAAGGAACATTGTTGACACTTTTCAGCAAGTTGCAATCATGTAATACAGAAATAAACCGTTTTTCAAAAACAAGGTCAAAATCATGTAAGTACAATTTTGCTGTACTGCTTAATCAGGATGATAGAAACACTGTTGACACTTTTCAGCAAGTTGCAATCATGAAATACAGAAATAAAGAGTTTCTCACAAACAAGGTCTAAATCATGTTTGATGCACTCTGTAAGTTCAATTTTTGCTGTACTGTTTAAACTCGATGAAAGGAACATTGTTGACACTTTTCAGCAAGTTGCAATCATGTAATAAAGAAATAAACCGATTTTCACAAACAAGGTCTAAATCATGTATGTACAATTTTGCTGTACTGCTTAATCAGGATGATAGAAACACTGTTGACACTTTTCAGCAAGTTGTAATATAGAAATAAACAGTTTTTCACAAACAAGGTCTAAATAATGTTTGATGCACTCTGTAAGTACCATTTTTGCTGTACTGTTTAAACTCGATGAAAGGAACATTGTTGACACTTTTCAGCAAGTTGCAATCATGAAATACAGAAATAAAGAGTTTCTCACAAACAAGGTCTAAATCAGGTAAGTACAATTTTGCTTTACTGCTTAATCAGGATGATAGAAACACTGTTGACACTTTTCAGCAAGTTGTAATACAGAAATAAACAGTTTTTCAAAAACAAGGTCTCAGTCATGTTTGAGTCACTCTGTAAGTACCATTTTGCTGTACTGTTTAAGCTCGATGAAAGGAACATTGTTGACACTTTTCAGCAAGTTGCAATCATGAAATACAGAAATAAAGAGTTTCTCACAAACAAGGTCTAAATCATGTTTGATGCACTCTGTAAGTACCATTTTTGCTGTACTGTTTAAACTCGATGAAAGGAACATTGTTGACACTTTTCAGCAAGTTGCAATCATGTAATACAGAAATAAACCGATTTTCACAAACAAGGTCTAAGTCATGTTTGAATCACTCTCTAAGTACCATTTTGCTGTACTGTTTAAACTCAATGAAAGGAACATTGTTGACACTTTTCAGCAAGTTGCAATCATGTAATACAGAAATAAACAGTTTTTCACAAACAAGGTCTAAGTCATGTAAGTACAATTTTGCTGTACAGCTTAATCAGGATGATAGAAACACTGTTGACACTTTTCAGCAAGTTGTAATACAGAAATAAACAGTTTTTCAAAAACAAGGTCTCAGTCATGTTTGAGTCACTCTGTAAGTACCATTTTGCTGTACTGTTTAAGCTCGATGAAAGGAACATTGTTGACACTTTTCAGCAAGTTGCAATCATGAAATACAGAAAAAAACAATTTTTCACAAACAAGGTCTAAATCATGTTTGATGCACTCTTTAAGTTCAATTTTTGCTGTACTGTTTAAACTCGATGAAAGGAACATTGTTGACACTTTTCAGCAAGTTGCAATCATGTAATACAGAAATAAACCGTTTTTCAAAAACAAGGTCAAAATCATGTAAGTACAATTTTGCTGTACTGCTTAATCAGGATGATAGAAACACTGTTGACACTTTTCAGCAAGTTGTAATACAGAAATAAACAGTTTTTCAAAAACAAGGTCTCAGTCATGTTTGAGTCACTCTGTAAGTACCATTTTGCTGTACTGTTTAAGCTCGATGAAAGGAACATTGTTGACACTTTTCAGCAAGTTGCAATCATGAAATACAGAAAAAAACAATTTTTCACAAACAAGGTCTAAATCATGTTTGATGCACTCTGTAAGTTCAATTTTTGCTGTACTGTTTAAACTCGATGAAAGGAACACTGTTGACACTTTTCAGCAAGTTGCAATCATGAAATACTGAAAAAAAGAGTTTCTCACAAACAAGGTCTAAATCATGTTTGATGCACTCTGTATTTTCAATTTTTGCTGTACTGTTTAAACTCTGATAGAAACATTGTTGACACTTTTCAGCAAGTTGCAATCATGTAAAATAGAAATAAACAGTTTTTCAAAAACAAGGTCTCAGTCATGTTTGAGTCACTCTGTAAGTACCATTTTGCTGTACTGTTTAAGCTCGATGAAAGGAACATTGTTGACACTTTTCATCAAGTTGCAATCATGAAATACAGAAATAAAGAGTTTCTCACAAACAAGGTCTAAATCATGTTTGATGCACTCTGTAAGTTCAATTTTTGCTGTACTGTTTAAACTCGATGAAAGGAACATTGTTGACACTTTTCAGCAAGTTGCAATCATGTAATACAGAAATAAACCGATTTTCACAAACAAGGTCTAAATCATGTATGTACAATTTTGCTGTACTGCTTAATCAGGATGATAGAAACACTGTTGACACTTTTCAGCAAGTTGCTATCATGAAATACAGAAATAAAGAGTTTCTCACAAACAAGGTCTAAATCATGTTTGATGCACTCTGTAAGTTCAATTTTTGCTGTACTGTTTAAACTCGATGAAAGGAACATTGTTGACACTTTTCAGCAAGTTGCAATCATGTAATACAGAAATAAACCGATTTTCACAAACAAGGTCTAAATCATGTATGTACAATTTTGCTGTACAGCTTAATCAGGATGATAGAAACACTGTTGACACTTTTCAGCAAGTTGTAATACAGAAATAAACAGTTTTTCAAAAACAAGGTCTCAGTCATGTTTGAGTCACTCTGTAAGTACCATTTTGCTGTACTGTTTAAGCTCGATGAAAGGAACATTGTTGACACTTTTCAGCAAGTTGCAATCATGAAATACAGAAAAAAACAATTTTTCACAAACAAGGTCTAAATCATGTTTGATGCACTCTGTAAGTTCAATTTTTGCTGTACTGTTTAAACTCGATGAAAGGAACATTGTTGACACTTTTCAGCAAGTTGCAATCATGAAATACAGAAATAAAGAGTTTCTCACAAACAAGGTCTAAATCAGGTAAGTACAATTTTGCTTTACTGCTTAATCAGGATGATAGAAACACTGTTGACACTTTTCAGCAAGTTGTAATACAGAAATAAACAGTTTTTCAAAAACAAGGTCTCAGTCATGTTTGAGTCACTCTGTAAGTACCATTTTGCTGTACTGTTTAAGCTCGATGAAAGGAACATTGTTGACACTTTTCAGCAAGTTGCAATCATGAAATACAGAAATAAAGAGTTTCTCACAAACAAGGTCTAAATCATGTTTGATGCACTCTGTAAGTACCATTTTTGCTGTACTGTTTAAACTCGATGAAAGGAACATTGTTGACACTTTTCAGCAAGTTGCAATCATGTAATACAGAAATAAACCGATTTTCACAAACAAGGTATAAGTCATGTTTGAATCACTCTCTAAGTACCATTTTGCTGTACTGTTTAAACTCAATGAAAGGAACATTGTTGACACTTTTCTGCAAGTTGCAATCATGTAATACAGAAATAAACAGTTTTTCACAAACAAGGTCTAAGTCATGTAAGTACAATTTTGCTGTACAGCTTAATCAGGATGATAGAAACACTGTTGACACTTTTCAGCAAGTTGTAATACAGAAATAAACAGTTTTTCAAAAACAAGGTCTCAGTCATGTTTGAGTCACTCTGTAAGTACCATTTTGCTGTACTGTTTAAGCTCGATGAAAGGAACATTGTTGACACTTTTCAGCAAGTTGCAATCATGAAATACAGAAAAAAATTTTTTTTCACAAACAAGGTCTAAATCATGTTTGATGCACTCTGTAAGTTCAATTTTTGCTGTACTGTTTAAACTCGATGAAAGGAACATTGTTGACACTTTTCAGCAAGTTGCAATCATGTAATACAGAAATAAACCGTTTTTCAAAAACAAGGTCAAAATCATGTAAGTACAATTTTGCTGTACTGCTTAATCAGGATGATAGAAACACTGTTGACACTTTTCAGCAAGTTGTAATACAGAAATAAACAGTTTTTCAAAAACAAGGTCTCAGTCATGTTTGAGTCACTCTGTAAGTACCATTTTGCTGTACTGTTTAAGCTCGATGAAAGGGACATTGTTGACACTTTTCAGCAAGTTGCAATCATGTAATACAGAAATAAACAGTTTTTCAAAAACAAGGTCTCAGTCATGTTTGAGTCACTCTGTAAGTACCATTTTGCTGTACTGTTTAAGCTCGATGAAAGGAACATTGTTGACACTTTTCAGCAAGTTGCAATCATGAAATACAGAAATAAAGAGTTTCTCACAAACAAGGTCTAAATCATGTTTGATGCACTCTGTAAGTTCAATTTTTGCTGTACTGTTTAAACTCGATGAAAGGAACACTGTTGATACTTTTCAGCAAGTTGCAATCATGTAATACAGAAATGAACAGTTTTTCAAAAACAAGGTCTAAGTCATGTTTGAGTCACTCTCTAAGTACCATTTTGCTGTACTGTTTAAACTCAATGAAAGGAACATTGTTGACCCTTTTCAGCAAGTTGGAATCATGAAATACAGAAATAAAGAGTTTTTCACAAACAAGGTCTAAATCAGGTAAGTACATTTTGCTGTACTGCTTAATCAGGATGATAGAAACACTGTTGACACTTTTCAGCAAGTTGTAATACAGAAATAAACAGTTTTTCAAAAACAAGGTCTCAGTCATGTTTGAGTCACTCTGTAAGTACCATTTTGCTGTACTGTTTAAGCTCGATGAAAGGAACATTGTTGACACTTTTCAGCAAGTTGCAATCATGAAATACAGAAATAAAGAGTTTCTCACAAACAAGGTCTAAATCATGTTTGATGCACTCTGTAAGTACCATTTTTGCTGTACTGTTTAAACTCGATGAAAGGAACATTGTTGACACTTTTCAGCAAGTTGCAATCATGTAATACAGAAATAAACCGATTTTCACAAACAAGGTCTAAGTCATGTTTGAATCACTCTCTAAGTACCATTTTGCTGTACTGTTTAAACTCAATGAAAGGAACATTGTTGACACTTTTCAGCAAGTTGCAATCATGTAATACAGAAATAAACAGTTTTTCACAAACAAGGTCTAAGTCATGTAAGTACAATTTTGCTGTACAGCTTAATCAGGATGATAGAAACACTGTTGACACTTTTCAGCAAGTTGTAATACAGAAATAAACAGTTTTTCAAAAACAAGGTCTCAGTCATGTTTGAGTCACTCTGTAAGTACCATTTTGCTGTACTGTTTAAGCTCGATGAAAGGAACATTGTTGACACTTTTCAGCAAGTTGCAATCATGAAATACAGAAAAAAACAATTTTTCACAAACAAGGTCTAAATCATGTTTGACGCACTCTGTAAGTACCATTTTTGCTGTACTGTTTAAACTCGATGAAAGGAACATTGTTGACACTTTTCAGCAAGTTGCAATCATGAAATACAGAAATAAAGAGTTTCTCACAAACAAGGTCTAAATCAGGTAAGTACAATTTTGCTTTACTGCTTAATCAGGATGATAGAAACACTGTTGACACTTTTCAGCAAGTTGTAATACAGAAATAAACAGTTTTTCAAAAACAAGGTCTCAGTCATGTTTGAGTCACTCTGTAAGTACCATTTTGCTGTACTGTTTAAGCTCGATGAAAGGAACATTGTTGACACTTTTCAGCAAGTTGCAATCATGTAATACAGAAATAAACAGTTTTTCACAAACAAGGTCTAAGTCATGTAAGTACAATTTTGCTGTACAGCTTAATCAGGATGATAGAAACACTGTTGACACTTTTCAGCAAGTTGTAATACAGAAATAAACAGTTTTTCAAAAACAAGGTCTCAGTCATGTTTGAGTCACTCTGTAAGTACCATTTTGCTGTACTGTTTAAGCTCGATGAAAGGAACATTGTTGACACTTTTCAGCAAGTTGCAATCATGAAATACAGAAAAAAACAATTTTTCACAAACAAGGTCTAAATCATGTTTGATGCACTCTGTAAGTTCAATTTTTGCTGTACTGTTTAAACTCGATGAAAGGAACATTGTTGACACTTTTCAGCAAGTTGCAATCATGTAATACAGAAATAAACCGTTTTTCAAAAACAAGGTCAAAATCATGTAAGTACAATTTTGCTGTACTGCTTAATCAGGATGATAGAAACACTGTTGACACTTTTCAGCAAGTTGCAATCATGAAATACAGAAATAAAGAGTTTCTCACAAACAAGGTCTAAATCATGTTTGATGCACTCTGTAAGTTCAATTTTTGCTGTACTGTTTAAACTCGATGAAAGGAACATTGTTGACACTTTTCAGCAAGTTGCAATCATGTAATACAGAAATAAACCGATTTTCACAAACAAGGTCTAAATCATGTATGTACAATTTTGCTGTACTGCTTAATCAGGATGATAGAAACACTGTTGACACTTTTCAGCAAGTTGTAATATAGAAATAAACAGTTTTTCACAAACAAGGTCTAAATAATGTTTGATGCACTCTGTTAATACCATTTTTGCTGTACTGTTTAAACTCGATGAAAGGAACATTGTTGACACTTTTCAGCAAGTTGCAATCATGAAATACAGAAATAAAGAGTTTCTCACAAACAAGGTCTAAATCAGGTAAGTACAATTTTGCTTTACTGCTTAATCAGGATGATAGAAACACTGTTGACACTTTTCAGCAAGTTGTAATACAGAAATAAACAGTTTTTCAAAAACAAGGTCTCAGTCATGTTTGAGTCACTCTGTAAGTACCATTTTGCTGTACTGTTTAAGCTCGATGAAAGGAACATTGTTGACACTTTTCAGCAAGTTGCAATCATGAAATACAGAAATAAAGAGTTTCTCACAAACAAGGTCTAAATCATGTTTGATGCACTCTGTAAGTACCATTTTTGCTGTACTGTTTAAACTCGATGAAAGGAACATTGTGACACTTTTCAGCAAGTTGCAATCATGTAATACAGAAATAAACCGATTTTCACAAACAAGGTCTAAGTCATGTTTGAATCACTCTCTAAGTACCATTTTGCTGTACTGTTTAAACTCAATGAAAGGAACATTGTTGACACTTTTCAGCAAGTTGCAATCATGTAATACAGAAATAAAGAGTTTCTCACAAACAAGGTCTAAATCAGGTAAGTACAATTTTGCTTTACTGCTTAATCAGGATGATAGAAACACTGTTGACACTTTTCAGCAAGTTGTAATACAGAAATAAACAGTTTTTCAAAAACAAGGTCTCAGTCATGTTTGAGTCACTCTGTAAGTACCATTTTGCTGTACTGTTTAAGCTCGATGAAAGGAACATTGTTGACACTTTTCAGCAAGTTGCAATCATGTAATACAGAAATAAACAGTTTTTCACAAACAAGGTCTAAGTCATGTAAGTACAATTTTGCTGTACAGCTTAATCAGGATGATAGAAACACTGTTGACACTTTTCAGCAAGTTGTAATACAGAAATAAACAGTTTTTCAAAAACAAGGTCTCAGTCATGTTTGAGTCACTCTGTAAGTACCATTTTGCTGTACTGTTTAAGCTCGATGAAAGGAACATTGTTGACACTTTTCAGCAAGTTGCAATCATGAAATACAGAAAAAAACAATTTTTCACAAACAAGGTCTAAATCATGTTTGATGCACTCTGTAAGTTCAATTTTTGCTGTACTGTTTAAACTCGATGAAAGGAACATTGTTGACACTTTTCAGCAAGTTGCAATCATGTAATACAGAAATAAACTGTTTTTCAAAAACAAGGTCAAAATCATGTAAGTACAATTTTGCTGTACTGCTTAATCAGGATGATAGAAACACTGTTGACACTTTTCAGCAAGTTGTAATACAGAAATAAACAGTTTTTCAAAAACAAGGTCTCAGTCATGTTTGAGTCACTCTGTAAGTACCATTTTGCTGTACTGTTTAAGCTCGATGAAAGGAACATTGTTGACACTTTTCAGCAAGTTGCAATCATGTAATACAGAAATAAACAGTTTTTCAAAAACAAGGTCTCAGTCATGTTTGAGTCACTCTGTAAGTACCATTTTGCTGTACTGTTTAAGCTCGATGAAAGGAACATTGTTGACACTTTTCAGCAAGTTGCAATCATGAAATACAGAAATAAAGAGTTTCTCACAAACAAGGTCTAAATCATGTTTGATGCACTCTGTAAGTTCAATTTTTGCTGTACTGTTTAAACTCGATGAAAGGAACATTGTTGACACTTTTCAGCAAGTTGCAATCATGTAATACAGAAATAAACTGTTTTTCAAAAACAAGGTCAAAATCATGTAAGTACAATTTTGCTGTACTGCTTAATCAGGATGATAGAAACACTGTTGACACTTTTCAGCAAGTTGCAATCATGAAATACAGAAATAAAGAGTTTCTCACAAACAAGGTCTAAATCAGGTAAGTACAATTTTGCTTTACTGCTTAATCAGGATGATAGAAACACTGTTGACACTTTTCAGCAAGTTGTAATACAGAAATAAACAGTTTTTCAAAAACAAGGTCTCAGTCATGTTTGAGTCACTCTGTAAGTACCATTTTGCTGTACTGTTTAAGCTCGATGAAAGGAACATTGTTGACACTTTTCAGCAAGTTGCAATCATGAAATACAGAAATAAAGAGTTTCTCACAAACAAGGTCTAAATCATGTTTGATGCACTCTGTAAGTACCATTTTTGCTGTACTGTTTAAACTCGATGAAAGGAACATTGTTGACACTTTTCAGCAAGTTGCAATCATGTAATACAGAAATAAACCGATTTTCACAAACAAGGTCTAAGTCATGTTTGAATCACTCTCTAAGTACCATTTTGCTGTACTGTTTAAACTCAATGAAAGGAACATTGTTGACACTTTTCAGCAAGTTGCAATCATGTAATACAGAAATAAACAGTTTTTCACAAACAAGGTCTAAGTCATGTAAGTACAATTTTGCTGTACAGCTTAATCAGGATGATAGAAACACTGTTGACACTTTTCAGCAAGTTGTAATACAGAAATAAACAATTTTTCACAAACAAGGTCTAAATCATGTTTGATAAACTCTGTAAGTTCAATTTTTGCTATACTGTTTAAACTCGATGAAAGGAACATTGTTGACACTTTTCAGCAAGTTGCAATCATGTAATACAGAAATAAACTGTTTTTCAAAAACAAGGTCAAAATCATGTAAGTACAATTTTGCTGTACTGCTTAATCAGGATGATAGAAACACTGTTGACACTTTTCAGCAAGTTGCAATCATGAAATACAGAAATAAAGAGTTTCTCACAAACAAGGTCTAAATCATGTTTGATGCACTCTGTAAGTTCAATTTTTGCTGTACTGTTTAAACTCGATGAAAGGAACATTGTTGACACTTTTCAGCAAGTTGCAATCATGTAATACAGAAATAAACTGTTTTTCAAAAACAAGGTCAAAATCATGTAAGTACAATTTTGCTGTACTGCTTAATCAGGATGATAGAAACACTGTTGACACTTTTCAGCAAGTTGCAATCATGAAATACAGAAATAAAGAGTTTCTCACAAACAAGGTCTAAATCATGTTTGATGCACTCTGTAAGTTCAATTTTTGCTGTACTGTTTAAACTCGATGAAAGGAACATTGTTGACACTTTTCAGCAAGTTGCAATCATGTAATACAGAAATAAACCGATTTTCACAAACAAGGTCCAAATCATGTATGTACAATTTTGCTGTACTGCTTAATCAGGATGTTGTAATATAGAAATAAACAGTTTTTCACAAACAAGGTCTAAATAATGTTTGATGCACTCTGTAAGTACCATTTTTGCTGTACTGTTTAAACTCGATGAAAGGAACATTGTTGACACTTTTCAGCAAGTTGCAATCATGAAATACAGAAATAAAGAGTTTCTCACAAACAAGGTCTAAATCAGGTAAGTACAATTTTGCTTTACTGCTTAATCAGGATGATAGAAACACTGTTGACACTTTTCAGCAAGTTGTAATACAGAAATAAACAGTTTTTCAAAAACAAGGTCTCAGTCATGTTTGAGTCACTCTGTAAGTACCATTTTGCTGTACTGTTTAAGCTCGATGAAAGGAACATTGTTGACACTTTTCAGCAAGTTGCAATCATGAAATACAGAAATAAAGAGTTTCTCACAAACAAGGTCTAAATCATGTTTGATGCACTCTGTAAGTACCATTTTTGCTGTACTGTTTAAACTCGATGAAAGGAACATTGTTGACACTTTTCAGCAAGTTGCAATCATGTAATACAGAAATAAACCGATTTTCACAAACAAGGTCTAAGTCATGTTTGAATCACTCTCTAAGTACCATTTTGCTGTACTGTTTAAACTCAATGAAAGGAACATTGTTGACACTTTTCAGCAAGTTGCAATCATGTAATACAGAAATAAACAGTTTTTCACAAACAAGGTCTAAGTCATGTAAGTACAATTTTGCTGTACAGCTTAATCAGGATGATAGAAACACTGTTGACACTTTTCAGCAAGTTGTAATACAGAAATAAACAATTTTTCACAAACAAGGTCTAAATCATGTTTGATAAACTCTGTAAGTTCAATTTTTGCTATACTGTTTAAACTCGATGAAAGGAACATTGTTGACACTTTTCAGCAAGTTGCAATCATGTAATACAGAAATAAACTGTTTTTCAAAAACAAGGTCAAAATCATGTAAGTACAATTTTGCTGTACTGCTTAATCAGGATGATAGAAACACTGTTGACACTTTTCAGCAAGTTGCAATCATGAAATACAGAAATAAAGAGTTTCTCACAAACAAGGTCTAAATCATGTTTGATGCACTCTGTAAGTTCAATTTTTGCTGTACTGTTTAAACTCGATGAAAGGAACATTGTTGACACTTTTCAGCAAGTTGCAATCATGTAATACAGAAATAAACTGTTTTTCAAAAACAAGGTCAAAATCATGTAAGTACAATTTTGCTGTACTGCTTAATCAGGATGATAGAAACACTGTTGACACTTTTCAGCAAGTTGCAATCATGAAATACAGAAATAAAGAGTTTCTCACAAACAAGGTCTAAATCATGTTTGATGCACTCTGTAAGTTCAATTTTTGCTGTACTGTTTAAACTCGATGAAAGGAACATTGTTGACACTTTTCAGCAAGTTGCAATCATGTAATACAGAAATAAACCGATTTTCACAAACAAGGTCCAAATCATGTATGTACAATTTTGCTGTACTGCTTAATCAGGATGTTGTAATATAGAAATAAACAGTTTTTCACAAACAAGGTCTAAATAATGTTTGATGCACTCTGTAAGTACCATTTTTGCTGTACTGTTTAAACTCGATGAAAGGAACATTGTTGACACTTTTCAGCAAGTTGCAATCATGAAATACAGAAATAAAGAGTTTCTCACAAACAAGGTCTAAATCAGGTAAGTACAATTTTGCTTTACTGCTTAATCAGGATGATAGAAACACTGTTGACACTTTTCAGCAAGTTGTAATACAGAAATAAACAGTTTTTCAAAAACAAGGTCTCAGTCATGTTTGAGTCACTCTGTAAGTACCATTTTGCTGTACTGTTTAAGCTCGATGAAAGGAACATTGTTGACACTTTTCAGCAAGTTGCAATCATGAAATACAGAAATAAAGAGTTTCTCACAAACAAGGTCTAAATCATGTTTGATGCACTCTGTAAGTACCATTTTTGCTGTACTGTTTAAACTCGATGAAAGGAACATTGTTGACACTTTTCAGCAAGTTGCAATCATGTAATACAGAAATAAACAGTTTTTCACAAACAAGGTCTAAGTCATGTAAGTACAATTTTGCTGTACAGCTTAATCAGGATGATAGAAACACTGTTGACACTTTTCAGCAAGTTGTAATACAGAAATAAACAATTTTTCACAAACAAGGTCTAAATCATGTTTGATGCACTCTGTAAGTTCAATTTTTGCTGTACTGTTTAAACTCGATGAAAGGAACATTGTTGACACTTTTCAGCAAGTTGCAATCATGTAATACAGAAATAAACTGTTTTTCAAAAACAAGGTCAAAATCATGTAAGTACAATTTTGCTGTACTGCTTAATCAGGATGATAGAAACACTGTTGACACTTTTCAGCAAGTTGCAATCATGAAATACAGAAATAAAGAGTTTCTCACAAACAAGGTCTAAATCATGTTTGATGCACTCTGTAAGTTCAATTTTTGCTGTACTGTTTAAACTCGATGAAAGGAACATTGTTGACACTTTTCAGCAAGTTGCAATCATGTAATACAGAAATAAACCGATTTTCACAAACAAGGTCTAAATCATGTATGTACAATTTTGCTGTACTGCTTAATCAGGATGATAGAAACACTGTTGACACTTTTCAGCAAGTTGTAATATAGAAATAAACAGTTTTTCACAAACAAGGTCTAAATAATGTTTGATGCACTCTGTAAGTACCATTTTTGCTGTACTGTTTAAACTCGATGAAAGGAACATTGTTGACACTTTTCAGCAAGTTGCAATCATGAAATACAGAAATAAAGAGTTTCTCACAAACAAGGTCTAAATCAGGTAAGTACACTTTTGCTTTACTGCTTAATCAGGATGATAGAAACACTGTTGACACTTTTCAGCAAGTTGTAATACAGAAATAAACAGTTTTTCAAAAACAAGGTCTCAGTCATGTTTGAGTCACTCTGTAAGTACCATTTTGCTGTACTGTTTAAGCTCGATGAAAAGAACATTGTTGACACTTTTCAGCAAGTTGCAATCATGAAATACAGAAATAAAGAGTTTCTCACATACAAGGTCTAAATCATGTTTGATGCACTCTGTAAGTACCATTTTTGCTGTACTGTTTAAACTCGATGAAAGGAACATTGTTGACACTTTTCAGCAAGTTGCAATCATGTAATACAGAAATAAACAGTTTTTCAAAAACAAGGTCTCAGTCATGTTTGAGTCACTCTGTAAGTACCATTTTGCTGTACTGTTTAAGCTCGATGAAAGGAACATTGTTGACACTTTTCAGCAAGTTGCAATCATGAAATACAGAAATAAAGAGTTTCTCACAAACAAGGTCTAAATCATGTTTGATGCACTCTGTAAGTTCAATTTTTGCTGTACTGTTTAAACTCGATGAAAGGAACATTGTTGACACTTTTCAGCAAGTTGCAATCATGTAATACAGAAATAAACCGATTTTCACAAACAAGGTCTAAATCATGTATGTACAATTTTGCTGTACTGCTTAATCAGGATGATAGAAACACTGTTGACACTTTTCAGCAAGTTGCAATCATGAAATACAGAAATAAAGAGTTTCTCACAAACAAGGTCTAAATCATGTTTGATGCACTCTGTAAGTACCATTTTTGCTGTACTGTTTAAACTCGATGAAAGGAACATTGTGACACTTTTCAGCAAGTTGCAATCATGTAATACAGAAATAAACCGATTTTCACAAACAAGGTCTAAGTCATGTTTGAATCACTCTCTAAGTACCATTTTGCTGTACTGTTTAAACTCAATGAAAGGAACATTGTTGACACTTTTCAGCAAGTTGCAATCATGTAATACAGAAATAAAGAGTTTCTCACAAACAAGGTCTAAATCAGGTAAGTACAATTTTGCTTTACTGCTTAATCAGGATGATAGAAACACTGTTGACACTTTTCAGCAAGTTGTAATACAGAAATAAACAGTTTTTCAAAAACAAGGTCTCAGTCATGTTTGAGTCACTCTGTAAGTACCATTTTGCTGTACTGTTTAAGCTCGATGAAAGGAACATTGTTGACACTTTTCAGCAAGTTGCAATCATGTAATACAGAAATAAACAGTTTTTCACAAACAAGGTCTAAGTCATGTAAGTACAATTTTGCTGTACAGCTTAATCAGGATGATAGAAACACTGTTGACACTTTTCAGCAAGTTGTAATACAGAAATAAACAGTTTTTCAAAAACAAGGTCTCAGTCATGTTTGAGTCACTCTGTAAGTACCATTTTGCTGTACTGTTTAAGCTCGATGAAAGGAACATTGTTGACACTTTTCAGCAAGTTGCAATCATGAAATACAGAAAAAAACAATTTTTCACAAACAAGGTCTAAATCATGTTTGATGCACTCTGTAAGTTCAATTTTTGCTGTACTGTTTAAACTCGATGAAAGGAACATTGTTGACACTTTTCAGCAAGTTGCAATCATGTAATACAGAAATAAACTGTTTTTCAAAAACAAGGTCAAAATCATGTAAGTACAATTTTGCTGTACTGCTTAATCAGGATGATAGAAACACTGTTGACACTTTTCAGCAAGTTGTAATACAGAAATAAACAGTTTTTCAAAAACAAGGTCTCAGTCATGTTTGAGTCACTCTGTAAGTACCATTTTGCTGTACTGTTTAAGCTCGATGAAAGGAACATTGTTGACACTTTTCAGCAAGTTGCAATCATGTAATACAGAAATAAACAGTTTTTCAAAAACAAGGTCTCAGTCATGTTTGAGTCACTCTGTAAGTACCATTTTGCTGTACTGTTTAAGCTCGATGAAAGGAACATTGTTGACACTTTTCAGCAAGTTGCAATCATGAAATACAGAAATAAAGAGTTTCTCACAAACAAGGTCTAAATCATGTTTGATGCACTCTGTAAGTTCAATTTTTGCTGTACTGTTTAAACTCGATGAAAGGAACATTGTTGACACTTTTCAGCAAGTTGCAATCATGTAATACAGAAATAAACTGTTTTTCAAAAACAAGGTCAAAATCATGTAAGTACAATTTTGCTGTACTGCTTAATCAGGATGATAGAAACACTGTTGACACTTTTCAGCAAGTTGCAATCATGAAATACAGAAATAAAGAGTTTCTCACAAACAAGGTCTAAATCAGGTAAGTACAATTTTGCTTTACTGCTTAATCAGGATGATAGAAACACTGTTGACACTTTTCAGCAAGTTGTAATACAGAAATAAACAGTTTTTCAAAAACAAGGTCTCAGTCATGTTTGAGTCACTCTGTAAGTACCATTTTGCTGTACTGTTTAAGCTCGATGAAAGGAACATTGTTGACACTTTTCAGCAAGTTGCAATCATGAAATACAGAAATAAAGAGTTTCTCACAAACAAGGTCTAAATCATGTTTGATGCACTCTGTAAGTACCATTTTTGCTGTACTGTTTAAACTCGATGAAAGGAACATTGTTGACACTTTTCAGCAAGTTGCAATCATGTAATACAGAAATAAACCGATTTTCACAAACAAGGTCTAAGTCATGTTTGAATCACTCTCTAAGTACCATTTTGCTGTACTGTTTAAACTCAATGAAAGGAACATTGTTGACACTTTTCAGCAAGTTGCAATCATGTAATACAGAAATAAACAGTTTTTCACAAACAAGGTCTAAGTCATGTAAGTACAATTTTGCTGTACAGCTTAATCAGGATGATAGAAACACTGTTGACACTTTTCAGCAAGTTGTAATACAGAAATAAACAATTTTTCACAAACAAGGTCTAAATCATGTTTGATAAACTCTGTAAGTTCAATTTTTGCTATACTGTTTAAACTCGATGAAAGGAACATTGTTGACACTTTTCAGCAAGTTGCAATCATGTAATACAGAAATAAACTGTTTTTCAAAAACAAGGTCAAAATCATGTAAGTACAATTTTGCTGTACTGCTTAATCAGGATGATAGAAACACTGTTGACACTTTTCAGCAAGTTGCAATCATGAAATACAGAAATAAAGAGTTTCTCACAAACAAGGTCTAAATCATGTTTGATGCACTCTGTAAGTTCAATTTTTGCTGTACTGTTTAAACTCGATGAAAGGAACATTGTTGACACTTTTCAGCAAGTTGCAATCATGTAATACAGAAATAAACTGTTTTTCAAAAACAAGGTCAAAATCATGTAAGTACAATTTTGCTGTACTGCTTAATCAGGATGATAGAAACACTGTTGACACTTTTCAGCAAGTTGCAATCATGAAATACAGAAATAAAGAGTTTCTCACAAACAAGGTCTAAATCATGTTTGATGCACTCTGTAAGTTCAATTTTTGCTGTACTGTTTAAACTCGATGAAAGGAACATTGTTGACACTTTTCAGCAAGTTGCAATCATGTAATACAGAAATAAACCGATTTTCACAAACAAGGTCCAAATCATGTATGTACAATTTTGCTGTACTGCTTAATCAGGATGTTGTAATATAGAAATAAACAGTTTTTCACAAACAAGGTCTAAATAATGTTTGATGCACTCTGTAAGTACCATTTTTGCTGTACTGTTTAAACTCGATGAAAGGAACATTGTTGACACTTTTCAGCAAGTTGCAATCATGAAATACAGAAATAAAGAGTTTCTCACAAACAAGGTCTAAATCAGGTAAGTACAATTTTGCTTTACTGCTTAATCAGGATGATAGAAACACTGTTGACACTTTTCAGCAAGTTGTAATACAGAAATAAACAGTTTTTCAAAAACAAGGTCTCAGTCATGTTTGAGTCACTCTGTAAGTACCATTTTGCTGTACTGTTTAAGCTCGATGAAAGGAACATTGTTGACACTTTTCAGCAAGTTGCAATCATGAAATACAGAAATAAAGAGTTTCTCACAAACAAGGTCTAAATCATGTTTGATGCACTCTGTAAGTACCATTTTTGCTGTACTGTTTAAACTCGATGAAAGGAACATTGTTGACACTTTTCAGCAAGTTGCAATCATGTAATACAGAAATAAACCGATTTTCACAAACAAGGTCTAAGTCATGTTTGAATCACTCTCTAAGTACCATTTTGCTGTACTGTTTAAACTCAATGAAAGGAACATTGTTGACACTTTTCAGCAAGTTGCAATCATGTAATACAGAAATAAACAGTTTTTCACAAACAAGGTCTAAGTCATGTAAGTACAATTTTGCTGTACAGCTTAATCAGGATGATAGAAACACTGTTGACACTTTTCAGCAAGTTGTAATACAGAAATAAACAATTTTTCACAAACAAGGTCTAAATCATGTTTGATAAACTCTGTAAGTTCAATTTTTGCTATACTGTTTAAACTCGATGAAAGGAACATTGTTGACACTTTTCAGCAAGTTGCAATCATGTAATACAGAAATAAACTGTTTTTCAAAAACAAGGTCAAAATCATGTAAGTACAATTTTGCTGTACTGCTTAATCAGGATGATAGAAACACTGTTGACACTTTTCAGCAAGTTGCAATCATGAAATACAGAAATAAAGAGTTTCTCACAAACAAGGTCTAAATCATGTTTGATGCACTCTGTAAGTTCAATTTTTGCTGTACTGTTTAAACTCGATGAAAGGAACATTGTTGACACTTTTCAGCAAGTTGCAATCATGTAATACAGAAATAAACTGTTTTTCAAAAACAAGGTCAAAATCATGTAAGTACAATTTTGCTGTACTGCTTAATCAGGATGATAGAAACACTGTTGACACTTTTCAGCAAGTTGCAATCATGAAATACAGAAATAAAGAGTTTCTCACAAACAAGGTCTAAATCATGTTTGATGCACTCTGTAAGTTCAATTTTTGCTGTACTGTTTAAACTCGATGAAAGGAACATTGTTGACACTTTTCAGCAAGTTGCAATCATGTAATACAGAAATAAACCGATTTTCACAAACAAGGTCCAAATCATGTATGTACAATTTTGCTGTACTGCTTAATCAGGATGTTGTAATATAGAAATAAACAGTTTTTCACAAACAAGGTCTAAATAATGTTTGATGCACTCTGTAAGTACCATTTTTGCTGTACTGTTTAAACTCGATGAAAGGAACATTGTTGACACTTTTCAGCAAGTTGCAATCATGAAATACAGAAATAAAGAGTTTCTCACAAACAAGGTCTAAATCAGGTAAGTACAATTTTGCTTTACTGCTTAATCAGGATGATAGAAACACTGTTGACACTTTTCAGCAAGTTGTAATACAGAAATAAACAGTTTTTCAAAAACAAGGTCTCAGTCATGTTTGAGTCACTCTGTAAGTACCATTTTGCTGTACTGTTTAAGCTCGATGAAAGGAACATTGTTGACACTTTTCAGCAAGTTGCAATCATGAAATACAGAAATAAAGAGTTTCTCACAAACAAGGTCTAAATCATGTTTGATGCACTCTGTAAGTACCATTTTTGCTGTACTGTTTAAACTCGATGAAAGGAACATTGTTGACACTTTTCAGCAAGTTGCAATCATGTAATACAGAAATAAACAGTTTTTCACAAACAAGGTCTAAGTCATGTAAGTACAATTTTGCTGTACAGCTTAATCAGGATGATAGAAACACTGTTGACACTTTTCAGCAAGTTGTAATACAGAAATAAACAATTTTTCACAAACAAGGTCTAAATCATGTTTGATGCACTCTGTAAGTTCAATTTTTGCTGTACTGTTTAAACTCGATGAAAGGAACATTGTTGACACTTTTCAGCAAGTTGCAATCATGTAATACAGAAATAAACTGTTTTTCAAAAACAAGGTCAAAATCATGTAAGTACAATTTTGCTGTACTGCTTAATCAGGATGATAGAAACACTGTTGACACTTTTCAGCAAGTTGCAATCATGAAATACAGAAATAAAGAGTTTCTCACAAACAAGGTCTAAATCATGTTTGATGCACTCTGTAAGTTCAATTTTTGCTGTACTGTTTAAACTCGATGAAAGGAACATTGTTGACACTTTTCAGCAAGTTGCAATCATGTAATACAGAAATAAACCGATTTTCACAAACAAGGTCTAAATCATGTATGTACAATTTTGCTGTACTGCTTAATCAGGATGATAGAAACACTGTTGACACTTTTCAGCAAGTTGTAATATAGAAATAAACAGTTTTTCACAAACAAGGTCTAAATAATGTTTGATGCACTCTGTAAGTACCATTTTTGCTGTACTGTTTAAACTCGATGAAAGGAACATTGTTGACACTTTTCAGCAAGTTGCAATCATGAAATACAGAAATAAAGAGTTTCTCACAAACAAGGTCTAAATCAGGTAAGTACACTTTTGCTTTACTGCTTAACCTGTTGGGTCTAGGGGGCAGCATTTGCACGTCTGGATAAAAAAAATGTACCCGATTTAATCTGGTTACTAATCCTACCCAGTAACTAGAATATGCATATACTTATTATATATGGATAGAAAACACTCTAAAGTTTCCAAAACTGTTTGAATGGTGTCTGTGAGTATAACAGAACTCATTTGGCAGGCAAAACCCTGAGACATTTTCTGACAGGAAGTGGATACCTGATGTGTTGTATTGACTTTAAACCTCTCCCATTGAAAAACACAGGGGTTTAGGAATATTTTGGCACTTCCTATTGCTTCCACTAGATGTCACCAGCCTTTACAAAGTGTTTTGAGTCTTCTGGAGGGAGATCTGACCGAACAAGAGCCATGGAACGGTGATGTCCCATTAGACACCTGGCGCGCTACTTCATGTTGGGTACCCTCGTTCCAATACGTTATAAAAGGCTATGCATTCGTCCACCTTGAATATTATTCATGTTCTGGTTAAAAAAGGCCCTAATGATTTATGCTATACAACGTTTGACATGTTTGAACGAACGGAAATATATTTTTTCCCCTCGTTCATGACGAGAAGTCCGGCTGGCTTACATCATGTGCTAACGAGACGGAGATTTTTGGACATAAATGATGAGCTTTTTTGAACAAAACTACATTCGTTATGGACCTGTGATACCTGGAAGTGACATCTGATGAAGAGAATCAAAGGTAATGGATTATTTACATAGTATTTTCGATTTTAGATCTCCCCAACATGACGTCTAGTCTGTATCGCAACGCGTATTTTTCTGGGCACAGTGCTCAGATTATTGCAAAGTGTGATTTCCCAGTAAGGTTATTTTTAAATCTGGCAAGTTGATTGCGTTCAAAAGATGTAAATCTATAATTCTTTAAATGACAATATAATATTTTACCAATGTTTTCTAATTTTAATTATTTAATTTCTGACGCTGACTTGACTGCCGGTTATTGGAGGGAAACGATTTCCTCAACATCAATGCCATAGTAAAACGCTGTTTTTGTATATAAATATGAACTTGATAGAACTAAAAATGCATGCATTGTCTAACATAATGTCCTAGGAGTGTCATCTGATGGAGATTGTAAAAGGTTAGTGTATCATTTTAGCTGGTTTTATGGTTTTGGTGACCCTGTCTTTGACTTGACAAAACATTACACACAACTCTTGTAAATGTACTGTCCTAACATACTCTAAATTTATGCTTTCGCCGTAAAACCTTTTTGAAATCGTAAAACGTGGTTAGATTAAGGAGATGTTTATCTTTCAAATGGTGTAACATAGTTGTATTTTTGAAAAATTTGAATTTTGACATTTATTTGGATTCAAATTTGCCGCTCTTGAAATGCACCTGCTGTTGATGGAGTGCACCACAGGTGGCACGCTAGCGTCCCACCTAGCCCCAAGAGGTTAATCAGGATGATAGAAACACTGTTGACACTTTTCAGCAAGTTGTAATACAGAAATAAACAGTTTTTCAAAAACAAGGTCTCAGTCATGTTTGAGTCACTCTGTAAGTACCATTTTGCTGTACTGTTTAAGCTCGATGAAAAGAACATTGTTGACACTTTTCAGCAAGTTGCAATCATGAAATACAGAAATAAAGAGTTTCTCACATACAAGGTCTAAATCATGTTTGATGCACTCTGTAAGTACCATTTTTGCTGTACTGTTTAAACTCGATGAAAGGAACATTGTTGACACTTTTCAGCAAGTTGCAATCATGTAATACAGAAATAAACAGTTTTTCAAAAACAAGGTCTCAGTCATGTTTGAGTCACTCTGTAAGTACCATTTTGCTGTACTGTTTAAGCTCGATGAAAGGAACATTGTTGACACTTTTCAGCAAGTTGCAATCATGAAATACAGAAATAAAGAGTTTCTCACAAACAAGGTCTAAATCATGTTTGATGCACTCTGTAAGTTCAATTTTTGCTGTACTGTTTAAACTCGATGAAAGGAACATTGTTGACACTTTTCAGCAAGTTGCAATCATGTAATACAGAAATAAACCGATTTTCACAAACAAGGTCTAAATCATGTATGTACAATTTTGCTGTACTGCTTAATCAGGATGATAGAAACACTGTTGACACTTTTCAGCAAGTTGCAATCATGAAATACAGAAATAAAGAGTTTCTCACAAACAAGGTCTAAATCATGTTTGATGCACTCTGTAAGTTCAATTTTTGCTGTACTGTTTAAACTCGATGAAAGGAACATTGTTGACACTTTTCAGCAAGTTGCAATCATGTAATACAGAAATAAACCGATTTTCAAAAACAAGGTCTAAATCATGTATGTACAATTTTGCTGTACTGCTTAATCAGGATGATAGAAACACTGTTGACACTTTTCAGCAAGTTGTAATATAGAAATAAACAGTTTTTCACAAACAAGGTCTAAATAATGTTTGATGCACTCTGTAAGTACCATTTTTGCTGTACTGTTTAAACTCGATGAAAGGAACATTGTTGACACTTTTCAGCAAGTTGCAATCATGAAATACAGAAAAAAACAATTTTTCACAAACAAGGTCTAAATCATGTTTGACGCACTCTGTAAGTACCATTTTTGCTGTACTGTTTAAACTCGATGAAAGGAACATTGTTGACACTTTTCAGCAAGTTGCAATCATGTAATACAGAAATAAACAGTTTTTCACAAACAAGGTCAAAATCATGGAAGTACAATTTTGCTGTACTGCTTAATCAGGATGATAGAAACACTGTTGACACTTTTCAGCAAGTTGTAATACAGAAATAAACCGTTTTTCAAAAACAAGGTCTCAGTCATGTTTGAGTCACTCTGTAAGTACCATTTTGCTGTACTGTTTAAGCTCGATAAAAGGAACATTGTTGACACTTTTCAGCAAGTTGCAATCATGAAATACAGAAATAAAGAGTTTCTCACAAACAAGGTCTAAATCATGTTTGATGCACTCTGTAAGTTCAATTTTTGCTGTACTGTTTAAACTCGATGAAAGGAACATTGTTGACACTTTTCAGCAAGTTGCAATCATGTAATACAGAAATAAACAGTTTTTCAAAAACAAGGTCTCAGTCATGTTTGAGTCACTCTGTAAGTACCATTTTGATGTACTGTTTAAGCTCGATGAAAGGAACATTGTTGACACTTTTCAGCAAGTTGCAATCATGTAATACAGAAATAAACCGATTTTCACAAACAAGGTCTAAATCATGTATGTACAATTTTGCTGTACTGCTTAATCAGGATGATAGAAACACTGTTGACACTTTTCAGCAAGTTGCAATCATGAAATACAGAAATAAAGAGTTTCTCACAAACAAGGTCTAAATAATGTTTGATGCACTCTGTAAGTTCAATTTTTGCTGTACTGTTTAAACTCGATGAAAGGAACATTGTTGACACTTTTCAGCAAGTTGCAATCATGTAATACAGAAATAAACCGTTTTTCAAAAACAAGGTCAAAATCATGTAAGTACAATTTTGCTGTACTGCTTAATCAGGATGATAGAAACACTGTTGACACTTTTCAGCAAGTTGTAATACAGAAATAAACAGTTTTTCAAAAACAAGGTCTCAGTCATGTTTGAGTCACTCTGTAAGTACCATTTTGCTGTACTGTTTAAGCTCGATGAAAGGAACATTGTTGACACTTTTCAGCAAGTTGCAATCATGTAATACAGAAATAAAGAGTTTTTCAAAAACAAGGTCTCAGTCATGTTTGAGTCACTCTGTAAGTACCATTTTGCTGTACTGTTTAAGCTCGATGAAAGGAACATTGTTGACACTTTTCAGCAAGTTGGAATCATGAAATACAGAAATAAAGAGTTTTTCACAAACAAGGTCTAAATCAGGTAAGTACATTTTGCTGTACTGCTTAATCAGGATGATAGAAACACTGTTGACACTTTTCAGCAAGTTGTAATACAGAAATAAACAGTTTTTCAAAAACAAGGTCTCAGTCATGTTTGAGTCACTCTGTAAGTACCATTTTGCTGTACTGTTTAAGTTCGATGAAAGGAACATTGTTGACACTTTTCAGCAAGTTGCAATCATGAAATACAGAAAAAAACAATTTTTCACATACAAGGTCTAAATCATGTTTGATGCACTCTGTAAGTACCATTTTTGCTGTACTGTTTAAACTCGATGAAAGGAACATTGTTGACACCTTTCAGCAAGTTGCAATCATGTAATACAGAAATAAACAGTTTTTCAAAAACAAGGTCTCAGTCATGTTTGAGTCACTCTGTAAGTACCATTTTGCTGTACTGTTTAAGCTCGATGAAAGGAACATTGTTGACACTTTTCAGCAAGTTGCAATCATGAAATACAGAAATAAAGAGTTTCTCACAAACAAGGTCTAAATCATGTTTGATGCACTCTGTAAGTGCAATTTTTGCTGTACTGTTTAAACTCGATGAAAGGAACACTGTTGACACTTTTCAGCAAGTTGCAATCATGTAATACAGATATGAACAGTTTTTCAAAAACAAGGTCTAAGTCATGTTTGAGTCACTCTGTAAGTACCATTTTGCTGTACTGTTTAACCTCGATGAAAGGAACATTGTTGACACTTTTCAGCAAGTTGCAATCATGAAATACAGAAAAAAACAATTTTTCACAAACAAGGTCTAAATCATGTAAGTACAATTTTGCTGTACAGCTTAATTAGGATGATAGAAACACTGTTGATACTTTTCAGCAAGTTGTAATACAGAAATGAACAGTTTTTCAAAAACAAGGTCTAAGTCATGTTTGAGTCACTCTCTAAGTACCATTTTGCTGTACTGTTTAAACTCAATGAAAGGAACATTGTTGACCCTTTTCAGCAAGTTGGAATCATGAAATACAGAAATAAAGAGTTTTTCACAAACAAGGTCTAAATCAGGTAAGTACATTTTGCTGTACTGCTTAATCAGGATGATAGAAACACTGTTGACACTTTTCAGCAAGTTGTAATACAGAAATAAACAGTTTTTCAAAAACAAGGTCTCAGTCATGTTTGAGTCACTCTGTAAGTACCATTTTGCTGTACTGTTTAAGCTCGATGAAAGGAACATTGTTGACACTTTTCAGCAAGTTGCAATCATGAAATACAGAAATAAAGAGTTTCTCACAAACAAGGTCTAAATCATGTTTGATGCACTCTGTAAGTACCATTTTTGCTGTACTGTTTAAACTCGATGAAAGGAACATTGTTGACACTTTTCAGCAAGTTGCAATCATGTAATACAGAAATAAACCGTTTTTCAAAAACAAGGTCAAAATCATGTAAGTACAATTTTGCTGTACTGCTTAATCAGGATGATAGAAACACTGTTGACACTTTTCAGCAAGTTGTAATACAGAAATAAACAATTTTTCACAAACAAGGTCTAAATCATGTTTGATGCACTCTGTAAGTTCAATTTTTGCTGTACTGTTTAAACTCGATGAAAGGAACATTGTTGACACTTTTCAGCAAGTTGCAATCATGTAATACAGAAATAAACCGATTTTCACAAACAAGGTCTAAATCATGTATGTACAATTTTGCTGTACTGCTTAATCAGGATGATAGAAACACTGTTGACACTTTTCAGCAAGTTGCAATCATGAAATACAGAAATAAAGAGTTTCTCACAAACAAGGTCTAAATCATGTTTGATGCACTCTGTAAGTTCAATTTTTGCTGTACTGTTTAAACTCGATGAAAGGAACATTGTTGACACTTTTCAGCAAGTTGCAATCATGTAATACAGAAATAAACCGATTTTCACAAACAAGGTCTAAATCATGTATGTACAATTTTGCTGTACTGCTTAATCAGGATGATAGAAACACTGTTGACACTTTTCAGCAAGTTGTAATATAGAAATAAACAGTTTTTCACAAACAAGGTCTAAATAATGTTTGATGCACTCTGTAAGTACCATTTTTGCTGTACTGTTTAAACTCGATGAAAGGAACATTGTTGACACTTTTCAGCAAGTTGCAATCATGAAATACAGAAATAAAGAGTTTCTCACAAACAAGGTCTAAATCAGGTAAGTACAATTTTGCTTTACTGCTTAATCAGGATGATAGAAACACTGTTGACACTTTTCAGCAAGTTGTAATACAGAAATAAACAGTTTTTCAAAAACAAGGTCTCAGTCATGTTTGAGTCACTCTGTAAGTACCATTTTGCTGTACTGTTTAAGCTCGATGAAAGGAACATTGTTGACACTTTTCAGCAAGTTGCAATCATGTAATACAGAAATAAACAGTTTTTCAAAAACAAGGTCTCAGTCATGTTTGAGTCACTCTGTAAGTACCATTTTGCTGTACTGTTTATGTTCGATGAAAGGAACATTGTTGACACTTTTCAGCAAGTTGGAATCATGAAATACAGAAATAAAGAGTTTTTCACAAACAAGGTCTAAATCAGGTAAGTACATTTTGCTGTACTGCTTAATCAGGATGATAGAAACACTGTTGACACTTTTCAGCAAGTTGTAATACAGAAATAAACAGTTTTTCAAAAACAAGGTCTCAGTCATGTTTGAGTCACTCTGTAAGTACCATTTTGCTGTACTGTTTAAGTTCGATGAAAGGAACATTGTTGACACTTTTCAGCAAGTTGCAATCATGAAATACAGAAAAAAACAATTTTTCACATACAAGGTCTAAATCATGTTTGATGCACTCTGTAAGTACCATTTTTGCTGTACTGTTTAAACTCGATGAAAGGAACATTGTTGACACTTTTCAGCAAGTTGCAATCATGTAATACAGAAATAAACAGTTTTTCAAAAACAAGGTCTCAGTCATGTTTGAGTCACTCTGTAAGTACCATTTTGCTGTACTGTTTAAGCTCGATGAAAGGAACATTGTTGACACTTTTCAGCAAGTTGCAATATTGTAATACAGAAATAAACAGTTTTTCAAAAACAAGGTCTAAGTCATGTTTGAGTCACTCTCTAAATACCATTTTGCTGTACTGTTTAAAGTCAATGAAAGGAACATTGATGACACTTTTCAGCAAGTTGCAATCATGAAATACTGAAAAAAAGAGTTTCTCACAAACAAGGTCTAAATCATGTTTGATGCACTCTGTATTTTCAATTTTTGCTGTACTGTTTAAACTCGATGATAGAAACATTGTTGACACTTTTCAGCAAGTTGCAATCATGTAAAATAGAAATAAACAGTTTTTCAAAAACAAGGTCTAATTCATGTTTGAGTCACTCTCTTAAGTACCATTTTGCTGTACTGTTTAAACTCAATGAAAGGAACATTGTTGACCCTTTTCAGCAAGTTGGAATCATGAAATACAGAAATAAAGAGTTTTTCACAAACAAGGTCTAAATCAGGTAAGTACATTTTGCTGTACTGCTTAATCAGGATGATAGAAACACTGTTGACACTTTTCAGCAAGTTGTAATACAGAAATAAACAGTTTTTCAAAAACAAGGTCTCAGTCATGTTTGAGTCACTCTGTAAGTACCATTTTGCTGTACTGTTTAAGTTCGATGAAAGGAACATTGTTGACACTTTTCAGCAAGTTGCAATCATGAAATACAGAAATAAAGAGTTTCTCACAAACAAGGTCTAAATCATGTTTGATGCACTCTGTAAGTTCAATTTTTGCTGTACTGTTTAAACTCGATGAAAGGAACATTGTTGACACTTTTCAGCAAGTTGCAATCATGTAATATAGAAATAAACAGTTTTTCAAAAACAAGGTCTAAGTCATGTTTGAGTCACTGTAAGTACCATTTTGCTGTACTGTTTAAACTCGATGAAAGGAACATTGTTGACACTTTTCAGCAAGTTGCAATCATGTAATACAGAAACAGTTTTTCACAAACAAGGTCTCAGTCATGTTTGAGTCACTCTGTAAGTACCATTTTGCTGTACTGTTTAAGCTCGATGAAAGGAACATTGTTGACACTTTTCAGCAAGTTGCAATCATGAAATACAGAAAAAAACAGTTTTTCACAAACAAGGTCAAAATCATGGAAGTACAATTTTGCTGTACTGCTTAATCAGGATGATAGAAACACTGTTGACACTTTTCAGCAAGTTGTAATACAGAAATAAACAGTTTTTCAAAAACAAGGTCTCAGTCATGTTTGAGTCACTCTGTAAGTACCATTTTGCTGTACTGTTTAAGCTCGATGAAAGGAACATTGTTGACACTTTTCAGCAAGTTGCAATATTGTAATACAGAAATAAACAGTTTTTCAAGAACAAGGTCTAAGTCATGTTTGAGTCACTCTCTAAATACCATTTTGCTGTACTGTTTAAAGTCAATGAAAGGAACATTGATGACACTTTTCAGCAAGTTGCAATCATGAAATACTGAAAAAAAGAGTTTCTCACAAACAAGGTCTAAATCATGTTTGATGCACTCTGTATTTTCAATTTTTGCTGTACTGTTTAAACTCGATGATAGAAACATTGTTGACACTTTTCAGCAAGTTGCAATCATGTAAAATAGAAATAAACAGTTTTTCAAAAACAAGGTCTAAGTCATGTTTGAGTCACTCTCTAAGTACCATTTTGCTGTACTGTTTAAACTCAATGAAAGGAACATTGTTGACCCTTTTCAGCAAGTTGGAATCATGAAATACAGAAATAAAGAGTTTCTCACAAACAAGGTCTAAATCAGGTAAGTACAATTTTGCTGTACTGCTTAATCAGGATGATAGAAACACTGTTGACACTTTTCAACAAGTTGTAATACAGAAATAAACAGTTTTTCAAAAACAAGGTCTCAGTCATGTTTGAGTCACTCTGTAAGTACCATTTTGCTGTACTGCTTAATCAGGATGATAGAAACACTGTTGACACTTTTCAGCAAGTTGTAATATAGAAATAAACAGTTTTTCACAAACAAGGTCTAAATAATGTTTGATGCACTCTGTAAGTACCATTTTTGCTGTACTGTTTAAACTCGATGAAAGGAACATTGTTGACACTTTTCAGCAAGTTGCAATCATGAAATACAGAAATAAAGAGTTTCTCACAAACAAGGTCTAAATCAGGTAAGTACAATTTTGCTGTACTGCTTAATCAGGATGATAGAAACACTGTTGACACTTTTCAGCAAGTTGTAATACAGAAATAAACAGTTTTTCAAAAACAAGGTCTCAGTCATGTTTGAGTCACTCTGTAAGTACCATTTTGCTGTACTGTTTAAGCTCGATGAAAGGAACATTGTTGACACTTTTCAGCAAGTTGCAATCATGAAATACAGAAAAAAACAATTTTTCACAAACAAGGTCTAAATCATGTTTGACGCACTCTGTAAGTACCATTTTTGCTGTACTGTTTAAACTCGATGAAAGGAACATTGTTGACACTTTTCAGCAAGTTGCAATCATGTAATACAGAAATAAACCGTTTTTCACAAACAAGGTCAAAATCATGGAAGTACAATTTTGCTGTACTGCTTAATCAGGATGATAGAAACACTGTTGACACTTTTCAGCAAGTTGTAATACAGAAATAAACCGTTTTTCAAAAACAAGGTCTCAGTCATGTTTGAGTCACTCTGTAAGTACCATTTTGCTGTACTGTTTAAGCTCGATAAAAGGAACATTGTTGACACTTTTCAGCAAGTTGCAATCATGAAATACAGAAATAAAGAGTTTCTCACAAACAAGGTCTAAATCATGTTTGATGCACTCTGTAAGTTCAATTTTTGCTGTACTGTTTAAACTCGATGAAAGGAACACTGTTGACACTTTTCAGCAAGTTGCAATCATGTAATACAGAAATGAACAGTTTTTCAAAAACAAGGTCTAAGTCATGTTTGAGTCACTCTCTAAGTACCATTTTGCTGTACTGTTTAAACTCAATGAAAGGAACATTGTTGACCCTTTTCAGCAAGTTGGAATCATGAAATACAGAAATATAGAGTTTTTCACAAACAAGGTCTAAATCAGGTAAGTACATTTTGCTGTACTGCTTAATCAGGATGATAGAAACACTGTTGACACTTTTCAGCAAGTTGTAATACAAAAATAAACAGTTTTTCAAAAACAAGGTCTCAGTCATGTTTGAGTCACTCTGTAAGTACCATTTTGCTGTACTGTTTAAGTTCGATGAAAGGAACATTGTTGACACTTTTCAGCAAGTTGCAATCATGAAATACAGAAATAAAGAGTTTCTCACAAACAAGGTCTAAATCATGTTTGATGCACTCTGTAAGTTCAATTTTTGCTGTACTGTTTAAACTCGATGAAAGGAACACTGTTGACACTTTTCAGCAAGTTGCAATCATGTAATACAGAAATGAACAGTTTTTCAAAAACAAGGTCTAAGTCATGTTTGAGTCACTCTCTAAGTACCATTTTGCTGTACTGTTTAAACTCAATGAAAGGAACATTGTTGACCCTTTTCAGCAAGTTGGAATCATGAAATACAGAAATATAGAGTTTTTCACAAACAAGGTCTAAATCAGGTAAGTACATTTTGCTGTACTGCTTAATCAGGATGATAGAAACACTGTTGACACTTTTCAGCAAGTTGTAATACAAAAATAAACAGTTTTTCAAAAACAAGGTCTCAGTCATGTTTGAGTCACTCTGTAAGTACCATTTTGCTGTACTGTTTAAGTTCGATGAAAGGAACATTGTTGACACTTTTCAACAAGTTGCAATCATGAAATACAGAAAAAAACAATTTTTCACATACAAGGTCTAAATCATGTTTGATGCACTCTGTAAGTACCATTTTTGCTGTACTGTTTAAACTCGATGAAAGGAACACTGTTGACACTTTTCAGCAAGTTGCAATCATGTATAACAGAAATGAACAGTTTTTCAAAAACAAGGTCTAAGTCATGTTTGAGTCACTCTGTAAGTACCATTTTGCTGTACTGTTTAAGTTTGATGAAAGGAACATTGTTGACACTTTTCAGCAAGTTGCAATCATGTAATACAGAAATAAACAGTTTTTCAAAAACAAGGTCTCAGTCATGTTTGAGTCACTCTGTAAGTACCATTTTGCTGTATTGTTAAACTCGATGAAAGGAACACTGTTGACACTTTTCAGCAAGTTGCAATCATGTAATACAGAAATAAACCGTTTTTCAAAAACAAGGTCAAAATCATGTAAGTACAATTTTGCTGTACTGCTTAATCAGGATGATAGAAACACTGTTGACACTTTTCAGCAAGTTGTAATACAGAAATAAACAGTTTTTCAAAAACAAGGTCTCAGTCATGTTTGAGTCACTCTGTAAGTACCATTTTGCTGTACTGTTTAAGCTCGATGAAAGGAACATTGTTGACACTTTTCAGCAAGTTGCAATCATGAAATACAGAAAAAAAAAAAAATTCACAAACAAGGTCTAAATCATGTTTGATGCACTCTGTAAGTTCAATTTTTGCTGTACTGTTTAAACTCGATGAAAGGAACATTGTTGACACTTTTCAGCAAGTTGCAATCATGTAATACAGAAATAAACCGTTTTTCAAAAACAAGGTCAAAATCATGTAAGTACAATTTTGCTGTACTGCTTAATCAGGATGATAGAAACACTGTTGACACTTTTCAGCAAGTTGTAATACAGAAATAAACAGTTTTTCAAAAACAAGGTCTCAGTCATGTTTGAGTCACTCTGTAAGTACCATTTTGCTGTATTGTTAAACTCGATGAAAGGAACACTGTTGACACTTTTCAGCAAGTTGCAATCATGTAATACAGAAATGAACAGTTTTTCAAAAACAAGGTCTAAGTCATGTTTGAGTCACTCTGTAAGTACCATTTTGCTGTACTGTTTAAGCTCGATGAAAGGAACATTGTTGACACTTTTCAGCAAGTTGCAATCATGTAATACAGAAATAAACAGTTTTTCAAAAACAAGGTCTCAGTCATGTTTGAGTCACTCTGTACGTACCATTTTGCTGTACTGTTTAAGCTCGATGAAAGGAACATTGTTGACACTTTTCAGCAAGTTGCAATCATGAAATACAGAAATAAAGAGTTTCTCACAAACAAGGTCTAAATCATGTTTGATGCACTCTGTAAGTTCAATTTTTGCTGTACTGTTTAAACTCGATGAAAGGAACATTGTTGACACTTTTCAGCAAGTTGCAATCATGTAATACAGAAATAAACAGTTTTTCAAAAACAAGGTCTCAGTCATGTTTGAGTCACTCTGTAAGTACCATTTTGATGTACTGTTTAAGCTCGATGAAAGGAACATTGTTGACACTTTTCAGCAAGTTGCAATCATGTAATACAGAAATAAACCGATTTTCACAAACAAGGTCTAAATCATGTATGTACAATTTTGCTGTACTGCTTAATCAGGATGATAGAAACACTGTTGACACTTTTCAGCAAGTTGCAATCATGAAATACAGAAATAAAGAGTTTCTCACAAACAAGGTCTAAATAATGTTTGATGCACTCTGTAAGTTCAATTTTTGCTGTACTGTTTAAACTCGATGAAAGGAACATTGTTGACACTTTTCAGCAAGTTGCAATCATGTAATACAGAAATAAACCGTTTTTCAAAAACAAGGTCAAAATCATGTAAGTACAATTTTGCTGTACTGCTTAATCAGGATGATAGAAACACTGTTGACACTTTTCAGCAAGTTGTAATACAGAAATAAACAGTTTTTCAAAAACAAGGTCTCAGTCATGTTTGAGTCACTCTGTAAGTACCATTTTGCTGTACTGTTTAAGCTCGATGAAAGGAACATTGTTGACACTTTTCAGCAAGTTGCAATCATCTAATACAGAAATAAACAGTTTTTCAAAAACAAGGTCTCAGTCATGTTTGAGTCACTCTGTAAGTACCATTTTGCTGTACTGTTTAAGCTCGATGAAAGGAACATTGTTGACACTTTTCAGCAACTTGGAATCATGAAATACAGAAATAAAGAGTTTTTCACAAACAAGGTCTAAATCAGGTAAGTACATTTTGCTGTACTGCTTAATCAGGATGATAGAAACACTGTTGACACTTTTCAGCAAGTTGTAATACAGAAATAAACAGTTTTTCAAAAACAAGGTCTCAGTCATGTTTGAGTCACTCTGTAAGTACCATTTTGCTGTACTGTTTAAGTTTGATGAAAGGAACATTGTTGACACTTTTCAGCAAGTTGCAATCATGAAATAGAGAAAAAAACAATTTTTCACATACAAGGTCTAAATCATGTTTGATGCACTCTGTAAGTACCATTTTTGCTGTACTGTTTAAACTCGATGAAAGGAACACTGTTGACACTTTTCAGCAAGTTGCAATCATGTATAACAGAAATAAACCGTTTTTCAAAAACAAGGTCAAAATCATGTAAGTACAATTTTGCTGTACTGCTTAATCAGGATGATAGAAACACTGTTGACACTTTTCAGCAAGTTGTAATACAGAAATAAACAGTTTTTCAAAAACAAGGTCTCAGTCATGTTTGAGTCACTCTGTAAGTACCATTTTGCTGTATTGTTAAACTCGATGAAAGGAACACTGTTGACACTTTTCAGCAAGTTGCAATCATGTAATACAGAAATGAACAGTTTTTCAAAAACAAGGTCTAAGTCATGTTTGAGTCACTCTGTAAGTACCATTTTGCTGTACTGTTTAAGCTCGATGAAAGGAACATTGTTGACACTTTTCAGCAAGTTGCAATCATGTAATACAGAAATAAACAGTTTTTCAAAAACAAGGTCTCAGTCATGTTTGAGTCACTCTGTACGTACCATTTTGCTGTACTGTTTAAGCTCGATGAAAGGAACATTGTTGACACTTTTCAGCAAGTTGCAATCATGAAATACAGAAATAAAGAGTTTCTCACAAACAAGGTCTAAATCATGTTTGATGCACTCTGTAAGTTCAATTTTTGCTGTACTGTTTAAACTCGATGAAAGGAACATTGTTGACACTTTTCAGCAAGTTGCAATCATGTAATACAGAAATAAACAGTTTTTCAAAAACAAGGTCTCAGTCATGTTTGAGTCACTCTGTAAGTACCATTTTGATGTACTGTTTAAGCTCGATGAAAGGAACATTGTTGACACTTTTCAGCAAGTTGCAATCATGTAATACAGAAATAAACCGATTTTCACAAACAAGGTCTAAATCATGTATGTACAATTTTGCTGTACTGCTTAATCAGGATGATAGAAACACTGTTGACACTTTTCAGCAAGTTGCAATCATGAAATACAGAAATAAAGAGTTTCTCACAAACAAGGTCTAAATAATGTTTGATGCACTCTGTAAGTTCAATTTTTGCTGTACTGTTTAAACTCGATGAAAGGAACATTGTTGACACTTTTCAGCAAGTTGCAATCATGTAATACAGAAATAAACCGTTTTTCAAAAACAAGGTCAAAATCATGTAAGTACAATTTTGCTGTACTGCTTAATCAGGATGATAGAAACACTGTTGACACTTTTCAGCAAGTTGTAATACAGAAATAAACAGTTTTTCAAAAACAAGGTCTCAGTCATGTTTGAGTCACTCTGTAAGTACCATTTTGCTGTACTGTTTAAGCTCGATGAAAGGAACATTGTTGACACTTTTCAGCAAGTTGCAATCATCTAATACAGAAATAAACAGTTTTTCAAAAACAAGGTCTCAGTCATGTTTGAGTCACTCTGTAAGTACCATTTTGCTGTACTGTTTAAGCTCGATGAAAGGAACATTGTTGACACTTTTCAGCAACTTGGAATCATGAAATACAGAAATAAAGAGTTTTTCACAAACAAGGTCTAAATCAGGTAAGTACATTTTGCTGTACTGCTTAATCAGGATGATAGAAACACTGTTGACACTTTTCAGCAAGTTGTAATACAGAAATAAACAGTTTTTCAAAAACAAGGTCTCAGTCATGTTTGAGTCACTCTGTAAGTACCATTTTGCTGTACTGTTTAAGTTTGATGAAAGGAACATTGTTGACACTTTTCAGCAAGTTGCAATCATGAAATACAGAAAAAAACAATTTTTCACATACAAGGTCTAAATCATGTTTGATGCACTCTGTAAGTACCATTTTTGCTGTACTGTTTAAACTCGATGAAAGGAACACTGTTGACACTTTTCAGCAAGTTGCAATCATGTATAACAGAAATGAACAGTTTTTCAAAAACAAGGTCTAAGTCATGTTTGAGTCACTCTGTAAGTACCATTTTGCTGTACTGTTTAAGTTTGATGAAAGGAACATTGTTGACACTTTTCAGCAAGTTGCAATCATGTAATACAGAAATAAACAGTTTTTCAAAAACAAGGTCTCAGTCATGTTTGAGTCACTCTGTAAGTACCATTTTGCTGTATTGTTAAACTCGATGAAAGGAACACTGTTGACACTTTTCAGCAAGTTGCAATCATGTAATACAGAAATAAACCGTTTTTCAAAAACAAGGTCAAAATCATGTAAGTACAATTTTGCTGTACTGCTTAATCAGGATGATAGAAACACTGTTGACACTTTTCAGCAAGTTGTAATACAGAAATAAACAGTTTTTCAAAAACAAGGTCTCAGTCATGTTTGAGTCACTCTGTAAGTACCATTTTGCTGTACTGTTTAAGCTCGATGAAAGGAACATTGTTGACACTTTTCAGCAAGTTGCAATCATGAAATACAGAAAAAAAAAAAAATTCACAAACAAGGTCTAAATCATGTTTGATGCACTCTGTAAGTTCAATTTTTGCTGTACTGTTTAAACTCGATGAAAGGAACATTGTTGACACTTTTCAGCAAGTTGCAATCATGTAATACAGAAATAAACCGTTTTTCAAAAACAAGGTCAAAATCATGTAAGTACAATTTTGCTGTACTGCTTAATCAGGATGTCAGAAACACTGTTGACACTTTTCAGCAAGTTGTAATACAGAAATAAACAGTTTTTCAAAAACAAGGTCTCAGTCATGTTTGAGTCACTCTGTAAGTACCATTTTGCTGTATTGTTAAACTCGATGAAAGGAACACTGTTGACACTTTTCAGCAAGTTGCAATCATGTAATACAGAAATGAACAGTTTTTCAAAAACAAGGTCTAAGTCATGTTTGAGTCACTCTGTAAGTACCATTTTGCTGTACTGTTTAAGCTCGATGAAAGGAACATTGTTGACACTTTTCAGCAAGTTGCAATCATGTAATACAGAAATAAACAGTTTTTCAAAAACAAGGTCTCAGTCATGTTTGAGTCACTCTGTACGTACCATTTTGCTGTACTGTTTAAGCTCGATGAAAGGAACATTGTTGACACTTTTCAGCAAGTTGCAATCATGAAATACAGAAATAAAGAGTTTCTCACAAACAAGGTCTAAATCATGTTTGATGCACTCTGTAAGTTCAATTTTTGCTGTACTGTTTAAACTCGATGAAAGGAACATTGTTGACACTTTTCAGCAAGTTGCAATCATGTAATACAGAAATAAACAGTTTTTCAAAAACAAGGTCTCAGTCATGTTTGAGTCACTCTGTAAGTACCATTTTGATGTACTGTTTAAGCTCGATGAAAGGAACATTGTTGACACTTTTCAGCAAGTTGCAATCATGTAATACAGAAATAAACCGATTTTCACAAACAAGGTCTAAATCATGTATGTACAATTTTGCTGTACTGCTTAATCAGGATGATAGAAACACTGTTGACACTTTTCAGCAAGTTGCAATCATGAAATACAGAAATAAAGAGTTTCTCACAAACAAGGTCTAAATAATGTTTGATGCACTCTGTAAGTTCAATTTTTGCTGTACTGTTTAAACTCGATGAAAGGAACATTGTTGACACTTTTCAGCAAGTTGCAATCATGTAATACAGAAATAAACCGTTTTTCAAAAACAAGGTCAAAATCATGTAAGTACAATTTTGCTGTACTGCTTAATCAGGATGATAGAAACACTGTTGACACTTTTCAGCAAGTTGTAATACAGAAATAAACAGTTTTTCAAAAACAAGGTCTCAGTCATGTTTGAGTCACTCTGTAAGTACCATTTTGCTGTACTGTTTAAGCTCGATGAAAGGAACATTGTTGACACTTTTCAGCAAGTTGCAATCATGTAATACAGAAATAAAGAGTTTTTCAAAAACAAGGTCTCAGTCATGTTTGAGTCACTCTGTAAGTACCATTTTGCTGTACTGTTTAAGCTCGATGAAAGGAACATTGTTGACACTTTTCAGCAAGTTGGAATCATGAAATACAGAAATAAAGAGTTTTTCACAAACAAGGTCTAAATCAGGTAAGTACATTTTGCTGTACTGCTTAATCAGGATGATAGAAACACTGTTGACACTTTTCAGCAAGTTGTAATACAGAAATAAACAGTTTTTCAAAAACAAGGTCTCAGTCATGTTTGAGTCACTCTGTAAGTACCATTTTGCTGTACTGTTTAAGTTCGATGAAAGGAACATTGTTGACACTTTTCAGCAAGTTGCAATCATGAAATACAGAAAAAAACAATTTTTCACATACAAGGTCTAAATCATGTTTGATGCACTCTGTAAGTACCATTTTTGCTGTACTGTTTAAACTCGATGAAAGGAACATTGTTGACACTTTTCAGCAAGTTGCAATCATGTAATACAGAAATAAACAGTTTTTCAAAAACAAGGTCTCAGTCATGTTTGAGTCACTCTGTAAGTACCATTTTGCTGTACTGTTTAAGCTCGATGAAAGGAACATTGTTGACACTTTTCAGCAAGTTGCAATCATGAAATACAGAAATAAAGAGTTTCTCACAAACAAGGTCTAAATCATGTTTGATGCACTCTGTAAGTGCAATTTTTGCTGTACTGTTTAAACTCGATGAAAGGAACACTGTTGACACTTTTCAGCAAGTTGCAATAATGTAATACAGAAATGAACAGTTTTTCAAAAACAAGGTCTAAGTCATGTTTGAGTCACTCTGTAAGTACCATTTTGCTGTACTGTTTAAGCTCGATGAAAGGAACATTGTTGACACTTTTCAGCAAGTTGCAATCATGAAATACAGAAAAAATTTTTTTTCACAAACAAGGTCTAAATCATGTAAGTACAATTTTGCTGTACAGCTTAATTAGGATGATAGAAACACTGTTGATACTTTTCAGCAAGTTGTAATACAGAAATAAACAGTTTTTCAAAAACAAGGTCTAAGTCATGTTTGAGTCACTCTGTAAGTACCATTTTGCTGTACTGTTTAAGCTCGATGAAAGGAACATTGTTGACACTTTTCAGCAAGTTGCAATCATGAAATACAGAAAAAAACCATTTTTCACATACAAGGTCTAAATCATGTTTGATGCACTCTGTAAGTACCATTTTTGCTGTACTGTTTAAACTCGATGAAAGGAACACTGTTGACACTTTTCAGCAAGTTGCAATCATGTATAACAGAAATGAACAGTTTTTCAAAAACAAGGTCTAAGTCATGTTTGAGTCACTCTGTAAGTACCATTTTGCTGTACTGTTTAAGTTTGATGAAAGGAACATTGTTGACACTTTTCAGCAAGTTGCAATCATGTAATACAGAAATAAACAGTTTTTCAAAAACAAGGTCTCAGTCATGTTTGAGTCACTCTGTAAGTACCATTTTGCTGTATTGTTAAACTCGATGAAAGGAACACTGTTGACACTTTTCAGCAAGTTGCAATCATGTAATACAGAAATAAACCGTTTTTCAAAAACAAGGTCAAAATCATGTAAGTACAATTTTGCTGTACTGCTTAATCAGGATGATAGAAACACTGTTGACACTTTTCAGCAAGTTGTAATACAGAAATAAACAGTTTTTCAAAAACAAGGTCTCAGTCATGTTTGAGTCACTCTGTAAGTACCATTTTGCTGTACTGTTTAAGCTCGATGAAAGGAACATTGTTGACACTTTTCAGCAAGTTGCAATCATGAAATACAGAAAAAAACAATTTTTCACAAACAAGGTCTAAATCATGTTTGATGCACTCTGTAAGTTCAATTTTTGCTGTACTGTTTAAACTCGATGAAAGGAACATTGTTGACACTTTTCAGCAAGTTGCAATCATGTAATACAGAAATAAACCGATTTTCAAAAACAAGGTCTAAATCATGTATGTACAATTTTGCTGTACTGCTTAATCAGGATGATAGAAACACTGTTGACACTTTTCAGCAAGTTGCAATCATGAAATACAGAAATAAAGAGTTTCTCACAAACAAGGTCTAAATCATGTTTGATGCACTCTGTAAGTTCAATTTTTGCTGTACTGTTTAAACTCGATGAAAGGAACATTGTTGACACTTTTCAGCAAGTTGCAATCATGTAATACAGAAATAAACCGATTTTCACAAACAAGGTCTAAATCATGTATGTACAATTTTGCTGTACAGCTTAATCAGGATGATAGAAACACTGTTGACACTTTTCAGCAAGTTGTAATACAGAAATAAACAGTTTTTCAAAAACAAGGTCTCAGTCATGTTTGAGTCACTCTGTAAGTACCATTTTGCTGTACTGTTTAAGCTCGATGAAAGGAACATTGTTGACACTTTTCAGCAAGTTGCAATCATGAAATACAGAAAAAAACAATTTTTCACAAACAAGGTCTAAATCATGTTTGATGCACTCTGTAAGTTCAATTTTTGCTGTACTGTTTAAACTCGATGAAAGGAACATTGTTGACACTTTTCAGCAAGTTGCAATCATGTAATACAGAAATAAACCGTTTTTCAAAAACAAGGTCAAAATCATGTAAGTACAATTTTGCTGTACTGCTTAATCAGGATGATAGAAACACTGTTGACACTTTTCAGCAAGTTGCAATCATGAAATACAGAAATAAAGAGTTTCTCACAAACAAGGTCTAAATCATGTTTGATGCACTCTGTAAGTTCAATTTTTGCTGTACTGTTTAAACTCGATGAAAGGAACATTGTTGACACTTTTCAGCAAGTTGCAATCATGTAATACAGAAATAAACCGATTTTCACAAACAAGGTCTAAATCATGTATGTACAATTTTGCTGTACTGCTTAATCAGGATGATAGAAACACTGTTGACACTTTTCAGCAAGTTGTAATATAGAAATAAACAGTTTTTCACAAACAAGGTCTAAATAATGTTTGATGCACTCTGTAAGTACCATTTTTGCTGTACTGTTTAAACTCGATGAAAGGAACATTGTTGACACTTTTCAGCAAGTTGCAATCATGAAATACAGAAATAAAGAGTTTCTCACAAACAAGGTCTAAATCAGGTAAGTACAATTTTGCTTTACTGCTTAATCAGGATGATAGAAACACTGTTGACACTTTTCAGCAAGTTGTAATACAGAAATAAACAGTTTTTCAAAAACAAGGTCTCAGTCATGTTTGAGTCACTCTGTAAGTACCATTTTGCTGTACTGTTTAAGCTCGATGAAAGGAACATTGTTGACACTTTTCAGCAAGTTGCAATCATGAAATACAGAAATAAAGAGTTTCTCACAAACAAGGTCTAAATCATGTTTGATGCACTCTGTAAGTACCATTTTTGCTGTACTGTTTAAACTCGATGAAAGGAACATTGTTGACACTTTTCAGCAAGTTGCAATCATGTAATACAGAAATAAACCGATTTTCACAAACAAGGTCTAAGTCATGTTTGAATCACTCTCTAAGTACCATTTTGCTGTACTGTTTAAACTCAATGAAAGGAACATTGTTGACACTTTTCAGCAAGTTGCAATCATGTAATACAGAAATAAACAGTTTTTCACAAACAAGGTCTAAGTCATGTAAGTACAATTTTGCTGTACAGCTTAATCAGGATGATAGAAACACTGTTGACACTTTTCAGCAAGTTGTAATACAGAAATAAACAGTTTTTCAAAAACAAGGTCTCAGTCATGTTTGAGTCACTCTGTAAGTACCATTTTGCTGTACTGTTTAAGCTCGATGAAAGGAACATTGTTGACACTTTTCAGCAAGTTGCAATCATGAAATACAGAAAAAAACAATTTTTCACAAACAAGGTCTAAATCATGTTTGATGCACTCTGTAAGTTCAATTTTTGCTGTACTGTTTAAACTCGATGAAAGGAACATTGTTGACACTTTTCAGCAAGTTGCAATCATGTAATACAGAAATAAACCGTTTTTCAAAAACAAGGTCAAAATCATGTAAGTACAATTTTGCTGTACTGCTTAATCAGGATGATAGAAACACTGTTGACACTTTTCAGCAAGTTGTAATACAGAAATAAACAGTTTTTCAAAAACAAGGTCTCAGTCATGTTTGAGTCACTCTGTAAGTACCATTTTGCTGTACTGTTTAAGCTCGATGAAAGGAACATTGTTGACACTTTTCAGCAAGTTGCAATCATGAAATACAGAAAAAAACAATTTTTCACAAACAAGGTCTAAATCATGTTTGATGCACTCTGTAAGTTCAATTTTTGCTGTACTGTTTAAACTCGATGAAAGGAACACTGTTGACACTTTTCAGCAAGTTGCAATCATGAAATACTGAAAAAAAGAGTTTCTCACAAACAAGGTCTAAATCATGTTTGATGCACTCTGTATTTTCAATTTTTGCTGTACTGTTTAAACTCTGATAGAAACATTGTTGACACTTTTCAGCAAGTTGCAATCATGTAAAATAGAAATAAACAGTTTTTCAAAAACAAGGTCTCAGTCATGTTTGAGTCACTCTGTAAGTACCATTTTGCTGTACTGTTTAAGCTCGATGAAAGGAACATTGTTGACACTTTTCATCAAGTTGCAATCATGAAATACAGAAATAAAGAGTTTCTCACAAACAAGGTCTAAATCATGTTTGATGCACTCTGTAAGTTCAATTTTTGCTGTACTGTTTAAACTCGATGAAAGGAACATTGTTGACACTTTTCAGCAAGTTGCAATCATGTAATACAGAAATAAACCGATTTTCACAAACAAGGTCTAAATCATGTATGTACAATTTTCCTGTACTGCTTAATCAGGATGATAGAAACACTGTTGACACTTTTCAGCAAGTTGCTATCATGAAATACAGAAATAAAGAGTTTCTCACAAACAAGGTCTAAATCATGTTTGATGCACTCTGTAAGTTCAATTTTTGCTGTACTGTTTAAACTCGATGAAAGGAACATTGTTGACACTTTTCAGCAAGTTGCAATCATGTAATACAGAAATAAACCGATTTTCACAAACAAGGTCTAAATCATGTATGTACAATTTTGCTGTACAGCTTAATCAGGATGATAGAAACACTGTTGACACTTTTCAGCAAGTTGTAATACAGAAATAAACAGTTTTTCAAAAACAAGGTCTCAGTCATGTTTGAGTCACTCTGTAAGTACCATTTTGCTGTACTGTTTAAGCTCGATGAAAGGAACATTGTTGACACTTTTCAGCAAGTTGCAATCATGAAATACAGAAAAAAACAATTTTTCACAAACAAGGTCTAAATCATGTTTGATGCACTCTGTAAGTTCAATTTTTGCTGTACTGTTTAAACTCGATGAAAGGAACATTGTTGACACTTTTCAGCAAGTTGCAATCATGAAATACAGAAATAAAGAGTTTCTCACAAACAAGGTCTAAATCAGGTAAGTACAATTTTGCTTTACTGCTTAATCAGGATGATAGAAACACTGTTGACACTTTTCAGCAAGTTGTAATACATAAATAAACAGTTTTTCAAAAACAAGGTCTCAGTCATGTTTGAGTCACTCTGTAAGTACCATTTTGCTGTACTGTTTAAGCTCGATGAAAGGAACATTGTTGACACTTTTCATCAAGTTGCAATCATGAAATACAGAAATAAAGAGTTTCTCACAAACAAGGTCTAAATCATGTTTGATGCACTCTGTAAGTTCAATTTTTGCTGTACTGTTTAAACTCGATGAAAGGAACATTGTTGACACTTTTCAGCAAGTTGCAATCATGTAATACAGAAATAAACCGATTTTCACAAACAAGGTCTAAATCATGTATGTACAATTTTGCTGTACTGCTTAATCAGGATGATAGAAACACTGTTGACACTTTTCAGCAAGTTGCTATCATGAAATACAGAAATAAAGAGTTTCTCACAAACAAGGTCTAAATCATGTTTGATGCACTCTGTAAGTTCAATTTTTGCTGTACTGTTTAAACTCGATGAAAGGAACATTGTTGACACTTTTCAGCAAGTTGCAATCATGTAATACAGAAATAAACCGATTTTCACAAACAAGGTCTAAATCATGTATGTACAATTTTGCTGTACAGCTTAATCAGGATGATAGAAACACTGTTGACACTTTTCAGCAAGTTGTAATACAGAAATAAACAGTTTTTCAAAAACAAGGTCTCAGTCATGTTTGAGTCACTCTGTAAGTACAATTTTGCTGTACTGTTTAAGCTCGATGAAAGGAACATTGTTGACACTTTTCAGCAAGTTGCAATCATGAAATACAGAAAAAAACAATTTTTCACAAACAAGGTCTAAATCATGTTTGATGCACTCTGTAAGTTCAATTTTTGCTGTACTGTTTAAACTCGATGAAAGGAACATTGTTGACACTTTTCAGCAAGTTGCAATCATGAAATACAGAAATAAAGAGTTTCTCACAAACAAGGTCTAAATCAGGTAAGTACAATTTTGCTTTACTGCTTAATCAGGATGATAGAAACACTGTTGACACTTTTCAGCAAGTTGTAATACAGAAATAAACAGTTTTTCAAAAACAAGGTCTCAGTCATGTTTGAGTCACTCTGTAAGTACCATTTTGCTGTACTGTTTAAGCTCGATGAAAGGAACATTGTTGACACTTTTCAGCAAGTTGCAATCATGAAATACAGAAATAAAGAGTTTCTCACAAACAAGGTCTAAATCATGTTTGATGCACTCTGTAAGTACCATTTTTGCTGTACTGTTTAAACTCGATGAAAGGAACATTGTTGACACTTTTCAGCAAGTTGCAATCATGTAATACAGAAATAAACCGATTTTCACAAACAAGGTATAAGTCATGTTTGAATCACTCTCTAAGTACCATTTTGCTGTACTGTTTAAACTCAATGAAAGGAACATTGTTGACACTTTTCTGCAAGTTGCAATCATGTAATACAGAAATAAACAGTTTTTCACAAACAAGGTCTAAGTCATGTAAGTACAATTTTGCTGTACAGCTTAATCAGGATGATAGAAACACTGTTGACACTTTTCAGCAAGTTGTAATACAGAAATAAACAGTTTTTCAAAAACAAGGTCTCAGTCATGTTTGAGTCACTCTGTAAGTACCATTTTGCTGTACTGTTTAAGCTCGATGAAAGGAACATTGTTGACACTTTTCAGCAAGTTGCAATCATGAAATACAGAAAAAAATTTTTTTTCACAAACAAGGTCTAAATCATGTTTGATGCACTCTGTAAGTTCAATTTTTGCTGTACTGTTTAAACTCGATGAAAGGAACATTGTTGACACTTTTCAGCAAGTTGCAATCATGTAATACAGAAATAAACAGTTTTTCAAAAACAAGGTCTCAGTCATGTTTGAGTCACTCTGTAAGTACCATTTTGCTGTATTGTTAAACTCGATGAAAGGAACACTGTTGACACTTTTCAGCAAGTTGCAATCATGTAATACAGAAATAAACCGTTTTTCAAAAACAAGGTCAAAATCATGTAAGTACAATTTTGCTGTACTGCTTAATCAGGATGATAGAAACACTGTTGACACTTTTCAGCAAGTTGTAATACAGAAATAAACAGTTTTTCAAAAACAAGGTCTCAGTCATGTTTGAGTCACTCTGTAAGTACCATTTTGCTGTACTGTTTAAGCTCGATGAAAGGAACATTGTTGACACTTTTCAGCAAGTTGCAATCATGAAATACAGAAAAAAAAAAAAATTCACAAACAAGGTCTAAATCATGTTTGATGCACTCTGTAAGTTCAATTTTTGCTGTACTGTTTAAACTCGATGAAAGGAACATTGTTGACACTTTTCAGCAAGTTGCAATCATGTAATACAGAAATAAACCGTTTTTCAAAAACAAGGTCAAAATCATGTAAGTACAATTTTGCTGTACTGCTTAATCAGGATGTCAGAAACACTGTTGACACTTTTCAGCAAGTTGTAATACAGAAATAAACAGTTTTTCAAAAACAAGGTCTCAGTCATGTTTGAGTCACTCTGTAAGTACCATTTTGCTGTATTGTTAAACTCGATGAAAGGAACACTGTTGACACTTTTCAGCAAGTTGCAATCATGTAATACAGAAATGAACAGTTTTTCAAAAACAAGGTCTAAGTCATGTTTGAGTCACTCTGTAAGTACCATTTTGCTGTACTGTTTAAGCTCGATGAAAGGAACATTGTTGACACTTTTCAGCAAGTTGCAATCATGTAATACAGAAATAAACAGTTTTTCAAAAACAAGGTCTCAGTCATGTTTGAGTCACTCTGTACGTACCATTTTGCTGTACTGTTTAAGCTCGATGAAAGGAACATTGTTGACACTTTTCAGCAAGTTGCAATCATGAAATACAGAAATAAAGAGTTTCTCACAAACAAGGTCTAAATCATGTTTGATGCACTCTGTAAGTTCAATTTTTGCTGTACTGTTTAAACTCGATGAAAGGAACATTGTTGACACTTTTCAGCAAGTTGCAATCATGTAATACAGAAATAAACAGTTTTTCAAAAACAAGGTCTCAGTCATGTTTGAGTCACTCTGTAAGTACCATTTTGATGTACTGTTTAAGCTCGATGAAAGGAACATTGTTGACACTTTTCAGCAAGTTGCAATCATGTAATACAGAAATAAACCGATTTTCACAAACAAGGTCTAAATCATGTATGTACAATTTTGCTGTACTGCTTAATCAGGATGATAGAAACACTGTTGACACTTTTCAGCAAGTTGCAATCATGAAATACAGAAATAAAGAGTTTCTCACAAACAAGGTCTAAATAATGTTTGATGCACTCTGTAAGTTCAATTTTTGCTGTACTGTTTAAACTCGATGAAAGGAACATTGTTGACACTTTTCAGCAAGTTGCAATCATGTAATACAGAAATAAACCGTTTTTCAAAAACAAGGTCAAAATCATGTAAGTACAATTTTGCTGTACTGCTTAATCAGGATGATAGAAACACTGTTGACACTTTTCAGCAAGTTGTAATACAGAAATAAACAGTTTTTCAAAAACAAGGTCTCAGTCATGTTTGAGTCACTCTGTAAGTACCATTTTGCTGTACTGTTTAAGCTCGATGAAAGGAACATTGTTGACACTTTTCAGCAAGTTGCAATCATGTAATACAGAAATAAAGAGTTTTTCAAAAACAAGGTCTCAGTCATGTTTGAGTCACTCTGTAAGTACCATTTTGCTGTACTGTTTAAGCTCGATGAAAGGAACATTGTTGACACTTTTCAGCAAGTTGGAATCATGAAATACAGAAATAAAGAGTTTTTCACAAACAAGGTCTAAATCAGGTAAGTACATTTTGCTGTACTGCTTAATCAGGATGATAGAAACACTGTTGACACTTTTCAGCAAGTTGTAATACAGAAATAAACAGTTTTTCAAAAACAAGGTCTCAGTCATGTTTGAGTCACTCTGTAAGTACCATTTTGCTGTACTGTTTAAGTTCGATGAAAGGAACATTGTTGACACTTTTCAGCAAGTTGCAATCATGAAATACAGAAAAAAACAATTTTTCACATACAAGGTCTAAATCATGTTTGATGCACTCTGTAAGTACCATTTTTGCTGTACTGTTTAAACTCGATGAAAGGAACATTGTTGACACTTTTCAGCAAGTTGCAATCATGTAATACAGAAATAAACAGTTTTTCAAAAACAAGGTCTCAGTCATGTTTGAGTCACTCTGTAAGTACCATTTTGCTGTACTGTTTAAGCTCGATGAAAGGAACATTGTTGACACTTTTCAGCAAGTTGCAATCATGAAATACAGAAATAAAGAGTTTCTCACAAACAAGGTCTAAATCATGTTTGATGCACTCTGTAAGTGCAATTTTTGCTGTACTGTTTAAACTCGATGAAAGGAACACTGTTGACACTTTTCAGCAAGTTGCAATCATGTAATACAGAAATGAACAGTTTTTCAAAAACAAGGTCTAAGTCATGTTTGAGTCACTCTGTAAGTACCATTTTGCTGTACTGTTTAAGCTCGATGAAAGGAACATTGTTGACACTTTTCAGCAAGTTGCAATCATGAAATACAGAAAAAAACAATTTTTCACAAACAAGGTCTAAATCATGTAAGTACAATTTTGCTGTACAGCTTAATTAGGATGATAGAAACACTGTTGATACTTTTCAGCAAGTTGTAATACAGAAATAAACAGTTTTTCAAAAACAAGGTCTAAGTCATGTTTGAGTCACTCTGTAAGTACCATTTTGCTGTACTGTTTAAGCTCGATGAAAGGAACATTGTTGACACTTTTCAGCAAGTTGCAATCATGAAATACAGAAAAAAACCATTTTTCACATACAAGGTCTAAATCATGTTTGATGCACTCTGTAAGTTCAATTTTTGCTGTACTGTTTAAACTCGATGAAAGGAACACTGTTGACACTTTTCAGCAAGTTGCAATCATGTATAACAGAAATGAACAGTTTTTCAAAAACAAGGTCTAAGTCATGTTTGAGTCACTCTGTAAGTACCATTTTGCTGTACTGTTTAAGTTTGATGAAAGGAACATTGTTGACACTTTTCAGCAAGTTGCAATCATGTAATACAGAAATAAACAGTTTTTCAAAAACAAGGTCTCAGTCATGTTTGAGTCACTCTGTAAGTACCATTTTGCTGTATTGTTAAACTCGATGAAAGGAACACTGTTGACACTTTTCAGCAAGTTGCAATCATGTAATACAGAAATAAACCGTTTTTCAAAAACAAGGTCAAAATCATGTAAGTACAATTTTGCTGTACTGCTTAATCAGGATGATAGAAACACTGTTGACACTTTTCAGCAAGTTGTAATACAGAAATAAACAGTTTTTCAAAAACAAGGTCTCAGTCATGTTTGAGTCACTCTGTAAGTACCATTTTGCTGTACTGTTTAAGCTCGATGAAAGGAACATTGTTGACACTTTTCAGCAAGTTGCAATCATGAAATACAGAAAAAAACAATTTTTCACAAACAAGGTCTAAATCATGTTTGATGCACTCTGTAAGTTCAATTTTTGCTGTACTGTTTAAACTCGATGAAAGGAACATTGTTGACACTTTTCAGCAAGTTGCAATCATGTAATACAGAAATAAACCGATTTTCAAAAACAAGGTCTAAATCATGTATGTACAATTTTGCTGTACTGCTTAATCAGGATGATAGAAACACTGTTGACACTTTTCAGCAAGTTGCAATCATGAAATACAGAAATAAAGAGTTTCTCACAAACAAGGTCTAAATCATGTTTGATGCACTCTGTAAGTTCAATTTTTGCTGTACTGTTTAAACTCGATGAAAGGAACATTGTTGACACTTTTCAGCAAGTTGCAATCATGTAATACAGAAATAAACCGATTTTCACAAACAAGGTCTAAATCATGTATGTACAATTTTGCTGTACAGCTTAATCAGGATGATAGAAACACTGTTGACACTTTTCAGCAAGTTGTAATACAGAAATAAACAGTTTTTCAAAAACAAGGTCTCAGTCATGTTTGAGTCACTCTGTAAGTACCATTTTGCTGTACTGTTTAAGCTCGATGAAAGGAACATTGTTGACACTTTTCAGCAAGTTGCAATCATGAAATACAGAAAAAAACAATTTTTCACAAACAAGGTCTAAATCATGTTTGATGCACTCTGTAAGTTCAATTTTTGCTGTACTGTTTAAACTCGATGAAAGGAACATTGTTGACACTTTTCAGCAAGTTGCAATCATGTAATACAGAAATAAACCGTTTTTCAAAAACAAGGTCAAAATCATGTAAGTACAATTTTGCTGTACTGCTTAATCAGGATGATAGAAACACTGTTGACACTTTTCAGCAAGTTGCAATCATGAAATACAGAAATAAAGAGTTTCTCACAAACAAGGTCTAAATCATGTTTGATGCACTCTGTAAGTTCAATTTTTGCTGTACTGTTTAAACTCGATGAAAGGAACATTGTTGACACTTTTCAGCAAGTTGCAATCATGTAATACAGAAATAAACCGATTTTCACAAACAAGGTCTAAATCATGTATGTACAATTTTGCTGTACTGCTTAATCAGGATGATAGAAACACTGTTGACACTTTTCAGCAAGTTGTAATATAGAAATAAACAGTTTTTCACAAACAAGGTCTAAATAATGTTTGATGCACTCTGTAAGTACCATTTTTGCTGTACTGTTTAAACTCGATGAAAGGAACATTGTTGACACTTTTCAGCAAGTTGCAATCATGAAATACAGAAATAAAGAGTTTCTCACAAACAAGGTCTAAATCAGGTAAGTACAATTTTGCTTTACTGCTTAATCAGGATGATAGAAACACTGTTGACACTTTTCAGCAAGTTGTAATACAGAAATAAACAGTTTTTCAAAAACAAGGTCTCAGTCATGTTTGAGTCACTCTGTAAGTACCATTTTGCTGTACTGTTTAAGCTCGATGAAAGGAACATTGTTGACACTTTTCAGCAAGTTGCAATCATGAAATACAGAAATAAAGAGTTTCTCACAAACAAGGTCTAAATCATGTTTGATGCACTCTGTAAGTACCATTTTTGCTGTACTGTTTAAACTCGATGAAAGGAACATTGTTGACACTTTTCAGCAAGTTGCAATCATGTAATACAGAAATAAACCGATTTTCACAAACAAGGTCTAAGTCATGTTTGAATCACTCTCTAAGTACCATTTTGCTGTACTGTTTAAACTCAATGAAAGGAACATTGTTGACACTTTTCAGCAAGTTGCAATCATGTAATACAGAAATAAACAGTTTTTCACAAACAAGGTCTAAGTCATGTAAGTACAATTTTGCTGTACAGCTTAATCAGGATGATAGAAACACTGTTGACACTTTTCAGCAAGTTGTAATACAGAAATAAACAGTTTTTCAAAAACAAGGTCTCAGTCATGTTTGAGTCACTCTGTAAGTACCATTTTGCTGTACTGTTTAAGCTCGATGAAAGGAACATTGTTGACACTTTTCAGCAAGTTGCAATCATGAAATACAGAAAAAAACAATTTTTCACAAACAAGGTCTAAATCATGTTTGATGCACTCTGTAAGTTCAATTTTTGCTGTACTGTTTAAACTCGATGAAAGGAACATTGTTGACACTTTTCAGCAAGTTGCAATCATGTAATACAGAAATAAACCGTTTTTCAAAAACAAGGTCAAAATCATGTAAGTACAATTTTGCTGTACTGCTTAATCAGGATGATAGAAACACTGTTGACACTTTTCAGCAAGTTGTAATACAGAAATAAACAGTTTTTCAAAAACAAGGTCTCAGTCATGTTTGAGTCACTCTGTAAGTACCATTTTGCTGTACTGTTTAAGCTCGATGAAAGGAACATTGTTGACACTTTTCAGCAAGTTGCAATCATGAAATACAGAAAAAAACAATTTTTCACAAACAAGGTCTAAATCATGTTTGATGCACTCTGTAAGTTCAATTTTTGCTGTACTGTTTAAACTCGATGAAAGGAACACTGTTGACACTTTTCAGCAAGTTGCAATCATGAAATACTGAAAAAAAGAGTTTCTCACAAACAAGGTCTAAATCATGTTTGATGCACTCTGTATTTTCAATTTTTGCTGTACTGTTTAAACTCTGATAGAAACATTGTTGACACTTTTCAGCAAGTTGCAATCATGTAAAATAGAAATAAACAGTTTTTCAAAAACAAGGTCTCAGTCATGTTTGAGTCACTCTGTAAGTACCATTTTGCTGTACTGTTTAAGCTCGATGAAAGGAACATTGTTGACACTTTTCATCAAGTTGCAATCATGAAATACAGAAATAAAGAGTTTCTCACAAACAAGGTCTAAATCATGTTTGATGCACTCTGTAAGTTCAATTTTTGCTGTACTGTTTAAACTCGATGAAAGGAACATTGTTGACACTTTTCAGCAAGTTGCAATCATGTAATACAGAAATAAACCGATTTTCACAAACAAGGTCTAAATCATGTATGTACAATTTTCCTGTACTGCTTAATCAGGATGATAGAAACACTGTTGACACTTTTCAGCAAGTTGCTATCATGAAATACAGAAATAAAGAGTTTCTCACAAACAAGGTCTAAATCATGTTTGATGCACTCTGTAAGTTCAATTTTTGCTGTACTGTTTAAACTCGATGAAAGGAACATTGTTGACACTTTTCAGCAAGTTGCAATCATGTAATACAGAAATAAACCGATTTTCACAAACAAGGTCTAAATCATGTATGTACAATTTTGCTGTACAGCTTAATCAGGATGATAGAAACACTGTTGACACTTTTCAGCAAGTTGTAATACAGAAATAAACAGTTTTTCAAAAACAAGGTCTCAGTCATGTTTGAGTCACTCTGTAAGTACCATTTTGCTGTACTGTTTAAGCTCGATGAAAGGAACATTGTTGACACTTTTCAGCAAGTTGCAATCATGAAATACAGAAAAAAACAATTTTTCACAAACAAGGTCTAAATCATGTTTGATGCACTCTGTAAGTTCAATTTTTGCTGTACTGTTTAAACTCGATGAAAGGAACATTGTTGACACTTTTCAGCAAGTTGCAATCATGAAATACAGAAATAAAGAGTTTCTCACAAACAAGGTCTAAATCAGGTAAGTACAATTTTGCTTTACTGCTTAATCAGGATGATAGAAACACTGTTGACACTTTTCAGCAAGTTGTAATACAGAAATAAACAGTTTTTCAAAAACAAGGTCTCAGTCATGTTTGAGTCACTCTGTAAGTACCATTTTGCTGTACTGTTTAAGCTCGATGAAAGGAACATTGTTGACACTTTTCATCAAGTTGCAATCATGAAATACAGAAATAAAGAGTTTCTCACAAACAAGGTCTAAATCATGTTTGATGCACTCTGTAAGTTCAATTTTTGCTGTACTGTTTAAACTCGATGAAAGGAACATTGTTGACACTTTTCAGCAAGTTGCAATCATGTAATACAGAAATAAACCGATTTTCACAAACAAGGTCTAAATCATGTATGTACAATTTTGCTGTACTGCTTAATCAGGATGATAGAAACACTGTTGACACTTTTCAGCAAGTTGCTATCATGAAATACAGAAATAAAGAGTTTCTCACAAACAAGGTCTAAATCATGTTTGATGCACTCTGTAAGTTCAATTTTTGCTGTACTGTTTAAACTCGATGAAAGGAACATTGTTGACACTTTTCAGCAAGTTGCAATCATGTAATACAGAAATAAACCGATTTTCACAAACAAGGTCTAAATCATGTATGTACAATTTTGCTGTACAGCTTAATCAGGATGATAGAAACACTGTTGACACTTTTCAGCAAGTTGTAATACAGAAATAAACAGTTTTTCAAAAACAAGGTCTCAGTCATGTTTGAGTCACTCTGTAAGTACAATTTTGCTGTACTGTTTAAGCTCGATGAAAGGAACATTGTTGACACTTTTCAGCAAGTTGCAATCATGAAATACAGAAAAAAACAATTTTTCACAAACAAGGTCTAAATCATGTTTGATGCACTCTGTAAGTTCAATTTTTGCTGTACTGTTTAAACTCGATGAAAGGAACATTGTTGACACTTTTCAGCAAGTTGCAATCATGAAATACAGAAATAAAGAGTTTCTCACAAACAAGGTCTAAATCAGGTAAGTACAATTTTGCTTTACTGCTTAATCAGGATGATAGAAACACTGTTGACACTTTTCAGCAAGTTGTAATACAGAAATAAACAGTTTTTCAAAAACAAGGTCTCAGTCATGTTTGAGTCACTCTGTAAGTACCATTTTGCTGTACTGTTTAAGCTCGATGAAAGGAACATTGTTGACACTTTTCAGCAAGTTGCAATCATGAAATACAGAAATAAAGAGTTTCTCACAAACAAGGTCTAAATCATGTTTGATGCACTCTGTAAGTACCATTTTTGCTGTACTGTTTAAACTCGATGAAAGGAACATTGTTGACACTTTTCAGCAAGTTGCAATCATGTAATACAGAAATAAACCGATTTTCACAAACAAGGTATAAGTCATGTTTGAATCACTCTCTAAGTACCATTTTGCTGTACTGTTTAAACTCAATGAAAGGAACATTGTTGACACTTTTCTGCAAGTTGCAATCATGTAATACAGAAATAAACAGTTTTTCACAAACAAGGTCTAAGTCATGTAAGTACAATTTTGCTGTACAGCTTAATCAGGATGATAGAAACACTGTTGACACTTTTCAGCAAGTTGTAATACAGAAATAAACAGTTTTTCAAAAACAAGGTCTCAGTCATGTTTGAGTCACTCTGTAAGTACCATTTTGCTGTACTGTTTAAGCTCGATGAAAGGAACATTGTTGACACTTTTCAGCAAGTTGCAATCATGAAATACAGAAAAAAAATTTTTTTCACAAACAAGGTCTAAATCATGTTTGATGCACTCTGTAAGTTCAATTTTTGCTGTACTGTTTAAACTCGATGAAAGGAACATTGTTGACACTTTTCAGCAAGTTGCAATCATGTAATACAGAAATAAACCGTTTTTCAAAAACAAGGTCAAAATCATGTAAGTACAATTTTGCTGTACTGCTTAATCAGGATGATAGAAACACTGTTGACACTTTTCAGCAAGTTGTAATACAGAAATAAACAGTTTTTCAAAAACAAGGTCTCAGTCATGTTTGAGTCACTCTGTAAGTACCATTTTGCTGTACTGTTTAAGCTCGATGAAAGGGACATTGTTGACACTTTTCAGCAAGTTGCAATCATGTAATACAGAAATAAACAGTTTTTCAAAAACAAGGTCTCAGTCATGTTTGAGTCACTCTGTAAGTACCATTTTGCTGTACTGTTTAAGCTCGATAAAAGGAACATTGTTGACACTTTTCAGCAAGTTGCAATCATGAAATACAGAAATAAAGAGTTTCTCACAAACAAGGTCTAAATCATGTTTGATGCACTCTGTAAGTTCAATTTTTGCTGTACTGTTTAAACTCGATGAAAGGAACACTGTTGATACTTTTCAGCAAGTTGCAATCATGTAATACAGAAATGAACAGTTTTTCACAAACAAGGTCTAAATCATGTATGTACAATTTTGCTGTACTGCTTAATCAGGATGATAGAAACACTGTTGACACTTTTCAGCAAGTTGCTATCATGAAATACAGAAATAAAGAGTTTCTCACAAACAAGGTCTAAATCATGTTTGATGCACTCTGTAAGTTCAATTTTTGCTGTACTGTTTAAACTCGATGAAAGGAACATTGTTGACACTTTTCAGCAAGTTGCAATCATGTAATACAGAAATAAACCGATTTTCACAAACAAGGTCTAAATCATGTATGTACAATTTTGCTGTACAGCTTTATCAGGATGATAGAAACACTGTTGACACTTTTCAGCAAGTTGTAATACAGAAATAAACAGTTTTTCAAAAACAAGGTCTCAGTCATGTTTGAGTCACTCTGTAAGTACAATTTTGCTGTACTGTTTAAGCTCGATGAAAGGAACATTGTTGACACTTTTCAGCAAGTTGCAATCATGAAATACAGAAAAAAACAATTTTTCACAAACAAGGTCTAAATCATGTTTGATGCACTCTGTAAGTTCAATTTTTGCTGTACTGTTTAAACTCGATGAAAGGAACATTGTTGACACTTTTCAGCAAGTTGCAATCATGAAATACAGAAATAAAGAGTTTCTCACAAACAAGGTCTAAATCAGGTAAGTACAATTTTGCTTTACTGCTTAATCAGGATGATAGAAACACTGTTGACACTTTTCAGCAAGTTGTAATACAGAAATAAACAGTTTTTCAAAAACAAGGTCTCAGTCATGTTTGAGTCACTCTGTAAGTACCATTTTGCTGTACTGTTTAAGCTCGATGAAAGGAACATTGTTGACACTTTTCAGCAAGTTGCAATCATGAAATACAGAAATAAAGAGTTTCTCACAAACAAGGTCTAAATCATGTTTGATGCACTCTGTAAGTACCATTTTTGCTGTACTGTTTAAACTCGATGAAAGGAACATTGTTGACACTTTTCAGCAAGTTGCAATCATGTAATACAGAAATAAACCGATTTTCACAAACAAGGTATAAGTCATGTTTGAATCACTCTCTAAGTACCATTTTGCTGTACTGTTTAAACTCAATGAAAGGAACATTGTTGACACTTTTCTGCAAGTTGCAATCATGTAATACAGAAATAAACAGTTTTTCACAAACAAGGTCTAAGTCATGTAAGTACAATTTTGCTGTACAGCTTAATCAGGATGATAGAAACACTGTTGACACTTTTCAGCAAGTTGTAATACAGAAATAAACAGTTTTTCAAAAACAAGGTCTCAGTCATGTTTGAGTCACTCTGTAAGTACCATTTTGCTGTACTGTTTAAGCTCGATGAAAGGAACATTGTTGACACTTTTCAGCAAGTTGCAATCATGAAATACAGAAAAAAATTTTTTTTCACAAACAAGGTCTAAATCATGTTTGATGCACTCTGTAAGTTCAATTTTTGCTGTACTGTTTAAACTCGATGAAAGGAACATTGTTGACACTTTTCAGCAAGTTGCAATCATGTAATACAGAAATAAACCGTTTTTCAAAAACAAGGTCAAAATCATGTAAGTACAATTTTGCTGTACTGCTTAATCAGGATGATAGAAACACTGTTGACACTTTTCAGCAAGTTGTAATACAGAAATAAACAGTTTTTCAAAAACAAGGTCTCAGTCATGTTTGAGTCACTCTGTAAGTACCATTTTGCTGTACTGTTTAAGCTCGATGAAAGGGACATTGTTGACACTTTTCAGCAAGTTGCAATCATGTAATACAGAAATAAACAGTTTTTCAAAAACAAGGTCTCAGTCATGTTTGAGTCACTCTGTAAGTACCATTTTGCTGTACTGTTTAAGCTCGATAAAAGGAACATTGTTGACACTTTTCAGCAAGTTGCAATCATGAAATACAGAAATAAAGAGTTTCTCACAAACAAGGTCTAAATCATGTTTGATGCACTCTGTAAGTTCAATTTTTGCTGTACTGTTTAAACTCGATGAAAGGAACACTGTTGATACTTTTCAGCAAGTTGCAATCATGTAATACAGAAATGAACAGTTTTTCAAAAACAAGGTCTAAGTCATGTTTGAGTCACTCTCTAAGTACCATTTTGCTGTACTGTTTAACCTGTTGGGTCTAGGGGGCAGCATTTGCACGTCTGGATAAAAAAAATGTACCCGATTTAATCTGGTTACTAATCCTACCCAGTAACTAGAATATGCATATACTTATTATATATGGATAGAAAACACTCTAAAGTTTCCAAAACTGTTTGAATGGTGTCTGTGAGTATAACAGAACTCATTTGGCAGGCAAAACCCTGAGACATTTTCTGACAGGAAGTGGATACCTGATGTGTTGTATTGAGTTTAAACCTATCCCATTGAAAAACACAGGGGTTTAGGAATATTTTGGCACTTCCTATTGCTTCCACTAGATGTCACCAGCCTTTACAAAGTGTTTTGAGTCTTCTGGAGGGAGATCTGACCGAACAAGAGCCATGGAACGGTGATGTCCCATTAGACACCTGGCGCGCTACTTCATGTTGGGTACCCTCGTTCCAATACGTTATAAAAGGCTATGCATTCGTCCACCTTGAATATTATTCATGTTCTGGTTAAAAAAGGCCCTAATGATTTATGCTATACAACGTTTGACATGTTTGAACGAACGGAAATATATTTTTTCCCCTCGTTCATGACGAGAAGTCCGGCTGGCTTACATCATGTGCTAACGAGACGGAGATTTTTGGACATAAATGATGAGCTTTTTTGAACAAAACTACATTCGTTATGGACCTGTGATACCTGGAAGTGACATCTGATGAAGAGAATCAAAGGTAATGGATTATTTACATAGTATTTTCGATTTTAGATCTCCCCAACATGACGTCTAGTCTGTATCGCAACGCGTATTTTTCTGGGCACAGTGCTCAGATTATTGCAAAGTGTGATTTCCCAGTAAGGTTATTTTTAAATCTGGCAAGTTGATTGCGTTCAAAAGATGTAAATCTATAATTCTTTAAATGACAATATAATATTTTACCAATGTTTTCTAATTTTAATTATTTAATTTGTGACGCTGACTTGACTGCCGGTTATTGGAGGGAAACGATTTCCTCAACATCAATGCCATAGTAAAACGCTGTTTTTGTATATAAATATGAACTTGATAGAACTAAAAATGCATGCATTGTCTAACATAATGTCCTAGGAGTGTCATCTGATGGAGATTGTAAAAGGTTAGTGTATCATTTTAGCTGGTTTTATGGTTTTGGTGACCCTGTCTTTGACTTGACAAAACATTACACACAACTCTTGTAAATGTACTGTCCTAACATACTCTAAATTTATGCTTTCGCCGTAAAACCTTTTTGAAATCGTAAAACGTGGTTAGATTAAGGAGATGTTTATCTTTCAAATGGTGTAACATAGTTGTATTTTTGAAAAATTTGAATTTTGACATTTATTTGGATTCAAATTTGCCGCTCTTGAAATGCACCTGCTGTTGATGGAGTGCACCACGGGTGGCACGCTAGCGTCCCACCTAGCCCCAAGAGGTTAAACTCAATGAAAGGAACATTGTTGACCCTTTTCAGCAAGTTGAAATCATGAAATACAGAAATAAAGAGTTTTTCACAAACAAGGTCTAAATCAGGTAAGTACATTTTGCTGTACTGCTTAATCAGGATGATAGAAACACTGTTGACACTTTTCAGCAAGTTGTAATACAGAAATAAACAGTTTTTCAAAAACAAGGTCTCAGTCATGTTTGAGTCACTCTGTAAGTACCATTTTGCTGTACTGTTTAAGCTCGATGAAAGGAACATTGTTGACACTTTTCAGCAAGTTGCAATCATGAAATACAGAAATAAAGAGTTTCTCACAAACAAGGTCTAAATCATGTTTGATGCACTCTGTAAGTACCATTTTTGCTGTACTGTTTAAACTCGATGAAAGGAACATTGTTGACACTTTTCAGCAAGTTGCAATCATGTAATACAGAAATAAACCGATTTTCACAAACAAGGTCTAAGTCATGTTTGAATCACTCTCTAAGTACCATTTTGCTGTACTGTTTAAACTCAATGAAAGGAACATTGTTGACACTTTTCAGCAAGTTGCAATCATGTAATACAGAAATAAACAGTTTTTCACAAACAAGGTCTAAGTCATGTAAGTACAATTTTGCTGTACAGCTTAATCAGGATGATAGAAACACTGTTGACACTTTTCAGCAAGTTGTAATACAGAAATAAACAGTTTTTCAAAAACAAGGTCTCAGTCATGTTTGAGTCACTCTGTAAGTACCATTTTGCTGTACTGTTTAAGCTCGATGAAAGGAACATTGTTGACACTTTTCAGCAAGTTGCAATCATGAAATACAGAAAAAAACAATTTTTCACAAACAAGGTCTAAATCATGTTTGACGCACTCTGTAAGTACCATTTTTGCTGTACTGTTTAAACTCGATGAAAGGAACATTGTTGACACTTTTCAGCAAGTTGCAATCATGAAATACAGAAATAAAGAGTTTCTCACAAACAAGGTCTAAATCAGGTAAGTACAATTTTGCTTTACTGCTTAATCAGGATGATAGAAACACTGTTGACACTTTTCAGCAAGTTGTAATACAGAAATAAACAGTTTTTCAAAAACAAGGTCTCAGTCATGTTTGAGTCACTCTGTAAGTACCATTTTGCTGTACTGTTTAAGCTCGATGAAAGGAACATTGTTGACACTTTTCAGCAAGTTGCAATCATGTAATACAGAAATAAACAGTTTTTCACAAACAAGGTCTAAGTCATGTAAGTACAATTTTGCTGTACAGCTTAATCAGGATGATAGAAACACTGTTGACACTTTTCAGCAAGTTGTAATACAGAAATAAACAGTTTTTCAAAAACAAGGTCTCAGTCATGTTTGAGTCACTCTGTAAGTACCATTTTGCTGTACTGTTTAAGCTCGATGAAAGGAACATTGTTGACACTTTTCAGCAAGTTGCAATCATGAAATACAGAAAAAAACAATTTTTCACAAACAAGGTCTAAATCATGTTTGATGCACTCTGTAAGTTCAATTTTTGCTGTACTGTTTAAACTCGATGAAAGGAACATTGTTGACACTTTTCAGCAAGTTGCAATCATGTAATACAGAAATAAACCGTTTTTCAAAAACAAGGTCAAAATCATGTAAGTACAATTTTGCTGTACTGCTTAATCAGGATGATAGAAACACTGTTGACACTTTTCAGCAAGTTGCAATCATGAAATACAGAAATAAAGAGTTTCTCACAAACAAGGTCTAAATCATGTTTGATGCACTCTGTAAGTTCAATTTTTGCTGTACTGTTTAAACTCGATGAAAGGAACATTGTTGACACTTTTCAGCAAGTTGCAATCATGTAATACAGAAATAAACCGATTTTCACAAACAAGGTCTAAATCATGTATGTACAATTTTGCTGTACTGCTTAATCAGGATGATAGAAACACTGTTGACACTTTTCAGCAAGTTGTAATATAGAAATAAACAGTTTTTCACAAACAAGGTCTAAATAATGTTTGATGCACTCTGTTAATACCATTTTTGCTGTACTGTTTAAACTCGATGAAAGGAACATTGTTGACACTTTTCAGCAAGTTGCAATCATGAAATACAGAAATAAAGAGTTTCTCACAAACAAGGTCTAAATCAGGTAAGTACAATTTTGCTTTACTGCTTAATCAGGATGATAGAAACACTGTTGACACTTTTCAGCAAGTTGTAATACAGAAATAAACAGTTTTTCAAAAACAAGGTCTCAGTCATGTTTGAGTCACTCTGTAAGTACCATTTTGCTGTACTGTTTAAGCTCGATGAAAGGAACATTGTTGACACTTTTCAGCAAGTTGCAATCATGAAATACAGAAATAAAGAGTTTCTCACAAACAAGGTCTAAATCATGTTTGATGCACTCTGTAAGTACCATTTTTGCTGTACTGTTTAAACTCGATGAAAGGAACATTGTGACACTTTTCAGCAAGTTGCAATCATGTAATACAGAAATAAACCGATTTTCACAAACAAGGTCTAAGTCATGTTTGAATCACTCTCTAAGTACCATTTTGCTGTACTGTTTAAACTCAATGAAAGGAACATTGTTGACACTTTTCAGCAAGTTGCAATCATGTAATACAGAAATAAACAGTTTTTCACAAACAAGGTCTAAGTCATGTAAGTACAATTTTGCTGTACAGCTTAATCAGGATGATAGAAACACTGTTGACACTTTTCAGCAAGTTGTAATACAGAAATAAACAGTTTTTCAAAAACAAGGTCTCAGTCATGTTTGAGTCACTCTGTAAGTACCATTTTGCTGTACTGTTTAAGCTCGATGAAAGGAACATTGTTGACACTTTTCAGCAAGTTGCAATCATGAAATACAGAAAAAAAAAAAAATTTCACAAACAAGGTCTAAATCATGTTTGATGCACTCTGTAAGTTCAATTTTTGCTGTACTGTTTAAACTCGATGAAAGGAACATTGTTGACACTTTTCAGCAAGTTGCAATCATGTAATACAGAAATAAACCGTTTTTCAAAAACAAGGTCAAAATCATGTAAGTACAATTTTGCTGTACTGCTTAATCAGGATGATAGAAACACTGTTGACACTTTTCAGCAAGTTGTAATACAGAAATAAACAGTTTTTCAAAAACAAGGTCTCAGTCATGTTTGAGTCACTCTGTAAGTACCATTTTGCTGTACTGTTTAAGCTCGATGAAAGGAACATTGTTGACACTTTTCAGCAAGTTGCAATCATGTAATACAGAAATAAACAGTTTTTCAAAAACAAGTTCTCAGTCATGTTTGAGTCACTCTGTAAGTACCATTTTGCTGTACTGTTTAAGCTCGATGAAAGGAACATTGTTGACACTTTTCAGCAAGTTGCAATCATGAAATACAGAAATAAAGAGTTTCTCACAAACAAGGTCTAAATCATGTTTGATGCACTCTGTAAGTTCAATTTTTGCTGTACTGTTTAAACTCGATGAAAGGAACATTGTTGACACTTTTCAGCAAGTTGCAATCATGTAATACAGAAATAAACTGTTTTTCAAAAACAAGGTCAAAATCATGTAAGTACAATTTTGCTGTACTGCTTAATCAGGATGATAGAAACACTGTTGACACTTTTCAGCAAGTTGCAATCATGAAATACAGAAATAAAGAGTTTCTCACAAACAAGGTCTAAATCAGGTAAGTACAATTTTGCTTTACTGCTTAATCAGGATGATAGAAACACTGTTGACACTTTTCAGCAAGTTGTAATACAGAAATAAACAGTTTTTCAAAAACAAGGTCTCAGTCATGTTTGAGTCACTCTGTAAGTACCATTTTGCTGTACTGTTTAAGCTCGATGAAAGGAACATTGTTGACACTTTTCAGCAAGTTGCAATCATGAAATACAGAAATAAAGAGTTTCTCACAAACAAGGTCTAAATCATGTTTGATGCACTCTGTAAGTACCATTTTTGCTGTACTGTTTAAACTCGATGAAAGGAACATTGTTGACACTTTTCAGCAAGTTGCAATCATGTAATACAGAAATAAACCGATTTTCACAAACAAGGTCTAAGTCATGTTTGAATCACTCTCTAAGTACCATTTTGCTGTACTGTTTAAACTCAATGAAAGGAACATTGTTGACACTTTTCAGCAAGTTGCAATCATGTAATACAGAAATAAACAGTTTTTCACAAACAAGGTCTAAGTCATGTAAGTACAATTTTGCTGTACAGCTTAATCAGGATGATAGAAACACTGTTGACACTTTTCAGCAAGTTGTAATACAGAAATAAACAATTTTTCACAAACAAGGTCTAAATCATGTTTGATGCACTCTGTAAGTTCAATTTTTGCTGTACTGTTTAAACTCGATGAAAGGAACATTGTTGACACTTTTCAGCAAGTTGCAATCATGTAATACAGAAATAAACTGTTTTTCAAAAACAAGGTCAAAATCATGTAAGTACAATTTTGCTGTACTGCTTAATCAGGATGATAGAAACACTGTTGACACTTTTCAGCAAGTTGCAATCATGAAATACAGAAATAAAGAGTTTCTCACAAACAAGGTCTAAATCATGTTTGATGCACTCTGTAAGTTCAATTTTTGCTGTACTGTTTAAACTCGATGAAAGGAACATTGTTGACACTTTTCAGCAAGTTGCAATCATGTAATACAGAAATAAACTGTTTTTCAAAAACAAGGTCAAAATCATGTAAGTACAATTTTGCTGTACTGTTTAAGCTCGATGAAAGGAACATTGTTGACACTTTTCAGCAAGTTGCAATCATGAAATACAGAAAAAAATTTTTTTTCACAAACAAGGTCTAAATCATGTTTGATGCACTCTGTAAGTTCAATTTTTTGCTGTACTGTTTAAACTCGATGAAAGGAACATTGTTGACACTTTTCAGCAAGTTGCAATCATGTAATACAGAAATAAACCGTTTTTCAAAAACAAGGTCAAAATCATGTAAGTACAATTTTGCTGTACTGCTTAATCAGGATGATAGAAACACTGTTGACACTTTTCAGCAAGTTGTAATACAGAAATAAACAGTTTTTCAAAAACAAGGTCTCAGTCATGTTTGAGTCACTCTGTAAGTACCATTTTGCTGTACTGTTTAAGCTCGATGAAAGGAACATTGTTGACACTTTTCAGCAAGTTGCAATCATGTAATACAGAAATAAACAGTTTTTCAAAAACAAGGTCTCAGTCATGTTTGAGTCACTCTGTAAGTACCATTTTGCTGTACTGTTTAAGCTCGATGAAAGGAACATTGTTGACACTTTTCAGCAAGTTGCAATCATGAAATACAGAAATAAAGAGTTTCTCACAAACAAGGTCTAAATCATGTTTGATGCACTCTGTAAGTTCAATTTTTGCTGTACTGTTTAAACTCGATGAAAGGAACATTGTTGACACTTTTCAGCAAGTTGCAATCATGTAATACAGAAATAAACTGTTTTTCAAAAACAAGGTCAAAATCATGTAAGTACAATTTTGCTGTACTGCTTAATCAGGATGATAGAAACACTGTTGACACTTTTCAGCAAGTTGCAATCATGAAATACAGAAATAAAGAGTTTCTCACAAACAAGGTCTAAATCATGTTTGATGCACTCTGTAAGTTCAATTTTTGCTGTACTGTTTAAACTCGATGAAAGGAACATTGTTGACACTTTTCAGCAAGTTGCAATCATGTAATACAGAAATAAACCGATTTTCACAAACAAGGTCTAAATCATGTATGTACAATTTTGCTGTACTGCTTAATCAGGATGTTGTAATATAGAAATAAACAGTTTTTCACAAACAAGGTCTAAATAATGTTTGATGCACTCTGTAAGTACCATTTTTGCTGTACTGTTTAAACTCGATGAAAGGAACATTGTTGACACTTTTCAGCAAGTTGCAATCATGAAATACAGAAATAAAGAGTTTCTCACAAACAAGGTCTAAATCAGGTAAGTACAATTTTGCTTTACTGCTTAATCAGGATGATAGAAACACTGTTGACACTTTTCAGCAAGTTGTAATACAGAAATAAACAGTTTTTCAAAAACAAGGTCTCAGTCATGTTTGAGTCACTCTGTAAGTACCATTTTGCTGTACTGTTTAAGCTCGATGAAAGGAACATTGTTGACACTTTTCAGCAAGTTGCAATCATGAAATACAGAAATAAAGAGTTTCTCACAAACAAGGTCTAAATCATGTTTGATGCACTCTGTAAGTACCATTTTTGCTGTACTGTTTAAACTCGATGAAAGGAACATTGTTGACACTTTTCAGCAAGTTGCAATCATGTAATACAGAAATAAACAGTTTTTCACAAACAAGGTCTAAGTCATGTAAGTACAATTTTGCTGTACAGCTTAATCAGGATGATAGAAACACTGTTGACACTTTTCAGCAAGTTGTAATACAGAAATAAACAATTTTTCACAAACAAGGTCTAAATCATGTTTGATGCACTCTGTAAGTTCAATTTTTGCTGTACTGTTTAAACTCGATGAAAGGAACATTGTTGACACTTTTCAGCAAGTTGCAATCATGTAATACAGAAATAAACTGTTTTTCAAAAACAAGGTCAAAATCATGTAAGTACAATTTTGCTGTACTGCTTAATCAGGATGATAGAAACACTGTTGACACTTTTCAGCAAGTTGCAATCATGAAATACAGAAATAAAGAGTTTCTCACAAACAAGGTCTAAATCATGTTTGATGCACTCTGTAAGTTCAATTTTTGCTGTACTGTTTAAACTCGATGAAAGGAACATTGTTGACACTTTTCAGCAAGTTGCAATCATGTAATACAGAAATAAACCGATTTTCACAAACAAGGTCTAAATCATGTATGTACAATTTTGCTGTACTGCTTAATCAGGATGATAGAAACACTGTTGACACTTTTCAGCAAGTTGTAATATAGAAATAAACAGTTTTTCACAAACAAGGTCTAAATAATGTTTGATGCACTCTGTAAGTACCATTTTTGCTGTACTGTTTAAACTCGATGAAAGGAACATTGTTGACACTTTTCAGCAAGTTGCAATCATGAAATACAGAAATAAAGAGTTTCTCACAAACAAGGTCTAAATCAGGTAAGTACACTTTTGCTTTACTGCTTAATCAGGATGATAGAAACACTGTTGACACTTTTCAGCAAGTTGTAATACAGAAATAAACAGTTTTTCAAAAACAAGGTCTCAGTCATGTTTGAGTCACTCTGTAAGTACCATTTTGCTGTACTGTTTAAGCTCGATGAAAGGAACATTGTTGACACTTTTCAGCAAGTTGCAATCATGAAATACAGAAATAAAGAGTTTCTCACATACAAGGTCTAAATCATGTTTGATGCACTCTGTAAGTACCATTTTTGCTGTACTGTTTAAACTCGATGAAAGGAACATTGTTGACACTTTTCAGCAAGTTGCAATCATGTAATACAGAAATAAACAGTTTTTCAAAAACAAGGTCTCAGTCATGTTTGAGTCACTCTGTAAGTACCATTTTGCTGTACTGTTTAAGCTCGATGAAAGGAACATTGTTGACACTTTTCAGCAAGTTGCAATCATGAAATACAGAAATAAAGAGTTTCTCACAAACAAGGTCTAAATCATGTTTGATGCACTCTGTAAGTTCAATTTTTGCTGTACTGTTTAAACTCGATGAAAGGAACATTGTTGACACTTTTCAGCAAGTTGCAATCATGTAATACAGAAATAAACCGATTTTCACAAACAAGGTCTAAATCATGTATGTACAATTTTGCTGTACTGCTTAATCAGGATGATAGAAACACTGTTGACACTTTTCAGCAAGTTGCAATCATGAAATACAGAAATAAAGAGTTTCTCACAAACAAGGTCTAAATCATGTTTGATGCACTCTGTAAGTTCAATTTTTGCTGTACTGTTTAAACTCGATGAAAGGAACATTGTTGACACTTTTCAGCAAGTTGCAATCATGTAATACAGAAATAAACCGATTTTCAAAAACAAGGTCTAAATCATGTATGTACAATTTTGCTGTACTGCTTAATCAGGATGATAGAAACACTGTTGACACTTTTCAGCAAGTTGTAATATAGAAATAAACAGTTTTTCACAAACAAGGTCTAAATAATGTTTGATGCACTCTGTAAGTACCATTTTTGCTGTACTGTTTAAACTCGATGAAAGGAACATTGTTGACACTTTTCAGCAAGTTGCAATCATGAAATACAGAAATAAAGAGTTTCTCACAAACAAGGTCTAAATCAGGTAAGTACAATTTTGCTGTACTGCTTAATCAGGATGATAGAAACACTGTTGACACTTTTCAGCAAGTTGTAATACAGAAATAAACAGTTTTTCAAAAACAAGGTCTCAGTCATGTTTGAGTCACTCTGTAAGTACCATTTTGCTGTACTGTTTAAGCTCGATGAAAGGAACATTGTTGACACTTTTCAGCAAGTTGCAATCATGAAATACAGAAAAAAACAATTTTTCACAAACAAGGTCTAAATCATGTTTGACGCACTCTGTAAGTACCATTTTTGCTGTACTGTTTAAACTCGATGAAAGGAACATTGTTGACACTTTTCAGCAAGTTGCAATCATGTAATACAGAAATAAACAGTTTTTCACAAACAAGGTCAAAATCATGGAAGTACAATTTTGCTGTACTGCTTAATCAGGATGATAGAAACACTGTTGACACTTTTCAGCAAGTTGTAATACAGAAATAAACCGTTTTTCAAAAACAAGGTCTCAGTCATGTTTGAGTCACTCTGTAAGTACCATTTTGCTGTACTGTTTAAGCTCGATAAAAGGAACATTGTTGACACTTTTCAGCAAGTTGCAATCATGAAATACAGAAATAAAGAGTTTCTCACAAACAAGGTCTAAATCATGTTTGATGCACTCTGTAAGTTCAATTTTTGCTGTACTGTTTAAACTCGATGAAAGGAACATTGTTGACACTTTTCAGCAAGTTGCAATCATGTAATACAGAAATAAACAGTTTTTCAAAAACAAGGTCTCAGTCATGTTTGAGTCACTCTGTAAGTACCATTTTGATGTACTGTTTAAGCTCGATGAAAGGAACATTGTTGACACTTTTCAGCAAGTTGCAATCATGTAATACAGAAATAAACCGATTTTCACAAACAAGGTCTAAATCATGTATGTACAATTTTGCTGTACTGCTTAATCAGGATGATAGAAACACTGTTGACACTTTTCAGCAAGTTGCAATCATGAAATACAGAAATAAAGAGTTTCTCACAAACAAGGTCTAAATAATGTTTGATGCACTCTGTAAGTTCAATTTTTGCTGTACTGTTTAAACTCGATGAAAGGAACATTGTTGACACTTTTCAGCAAGTTGCAATCATGTAATACAGAAATAAACCGTTTTTCAAAAACAAGGTCAAAATCATGTAAGTACAATTTTGCTGTACTGCTTAATCAGGATGATAGAAACACTGTTGACACTTTTCAGCAAGTTGTAATACAGAAATAAACAGTTTTTCAAAAACAAGGTCTCAGTCATGTTTGAGTCACTCTGTAAGTACCATTTTGCTGTACTGTTTAAGCTCGATGAAAGGAACATTGTTGACACTTTTCAGCAAGTTGCAATCATGTAATACAGAAATAAAGAGTTTTTCAAAAACAAGGTCTCAGTCATGTTTGAGTCACTCTGTAAGTACCATTTTGCTGTACTGTTTAAGCTCGATGAAAGGAACATTGTTGACACTTTTCAGCAAGTTGGAATCATGAAATACAGAAATAAAGAGTTTTTCACAAACAAGGTCTAAATCAGGTAAGTACATTTTGCTGTACTGCTTAATCAGGATGATAGAAACACTGTTGACACTTTTCAGCAAGTTGTAATACAGAAATAAACAGTTTTTCAAAAACAAGGTCTCAGTCATGTTTGAGTCACTCTGTAAGTACCATTTTGCTGTACTGTTTAAGTTCGATGAAAGGAACATTGTTGACACTTTTCAGCAAGTTGCAATCATGAAATACAGAAAAAAACAATTTTTCACATACAAGGTCTAAATCATGTTTGATGCACTCTGTAAGTACCATTTTTGCTGTACTGTTTAAACTCGATGAAAGGAACATTGTTGACACTTTTCAGCAAGTTGCAATCATGTAATACAGAAATAAACAGTTTTTCAAAAACAAGGTCTCAGTCATGTTTGAGTCACTCTGTAAGTACCATTTTGCTGTACTGTTTAAGCTCGATGAAAGGAACATTGTTGACACTTTTCAGCAAGTTGCAATCATGAAATACAGAAATAAAGAGTTTCTCACAAACAAGGTCTAAATCATGTTTGGTGCACTCTGTAAGTGCAATTTTTGCTGTACTGTTTAAACTCGATGAAAGGAACACTGTTGACACTTTTCAGCAAGTTGCAATCATGTAATACAGATATGAACAGTTTTTCAAAAACAAGGTCTAAGTCATGTTTGAGTCACTCTGTAAGTACCATTTTGCTGTACTGTTTAACCTCGATGAAAGGAACATTGTTGACACTTTTCAGCAAGTTGCAATCATGAAATACAGAAAAAAACAATTTTTCACAAACAAGGTCTAAATCATGTAAGTACAATTTTGCTGTACAGCTTAATTAGGATGATAGAAACACTGTTGATACTTTTCAGCAAGTTGTAATACAGAAATGAACAGTTTTTCAAAAACAAGGTCTAAGTCATGTTTGAGTCACTCTCTAAGTACCATTTTGCTGTACTGTTTAAACTCAATGAAAGGAACATTGTTGACCCTTTTCAGCAAGTTGGAATCATGAAATACAGAAATAAAGAGTTTTTCACAAACAAGGTCTAAATCAGGTAAGTACATTTTGCTGTACTGCTTAATCAGGATGATAGAAACACTGTTGACACTTTTCAGCAAGTTGTAATACAGAAATAAACAGTTTTTCAAAAACAAGGTCTCAGTCATGTTTGAGTCACTCTGTAAGTACCATTTTGCTGTACTGTTTAAGCTCGATGAAAGGAACATTGTTGACACTTTTCAGCAAGTTGCAATCATGAAATACAAAAATAAAGAGTTTCTCACAAACAAGGTCTAAATCATGTTTGATGCACTCTGTAAGTACCATTTTTGCTGTACTGTTTAAACTCGATGAAAGGAACATTGTTGACACTTTTCAGCAAGTTGCAATCATGTAATACAGAAATAAACCGATTTTCACAAACAAGGTCTAAGTCATGTTTGAATCACTCTCTAAGTACCATTTTGCTGTACTGTTTAAACTCAATGAAAGGAACATTGTTGACACTTTTCAGCAAGTTGCAATCATGTAATACAGAAATAAACAGTTTTTCACAAACAAGGTCTAAGTCATGTAAGTACAATTTTGCTGTACAGCTTAATCAGGATGATAGAAACACTGTTGACACTTTTCAGCAAGTTGTAATACAGAAATAAACAGTTTTTCAAAAACAAGGTCTCAGTCATGTTTGAGTCACTCTGTAAGTACCATTTTGCTGTACTGTTTAAGCTCGATGAAAGGAACATTGTTGACACTTTTCAGCAAGTTGCAATCATGAAATACAGAAAAAAACAATTTTTCACAAACAAGGTCTAAATCATGTTTGATGCACTCTGTAAGTTCAATTTTTGCTGTACTGTTTAAACTCGATGAAAGGAACATTGTTGACACTTTTCAGCAAGTTGCAATCATGTAATACAGAAATAAACTGTTTTTCAAAAACAAGGTCAAAATCATGTAAGTACAATTTTGCTGTACTGCTTAATCAGGATGATAGAAACACTGTTGACACTTTTCAGCAAGTTGCAATCATGAAATACAGAAATAAAGAGTTTCTCACAAACAAGGTCTAAATCATGTTTGATGCACTCTGTAAGTTCAATTTTTGCTGTACTGTTTAAACTCGATGAAAGGAACATTGTTGACACTTTTCAGCAAGTTGCAATCATGTAATACAGAAATAAACCGATTTTCACAAACAAGGTCTAAATCATGTATGTACAATTTTGCTGTACTGCTTAATCAGGATGTTGTAATATAGAAATAAACAGTTTTTCACAAACAAGGTCTAAATAATGTTTGATGCACTCTGTAAGTACCATTTTTGCTGTACTGTTTAAACTCGATGAAAGGAACATTGTTGACACTTTTCAGCAAGTTGCAATCATGAAATACAGAAATAAAGAGTTTCTCACAAAACAAGGTCTAAATCAGGTAAGTACAATTTTGCTTTACTGCTTAATCAGGATGATAGAAACACTGTTGACACTTTTCAGCAAGTTGTAATACAGAAATAAACAGTTTTTCAAAAACAAGGTCTCAGTCATGTTTGAGTCACTCTGTAAGTACCATTTTGCTGTACTGTTTAAGCTCGATGAAAGTAACATTGTTGACACTTTTCAGCAAGTTGCAATCATGAAATACAGAAATAAAGAGTTTCTCACAAACAAGGTCTAAATCATGTTTGATGCACTCTGTAAGTACCATTTTTGCTGTACTGTTTAAACTCGATGAAAGGAACATTGTTGACACTTTTCAGCAAGTTGCAATCATGTAATACAGAAATAAACCGATTTTCACAAACAAGGTCTAAGTCATGTTTGAATCACTCTCTAAGTACCATTTTGCTGTACTGTTTAAACTCAATGAAAGGAACATTGTTGACACTTTTCAGCAAGTTGCAATCATGTAATACAGAAATAAACAGTTTTTCACAAACAAGGTCTAAGTCATGTAAGTACAATTTTGCTGTACAGCTTAATCAGGATGATAGAAACACTGTTGACACTTTTCAGCAAGTTGTAATACAGAAATAAACAATTTTTCACAAACAAGGTCTAAATCATGTTTGATGCACTCTGTAAGTTCAATTTTTGCTGTACTGTTTAAACTCGATGAAAGGAACATTGTTGACACTTTTCAGCAAGTTGCAATCATGTAATACAGAAATAAACCGATTTTCACAAACAAGGTCTAAATCATGTATGTACAATTTTGCTGTACTGCTTAATCAGGATGATAGAAACACTGTTGACACTTTTCAGCAAGTTGCAATCATGAAATACAGAAATAAAGAGTTTCTCACAAACAAGGTCTAAATCATGTTTGATGCACTCTGTAAGTTCAATTTTTGCTGTACTGTTTAAACTCGATGAAAGGAACATTGTTGACACTTTTCAGCAAGTTGCAATCATGTAATACAGAAATAAACCGATTTTCACAAACAAGGTCTAAATCATGTATGTACAATTTTGCTGTACTGCTTAATCAGGATGATAGAAACACTGTTGACACTTTTCAGCAAGTTGTAATATAGAAATAAACAGTTTTTCACAAACAAGGTCTAAATAATGTTTGATGCACTCTGTAAGTACCATTTTTGCTGTACTGTTTAAACTCGATGAAAGGAACATTGTTGACACTTTTCAGCAAGTTGCAATCATGAAATACAGAAATAAAGAGTTTCTCACAAACAAGGTCTAAATCAGGTAAGTACAATTTTGCTTTACTGCTTAATCAGGATGATAGAAACACTGTTGACACTTTTCAGCAAGTTGTAATACAGAAATAAACAGTTTTTCAAAAACAAGGTCTCAGTCATGTTTGAGTCACTCTGTAAGTACCATTTTGCTGTACTGTTTAAGCTCGATGAAAGGAACATTGTTGACACTTTTCAGCAAGTTGCAATCATGTAATACAGAAATAAACAGTTTTTCAAAAACAAGGTCTCAGTCATGTTTGAGTCACTCTGTAAGTACCATTTTGCTGTACTGTTTATGTTCGATGAAAGGAACATTGTTGACACTTTTCAGCAAGTTGGAATCATGAAATACAGAAATAAAGAGTTTTTCACTAACAAGGTCTAAATCAGGTAAGTACATTTTGCTGTACTGCTTAATCAGGATGATAGAAACACTGTTGACACTTTTCAGCAAGTTGTAATACAGAAATAAACAGTTTTTCAAAAACAAGGTCTCAGTCATGTTTGAGTCACTCTGTAAGTACCATTTTGCTGTACTGTTTAAGCTCGATGAAAGGAACATTGTTGACACTTTTCAGCAAGTTGCAATCATGAAATACAGAAAAAAACAATTTTTCACAAACAAGGTCTAAATCATGTTTGATGCACTCTGTAAGTTCAATTTTTGCTGTACTGTTTAAACTCGATGAAAGGAACATTGTTGACACTTTTCAGCAAGTTGCAATCATGTAATACAGAAATAAACTGTTTTTCAAAAACAAGGTCAAAATCATGTAAGTACAATTTTGCTGTACTGCTTAATCAGGATGATAGAAACACTGTTGACACTTTTCAGCAAGTTGCAATCATGAAATACAGAAATAAAGAGTTTCTCACAAACAAGGTCTAAATCATGTTTGATGCACTCTGTAAGTTCAATTTTTGCTGTACTGTTTAAACTCGATGAAAGGAACATTGTTGACACTTTTCAGCAAGTTGCAATCATGTAATACAGAAATAAACCGATTTTCACAAACAAGGTCTAAATCATGTATGTACAATTTTGCTGTACTGCTTAATCAGGATGTTGTAATATAGAAATAAACAGTTTTTCACAAACAAGGTCTAAATAATGTTTGATGCACTCTGTAAGTACCATTTTTGCTGTACTGTTTAAACTCGATGAAAGGAACATTGTTGACACTTTTCAGCAAGTTGCAATCATGAAATACAGAAATAAAGAGTTTCTCACAAAACAAGGTCTAAATCAGGTAAGTACAATTTTGCTTTACTGCTTAATCAGGATGATAGAAACACTGTTGACACTTTTCAGCAAGTTGTAATACAGAAATAAACAGTTTTTCAAAAACAAGGTCTCAGTCATGTTTGAGTCACTCTGTAAGTACCATTTTGCTGTACTGTTTAAGCTCGATGAAAGTAACATTGTTGACACTTTTCAGCAAGTTGCAATCATGAAATACAGAAATAAAGAGTTTCTCACAAACAAGGTCTAAATCATGTTTGATGCACTCTGTAAGTACCATTTTTGCTGTACTGTTTAAACTCGATGAAAGGAACATTGTTGACACTTTTCAGCAAGTTGCAATCATGTAATACAGAAATAAACCGATTTTCACAAACAAGGTCTAAGTCATGTTTGAATCACTCTCTAAGTACCATTTTGCTGTACTGTTTAAACTCAATGAAAGGAACATTGTTGACACTTTTCAGCAAGTTGCAATCATGTAATACAGAAATAAACAGTTTTTCACAAACAAGGTCTAAGTCATGTAAGTACAATTTTGCTGTACAGCTTAATCAGGATGATAGAAACACTGTTGACACTTTTCAGCAAGTTGTAATACAGAAATAAACAATTTTTCACAAACAAGGTCTAAATCATGTTTGATGCACTCTGTAAGTTCAATTTTTGCTGTACTGTTTAAACTCGATGAAAGGAACATTGTTGACACTTTTCAGCAAGTTGCAATCATGTAATACAGAAATAAACCGATTTTCACAAACAAGGTCTAAATCATGTATGTACAATTTTGCTGTACTGCTTAATCAGGATGATAGAAACACTGTTGACACTTTTCAGCAAGTTGCAATCATGAAATACAGAAATAAAGAGTTTCTCACAAACAAGGTCTAAATCATGTTTGATGCACTCTGTAAGTTCAATTTTTGCTGTACTGTTTAAACTCGATGAAAGGAACATTGTTGACACTTTTCAGCAAGTTGCAATCATGTAATACAGAAATAAACCGATTTTCACAAACAAGGTCTAAATCATGTATGTACAATTTTGCTGTACTGCTTAATCAGGATGATAGAAACACTGTTGACACTTTTCAGCAAGTTGTAATATAGAAATAAACAGTTTTTCACAAACAAGGTCTAAATAATGTTTGATGCACTCTGTAAGTACCATTTTTGCTGTACTGTTTAAACTCGATGAAAGGAACATTGTTGACACTTTTCAGCAAGTTGCAATCATGAAATACAGAAATAAAGAGTTTCTCACAAACAAGGTCTAAATCAGGTAAGTACAATTTTGCTTTACTGCTTAATCAGGATGATAGAAACACTGTTGACACTTTTCAGCAAGTTGTAATACAGAAATAAACAGTTTTTCAAAAACAAGGTCTCAGTCATGTTTGAGTCACTCTGTAAGTACCATTTTGCTGTACTGTTTAAGCTCGATGAAAGGAACATTGTTGACACTTTTCAGCAAGTTGCAATCATGTAATACAGAAATAAACAGTTTTTCAAAAACAAGGTCTCAGTCATGTTTGAGTCACTCTGTAAGTACCATTTTGCTGTACTGTTTATGTTCGATGAAAGGAACATTGTTGACACTTTTCTGCAAGTTGGAATCATGAAATACAGAAATAAAGAGTTTTTCACAAACAAGGTCTAAATCAGGTAAGTACATTTTGCTGTACTGCTTAATCAGGATGATAGAAACACTGTTGACACTTTTCAGCAAGTTGTAATACAGAAATAAACAGTTTTTCAAAAACAAGGTCTCAGTCATGTTTGAGTCACTCTGTAAGTACCATTTTGCTGTACTGTTTAAGTTCGATGAAAGGAACATTGTTGACACTTTTCAGCAAGTTGCAATCATGAAATACAGAAAAAAACAATTTTTCACATACAAGGTCTAAATCATGTTTGATGCACTCTGTAAGTACCATTTTTGCTGTACTGTTTAAACTCGATGAAAGGAACATTGTTGACACTTTTCAGCAAGTTGCAATCATGTAATACAGAAATAAACAGTTTTTCAAAAACAAGGTCTCAGTCATGTTTGAGTCACTCTGTAAGTACCATTTTGCTGTACTGTTTAAGCTCGATGAAAGGAACATTGTTGACACTTTTCAGCAAGTTGCAATATTGTAATACAGAAATAAACAGTTTTTCAAAAACAAGGTCTAAGTCATGTTTGAGTCACTCTCTAAATACCATTTTGCTGTACTGTTTAAAGTCAATGAAAGGAACATTGATGACACTTTTCAGCAAGTTGCAATCATGAAATACTGAAAAAAAGAGTTTCTCACAAACAAGGTCTAAATCATGTTTGATGCACTCTGTATTTTCAATTTTTGCTGTACTGTTTAAACTCGATGATAGAAACATTGTTGACACTTTTCAGCAAGTTGCAATCATGTAAAATAGAAATAAACAGTTTTTCAAAAACAAGGTCTAATTCATGTTTGAGTCACTCTCTTAAGTACCATTTTGCTGTACTGTTTAAACTCAATGAAAGGAACATTGTTGACCCTTTTCAGCAAGTTGGAATCATGAAATACAGAAATAAAGAGTTTTTCACAAACAAGGTCTAAATCAGGTAAGTACATTTTGCTGTACTGCTTAATCAGGATGATAGAAACACTGTTGACACTTTTCAGCAAGTTGTAATACAGAAATAAACAGTTTTTCAAAAACAAGGTCTCAGTCATGTTTGAGTCACTCTGTAAGTACCATTTTGCTGTACTGTTTAAGTTCGATGAAAGGAACATTGTTGACACTTTTCAGCAAGTTGCAATCATGAAATACAGAAATAAAGAGTTTCTCACAAACAAGGTCTAAATCATGTTTGATGCACTCTGTAAGTTCAATTTTTGCTGTACTGTTTAAACTCGATGAAAGGAACATTGTTGACACTTTTCAGCAAGTTGCAATCATTTAATACAGAAATAAACCAATTTTCACAAACAAGGTCTAAATCATGTATGTACAATTTTGCTGTACTGCTTAATCAGGATGATAGAAACACTGTTGACACTTTTCAGCAAGTTGCAATCATGAAATACAGAAATAAAGAGTTTCTCACAAACAAGGTCTAAATCATGTTTGATGCACTCTGTATTTTCAATTTTTGCTCTACTGTTTAAACTCGATGATAGAAACATTGTTGACACTTTTCAGCAAGTTGCAATCATGTAATATAGAAATAAACAGTTTTTCAAAAACAAGGTCTAAGTCATGTTTGAGTCACTGTAAGTACCATTTTGCTGTACTGTTTAAACTCGATGAAAGGAACATTGTTGACACTTTTCAGCAAGTTGCAATCATGTAATACAGAAATAAACAGTTTTTCACAAACAAGGTCTCAGTCATGTTTGAGTCACTCTGTAAGTACCATTTTGCTGTACTGTTTAAGCTCGATGAAAGGAACATTGTTGACACTTTTCAGCAAGTTGCAATCATGAAATACAGAAAAAAACAGTTTTTCACAAACAAGGTCAAAATCATGGAAGTACAATTTTGCTGTACTGCTTAATCAGGATGATAGAAACACTGTTGACACTTTTCAGCAAGTTGTAATACAGAAATAAACAGTTTTTCAAAAACAAGGTCTCAGTCATGTTTGAGTCACTCTGTAAGTACCATTTTGCTGTACTGTTTAAGCTCGATGAAAGGAACATTGTTGACACTTTTCAGCAAGTTGCAATATTGTAATACAGAAATAAACAGTTTTTCAAAAACAAGGTCTAAGTCATGTTTGAGTCACTCTCTAAGTACCATTTTGCTGTACTGTTTAAACTCAATGAAAGGAACATTGTTGACCCTTTTCAGCAAGTTGGAATCATGAAATACAGAAATAAAGAGTTTCTCACAAACAAGGTCTAAATCATGTTTGATGCACTCTGTATTTTCAATTTTTGCTGTACTGTTTAAACTCGATGATAGAAACATTGTTGACACTTTTCAGCAAGTTGCAATCATGTAAAATAGAAATAAACAGTTTTTCAAAAACAAGGTCTAAGTCATGTTTGAGTCACTCTCTAAGTACCATTTTGCTGTACTGTTTAAACTCAATGAAAGGAACATTGTTGACCCTTTTCAGCAAGTTGGAATCATGAAATACAGAAATAAAGAGTTTCTCACAAACAAGGTCTAAATCAGGTAAGTACAATTTTGCTGTACTGCTTAATCAGGATGATAGAAACACTGTTGACACTTTTCAACAAGTTGTAATACAGAAATAAACAGTTTTTCAAAAACAAGGTCTCAGTCATGTTTGAGTCACTCTGTAAGTACCATTTTGCTGTACTGCTTAATCAGGATGATAGAAACACTGTTGACACTTTTCAGCAAGTTGTAATATAGAAATAAACAGTTTTTCACAAACAAGGTCTAAATAATGTTTGATGCACTCTGTAAGTACCATTTTTGCTGTACTGTTTAAACTCGATGGAAGGAACATTGTTGACACTTTTCAGCAAGTTGCAATCATGAAATACAGAAATAAAGAGTTTCTCACAAACAAGGTCTAAATCAGGTAAGTACAATTTTGCTGTACTGCTTAATCAGGATGATAGAAACACTGTTGACACTTTTCAGCAAGTTGTAATACAGAAATAAACAGTTTTTCAAAAACAAGGTCTCAGTCATGTTTGAGTCACTCTGTAAGTACCATTTTGCTGTACTGTTTAAGCTCGATGAAAGGAACATTGTTGACACTTTTCAGCAAGTTGCAATCATGAAATACAGAAAAAAACAATTTTTCACAAACAAGGTCTAAATCATGTTTGACGCACTCTGTAAGTACCATTTTTGCTGTACTGTTTAAACTCGATGAAAGGAACATTGTTGACACTTTTCAGCAAGTTGCAATCATGTAATACAGAAATAAACAGTTTTTCACAAACAAGGTCAAAATCATGGAAGTACAATTTTGCTGTACTGCTTAATCAGGATGATAGAAACACTGTTGACACTTTTCAGCAAGTTGTAATACAGAAATAAACCGTTTTTCAAAAACAAGGTCTCAGTCATGTTTGAGTCACTCTGTAAGTACCATTTTGCTGTACTGTTTAAACTCGATAAAAGGAACATTGTTGACACTTTTCAGCAAGTTGCAATCATGAAATACAGAAATAAAGAGTTTCTCACAAACAAGGTCTAAATCATGTTTGATGCACTCTGTAAGTTCAATTTTTGCTGTACTGTTTAAACTCGATGAAAGGAACACTGTTGACACTTTTCAGCAAGTTGCAATCATGTAATACAGAAATGAACAGTTTTTCAAAAACAAGGTCTAAGTCACGTTTGAGTCACTCTCTAAGTACCATTTTGCTGTACTGTTTAAACTCAATGAAAGGAACATTGTTGACCCTTTTCAGCAAGTTGGAATCATGAAATACAGAAATATAGAGTTTTTCACAAACAAGGTCTAAATCAGGTAAGTACATTTTGCTGTACTGCTTAATCAGGATGATAGAAACACTGTTGACACTTTTCAGCAAGTTGTAATACAAAAATAAACAGTTTTTCAAAAACAAGGTCTCAGTCATGTTTGAGTCACTCTGTAAGTACCATTTTGCTGTACTGTTTAAGTTCGATGAAAGGAACATTGTTGACACTTTTCAGCAAGTTGCAATCATGAAATACAGAAATAAAGAGTTTCTCACAAACAAGGTCTAAATCATGTTTGATGCACTCTGTAAGTTCAATTTTTGCTGTACTGTTTAAACTCGATGAAAGGAACACTGTTGACACTTTTCAGCAAGTTGCAATCATGTAATACAGAAATGAACAGTTTTTCAAAAACAAGGTCTAAGTCATGTTTGAGTCACTCTCTAAGTACCATTTTGCTGTACTGTTTAAACTCAATGAAAGGAACATTGTTGACCCTTTTCAGCAAGTTGGAATCATGAAATACAGAAATATAGAGTTTTTCACAAACAAGGTCTAAATCAGGTAAGTACATTTTGCTGTACTGCTTAATCAGGATGATAGAAACACTGTTGACACTTTTCAGCAAGTTGTAATACAAAAATAAACAGTTTTTCAAAAACAAGGTCTCAGTCATGTTTGAGTCACTCTGTAAGTACCATTTTGCTGTACTGTTTAAGTTCGATGAAAGGAACATTGTTGACACTTTTCAGCAAGTTGCAATCATGAAATACAGAAAAAAACAATTTTTCACATACAAGGTCTAAATCATGTTTGATGCACTCTGTAAGTACCATTTTTGCTGTACTGTTTAAACTCGATGAAAGGAACACTGTTGACACTTTTCAGCAAGTTGCAATCATGTATAACAGAAATGAACAGTTTTTCAAAAACAAGGTCTAAGTCATGTTTGAGTCACTCTGTAAGTACCATTTTGCTGTACTGTTTAAGTTTGATGAAAGGAACATTGTTGACACTTTTCAGCAAGTTGCAATCATGTAATACAGAAATAAACAGTTTTTCAAAAACAAGGTCTCAGTCATGTTTGAGTCACTCTGTAAGTACCATTTTGCTGTATTGTTAAACTCGATGAAAGGAACACTGTTGACACTTTTCAGCAAGTTGCAATCATGTAATACAGAAATAAACCGTTTTTCAAAAACAAGGTCAAAATCATGTAAGTACAATTTTGCTGTACTGCTTAATCAGGATGATAGAAACACTGTTGACACTTTTCAGCAAGTTGTAATACAGAAATAAACAGTTTTTCAAAAACAAGGTCTCAGTCATGTTTGAGTCACTCTGTAAGTACCATTTTGCTGTACTGTTTAAGCTCGATGAAAGGAACATTGTTGACACTTTTCAGCAAGTTGCAATCATGAAATACAGAAAAAAAAAAAAAATCACAAACAAGGTCTAAATCATGTTTGATGCACTCTGTAAGTTCAATTTTTGCTGTACTGTTTAAACTCGATGAAAGGAACATTGTTGACACTTTTCAGCAAGTTGCAATCATGTAATACAGAAATAAACCGTTTTTCAAAAACAAGGTCAAAATCATGTAAGTACAATTTTGCTGTACTGCTTAATCAGGATGATAGAAACACTGTTGACACTTTTCAGCAAGTTGTAATACAGAAATAAACAGTTTTTCAAAAACAAGGTCTCAGTCATGTTTGAGTCACTCTGTAAGTACCATTTTGCTGTATTGTTAAACTCGATGAAAGGAACACTGTTGACACTTTTCAGCAAGTTGCAATCATGTAATACAGAAATGAACAGTTTTTCAAAAACAAGGTCTAAGTCATGTTTGAGTCACTCTGTAAGTACCATTTTGCTGTACTGTTTAAGCTCGATGAAAGGAACATTGTTGACACTTTTCAGCAAGTTGCAATCATGTAATACAGAAATAAACAGTTTTTCAAAAACAAGGTCTCAGTCATGTTTGAGTCACTCTGTACGTACCATTTTGCTGTACTGTTTAAGCTCGATGAAAGGAACATTGTTGACACTTTTCAGCAAGTTGCAATCATGAAATACAGAAATAAAGAGTTTCTCACAAACAAGGTCTAAATCATGTTTGATGCACTCTGTAAGTTCAATTTTTGCTGTACTGTTTAAACTCGATGAAAGGAACATTGTTGACACTTTTCAGCAAGTTGCAATCATGTAATACAGAAATAAACAGTTTTTCAAAAACAAGGTCTCAGTCATGTTTGAGTCACTCTGTAAGTACCATTTTGATGTACTGTTTAAGCTCGATGAAAGGAACATTGTTGACACTTTTCAGCAAGTTGCAATCATGTAATACAGAAATAAACCGATTTTCACAAACAAGGTCTAAATCATGTATGTACAATTTTGCTGTACTGCTTAATCAGGATGATAGAAACACTGTTGACACTTTTCAGCAAGTTGCAATCATGAAATACAGAAATAAAGAGTTTCTCACAAACAAGGTCTAAATAATGTTTGATGCACTCTGTAAGTTCAATTTTTGCTGTACTGTTTAAACTCGATGAAAGGAACATTGTTGACACTTTTCAGCAAGTTGCAATCATGTAATACAGAAATAAACCGTTTTTCAAAAACAAGGTCAAAATCATGTAAGTACAATTTTGCTGTACTGCTTAATCAGGATGATAGAAACACTGTTGACACTTTTCAGCAAGTTGTAATACAGAAATAAACAGTTTTTCAAAAACAAGGTCTCAGTCATGTTTGAGTCACTCTGTAAGTACCATTTTGCTGTACTGTTTAAGCTCGATGAAAGGAACATTGTTGACACTTTTCAGCAAGTTGCAATCATGTAATACAGAAATAAACAGTTTTTCAAAAACAAGGTCTCAGTCATGTTTGAGTCACTCTGTAAGTACCATTTTGCTGTACTGTTTAAGCTCGATGAAAGGAACATTGTTGACACTTTTCAGCAAGTTGGAATCATGAAATACAGAAATAAAGAGTTTTTCACAAACAAGGTCTAAATCAGGTAAGTACATTTTGCTGTACTGCTTAATCAGGATGATAGAAACACTGTTGACACTTTTCAGCAAGTTGTAATACAGAAATAAACAGTTTTTCAAAAACAAGGTCTCAGTCATGTTTGAGTCACTCTGTAAGTACCATTTTGCTGTACTGTTTAAGTTTGATGAAAGGAACATTGTTGACACTTTTCAGCAAGTTGCAATCATGAAATACAGAAAAAAACAATTTTTCACATACAAGGTCTAAATCATGTTTGATGCACTCTGTAAGTACCATTTTTGCTGTACTGTTTAAACTCGATGAAAGGAACACTGTTGACACTTTTCAGCAAGTTGCAATCATGTATAACAGAAATGAACAGTTTTTCAAAAACAAGGTCTAAGTCATGTTTGAGTCACTCTGTAAGTACCATTTTGCTGTACTGTTTAAGTTTGATGAAAGGAACATTGTTGACACTTTTCAGCAAGTTGCAATCATGTAATACAGAAATAAACAGTTTTTCAAAAACAAGGTCTCAGTCATGTTTGAGTCACTCTGTAAGTACCATTTTGCTGTATTGTTAAACTCGATGAAAGGAACACTGTTGACACTTTTCAGCAAGTTGCAATCATGTAATACAGAAATAAACCGTTTTTCAAAAACAAGGTCAAAATCATGTAAGTACAATTTTGCTGTACTGCTTAATCAGGATGATAGAAACACTGTTGACACTTTTCAGCAAGTTGTAATACAGAAATAAACAGTTTTTCAAAAACAAGGTCTCAGTCATGTTTGAGTCACTCTGTAAGTACCATTTTGCTGTACTGTTTAAGCTCGATGAAAGGAACATTGTTGACACTTTTCAGCAAGTTGCAATCATGAAATACAGAAAAAAAAAAAAAATTCACAAACAAGGTCTAAATCATGTTTGATGCACTCTGTAAGTTCAATTTTTGCTGTACTGTTTAAACTCGATGAAAGGAACATTGTTGACACTTTTCAGCAAGTTGCAATCATGTAATACAGAAATAAACCGTTTTTCAAAAACAAGGTCAAAATCATGTAAGTACAATTTTGCTGTACTGCTTAATCAGGATGTCAGAAACACTGTTGACACTTTTCAGCAAGTTGTAATACAGAAATAAACAGTTTTTCAAAAACAAGGTCTCAGTCATGTTTGAGTCACTCTGTAAGTACCATTTTGCTGTATTGTTAAACTCGATGAAAGGAACACTGTTGACACTTTTCAGCAAGTTGCAATCATGTAATACAGAAATGAACAGTTTTTCAAAAACAAGGTCTAAGTCATGTTTGAGTCACTCTGTAAGTACCATTTTGCTGTACTGTTTAAGCTCGATGAAAGGAACATTGTTGACACTTTTCAGCAAGTTGCAATCATGTAATACAGAAATAAACAGTTTTTCAAAAACAAGGTCTCAGTCATGTTTGAGTCACTCTGTACGTACCATTTTGCTGTACTGTTTAAGCTCGATGAAAGGAACATTGTTGACACTTTTCAGCAAGTTGCAATCATGAAATACAGAAATAAAGAGTTTCTCACAAACAAGGTCTAAATCATGTTTGATGCACTCTGTAAGTTCAATTTTTGCTGTACTGTTTAAACTCGATGAAAGGAACATTGTTGACACTTTTCAGCAAGTTGCAATCATGTAATACAGAAATAAACAGTTTTTCAAAAACAAGGTCTCAGTCATGTTTGAGTCACTCTGTAAGTACCATTTTGATGTACTGTTTAAGCTCGATGAAAGGAACATTGTTGACACTTTTCAGCAAGTTGCAATCATGTAATACAGAAATAAACCGATTTTCACAAACAAGGTCTAAATCATGTATGTACAATTTTGCTGTACTGCTTAATCAGGATGATAGAAACACTGTTGACACTTTTCAGCAAGTTGCAATCATGAAATACAGAAATAAAGTGTTTCTCACAAACAAGGTCTAAATAATGTTTGATGCACTCTGTAAGTTCAATTTTTGCTGTACTGTTTAAACTCGATGAAAGGAACATTGTTGACACTTTTCAGCAAGTTGCAATCATGTAATACAGAAATAAACCGTTTTTCAAAAACAAGGTCAAAATCATGTAAGTACAATTTTGCTGTACTGCTTAATCAGGATGATAGAAACACTGTTGACACTTTTCAGCAAGTTGTAATACAGAAATAAACAGTTTTTCAAAAACAAGGTCTCAGTCATGTTTGAGTCACTCTGTAAGTACCATTTTGCTGTACTGTTTAAGCTCGATGAAAGGAACATTGTTGACACTTTTCAGCAAGTTGCAATCATGTAATACAGAAATAAAGAGTTTTTCAAAAACAAGGTCTCAGTCATGTTTGAGTCACTCTGTAAGTACCATTTTGCTGTACTGTTTAAGCTCGATGAAAGGAACATTGTTGACACTTTTCAGCAAGTTGGAATCATGAAATACAGAAATAAAGAGTTTTTCACAAACAAGGTCTAAATCAGGTAAGTACATTTTGCTGTACTGCTTAATCAGGATGATAGAAACACTGTTGACACTTTTCAGCAAGTTGTAATACAGAAATAAACAGTTTTTCAAAAACAAGGTCTCAGTCATGTTTGAGTCACTCTGTAAGTACCATTTTGCTGTACTGTTTAAGTTCGATGAAAGGAACATTGTTGACACTTTTCAGCAAGTTGCAATCATGAAATACAGAAAAAAACAATTTTTCACATACAAGGTCTAAATCATGTTTGATGCACTCTGTAAGTACCATTTTTGCTGTACTGTTTAAACTCGATGAAAGGAACATTGTTGACACTTTTCAGCAAGTTGCAATCATGTAATACAGAAATAAACAGTTTTTCAAAAACAAGGTCTCAGTCATGTTTGAGTCACTCTGTAAGTACCATTTTGCTGTACTGTTTAAGCTCGATGAAAGGAACATTGTTGACACTTTTCAGCAAGTTGCAATCATGAAATACAGAAATAAAGAGTTTCTCACAAACAAGGTCTAAATCATGTTTGATGCACTCTGTAAGTGCAATTTTTGCTGTACTGTTTAAACTCGATGAAAGGAACACTGTTGACACTTTTCAGCAAGTTGCAATCATGTAATACAGAAATGAACAGTTTTTCAAAAACAAGGTCTAAGTCATGTTTGAGTCACTCTGTAAGTACCATTTTGCTGTACTGTTTAAGCTCGATGAAAGGAACATTGTTGACACTTTTCAGCAAGTTGCAATCATGAAATACAGAAAAAAACAATTTTTCACAAACAAGGTCTAAATCATGTAAGTACAATTTTGCTGTACAGCTTAATTAGGATGATAGAAACACTGTTGATACTTTTCAGCAAGTTGTAATACAGAAATAAACAGTTTTTCAAAAACAAGGTCTAAGTCATGTTTGAGTCACTCTGTAAGTACCATTTTGCTGTACTGTTTAAGCTCGATGAAAGGAACATTGTTGACACTTTTCAGCAAGTTGCAATCATGAAATACAGAAAAAAACCATTTTTCACATACAAGGTCTAAATCATGTTTGATGCACTCTGTAAGTACCATTTTTGCTGTACTGTTTAAACTCGATGAAAGGAACACTGTTGACACTTTTCAGCAAGTTGCAATCATGTATAACAGAAATGAACAGTTTTTCAAAAACAAGGTCTAAGTCATGTTTGAGTCACTCTGTAAGTACCATTTTGCTGTACTGTTTAAGTTTGATGAAAGGAACATTGTTGACACTTTTCAGCAAGTTGCAATCATGTAATACAGAAATAAACAGTTTTTCAAAAACAAGGTCTCAGTCATGTTTGAGTCACTCTGTAAGTACCATTTTGCTGTATTGTTAAACTCGATGAAAGGAACACTGTTGACACTTTTCAGCAAGTTGCAATCATGTAATACAGAAATAAACCGTTTTTCAAAAACAAGGTCAAAATCATGTAAGTACAATTTTGCTGTACTGCTTAATCAGGATGATAGAAACACTGTTGACACTTTTCAGCAAGTTGTAATACAGAAATAAACAGTTTTTCAAAAACAAGGTCTCAGTCATGTTTGAGTCACTCTGTAAGTACCATTTTGCTGTACTGTTTAAGCTCGATGAAAGGAACATTGTTGACACTTTTCAGCAAGTTGCAATCATGAAATACAGAAAAAAAAAAAAATTCACAAACAAGGTCTAAATCATGTTTGATGCACTCTGTAAGTTCAATTTTTGCTGTACTGTTTAAACTCGATGAAAGGAACATTGTTGACACTTTTCAGCAAGTTGCAATCATGTAATACAGAAATAAACCGTTTTTCAAAAACAAGGTCAAAATCATGTAAGTACAATTTTGCTGTACTGCTTAATCAGGATGATAGAAACACTGTTGACACTTTTCAGCAAGTTGTAATACAAAAATAAACAGTTTTTCAAAAACAAGGTCTCAGTCATGTTTGAGTCACTCTGTAAGTACCATTTTGCTGTACTGTTTAAGTTCGATGAAAGGAACATTGTTGACACTTTTCAGCAAGTTGCAATCATGAAATACAGAAAAAAACAATTTTTCACATACAAGGTCTAAATCATGTTTGATGCACTCTGTAAGTACCATTTTTGCTGTACTGTTTAAACTCGATGAAAGGAACATTGTTGACACTTTTCAGCAAGTTGCAATCATGAAATACAGAAATAAAGAGTTTCTCACAAACAAGGTCTAAATCATGTTTGATGCACTCTGTAAGTTCAATTTTTGCTGTACTGTTTAAACTCGATGAAAGGAACATTGTTGACACTTTTCAGCAAGTTGCAATCATGTAATACAGAAATAAACCGATTTTCACAAACAAGGTCTAAATCATGTATGTACAATTTTGCTGTACTGCTTAATCAGGATGATAGAAACACTGTTGACACTTTTCAGCAAGTTGCAATCATGAAATACAGAAATATAGAGTTTCTCACAAACAAGGTCTAAATCATGTTTGAGTCACTCTCTAAGTACCATTTTGCTGTACTGTTTAAACTCAATGAAAGGAACATTGTTGACCCTTTTCAGCAAGTTGGAATCATGAAATACAGAAATAAAGAGTTTTTCACAAACAAGGTCTAAATCAGGTAAGTACATTTTGCTGTACTGCTTAATCAGGATGATAGAAACACTGTTGACACTTTTCAGCAAGTTGTAATACAGAAATAAACAGTTTTTCAAAAACAAGGTCTCAGTCATGTTTGAGTCACTCTGTAAGTACCATTTTGCTGTACTGTTTAAGCTCGATGAAAGGAACATTGTTGACACTTTTCAGCAAGTTGCAATCATGTAATACAGAAATAAAGAGTTTTTCAAAAACAAGGTCTCAGTCATGTTTGAGTCACTCTGTAAGTACCATTTTGCTGTACTGTTTAAGCTCGATGAAAGGAACATTGTTGACACTTTTCAGCAAGTTGGAATCATGAAATACAGAAATAAAGAGTTTTTCACAAACAAGGTCTAAATCAGGTAAGTACATTTTGCTGTACTGCTTAATCAGGATGATAGAAACACTGTTGACACTTTTCAGCAAGTTGTAATACAGAAATAAACAGTTTTTCAAAAACAAGGTCTCAGTCATGTTTGAGTCACTCTGTAAGTACCATTTTGCTGTACTGTTTAAGTTCGATGAAAGGAACATTGTTGACACTTTTCAGCAAGTTGCAATCATGAAATACAGAAAAAAACAATTTTTCACATACAAGGTCTAAATCATGTTTGATGCACTCTGTAAGTACCATTTTTGCTGTACTGTTTAAACTCGATGAAAGGAACATTGTTGACACTTTTCAGCAAGTTGCAATCATGTAATACAGAAATAAACAGTTTTTCAAAAACAAGGTCTCAGTCATGTTTGAGTCACTCTGTAAGTACCATTTTGCTGTACTGTTTAAGCTCGATGAAAGGAACATTGTTGACACTTTTCAGCAAGTTGCAATCATGAAATACAGAAATAAAGAGTTTCTCACAAACAAGGTCTAAATCATGTTTGATGCACTCTGTAAGTGCAATTTTTGCTGTACTGTTTAAACTCGATGAAAGGAACACTGTTGACACTTTTCAGCAAGTTGCAATCATGTAATACAGAAATGAACAGTTTTTCAAAAACAAGGTCTAAGTCATGTTTGAGTCACTCTGTAAGTACCATTTTGCTGTACTGTTTAAGCTCGATGAAAGGAACATTGTTGACACTTTTCAGCAAGTTGCAATCATGAAATACAGAAAAAAACAATTTTTCACAAACAAGGTCTAAATCATGTAAGTACAATTTTGCTGTACAGCTTAATTAGGATGATAGAAACACTGTTGATACTTTTCAGCAAGTTGTAATACAGAAATAAACAGTTTTTCAAAAACAAGGTCTAAGTCATGTTTGAGTCACTCTGTAAGTACCATTTTGCTGTACTGTTTAAGCTCGATGAAAGGAACATTGTTGACACTTTTCAGCAAGTTGCAATCATGAAATACAGAAAAAAACCATTTTTCACATACAAGGTCTAAATCATGTTTGATGCACTCTGTAAGTACCATTTTTGCTGTACTGTTTAAACTCGATGAAAGGAACACTGTTGACACTTTTCAGCAAGTTGCAATCATGTATAAAAGAAATGAACAGTTTTTCAAAAACAAGGTCTAAGTCATGTTTGAGTCACTCTGTAAGTACCATTTTGCTGTACTGTTTAAGTTTGATGAAAGGAACATTGTTGACACTTTTCAGCAAGTTGCAATCATGTAATACAGAAATAAACAGTTTTTCAAAAACAAGGTCTCAGTCATGTTTGAGTCACTCTGTAAGTACCATTTTGCTGTATTGTTAAACTCGATGAAAGGAACACTGTTGACACTTTTCAGCAAGTTGCAATCATGTAATACAGAAATAAACCGTTTTTCAAAAACAAGGTCAAAATCATGTAAGTACAATTTTGCTGTACTGCTTAATCAGGATGATAGAAACACTGTTGACACTTTTCAGCAAGTTGTAATACAGAAATAAACAGTTTTTCAAAAACAAGGTCTCAGTCATGTTTGAGTCACTCTGTAAGTACCATTTTGCTGTACTGTTTAAGCTCGATGAAAGGAACATTGTTGACACTTTTCAGCAAGTTGCAATCATGAAATACAGAAAAAAAAAAAATTTCACAAACAAGGTCTAAATCATGTTTGATGCACTCTGTAAGTTCAATTTTTGCTGTACTGTTTAAACTCGATGAAAGGAACATTGTTGACACTTTTCAGCAAGTTGCAATCATGTAATACAGAAATAAACCGTTTTTCAAAAACAAGGTCAAAATCATGTAAGTACAATTTTGCTGTACTGCTTAATCAGGATGATAGAAACACTGTTGACACTTTTCAGCAAGTTGTAATACAAAAATAAACAGTTTTTCAAAAACAAGGTCTCAGTCATGTTTGAGTCACTCTGTAAGTACCATTTTGCTGTACTGTTTAAGTTCGATGAAAGGAACATTGTTGACACTTTTCAGCAAGTTGCAATCATGAAATACAGAAAAAAACAATTTTTCACATACAAGGTCTAAATCATGTTTGATGCACTCTGTAAGTACCATTTTTGATGTACTGTTTAAACTCGATGAAAGGAACATTGTTGACACTTTTCAGCAAGTTGCAATCATGAAATACAGAAATAAAGAGTTTCTCACAAACAAGGTCTAAATCATGTTTGATGCACTCTGTAAGTTCAATTTTTGCTGTACTGTTTAAACTCGATGAAAGGAACATTGTTGACACTTTTCAGCAAGTTGCAATCATGTAATACAGAAATAAACCGATTTTCACAAACAAGGTCTAAATCATGTATGTACAATTTTGCTGTACTGCTTAATCAGGATGATAGAAACACTGTTGACACTTTTCAGCAAGTTGCAATCATGAAATACAGAAATAAAGAGTTTCTCACAAACAAGGTCTAAATCATGTTTGATGCACTCTGTAAGTTCAATTTTTGCTGTACTGTTTAAACTCGATGAAAGGAACATTGTTGACACTTTTCAGCAAGTTGCAATCATGTAATACAGAAATAAACCGATTTTCACAAACAAGGTCTAAATCATGTATGTACAATTTTGCTGTACTGCTTAATCAGGATGATAGAAACACTGTTGACACTTTTCAGCAAGTTGCAATCATGAAATACAGAAATAAAGAGTTTCTCACAAACAAGGTCTAAATCATGTTTGAGTCACTCTCTAAGTACCATTTTGCTGTACTGTTTAAACTCAATGAAAGGAACATTGTTGACCCTTTTCAGCAAGTTGGAATCATGAAATACAGAAATAAAGAGTTTTTCACAAACAAGGTCTAAATCAGGTAAGTACATTTTGCTGTACTGCTTAATCAGGATGATAGAAACACTGTTGACACTTTTCAGCAAGTTGTAATACAGAAATAAACAGTTTTTCAAAAACAAGGTCTCAGTCATGTTTGAGTCACTCTGTAAGTACCATTTTGCTGTACTGTTTAAGTTCGATGAAAGGAACATTGTTGACACTTTTCAGCAAGTTGCAATCATGAAATACAGAAATAAAGAGTTTCTCACAAACAAGGTCTAAATCATGTTTGATGCACTCTGTAAGTTCAATTTTTGCTGTACTGTTTAAACTCGATGAAAGGAACACTGTTGACACTTTTCAGCAAGTTGCAATCATGTATAACAGAAATGAACAGTTTTTCAAAAACAAGGTCTAAGTCATGTTTGAGTCACTCTGTAAGTACCATTTTGCTGTACTGTTTAAGTTTGATGAAAGGAACATTGTTGACACTTTTCAGCAAGTTGCAATCATGTAATACAGAAATAAACAGTTTTTCAAAAACAAGGTCTCAGTCATGTTTGAGTCACTCTGTAAGTACCATTTTGCTGTACTGTTTAAGCTCGATGAAAGGAACATTGTTGACACTTTTCAGCAAGTTGCAATCATGAAATACAGAAATAAAGAGTTTCTCACAAACAAGGTCTAAATCATGTTTGATGCACTCTGTAAGTGCAATTTTTGCTGTACTGTTTAAACTCGATGAAAGGAACACTGTTGACACTTTTCAGCAAGTTGCAATCATGTAATACAGAAATGAACAGTTTTTCAAAAACAAGGTCTAAGTCATGTTTGAGTCACTCTGTAAGTACCATTTTGCTGTACTGTTTAAGCTCGATGAAAGGAACATTGTTGACACTTTTCAGCAAGTTGCAATCATGAAATACAGAAAAAAACAATTTTTCACAAACAAGGTCTAAATCATGTAAGTACAATTTTGCTGTACAGCTTAATTAGGATGATAGAAACACTGTTGATACTTTTCAGCAAGTTGTAATACAGAAATAAACAGTTTTTCAAAAACAAGGTCTAAGTCATGTTTGAGTCACTCTGTAAGTACCATTTTGCTGTACTGTTTAAGCTCGATGAAAGGAACATTGTTGACACTTTTCAGCAAGTTGCAATCATGAAATACAGAAAAAAACCATTTTTCACATACAAGGTCTAAATCATGTTTGATGCACTCTGTAAGTACCATTTTTGCTGTACTGTTTAAACTCGATGAAAGGAACACTGTTGACACTTTTCAGCAAGTTGCAATCATGTATAACAGAAATGAACAGTTTTTCAAAAACAAGGTCTAAGTCATGTTTGAGTCACTCTGTAAGTACCATTTTGCTGTACTGTTTAAGTTTGATGAAAGGAACATTGTTGACACTTTTCAGCAAGTTGCAATCATGTAATACAGAAATAAACAGTTTTTCAAAAACAAGGTCTCAGTCATGTTTGAGTCACTCTGTAAGTACCATTTTGCTGTATTGTTAAACTCGATGAAAGGAACACTGTTGACACTTTTCAGCAAGTTGCAATCATGTAATACAGAAATAAACCGTTTTTCAAAAACAAGGTCAAAATCATGTAAGTACAATTTTGCTGTACTGCTTAATCAGGATGATAGAAACACTGTTGACACTTTTCAGCAAGTTGTAATACAGAAATAAACAGTTTTTCAAAAACAAGGTCTCAGTCATGTTTGAGTCACTCTGTAAGTACCATTTTGCTGTACTGTTTAAGCTCGATGAAAGGAACATTGTTGACACTTTTCAGCAAGTTGCAATCATGAAATACAGAAAAAAAAAAAAATTCACAAACAAGGTCTAAATCATGTTTGATGCACTCTGTAAGTTCAATTTTTGCTGTACTGTTTAAACTCGATGAAAGGAACATTGTTGACACTTTTCAGCAAGTTGCAATCATGTAATACAGAAATAAACCGTTTTTCAAAAACAAGGTCAAAATCATGTAAGTACAATTTTGCTGTACTGCTTAATCAGGATGATAGAAACACTGTTGACACTTTTCAGCAAGTTGTAATACAAAAATAAACAGTTTTTCAAAAACAAGGTCTCAGTCATGTTTGAGTCACTCTGTAAGTACCATTTTGCTGTACTGTTTAAGTTCGATGAAAGGAACATTGTTGACACTTTTCAGCAAGTTGCAATCATGAAATACAGAAAAAAACAATTTTTCACATACAAGGTCTAAATCATGTTTGATGCACTCTGTAAGTACCATTTTTGCTGTACTGTTTAAACTCGATGAAAGGAACATTGTTGACACTTTTCAGCAAGTTGCAATCATGTAATACAGAAATAAACAGTTTTTCAAAAACAAGGTCTCAGTCATGTTTGAGTCACTCTGTAAGTACCATTTTGCTGTACTGTTTAAGCTCGATGAAAGGAACATTGTTGACACTTTTCAGCAAGTTGCAATCATGAAATACAGAAATAAAGAGTTTCTCACAAACAAGGTCTAAATCATGTTTGATGCACTCTGTAAGTTCAATTTTTGCTGTACTGTTTAAACTCGATGAAAGGAACATTGTTGACACTTTTCAGCAAGTTGCAATCATGTAATACAGAAATAAACCGATTTTCACAAACAAGGTCTAAATCATGTATGTACAATTTTGCTGTACTGCTTAATCAGGATGATAGAAACACTGTTGACACTTTTCAGCAAGTTGCAATCATGAAATACAGAAATAAAGAGTTTCTCACAAACAAGGTCTAAATCATGTTTGATGCACTCTGTAAGTTCAATTTTTGCTGTACTGTTTAAACTCGATGAAAGGAACATTGTTGACACTTTTCAGCAAGTTGCAATCATGTAATACAGAAATATACCGATTTTCACAAACAAGGTCTAAATCATGTATGTACAATTTTGCTGTACTGCTTAATCAGGATGATAGAAACACTGTTGACACTTTTCAGCAAGTTGCAATCATGAAATACAGAAATAAAGAGTTTCTCACAAACAAGGTCTAAATCATGTTTGAGTCACTCTCTAAGTACCATTTTGCTGTACTGTTTAAACTCAATGAAAGGAACATTGTTGACCCTTTTCAGCAAGTTGGAATCATGAAATACAGAAATAAAGAGTTTTTCACAAACAAGGTCTAAATCAGGTAAGTACATTTTGCTGTACTGCTTAATCAGGATGATAGAAACACTGTTGACACTTTTCAGCAAGTTGTAATACAGAAATAAACAGTTTTTCAAAAACAAGGTCTCAGTCATGTTTGAGTCACTCTGTAAGTACCATTTTGCTGTACTGTTTAAGTTCGATGAAAGGAACATTGTTGACACTTTTCAGCAAGTTGCAATCATGAAATACAGAAATAAAGAGTTTCTCACAAACAAGGTCTAAATCATGTTTGATGCACTCTGTAAGTTCAATTTTTGCTGTACTGTTTAAACTCGATGAAAGGAACACTGTTGACACTTTTCAGCAAGTTGCAATCATGTAATACAGAAATGAACAGTTTTTCAAAAACAAGGTCTAAGTCATGTTTGAGTCACTCTCTAAGTACCATTTTGCTGTACTGTTTAAACTCAATGAAAGGAACATTGTTGACCCTTTTCAGCAAGTTGGAATCATGAAATACAGAAATATAGAGTTTTTCACAAACAAGATCTAAATCAGGTAAGTACATTTTGCTGTACTGCTTAATCAGGATGATAGAAACACTGTTGACACTTTTCAGCAAGTTGTAATACAAAAATAAACAGTTTTTCAAAAACAAGGTCTCAGTCATGTTTGAGTCACTCTGTAAGTACCATTTTGCTGTACTGTTTAAGTTCGATGAAAGGAACATTGTTGACACTTTTCAGCAAGTTGCAATCATGAAATACAGAAAAAAACAATTTTTCACATACAAGGTCTAAATCATGTTTGATGCACTCTGTAAGTACCATTTTTGCTGTACTGTTTAAACTCGATGAAAGGAACACTGTTGACACTTTTCAGCAAGTTGCAATCATGTATAACAGAAATGAACAGTTTTTCAAAAACAAGGTCTAAGTCATGTTTGAGTCACTCTGTAAGTACCATTTTGCTGTACTGTTTAAGTTTGATGAAAGGAACATTGTTGACACTTTTCAGCAAGTTGCAATCATGTAATACAGAAATAAACAGTTTTTCAAAAACAAGGTCTCAGTCATGTTTGAGTCACTCTGTAAGTACCATTTTGCTGTATTGTTAAACTCGATGAAAGGAACACTGTTGACACTTTTCAGCAAGTTGCAATCATGTAATACAGAAATAAACCGTTTTTCAAAAACAAGGTCAAAATCATGTAAGTACAATTTTGCTGTACTGCTTAATCAGGATGATAGAAACACTGTTGACACTTTTCAGCAAGTTGTAATACAGAAATAAACAGTTTTTCAAAAACAAGGTCTCAGTCATGTTTGAGTCACTCTGTAAGTACCATTTTGCTGTATTGTTAAACTCGATGAAAGGAACACTGTTGACACTTTTCAGCAAGTTGCAATCATGTAATACAGAAATGAACAGTTTTTCAAAAACAAGGTCTAAGTCATGTTTGAGTCACTCTGTAAGTACCATTTTGCTGTACTGTTTAAGCTCGATGAAAGGAACATTGTTGACACTTTTCAGCAAGTTGCAATCATGAAATACAGAAATAAAGAGTTTCTCACAAACAAGGTCTAAATCATGTTTGATGCACTCTGTAAGTTCAATTTTTGCTGTACTGTTTAAACTCGATGAAAGGAACATTGTTGACACTTTTCAGCAAGTTGCAATCATGTAATACAGAAATAAACAGTTTTTCAAAAACAAGGTCTCAGTCATGTTTGAGTCACTCTGTAAGTACCATTTTGATGTACTGTTTAAGCTCGATGAAAGGAACATTGTTGACACTTTTCAGCAAGTTGCAATCATGTAATACAGAAATAAACCGATTTTCACAAACAAGGTCTAAATCATGTATGTACAATTTTGCTGTACTGCTTAATCAGGATGATAGAAACACTGTTGACACTTTTCAGCAAGTTGCAATCATGAAATACAGAAATAAAGAGTTTCTCACAAACAAGGTCTAAATAATGTTTGATGCACTCTGTAAGTTCAATTTTTGCTGTACTGTTTAAACTCGATGAAAGGAACATTGTTGACACTTTTCAGCAAGTTGCAATCATGTAATACAGAAATAAACCGTTTTTCAAAAACAAGGTCTCAGTCATGTTTGAGTCACTCTGTAAGTACCATTTTGCTGTACTGTTTAAGCTCGATGAAAGGAACATTGTTGACACTTTTCAGCAAGTTGCAATCATGAAATACAGAAATAAAGAGTTTCTCACAAACAAGGTCTAAATCATGTTTGATGCACTCTGTAAGTGCAATTTTTGCTGTACTGTTTAAACTCGATGAAAGGAACACTGTTGACACTTTTCAGCAAGTTGCAATCATGTAATACAGAAATGAACAGTTTTTCAAAAACAAGGTCTAAGTCATGTTTGAGTCACTCTGTAAGTACCATTTTGCTGTACTGTTTAAGCTCGATGAAAGGAACATTGTTGACACTTTTCAGCAAGTTGCAATCATGAAATACAGAAAAAAACAATTTTTCACAAACAAGGTCTAAATCATGTAAGTACAATTTTGCTGTACAGCTTAATTAGGATGATAGAAACACTGTTGACACTTTTCAGCAAGTTGTAATACAAAAATAAACAGTTTTTCAAAAACAAGGTCTCAGTCATGTTTGAGTCACTCTGTAAGTACCATTTTGCTGTACTGTTTAAGTTCGATGAAAGGAACATTGTTGACACTTTTCAGCAAGTTGCAATCATGAAATACAGAAAAAAACAATTTTTCACATACAAGGTCTAAATCATGTTTGATGCACTCTGTAAGTACCATTTTTGCTGTACTGTTTAAACTCGATGAAAGGAACACTGTTGACACTTTTCAGCAAGTTGCAATCATGTATAACAGAAATGAACAGTTTTTCAAAAACAAGGTCTAAGTCATGTTTGAGTCACTCTGTAAGTACCATTTTGCTGTACTGTTTAAGTTTGATGAAAGGAACATTGTTGACACTTTTCAGCAAGTTGCAATCATGTAATACAGAAATAAACAGTTTTTCAAAAACAAGGTCTCAGTCATGTTTGAGTCACTCTGTAAGTACCATTTTGCTGTATTGTTAAACTCGATGAAAGGAACACTGTTGACACTTTTCAGCAAGTTGCAATCATGTAATACAGAAATAAACCGTTTTTCAAAAACAAGGTCAAAATCATGTAAGTACAATTTTGCTGTACTGCTTAATCAGGATGATAGAAACACTGTTGACACTTTTCAGCAAGTTGTAATACAGAAATAAACAGTTTTTCAAAAACAAGGTCTCAGTCATGTTTGAGTCACTCTGTAAGTACCATTTTGCTGTATTGTTAAACTCGATGAAAGGAACACTGTTGACACTTTTCAGCAAGTTGCAATCATGTAATACAGAAATGAACAGTTTTTCAAAAACAAGGTCTAAGTCATGTTTGAGTCACTCTGTAAGTACCATTTTGCTGTACTGTTTAAGCTCGATGAAAGGAACATTGTTGACACTTTTCAGCAAGTTGCAATCATGAAATACAGAAATAAAGAGTTTCTCACAAACAAGGTCTAAATCATGTTTGATGCACTCTGTAAGTTCAATTTTTGCTGTACTGTTTAAACTCGATGAAAGGAACATTGTTGACACTTTTCAGCAAGTTGCAATCATGTAATACAGAAATAAACAGTTTTTCAAAAACAAGGTCTCAGTCATGTTTGAGTCACTCTGTAAGTACCATTTTGATGTACTGTTTAAGCTCGATGAAAGGAACATTGTTGACACTTTTCAGCAAGTTGCAATCATGTAATACAGAAATAAACCGATTTTCACAAACAAGGTCTAAATCATGTATGTACAATTTTGCTGTACTGCTTAATCAGGATGATAGAAACACTGTTGACACTTTTCAGCAAGTTGCAATCATGAAATACAGAAATAAAGAGTTTCTCACAAACAAGGTCTAAATAATGTTTGATGCACTCTGTAAGTTCAATTTTTGCTGTACTGTTTAAACTCGATGAAAGGAACATTGTTGACACTTTTCAGCAAGTTGCAATCATGTAATACAGAAATAAACCGTTTTTCAAAAACAAGGTCTCAGTCATGTTTGAGTCACTCTGTAAGTACCATTTTGCTGTACTGTTTAAGCTCGATGAAAGGAACATTGTTGACACTTTTCAGCAAGTTGCAATCATGAAATACAGAAATAAAGAGTTTCTCACAAACAAGGTCTAAATCATGTTTGATGCACTCTGTAAGTGCAATTTTTGCTGTACTGTTTAAACTCGATGAAAGGAACACTGTTGACACTTTTCAGCAAGTTGCAATCATGTAATACAGAAATGAACAGTTTTTCAAAAACAAGGTCTAAGTCATGTTTGAGTCACTCTGTAAGTACCATTTTGCTGTACTGTTTAAGCTCGATGAAAGGAACATTGTTGACACTTTTCAGCAAGTTGCAATCATGAAATACAGAAAAAAACAATTTTTCACAAACAAGGTCTAAATCATGTAAGTACAATTTTGCTGTACAGCTTAATTAGGATGATAGAAACACTGTTGATACTTTTCAGCAAGTTGTAATACAGAAATAAACAGTTTTTCAAAAACAAGGTCTAAGTCATGTTTGAGTCACTCTGTAAGTACCATTTTGCTGTACTGTTTAAGCTCGATGAAAGGAACATTGTTGACACTTTTCAGCAAGTTGCAATCATGAAATACAGAAAAAAACCATTTTTCACATACAAGGTCTAAATCATGTTTGATGCACTCTGTAAGTACCATTTTTGCTGTACTGTTTAAACTCGATGAAAGGAACACTGTTGACACTTTTCAGCAAGTTGCAATCATGTATAACAGAAATGAACAGTTTTTCAAAAACAAGGTCTAAGTCATGTTTGAGTCACTCTGTAAGTACCATTTTGCTGTACTGTTTAAGTTTGATGAAAGGAACATTGTTGACACTTTTCAGCAAGTTGCAATCATGTAATACAGAAATAAACAGTTTTTCAAAAACAAGGTCTCAGTCATGTTTGAGTCACTCTGTAAGTACCATTTTGCTGTATTGTTAAACTCGATGAAAGGAACACTGTTGACACTTTTCAGCAAGTTGCAATCATGTAATACAGAAATAAACCGTTTTTCAAAAACAAGGTCAAAATCATGTAAGTACAATTTTGCTGTACTGCTTAATCAGGATGATAGAAACACTGTTGACACTTTTCAGCAAGTTGTAATACAGAAATAAACAGTTTTTCAAAAACAAGGTCTCAGTCATGTTTGAGTCACTCTGTAAGTACCATTTTGCTGTACTGTTTAAGCTCGATGAAAGGAACATTGTTGACACTTTTCAGCAAGTTGCAATCATGTAATACAGAAATAAACAGTTTTTCAAAAACAAGGTCTCAGTCATGTTTGAGTCACTCTGTAAGTACCATTTTGCTGTACTGTTTAAGCTCGATGAAAGGAACATTGTTGACACTTTTCAGCAAGTTGCAATCATGTAATACAGAAATAAACAGTTTTTCAAAAACAAGGTCTCAGTCATGTTTGAGTCACTCTGTAAGTACCATTTTGCTGTACTGTTTAAGCTCGATGAAAGGAACATTGTTGACACTTTTCAGCAAGTTGCAATCATGAAATACAGAAATAAAGAGTTTCTCACAAACAAGGTCTAAATCATGTTTGATGCACTCTGTAAGTTCAATTTTTGCTGTACTGTTTAAACTCGATGAAAGGAACATTGTTGACACTTTTCAGCAAGTTGCAATCATGTAATACAGAAATAAACCGATTTTCACAAACAAGGTCTAAATCATGTATGTACAATTTTGCTGTACTGCTTAATCAGGATGATAGAAACACTGTTGACACTTTTCAGCAAGTTGCAATCATGAAATACAGAAATAAAGAGTTTCTCACAAACAAGGTCTAAATCATGTTTGATGCACTCTGTAAGTTCAATTTTTGCTGTACTGTTTAAACTCGATGAAAGGAACATTGTTGACACTTTTCAGCAAGTTGCAATCATGTAATACAGAAATAAACCGATTTTCACAAACAAGGTCTAAATCATGTATGTACAATTTTGCTGTACTGCTTAATCAGGATGATAGAAACACTGTTGACACTTTTCAGCAAGTTGCAATCATGAAATACAGAAATAAAGAGTTTCTCACAAACAAGGTCTAAATCATGTTTGAGTCACTCTCTAAGTACCATTTTGCTGTACTGTTTAAACTCAATGAAAGGAACATTGTTGACCCTTTTCAGCAAGTTGGAATCATGAAATACAGAAATAAAGAGTTTTTCACAAACAAGGTCTAAATCAGGTAAGTACATTTTGCTGTACTGCTTAATCAGGATGATAGAAACACTGTTGACACTTTTCAGCAAGTTGTAATACAGAAATAAACAGTTTTTCAAAAACAAGGTCTCAGTCATGTTTGAGTCACTCTGTAAGTACCATTTTGCTGTACTGTTTAAGTTCGATGAAAGGAACATTGTTGACACTTTTCAGCAAGTTGCAATCATGAAATACAGAAATAAAGAGTTTCTCACAAACAAGGTCTAAATCATGTTTGATGCACTCTGTAAGTTCAATTTTTGCTGTACTGTTTAAACTCGATGAAAGGAACACTGTTGACACTTTTCAGCAAGTTGCAATCATGTAATACAGAAATGAACAGTTTTTCAAAAACAAGGTCTAAGTCATGTTTGAGTCACTCTCTAAGTACCATTTTGCTGTACTGTTTAAACTCAATGAAAGGAACATTGTTGACCCTTTTCAGCAAGTTGGAATCATGAAATACAGAAATATAGAGTTTTTCACAAACAAGGTCTAAATCAGGTAAGTACATTTTGCTGTACTGCTTAATCAGGATGATAGAAACACTGTTGACACTTTTCAGCAAGTTGTAATACAAAAATAAACAGTTTTTCAAAAACAAGGTCTCAGTCATGTTTGAGTCACTCTGTAAGTACCATTTTGCTGTACTGTTTAAGTTCGATGAAAGGAACATTGTTGACACTTTTCAGCAAGTTGCAATCATGAAATACAGAAAAAAACAATTTTTCACATACAAGGTCTAAATCATGTTTGATGCACTCTGTAAGTACCATTTTTGCTGTACTGTTTAAACTCGATGAAAGGAACACTGTTGACACTTTTCAGCAAGTTGCAATCATGTATAACAGAAATGAACAGTTTTTCAAAAACAAGGTCTAAGTCATGTTTGAGTCACTCTGTAAGTACCATTTTGCTGTACTGTTTAAGTTTGATGAAAGGAACATTGTTGACACTTTTCAGCAAGTTGCAATCATGTAATACAGAAATAAACAGTTTTTCAAAAACAAGGTCTCAGTCATGTTTGAGTCACTCTGTAAGTACCATTTTGCTGTATTGTTAAACTCGATGAAAGGAACACTGTTGACACTTTTCAGCAAGTTGCAATCATGTAATACAGAAATAAACCGTTTTTCAAAAACAAGGTCAAAATCATGTAAGTACAATTTTGCTGTACTGCTTAATCAGGATGATAGAAACACTGTTGACACTTTTCAGCAAGTTGTAATACAGAAATAAACAGTTTTTCAAAAACAAGGTCTCAGTCATGTTTGAGTCACTCTGTAAGTACCATTTTGCTGTATTGTTAAACTCGATGAAAGGAACACTGTTGACACTTTTCAGCAAGTTGCAATCATGTAATACAGAAATGAACAGTTTTTCAAAAACAAGGTCTAAGTCATGTTTGAGTCACTCTGTAAGTACCATTTTGCTGTACTGTTTAAGCTCGATGAAAGGAACATTGTTGACACTTTTCAGCAAGTTGCAATCATGAAATACAGAAATAAAGAGTTTCTCACAAACAAGGTCTAAATCATGTTTGATGCACTCTGTAAGTTCAATTTTTGCTGTACTGTTTAAACTCGATGAAAGGAACATTGTTGACACTTTTCAGCAAGTTGCAATCATGTAATACAGAAATAAACAGTTTTTCAAAAACAAGGTCTCAGTCATGTTTGAGTCACTCTGTAAGTACCATTTTGATGTACTGTTTAAGCTCGATGAAAGGAACATTGTTGACACTTTTCAGCAAGTTGCAATCATGTAATACAGAAATAAAGAGTTTTTCAAAAACAAGGTCTCAGTCATGTTTGAGTCACTCTGTAAGTACCATTTTGCTGTACTGTTTAAGCTCGATGAAAGGAACATTGTTGACACTTTTCAGCAAGTTGGAATCATGAAATACAGAAATAAAGAGTTTTTCACAAACAAGGTCTAAATCAGGTAAGTACATTTTGCTGTACTGCTTAATCAGGATGATAGAAACACTGTTGACACTTTTCAGCAAGTTGTAATACAGAAATAAACAGTTTTTCAAAAACAAGGTCTCAGTCATGTTTGAGTCACTCTGTAAGTACCATTTTGCTGTACTGTTTAAGTTCGATGAAAGGAACATTGTTGACACTTTTCAGCAAGTTGCAATCATGAAATACAGAAAAAAACAATTTTTCACATACAAGGTCTAAATCATGTTTGATGCACTCTGTAAGTACCATTTTTGCTGTACTGTTTAAACTCGATGAAAGGAACATTGTTGACACTTTTCAGCAAGTTGCAATCATGTAATACAGAAATAAACAGTTTTTCAAAAACAAGGTCTCAGTCATGTTTGAGTCACTCTGTAAGTACCATTTTGCTGTACTGTTTAAGCTCGATGAAAGGAACATTGTTGACACTTTTCAGCAAGTTGCAATCATGAAATACAGAAATAAAGAGTTTCTCACAAACAAGGTCTAAATCATGTTTGATGCACTCTGTAAGTGCAATTTTTGCTGTACTGTTTAAACTCGATGAAAGGAACACTGTTGACACTTTTCAGCAAGTTGCAATCATGTAATACAGAAATGAACAGTTTTTCAAAAACAAGGTCTAAGTCATGTTTGAGTCACTCTGTAAGTACCATTTTGCTGTACTGTTTAAGCTCGATGAAAGGAACATTGTTGACACTTTTCAGCAAGTTGCAATCATGAAATACAGAAAAAAACAATTTTTCACAAACAAGGTCTAAATCATGTAAGTACAATTTTGCTGTACAGCTTAATTAGGATGATAGAAACACTGTTGATACTTTTCAGCAAGTTGTAATACAGAAATAAACAGTTTTTCAAAAACAAGGTCTAAGTCATGTTTGAGTCACTCTGTAAGTACCATTTTGCTGTACTGTTTAAGCTCGATGAAAGGAACATTGTTGACACTTTTCAGCAAGTTGCAATCATGAAATACAGAAATAAAGAGTTTCTCACAAACAAGGTCTAAATCATGTTTGATGCACTCTGTAAGTTCAATTTTTGCTGTACTGTTTAAACTCGATGAAAGGAACATTGTTGACACTTTTCAGCAAGTTGCAATCATGTAATACAGAAATAAACAGTTTTTCAAAAACAAGGTCTCAGTCATGTTTGAGTCACTCTGTAAGTACCATTTTGCTGTACTGTTTAAGCTCGATGAAAGGAACATTGTTGACACTTTTCAGCAAGTTGCAATCATGTAATACAGAAATAAACCGATTTTCACAAACAAGGTCTAAATCATGTATGTACAATTTTGCTGTACTGCTTAATCAGGATGATAGAAACACTGTTGACACTTTTCAGCAAGTTGCAATCATGAAATACAGAAATAAAGAGTTTCTCACAAACAAGGTCTAAATAATGTTTGATGCACTCTGTAAGTTCAATTTTTGCTGTACTGTTTAAACTCGATGAAAGGAACATTGTTGACACTTTTCAGCAAGTTGCAATCATGTAATACAGAAATAAACCGTTTTTCAAAAACAAGTTCAAAATCATGTAAGTACAATTTTGCTGTACTGCTTAATCAGGATGATAGAAACACTGTTGACACTTTTCAGCAAGTTGTAATACAAAAATAAACAGTTTTTCAAAAACAAGGTCTCAGTCATGTTTGAGTCACTCTGTAAGTACCATTTTGCTGTACTGTTTAAGTTCGATGAAAGGAACATTGTTGACACTTTTCAGCAAGTTGCAATCATGAAATACAGAAAAAAACAATTTTTCACATACAAGGTCTAAATCATGTTTGATGCACTCTGTAAGTACCATTTTTGCTGTACTGTTTAAACTCGATGAAAGGAACATTGTTGACACTTTTCAGCAAGTTGCAATCATGTAATACAGAAATAAACAGTTTTTCAAAAACAAGGTCTCAGTCATGTTTGAGTCACTCTGTAAGTACCATTTTGCTGTACTGTTTAAGCTCGATGAAAGGAACATTGTTGACACTTTTCAGCAAGTTGCAATCATGAAATACAGAAATAAAGAGTTTCTCACAAACAAGGTCTAAATCATGTTTGATGCACTCTGTAAGTTCAATTTTTGCTGTACTGTTTAAACTCGATGAAAGGAACATTGTTGACACTTTTCAGCAAGTTGCAATCATGTAATACAGAAATAAACCGATTTTCACAAACAAGGTCTAAATCATGTATGTACAATTTTGCTGTACTGCTTAATCAGGATGATAGAAACACTGTTGACACTTTTCAGCAAGTTGCAATCATGAAATACAGAAATAAAGAGTTTCTCACAAACAAGGTCTAAATCATGTTTGAGTCACTCTCTAAGTACCATTTTGCTGTACTGTTTAAACTCAATGAAAGGAACATTGTTGACCCTTTTCAGCAAGTTGGAATCATGAAATACAGAAATAAAGAGTTTTTCACAAACAAGGTCTAAATCAGGTAAGTACATTTTGCTGTACTGCTTAATCAGGATGATAGAAACACTGTTGACACTTTTCAGCAAGTTGTAATACAGAAATAAACAGTTTTTCAAAAACAAGGTCTCAGTCATGTTTGAGTCACTCTGTAAGTACCATTTTGCTGTACTGTTTAAGTTCGATGAAAGGAACATTGTTGACACTTTTCAGCAAGTTGCAATCATGAAATACAGAAATAAAGAGTTTCTCGCAAACAAGGTCTAAATCATGTTTGATGCACTCTGTAAGTTCAATTTTTGCTGTACTGTTTAAACTCGATGAAAGGAACACTGTTGACACTTTTCAGCAAGTTGCAATCATGTAATACAGAAATGAACAGTTTTTCAAAAACAAGGTCTAAGTCATGTTTGAGTCACTCTCTAAGTACCATTTTGCTGTACTGTTTAAACTCAATGAAAGGAACATTGTTGACCCTTTTCAGCAAGTTGGAATCATGAAATACAGAAAAAAACAATTTTTCACATACAAGGTCTAAATCATGTTTGATGCACTCTGTAAGTACCATTTTTGCTGTACTGTTTAAACTCGATGAAAGGAACACTGTTGACACTTTTCAGCAAGTTGCAATCATGTATAACAGAAATGAACAGTTTTTCAAAAACAAGGTCTAAGTCATGTTTGAGTCACTCTGTAAGTACCATTTTGCTGTACTGTTTAAGTTTGATGAAAGGAACATTGTTGACACTTTTCAGCAAGTTGCAATCATGTAATACAGAAATAAACAGTTTTTCAAAAACAAGGTCTCAGTCATGTTTGAGTCACTCTGTAAGTACCATTTTGCTGTATTGTTAAACTCGATGAAAGGAACACTGTTGACACTTTTCAGCAAGTTGCAATCATGTAATACAGAAATAAACCGTTTTTCAAAAACAAGGTCAAAATCATGTAAGTACAATTTTGCTGTACTGCTTAATCAGGATGATAGAAACACTGTTGACACTTTTCAGCAAGTTGTAATACAGAAATAAACAGTTTTTCAAAAACAAGGTCTCAGTCATGTTTGAGTCACTCTGTAAGTACCATTTTGCTGTATTGTTAAACTCGATGAAAGGAACACTGTTGACACTTTTCAGCAAGTTGCAATCATGTAATACAGAAATGAACAGTTTTTCAAAAACAAGGTCTAAGTCATGTTTGAGTCACTCTGTAAGTACCATTTTGCTGTACTGTTTAAGCTCGATGAAAGGAACATTGTTGACACTTTTCAGCAAGTTGCAATCATGTAATACAGAAATAAACAGTTTTTCAAAAACAAGGTCTCAGTCATGTTTGAGTCACTCTGTAAGTACCATTTTGCTGTACTGTTTAAGCTCGATGAAAGGAACATTGTTGACACTTTTCAGCAAGTTGCAATCATGAAATACAGAAATAAAGAGTTTCTCACAAACAAGGTCTCAGTCATGTTTGAGTCACTCTGTAAGTACCATTTTGATGTACTGTTTAAGCTCGATGAAAGGAACATTGTTGACACTTTTCAGCAAGTTGCAATCATGTAATACAGAAATAAACCGATTTTCACAAACAAGGTCTAAATCATGTATGTACAATTTTGCTGTACTGCTTAATCAGGATGAAAGAAACACTGTTGACACTTTTCAGCAAGTTGCAATCATGAAATACAGAAATAAAGAGTTTCTCACAAACAAGGTCTAAATAATGTTTGATGCACTCTGTAAGTTCAATTTTTGCTGTACTGTTTAAACTCGATGAAAGGAACATTGTTGACACTTTTCAGCAAGTTGCAATCATGTAATACAGAAATAAACCGTTTTTCAAAAACAAGGTCAAAATCATGTAAGTACAATTTTGCTGTACTGCTTAATCAGGATGATAGAAACACTGTTGACACTTTTCAGCAAGTTGTAATACAGAAATAAACAGTTTTTCAAAAACAAGGTCTCAGTCATGTTTGAGTCACTCTGTAAGTACCATTTTGCTGTACTGTTTAAGCTCGATGAAAGGAACATTGTTGACACTTTTCAGCAAGTTGCAATCATGTAATACAGAAATAAAGAGTTTTTCAAAAACAAGGTCTCAGTCATGTTTGAGTCACTCTGTAAGTACCATTTTGCTGTACTGTTTAAGCTCGATGAAAGGAACATTGTTGACACTTTTCAGCAAGTTGGAATCATGAAATACAGAAATAAAGAGTTTTTCACAAACAAGGTCTAAATCAGGTAAGTACATTTTGCTGTACTGCTTAATCAGGATGATAGAAACACTGTTGACACTTTTCAGCAAGTTGTAATACAGAAATAAACAGTTTTTCAAAAACAAGGTCTCAGTCATGTTTGAGTCACTCTGTAAGTACCATTTTGCTGTACTGTTTAAGTTCGATGAAAGGAACATTGTTGACACTTTTCAGCAAGTTGCAATCATGAAATACAGAAAAAAACAATTTTTCACATACAAGGTCTAAATCATGTTTGATGCACTCTGTAAGTACCATTTTTGCTGTACTGTTTAAACTCGATGAAAGGAACATTGTTGACACTTTTCAGCAAGTTGCAATCATGTAATACAGAAATAAACAGTTTTTCAAAAACAAGGTCTCAGTCATGTTTGAGTCACTCTGTAAGTACCATTTTGCTGTACTGTTTAAGCTCGATGAAAGGAACATTGTTGACACTTTTCAGCAAGTTGCAATCATGAAATACAGAAATAAAGAGTTTCTCACAAACAAGGTCTAAATCATGTTTGATGCACTCTGTAAGTGCAATTTTTGCTGTACTGTTTAAACTCGATGAAAGGAACACTGTTGACACTTTTCAGCAAGTTGCAATCATGTAATACAGAAATGAACAGTTTTTCAAAAACAAGGTCTAAGTCATGTTTGAGTCACTCTGTAAGTACCATTTTGCTGTACTGTTTAAGCTCGATGAAAGGAACATTGTTGACACTTTTCAGCAAGTTGCAATCATGAAATACAGAAAAAAACAATTTTTCACAAACAAGGTCTAAATCATGTAAGTACAATTTTGCTGTACAGCTTAATTAGGATGATAGAAACACTGTTGATACTTTTCAGCAAGTTGTAATACAGAAATAAACAGTTTTTCAAAAACAAGGTCTAAGTCATGTTTGAGTCACTCTGTAAGTACCATTTTGCTGTACTGTTTAAGCTCGATGAAAGGAACATTGTTGACACTTTTCAGCAAGTTGCAATCATGAAATACAGAAAAAAACCATTTTTCACATACAAGGTCTAAATCATGTTTGATGCACTCTGTAAGTACCATTTTTGCTGTACTGTTTAAACTCGATGAAAGGAACACTGTTGACACTTTTCAGCAAGTTGCAATCATGTATAACAGAAATGAACAGTTTTTCAAAAACAAGGTCTAAGTCATGTTTGAGTCACTCTGTAAGTACCATTTTGCTGTACTGTTTAAGTTTGATGAAAGGAACATTGTTGACACTTTTCAGCAAGTTGCAATCATGTAATACAGAAATAAACAGTTTTTCAAAAACAAGGTCTCAGTCATGTTTGAGTCACTCTGTAAGTACCATTTTGCTGTATTGTTAAACTCGATGAAAGGAACACTGTTGACACTTTTCAGCAAGTTGCAATCATGTAATACAGAAATAAACCGTTTTTCAAAAACAAGGTCAAAATCATGTAAGTACAATTTTGCTGTACTGCTTAATCAGGATGATAGAAACACTGTTGACACTTTTCAGCAAGTTGTAATACAGAAATAAACAGTTTTTCAAAAACAAGGTCTCAGTCATGTTTGAGTCACTCTGTAAGTACCATTTTGCTGTACTGTTTAAGCTCGATGAAAGGAACATTGTTGACACTTTTCAGCAAGTTGCAATCATGAAATACAGAAAAAAAAAAAAATTCACAAACAAGGTCTAAATCATGTTTGATGCACTCTGTAAGTTCAATTTTTGCTGTACTGTTTAAACTCGATGAAAGGAACATTGTTGACACTTTTCAGCAAGTTGCAATCATGTAATACAGAAATAAACAGTTTTTCAAAAACAAGGTCTCAGTCATGTTTGAGTCACTCTGTAAGTACCATTTTGCTGTACTGTTTAAGCTCGATGAAAGGAACATTGTTGACACTTTTCAGCAAGTTGCAATCATGTAATACAGAAATAAACCGATTTTCACAAACAAGGTCTAAATCATGTATGTACAATTTTGCTGTACTGCTTAATCAGGATGATAGAAACACTGTTGACACTTTTCAGCAAGTTGCAATCATGAAATACAGAAATAAAGAGTTTCTCACAAACAAGGTCTAAATAATGTTTGATGCACTCTGTAAGTTCAATTTTTGCTGTACTGTTTAAACTCGATGAAAGGAACATTGTTGACACTTTTCAGCAAGTTGCAATCATGTAATACAGAAATAAACCGTTTTTCAAAAACAAGGTCAAAATCATGTAAGTACAATTTTGCTGTACTGCTTAATCAGGATGATAGAAACACTGTTGACACTTTTCAGCAAGTTGTAATACAGAAATAAACAGTTTTTCAAAAACAAGGTCTCAGTCATGTTTGAGTCACTCTGTAAGTACCATTTTGCTGTACTGTTTAAGCTCGATGAAAGGAACATTGTTGACACTTTTCAGCAAGTTGCAATCATGTAATACAGAAATAAACAGTTTTTCAAAAACAAGGTCTCAGTCATGTTTGAGTCACTCTGTAAGTACCATTTTGCTGTACTGTTTAAGCTCGATGAAAGGAACATTGTTGACACTTTTCAGCAAGTTGGAATCATGAAATACAGAAATAAAGAGTTTTTCACAAACAAGGTCTAAATCAGGTAAGTACATTTTGCTGTACTGCTTAATCAGGATGATAGAAACACTGTTGACACTTTTCAGCAAGTTGTAATACAGAAATAAACAGTTTTTCAAAAACAAGGTCTCAGTCATGTTTGAGTCACTCTGTAAGTACCATTTTGCTGTACTGTTTAAGTTCGATGAAAGGAACATTGTTGACACTTTTCAGCAAGTTGCAATCATGAAATACAGAAAAAAACAATTTTTCACATACAAGGTCTAAATCATGTTGAATGCACTCTGTAAGTACCATTTTTGCTGTACTGTTTAAACTCGATGAAAGGAACATTGTTGACACTTTTCAGCAAGTTGCAATCATGTAATACAGAAATAAACAGTTTTTCAAAAACAAGGTCTCAGTCATGTTTGAGTCACTCTGTAAGTACCATTTTGCTGTACTGTTTAAGCTCGATGAAAGGAACATTGTTGACACTTTTCAGCAAGTTGCAATCATGAAATACAGAAATAAAGAGTTTCTCACAAACAAGGTCTAAATCATGTTTGATGCACTCTGTAAGTGCAATTTTTGCTGTACTGTTTAAACTCGATGAAAGGAACACTGTTGACACTTTTCAGCAAGTTGCAATCATGTAATACAGAAATGAACAGTTTTTCAAAAACAAGGTCTAAGTCATGTTTGAGTCACTCTGTAAGTACCATTTTGCTGTACTGTTTAAGCTCGATGAAAGGAACATTGTTGACACTTTTCAGCAAGTTGCAATCATGAAATACAGAAAAAAAAAATTTTCACAAACAAGGTCTAAATCATGTAAGTACAATTTTGCTGTACAGCTTAATTAGGATGATAGAAACACTGTTGATACTTTTCAGCAAGTTGTAATACAGAAATAAACAGTTTTTCAAAAACAAGGTCTAAGTCATGTTTGAGTCACTCTGTAAGTACCATTTTGCTGTACTGTTTAAGCTCGATGAAAGGAACATTGTTGACACTTTTCAGCAAGTTGCAATCATGAAATACAGAAAAAAACCATTTTTCACAAACAAGGTCTAAATCATGTTTGACGCACTCTGTAAGTACCATTTTTGCTGTACTGTTTAAACTCGATGAAAGGAACATTGTTGACACTTTTCAGCAAGTTGCAATCATGTAATACAGAAATAAACAGTTTTTCACAAACAAGGTCAAAATCATGGAAGTACAATTTTGCTGTACTGCTTAATCAGGATGATAGAAACACTGTTGACACTTTTCAGCAAGTTGTAATACAGAAATAAACAGTTTTTCAAAAACAAGGTCTCAGTCATGTTTGAGTCACTCTGTAAGTACCATTTTGCTGTACTGTTTAAGCTCGATGAAAGGAACATTGTTGACACTTTTCAGCAAGTTGCAATCATGTAATACAGAAATAAACAGTTTTTCAAAAACAAGGTCTCAGTCATGTTTGAGTCACTCTGTAAGTACCATTTTGCTGTACTGTTTAAGCTCGATGAAAGGAACATTGTTGACACTTTTCAGCAAGTTGGAATCATGAAATACAGAAATAAAGAGTTTTTCACAAACAAGGTCTAAATCAGGTAAGTACATTTTGCTGTACTGCTTAATCAGGATGATAGAAACACTGTTGACACTTTTCAGCAAGTTGTAATACAGAAATAAACAGTTTTTCAAAAACAAGGTCTCAGTCATGTTTGAGTCACTCTGTAAGTACCATTTTGCTGTACTGTTTAAGTTCGATGAAAGGAACATTGTTGACACTTTTCAGCAAGTTGCAATCATGAAATACAGAAAAAAACAATTTTTCACATACAAGGTCTAAATCATGTTGAATGCACTCTGTAAGTACCATTTTTGCTGTACTGTTTAAACTCGATGAAAGGAACATTGTTGACACTTTTCAGCAAGTTGCAATCATGTAATACAGAAATAAACAGTTTTTCAAAAACAAGGTCTCAGTCATGTTTGAGTCACTCTGTAAGTACCATTTTGCTGTACTGTTTAAGCTCGATGAAAGGAACATTGTTGACACTTTTCAGCAAGTTGCAATCATGAAATACAGAAATAAAGAGTTTCTCACAAACAAGGTCTAAATCATGTTTGATGCACTCTGTAAGTGCAATTTTTGCTGTACTGTTTAAACTCGATGAAAGGAACACTGTTGACACTTTTCAGCAAGTTGCAATCATGTAATACAGAAATGAACAGTTTTTCAAAAACAAGGTCTAAGTCATGTTTGAGTCACTCTGTAAGTACCATTTTGCTGTACTGTTTAAGCTCGATGAAAGGAACATTGTTGACACTTTTCAGCAAGTTGCAATCATGAAATACAGAAAAAAACAATTTTTCACAAACAAGGTCTAAATCATGTAAGTACAATTTTGCTGTACAGCTTAATTAGGATGATAGAAACACTGTTGATACTTTTCAGCAAGTTGTAATACAGAAATAAACAGTTTTTCAAAAACAAGGTCTAAGTCATGTTTGAGTCACTCTGTAAGTACCATTTTGCTGTACTGTTTAAGCTCGATGAAAGGAACATTGTTGACACTTTTCAGCAAGTTGCAATCATGAAATACAGAAAAAAACCATTTTTCACAAACAAGGTCTAAATCATGTTTGACGCACTCTGTAAGTACCATTTTTGCTGTACTGTTTAAACTCGATGAAAGGAACATTGTTGACACTTTTCAGCAAGTTGCAATCATGTAATACAGAAATAAACAGTTTTTCACAAACAAGGTCAAAATCATGGAAGTACAATTTTGCTGTACTGCTTAATCAGGATGATAGAAACACTGTTGACACTTTTCAGCAAGTTGTAATACAGAAATAAACAGTTTTTCAAAAACAAGGTCTCAGTCATGTTTGAGTCACTCTGTAAGTACCATTTTGCTGTACTGTTTAAGCTCGATGAAAGGAACATTGTTGACACTTTTCAGCAAGTTGCAATCATGTAATACAGAAATAAACAGTTTTTCAAAAACAAGGTCTCAGTCATGTTTGAGTCACTCTGTAAGTACCATTTTGCTGTACTGTTTAAGCTCGATGAAAGGAACATTGTTGACACTTTTCAGCAAGTTGCAATCATGAAATACAGAAATAAAGAGTTTCTCACAAACAAGGTCTAAATCATGTTTGATGCACTCTGTAAGTTCAATTTTTGCTGTACTGTTTAAACTCGATGAAAGGAACACTGTTGACACTTTTCAGCAAGTTGCAATCATGTAATACAGAAATGAACAGTTTTTCAAAAACAAGGTCTAAGTCATGTTTGAGTCACTCTCTAAGTACCATTTTGCTGTACTGTTTAAACTCAATGAAAGGAACATTGTTGACGCTTTTCAGCAAGTTGGAATCATGAAATACAGAAATAAAGAGTTTTTCACAAACAAGGTCTAAATCAGGTAAGTACAATTTTGCTGTACTGCTTAATCAGGATGATAGAAACACTGTTGACACTTTTCAGCAAGTTGTAATACAGAAATAAACAGTTTTTCAAAAACAAGGTCTCAGTCATGTTTGAGTCACTCTGTAAGTACCATTTTGCTGTACTGTTTAAGTTCGATGAAAGGAACATTGTTGACACTTTTCAGCAAGTTGCAATCATGAAATACAGAAAAAAACAATTTTTCACATACAAGGTCTAAATCATGTTTGATGCACTCTGTAAGTACCATTTTTGCTGTACTGTTTAAACTCGATGAAAGGAACATTGTTGACACTTTTCAGCAAGTTGCAATCATGTAATACAGAAATAAACAGTTTTTCAAAAACAAGGTCTCAGTCATGTTTGAGTCACTCTGTAAGTACCATTTTGCTGTACTGTTTAAGCTCGATGAAAGGAACATTGTTGACACTTTTCAGCAAGTTGCAATCATGAAATACAGAAATAAAGAGTTTCTCACAAACAAGGTCTAAATCATGTTTGATGCACTCTGTAAGTGCAATTTTTGCTGTACTGTTTAAACTCGATGAAAGGAACACTGTTGACACTTTTCAGCAAGTTGCAATCATGTAATACAGAAATGAACAGTTTTTCAAAAACAAGGTCTAAGTCATGTTTGAGTCACTCTGTAAGTACCATTTTGCTGTACTGTTTAAGCTCGATGAAAGGAACATTGTTGACACTTTTCAGCAAGTTGCAATCATGAAATACAGAAAAAAACAATTTTTCACAAACAAGGTCTAAATCATGTAAGTACAATTTTGCTGTACAGCTTAATTAGGATGATAGAAACACTGTTGATACTTTTCAGCAAGTTGTAATACAGAAATAAACAGTTTTTCAAAAACAAGGTCTAAGTCATGTTTGAGTCACTCTGTAAGTACCATTTTGCTGTACTGTTTAAGCTCGATGAAAGGAACATTGTTGACACTTTTCAGCAAGTTGCAATCATGAAATACAGAAAAAAACCATTTTTCACAAACAAGGTCTAAATCATGTTTGACGCACTCTGTAAGTCCAATTTTTGCTGTACTGTTTAAACTCGATGAAAGGAACATTGTTGACACTTTTCAGCAAGTTGCAATCATGTAATACAGAAATAAACAGTTTTTCACAAACAAGGTCAAAATCATGGAAGTACAATTTTGCTGTACTGCTTAATCAGGATGATAGAAACACTGTTGACACTTTTCAGCAAGTTGTAATACAGAAATAAACAGTTTTTCAAAAACAAGGTCTCAGTCATGTTTGAGTCACTCTGTAAGTACCATTTTGCTGTACTGTTTAAGCTCGATGAAAGGAACATTGTTGACACTTTTCAGCAAGTTGCAATCATGTAATACAGAAATAAACAGTTTTTCAAAAACAAGGTCTCAGTCATGTTTGAGTCACTCTGTAAGTACCATTTTGCTGTACTGTTTAAGCTCGATGAAAGGAACATTGTTGACACTTTTCAGCAAGTTGCAATCATGAAATACAGAAATAAAGAGTTTCTCACAAACAAGGTCTAAATCATGTTTGATGCACTCTGTAAGTTCAATTTTTGCTGTACTGTTTAAACTCGATGAAAGGAACACTGTTGACACTTTTCAGCAAGTTGCAATCATGTAATACAGAAATGAACAGTTTTTCAAAAACAAGGTCTAAGTCATGTTTGAGTCACTCTCTAAGTACCATTTTGCTGTACTGTTTAAACTCAATGAAAGGAACATTGTTGACGCTTTTCAGCAAGTTGGAATCATGAAATACAGAAATAAAGAGTTTTTCACAAACAAGGTCTAAATCAGGTAAGTACAATTTTGCTGTACTGCTTAATCAGGATGATAGAAACACTGTTGACACTTTTCAGCAAGTTGTAATACAGAAATAAACAGTTTTTCAAAAACAAGGTCTCAGTCATGTTTGAGTCACTCTGTAAGTACCATTTTGCTGTACTGTTTAAGTTCGATGAAAGGAACATTGTTGACACTTTTCAGCAAGTTGCAATCATGAAATACAGAAAAAAACAATTTTTCACATACAAGGTCTAAATCATGTTTGATGCACTCTGTAAGTACCATTTTTGCTGTACTGTTTAAACTCGATGAAAGGAACATTGTTGACACTTTTCAGCAAGTTGCAATCATGTAATACAGAAATAAACAGTTTTTCAAAAACAAGGTCTCAGTCATGTTTGAGTCACTCTGTAAGTACCATTTTGCTGTACTGTTTAAGCTCGATGAAAGGAACATTGTTGACACTTTTCAGCAAGTTGCAATCATGAAATACAGAAAAAAACAATTTTTCACAAACAAGGTCTAAATCATGTTTGATGCACTCTGTAAGTTCAATTTTTGCTGTACTGTTTAAACTCGATGAAAGGAACATTGTTGACACTTTTCAGCAAGTTGCAATCATGAAATACAGAAATAAAGAGTTTCTCACAAACAAGGTCTAAATCAGGTAAGTACAATTTTGCTGTACTGCTTAATCAGGATGATAGAAACACTGTTGACACTTTTCAGCAAGTTGTAATACAGAAATAAACAGTTTTTCAAAAACAAGGTCTCAGTCATGTTTGAGTCACTCTGTAAGTACCATTTTGCTGTACTGTTTAAGCTCGATGAAAGGAACATTGTTGACACTTTTCAGCAAGTTGCAATCATGAACAGAAATAATGAGTTTCTCAGAAACAAGGTCTAAATCATGTTTGATGCACTCTGTAAGTCCAATTTTTGCTGTACTGTTTAAACTCGATGAAAGGAACACTGTTGACACTTTTCAGCAAGTTGCAATCATGTATAACAGAAATGAACAGTTTTTCAAAAACAAGGTCTAAGTCATGTTTGAGTCACTCTGTAAGTACCATTTTGCTGTACTGTTTAAGTTTGATGAAAGGAACATTGTTGACACTTTTCAGCAAGTTGCAATCATGTAATACAGAAATAAACAGTTTTTCAAAAACAAGGTCTCAGTCATGTTTGAGTCACTCTGTAAGTACCATTTTGCTGTATTGTTAAACTCGATGAAAGGAACACTGTTGACACTTTTCAGCAAGTTGCAATCATGTAATACAGAAATAAACCGTTTTTAAAAAACAAGGTCAAAATCATGTAAGTACAATTTTGCTGTACTGCTTAATCAGGATGATAGAAACACTGTTGACACTTTTCAGCAAGTTGTAATACAGAAATAAACAGTTTTTCAAAAACAAGGTCTCAGTCATGTTTGAGTCACTCTGTAAGTACCATTTTGCTGTACTGTTTAAGCTCGATGAAAGGAACATTGTTGACACTTTTCAGCAAGTTGCAATCATGAAATACAGAAATAAAGAGTTTCTCACAAACAAGGTCTAAATCATGTTTGATGCACTCTGTAAGTCCAATTTTTGCTGTACTGTTTAAACTCGATGAAAGGAACACTGTTGACACTTTTCAGCAAGTTGCAATCATGTATAACAGAAATGAACAGTTTTTCAAAAACAAGGTCTAAGTCATGTTTGAGTCACTCTGTAAGTACCATTTTGCTGTACTGTTTAAGCTCGATGAAAGGAACATTGTTGACACTTTTCAGCAAGTTGCAATCATGTAATACAGAAATAAACAGTTTTTCAAAAACAAGGTCTCAGTCATGTTTGAGTCACTCTGTAAGTACCATTTTGCTGTACTGTTTAAGCTCGATGAAAGGAACATTGTTGACACTTTTCAGCAAGTTGCAATCATGAAATACAGAAATAAAGAGTTTCTCACAAACAAGGTCTAAATCCTGTTTGATGCACTCTGTAAGTTCAATTTTTGCTGTACTGTTTAAACTCGATGAAAGGAACACTGTTGACACTTTTCAGCAAGTTGCAATCATGTAATACAGAAATGAACAGTTTTTCAAAAACAAGGTCTAAGTCATGTTTGAGTCACTCTCTAAGTACCATTTTGCTGTACTGTTTAAACTCAATGAAAGGAACATTGTTGACGCTTTTCAGCAAGTTGGAATCATGAAATACAGAAATAAAGAGTTTTTCACAAACAAGGTCTAAATCAGGTAAGTACAATTTTGCTGTACTGCTTAATCAGGATGATAGAAACACTGTTGACACTTTTCAGCAAGTTGTAATACAGAAATAAACAGTTTTTCAAAAACAAGGTCTCAGTCATGTTTGAGTCACTCTGTAAGTACCATTTTGCTGTACTGTTTAAGTTCGATGAAAGGAACATTGTTGACACTTTTCAGCAAGTTGCAATCATGAAATACAGAAAAAAACAATTTTTCACATACAAGGTCTAAATCATGTTTGATGCACTCTGTAAGTACCATTTTTGCTGTACTGTTTAAACTCGATGAAAGGAACATTGTTGACACTTTTCAGCAAGTTGCAATCATGTAATACAGAAATAAACAGTTTTTCAAAAACAAGGTCTCAGTCATGTTTGAGTCACTCTGTAAGTACCATTTTGCTGTACTGTTTAAGCTCGATGAAAGGAACATTGTTGACACTTTTCAGCAAGTTGCAATCATGAAATACAGAAAAAAACAATTTTTCACAAACAAGGTCTAAATCATGTTTGATGCACTCTGTAAGTTCAATTTTTGCTGTACTGTTTAAACTCGATGAAAGGAACATTGTTGACACTTTTCAGCAAGTTGCAATCATGAAATACAGAAACAAAGAGTTTCTCACAAACAAGGTCTAAATCAGGTAAGTACAATTTTGCTGTACTGCTTAATCAGGATGATAGAAACACTGTTGACACTTTTCAGCAAGTTGTAATACAGAAATAAACAGTTTTTCAAAAACAAGGTCTCAGTCATGTTTGAGTCACTCTGTAAGTACCATTTTGCTGTACTGTTTAAGCTCGATGAAAGGAACATTGTTGACACTTTTCAGCAAGTTGCAATCATGAAATACAGAAATAAAGAGTTTCTCACAAACAAGGTCTAAATCATGTTTGATGCACTCTGTAAGTCCAATTTTTGCTGTACTGTTTAAACTCGATGAAAGGAACACTGTTGACACTTTTCAGCAAGTTGCAATCATGTAATACAGAAATAAACAGTTTTTCAAAAACAAGGTCTCAGTCATGTTTGAGTCACTCTGTAAGTACCATTTTGCTGTATTGTTAAACTCGATGAAAGGAACACTGTTGACACTTTTCAGCAAGTTGCAATCATGTAATACAGAAATGAACAGTTTTTCAAAAACAAGGTCTCAGTCATGTTTGAGTCACTCTGTAAGTACCATTTTGCTGTATTGTTAAACTCGATGAAAGGAACACTGTTGACACTTTTCAGCAAGTTGCAATCATGTAATACAGAAATAAACCGTTTTTAAAAAACAAGGTCAAAATCATGTAAGTACAATTTTGCTGTACTGCTTAATCAGGATGATAGAAACACTGTTGACACTTTTCAGCAAGTTGTAATACAGAAATAAACAGTTTTTCAAAAACAAGGTCTCAGTCATGTTTGAGTCACTCTCTAAGTACCATTTTGCTGTACTGTTTAAACTCAATGAAAGGAACATTGTTGACCCTTTTCAGCAAGTTGGAATCATGAAATACAGAAATAAAGAGTTTTTCACAAACAAGGTCTAAATCAGGTAAGTACAATTTTGCTGTACTGCTTAATCAGGATGATAGAAACACTGTTGACACTTTTCAGCAAGTTGTAATACAGAAATAAACAGTTTTTCAAAAACAAGGTCTCAGTCATGTTTGAGTCACTCTGTAAGTACCATTTTGCTGTACTGTTTAAGTTCGATGAAAGGAACATTGTTGACACTTTTCAGCAAGTTGCAATCATGAAATACAGAAAAAAACAATTTTTCACATACAAGGTCTAAATCATGTTTGATGCACTCTGTAAGTACCATTTTTGCTGTACTGTTTAAACTCGATGAAAGGAACATTGTTGACACTTTTCAGCAAGTTGCAATCATGTAATACAGAAATAAACAGTTTTTCAAAAACAAGGTCTCAGTCATGTTTGAGTCACTCTGTAAGTACCATTTTGCTGTACTGTTTAAGCTCGATGAAAGGAACATTGTTGACACTTTTCAGCAAGTTGCAATCATGAAATACAGAAAAAAACAATTTTTCACAAACAAGGTCTAAATCATGTTTGATGCACTCTGTAAGTTCAATTTTTGCTGTACTGTTTAAACTCGATGAAAGGAACATTGTTGACACTTTTCAGCAAGTTGCAATCATGAAATACAGAAATAAAGAGTTTCTCACAAACAAGGTCTAAATCAGGTAAGTACAATTTTGCTGTACTGCTTAATCAGGATGATAGAAACACTGTTGACACTTTTCAGCAAGTTGTAATACAGAAATAAACAGTTTTTCAAAAACAAGGTCTCAGTCATGTTTGAGTCACTCTGTAAGTACCATTTTGCTGTACTGTTTAAGCTCGATGAAAGGAACATTGTTGACACTTTTCAGCAAGTTGCAATCATGAAATACAGAAATAAAGAGTTTCTCACAAACAAGGTCTAAATCATGTTTGATGCACTCTGTAAGTGCAATTTTTGCTGTACTGTTTAAACTCGATGAAAGGAACACTGTTGACACTTTTCAGCAAGTTGCAATCATGTATAACAGAAATGAACAGTTTTTCAAAAACAAGGTCTAAGTCATGTTTGAGTCACTCTGTAAGTACCATTTTGCTGTACTGTTTAAGTTTGATGAAAGGAACATTGTTGACACTTTTCAGCAAGTTGCAATCATGTAATACAGAAATAAACAGTTTTTCAAAAACAAGGTCTCAGTCATGTTTGAGTCACTCTGTAAGTACCATTTTGCTGTATTGTTAAACTCGATGAAAGGAACACTGTTGACACTTTTCAGCAAGTTGCAATCATGTAATACAGAAATAAACCGTTTTTAAAAAACAAGGTCAAAATCATGTAAGTACAATTTTGCTGTACAGCTTAATTAGGATGATAGAAACACTGTTGATACTTTTCAGCAAGTTGTAATACAGAAATAAACAGTTTTTCAAAAACAAGGTCTAAGTCATGTTTGAGTCACTCTGTAAGTACCATTTTGCTGTACTGTTTAAGCTCGATGAAAGGAACATTGTTGACACTTTTCAGCAAGTTGCAATCATGTAATACAGAAATAAACAGTTTTTCAAAAACAAGGTCTCAGTCATGTTTGAGTCACTCTGTAAGTACCATTTTGCTGTACTGTTTAAGCTCGATGAAAGGAACATTGTTGACACTTTTCAGCAAGTTGCAATCATGAAATACAGAAATAAAGAGTTTCTCACAAACAAGGTCTAAATCATGTTTGATGCACTCTGTAAGTTCAATTTTTGCTGTACTGTTTAAACTCGATGAAAGGAACACTGTTGACACTTTTCAGCAAGTTGCAATCATGTAATACAGAAATGAACAGTTTTTCAAAAACAAGGTCTAAGTCATGTTTGAGTCACTCTCTAAGTACCATTTTGCTGTATTGTTAAACTCGATGAAAGGAACACTGTTGACACTTTTCAGCAAGTTGCAATCATGTAATACAGAAATAAACCGTTTTTAAAAAACAAGGTCAAAATCATGTAAGTACAATTTTGCTGTACTGCTTAATCAGGATGATAGAAACACTGTTGACACTTTTCAGCAAGTTGTAATACAGAAATAAACAGTTTTTCAAAAACAAGGTCTCAGTCATGTTTGAGTCACTCTCTAAGTACCATTTTGCTGTACTGTTTAAACTCAATGAAAGGAACATTGTTGACGCTTTTCAGCAAGTTGGAATCATGAAATACAGAAATAAAGAGTTTTTCACAAACAAGGTCTAAATCAGGTAAGTACAATTTTGCTGTACTGCTTAATCAGGATGATAGAAACACTGTTGACACTTTTCAGCAAGTTGTAATACAGAAATAAACAGTTTTTCAAAAACAAGGTCTCAGTCATGTTTGAGTCACTCTGTAAGTACCATTTTGCTGTACTGTTTAAGTTCGATGAAAGGAACATTGTTGACACTTTTCAGCAAGTTGCAATCATGAAATACAGAAAAAAACAATTTTTCACATACAAGGTCTAAATCATGTTTGATGCACTCTGTAAGTACCATTTTTGCTGTACTGTTTAAACTCGATGAAAGGAACATTGTTGACACTTTTCAGCAAGTTGCAATCATGAAATACAGAAATAAAGAGTTTCTCACAAACAAGGTCTAAATCAGGTAAGTACAATTTTGCTGTACTGCTTAACCTGTTGGGTCTAGGGGGCAGCATTTGCACGTCTGGATAAAAAAAATGTACCCGATTTAATCTGGTTACTAATCCTACCCAGTAACTAGAATATGCATATACTTATTATATATGGATAGAAAACACTCTAAAGTTTCCAAAACTGTTTGAATGGTGTCTGTGAGTATAACAGAACTCATTTGGCAGGCAAAACCCTGAGACATTTTCTGACAGGAAGTGGATACCTGATGTGTTGTATTGAGTTTAAACCTATCCCATTGAAAAACACAGGGGTTTAGGAATATTTTGGCACTTCCTATTGCTTCCACTAGATGTCACCAGCCTTTACAAAGTGTTTTGAGTCTTCTGGAGGGAGATCTGACCGAACAAGAGCCATGGAACGGTGATGTCCCATTAGACACCTGGCGCGCTACTTCATGTTGGGTACCCTCGTTCCAATACGTTATAAAAGGCTATGCATTCGTCCACCTTGAATATTATTCATGTTCTGGTTAAAAAAGGCCCTAATGATTTATGCTATACAACGTTTGACATGTTTGAACGAACGGAAATATATTTTTTCCCCTCGTTCATGACGAGAAGTCCGGCTGGCTTACATCATGTGCTAACGAGACGGAGATTTTTGGACATAAATGATGAGCTTTTTTGAACAAAACTACATTCGTTATGGACCTGTGATACCTGGAAGTGACATCTGATGAAGAGAATCAAAGGTAATGGATTATTTACATAGTATTTTCGATTTTAGATCTCCCCAACATGACGTCTAGTCTGTATCGCAACGCGTATTTTTCTGGGCACAGTGCTCAGATTATTGCAAAGTGTGATTTCCCAGTAAGGTTATTTTTAAATCTGGCAAGTTGATTGCGTTCAAAAGATGTAAATCTATAATTCTTTAAATGACAATATAATATTTTACCAATGTTTTCTAATTTTAATTATTTAATTTGTGACGCTGACTTGACTGCCGGTTATTGGAGGGAAACGATTTCCTCAACATCAATGCCATAGTAAAACGCTGTTTTTGTATATAAATATGAACTTGATAGAACTAAAAATGCATGCATTGTCTAACATAATGTCCTAGGAGTGTCATCTGATGGAGATTGTAAAAGGTTAGTGTATCATTTTAGCTGGTTTTATGGTTTTGGTGACCCTGTCTTTGACTTGACAAAACATTACACACAACTCTTGTAAATGTACTGTCCTAACATACTCTAAATTTATGCTTTCGCCGTAAAACCTTTTTGAAATCGTAAAACGTGGTTAGATTAAGGAGATGTTTATCTTTCAAATGGTGTAACATAGTTGTATTTTTGAAAAATTTGAATTTTGACATTTATTTGGATTCAAATTTGCCGCTCTTGAAATGCACCTGCTGTTGATGGAGTGCACCACGGGTGGCACGCTAGCGTCCCACCTAGCCCCAAGAGGTTAATCAGGATGATAGAAACACTGTTGACACTTTTCAGCAAGTTGTAATACAGAAATAAACAGTTTTTCAAAAACAAGGTCTCAGTCATGTTTGAGTCACTCTGTAAGTACCATTTTGCTGTACTGTTTAAGCTCGATGAAAGGAACATTGTTGACACTTTTCAGCAAGTTGCAATCATGAAATACAGAAATAAAGAGTTTCTCACAAACAAGGTCTAAATCATGTTTGATGCACTCTGTAAGTCCAATTTTTGCTGTACTGTTTAAACTCGATGAAAGGAACACTGTTGACACTTTTCAGCAAGTTGCAATCATGTAATACAGAAATAAACAGTTTTTCAAAAACAAGGTCTCAGTCATGTTTGAGTCACTCTGTAAGTACCATTTTGCTGTATTGTTAAACTCGATGAAAGGAACACTGTTGACACTTTTCAGCAAGTTGCAATCATGTAATACAGAAATGAACAGTTTTTCAAAAACAAGGTCTCAGTCATGTTTGAGTCACTCTGTAAGTACCATTTTGCTGTATTGTTAAACTCGATGAAAGGAACACTGTTGACACTTTTCAGCAAGTTGCAATCATGTAATACAGAAATAAACCGTTTTTCAAAAACAAGGTCAAAATCATGTAAGTACAATTTTGCTGTACTGCTTAATCAGGATGATAGAAACACTGTTGACACTTTTCAGCAAGTTGTAATACAGAAATAAACAGTATTTCAAAAACAAGGTCTCAGTCATGTTTGAGTCACTCTGTAAGTACCATTTTGCTGTACTGTTTAAGCTCGATGAAAGGAACATTGTTGACACTTTTCAGCAAGTTGCAATCATGAAATACAGAAATAAAGAGTTTCTCACAAACAAGGTCTAAATCAGGTAAGTACAATTTTGCTGTACTGCTTAATCAGGATGATAGAAACACTGTTGACACTTTTCAGCAAGTTGTAATACAGAAATAAACAGTTTTTCAAAAACAAGGTCTCAGTCATGTTTGAGTCACTCTGTAAGTACCATTTTGCTGTACTGTTTAAGCTCGATGAAAGGAACATTGTTGACACTTTTCAGCAAGTTGCAATCATGAAATACAGAAATAAAGAGTTTCTCACAAACAAGGTCTAAATCATGTTTGATGCACTCTGTAAGTGCAATTTTTGCTGTACTGTTTAAACTCGATGAAAGGAACATTGTTGACACTTTTCAGCAAGTTGCAATCATGTAATACAGAAATAAACAGTTTTTCAAAAACAAGGTCTCAGTCATGTTTGAGTCACTCTGTAAGTACCATTTTGCTGTACTGTTTAAGTTTGATGAAAGGAACATTGTTGACACTTTTCAGCAAGTTGCAATCATGTAATACAGAAATAAACAGTTTTTCAAAAACAAGGTCTCAGTCATGTTTGAGTCACTCTGTAAGTACCATTTTGCTGTATTGTTAAACTCGATGAAAGGAACACTGTTGACACTTTTCAGCAAGTTGCAATCATGTAATACAGAAATAAACCGTTTTTAAAAAACAAGGTCAAAATCATGTAAGTACAATTTTGCTGTACTGCTTAATCAGGATGATAGAAACACTGTTGACACTTTTCAGCAAGTTGTAATACAGAAATAAACAGTTTTTCAAAAACAAGGTCTCAGTCATGTTTGAGTCACTCTGTAAGTACCATTTTGCTGTACTGTTTAAGCTCGATGAAAGGAACATTGTTGACACTTTTCAGCAAGTTGCAATCATGAAATACAGAAAAAAAATTTTTTTCACAAACAAGGTCTAAATCATGTTTGATGCACTCTGTAAGTTCAATTTTTGCTGTACTGTTTAAGCTCGATGAAAGGAACATTGTTGACACTTTTCAGCAAGTTGCAATCATGAAATACAGAAAAAAACAATTTTTCACAAACAAGGTCTAAATCATGTAAGTACAATTTTGCTGTACAGCTTAATTAGGATGATAGAAACACTGTTGATACTTTTCAGCAAGTTGTAATACAGAAATAAACAGTTTTTCAAAAACAAGGTCTAAGTCATGTTTGAGTCACTCTGTAAGTACCATTTTGCTGTACTGTTTAAGCTCGATGAAAGGAACATTGTTGACACTTTTCAGCAAGTTGCAATCATGTAATACAGAAATAAACCGTTTTTCAAAAACAAGGTCTCAGTCATGTTTGAGTCACTCTGTAAGTACCATTTTGCTGTACTGTTTAAGCTCGATGAAAGGAACATTGTTGACACTTTTCAGCAAGTTGCAATCATGAAATACAGAAATAAAGAGTTTCTCACAAACAAGGTCTAAATCATGTTTGATGCACTCTGTAAGTTCAATTTTTGCTGTACTGTTTAAACTCGATGAAAGGAACACTGTTGACACTTTTCAGCAAGTTGCAATCATGTAATATAGAAATAAACAGTTTTTCAAAAACAAGGTCTAAGTCATGTTTGAGTCACTCTGTAAGTACCATTTTGCTGTACTGTTTAAGCTCGATGAAAGGAACATTGTTGACACTTTTCAGCAAGTTGCAATCATGAAATACAGAAAAAAACCATTTTTCACAAACAAGGTCTAAATCATGTTTGACGCACTCTGTAAGTACCATTTTTGCTGTACTGTTTAAACTCGATGAAAGGAACATTGTTGACACTTTTCAGCAAGTTGCAATCATGTAATACAGAAATAAACAGTTTTTCACAAACAAGGTCAAAATCATGGAAGTACAATTTTGCTGTACTGCTTAATCAGGATGATAGAAACACTGTTGACACTTTTCAGCAAGTTGTAATACAGAAATAAACAGTTTTTCAAAAACAAGGTCTCAGTCATGTTTGAGTCACTCTGTAAGTACCATTTTGCTGTACTGTTTAAGCTCGATGAAAGGAACATTGTTGACACTTTTCAGCAAGTTGCAATCATGTAATACAGAAATAAACAGTATTTCACAAACAAGGTCAAAATCATGGAAGTACAATTTTGCTGTACTGCTTAATCAGGATGATAGAAACACTGTTGACACTTTTCAGCAAGTTGTAATACAGAAATAAACAGTTTTTCAAAAACAAGGTCTAAGTCATGTTTGAGTCACTCTGTAAGTACCATTTTGCTGTACTGTTTAAGCTCGATGAAAGGAACATTGTTGACACTTTTCAGCAAGTTGCAATCATGTAATACAGAAATAAACAGTTTTTCAAAAACAAGGTCTCAGTCATGTTTGAGTCACTCTGTAAGTACCATTTTGCTGTACTGTTTAAGCTCGATGAAAGGAACATTGTTGACACTTTTCAGCAAGTTGCAATCATGAAATACAGAAATAAAGAGTTTCTCACAAACAAGGTCTAAATCATGTTTGATGCACTCTGTAAGTTCAATTTTTGCTGTACTGTTTAAACTCGATGAAAGGAACACTGTTGACACTTTTCAGCAAGTTGCAATCATGTAATATAGAAATAAACAGTTTTTCAAAAACAAGGTCTAAGTCATGTTTGAGTCACTCTGTAAGTACCATTTTGCTGTACTGTTTAAGCTCGATGAAAGGAACATTGTTGACACTTTTCAGCAAGTTGCAATCATGAAATACAGAAAAAAACCATTTTTCACAAACAAGGTCTAAATCATGTTTGATGCACTCTGTAAGTTCAATTTTTGCTGTACTGTTTAAACTCGATGAAAGGAACATTGTTGACACTTTTCAGCAAGTTGCAATCATGAAATACAGAAAAAAACAATTTTTTACAAACAAGGTCTAAATCATGTAAGTACAATTTTGCTGTACAGCTTAATTAGGATGATAGAAACACTGTTGATACTTTTCAGCAAGTTGTAATACAGAAATAAACAGTTTTTCAAAAACAAGGTCTAAGTCATGTTTGAGTCACTCTGTAAGTACCATTTTGCTGTACTGTTTAAGCTCGATGAAAGGAACATTGTTGACACTTTTCAGCAAGTTGCAATCATGTAATACAGAAATAAACAGTTTTTCAAAAACAAGGTCTCAGTCATGTTTGAGTCACTCTGTAAGTACCATTTTGCTGTACTGTTTAAGCTCGATGAAAGGAACATTGTTGACACTTTTCAGCAAGTTGCAATCATGAAATACAGAAATAAAGAGTTTCTCACAAACAAGGTCTAAATCATGTTTGATGCACTCTGTAAGTTCAATTTTTGCTGTACTGTTTAAACTCGATGAAAGGAACATTGTTGACACTTTTCAGCAAGTTGCAATCATGTAATACAGAAATAAACAGTTTTTCACAAACAAGGTCAAAATCATGGAAGTACAATTTTGCTGTACTGCTTAATCAGGATGATAGAAACACTGTTGACACTTTTCAGCAAGTTGTAATACAGAAATAAACCGTTTTTCAAAAACAAGGTCTCAGTCATGTTTGAGTCACTCTGTAAGTACCATTTTGCTGTACTGTTTAAGCTCGATGAAAGGAACATTGTTGACACTTTTCAGCAAGTTGCAATCATGTAATACAGAAATAAACAGTTTTTCACAAACAAGGTCAAAATCATGGAAGTACAATTTTGCTGTACTGCTTAATCAGGATGATAGAAACACTGTTGACACTTTTCAGCAAGTTGTAATACAGAAATAAACAGTTTTTCAAAAACAAGGTCTCAGTCATGTTTGAGTCACTCTGTAAGTACCATTTTGCTGTACTGTTTAAGCTCGATGAAAGGAACATTGTTGACACTTTTCAGCAAGTTGCAATCATGTAATACAGAAATAAACAGTTTTTCAAAAACAAGGTCTCAGTCATGTTGGAGTCACTCTGTAAGTACCATTTTGCTGTACTGTTTAAGCTCGATGAAAGGAACATTGTTGACACTTTTCTGCAAGTTGCAATCATGAAATACAGAAATAAAGAGTTTCTCACAAACAAGGTCTAAATCATGTTTGATGCACTCTGTAAGTTCAATTTTTGCTGTACTGTTTAAACTCGATGAAAGGAACACTGTTGACACTTTTCAGCAAGTTGCAATCATGTAATACAGAAATGAACAGTTTTTCAAAAACAAGGTCTAAGTCATGTTTGAGTCACTCTGTAAGTACCATTTTGCTGTACTGTTTAAGCTCAATGAAAGAAACATTGTTGACACTTTTCAGCAAGTTGCAATCATGTAATACAGAAATAAACAGTTTTTCACAAACAAGGTCAAAATCATGGAAGTACAATTTTGCTGTACTGCTTAATCAGGATGATAGAAACACTGTTGACACTTTTCAGCAAGTTGTAATACAGAAATAAACAGTTTTTCAAAAACAAGGTCTCAGTCATGTTTGAGTCACTCTGTAAGTACCATTTTGCTGTACTGTTTAAGCTCGATGAAAGGAACATTGTTGACACTTTTCAGCAAGTTGCAATCATGTAATACAGAAATAAACAGTTTTTCAAAAACAAGGTCTCAGTCATGTTGGAGTCACTCTGTAAGTACCATTTTGCTGTACTGTTTAAGCTCGATGAAAGGAACATTGTTGACACTTTTCTGCAAGTTGCAATCATGAAATACAGAAATAAAGAGTTTCTCACAAACAAGGTCTAAATCATGTTTGATGCACTCTGTAAGTTCAATTTTTGCTGTACTGTTTAAACTCGATGAAAGGAACACTGTTGACACTTTTCAGCAAGTTGCAATCATGTAATACAGAAATGAACAGTTTTTCAAAAACAAGGTCTAAGTCATGTTTGAGTCACTCTGTAAGTACCATTTTGCTGTACTGTTTAAGCTCAATGAAAGAAACATTGTTAACACTTTTCAGCAAGTTGCAATCATGAAATACAGAAAAAAACAATTTTTCACAAACAAGGTCTAAATCATGTTTGATGCACTCTGTAAGTTCAATTTTTGCTGTACTGTTTAAACTCGATGAAAGGAACATTGTTGACACTTTTCAGCAAGTTGCAATCATGAAATACAGAAATAAAGAGTTTCTCACAAACAAGGTCTAAATCAGGTAAGTACAATTTTGCTGTACTGCTTAATCAGGATGATAGAAACACTGTTGACACTTTTCAGCAAGTTGTAATACAGAAATAAACAGTTTTTCAAAAACAAGGTCTCAGTCATGTTTGAGTCACTCTGTAAGTACCATTTTGCTGTACTGTTTAAGCTCGATGAAAGGAACATTGTTGACACTTTTCAGCAAGTTGCAATCATGAAATACAGAAATAAAGAGTTTCTCACAAACAAGGTCTAAATCATGTTTGATGCACTCTGTAAGTGCAATTTTTGCTGTACTGTTTAAACTCGATGAAAGGAACACTGTTGACACTTTTCAGCAAGTTGCAATCATGTATAACAGAAATGAACAGTTTTTCAAAAACAAGGTCTAAGTCATGTTTGAGTCTCTCTGTAAGTACCATTTTGCTGTACTGTTTAAGTTTGATGAAAGGAACATTGTTGACACTTTACAGCAAGTTGCAATCATGTAATACAGAAATAAACAGTTTTTCAAAAACAAGGTCTCAGTCATGTTTGAGTCACTCTGTAAGTACCATTTTGCTGTATTGTTAAACTCGATGAAAGGAACACTGTTGACACTTTTCAGCAAGTTGCAATCATGTAATACAGAAATAAACCGTTTTTAAAAAACAAGGTCAAAATCATGTAAGTACAATTTTGCTGTACTGCTTAATCAGGATGATAGAAACACTGTTGACACTTTTCAGCAAGTTGTAATACAGAAATAAACAGTTTTTCAAAAACAAGGTCTCAGTCATGTTTGAGTCACTCTGTAAGTAACATTTTGCTGTACTGTTTAAGCTCGATGAAAGGAACATTGTTGACACTTTTCAGCAAGTTGCAATCATGAAATACAGAAATAAAGAGTTTCTCACAAACAAGGTCTAAATCATGTTTGATGCACTCTGTAAGTGCAATTTTTGCTGTACTGTTTAAACTCGATGAAAGGAACACTGTTGACACTTTTCAGCAAGTTGCAATCATGTATAACAGAAATTAACAGTTTTTCAAAAACAAGGTCTAAGTCATGTTTGAGTCACTCTGTAAGTACCATTTTGCTGTACTGTTTAAGTTTGATGAAAGGAACATTGTTGACACTTTTCAGCAAGTTGCAATCATGTAATACAGAAATAAACAGTTTTTCAAAAACAAGGTCTCAGTCATGTTTGAGTCACTCTGTAAGTACCATTTTGCTGTATTGTTAAACTCGATGAAAGGAACACTGTTGACACTTTTCAGCAAGTTGCAATCATGTAATACAGAAATAAACCGTTTTTAAAAAACAAGGTCAAAATCATGTAAGTACAATTTTGCTGAATTGCTTAATCAGGATGATAGAAACACTGTTGACACTTTTCAGCAAGTTGTAATACAGAAATAAACAGTTTTTCAAAAACAAGGTCTCAGTCATGTTTGAGTCACTCTGTAAGTACCATTTTGCTGTACTGTTTAAGCTCGATGAAAGGAACATTGTTGACACTTTTCAGCAAGTTGCAATCATGAAATACAGAAAAAAACCATTTTTCACAAACAAGGTCTAAATCATGTTTGACGCACTCTGTAAGTACCATTTTTGCTGTACTGTTTAAACTCGATGAAAGGAACATTGTTGACACTTTTCAGCAAGTTGCAATCATGTAATACAGAAATAAACAGTTTTTCACAAACAAGGTCAAAATCATGGAAGTACAATTTTGCTGTACTGCTTAATCAGGATGATAGAAACACTGTTGACACTTTTCAGCAAGTTGTAATACAGAAATAAACAGTTTTTCAAAAACAAGGTCTCAGTCATGTTTGAGTCACTCTGTAAGTACCATTTTGCTGTACTGTTTAAGCTCGATGAAAGGAACATTGTTGACACTTTTCAGCAAGTTGCAATCATGTAATACAGAAATAAACAGTTTTTCAAAAACAAGGTCTCAGTCATGTTGGAGTCACTCTGTAAGTACCATTTTGCTGTACTGTTTAAGCTCGATGAAAGGAACATTGTTGACACTTTTCTGCAAGTTGCAATCATGAAATACAGAAATAAAGAGTTTCTCACAAACAAGGTCTAAATCATGTTTGATGCACTCTGTAAGTTCAATTTTTGCTGTACTGTTTAAACTCGATGAAAGGAACATTGTTGACGCTTTTCAGCAAGTTGGAATCATGAAATACAGAAATAAAGAGTTTTTCACAAACAAGGTCTAAATCAGGTAAGTACAATTTTGCTGTACTGCTTAATCAGGATGATAGAAACACTGTTGACACTTTTCAGCAAGTTGTAATACAGAAATAAACAGTTTTTCAAAAACAAGGTCTCAGTCATGTTTGAGTCACTCTGTAAGTACCATTTTGCTGTACTGTTTAAGCTCGATGAAAGGAACATTGTTGACACTTTTCAGCAAGTTGCAATCATGTAATACAGAAATAAACAGTTTTTCAAAAACAAGGTCTCAGTCATGTTGGAGTCACTCTGTAAGTACCATTTTGCTGTACTGTTTAAGCTCGATGAAAGGAACATTGTTGACACTTTTCTGCAAGTTGCAATCATGAAATACAGAAATAAAGAGTTTCTCACAAACAAGGTCTAAATCATGTTTGATGCACTCTGTAAGTTCAATTTTTGCTGTACTGTTTAAACTCGATGAAAGGAACATTGTTGACGCTTTTCAGCAAGTTGGAATCATGAAATACAGAAATAAAGAGTTTTTCACAAACAAGGTCTAAATCAGGTAAGTACAATTTTGCTGTACTGCTTAATCAGGATGATAGAAACACTGTTGACACTTTTCAGCAAGTTGTAATACAGAAATAAACAGTTTTTCAAAAACAAGGTCTCAGTCATGTTTGAGTCACTCTGTAAGTACCATTTTGCTGTACTGTTTAAGCTCAATGAAAGAAACATTGTTGACACTTTTCAGCAAGTTGCAATCATGAAATACAGAAAAAAACAATTTTTCACAAACAAGGTCTAAATCATGTTTGATGCACTCTGTAAGTTCAATTTTTGCTGTACTGTTTAAACTCGATGAAAGGAACATTGTTGACACTTTTCAGCAAGTTGCAATCATGAAATACAGAAATAAAGAGTTTCTCACAAACAAGGTCTAAATCAGGTAAGTACAATTTTGCTGTACTGCTTAATCAGGATGATAGAAACACTGTTGACACTTTTCAGCAAGTTGTAATACAGAAATAAACAGTTTTTCAAAAACAAGGTCTCAGTCATGTTTGAGTCACTCTGTAAGTACCATTTTGCTGTACTGTTTAAGCTCGATGAAAGGAACATTGTTGACACTTTTCAGCAAGTTGCAATCATGAAATACAGAAATAAAGAGTTTCTCACAAACAAGGTCTAAATCATGTTTGATGCACTCTGTAAGTGCAATTTTTGCTGTACTGTTTAAACTCGATGAAAGGAACACTGTTGACACTTTTCAGCAAGTTGCAATCATGTATAACAGAAATGAACAGTTTTTCAAAAACAAGGTCTAAGTCATGTTTGAGTCACTCTGTAAGTACCATTTTGCTGTACTGTTTAAGTTTGATGAAAGGAACATTGTTGACACTTTTCAGCAAGTTGCAATCATGTAATACAGAAATAAACAGTTTTTCAAAAACAAGGTCTCAGTCATGTTTGAGTCACTCTGTAAGTACCATTTTGCTGTATTGTTAAACTCGATGAAAGGAACACTGTTGACACTTTTCAGCAAGTTGCAATCATGTAATACAGAAATAAACCGTTTTTAAAAAACAAGGTCAAAATCATGTAAGTACAATTTTGCTGTACTGCTTAATCAGGATGATAGAAACACTGTTGACACTTTTCAGCAAGTTGTAATACAGAAATAAACAGTTTTTCAAAAACAAGGTCTCAGTCATGTTTGAGTCACTCTGTAAGTACCATTTTGCTGTACTGTTTAAGCTCGATGAAAGGAACATTGTTGACACTTTTCAGCAAGTTGCAATCATGAAATACAGAAATAAAGAGTTTCTCACAAACAAGGTCTAAATCATGTTTGATGCACTCTGTAAGTGCAATTTTTGCTGTACTGTTTAAACTCGATGAAAGGAACACTGTTGACACTTTTCAGCAAGTTGCAATCATGTATAACAGAAATGAACAGTTTTTCAAAAACAAGGTCTAAGTCATGTTTGAGTCTCTCTGTAAGTACCATTTTGCTGTACTGTTTAAGTTTGATGAAAGGAACATTGTTGACACTTTACAGCAAGTTGCAATCATGTAATACAGAAATAAACAGTTTTTCAAAAACAAGGTCTCAGTCATGTTTGAGTCACTCTGTAAGTACCATTTTGCTGTATTGTTAAACTCGATGAAAGGAACACTGTTGACACTTTTCAGCAAGTTGCAATCATGTAATACAGAAATAAACCGTTTTTAAAAAACAAGGTCAAAATCATGTAAGTACAATTTTGCTGTACTGCTTAATCAGGATGATAGAAACACTGTTGACACTTTTCAGCAAGTTGTAATACAGAAATAAACAGTTTTTCAAAAACAAGGTCTCAGTCATGTTTGAGTCACTCTGTAAGTAACATTTTGCTGTACTGTTTAAGCTCGATGAAAGGAACATTGTTGACACTTTTCAGCAAGTTGCAATCATGAAATACAGAAATAAAGAGTTTCTCACAAACAAGGTCTAAATCATGTTTGATGCACTCTGTAAGTGCAATTTTTGCTGTACTGTTTAAACTCGATGAAAGGAACACTGTTGACACTTTTCAGCAAGTTGCAATCATGTATAACAGAAATGAACAGTTTTTCAAAAACAAGGTCTAAGTCATGTTTGAGTCACTCTGTAAGTACCATTTTGCTGTACTGTTTAAGTTTGATGAAAGGAACATTGTTGACACTTTTCAGCAAGTTGCAATCATGTAATACAGAAATAAACAGTTTTTCAAAAACAAGGTCTCAGTCATGTTTGAGTCACTCTGTAAGTACCATTTTGCTGTATTGTTAAACTCGATGAAAGGAACACTGTTGACACTTTTCAGCAAGTTGCAATCATGTAATACAGAAATAAACCGTTTTTAAAAAACAAGGTCAAAATCATGTAAGTACAATTTTGCTGTACTGCTTAATCAGGATGATAGAAACACTGTTGACACTTTTCAGCAAGTTGTAATACAGAAATAAACAGTTTTTCAAAAACAAGGTCTCAGTCATGTTTGAGTCACTCTGTAAGTACCATTTTGCTGTACTGTTTAAGCTCGATGAAAGGAACATTGTTGACACTTTTCAGCAAGTTGCAATCATGAAATACAGAAAAAAACAATTTTTCACAAACAAGGTCTAAATCATGTAAGTACAATTTTGCTGTACAGCTTAATTAGGATGATAGAAACACTGTTGATACTTTTCAGCAAGTTGTAATACAGAAATAAACAGTTTTTCAAAAACAAGGTCTAAGTCATGTTTGAGTCACTCTGTAAGTACCATTTTGCTGTACTGTTTAAGCTCGATGAAAGGAACATTGTTGACACTTTTCAGCAAGTTGCAATCATGAAATACAGAAAAAAACTATTTTTCACAAACAAGGTCTAAATCATGTAAGTACAATTTTGCTGTACAGCTTAATTAGGATGATAGAAACACTGTTGATACTTTTCAGCAAGTTGTAATACAGAAATAAACAGTTTTTCAAAAACAAGGTCTAAGTCATGTTTGAGTCACTCTGTAAGTACCATTTTGCTGTACTGTTTAAGCTCGATGAAAGGAACATTGTTGACACTTTTCAGCAAGTTGCAATCATGTAATACAGAAATAAACAGTTTTTCAAAAACAAGGTCTCAGTCATGTTTGAGTCACTCTGTAAGTACCATTTTGCTGTACTGTTTAAGCTCGATGAAAGGAACATTGTTGACACTTTTCAGCAAGTTGCAATCATGAAATACAGAAATAAAGAGTTTCTCACAAACAAGGTCTAAATCATGTTTGATGCACTCTGTAAGTGCAATTTTTGCTGTACTGTTTAAACTCGATGAAAGGAACACTGTTGACACTTTTCAGCAAGTTGCAATCATGTATAACAGAAATGAACAGTTTTTCAAAAACAAGGTCTAAGTCATGTTTGAGTCACTCTGTAAGTACCATTTTGCTGTACTGTTTAAGTTTGATGAAAGGAACATTGTTGACACTTTTCAGCAAGTTGCAATCATGTAATACAGAAATAAACAGTTTTTCAAAAACAAGGTCTCAGTCATGTTTGAGTCACTCTGTAAGTACCATTTTGCTGTATTGTTAAACTCGATGAAAGGAACACTGTTGACACTTTTCAGCAAGTTGCAATCATGTAATACAGAAATAAACCGTTTTTAAAAAACAAGGTCAAAATCATGTAAGTACAATTTTGCTGTACTGCTTAATCAGGATGATAGAAACACTGTTGACACTTTTCAGCAAGTTGTAATACAGAAATAAACAGTTTTTCAAAAACAAGGTCTCAGTCATGTTTGAGTCACTCTGTAAGTACCATTTTGCTGTACTGTTTAAGCTCGATGAAAGGAACATTGTTGACACTTTTCAGCAAGTTGCAATCATGAAATACAGAAATAAAGAGTTTCTCACAAACAAGGTCTAAATCATGTTTGATGCACTCTGTAAGTGCAATTTTTGCTGTACTGTTTAAACTCGATGAAAGGAACACTGTTGACACTTTTCAGCAAGTTGCAATCATGTATAACAGAAATGAACAGTTTTTCAAAAACAAGGTCTAAGTCATGTTTGAGTCACTCTGTAAGTACCATTTTGCTGTACTGTTTAAGTTTGATGAAAGGAACATTGTTGACACTTTTCAGCAAGTTGCAATCATGTAATACAGAAATAAACAGTTTTTCAAAAACAAGGTCTCAGTCATGTTTGAGTCACTCTGTAAGTACCATTTTGCTGTATTGTTAAACTCGATGAAAGGAACACTGTTGACACTTTTCAGCAAGTTGCAATCATGTAATACAGAAATAAACCGTTTTTAAAAAACAAGGTCAAAATCATGTAAGTACAATTTTGCTGTACTGCTTAATCAGGATGATAGAAACACTGTTGACACTTTTCAGCAAGTTGTAATACAGAAATAAACAGTTTTTCAAAAACAAGGTCTCAGTCATGTTTGAGTCACTCTGTAAGTACCATTTTGCTGTACTGTTTAAGCTCGATGAAAGGAACATTGTTGACACTTTTCAGCAAGTTGCAATCATGAAATACAGAAAAAAACAATTTTTCACAAACAAGGTCTAAATCATGTAAGTACAATTTTGCTGTACAGCTTAATTAGGATGATAGAAACACTGTTGATACTTTTCAGCAAGTTGTAATACAGAAATAAACAGTTTTTCAAAAACAAGGTCTAAGTCATGTTTGAGTCACTCTGTAAGTACCATTTTGCTGTACTGTTTAAGCTCGATGAAAGGAACATTGTTGACACTTTTCAGCAAGTTGCAATCATGAAATACAGAAAAAAACAGTTTTTCACAAACAAGGTCTAAATCATGTAAGTACAATTTTGCTGTACAGCTTAATTAGGATGATAGAAACACTGTTGATACTTTTCAGCAAGTTGTAATACAGAAATAAACAGTTTTTCAAAAACAAGGTCTAAGTCATGTTTGAGTCACTCTGTAAGTACCATTTTGCTGTACTGTTTAAGCTCGATGAAAGGAACATTGTTGACACTTTTCAGCAAGTTGCAATCATGTAATACAGAAATAAACAGTTTTTCAAAAACAAGGTCTCAGTCATGTTTGAGTCACTCTGTAAGTACCATTTTGCTGTACTGTTTAAGCTCGATGAAAGGAACATTGTTGACACTTTTCAGCAAGTTGCAATCATGAAATACAGAAATAAAGAGTTTCTCACAAACAAGGTCTAAATCATGTTTGATGCACTCTGTAAGTTCAATTTTTGCTGTACTGTTTAAACTCGATGAAAGGAACACTGTTGACACTTTTCAGCAAGTTGCAATCATGTAATACAGAAATAAACAGTTTTTCAAAAACAAGGTCTAAGTCATGTTTGAGTCACTCTGTAAGTACCATTTTGCTGTACTGTTTAAGCTCGATGAAAGGAACATTGTTGACACTTTTCAGCAAGTTGCAATCATGAAATACAGAAAAAAACCATTTTTCACAAACAAGGTGTAAATCATGTTTGACGCACTCTGTAAGTACCATTTTTGCTGTACTGTTTAAACTCGATGAAAGGAACATTGTTGACACTTTTCAGCAAGTTGCAATCATGTAATACAGAAATAAACAGTTTTTCACAAACAAGGTCAAAATCATGGAAGTACAATTTTGCTGTACTGCTTAATCAGGATGATAGAAACACTGTTGACACTTTTCAGCAAGTTGTAATACAGAAATAAACAGTTTTTCAAAAACAAGGTCTCAGTCATGTTTGAGTCACTCTGTAAGTACCATTTTGCTGTACTGTTTAAGCTCGATGAAAGGAACATTGTTGACACTTTTCAGCAAGTTGCAATCATGAAATACAGAAATAAAGAGTTTCTCACAAACAAGGTCTAAATCATGTTTGATGCACTCTGTAAGTGCAATTTTTGCTGTACTGTTTAAACTCGATGAAAGGAACACTGTTGACACTTTTCAGCAAGTTGCAATCATGTATAACAGAAATGAACAGTTTTTCAAAAACAAGGTCTAAGTCATGTTTGAGTCACTCTGTAAGTACCATTTTGCTGTACTGTTTAAGTTTGATGAAAGGAACATTGTTGACACTTTTCAGCAAGTTGCAATCATGTAATACAGAAATAAACAGTTTTTCAAAAACAAGGTCTCAGTCATGTTTGAGTCACTCTGTAAGTACCATTTTGCTGTATTGTTAAACTCGATGAAAGGAACACTGTTGACACTTTTCAGCAAGTTGCAATCATGTAATACAGAAATAAACCGTTTTTAAAAAACAAGGTCAAAATCATGTAAGTACAATTTTGCTGTACTGCTTCATCAGGATGATAGAAACACTGTTGACACTTTTCAGCAAGTTGTAATACAGAAATAAACAGTTTTTCAAAAACAAGGTCTCAGTCATGTTTGAGTCACTCTGTAAGTACCATTTTGCTGTACTGTTTAAGCTCGATGAAAGGAACATTGTTGACACTTTTCAGCAAGTTGCAATCATGAAATACAGAAAAAAACAATTTTTCACAAACAAGGTCTAAATCATGTAAGTACAATTTTGCTGTACAGCTTAATTAGGATGATAGAAACACTGTTGATACTTTTCAGCAAGTTGTAATACAGAAATAAACAGTTTTTCAAAAACAAGGTCTAAGTCATGTTTGAGTCACTCTGTAAGTACCATTTTGCTGTACTGTTTAAGCTCGATGAAAGGAACATTGTTGACACTTTTCAGCAAGTTGCAATCATGAAATACAGAAAAAAACAATTTTTCACAAACAAGGTCTAAATCATGTAAGTACAATTTTGCTGTACAGCTTAATTAGGATGATAGAAACACTGTTGATACTTTTCAGCAAGTTGTAATACAGAAATAAACAGTTTTTCAAAAACAAGGTCTAAGTCATGTTTGAGTCACTCTGTAAGTACCATTTTGCTGTACTGTTTAAGCTCGATGAAAGGAACATTGTTGACACTTTTCAGCAAGTTGCAATCATGTAATACAGAAATAAACAGTTTTTCAAAAACAAGGTCTCAGTCATGTTTGAGTCACTCTGTAAGTACCATTTTGCTGTACTGTTTAAGCTCGATGAAAGGAACATTGTTGACACTTTTCAGCAAGTTGCAATCATGTAATACAGAAATAAACAGTTTTTCACAAACAAGGTCAAAATCATGGAAGTACAATTTTGCTGTACTGCTTAATCAGGATGATAGAAACACTGTTGACACTTTTCAGCAAGTTGTAATACAGAAATAAACAGTTTTTCAAAAACAAGGTCTCAGTCATGTTTGAGTCACTCTGTAAGTACCATTTTGCTGTACTGTTTAAGCTCGATGAAAGGAACATTGTTGACACTTTTCAGCAAGTTGCAATCATGTAATACAGAAATAAACAGTTTTTCAAAAACAAGGTCTCAGTCATGTTGGAGTCACTCTGTAAGTACCATTTTGCTGTACTGTTTAAGCTCGATGAAAGGAACATTGTTGACACTTTTCTGCAAGTTGCAATCATGAAATACAGAAATAAAGAGTTTCTCACAAACAAGGTCTAAATCATGTTTGATGCACTCTGTAAGTTCAATTTTTGCTGTACTGTTTAAACTCGATGAAAGGAACACTGTTGACACTTTTCAGCAAGTTGCAATCATGTAATACAGAAATGAACAGTTTTTCAAAAACAAGGTCTAAGTCATGTTTGAGTCACTCTGTAAGTACCATTTTGCTGTACTGTTTAAGCTCAATGAAAGAAACATTGTTGACACTTTTCAGCAAGTTGCAATCATGAAATACAGAAAAAAACAATTTTTCACAAACAAGGTCTAAATCATGTTTGATGCACTCTGTAAGTTCAATTTTTGCTGTACTGTTTAAACTCGATGAAAGGAACATTGTTGACACTTTTCAGCAAGTTGCAATCATGAAATACAGAAATAAAGAGTTTCTCACAAACAAGGTCTAAATCAGGTAAGTACAATTTTGCTGTACTGCTTAATCAGGATGATAGAAACACTGTTGACACTTTTCAGCAAGTTGTAATACAGAAATAAACAGTTTTTCAAAAACAAGGTCTCAGTCATGTTTGAGTCACTCTGTAAGTATCATTTTGCTGTACTGTTTAAGCTCGATGAAAGGAACATTGTTGACACTTTTCAGCAAGTTGCAATCATGAAATACAGAAATAAAGAGTTTCTCACAAACAAGGTCTAAATCATGTTTGATGCACTCTGTAAGTGCAATTTTTGCTGTACTGTTTAAACTCGATGAAAGGAACACTGTTGACACTTTTCAGCAAGTTGCAATCATGTATAACAGAAATGAACAGTTTTTCAAAAACAAGGTCTAAGTCATGTTTGAGTCACTCTGTAAGTACCATTTTGCTGTACTGTTTAAGTTTGATGAAAGGAACATTGTTGACACTTTTCAGCAAGTTGCAATCATGTAATACAGAAATAAACAGTTTTTCAAAAACAAGGTCTCAGTCATGTTTGAGTCACTCTGTAAGTACCATTTTGCTGTATTGTTAAACTCGATGAAAGGAACACTGTTGACACTTTTCAGCAAGTTGCAATCATGTAATACAGAAATAAACCGTTTTTAAAAAACAAGGTCAAAATCATGTAAGTACAATTTTGCTGTACTGCTTAATCAGGATGATAGAAACACTGTTGACACTTTTCAGCAAGTTGTAATACAGAAATAAACAGTTTTTCAAAAACAAGGTCTCAGTCATGTTTGAGTCACTCTGTAAGTACCATTTTGCTGTACTGTTTAAGCTCGATGAAAGGAACATTGTTGACACTTTTCAGCAAGTTGCAATCATGAAATACAGAAAAAAAAAAAAATTCACAAACAAGGTCTAAATCATGTTTGATGCACTCTGTAAGTTCAATTTTTGCTGTACTGTTTAAGCTCGATGAAAGGAACATTGTTGACACTTTTCAGCAAGTTGCAATCATGAAATACAGAAAAAAACAATTTTTCACAAACAAGGTCTAAATCATGTAAGTACAATTTTGCTGTACAGCTTAATTAGGATGATAGAAACACTGTTGATACTTTTCAGCAAGTTGTAATACAGAAATAAACAGTTTTTCAAAAACAAGGTCTAAGTCATGTTTGAGTCACTCTGTAAGTACCATTTTGCTGTACTGTTTAAGCTCGATGAAAGGAACATTGTTGACACTTTTCAGCAAGTTGCAATCATGTAATACAGAAATAAACAGTTTTTCAAAAACAAGGTCTCAGTCATGTTTGAGTCACTCTGTAAGTACCATTTTGCTGTACTGTTTAAGCTCGATGAAAGGAACATTGTTGACACTTTTCAGCAAGTTGCAATCATGAAATACAGAAATAAAGAGTTTCTCACAAACAAGGTCTAAATCATGTTTGATGCACTCTGTAAGTTCAATTTTTGCTGTACTGTTTAAACTCGATGAAAGGAACACTGTTGACACTTTTCAGCAAGTTGCAATCATGTAATACAGAAATAAACAGTTTTTCAAAAACAAGGTCTAAGTCATGTTTGAGTCACTCTGTAAGTACCATTTTGCTGTACTGTTTAAGCTCGATGAAAGGAACATTGTTGACACTTTTCAGCAAGTTGCAATCATGAAATACAGAAAAAACCATTTTTCACAAACAAGGTCTAAATCATGCTTGACGCACTCTGTAAGTACCATTTTTGCTGTACTGTTTAAACTCGATGAAAGGAACATTGTTGACACTTTTCAGCAAGTTGCAATCATGAAATACAGAAAAAAACAATTTTTCACAAACAAGGTCTAAATCATGTAAGTACAATTTTGCTGTACAGCTTAATTAGGATGATAGAAACACTGTTGATACTTTTCAGCAAGTTGTAATACAGAAATAAACAGTTTTTCAAAAACAAGGTCTAAGTCATGTTTGAGTCACTCTGTAAGTACCATTTTGCTGTACTGTTTAAGCTCGATGAAAGGAACATTGTTGACACTTTTCAGCAAGTTGCAATCATGTAATACAGAAATAAACAGTTTTTCAAAAACAAGGTCTCAGTCATGTTTGAGTCACTCTGTAAGTACCATTTTGCTGTACTGTTTAAGCTCGATGAAAGGAACATTGTTGACACTTTTCAGCAAGTTGCAATCATGAAATACAGAAAAAAACAATTTTTCACAAACAAGGTCTAAATCATGTAAGTACAATTTTGCTGTACAGCTTAATTAGGATGATAGAAACACTGTTGATACTTTTCAGCAAGTTGTAATACAGAAATAAACAGTTTTTCAAAAACAAGGTCTAAGTCATGTTTGAGTCACTCTGTAAGTACCATTTTGCTGTACTGTTTAAGCTCGATGAAAGGAACATTGTTGACACTTTTCAGCAAGTTGCAATCATGTAATACAGAAATAAACAGTTTTTCAAAAACAAGGTCTCAGTCATGTTTGAGTCACTCTGTAAGTACCATTTTGCTGTACTGTTTAAGCTCGATGAAAGGAACATTGTTGACACTTTTCAGCAAGTTGCAATCATGAAATACAGAAATAAACAGTTTTTCAAAAACAAGGTCTAAGTCATGTTTGAGTCACTCTGTAAGTACCATTTTGCTGTACTGTTTAAGTTTGATGAAAGGAACATTGTTGACACTTTTCAGCAAGTTGCAATCATGTAATACAGAAATAAACAGTTTTTCAAAAACAAGGTCTCAGTCATGTTTGAGTCACTCTGTAAGTACCATTTTGCTGTATTGTTAAACTCGATGAAAGGAACACTGTTGACACTTTTCAGCAAGTTGCAATCATGTAATACAGAAATAAACCGTTTTTAAAAAACAAGGTCAAAATCATGTAAGTACAATTTTGCTGTACTGCTTAATCAGGATGATAGAAACACTGTTGACACTTTTCAGCAAGTTGTAATACAGAAATAAACAGTTTTTCAAAAACAAGGTCTCAGTCATGTTTGAGTCACTCTGTAAGTACCATTTTGCTGTACTGTTTAAGCTCGATGAAAGGAACATTGTTGACACTTTTCAGCAAGTTGCAATCATGAAATACAGAAAAAAAAAAAAATTCACAAACAAGGTCTAAATCATGTTTGATGCACTCTGTAAGTTCAATTTTTGCTGTACTGTTTAAGCTCGATGAAAGGAACATTGTTGACACTTTTCAGCAAGTTGCAATCATGAAATACAGAAAAAAACAATTTTTCACAAACAAGGTCTAAATCATGTAAGTACAATTTTGCTGTACAGCTTAATTAGGATGATAGAAACACTGTTGATACTTTTCAGCAAGTTGTAATACAGAAATAAACAGTTTTTCAAAAACAAGGTCTAAGTCATGTTTGAGTCACTCTGTAAGTACCATTTTGCTGTACTGTTTAAGCTCGATGAAAGGAACATTGTTGACACTTTTCAGCAAGTTGCAATCATGTAATACAGAAATAAACAGTTTTTCAAAAACAAGGTCTCAGTCATGTTTGAGTCACTCTGTAAGTACCATTTTGCTGTACTGTTTAAGCTCGATGAAAGGAACATTGTTGACACTTTTCAGCAAGTTGCAATCATGAAATACAGAAAAAAACAATTTTTCACAAACAAGGTCTAAATCATGTAAGTACAATTTTGCTGTACAGCTTAATTAGGATGATAGAAACACTGTTGATACTTTTCAGCAAGTTGTAATACAGAAATAAACAGTTTTTCAAAAACAAGGTCTAAGTCATGTTTGAGTCACTCTGTAAGTACCATTTTGCTGTACTGTTTAAGCTCGATGAAAGGAACATTGTTGACACTTTTCAGCAAGTTGCAATCATGTAATACAGAAATAAACAGTTTTTCAAAAACAAGGTCTCAGTCATGTTTGAGTCACTCTGTAAGTACCATTTTGCTGTACTGTTTAAGCTCGATGAAAGGAACATTGTTGACACTTTTCAGCAAGTTGCAATCATGAAATACAGAAATAAAGAGTTTCTCACAAACAAGGTCTAAATCATGTTTGATGCACTCTGTAAGTTCAATTTTTGCTGTACTGTTTAAACTCGATGAAAGGAACACTGTTGACACTTTTCAGCAAGTTGCAATCATGTAATACAGAAATAAACAGTTTTTCAAAAACAAGGTCTAAGTCATGTTTGAGTCACTCTGTAAGTACCATTTTGCTGTACTGTTTAAGCTCGATGAAAGGAACATTGTTGACACTTTTCAGCAAGTTGCAATCATGAAATACAGAAAAAAACATTTTTCACAAACAAGGTCTAAATCATGTTTGACGCACTCTGTAAGTACCATTTTTGCTGTACTGTTTAAACTCGATGAAAGGAACATTGTTGACACTTTTCAGCAAGTTGCAATCATGAAATACAGAAAAAAACAATTTTTCACAAACAAGGTCTAAATCATGTAAGTACAATTTTGCTGTACAGCTTAATTAGGATGATAGAAACACTGTTGATACTTTTCAGCAAGTTGTAATACAGAAATAAACAGTTTTTCAAAAACAAGGTCTAAGTCATGTTTGAGTCACTCTGTAAGTACCATTTTGCTGTACTGTTTAAGCTCGATGAAAGGAACATTGTTGACACTTTTCAGCAAGTTGCAATCATGTAATACAGAAATAAACAGTTTTTCAAAAACAAGGTCTCAGTCATGTTTGAGTCACTCTGTAAGTACCATTTTGCTGTACTGTTTAAGCTCGATGAAAGGAACATTGTTGACACTTTTCAGCAAGTTGCAATCATGAAATACAGAAAAAAACAATTTTTCACAAACAAGGTCTAAATCATGTAAGTACAATTTTGCTGTACAGCTTAATTAGGATGATAGAAACACTGTTGATACTTTTCAGCAAGTTGTAATACAGAAATAAACAGTTTTTCAAAAACAAGGTCTAAGTCATGTTTGAGTCACTCTGTAAGTACCATTTTGCTGTACTGTTTAAGCTCGATGAAAGGAACATTGTTGACACTTTTCAGCAAGTTGCAATCATGTAATACAGAAATAAACAGTTTTTCAAAAACAAGGTCTCAGTCATGTTTGAGTCACTCTGTAAGTACCATTTTGCTGTACTGTTTAAGCTCGATGAAAGGAACATTGTTGACACTTTTCAGCAAGTTGCAATCATGAAATACAGAAATAAAGAGTTTCTCACAAACAAGGTCTAAATCATGTTTGATGCACTCTGTAAGTTCAATTTTTGCTGTACTGTTTAAACTCGATGAAAGGAACACTGTTGACACTTTTCAGCAAGTTGCAATCATGTAATACAGAAATAAACAGTTTTTCAAAAACAAGGTCTAAGTCATGTTTGAGTCACTCTGTAAGTACCATTTTGCTGTACTGTTTAAGCTCGATGAAAGGAACATTGTTGACACTTTTCAGCAAGTTGCAATCATGAAATACAGAAAAAACCATTTTTCACAAACAAGGTCTAAATCATGTTTGACGCACTCTGTAAGTACCATTTTTGCTGTACTGTTTAAACTCGATGAAAGGAACATTGTTGACACTTTTCAGCAAGTTGCAATCATGTAATACAGAAATAAACCGTTTTTCACAAACAAGGTCAAAATCATGGAAGTACAATTTTGCTGTACTGCTTAATCAGGATGATAGAAACACTGTTGACACTTTTCAGCAAGTTGTAATACAGAAATAAACAGTTTTTCAAAAACAAGGTCTCAGTCATGTTTGAGTCACTCTGTAAGTACCATTTTGCTGTACTGTTTAAGCTCGATGAAAGGAACATTGTTGACACTTTTCAGCAAGTTGCAATCATGAAATACAGAAAAAAACAATTTTTCACAAACAAGGTCTAAATCATGTTTGACGCACTCTGTAAGTACCATTTTTGCTGTGCTGTTTAAACTCGATGAAAGGAACATTGTTGACACTTTTCAGCAAGTTGCAATCATGTAATACAGAAATAAACAGTTTTTCACAAACAAGGTCAAAATCATGGAAGTACAATTTTGCTGTACTGCTTAATCAGGATGATAGAAACACTGTTGACACTTTTCAGCAAGTTGTAATACAGAAATAAACAGTTTTTCAAAAACAAGGTCTCAGTCATGTTTGAGTCACTCTGTAAGTACCATTTTGCTGTACTGTTTAAGCTCGATGAAAGGAACATTGTTGACACTTTTCAGCAAGTTGCAATCATGAAATACAGAAATTAAGAGTTTCTCACAAACAAGGTCTAAATCAGGTAAGTACAATTTTGCTGTACTGCTTAATCAGGATGATAGAAACACTGTTGACACTTTTCAGCAAGTTGTAATACAGAAATAAACAGTTTTTCAAAAACAAGGTCTCAGTCATGTTTGAGTCACTCTGTAAGTACCATTTTGCTGTACTGTTTAAGCTCGATGAAAGGAACATTGTTGACACTTTTCAGCAAGTTGCAATCATGAAATACAGAAAAAAACAATTTTTCACAAACAAGGTCTAAATCATGTAAGTACAATTTTGCTGTACAGCTTAATTAGGATGATAGAAACACTGTTGATACTTTTCAGCAAGTTGTAATACAGAAATAAACAGTTTTTCAAAAACAAGGTCTCAGTCATGTTTGAGTCACTCTGTAAGTACCATTTTGCTGTACTGTTTAAGCTCGATGAAAGGAACATTGTTGACACTTTTCAGCAAGTTGCAATCATGAAATACAGAAATAAAGAGTTTCTCACAAACAAGGTCTAAATCATGTTTGATGCACTCTGTAAGTGCAATTTTTGCTGTACTGTTTAAACTCGATGAAAGGAACACTGTTGACACTTTTCAGCAAGTTGCAATCATGTATAACAGAAATGAACAGTTTTTCAAAAACAAGGTCTAAGTCATGTTTGAGTCACTCTGTAAGTACCATTTTGCTGTACTGTTTAAGTTTGATGAAAGGAACATTGTTGACACTTTTCAGCAAGTTGCAATCATGTAATACAGAAATAAACCGTTTTTAAAAAACAAGGTCAAAATCATGTAAGTACAATTATGCTGTACTGCTTAATCAGGATGATAGAAACACTGTTGACACTTTTCAGCAAGTTGTAATACAGAAATAAACAGTTTTTCAAAAACAAGGTCTCAGTCATGTTTGAGTCACTCTGTAAGTACCATTTTGCTGTACTGTTTAAGCTCGATGAAAGGAACATTGTTGACACTTTTCAGCAAGTTGCAATCATGAAATACAGAAAAAAACAATTTTTCACAAACAAGGTCTAAATCATTTAAGTACAATTTTGCTGTACAGCTTAATTAGGATGATAGAAACACTGTTGATACTTTTCAGCAAGTTGTAATACAGAAATAAACAGTTTTTCAAAAACAAGGTCTAAGTCATGTTTGAGTCACTCTGTAAGTACCATTTTGCTGTACTGTTTAAGCTCGATGAAAGGAACATTGTTGACACTTTTCAGCAAGTTGCAATCATGTAATACAGAAATAAACAGTTTTTCAAAAACAAGGTCTCAGTCATGTTTGAGTCACTCTGTAAGTACCATTTTGCTGTACTGTTTAAGCTCGATGAAAGGAACATTGTTGACACTTTTCAGCAAGTTGCAATCATGAAATACAGAAATAAAGAGTTTCTCACAAACAAGGTCTAAATCATGTTTGATGCACTCTGTAAGTTCAATTTTTGCTGTACTGTTTAAACTCGATGAAAGGAACACTGTTGACACTTTTCAGCAAGTTGCAATCATGTAATACAGAAATAAACAGTTTTTCAAAAACAAGGTCTAAGTCATGTTTGAGTCACTCTGTAACTACCATTTTGCTGTACTGTTTAAGCTCGATGAAAGGAACATTGTTGACACTTTTCAGCAAGTTGCAATCATGAAATACAGAAAAAAACCATTTTTCACAAACAAGGTCTAAATCATGTTTGACGCACTCTGTAAGTACCATTTTTGCTGTACTGTTTAAACTCGATGAAAGGAACATTGTTGACACTTTTCAGCAAGTTGCAATCATGTAATACAGAAATAAACAGTTTTTCACAAACAAGGTCAAAATCATGGAAGTACAATTTTGCTGTACTGCTTAATCAGGATGATAGAAACACTGTTGACACTTTTCAGCAAGTTGTAATACAGAAATAAACAGTTTTTCAAAAACAAGGTCTCAGTCATGTTTGAGTCACTCTGTAAGTACCATTTTGCTGTACTGTTTAAGCTCGATGAAAGGAACATTGTTGACACTTTTCAGCAAGTTGCAATCATGTAATACAGAAATAAACAGTTTTTCAAAAACAAGGTCTCAGTCATGTTGGAGTCACTCTGTAAGTACCATTTTGCTGTACTGTTTAAACTCAATGAAAGGAACATTGTTGACGCTTTTCAGCAAGTTGGAATCATGAAATACAGAAATAAAGAGTTTTTCACAAACAAGGTCTAAATCAGGTAAGTACAATTTTGCTGTACTGCTTAATCAGGATGATAGAAACACTGTTGACACTTTTCAGCAAGTTGCAATCATGTAATACAGAAATGAACAGTTTTTCAAAAACAAGGTCTAAGTCATGTTTGAGTCACTCTGTAAGTACCATTTTGCTGTACTGTTTAAGCTCAATGAAAGAAACATTGTTGACACTTTTCAGCAAGTTGCAATCATGAAATACAGAAAAAAACAATTTTTCACAAACAAGGTCTAAATCATGTTTGATGCACTCTGTAAGTTCAATTTTTGCTGTACTGTTTAAACTCGATGAAAGGAACATTGTTGACACTTTTCAGCAAGTTGCAATCATGTAATACAGAAATAAACCGTTTTTCAAAAACAAGGTCAAAATCATGGAAGTACAATTTTGCTGTACTGCTTAATCAGGATGATAGAAACACTGTTGACACTTTTCAGCAAGTTGTAATACAGAAATAAACAGTTTTTCAAAAACAAGGTCTCAGTCATGTTTGAGTCACTCTGTAAGTACCATTTTGCTGTACTGTTTAAGCTCGATGAAAGGAACATTGTTGACACTTTTCAGCAAGTTGCAATCATGAAATACAGAAAAAAACAATTTTTCACAAACAAGGTCTAAATCATGTTTGACGCACTCTGTAAGTACCATTTTTGCTGTGCTGTTTAAACTCGATGAAAGGAACATTGTTGACACTTTTCAGCAAGTTGCAATCATGTAATACAGAAATAAACAGTTTTTCAAAAACAAGGTCAAAATCATGGAAGTACAATTTTGCTGTACTGCTTAATCAGGATGATAGAAACACTGTTGACACTTTTCAGCAAGTTGTAATACAGAAATAAACAGTTTTTCAAAAACAAGGTCTCAGTCATGTTTGAGTCACTCTGTAAGTACCATTTTGCTGTACTGTTTAAGCTCGATGAAAGGAACATTGTTGACACTTTTCAGCAAGTTGCAATCATGTAATACAGAAATGAACCGATTTTCACAAACAAGGTCTAAATCATGTATGTACAATTTTGCTGTACTGCTTAATCAGGATGATAGAAATACTGTTGACACTTTTCAGCAAGTTGTAATATAGAAATAAACCGTTTTTCACAAACAAGGTCTAAATAATGTTTGATGCACTCTGTAAGTACCATTTTTGCTGTACTGTTTAAACTCGATGAAAGGAACATTGTTGACACTTTTCAGCAAGTTGCAATCATGAAATACAGAAATAAAGAGTTTCTCACAAACAAGGTCTAAATCAGGTAAGTACAATTTTGCTGTACTGCTTAATCAGGATGATAGAAACACTGTTGACACTTTTCAGCAAGTTGTAATACAGAAATAAACAGTTTTTCAAAAACAAGGTGTCAGTCATGTTTGAGTCACTCTGTAAGTACCATTTTGCTGTACTGTTTAAGCTCGATGAAAGGAACATTGTTGACACTTTTCAGCAAGTTGCAATCATGAAATACAGAAGAATTTTTTTTTTTTCACAAACAAGGTCTAAATCATGTTTGATGCACTCTGTAAGTTCAATTTTTGCTGTACTGTTTAAGCTCGATGAAAGGAACATTGTTGACACTTTTCAGCAAGTTGCAATCATGAAATACAGAAAAAAACAATTTTTCACAAACAAGGTCTAAATCATTTAAGTACAATTTTGCTGTACAGCTTAATTAGGATGATAGAAACACTGTTGATACTTTTCAGCAAGTTGTAATACAGAAATAAACAGTTTTTCAAAAACAAGGTCTAAGTCATGTTTGAGTCACTCTGTAAGTACCATTTTGCTGTACTGTTTAAGCTCGATGAAAGGAACATTGTTGACACTTTTCAGCAAGTTGCAATCATGTAATACAGAAATAAACAGTTTTTCAAAAACAAGGTCTCAGTCATGTTTGAGTCACTCTGTAAGTACCATTTTGCTGTACTGTTTAAGCTCGATGAAAGGAACATTGTTGACACTTTTCAGCAAGTTGCAATCATGAAATACAGAAATAAAGAGTTTCTCACAAACAAGGTCTAAATCATGTTTGATGCACTCTGTAAGTTCAATTTTTGCTGTACTGTTTAAACTCGATGAAAGGAACACTGTTGACACTTTTCAGCAAGTTGCAATCATGTAATACAGAAATAAACAGTTTTTCAAAAACAAGGTCTAAGTCATGTTTGAGTCACTCTGTAAGTACCATTTTGCTGTACTGTTTAAGCTCGATGAAAGGAACATTGTTGACACTTTTCAGCAAGTTGCAATCATGAAATACAGAAAAAAAACATTTTTCACAAACAAGGTCTAAATCATGTTTGACGCACTCTGTAAGTACCATTTTTGCTGTACTGTTTAAACTCGATGAAAGGAACATTGTTGACACTTTTCAGCAAGTTGCAATCATGTAATACAGAAATGAACCGATTTTCACAAACAAGGTCTAAATCATGTATGTACAATTTTGCTGTACTGCTTAATCAGGATGATAGAAATACTGTTGACACTTTTCAGCAAGTTGTAATATAGAAATAAACCGTTTTTCACAAACAAGGTCTAAATAATGTTTGATGCACTCTGTAAGTACCATTTTTGCTGTACTGTTTAAACTCGATGAAAGGAACATTGTTGACACTTTTCAGCAAGTTGCAATCATGAAATACAGAAATAAAGAGTTTCTCACAAACAAGGTCTAAATCAGGTAAGTACAATTTTGCTGTACTGCTTAATCAGGATGATAGAAACACTGTTGACACTTTTCAGCAAGTTGTAATACAGAAATAAACAGTTTTTCAAAAACAAGGTCTCAGTCATGTTTGAGTCACTCTGTAAGTACCATTTTGCTGTACTGTTTAAGCTCGATGAAAGGAACATTGTTGACACTTTTCAGCAAGTTGCAATCATGAAATACAGAAGAATTTTTTTTTTTCACAAACAAGGTCTAAATCATGTTTGATGCACTCTGTAAGTTCAATTTTTGCTGTACTGTTTAAGCTCGATGAAAGGAACATTGTTGACACTTTTCAGCAAGTTGCAATCATGAAATACAGAAAAAAACAATTTTTCACAAACAAGGTCTAAATCATTTAAGTACAATTTTGCTGTACAGCTTAATTAGGATGATAGAAACACTGTTGATACTTTTCAGCAAGTTGTAATACAGAAATAAACAGTTTTTCAAAAACAAGGTCTAAGTCATGTTTGAGTCACTCTGTAAGTACCATTTTGCTGTACTGTTTAAGCTCGATGAAAGGAACATTGTTGACACTTTTCAGCAAGTTGCAATCATGTAATACAGAAATAAACAGTTTTTCGAAAACAAGGTCTCAGTCATGTTTGAGTCACTCTGTAAGTACCATTTTGCTGTACTGTTTAAGCTCGATGAAAGGAACATTGTTGACACTTTTCAGCAAGTTGCAATCATGAAATACAGAAATAAGGAGTTTCTCACAAACAAGGTCTAAATCATGTTTGATGCACTCTGTAAGTTCAATTTTTGCTGTACTGTTTAAACTCGATGAAAGGAACACTGTTGACACTTTTCAGCAAGTTGCAATCATGTAATACAGAAATAAACAGTTTTTCAAAAACAAGGTCTAAGTCATGTTTGAGTCACTCTGTAAGTACCATTTTGCTGTACTGTTTAAGCTCGATGAAAGGAACATTGTTGACACTTTTCAGCAAGTTGCAATCATGAAATACAGAAAAAAAACATTTTTCACAAACAAGGTCTAAATCATGTTTGACGCACTCTGTAAGTACCATTTTTGCTGTACTGTTTAAACTCGATGAAAGGAACATTGTTGACACTTTTCAGCAAGTTGCAATCATGTAATACAGAAATAAACAGTTTTTCACAAACAAGGTCAAAATCATGGAAGTACAATTTTGCTGTACTGCTTAATCAGGATGATAGAAACACTGTTGACACTTTTCAGCAAGTTGTAATACAGAAATAAACAGTTTTTCAAAAACAAGGTCTCAGTCATGTTTGAGTCACTCTGTAAGTACCATTTTGCTGTACTGTTTAAGCTCGATGAAAGGAACATTGTTGACACTTTTCAGCAAGTTGCAATCATGTAATACAGAAATAAACAGTTTTTCAAAAACAAGGTCTCAGTCATGTTGGAGTCACTCTGTAAGTACCATTTTGCTGTACTGTTTAAGCTCGATGAAAGGAACATTGTTGACACTTTTCTGCAAGTTGCAATCATGAAATACAGAAATAAAGAGTTTCTCACAAACAAGGTCTAAATCATGTTTGATGCACTCTGTAAGTTCAATTTTTGCTGTACTGTTTAAACTCGATGAAAGGAACACTGTTGACACTTTTCAGCAAGTTGCAATCATGTAATACAGAAATGAACAGTTTTTCAAAAACAAGGTCTAAGTCATGTTTGAGTCACTCTGTAAGTACCATTTTGCTGTACTGTTTAAGCTCAATGAAAGAAACATTGTTGACACTTTTCAGCAAGTTGCAATCATGAAATACAGAAAAAAATTTTTTTTCACAAACAAGGTCTAAATCATGTTTGATGCACTCTGTAAGTTCAATTTTTGCTGTACTGTTTAAACTCGATGAAAGGAACATTGTTGACACTTTTCAGCAAGTTGCAATCATGTAATACAGAAATAAACCGTTTTTCAAAAACAAGGTCAAAATCATGGAAGTACAATTTTGCTGTACTGCTTAATCAGGATGATAGAAACACTGTTGACACTTTTCAGCAAGTTGTAATACAGAAATAAACAGTTTTTCAAAAACAAGGTCTCAGTCATGTTTGAGTCACTCTGTAAGTACCATTTTGCTGTACTGTTTAAGCTCGATGAAAGGAACATTGTTGACACTTTTCAGCAAGTTGCAATCATGAAATACAGAAAAAAACAATTTTTCACAAACAAGGTCTAAATCATGTTTGAGTCACTCTGTAAGTACCATTTTGCTGTACTGTTTAAGCTCGATGAAAGGAACATTGTTGACACTTTTCAGCAAGTTGCAATCATGAAATACAGAAAAAAACAATTTTTCACAAACAAGGTCTAAATCATGTTTGACGCACTCTGTAAGTACCATTTTTGCTGTACTGTTTAAACTCGATGAAAGGAACATTGTTGACACTTTTCAGCAAGTTGCAATCATGTAATACAGAAATAAACAGTTTTTCACAAACAAGGTCAAAATCATGGAAGTACAATTTTGCTGTACTGCTTAATCAGGATGATAGAAACACTGTTGACACTTTTCAGCAAGTTGTAATACAGAAATAAACAGTTTTTCAAAAACAAGGTCTCAGTCATGTTTGAGTCACTCTGTAAGTACCATTTTGCTGTACTGTTTAAGCTCGATGAAAGGAACATTGTTGACACTTTTCAGCAAGTTGCAATCATGTAATACAGAAATAAACAGTTTTTCAAAAACAAGGTCTCAGTCATGTTGGAGTCACTCTGTAAGTACCATTTTGCTGTACTGTTTAAGCTCGATGAAAGGAACATTGTTGACACTTTTCTGCAAGTTGCAATCATGAAATACAGAAATAAAGAGTTTCTCACAAACAAGGTCTAAATCATGTTTGATGCACTCTGTAAGTTCAATTTTTGCTGTACTGTTTAAACTCGATGAAAGGAACACTGTTGACACTTTTCAGCAAGTTGCAATCATGTAATACAGAAATGAACAGTTTTTCAAAAACAAGGTCTAAGTCATGTTTGAGTCACTCTGTAAGTACCATTTTGCTGTACTGTTTAAGCTCAATGAAAGAAACATTGTTGACACTTTTCAGCAAGTTGCAATCATGAAATACAGAAAAAAATTTTTTTTCACAAACAAGGTCTAAATCATGTTTGATGCACTCTGTAAGTTCAATTTTTGCTGTACTGTTTAAACTCGATGAAAGGAACATTGTTGACACTTTTCAGCAAGTTGCAATCATGTAATACAGAAATAAACCGTTTTTCAAAAACAAGGTCAAAATCATGGAAGTACAATTTTGCTGTACTGCTTAATCAGGATGATAGAAACACTGTTGACACTTTTCAGCAAGTTGTAATACAGAAATAAACAGTTTTTCAAAAACAAGGTCTCAGTCATGTTTGAGTCACTCTGTAAGTACCATTTTGCTGTACTGTTTAAGCTCGATGAAAGGAACATTGTTGACACTTTTCAGCAAGTTGCAATCATGAAATACAGAAAAAAACAATTTTTCACAAACAAGGTCTAAATCATGTTTGACGCACTCTGTAAGTACCATTTTTGCTGTGCTGTTTAAACTCGATGAAAGGAACATTGTTGACACTTTTCAGCAAGTTGCAATCATGTAATACAGAAATAAACAGTTTTTCACAAACAAGGTCAAAATCATGGAAGTACAATTTTGCTGTACTGCTTAATCAGGATGATAGAAACACTGTTGACACTTTTCAGCAAGTTGTAATACAGAAATAAACAGTTTTTCAAAAACAAGGTCTCAGTCATGTTTGAGTCACTCTGTAAGTACCATTTTGCTGTACTGTTTAAGCTCGATGAAAGGAACATTGTTGACACTTTTCAGCAAGTTGCAATCATGAAATACAGAAATAAAGAGTTTCTCACAAACAAGGTCTAAATCAGGTAAGTACAATTTTGCTGTACTGCTTAATCAGGATGATAGAAACACTGTTGACACTTTTCAGCAAGTTGTAATACAGAAATAAACAGTTTTTCAAAAACAAGGTCTCAGTCATGTTTGAGTCACTCTGTAAGTACCATTTTGCTGTACTGTTTAAGCTCGATGAAAGGAACATTGTTGACACTTTTCAGCAAGTTGCAATCATGAAATACAGAAAAAAACAATTTTTCACAAACAAGGTCTAAATCATGTTTGATGCACTCTGTAAGTTCAATTTTTGCTGTACTGTTTAAACTCGATGAAAGGAACATTGTTGACACTTTTCAGCAAGTTGCAATCATGTAATACAGAAATAAACCGTTTTTCAAAAACAAGGTCAAAATCATGTAAGTACAATTTTGCTGTACTGCTTAATCAGGATGATAGAAACACTGTTGACACTTTTCAGCAAGTTGTAATACAGAAATAAACAGTTTTTCAAAAACATGGTCTCAGTCATGTTTGAGTCACTCTGTAAGTACCATTTTGCTGTACTGTTTAAGCTCGATGAAAGGAACATTGTTGACACTTTTCAGCAAGTTGCAATCATGAAATACAGAAAAAAACAATTTTTCACAAACAAGGTCTAAATCATGTTTGACGCACTCTGTAAGTACCATTTTTGCTGTACTGTTTAAACTCGATGAAAGGAACATTGTTGACACTTTTCAGCAAGTTGCAATCATGTAATACAGAAATAAACAGTTTTTCACAAACAAGGTCAAAATCATGGAAGTACAATTTTGCTGTACTGCTTAATCAGGATGATAGAAACACTGTTGACACTTTTCAGCAAGTTGTAATACAGAAATAAACAGTTTTTCAAAAACAAGGTCTCAGTCATGTTTGAGTCACTCTGTAAGTACCATTTTGCTGTACTGTTTAAGCTCGATGAAAGGAACATTGTTGACACTTTTCAGCAAGTTGCAATCATGTAATACAGAAATAAACAGTTTTTCAAAAACAAGGTCTCAGTCATGTTGGAGTCACTCTGTAAGTACCATTTTGCTGTACTGTTTAAGCTCGATGAAAGGAACATTGTTGACACTTTTCTGCAAGTTGCAATCATGAAATACAGAAATAAAGAGTTTCTCACAAACAAGGTCTAAATCATGTTTGATGCACTCTGTAAGTTCAATTTTTGCTGTACTGTTTAAACTCGATGAAAGGAACACTGTTGACACTTTTCAGCAAGTTGCAATCATGTAATACAGAAATGAACAGTTTTTCAAAAACAAGGTCTAAGTCATGTTTGAGTCACTCTGTAAGTACCATTTTGCTGTTCTGTTTAAGCTCAATGAAAGAAACATTGTTGACACTTTTCACCAAGTTGCAATCATGAAATACAGAAAAAAACAATTTTTCACAAACAAGGTCTAAATCATGTTTGATGCACTCTGTAAGTTCAATTTTTGCTGTACTGTTTAAACTCGATGAAAGGAACATTGTTGACACTTTTCAGCAAGTTGCAATCATGTAATACAGAAATAAACCGTTTTTCAAAAACAAGGTCAAAATCATGGAAGTACAATTTTGCTGTACTGCTTAATCAGGATGATAGAAACACTGTTGACACTTTTCAGCAAGTTGTAATACAGAAATAAACAGTTTTTCAAAAACAAGGTCTCAGTCATGTTTGAGTCACTCTGTAAGTACCATTTTGCTTTACTGTTTAAGCTCGATGAAAGGAACATTGTTGACACTTTTCTGCAAGTTGCAATCATGAAATACAGAAATAAAGAGTTTCTCAAAAACAAGGTCTAAATCATGTTTGATGCACTCTGTAAGTTCAATTTTTGCTGTACTGTTTAAACTCGATGAAAGGAACACTGTTGACACTTTTCAGCAAGTTGCAATCATGTAATACAGAAATGAACAGTTTTTCAAAAACAAGGTCTAAGTCATGTTTGAGTCACTCTGTAAGTACCATTTTGCTGTACTGTTTAAGCTCAATGAAAGAAACATTGTTGACACTTTTCAGCAAGTTGCAATCATGAAATACAGAAAAAAACAATTTTTCACAAACAAGGTCTAAATCATGTTTGATGCACTCTGTAAGTTCAATTTTTGCTGTACTGTTTAAACTCGATGAAAGGAACATTGTTGACACTTTTCAGCAAGTTGCAATCATGTAATACAGAAATAAACCGTTTTTCAAAAACAAGGTCAAAATCATGGAAGTACAATTTTGCTGTAGTGCTTAATCAGGATGATAGAAACACTGTTGACACTTTTCAGCAAGTTGTAATACAGAAATAAACAGTTTTTCAAAAACAAGGTCTCAGTCATGTTTGAGTCACTCTGTAAGTACCATTTTGCTGTACTGTTTAAGCTCGATGAAAGGAACATTGTTGACACTTTTCAGCAAGTTGCAATCATGAAATACAGAAATAAAGAGTTTCTCACAAACAAGGTCTAAATCAGGTAAGTACAATTTTGCTGTACTGCTTAATCAGGATGATAGAAACACTGTTGACACTTTTCAGCAAGTTGTAATACAGAAATAAACAGTTTTTCAAAAACAAGGTCTCAGTCATGTTTGAGTCACTCTGTAAGTACCATTTTGCTGTACTGTTTAAGCTCGATGAAAGGAACATTGTTGACACTTTTCAGCAAGTTGCAATCATGAAATACAGAAAAAAACAATTTTTCACAAACAAGGTCTAAATCATGTTTGATGCACTCTGTAAGTTCAATTTTTGCTGTACTGTTTAAACTCGATGAAAGGAACATTGTTGACACTTTTCAGCAAGTTGCAATCATGTAATACAGAAATAAACCGTTTTTCAAAAACAAGGTCAAAATCATGTAAGTACAATTTTGCTGTACTGCTTAATCAGGATGATAGAAACACTGTTGACACTTTTCAGCAAGTTGTAATACAGAAATAAACAGTTTTTCAAAAACATGGTCTCAGTCATGTTTGAGTCACTCTGTAAGTACCATTTTGCTGTACTGTTTAAGCTCGATGAAAGGAACATTGTTGACACTTTTCAGCAAGTTGCAATCATGAAATACAGAAAAAAACAATTTTTCACAAACAAGGTCTAAATCATGTTTGACGCACTCTGTAAGTACCATTTTTGCTGTACTGTTTAAACTCGATGAAAGGAACATTGTTGACACTTTTCAGCAAGTTGCAATCATGTAATACAGAAATAAACAGTTTTTCACAAACAAGGTCAAAATCATGGAAGTACAATTTTGCTGTACTGCTTAATCAGGATGATAGAAACACTGTTGACACTTTTCAGCAAGTTGTAATACAGAAATAAACAGTTTTTCAAAAACAAGGTCTCAGTCATGTTTGAGTCACTCTGTAAGTACCATTTTGCTGTACTGTTTAAGCTCGATGAAAGGAACATTGTTGACACTTTTCAGCAAGTTGCAATCATGTAATACAGAAATAAACAGTTTTTCAAAAACAAGGTCTCAGTCATGTTGGAGTCACTCTGTAAGTACCATTTTGCTGTACTGTTTAAGCTCGATGAAAGGAACATTGTTGACACTTTTCTGCAAGTTGCAATCATGAAATACAGAAATAAAGAGTTTCTCACAAACAAGGTCTAAATCATGTTTGATGCACTCTGTAAGTTCAATTTTTGCTGTACTGTTTAAACTCGATGAAAGGAACACTGTTGACACTTTTCAGCAAGTTGCAATCATGTAATACAGAAATGAACAGTTTTTCAAAAACAAGGTCTAAGTCATGTTTGAGTCACTCTGTAAGTACCATTTTGCTGTTCTGTTTAAGCTCAATGAAAGAAACATTGTTGACACTTTTCACCAAGTTGCAATCATGAAATACAGAAAAAAACAATTTTTCACAAACAAGGTCTAAATCATGTTTGATGCACTCTGTAAGTTCAATTTTTGCTGTACTGTTTAAACTCGATGAAAGGAACATTGTTGACACTTTTCAGCAAGTTGCAATCATGTAATACAGAAATAAACCGTTTTTCAAAAACAAGGTCAAAATCATGGAAGTACAATTTTGCTGTACTGCTTAATCAGGATGATAGAAACACTGTTGACACTTTTCAGCAAGTTGTAATACAGAAATAAACAGTTTTTCAAAAACAAGGTCTCAGTCATGTTTGAGTCACTCTGTAAGTACCATTTTGCTTTACTGTTTAAGCTCGATGAAAGGAACATTGTTGACACTTTTCTGCAAGTTGCAATCATGAAATACAGAAATAAAGAGTTTCTCAAAAACAAGGTCTAAATCATGTTTGATGCACTCTGTAAGTTCAATTTTTGCTGTACTGTTTAAACTCGATGAAAGGAACACTGTTGACACTTTTCAGCAAGTTGCAATCATGTAATACAGAAATGAACAGTTTTTCAAAAACAAGGTCTAAGTCATGTTTGAGTCACTCTGTAAGTACCATTTTGCTGTACTGTTTAAGCTCAATGAAAGAAACATTGTTGACACTTTTCAGCAAGTTGCAATCATGAAATACAGAAAAAAACAATTTTTCACAAACAAGGTCTAAATCATGTTTGATGCACTCTGTAAGTTCAATTTTTGCTGTACTGTTTAAACTCGATGAAAGGAACATTGTTGACACTTTTCAGCAAGTTGCAATCATGTAATACAGAAATAAACCGTTTTTCAAAAACAAGGTCAAAATCATGGAAGTACAATTTTGCTGTAGTGCTTAATCAGGATGATAGAAACACTGTTGACACTTTTCAGCAAGTTGTAATACAGAAATAAACAGTTTTTCAAAAACAAGGTCTCAGTCATGTTTGAGTCACTCTGTAAGTACCATTTTGCTGTACTGTTTAAGCTCGATGAAAGGAACATTGTTGACACTTTTCAGCAAGTTGCAATCATGAAATACAGAAATAAAGAGTTTCTCACAAACAAGGTCTAAATCAGGTAAGTACAATTTTGCTGTACTGCTTAATCAGGATGATAGAAACACTGTTGACACTTTTCAGCAAGTTGTAATACAGAAATAAACAGTTTTTCAAAAACAAGGTCTCAGTCATGTTTGAGTCACTCTGTAAGTACCATTTTGCTGTACTGTTTAAGCTCGATGAAAGGAACATTGTTGACACTTTTCAGCAAGTTGCAATCATGAAATACAGAAAAAAACAATTTTTCACAAACAAGGTCTAAATCATGTTTGATGCACTCTGTAAGTTCAATTTTTGCTGTACTGTTTAAACTCGATGAAAGGAACACTGTTGACACTTTTCAGCAAGTTGCAATCATGTAATACAGAAATAAACCGTTTTTCAAAAACAAGGTCAAAATCATGTAAGTACAATTTTGCTGTACTGCTTAATCAGGATGATAGAAACACTGTTGACACTTTTCAGCAAGTTGTAATACAGAAATAAACAGTTTTTCAAAAACATGGTCTCAGTCATGTTTGAGTCACTCTGTAAGTACCATTTTGCTGTACTGTTTAAGCTCGATGAAAGGAACATTGTTGACACTTTTCAGCAAGTTGCAATCATGAAATACAGAAAAAAACAATTTTTCACAAACAAGGTCTAAATCATGTTTGACGCACTCTGTAAGTACCATTTTTGCTGTACTGTTTAAACTCGATGAAAGGAACATTGTTGACACTTTTCAGCAAGTTGCAATCATGTAATACAGAAATAAACAGTTTTTCACAAACAAGGTCAAAATCATGGAAGTACAATTTTGCTGTACTGCTTAATCAGGATGATAGAAACACTGTTGACACTTTTCAGCAAGTTGTAATACAGAAATAAACAGTTTTTCAAAAACAAGGTCTCAGTCATGTTTGAGTCACTCTGTAAGTACCATTTTGCTGTACTGTTTAAGCTCGATGAAAGGAACATTGTTGACACTTTTCAGCAAGTTGCAATCATGTAATACAGAAATAAACAGTTTTTCAAAAACAAGGTCTCAGTCATGTTGGAGTCACTCTGTAAGTACCATTTTGCTGTACTGTTTAAGCTCGATGAAAGGAACATTGTTGACACTTTTCTGCAAGTTGCAATCATGAAATACAGAAATAAAGAGTTTCTCACAAACAAGGTCTAAATCATGTTTGATGCACTCTGTAAGTTCAATTTTTGCTGTACTGTTTAAACTCGATGAAAGGAACACTGTTGACACTTTTCAGCAAGTTGCAATCATGTAATACAGAAATGAACAGTTTTTCAAAAACAAGGTCTAAGTCATGTTTGAGTCACTCTGTAAGTACCATTTTGCTGTACTGTTTAAGCTCAATGAAAGAAACATTGTTGACACTTTTCACCAAGTTGCAATCATGAAATACAGAAAAAAACAATTTTTCACAAACAAGGTCTAAATCATGTTTGATGCACTCTGTAAGTTCAATTTTTGCTGTACTGTTTAAACTCGATGAAAGGAACATTGTTGACACTTTTCAGCAAGTTGCAATCATGTAATACAGAAATAAACCGTTTTTCAAAAACAAGGTCAAAATCATGGAAGTACAATTTTGCTGTACTGCTTAATCAGGATGATAGAAACACTGTTGACACTTTTCAGCAAGTTGTAATACAGAAATAAACAGTTTTTCAAAAACAAGGTCTCAGTCATGTTTGAGTCACTCTGTAAGTACCATTTTGCTTTACTGTTTAAGCTCGATGAAAGGAACATTGTTGACACTTTTCTGCAAGTTGCAATCATGAAATACAGAAATAAAGAGTTTCTCACAAACAAGGTCTAAATCATGTTTGATGCACTCTGTAAGTTCAATTTTTGCTGTACTGTTTAAACTCGATGAAAGGAACACTGTTGACACTTTTCAGCAAGTTGCAATCATGTAATACAGAAATGAACAGTTTTTCAAAAACAAGGTCTAAGTCATGTTTGAGTCACTCTGTAAGTACCATTTTGCTGTACTGTTTAAGCTCAATGAAAGAAACATTGTTGACACTTTTCAGCAAGTTGCAATCATGAAATACAGAAAAAAACAATTTTTCACAAACAAGGTCTAAATCATGTTTGATGCACTCTGTAAGTTCAATTTTTGCTGTACTGTTTAAACTCGATGAAAGGAACATTGTTGACACTTTTCAGCAAGTTGCAATCATGTAATACAGAAATAAACCGTTTTTCAAAAACAAGGTCAAAATCATGGAAGTACAATTTTGCTGTAGTGCTTAATCAGGATGATAGAAACACTGTTGACACTTTTCAGCAAGTTGTAATACAGAAATAAACAGTTTTTCAAAAACAAGGTCTCAGTCATGTTTGAGTCACTCTGTAAGTACCATTTTGCTGTACTGTTTAAGCTCGATGAAAGGAACATTGTTGACACTTTTCAGCAAGTTGCAATCATGAAATACAGAAATAAAGAGTTTCTCACAAACAAGGTCTAAATCAGGTAAGTACAATTTTGCTGTACTGCTTAATCAGGATGATAGAAACACTGTTGACACTTTTCAGCAAGTTGTAATACAGAAATAAACAGTTTTTCAAAAACAAGGTCTCAGTCATGTTTGAGTCACTCTGTAAGTACCATTTTGCTGTACTGTTTAAGCTCGATGAAAGGAACATTGTTGACACTTTTCAGCAAGTTGCAATCATGAAATACAGAAATAAAGAGTTTCTCACAAACAAGGTCTAAATCATGTTTGATGCACTCTGTAAGTGCAATTTTTGCTGTACTGTTTAAACTCGATGAAAGGAACACTGTTGACACTTTTCAGCAAGTTGCAATCATGTATAACAGAAATGAACAGTTTTTCAAAAACAAGGTCTAAGTCATGTTTGAGTCACTTTGTAAGTACCATTTTGCTGTACTGTTTAAGTTGATGAAAGGAACATTGTTGACACTTTTCAGCAAGTTGCAATCATGTAATACAGAAATAAACAGTTTTTCACAAACAAGGTCAAAATCATGGAAGTACAATTTTGCTGTACTGCTTAATCAGGATGATAGAAACACTGTTGACACTTTTCAGCAAGTTGTAATACAGAAATAAACAGTTTTTCAAAAACATGGTCTCAGTCATGTTTGAGTCACTCTGTAAGTACCATTTTGCTGTACTGTTTAAGCTCGATGAAAGGAACATTGTTGACACTTTTCAGCAAGTTGCAATCATGAAATACAGAAAAAAAAATTTTTTCACAAACAAGGTCTAAATCATGTTTGACGCACTCTGTAAGTACCATTTTTGCTGTACTGTTTAAACTCGATGAAAGGAACATTGTTGACACTTTTCAGCAAGTTGCAATCATGTAATACAGAAATAAACAGTTTTTCACAAACAAGGTCAAAATCATGGAAGTACAATTTTGCTGTACTGCTTAATCAGGATGATAGAAACACTGTTGACACTTTTCAGCAAGTTGTAATACAGAAATAAACAGTTTTTCAAAAACAAGGTCTCAGTCATGTTTGAGTCACTCTGTAAGTACCATTTTGCTGTACTGTTTAAGCTCGATGAAAGGAACATTGTTGACACTTTTCAGCAAGTTGCAATCATGTAATACAGAAATGAACCGATTTTCACAAACAAGGTCTAAATCATGTATGTACAATTTTGCTGTACTGCTTAATCAGGATGATAGAAATACTGTTGACACTTTTCAGCAAGTTGTAATATAGAAATAAACCGTTTTTCACAAACAAGGTCTAAATAATGTTTGATGCACTCTGTAAGTACCATTTTTGCTGTACTGTTTAAACTCGATGAAAGGAACATTGTTGACACTTTTCAGCAAGTTGCAATCATGAAATACAGAAATAAAGAGTTTCTCACAAACAAGGTCTAAATCAGGTAAGTACAATTTTGCTGTACTGCTTAATCAGGATGATAGAAACACTGTTGACACTTTTCAGCAAGTTGTAATACAGAAATAAACAGTTTTTCAAAAACAAGGTCTCAGTCATGTTTGAGTCACTCTGTAAGTACCATTTTGCTGTACTGTTTAAGCTCGATGAAAGGAACATTGTTGACACTTTTCAGCAAGTTGCAATCATGAAATACAGAAAAAAACAATTTTTCACAAACAAGGTCTAAATCATGTTTGATGCACTCTGTAAGTTCAATTTTTGCTGTACTGTTTAAACTCGATGAAAGGAACATTGTTGACACTTTTCAGCAAGTTGCAATCATGTAATACAGAAATAAACCGTTTTTCAAAAACAAGGTCAAAATCATGTAAGTACAATTTTGCTGTACTGCTTAATCAGGATGATAGAAACACTGTTGACACTTTTCAGCAAGTTGTAATACAGAAATAAACAGTTTTTCAAAAACATGGTCTCAGTCATGTTTGAGTCACTCTGTAAGTACCATTTTGCTGTACTGTTTAAGCTCGATGAAAGGAACATTGTTGACACTTTTCAGCAAGTTGCAATCATGAAATACAGAAAAAAACTATTTTTCACAAACAAGGTCTAAATCATGTTTGACGCACTCTGTAAGTACCATTTTTGCTGTACTGTTTAAACTCGATGAAAGGAACATTGTTGACACTTTTCAGCAAGTTGCAATCATGTAATACAGAAATAAACAGTTTTTCACAAACAAGGTCAAAATCATGGAAGTACAATTTTGCTGTACTGCTTAATCAGGATGATAGAAACACTGTTGACACTTTTCAGCAAGTTGTAATATAGAAATAAACAGTTTTTCACAAACAAGGTCTAAATAATGTTTGATGCACTCTGTAAGTACCATTTTTGCTGTACTGTTTAAACTCGATGAAAGGAACATTGTTGACACTTTTCAGCAAGTTGCAATCATGAAATACAGAAATAAAGAGTTTCTCACAAACAAGGTCTAAATCAGGTAAGTACAATTTTGCTGTACTGCTTAATCAGGATGATAGAAACACTGTTGACACTTTTCAGCAAGTTGTAATACAGAAATAAACAGTTTTTCAAAAACAAGGTCTCAGTCATGTTTAAGTCACTCTGTAAGTACCATTTTGCTGTACTGTTTAAGCTCGATGAAAGGAACATTGTTGACACTTTTCAGCAAGTTGCAATCATGAAATACAGAAAAAAACAATTTTTCACAAACAAGGTCTAAATCATGTTTGATGCACTCTGCAAGTTCAATTTTTGCTGTACTGTTTAAACTCGATGAAAGGAACATTGTTGACACTTTTCAGCAAGTTGCAATCATGTAATACAGAAATAAACCGTTTTTCAAAAACAAGGTCAAAATCATGTAAGTACAATTTTGCTGTACTGCTTAATCAGGATGATAGAAACACTGTTGACACTTTTCAGCAAGTTGTAATACAGAAATAAACAGTTTTTCAAAAACAAGGTCTCAGTCATGTTTGAGTCACTCTGTAAGTACCATTTTGCTGTACTGTTTAAGCTCGATGAAAGGAACATTGTTGACACTTTTCAGCAAGTTGCAATCATGTAATACAGAAATAAACAGTTTTTCAAAAACAAGGTCTCAGTCATGTTTGAGTCACTCTGTAAGTACCATTTTGCTGTACTGTTTAAGCTCGATGAAAGGAACATTGTTGACACTTTTCAGCAAGTTGCAATCATGAAATACAGAAATAAAGAGTTTCTCACAAACAAGGTCTAAATCATGTTTGATGCACTATGTAAGTTCAATTTTTGCTGTACTGTTTAAACTCGATGAAAGGAACACTGTTGACACTTTCAGCAAGTTGCAATCATGTAATACAGAAATGAACAGTTTTTCAAAAACAAGGTCTAAGTCATGTTTGAGTCACTCTCTAAGTACCATTTTGCTGTACTGTTTAAACTCGATGAAAGGAACATTGTTGACACTTTTCAGCAAGTTGCAATCATGTAATACAGAAATAAACCGTTTTTCAAAAACAAGGTCAAAATCATGTAAGTACAATTTTGCTGTACTGCTTAATCAGGATGATAGAAACACTGTTGACACTTTTCAGCAAGTTGTAATACAGAAATAAACAGTTTTTCAAAAACAAGGTCTCAGTCATGTTTGAGTCACTCTGTAAGTACCATTTTGCTGTACTGTTTAAGCTCGATGAAAGGAACATTGTTGACACTTTTCAGCAAGTTGCAATCATGAAATACAGAAAAAAACAATTTTTCACAAACAAGGTCTAAATCATGTTTGATGCACTCTGTAAGTTCAATTTTTGCTGTACTGTTTAAACTCGATGAAAGGAACATTGTTGACACTTTTCAGCAAGTTGCAATCATGTAATACAGAAATAAACCGTTTTTCAAAAACAAGGTCAAAATCATGTAAGTACAATTTTGCTGTACTGCTTAATCAGGATGATAGAAACACTGTTGACACTTTTCAGCAAGTTGTAATACAGAAATAAACAGTTTTTCAAAAACATGGTCTCAGTCATGTTTGAGTCACTCTGTAAGTACCATTTTGCTGTACTGTTTAAGCTCGATGAAAGGAACATTGTTGACACTTTTCAGCAAGTTGCAATCATGAAATACAGAAAAAAACAATTTTTCACAAACAAGGTCTAAATCATGTTTGACGCACTCTGTAAGTACCATTTTTGCTGTACTGTTTAAACTCGATGAAAGGAACATTGTTGACACTTTTCAGCAAGTTGCAATCATGTAATACAGAAATAAACAGTTTTTCACAAACAAGGTCAAAATCATGGAAGTACAATTTTGCTGTACTGCTTAATCAGGATGATAGAAACACTGTTGACACTTTTCAGCAAGTTGTAATACAGAAATAAACAGTTTTTCAAAACAAGGTCTCAGTCATGTTTGAGTCACTCTGTAAGTACCATTTTGCTGTACTGTTTAAGCTCGATGAAAGGAACATTGTTGACACTTTTCAGCAAGTTGCAATCATGTAATACAGAAATAAAGAGTTTTTCAAAAACAAGGTCTCAGTCATGTTTGAGTCACTCTGTAAGTACCATTTTGCTGTACTGTTTAAGCTCGATGAAAGGAACATTGTTGACACTTTTCAGCAAGTTGCAATCATGTAATACAGAAATAAACCGATTTTCACAAACAAGGTCTAAATCATGTATGTACAATTTTGCTGTACTGCTTAATCAGGATGATAGAAACACTGTTGACACTTTTCAGCAAGTTGTAATATAGAAATAAACAGTTTTTCACAAACAAGGTCTAAATAATGTTTGATGCACTCTGTAAGTACCATTTTTGCTGTACTGTTTAAACTCGATGAAAGGAACATTGTTGACACTTTTCAGCAAGTTGCAATCATGAAATACAGAAATAAAGAGTTTCTCACAAACAAGGTCTAAATCAGGTAAGTACAATTTTGCTGTACTGCTTAATCAGGATGATAGAAACACTGTTGACACTTTTCAGCAAGTTGTAATACAGAAATAAACAGTTTTTCAAAAACAAGGTCTCAGTCATGTTTGAGTCACTCTGTAAGTACCATTTTGCTGTACTGTTTAAGCTCGATGAAAGGAACATTGTTGACACTTTTCAGCAAGTTGCAATCATGAAATACAGAAAAAAACAATTTTTCACAAACAAGGTCTAAATCATGTTTGATGCACTCTGTAAGTTCAATTTTTGCTGTACTGTTTAAACTCGATGAAAGGAACATTGTTGACACTTTTCAGCAAGTTGCAATCATGTAATACAGAAATAAACCGTTTTTCAAAAACAAGGTCAAAATCATGTAAGTACAATTTTGCTGTACTGCTTAATCAGGATGATAGAAACACTGTTGACACTTTTCAGCAAGTTGTAATACAGAAATAAACAGTTTTTCAAAAACAAGGTCTCAGTCATGTTTGAGTCACTCTGTAAGTACCATTTTGCTGTACTGTTTAAGCTCGATGAAAGGAACATTGTTGACACTTTTCAGCAAGTTGCAATCATGTAATACAGAAATAAACAGTTTTTCAAAAACAAGGTCTCAGTCATGTTTGAGTCACTCTGTAAGTACCATTTTGCTGTACTGTTTAAGCTCGATGAAAGGAACATTGTTGACACTTTTCAGCAAGTTGCAATCATGAAATACAGAAATAAAGAGTTTCTCACAAACAAGGTCTAAATCATGTTTGATGCACTATGTAAGTTCAATTTTTGCTGTACTGTTTAAACTCGATGAAAGGAACACTGTTGACACTTTTCAGCAAGTTGCAATCATGTAATACAGAAATGAACAGTTTTTCAAAAACAAGGTCTAAGTCATGTTTGAGTCACTCTCTAAGTACCATTTTGCTGTACTGTTTAAACTCAATGAAAGGAACATTGTTGACGCTTTTCAGCAAGTTGGAATCATGAAATACAGAAATAAAGAGTTTTTCACAAACAAGGTCTAAATCAGGTAAGTACAATTTTGCTGTACTGCTTAATCAGGATGATAGAAACACTGTTGACACTTTTCAGCAAGTTGCAATCATGTAATACAGAAATGAACAGTTTTTCAAAAACAAGGTCTAAGTCATGTTTGAGTCACTCTGTAAGTACCATTTTGCTGTACTGTTTAAGCTCAATGAAAGAAACATTGTTGACACTTTTCAGCAAGTTGCAATCATGAAATACAGAAAAAAACAATTTTTCACAAACAAGGTCTAAATCATGTTTGATGCACTCTGTAAGTTCAATTTTTGCTGTACTGTTTAAACTCGATGAAAGGAACATTGTTGACACTTTTCAGCAAGTTGCAATCATGTAATACAGAAATAAACCGTTTTTCAAAAACAAGGTTAAAATCATGGAAGTACAATTTTGCTGTACTGCTTAATCAGGATGATAGAAACACTGTTGACACTTTTCAGCAAGTTGTAATACAGAAATAAACAGTTTTTCAAAAACAAGGTCTCAGTCATGTTTGAGTCACTCTGTAAGTACCATTTTGCTGTACTGTTTAAGCTCGATGAAAGGAACATTGTTGACACTTTTCAGCAAGTTGCAATCATGAAATACAGAAAAAAACAATTTTTCACAAACAAGGTCTAAATCATGTTTGACGCACTCTGTAAGTACCATTTTTGCTGTGCTGTTTAAACTCGATGAAAGGAACATTGTTGACACTTTTCAGCAAGTTGCAATCATGTAATACAGAAATAAACAGTTTTTCAAAAACAAGGTCAAAATCATGGAAGTACAATTTTGCTGTACTGATTAATCAGGATGATAGAAACACTGTTGACACTTTTCAGCAAGTTGTAATACAGAAATAAACAGTTTTTCAAAAACAAGGTCTCAGTCATGTTTGAGTCACTCTGTAAGTACCATTTTGCTGTACTGTTTAAGCTCGATGAAAGGAACATTGTTGACACTTTTCAGCAAGTTGCAATCATGTAATACAGAAATGAACCGATTTTCACAAACAAGGTCTAAATCATGTATGTACAATTTTGCTGTACTGCTTAATCAGGATGATAGAAATACTGTTGACACTTTTCAGCAAGTTGTAATATAGAAATAAACCGTTTTTCACAAACAAGGTCTAAATAATGTTTGATGCACTCTGTAAGTACCATTTTTGCTGTACTGTTTAAACTCGATGAAAGGAACATTGTTGACACTTTTCAGCAAGTTGCAATCATGAAATACAGAAATAAAGAGTTTCTCACAAACAAGGTCTAAATCAGGTAAGTACAATTTTGCTGTACTGCTTAATCAGGATGATAGAAACACTGTTGACACTTTTCAGCAAGTTGTAATACAGAAATAAACAGTTTTTCAAAAACAAGGTCTCAGTCATGTTTGAGTCACTCTGTAAGTACCATTTTGCTGTACTGTTTAAGCTCGATGAAAGGAACATTGTTGACACTTTTCAGCAAGTTGCAATCATGAAATACAGAAAAAAACAATTTTTCACAAACAAGGTCTAAATCATGTTTGATGCACTCTGTAAGTTCAATTTTTGCTGTACTGTTTAAACTCGATGAAAGGAACATTGTTGACACTTTTCAGCAAGTTGCAATCATGTAATACAGAAATAAACCGTTTTTCAAAAACAAGGTCAAAATCATGTAAGTACAATTTTGCTGTACTGCTTAATCAGGATGATAGAAACACTGTTGACACTTTTCAGCAAGTTGTAATACAGAAATAAACAGTTTTTCAAAAACAAGGTCTCAGTCATGTTTGAGTCACTCTGTAAGTACCATTTTGCTGTACTGTTTAAGCTCGATGAAAGGAACATTGTTGACACTTTTCAGCAAGTTGCAATCATGAAATACAGAAAAAAAAATTTTTCACAAACAAGGTCTAAATCATGTTTGATGCACTCTGTAAGTTCAATTTTTGCTGTACTGTTTAAACTCGATGAAAGGAACATTGTTGACACTTTTCAGCAAGTTGCAATCATGTAATACAGAAATAAACCGTTTTTCAAAAACAAGGTCAAAATCATGTAAGTACAATTTTGCTGTACTGCTTAATCAGGATGATAGAAACACTGTTGACACTTTTCAGCAAGTTGTAATACAGAAATAAACAGTTTTTCAAAAACAAGGTCTCAGTCATGTTTGAGTCACTCTGTAAGTACCATTTTGCTGTACTGTTTAAGCTCGATGAAAGGAACATTGTTGACACTTTTCAGCAAGTTGCAATCATGTAATACAGAAATAAACAGTTTTTCAAAAACAAGGTCTCAGTCATGTTTGAGTCACTCTGTAAGTACCATTTTGCTGTACTGTTTAAGCTCGATGAAAGGAACATTGTTGACACTTTTCAGCAAGTTGCAATCATGAAATACAGAAATAAAGAGTTTCTCACAAACAAGGTCTAAATCATGTTTGATGCACTATGTAAGTTCAATTTTTGCTGTACTGTTTAAACTCGATGAAAGGAACACTGTTGACACTTTTCAGCAAGTTGCAATCATGTAATACAGAAATGAACAGTTTTTCAAAAACAAGGTCTAAGTCATGTTTGAGTCACTCTCTAAGTACCATTTTGCTGTACTGTTTAAACTCAATGAAAGGAACATTGTTGACGCTTTTCAGCAAGTTGGAATCATGAAATACAGAAATAAAGAGTTTTTCACAAACAAGGTCTAAATCAGGTAAGTACAATTTTGCTGTACTGCTTAATCAGGATGATAGAAACACTGTTGACACTTTTCAGCAAGTTGTAATACAGAAATAAACAGTTTTTCAAAAACAAGGTCTCAGTCATGTTTGAGTCACTCTGTAAGTACCATTTTGCTGTACTGTTTAAGTTCGATGAAAGGAACACTGTTGACACTTTTCAGCAAGTTGCAATCATGTATAACAGAAATGAACAGTTTTTCAAAAACAAGGTCTAAGTCATGTTTGAGTCACTTTGTAAGTACCATTTTGCTGTACTGTTTAAGTTTGATGAAAGGAACATTGTTGACACTTTTCAGCAAGTTGCAATCATGTAATACAGAAATAAACAGTTTTTCAAAAACAAGGTCTCAGTCATGTTTGAGTCACTCTGTAAGTACCATTTTGCTGTATTGTTAAACTCGATGAAAGGAACACTGTTGACACTTTTCAGCAAGTTGCAATCATGTAATACAGAAATGAACAGTTTTTCAAAAACAAGGTCTAAGTCATGTTTGAGTCACTCTGTAAGTTCAATTTTTGCTGTACTGTTTAAACTCGATGAAAGGAACATTGTTGACACTTTTCAGCAAGTTGCAATCATGTAATACAGAAATAAACCGTTTTTCAAAAACAAGGTCAAAATCATGTAAGTACAATTTTGCTGTACTGCTTAATCAGGATGATAGAAACACTGTTGACACTTTTCAGCAAGTTGTAATACAGAAATAAACAGTTTTTCAAAAACAAGGTCTCAGTCATGTTTGAGTCACTCTGTAAGTACCATTTTGCTGTACTGTTTAAGCTCGATGAAAGGAACATTGTTGACACTTTTCAGCAAGTTGCAATCATGTAATACAGAAATAAACAGTTTTTCAAAAACAAGGTCTCAGTCATGTTTGAGTCACTCTGTAAGTACCATTTTGCTGTACTGTTTAAGCTCGATGAAAGGAACATTGTTGACACTTTTCAGCAAGTTGCAATCATGAAATACAGAAATAAAGAGTTTCTCACAAACAAGGTCTAAATCATGTTTGATGCACTATGTAAGTTCAATTTTTGCTGTACTGTTTAAACTCGATGAAAGGAACACTGTTGACACTTTTCAGCAAGTTGCAATCATGTAATACAGAAATGAACAGTTTTTCAAAAACAAGGTCTAAGTCATGTTTGAGTCACTCTCTAAGTACCATTTTGCTGTACTGTTTAAACTCAATGAAAGGAACATTGTTGACGCTTTTCAGCAAGTTGGAATCATGAAATACAGAAATAAAGAGTTTTTCACAAACAAGGTCTAAATCAGGTAAGTACAATTTTGCTGTACTGCTTAATCAGGATGATAGAAACACTGTTGACACTTTTCAGCAAGTTGTAATACAGAAATAAACAGTTTTTCAAAAACAAGGTCTCAGTCATGTTTGAGTCACTCTGTAAGTACCATTTTGCTGTACTGTTTAAGTTCGATGAAAGGAACACTGTTGACACTTTTCAGCAAGTTGCAATCATGTAATACAGAAATGAACAGTTTTTCAAAAACAAGGTCTAAGTCATGTTTGAGTCACTTTGTAAGTACCATTTTGCTGTACTGTTTAAGTTTGATGAAAGGAACATTGTTGACACTTTTCAGCAAGTTGCAATCATGTAATACAGAAATAAACAGTTTTTCAAAAACAAGGTCTCAGTCATGTTTGAGTCACTCTGTAAGTACCATTTTGCTGTATTGTTAAACTCGATGAAAGGAACACTGTTGACACTTTTCAGCAAGTTGCAATCATGTAATACAGAAATGAACAGTTTTTCAAAAACAAGGTCTAAGTCATGTTTGAGTCACTCTGTAAGTACCATTTTGCTGTACTGTTTAAGCTCGATGAAAGGAACATTGTTGACACTTTTCAGCAAGTTGCAATCATGAAATACAGAAAAAAACAATTTTTCACAAACAAGGTCTAAATCATGTAAGTAGAATTTTGCTGTACAGCTTAATCAGGATGATAGAAACACTGTTGATACTTTTCAGCAAGTTGTAATACAGAAATAAACAGTTTTTCAAAAACAAGGTCTAAGTCATGTTTGAGTCACTCTGTAAGTACCATTTTGCTGTACTGTTTAAGCTCGATGAAAGGAACATTGTTGACACTTTTCAGCAAGTTGCAATCATGAAATACAGAAATAAAGAGTTTCTCACAAACAAGGTCTAAATCATGTTTGATGCACTCTGTAAGTTCAATTTTTGCTGTACTGTTTAAACTCGATGATAGAAACATTGTTGACACTTTTCAGCAAGTTGCAATCATGTAAAATAGAAATAAACATTTTTTCAAAAACAAGGTCTAAGTCATGTTTGAGTCACTCTCTAAGTACCATTTTGCTGTACTGTTTAAACTCAATGAAAGGAACATTGTTGACCCTTTTCAGCAAGTTGGAATCATGAAATACAGAAATAAACAGTTTTTCACAAACAAGGTCAAAATCATGGAAGTACGATTTTGCTGTACTGCTTAATCAGGATGATAGAAACACTGTTGACACTTTTCAGCAAGTTGTAATACAGAAATAAACAGTTTTTCAAAAACAAGGTCTCAGTCATGTTTGAGTCACTCTGTAAGTACCATTTTGCTGTACTGTTTAAGCTCGATGAAAGGAACATTGTTGACACTTTTCAGCAAGTTGCAATCATGTAATACAGAAATAAACAGTTTTTCACAAACAAGGTCAAAATCATGGAAGTACAATTTTGCTGTACTGCTTAATCAGGATGATAGAAACACTGTTGACACTTTTCAGCAAGTTGTAATACAGAAATAAACAGTTTTTCAAAAACAAGGTCTCAGTCATGTTTGAGTCACTCTGTAAGTACCATTTTGCTGTACTGTTTAAGCTCGATGAAAGGAACATTGTTGACACTTTTCAGCAAGTTGCAATCATGTAATACAGAAATAAACAGTTTTTCAAAAACAAGGTCTCAGTCATGTTTGAGTCACTCTGTAAGTACCATTTTGCTGTACTGTTTAAGCTCGATGAAAGGAACATTGTTGACACTTTTCAGCAAGTTGCAATCATGAAATACAAAAATAAAGAGTTTCTCACAAACAAGGTCTAAATCATGTTTGATGCACTCTGTAAGTTCAATTTTTGCTGTACTGTTTAAACTCGATGAAAGGAACACTGTTGACACTTTTCAGCAAGTTGCAATCATGTAATACAGAAATGAACAGTTTTTCAAAAACAAGGTCTAAGTCATGTTTAGGTCACTCTGTAAGTACCATTTTGCTGTACTGTTTAAGCTCGAAGAAAGGAACATTGTTGACACTTTTCAGCAAGTTGCAATCATGTAATACAGAAATAAACAGTTTTTCAAAAACAAGGTCTCAGTCATGTTTGAGTCACTCTGTAAGTACCATTTTGCTGTACTGTTTAAGCTCGATGAAAGGAACATTGTTGACACTTTTCAGCAAGTTGCAATCATGTAATACAGAAATAAAGAGTTTTTCAAAAACAAGGTCTCAGTCATGTTTGAGTCACTCTGTAAGTACCATTTTGCTGTACTGTTTAAGCTCGATGAAAGGAACATTGTTGACACTTTTCAGCAAGTTGCAATCATGTAATACAGAAAAAAACCGATTTTCACAAACAAGGTCTAAATCATGTATGTACAATTTTGCTGTACTGCTTAATCAGGATGATAGAAACACTGTTGACACTTTTCAGCAAGTTGTAATATAGAAATAAACAGTTTTTCACAAACAAGGTCTAAATAATGTTTGATGCACTCTGTAAGTACCATTTTTGCTGTACTGTTTAAACTCGATGAAAGGAACATTGTTGACACTTTTCAGCAAGTTGCAATCATGAAATACAGAAATAAAGAGTTTCTCACAAACAAGGTCTAAATCAGGTAAGTACAATTTTGCTGTACTGCTTAATCAGGATGATAGAAACACTGTTGACACTTTTCAGCAAGTTGTAATACAGAAATAAACAGTTTTTCAAAAACAAGGTCTCAGTCATGTTTGAGTCACTCTGTAAGTACCATTTTGCTGTACTGTTTAAGCTCGATGAAAGGAACATTGTTGACACTTTTCAGCAAGTTGCAATCATGAAATACAGAAAAAAACAATTTTTCACAAACAAGGTCTAAATCATGTTTGATGCACTCTGTAAGTTCAATTTTTGCTGTACTGTTTAAACTCGATGAAAGGAACATTGTTGATACTTTTCAGCAAGTTGCAATCATGTAATACAGAAATAAACCGTTTTTCAAAAACAAGGTCAAAATCATGTAAGTACAATTTTGCTGTACTGCTTAATCAGGATGATAGAAACACTGTTGACACTTTTCAGCAAGTTGTAATACAGAAATAAACAGTTTTTCAAAAACAAGGTCTCAGTCATGTTTGAGTCACTCTGTAAGTACCATTTTGCTGTACTGTTTAAGCTCGATGAAAGGAACATTGTTGACACTTTTCAGCAAGTTGCAATCATGTAATACAGAAATAAACAGTTTTTCAAAAACAAGGTCTCAGTCATGTTTAAACTCGATGAAAGGAACATTGTTGACACTTTTCAGCAAGTTGCAATCATGTAATACAGAAATAAACAGTTTTTCACAAACAAGGTCAAAATCATGGAAGTACAATTTTGCTGTACTGCTTAATCAGGATGATAGAAACACTGTTGACACTTTTCAGCAAGTTGTAATACAGAAATAAACAGTTTTTCAAAAACAAGGTCTCAGTCATGTTTGAGTCACTCTGTAAGTACCATTTTGCTGTACTGTTTAAGCTCGATGAAAGGAACATTGTTGACACTTTTCAGCAAGTTGCAATCATGTAATACAGAAATAAACAGTTTTTCAAAAACAAGGTCTCAGTCATGTTTGAGTCACTCTGTAAGTACCATTTTGCTGTACTGTTTAAGCTCGATGAAAGGAACACTGTTGACACTTTTCAGCAAGTTGCAATCATGTATAACAGAAATTAACAGTTTTTCAAAAACAAGGTCTCAGTCATGTTTGAGTCACTCTGTAAGTACCATTTTGCTGTACTGTTTAAGCTCGATGAAAGGAACACTGTTGACACTTTTCAGCAAGTTGCAATCATGTATAACAGAAATGAACAGTTTTTCAAAAACAAGGTCTAAGTCATGTTTGAGTCACTCTGTAAGTACCATTTTGCTGTATTGTTAAACTCGATGAAAGGAACACTGTTGACACTTTTCAGCAAGTTGCAATCATGTAATACAGAAATGAACAGTTTTTCAAAAACAAGGTCTAAGTCATGTTTGAGTCACTCTGTAAGTACCATTTTGCTGTACTGTTTAAGCTCGATGAAAGGAACATTGTTGACACTTTTCAGCAAGTTGCAATCATGAAATACAGAAAAAAACAATTTTTCACAAACAAGGTCTAAATCATGTAAGTACAATTTTGCTGTACAGCTTAATCAGGATGATAGAAACACTGTTGATACTTTTCAGCAAGTTGTAATACAGAAATAAACAGTTTTTCAAAAACAAGGTCTAAGTCATGTTTGAGTCACTCTGTAAGTACCATTTTGCTGTACTGTTTAAGCTCGATGAAAGGAACATTGTTGACACTTTTCAGAAAGTTGCAATCATGAAATACAGAAAAAAACCATTTTTCAAAAACAAGGTCTCAGTCATGTTTGAGTCACTCTGTAAGTACCATTTTGCTGTACTGTTTAAGCTCGATGAAAGGAACATTGTTGACACTTTTCAGCAAGTTGCAATCATGTAATACAGAAATAAACCGATTTTCACAAACAAGGTCTAAATCATGTATGTACAATTTTGCTGTACTGCTTAATCAGGATCATAGAAACACTGTTGACACTTTTCAGCAAGTTGTAATATAGAAATATACAGTTTTTCACAAACAAGGTCTAAATAATGTTTGATGCACTCTGTAAGTACCATTTTTGCTGTACTGTTTAAACTCGATGAAAGGAACATTGTTGACACTTTTCAGCAAGTTGCAATCATGAAATACAGAAATAAAGAGTTTCTCACAAACAAGGTCTAAATCAGGTAAGTACAATTTTGCTGTACTGCTTAATCAGGATGATAGAAACACTGTTGACACTTTTCAGCAAGTTGTAATACAGAAATAAACAGTTTTTCAAAAACAAGGTCTCAGTCATGTTTGAGTCACTCTGTAAGTACCATTTTGCTGTACTGTTTAAGCTCGATGAAAGGAACATTGTTGACACTTTTCAGCAAGTTGCAATCATGAAATACAGAAAAAAACAATTTTTCACAAACAAGGTCTAAATCATGTTTGATGCACTCTGTAAGTTCAATTTTTGCTGTACTGTTTAAACTCGATGAAAGGAACATTGTTGATACTTTTCAGCAAGTTGCAATCATGAAATACAGAAAAAAACAATTTTTCACAAACAAGGTCTAAATCATGTTTGATGCACTCTGTAAGTTCAATTTTTGCTGTACTGTTTAAACTCGATGAAAGGAACATTGTTGATACTTTTCAGCAAGTTGCAATCATGTAATACAGAAATAAACCGTTTTTCAAAAACAAGGTCAAAATCATGTAAGTACAATTTTGCTGTACTGCTTAATCAGGATGATAGAAACACTGTTGACACTTTTCAGCAAGTTGTAATACAGAAATAAACAGTTTTTCAAAAACAAGGTCTCAGTCATGTTTGAGTCACTCTGTAAGTACCATTTTGCTGTACTGTTTAAGCTCGATGAAAGGAACATTGTTGACACTTTTCAGCAAGTTGCAATCATGTAATACAGAAATAAACAGTTTTTCAAAAACAAGGTCTCAGTCATGTTTGAGTCACTCTGTAAGTACCATTTTGCTGTACTGTTTAAGCTCGATGAAAGGAACACTGTTGACACTTTTCAGCAAGTTGCAATCATGTAATACAGAAATAAACAGTTTTTCAAAAACAAGGTCTCAGTCATGTTTGAGTCACTCTGTAAGTACCATTTTGCTGTACTGTTTAAGCTCGATGAAAGGAACACTGTTGACACTTTTCAGCAAGTTGCAATCATGTATAACAGAAATGAACAGTTTTTCAAAAACAAGGTCTAAGTCATGTTTGAGTCACTCTGTAAGTACCATTTTGCTGTATTGTTAAACTCGATGAAAGGAACACTGTTGACACTTTTCAGCAAGTTGCAATCATGTAATACAGAAATGAACAGTTTTTCAAAAACAAGGTCTAAGTCATGTTTGAGTCACTCTGTAAGTACCATTTTGCTGTACTGTTTAAGCTCGATGAAAGGAACATTGTTGACACTTTTCAGCAAGTTGCAATCATGAAATACAGAAAAAAACAATTTTTCACAAACAAGGTCTAAATCATGTAAGTACAATTTTGCTGTACAGCTTAATCAGGATGATAGAAACACTGTTGATACTTTTCAGCAAGTTGTAATACAGAAATAAACAGTTTTTCAAAAACAAGGTCTAAGTCATGTTTGAGTCACTCTGTAAGTACCATTTTGCTGTACTGTTTAAGCTCGATGAAAGGAACATTGTTGACACTTTTCAGAAAGTTGCAATCATGAAATACAGAAAAAAACCATTTTTCAAAAACAAGGTCTCAGTCATGTTTGAGTCACTCTGTAAGTACCATTTTGCTGTACTGTTTAAGCTCGATGAAAGGAACATTGTTGACACTTTTCAGCAAGTTGCAATCATGTAATACAGAAATAAACCGATTTTCACAAACAAGGTCTAAATCATGTATGTACAATTTTGCTGTACTGCTTAATCAGGATGATAGAAACACTGTTGACACTTTTCAGCAAGTTGTAATATAGAAATATACAGTTTTTCACAAACAAGGTCTAAATAATGTTTGATGCACTCTGTAAGTACCATTTTTGCTGTACTGTTTAAACTCGATGAAAGGAACATTGTTGACACTTTTCAGCAAGTTGCAATCATGAAATACAGAAATAAAGAGTTTCTCACAAACAAGGTCTAAATCAGGTAAGTACAATTTTGCTGTACTGCTTAATCAGGATGATAGAAACACTGTTGACACTTTTCAGCAAGTTGTAATACAGAAATAAACAGTTTTTCAAAAACAAGGTCTCAGTCATGTTTGAGTCACTCTGTAAGTACCATTTTGCTGTACTGTTTAAGCTCGATGAAAGGAACATTGTTGACACTTTTCAGCAAGTTGCAATCATGAAATACAGAAAAAAACAATTTTTCACAAACAAGGTCTAAATCATGTTTGATGCACTCTGTAAGTTCAATTTTTGCTGTACTGTTTAAACTCGATGAAAGGAACATTGTTGATACTTTTCAGCAAGTTGCAATCATGAAATACAGAAAAAAACAATTTTTCACAAACAAGGTCTAAATCATGTTTGATGCACTCTGTAAGTTCAATTTTTGCTGTACTGTTTAAACTCGATGAAAGGAACATTGTTGATACTTTTCAGCAAGTTGCAATCATGTAATACAGAAATAAACCGTTTTTCAAAAACAAGGTCAAAATCATGTAAGTACAATTTTGCTGTACTGCTTAATCAGGATGATAGAAACACTGTTGACACTTTTCAGCAAGTTGTAATACAGAAATAAACAGTTTTTCAAAAACAAGGTCTCAGTCATGTTTGAGTCACTCTGTAAGTACCATTTTGCTGTACTGTTTAAGCTCGATGAAAGGAACATTGTTGACACTTTTCAGCAAGTTGCAATCATGTAATACAGAAATAAACAGTTTTTCAAAAACAAGGTCTCAGTCATGTTTAAACTCGATGAAAGGAACATTGTTGACACTTTTCAGCAAGTTGCAATCATGTAATACAGAAATAAACAGTTTTTCACAAACAAGGTCAAAATCATGGAAGTACAATTTTGCTGTACTGCTTAATCAGGATGATAGAAACACTGTTGACACTTTTCAGCAAGTTGTAATACAGAAATAAACAGTTTTTCAAAAACAAGGTCTCAGTCATGTTTGAGTCACTCTGTAAGTACCATTTTGCTGTACTGTTTAAGCTCGATGAAAGGAACATTGTTGACACTTTTCAGCAAGTTGCAATCATGTAATACAGAAATAAACAGTTTTTCAAAAACAAGGTCTCAGTCATGTTTGAGTCACTCTGTAAGTACCATTTTGCTGTACTGTTTAAGCTCGATGAAAGGAACACTGTTGACACTTTTCAGCAAGTTGCAATCATGTATAACAGAAATGAACAGTTTTTCAAAAACAAGGTCTAAGTCATGTTTGAGTCACTCTGTAAGTACCATTTTGCTGTATTGTTAAACTCGATGAAAGGAACACTGTTGACACTTTTCAGCAAGTTGCAATCATGTAATACAGAAATGAACAGTTTTTCAAAAACAAGGTCTAAGTCATGTTTGAGTCACTCTGTAAGTACCATTTTGCTGTACTGTTTAAGCTCGATGAAAGGAACATTGTTGACACTTTTCAGCAAGTTGCAATCATGAAATACAGAAAAAAACAATTTTTCACAAACAAGGTCTAAATCATGTAAGTACAATTTTGCTGTACAGCTTAATCAGGATGATAGAAACACTGTTGATACTTTTCAGCAAGTTGTAATACAGAAATAAACAGTTTTTCAAAAACAAGGTCTAAGTCATGTTTGAGTCACTCTGTAAGTACCATTTTGCTGTACTGTTTAAGCTCGATGAAAGGAACATTGTTGACACTTTTCAGCAAGTTGCAATCATGAAATACAGAAAAAAACCATTTTTCACAAACAAGGTCTAAATCATGTTTGACGCACTCTGTAAGTACCATTTTTGCTGTACTGTTTAAACTCGATGAAAGGAACATTGTTGACACTTTTCAGCAAGTTGCAATCATGTAATACAGAAATAAACAGTTTTTCACAAACAAGGTCAAAATCATGGAAGTACAATTTTGCTGTACTGCTTAATCAGGATGATAGAAACACTGTTGACACTTTTCAGCAAGTTGTAATACAGAAATAAACAGTTTTTCAAAAACAAGGTCTCAGTCATGTTTGAGTCACTCTGTAAGTACCATTTTGCTGTACTGTTTAAGCTCGATGAAAGGAACATTGTTGACACTTTTCAGCAAGTTGCAATCATGTAATACAGAAATAAACAGTTTTTCAAAAACAAGGTCTAAATCATGTTTGACGCACTCTGTAAGTACCATTTTTGCTGTGCTGTTTAAACTCGATGAAAGGAACATTGTTGACACTTTTCAGCAAGTTGCAATCATGTAATACAGAAATAAACAGTTTTTCACAAACAAGGTCAAAATCATGGAAGTACAATTTTGCTGTACTGCTTAATCAGGATGATAGAAACACTGTTGACACTTTTCAGCAAGTTGTAATACAGAAATAAACAGTTTTTCAAAAACAAGGTCTCAGTCATGTTTGAGTCACTCTGTAAGTACCATTTTGCTGTACTGTTTAAGCTCGATGAAAGGAACATTGTTGACACTTTTCAGCAAGTTGCAATCATGAAATACAGAAAAAAACAATTTTTCACAAACAAGGTCTAAATCATGTTTGATGCACTCTGTAAGTTCAATTTTTGCTGTACTGTTTAAACTCGTTGAAAGGAACATTGTTGACACTTTTCAGCAAGTTGCAATCATGTAATACAGAAATAAACCGCTTTTCAAAAACAAGGTCAAAATCATGTAAGTACAATTTTGCTGTACTGCTTAATCAGGATGATAGAAACACTGTTGACACTTTTCAGCAAGTTGTAATACAGAAATAAACAGTTTTTCAAAAACATGGTCTCAGTCATGTTTGAGTCACTCTGTAAGTACCATTTTGCTGTACTGTTTAAGCTCGATGAAAGGAACATTGTTGACACTTTTCAGCAAGTTGCAATCATGAAATACAGAAAAAAACAATTTTTCACAAACAAGGTCTAAATCATGTTTGACGCACTCTGTAAGTACCATTTTTGCTGTACTGTTTAAACTCGATGAAAGGAACATTGTTGACACTTTTCAGCAAGTTGCAATCATGTAATACAGAAATAAACAGTTTTTCACAAACAAGGTCAAAATCATGGAAGTACAATTTTGCTGTACTGCTTAATCAGGATGATAGAAACACTGTTGACACTTTTCAGCAAGTTGTAATACAGAAATAAACAGTTTTTCAAAAACAAGGTCTCAGTCATGTTTGAGTCACTCTGTAAGTACCATTTTGCTGTACTGTTTAAGCTCGATGAAAGGAACATTGTTGACACTTTTCAGCAAGTTGCAATCATGAAATACAGAAAAAAACAATTTTTCACAAACAAGGTCTAAATCATGTTTGATGCACTCTGTAAGTTCAATTTTTGCTGTACTGTTTAAACTCGATGAAAGGAACATTGTTGATACTTTTCAGCAAGTTGCAATCATGTAATACAGAAATAAACCGTTTTTCAAAAACAAGGTCAAAATCATGTAAGTACAATTTTGCTGTACTGCTTAATCAGGATGATAGAAACACTGTTGACACTTTTCAGCAAGTTGTAATACAGAAATAAACAGTTTTTCAAAAACAAGGTCTCAGTCATGTTTGAGTCACTCTGTAAGTACCATTTTGCTGTACTGTTTAAGCTCGATGAAAGGAACATTGTTGACACTTTTCAGCAAGTTGCAATCATGTAATACAGAAATAAACAGTTTTTCAAAAACAAGGTCTCAGTCATGTTTGAGTCACTCTGTAAGTACCATTTTGCTGTACTGTTTAAGCTCGATGAAAGGAACATTGTTGACACTTTTCAGCAAGTTGCAATCATGAAATACAGAAATAAAGAGTTTCTCACAAACAAGGTCTAAATCATGTTTGATGCACTATGTAAGTTCAATTTTTGCTGTACTGTTTAAACTCGATGAAAGGAACACTGTTGACACTTTTCAGCAAGTTGCAATCATGTAATACAGAAATGAACAGTTTTTCAAAAACAAGGTCTAAGTCATGTTTGAGTCACTCTCTAAGTACCATTTTGCTGTACTGTTTAAACTCAATGAAAGGAACATTGTTGACGCTTTTCAGCAAGTTGGAATCATGAAATACAGAAATAAAGAGTTTTTCACAAACAAGGTCTAAATCAGGTAAGTACAATTTTGCTGTACTGCTTAATCAGGATGATAGAAACACTGTTGACACTTTTCAGCAAGTTGTAATACAGAAATAAACAGTTTTTCAAAAACAAGGTCTCAGTCATGTTTGAGTCACTCTGTAAGTACCATTTTGCTGTACTGTTTAAGTTCGATGAAAGGAACATTGTTGACACTTTTCAGCAAGTTGCAATCATGAAATACAGAAAAAATCAATTTTTCACATACAAGGTCTAAATCATGTTTGATGCACTCTGTAAGTACCATTTTTGCTGTACTGTTTAAACTCGATGAAAGGAACATTGTTGACACTTTTCAGCAAGTTGCAATCATGTAATACAGAAATAAACAGTTTTTCACAAACAAGGTCAAAATCATGGAAGTACAATTTTGCTGTACTGCTTAATCAGGATGATAGAAACACTGTTGACACTTTTCAGCAAGTTGTAATACAGAAATAAACAGTTTTTCAAAAACAAGGTCTCAGTCATGTTTGAGTCACTCTGTAAGTACCATTTTGCTGTACTGTTTAAGCTCGATGAAAGGAACATTGTTGACACTTTTCAGCAAGTTGCAATCATGTAATACAGAAATAAACAGTTTTTCAAAAACAAGGTCTCAGTCATGTTGGAGTCACTCTGTAAGTACCATTTTGCTGTACTGTTTAAGCTCGATGAAAGGAACATTGTTGACACTTTTCTGCAAGTTGCAATCATGAAATACAGAAATAAAGAGTTTCTCACAAACAAGGTCTAAATCATGTTTGATGCACTCTGTAAGTACCATTTTTGCTGTACTGTTTAAACTCGATGAAAGGAACATTGTTGACACTTTTCAGCAAGTTGCAATCATGTAATACAGAAATAAACAGTTTTTCACAAACAAGGTCAAAATCATGGAAGTACAATTTTGCTGTACTGCTTAATCAGGATGATAGAAACACTGTTGACACTTTTCAGCAAGTTGTAATACAGAAATAAACAGTTTTTCAAAAACAAGGTCTCAGTCATGTTTGAGTCACTCTGTAAGTACCATTTTGCTGTACTGTTTAAGCTCGATGAAAGGAACATTGTTGACACTTTTCAGCAAGTTGCAATCATGTAATACAGAAATAAACAGTTTTTCAAAAACAAGGTCTCAGTCATGTTGGAGTCACTCTGTAAGTACCATTTTGCTGTACTGTTTAAGCTCGATGAAAGGAACATTGTTGACACTTTTCTGCAAGTTGCAATCATGAAATACAGAAATAAAGAGTTTCTCACAAACAAGGTCTAAATCATGTTTGATGCACTCTGTAAGTTCAATTTTTGCTGTACTGTTTAAACTCGATGAAAGGAACACTGTTGACACTTTTCAGCAAGTTGCAATCATGTAATACAGAAATGAACAGTTTTTCAAAAACAAGGTCTAAGTCATGTTTGAGTCACTCTGTAAGTACCATTTTGCTGTACTGTTTAAGCTCAATGAAAGAAACATTGTTGACACTTTTCAGCAAGTTGCAATCATGAAATACAGAAAAAAACCATTTTTCACAAACAAGGTCTAAATCATGTTTGATGCACTCTGTAAGTTCAATTTTTGCTGTACTGTTTAAACTCGATGAAAGGAACATTGTTGACACTTTTCAGCAAGTTGCAATCATGTAATACAGAAATAAACCGTTTTTCAAAAACAAGGTCAAAATCATGGAAGTACAATTTTGCTGTACTGCTTAATCAGGATGATAGAAACACTGTTGACACTTTTCAGCAAGTTGTAATACAGAAATAAACAGTTTTTCAAAAACAAGGTCTCAGTCATGTTTGAGTCACTCTGTAAGTACCATTTTGCTGTACTGTTTAAGCTCGATGAAAGGAACATTGTTGACACTTTTCAGCAAGTTGCAATCATGTAATACAGAAATAAACAGTTTTTCAAAAACAAGGTCTCAGTCATGTTGGAGTCACTCTGTAAGTACCATTTTGCTGTACTGTTTAAGCTCGATGAAAGGAACATTGTTGACACTTTTCTGCAAGTTGCAATCATGAAATACAGAAATAAAGAGTTTCTCACAAACAAGGTCTAAATCATGTTTGATGCACTCTGTAAGTTCAATTTTTGCTGTACTGTTTAAACTCGATGAAAGGAACACTGTTGACACTTTTCAGCAAGTTGCAATCATGTAATACAGAAATGAACAGTTTTTCAAAAACAAGGTCTAAGTCATGTTTGAGTCACTCTGTAAGTACCATTTTGCTGTACTGTTTAAGCTCAATGAAAGAAACATTGTTGACACTTTTCAGCAAGTTGCAATCATGAAATACAGAAAAAAACCATTTTTCACAAACAAGGTCTAAATCATGTTTGATGCACTCTGTAAGTTCAATTTTTGCTGTACTGTTTAAACTCGATGAAAGGAACATTGTTGACACTTTTCAGCAAGTTGCAATCATGTAATACAGAAATAAACCGTTTTTCAAAAACAAGGTCAAAATCATGGAAGTACAATTTTGCTGTACTGCTTAATCAGGATGATAGAAACACTGTTGACACTTTTCAGCAAGTTGTAATACAGAAATAAACAGTTTTTCAAAAACAAGGTCTCAGTCATGTTTGAGTCACTCTGTAAGTACCATTTTGCTGTACTGTTTAAGCTCGATGAAAGGAACATTGTTGACACTTTTCAGCAAGTTGCAATCATGTAATACAGAAATAAACAGTTTTTCAAAAACAAGGTCTCAGTCATGTTGGAGTCACTCTGTAAGTACCATTTTGCTGTACTGTTTAAGCTCGATGAAAGGAACATTGTTGACACTTTTCTGCAAGTTGCAATCATGAAATACAGAAATAAAGAGTTTCTCACAAACAAGGTCTAAATCATGTTTGATGCACTCTGTAAGTACCATTTTTGCTGTACTGTTTAAACTCGATGAAAGGAACATTGTTGACACTTTTCAGCAAGTTGCAATCATGTAATACAGAAATAAACAGTTTTTCACAAACAAGGTCAAAATCATGGAAGTACAATTTTGCTGTACTGCTTAATCAGGATGATAGAAACACTGTTGACACTTTTCAGCAAGTTGTAATACAGAAATAAACAGTTTTTCAAAAACAAGGTCTCAGTCATGTTGGAGTCACTCTGTAAGTACCATTTTGCTGTACTGTTTAAGCTCGATGAAAGGAACATTGTTGACACTTTTCTGCAAGTTGCAATCATGAAATACAGAAATAAAGAGTTTCTCACAAACAAGGTCTAAATCATGTTTGATGCACTCTGTAAGTTCAATTTTTGCTGTACTGTTTAAACTCGATGAAAGGAACACTGTTGACACTTTTCAGCAAGTTGCAATCATGTAATACAGAAATGAACAGTGTTTCAAAAACAAGGTCTAAGTCATGTTTGAGTCACTCTGTAAGTACCATTTTGCTGTACTGTTTAAGCTCAATGAAAGAAACATTGTTGACACTTTTCAGCAAGTTGCAATCATGAAATACAGAAAAAAACAATTTTTCACAAACAAGGTCTAAATCATGTTTGATGCACTCTGTAAGTTCAATTTTTGCTGTACTGTTTAAACTCGATGAAAGGAACATTGTTGACACTTTTCAGCAAGTTGCAATCATGTAATACAGAAATAAACCGTTTTTCAAAAACAAGGTCAAAATCATGGAAGTACAATTTTGCTGTACTGCTTAATCAGGATGATAGAAACACTGTTGACACTTTTCAGCAAGTTGTAATACAGAAATAAACTGTTTTTCAAAAACAAGGTCTCAGTCATGTTTGAGTCACTCTGTAAGTACCATTTTGCTGTACTGTTTAAGCTCGATGAAAGGAACATTGTTGATACTTTTCAGCAAGTTGCAATCATGAAATACAGAAAAAAACAATTTTTCACAAACAAGGTCTAAATCATGTTTGACACACTCTGTAAGTACCATTTTTGCTGTGCTGTTTAAACTCGATGAAAGGAACATTGTTGACACTTTTCAGCAAGTTGCAATCATGTAATACAGAAATAAACAGTTTTTCACAAACAAGGTCAAAATCATGGAAGTACAATTTTGCTGTACTGCTTAATCAGGATGATAGAAACACTGTTGACACTTTTCAGCAAGTTGTAATACAGAAATAAACAGTTTTTCAAAGACATGGTCTCAGTCATGTTTGAGTCACTCTGTAAGTACCATTTTGCTGTACTGTTTAAGCTCGATGAAAGGAACATTGTTGACACTTTTCAGCAAGTTGCAATCATGAAATACAGAAAAAAACAATTTTTCACAAACAAGGTCTAAATCATGTTTGACGCACTCTGTAAGTACCATTTTTGCTGTACTGTTTAAACTCGATGAAAGGAACATTGTTGACACTTTTCAGCAAGTTGCAATCATGTAATACAGAAATAAACAGTTTTTCACAAACAAGGTCAAAATCATGGAAGTACAATTTTGCTGTACTGCTTAATCAGGATGATAGAAACACTGTTGACACTTTTCAGCAAGTTGTAATATAGAAATAAACAGTTTTTCACAAACAAGGTCTAAATAATGTTTGATGCACTCTGTAAGTACCATTTTTGCTGTACTGTTTAAACTCGATGAAAGGAACATTGTTGACACTTTTCAGCAAGTTGCAATCATGAAATACAGAAATAAAGAGTTTCTCACAAACAAGGTCTAAATCAGGTAAGTACAATTTTGCTGTACTGCTTAATCAGGATGATAGAAACACTGTTGACACTTTTCAGCAAGTTGTAATACAGAAATAAACAGTTTTTCAAAAACAAGGTCTCAGTCATGTTTGAGTCACTCTGTAAGTACCATTTTGCTGTACTGTTTAAGCTCGATGAAAGGAACATTGTTGACACTTTTCAGCAAGTTGCAATCATGTAATACAGAAATAAACAGTTTTTCAAAAACAAGGTCTCAGTCATGTTTGAGTCACTCTGTAAGTACCATTTTGCTGTACTGTTTAAGCTCGATGAAAGGAACATTGTTGACACTTTTCAGCAAGTTGCAATCATGAAATACAGAAATAAAGAGTTTCTCACAAACAAGGTCTAAATCATGTTTGATGCACTATGTAAGTTCAATTTTTGCTGTACTGTTTAAACTCGATGAAAGGAACACTGTTGACACTTTTCAGCAAGTTGCAATCATGTAATACAGAAATGAACAGTTTTTCAAAAACAAGGTCTAAGTCATGTTTGAGTCACTCTCTAAGTACCATTTTGCTGTACTGTTTAAACTCAATGAAAGGAACATTGTTGATGCTTTTCAGCAAGTTGGAATCATGAAATACAGAAATAAAGAGTTTTTCACAAACAAGGTCTAAATCAGGTAAGTACAATTTTGCTGTACTGCTTAATCAGGATGATAGAAACACTGTTGACACTTTTCAGCAAGTTGTAATACAGAAATAAACAGTTTTTCAAAAACAAGGTCTCAGTCATGTTTGAGTCACTCTGTAAGTACCATTTTGCTGTACTGTTTAAGTTCGATGAAAGGAACATTGTTGACACTTTTCAGCAAGTTGCAATCATGAAATACAGAAAAAAACAATTTTTCACATACAAGGTCTAAATCATGTTTGATGCACTCTGTAAGTACCATTTTTGCTGTACTGTTTAAACTCGATGAAAGGAACATTGTTGACACTTTTCAGCAAGTTGCAATCATGTAATACAGAAATAAACAGTTTTTCAAAAACAAGGTCTCAGTCATGTTTGAGTCACTCTGTAAGTACCATTTTGCTGTACTGTTTAAGCTCGATGAAAGGAACATTGTTGACACTTTTCAGCAAGTTGCAATCATGAAATACAGAAAAAAACAATTTTTCACAAACAAGGTCTAAATCATGTTTGATGCACTCTGTAAGTTCAATTTTTGCTGTACTGTTTAAACTCGATGAAAGGAACATTGTTGACACTTTTCAGCAAGTTGCAATCATGAAATACAGAAATAAAGAGTTTCTCACAAACAAGGTCTAAATCATGTTTGATGCACTCTGTAAGTGCAATTTTTGCTGTACTGTTTAAACTCGATGAAAGGAACACTGTTGACACTTTTCAGCAAGTTGCAATCATGTATAACAGAAATGAACAGTTTTTCAAAAACAAGGTCTAAGTCATGTTTGAGTCACTTTGTAATTACCATTTTGCTGTACTGTTTAAGTTGATGAAAGGAACATTGTTGACACTTTTCAGCAAGTTGCAATCATGTAATACAGAAATAAACAGTTTTTCAAAAACAAGGTCTCAGTCATGTTTGAGTCACTCTGTAAGTACCATTTTGCTGTACTGTTTAAGCTCGATGAAAGGAACATTGTTGACACTTTTCAGCAAGTTGCAATCATGAAATACAGAAATAAAGAGTTTCTCACAAACAAGGTCTAAATCATGTTTGATGCACTCTGTAAGTTCAATTTTTGCTGTACTGTTTAAACTCGATGAAAGGAACACTGTTGACACTTTTCAGCAAGTTGCAATCATGTAATACAGAAATGAACAGTTTTTCAAAAACAAGGTCTAAGTCATGTTTAGGTCACTCTGTAAGTACCATTTTGCTGTACTGTTTAAGCTCGATGAAAGGAACATTGTTGACACTTTTCAGCAAGTTGCAATCATGTAATACAGAAATAAACAGTTTTTCAAAAACAAGGTCTCAGTCATGTTTGAGTCACTCTGTATGTACCATTTTGCTGTACTGTTTAAGCTCGATGAAAGGAACATTGTTGACACTTTTCAGCAAGTTGCAATCATGAAATACAGAAATAAAGAGTTTCTCACAAACAAGGTCTAAATCATGTTTGATGCACTCTGTAAGTTCAATTTTTGCTGTACTGTTTAAACTCGATGAAAGGAACACTGTTGACACTTTTCAGCAAGTTGCAATCATGTAATACAGAAATGAACAGTTTTTCAAAAACAAGGTCTAAGTCATGTTTAGGTCACTCTGTAAGTACCATTTTGCTGTACTGTTTAAGCTCGATGAAAGGAACATTGTTGACACTTTTCAGCAAGTTGCAATCATGTAATACAGAAATAAACAGTTTTTCAAAAACAAGGTCTCAGTCATGTTTGAGTCACTCTGTAAGTACCATTTTGCTGTACTGTTTAAGCTCGATGAAAGGAACATTGTTGACACTTTTCAGCAAGTTGCAATCATGTAATACAGAAATAAAGAGTTTTTCAAAAACAAGGTCTCAGTCATGTTTGAGTCACTCTGTAAGTACCATTTTGCTGTACTGTTTAAGCTCGATGAAAGGAACATTGTTGACACTTTTCAGCAAGTTGCAATCATGTAATACAAAAATAAACCGATTTTCACAAACAAGGTCTAAATCATGTATGTACAATTTTGCTGTACTGCTTAATCAGGATGATAGAAACACTGTTGACACTTTTCAGCAAGTTGTAATATAGAAATAAACAGTTTTTCACAAACAAGGTCTAAATAATGTTTGATGCACTCTGTAAGTACCATTTTTGCTGTACTGTTTAAACTCGATGAAAGGAACATTGTTGACACTTTTCAGCAAGTTGCAATCATGTAATACAGAAATAAACAGTTTTTCACAAACAAGGTCAAAATCATGGAAGTACAATTTTGCTGTACTGCTTAATCAGGATGATAGAAACACTGTTGACACTTTTCAGCAAGTTGTAATACAGAAATAAACAGTTTTTCAAAAACAAGGTCTCAGTCATGTTTGAGTCACTCTGTAAGTACCATTTTGCTGTACTGTTTAAGCTCGATGAAAGGAACATTGTTGACACTTTTCAGCAAGTTGCAATCATGTAATACAGAAATAAACAGTTTTTCAAAAACAAGGTCTCAGTCATGTTTGAGTCACTCTGTAAGTACCATTTTGCTGTACTGTTTAAGCTCGATGAAAGGAACATTGTTGACACTTTTCAGCAAGTTGCAATCATGAAATACAGAAATAAAGAGTTTCTCACAAACAAGGTCTAAATCATGTTTGATGCACTCTGTAAGTTCAATTTTTGCTGTACTGTTTAAACTCGATGAAAGGAACACTGTTGACACTTTTCAGCAAGTTGCAATCATGTAATACAGAAATGAACAGTTTTTCAAAAACAAGGTCTAAGTCATGTTTAGGTCACTCTGTAAGTACCATTTTGCTGTACTGTTTAAGCTCGATGAAAGGAACATTGTTGACACTTTTCAGCAAGTTGCAATCATGTAATACAGAAATAAACAGTTTTTCAAAAACAAGGTCTCAGTCATGTTTGAGTCACTCTGTAAGTACCATTTTGCTGTACTGTTTAAGCTCGATGAAAGGAACATTGTTGACACTTTTCAGCAAGTTGCAATCATGTAATACAGAAATAAAGAGTTTTTCAAAAACAAGGTCTCAGTCATGTTTGAGTCACTCTGTAAGTACCATTTTGCTGTACTGTTTAAGCTCGATGAAAGGAACATTGTTGACACTTTTCAGCAAGTTGCAATCATGTAATACAGAAATAAACCGATTTTCACAAACAAGGTCTAAATCATGTATGTACAATTTTGCTGTACTGCTTAATCAGGATTATAGAAACACTGTTGACACTTTTCAGCAAGTTGTAATATAGAAATAAACAGTTTTTCACAAACAAGGTCTAAATAATGTTTGATGCACTCTGTAAGTACCATTTTTGCTGTACTGTTTAAACTCGATGAAAGGAACATTGTTGACACTTTTCAGCAAGTTGCAATCATGAAATACAGAAAAAAACAATTTTTCACAAACAAGGTCTAAATCATGTTTGACGCACTCTGTAAGTTCCATTTTTGCTGTACTGTTTAAACTCGATGAAAGGAACATTGTTGACACTTTTCAGCAAGTTGCAATCATGTAATACAGAAATAAACAGTTTTTCACAAACAAGGTCAAAATCATGGAAGTACAATTTTGCTGTACTGCTTAATCAGGATGATAGAAACACTGTTGACACTTTTCAGCAAGTTGTAATACAGAAATAAACAGTTTTTCAAAAACAAGGTCTCAGTCATGTTTGAGTCACTCTGTAAGTACCATTTTGCTGTACTGTTTAAGCTCGATGAAAGGAACATTGTTGACACTTTTCAGCAAGTTGCAATCATGAAATACAGAAATAAAGAGTTTCTCACAAACAAGGTCTAAATCATGTTTGATGCACTCTGTAAGTTAAATTTTTGCTGTACTGTTTAAACTCGATGAAAGGAACACTGTTGACACTTTTCAGCAAGTTGCAATCATGTAATACAGAAATGAACAGTTATTCAAAAACAAGGTCTAAGTCATGTTTGAGTCACTCTGTAAGTACCATTTTGCTGTACTGTTTAAGCTCAATGAAAGAAACATTGTTGACACTTTTCAGCAAGTTGCAATCATGAAATACAGAAAAAAACAATTTTTCACAAACAAGGTCTAAATCATGTTTGACGCACTCTGTAAGTACCATTTTTGCTGTACTGTTTAAACTCATGAAAGGAACATTGTTGACACTTTTCAGCAAGTTGCAATCATGTAATACAGAAATAAACAGTTTTTCAAAAACAAGGTCTCAGTCATGTTTGAGTCACTCTGTAAGTACCATTTTGCTGTACTGTTTAAGCTCGATGAAAGGAACATTGTTGACACTTTTCAGCAAGTTGCAATCATGTAATACAGAAATAAAGAGTTTTTCAAAAACAAGGTCTCAGTCATGTTTGAGTCACTCTGTAAGTACCATTTTGCTGTACTGTTTAAGCTCGATGAAAGGAACATTGTTGACACTTTTCAGCAAGTTGCAATCATGTAATACAGAAATAAAGAGTTTTTCAAAAACAAGGTCTCAGTCATGTTTGAGTCACTCTGTAAGTACCATTTTGCTGTACTGTTTAAGCTCGATGAAAGGAACATGGTTGACACTTTTCAGCAAGTGGCAATCATGTAATACAGAAATAAACCGATTTTCACAAACAAGGTCTAAATCATGTATGTACAATTTTGCTGTACTGCTTAATCAGGATGATAGAAACACTGTTGACACTTTTCAGCAAGTTGTAATATAGAAATAAACAGTTTTTCACAAACAAGGTCTAAATAATGTTTGATGCACTCTGTAAGTACCATTTTTGCTGTACTGTTTAAACTCGATGAAAGGAACATTGTTGACACTTTTCAGCAAGTTGCAATCATGTAATACAGAAATAAACCGATTTTCACAAACAAGGTCTAAATCATGTATGTACAATTTTGCTGTACTGCTTAATCAGGATGATAGAAACACTGTTGACACTTTTCAGCAAGTTGTAATATAGAAATAAACAGTTTTTCACAAACAAGGTCTAAATAATGTTTGATGCACTCTGTAAGTACCATTTTTGCTGTACTGTTTAAACTCGATGAAAGGAACATTGTTGACACTTTTCAGCAAGTTGCAATCATGAAATACAGAAATAAAGAGTTTCTCACAAACAAGGTCTAAATCATGTTTGATGCACTCTGTAAGTTCAATTTTTGCTGTACTGTTTAAACTCGATGAAAGGAACATTGTTGACACTTTTCAGCAAGTTGCAATCATGTAATACAGAAATAAACAGTTTTTCACAAACAAGGTCAAAATCATGGAAGTACAATTTTGCTGTACTGCTTAATCAGGATGATAGAAACACTGTTGACACTTTTCAGCAAGTTGTAATACAGAAATAAACAGTTTTTCAAAAACAAGGTCTCAGTCATGTTTGAGTCACTCTGTAAGTACCATTTTGCTGTACTGTTTAAGCTCGATGAAAGGAACATTGTTGACACTTTTCAGCAAGTTGCAATCATGTAATACAGAAATAAACAGTTTTTCAAAAACAAGGTCTCAGTCATGTTTGAGTCACTCTGTAAGTACCATTTTGCTGTACTGTTTAAGCTCGATGAAAGGAACATTGTTGACACTTTTCAGCAAGTTGCAATCATGAAATACAAAAATAAAGAGTTTCTCACAAACAAGGTCTAAATCATGTTTGATGCACTCTGTAAGTTCAATTTTTGCTGTACTGTTTAAACTCGATGAAAGGAACACTGTTGACACTTTTCAGCAAGTTGCAATCATGTAATACAGAAATGAACAGTTTTTCAAAAACAAGGTCTAAATCATGTTTAGGTCACTCTGTAAGTACCATTTTGCTGTACTGTTTAAGCTCGATGAAAGGAACATTGTTGACACTTTTCAGCAAGTTGCAATCATGTAATACAGAAATAAACAGTTTTTCAAAAACAAGGTCTCAGTCATGTTTGAGTCACTCTGTAAGTACCATTTTGCTGTACTGTTTAAGCTCGATGAAAGGAACATTGTTGACACTTTTCAGCAAGTTGCAATCATGTAATACAGAAATAAAGAGTTTTTCAAAAACAAGGTCTCAGTCATGTTTGAGTCACTCTGTAAGTACCATTTTGCTGTACTGTTTAAGCTCGATGAAAGGAACATTGTTGACACTTTTCAGCAAGTTGCAATCATGTAATACAGAAATAAACCGATTTTCACAAACAAGGTCTAAATCATGTATGTACAATTTTGCTGTACTGCTTAATCAGGATGATAGAAACATTTTTGACACTTTTCAGCAAGTTGTAATATAGAAATAAACAGTTTTTCACAAACAAGGTCTAAATAATGTTTGATGCACTATGTAAGTACCATTTTTGCTGTACTGTTTAAACTCGATGAAAGGAACATTGTTGACACTTTTCAGCAAGTTGCAATCATGAAATACAGAAAAAAACAATTTTTCACAAACAAGGTCTAAATCATGTTTGACGCACTCTGTAAGTACCATTTTTGCTGTACTGTTTAAACTCGATGAAAGGAACATTGTTGACACTTTTCAGCAAGTTGCAATCATGTAATACAGAAATAAACAGTTTTTCACAAACAAGGTCAAAATCATGGAAGTACAATTTTGCTGTACTGCTTAATCAGGATGATAGAAACACTGTTGACACTTTTCAGCAAGTTGCAATCATGTAATACAGAAATAAACAGTTTTTCAAAAACAAGGTCTCAGTCATGTTTGAGTCACTCTGTAAGTACCATTTTGCTGTACTGTTTAAGCTCGATGAAAGGAACATTGTTGACACTTTTCAGCAAGTTGCAATCATGAAATACAGAAATAAAGAGTTTCTCACAAACAAGGTCTAAATCATGTTTGATGCACTCTGTAAGTTCAATTTTTGCTGTACTGTTTAAACTCGATGAAAGGAACACTGTTGACACTTTTCAGCAAGTTGCAATCATGTAATACAGAAATGAACAGTTTTTCAAAAACAAGGTCTAAGTCATGTTTAGGTCACTCTGTAAGTACCATTTTGCTGTACTGTTTAAGCTCGATGAAAGGAACATTGTTGACACTTTTCAGCAAGTTGCAATCATGTAATACAGAAATAAACAGTTTTTCAAAAACAAGGTCTCAGTCATGTTTGAGTCACTCTGTAAGTACCATTTTGCTGTACTGTTTAAGCTCGATGAAAGGAACATTGTTGACACTTTTCAGCAAGTTGCAATCATGTAATACAGAAATAAAGAGTTTTTCAAAAACAAGGTCTCAGTCATGTTTGAGTCACTCTGTAAGTACCATTTTGCTGTACTGTTTAAGCTCGATGAAAGGAACATTGTTGACACTTTTCAGCAAGTTGCAATCATGTAATACAAAAATAAACCGATTTTCACAAACAAGGTCTAAATCATGTATGTACAATTTTGCTGTACTGCTTAATCAGGATGATAGAAACACTGTTGACACTTTTCAGCAAGTTGTAATATAGAAATAAACAGTTTTTCACAAACAAGGTCTAAATAATGTTTGATGCACTCTGTAAGTACCATTTTTGCTGTACTGTTTAAACTCGATGAAAGGAACATTGTTGACACTTTTCAGCAAGTTGCAATCATGTAATACAGAAATAAACAGTTTTTCACAAACAAGGTCAAAATCATGGAAGTACAATTTTGCTGTACTGCTTAATCAGGATGATAGAAACACTGTTGACACTTTTCAGCAAGTTGTAATACAGAAATAAACAGTTTTTCAAAAACAAGGTCTCAGTCATGTTTGAGTCACTCTGTAAGTACCATTTTGCTGTACTGTTTAAGCTCGATGAAAGGAACATTGTTGACACTTTTCAGCAAGTTGCAATCATGTAATACAGAAATAAACAGTTTTTCAAAAACAAGGTCTCAGTCATGTTTGAGTCACTCTGTAAGTACCATTTTGCTGTACTGTTTAAGCTCGATGAAAGGAACATTGTTGACACTTTTCAGCAAGTTGCAATCATGAAATACAGAAATAAAGAGTTTCTCACAAACAAGGTCTAAATCATGTTTGATGCACTCTGTAAGTTCAATTTTTGCTGTACTGTTTAAACTCGATGAAAGGAACACTGTTGACACTTTTCAGCAAGTTGCAATCATGTAATACAGAAATGAACAGTTTTTCAAAAACAAGGTCTAAGTCATGTTTAGGTCACTCTGTAAGTACCATTTTGCTGTACTGTTTAAGCTCGATGAAAGGAACATTGTTGACACTTTTCAGCAAGTTGCAATCATGTAATACAGAAATAAACAGTTTTTCAAAAACAAGGTCTCAGTCATGTTTGAGTCACTCTGTAAGTACCATTTTGCTGTACTGTTTAAGCTCGATGAAAGGAACATTGTTGACACTTTTCAGCAAGTTGCAATCATGTAATACAGAAATAAAGAGTTTTTCAAAAACAAGGTCTCAGTCATGTTTGAGTCACTCTGTAAGTACCATTTTGCTGTACTGTTTAAGCTCGATGAAAGGAACATTGTTGACACTTTTCAGCAAGTTGCAATCATGTAATACAGAAATAAAGAGTTTTTCAAAAACAAGGTCTCAGTCATGTTTGAGTCACTCTGTAAGTACCATTTTGCTGTACTGTTTAAGCTCGATGAAAGGAACATTGTTGACACTTTTCAGCAAGTGGCAATCATGTAATACAGAAATAAACCGATTTTCACAAACAAGGTCTAAATCATGTATGTACAATTTTGCTGTACTGCTTAATCAGGATGATAGAAACACTGTTGACACTTTTCAGCAAGTTGTAATATAGAAATAAACAGTTTTTCACAAACAAGGTCTAAATAATGTTTGATGCACTCTGTAAGTACCATTTTTGCTGTACTGTTTAAACTCGATGAAAGGAACATTGTTGACACTTTTCAGCAAGTTGCAATCATGTAATACAGAAATAAACCGATTTTCACAAACAAGGTCTAAATCATGTATGTACAATTTTGCTGTACTGCTTAATCAGGATGATAGAAACACTGTTGACACTTTTCAGCAAGTTGTAATATAGAAATAAACAGTTTTTCACAAACAAGGTCTAAATAATGTTTGATGCACTCTGTAAGTACCATTTTTGCTGTACTGTTTAAACTCGATGAAAGGAACATTGTTGACACTTTTCAGCAAGTTGCAATCATGAAATACAGAAATAAAGAGTTTCTCACAAACAAGGTCTAAATCATGTTTGATGCACTCTGTAAGTTCAATTTTTGCTGTACTGTTTAAACTCGATGAAAGGAACATTGTTGACACTTTTCAGCAAGTTGCAATCATGTAATACAGAAATAAACAGTTTTTCACAAACAAGGTCAAAATCATGGAAGTACAATTTTGCTGTACTGCTTAATCAGGATGATAGAAACACTGTTGACACTTTTCAGCAAGTTGTAATACAGAAATAAACAGTTTTTCAAAAACAAGGTCTCAGTCATGTTTGAGTCACTCTGTAAGTACCATTTTGCTGTACTGTTTAAGCTCGATGAAAGGAACATTGTTGACACTTTTCAGCAAGTTGCAATCATGTAATACAGAAATAAACAGTTTTTCAAAAACAAGGTCTCAGTCATGTTTGAGTCACTCTGTAAGTACCATTTTGCTGTACTGTTTAAGCTCGATGAAAGGAACATTGTTGACACTTTTCAGCAAGTTGCAATCATGAAATACAAAAATAAAGAGTTTCTCACAATCAAGGTCTAAATCATGTTTGATGCACTCTGTAAGTTCAATTTTTGCTGTACTGTTTAAACTCGATGAAAGGAACACTGTTGACACTTTTCAGCAAGTTGCAATCATGTAATACAGAAATGAACAGTTTTTCAAAAACAAGGTCTAAGTCATGTTTAGGTCACTCTGTAAGTACCATTTTGCTGTACTGTTTAAGCTCGATGAAAGGAACATTGTTGACACTTTTCAGCAAGTTGCAATCATGTAATACAGAAATAAACAGTTTTTCAAAAACAAGGTCTCAGTCATGTTTGAGTCACTCTGTAAGTACCATTTTGCTGTACTGTTTAAGCTCGATGAAAGGAACATTGTTGACACTTTTCAGCAAGTTGCAATCATGTAATACAGAAATAAAGAGTTTTTCAAAAACAAGGTCTCAGTCATGTTTGAGTCACTCTGTAAGTACCATTTTGCTGTACTGTTTAAGCTCGATGAAAGGAACATTGTTGACACTTTTCAGCAAGTTGCAATCATGTAATACAGAAATAAACCGATTTTCACAAACAAGGTCTAAATCATGTATGTACAATTTTGCTGTACTGCTTAATCAGGATGATAGAAACACTGTTGACACTTTTCAGCAAGTTGTAATATAGAAATAAACAGTTTTTCACAAACAAGGTCTAAATAATGTTTGATGCACTCTGTAAGTACCATTTTTGCTGTACTGTTTAAACTCGATGAAAGGAACATTGTTGACACTTTTCAGCAAGTTGCAATCATGAAATACAGAAAAAAACAATTTTTCACAAACAAGGTCTAAATCATGTTTGACGCACTCTGTAAGTACCATTTTTGCTGTACTGTTTAAACTCGATGAAAGGAACATTGTTGACACTTTTCAGCAAGTTGCAATCATGTAATACAGAAATAAACAGTTTTTCACAAACAAGGTCAAAATCATGGAAGTACAATTTTGCTGTACTGCTTAATCAGGATGATAGAAACACTGTTGACACTTTTCAGCAAGTTGCAATCATGTAATACAGAAATAAACAGTTTTTCAAAAACAAGGTCTCAGTCATGTTTGAGTCACTCTGTAAGTACCATTTTGCGGTACTGTTTAAGCTCGATGAAAGGAACATTGTTGACACTTTTCAGCAAGTTGCAATCATGAAATACAGAAATAAAGAGTTTCTCACAAACAAGGTCTAAATCATGTTTGATGCACTCTGTAAGTTCAATTTTTGCTGTACTGTTTAAACTCGATGAAAGGAACACTGTTGACACTTTTCAGCAAGTTGCAATCATGTAATACAGAAATGAACAGTTTTTCAAAAACAAGGTCTAAGTCATGTTTAGGTCACTCTGTAAGTACCATTTTGCTGTACTGTTTAAGCTCGATGAAAGGAACATTGTTGACACTTTTCAGCAAGTTGCAATCATGTAATACAGAAATAAACAGTTTTTCAAAAACAAGGTCTCAGTCATGTTTGAGTCACTCTGTAAGTACCATTTTGCTGTACTGTTTAAGCTCGATGAAAGGAACATTGTTGACACTTTTCAGCAAGTTGCAATCATGTAATACAGAAATAAAGAGTTTTTCAAAAACAAGGTCTCAGTCATGTTTGAGTCACTCTGTAAGTACCATTTTGCTGTACTGTTTAAGCTCGATGAAAGGAACATTGTTGACACTTTTCAGCAAGTTGCAATCATGTAATACAAAAATAAACCGATTTTCACAAACAAGGTCTAAATCATGTATGTACAATTTTGCTGTACTGCTTAATCAGGATGATAGAAACACTGTTGACACTTTTCAGCAAGTTGTAATATAGAAATAAACAGTTTTTCACAAACAAGGTCTAAATAATGTTTGATGCACTCTGTAAGTACCATTTTTGCTGTACTGTTTAAACTCGATGAAAGGAACATTGTTGACACTTTTCAGCAAGTTGCAATCATGTAATACAGAAATAAACAGTTTTTCACAAACAAGGTCAAAATCATGGAAGTACAATTTTGCTGTACTGCTTAATCAGGATGATAGAAACACTGTTGACACTTTTCAGCAAGTTGTAATACAGAAATAAACAGTTTTTCAAAAACAAGGTCTCAGTCATGTTTGAGTCACTCTGTAAGTACCATTTTGCTGTACTGTTTAAGCTCGATGAAAGGAACATTGTTGACACTTTTCAGCAAGTTGCAATCATGTAATACAGAAATAAACAGTTTTTCAAAAACAAGGTCTCAGTCATGTTTGAGTCACTCTGTAAGTACCATTTTGCTGTACTGTTTAAGCTCGATGAAAGGAACATTGTTGACACTTTTCAGCAAGTTGCAATCATGAAATACAGAAATAAAGAGTTTCTCACAAACAAGGTCTAAATCATGTTTGATGCACTCTGTAAGTTCAATTTTTGCTGTACTGTTTAAACTCGATGAAAGGAACACTGTTGACACTTTTCAGCAAGTTGCAATCATGTAATACAGAAATGAACAGTTTTTCAAAAACAAGGTCTAAGTCATGTTTAGGTCACTCTGTAAGTACCATTTTGCTGTACTGTTTAAGCTCGATGAAAGGAACATTGTTGACACTTTTCAGCAAGTTGCAATCATGTAATACAGAAATAAACAGTTTTTCAAAAACAAGGTCTCAGTCATGTTTGAGTCACTCTGTAAGTACCATTTTGCTGTACTGTTTAAGCTCGATGAAAGGAACATTGTTGACACTTTTCAGCAAGTTGCAATCATGTAATACAGAAATAAAGAGTTTTTCAAAAACAAGGTCTCAGTCATGTTTGAGTCACTCTGTAAGTACCATTTTGCTGTACTGTTTAAGCTCGATGAAAGGAACATTGTTGACACTTTTCAGCAAGTTGCAATCATGAAATACAGAAATAAAGAGTTTCTCACAAACAAGGTCTAAATCATGTTTGATGCACTCTGTAAGTTCAATTTTTGCTGTACTGTTTAAACTCGATGAAAGGAACACTGTTGACACTTTTCAGCAAGTTGCAATCATGTAATACAGAAATGAACAGTTTTTCAAAAACAAGGTCTAAGTCATGTTTAGGTCACTCTGTAAGTACCATTTTGCTGTACTGTTTAAGCTCGATGAAAGGAACATTGTTGACACTTTTCAGCAAGTTGCAATCATGTAATACAGAAATAAACAGTTTTTCAAAAACAAGGTCTCAGTCATGTTTGAGTCACTCTGTAAGTACCATTTTGCTGTACTGTTTAAGCTCGATGAAAGGAACATTGTTGACACTTTTCAGCAAGTTGCAATCATGTAATACAGAAATAAAGAGTTTTTCAAAAACAAGGTCTCAGTCATGTTTGAGTCACTCTGTAAGTACCATTTTGCTGTACTGTTTAAGCTCGATGAAAGGAACATTGTTGACACTTTTCAGCAAGTTGCAATCATGTAATACAAAAATAAACCGATTTTCACAAACAAGGTCTAAATCATGTATGTACAATTTTGCTGTACTGCTTAATCAGGATGATAGAAACACTGTTGACACTTTTCAGCAAGTTGTAATATAGAAATAAACAGTTTTTCACAAACAAGGTCTAAATAATGTTTGATGCACTCTGTAAGTACCATTTTTGCTGTACTGTTTAAACTCGATGAAAGGAACATTGTTGACACTTTTCAGCAAGTTGCAATCATGTAATACAGAAATAAACAGTTTTTCACAAACAAGGTCAAAATCATGGAAGTACAATTTTGCTGTACTGCTTAATCAGGATGATAGAAACACTGTTGACACTTTTCAGCAAGTTGTAATACAGAAATAAACAGTTTTTCAAAAACAAGGTCTCAGTCATGTTTGAGTCACTCTGTAAGTACCATTTTGCTGTACTGTTTAAGCTCGATGAAAGGAACATTGTTGACACTTTTCAGCAAGTTGCAATCATGTAATACAGAAATAAACAGTTTTTCAAAAACAAGGTCTCAGTCATGTTTGAGTCACTCTGTAAGTACCATTTTGCTGTACTGTTTAAGCTCGATGAAAGGAACATTGTTGACACTTTTCAGCAAGTTGCAATCATGAAATACAGAAATAAAGAGTTTCTCACAAACAAGGTCTAAATCATGTTTGATGCACTCTGTAAGTTCAATTTTTGCTGTACTGTTTAAACTCGATGAAAGGAACACTGTTGACACTTTTCAGCAAGTTGCAATCATGTAATACAGAAATGAACAGTTTTTCAAAAACAAGGTCTAAGTCATGTTTAGGTCACTCTGTAAGTACCATTTTGCTGTACTGTTTAAGCTCGATGAAAGGAACATTGTTGACACTTTTCAGCAAGTTGCAATCATGTAATACAGAAATAAACAGTTTTTCAAAAACAAGGTCTCAGTCATGTTTGAGTCACTCTGTAAGTACCATTTTGCTGTACTGTTTAAGCTCGATGAAAGGAACATTGTTGACACTTTTCAGCAAGTTGCAATCATGTAATACAGAAATAAAGAGTTTTTCAAAAACAAGGTCTCAGTCATGTTTGAGTCACTCTGTAAGTACCATTTTGCTGTACTGTTTAAGCTCGATGAAAGGAACATTGTTGACACTTTTCAGCAAGTTGCAATCATGTAATACAGAAATAAACCGATTTTCACAAACAAGGTCTAAATCATGTATGTACAATTTTGCTGTACTGCTTAATCAGGATTATAGAAACACTGTTGACACTTTTCAGCAAGTTGTAATATAGAAATAAACAGTTTTTCACAAACAAGGTCTAAATAATGTTTGATGCACTCTGTAAGTACCATTTTTGCTGTACTGTTTAAACTCGATGAAAGGAACATTGTTGACACATTTCAGCAAGTTGCAATCATGAAATACAGAAATAAACAGTTTTTCACAAACAAGGTCAAAATCATGGAAGTACAATTTTGCTGTACTGCTTAATCAGGATGATAGAAACACTGTTGACACTTTTCAGCAAGTTGTAATACAGAAATAAACAGTTTTTCAAAAACAAGGTCTCAGTCATGTTTGAGTCACTCTGTAAGTACCATTTTGCTGTACTGTTTAAGCTCGATGAAAGGAACATTGTTGACATTTTTCAGCAAGTTGCAATCATGTAATACAGAAATAAACAGTTTTTCAAAAACAAGGTCTCAGTCATGTTGGAGTCACTCTGTAAGTACCATTTTGCTGTACTGTTTAAGCTCGATGAAAGGAACATTGTTGACACTTTTCAGCAAGTTGCAATCATGAAATACAGAAATAAAGAGTTTCTCACAAACAAGGTCTAAATCATGTTTGATGCACTCTGTAAGTTCAATTTTTGCTGTACTGTTTAAACTCGATGAAAGGAACACTGTTGACACTTTTCAGCAAGTTGCAATCATGTAATACAGAAATGAACAGTTATTCAAAAACAAGGTCTAAGTCATGTTTGAGTCACTCTGTAAGTACCATTTTGCTGTACTGTTTAAGCTCAATGAAAGAAACATTGTTGACACTTTTCAGCAAGTTGCAATCATGAAATACAGAAAAAAACAATTTTTCACAAACAAGGTCTAAATCATGTTTGACGCACTCTGTAAGTACCATTTTTGCTGTACTGTTTAAACTCATGAAAGGAACATTGTTGACACTTTTCAGCAAGTTGCAATCATGTAATACAGAAATAAACAGTTTTTCAAAAACAAGGTCTCAGTCATGTTTGAGTCACTCTGTAAGTACCATTTTGCTGTACTGTTTAAGCTCGATGAAAGGAACATTGTTGACACTTTTCAGCAAGTTGCAATCATGTAATACAGAAATAAAGAGTTTTTCAAAAACAAGGTCTCAGTCATGTTTGAGTCACTCTGTAAGTACCATTTTGCTGTACTGTTTAAGCTCGATGAAAGGAACATTGTTGACACTTTTCAGCAAGTTGCAATCATGTAATACAGAAATAAAGAGTTTTTCAAAAACAAGGTCTCAGTCATGTTTGAGTCACTCTGTAAGTACCATTTTGCTGTACTGTTTAAGCTCGATGAAAGGAACATTGTTGACACTTTTCAGCAAGTGGCAATCATGTAATACAGAAATAAACCGATTTTCACAAACAAGGTCTAAATCATGTATGTACAATTTTGCTGTACTGCTTAATCAGGATGATAGAAACACTGTTGACACTTTTCAGCAAGTTGTAATATAGAAATAAACAGTTTTTCACAAACAAGGTCTAAATAATGTTTGATGCACTCTGTAAGTACCATTTTTGCTGTACTGTTTAAACTCGATGAAAGGAACATTGTTGACACTTTTCAGCAAGTTGCAATCATGTAATACAGAAATAAACCGATTTTCACAAACAAGGTCTAAATCATGTATGTACAATTTTGCTGTACTGCTTAATCAGGATGATAGAAACACTGTTGACACTTTTCAGCAAGTTGTAATATAGAAATAAACAGTTTTTCACAAACAAGGTCTAAATAATGTTTGATGCACTCTGTAAGTACCATTTTTGCTGTACTGTTTAAACTCGATGAAAGGAACATTGTTGACACTTTTCAGCAAGTTGCAATCATGAAATACAGAAATAAAGAGTTTCTCACAAACAAGGTCTAAATCATGTTTGATGCACTCTGTAAGTTCAATTTTTGCTGTACTGTTTAAACTCGATGAAAGGAACATTGTTGACACTTTTCAGCAAGTTGCAATCATGAAATACAGAAATAAAGAGTTTCTCACAAACAAGGTCTAAATCAGGTAAGTACAATTTTGCTGTACTGCTTAATCAGGATGATAGTAACACTGTTGACACTTTTCAGCAAGTTGTAATACAGAAATAAACAGTTTTTCAAAAACAAGGTCTCAGTCATGTTTGTGTCACTCTGTAAGTACCATTTTGCTGTACTGTTTAAGCTCGATGAAAGGAACATTGTTGACACTTTTCAGCAGGTTGCAATCATGAAATACAGAAGAAAAAAAAAATTCACAAACAAGGTCTAAATCATGTTTGATGCACTCTGTAAGTTCAATTTTTGCTGTACTGTTTAAACTCGATGAAAGGAACATTGTTGACACTTTTCAGCAAGTTGCAATCATGTAATACAGAAATAAACCGTTTTTCAAAAACAAGGTCAAAATCATGTAAGTACAATTTTGCTGTACTGCTTAATCAGGATGATAGAAACACTGTTGACACTTTTCAGCAAGTTGTAATACAGAAATAAACAGTTTTTCAAAAACAAGGTCTCAGTCATGTTTGAGTCACTCTGTAAGTACCATTTTGCTGTACTGTTTAAGCTCGATGAAAGGAACATTGTTGACACTTTTCAGCAAGTTGCAATCATGTAATACAGAAATAAACAGTTTTTCAAAAACAAGGTCTAAGTCATGTTTGAGTCACTCTGTAAGTACCATTTTGCTGTACTGTTTAAGCTCGATGAAAGAAACATTGTTGACACTTTTCAGCAAGTTGCAATCATGTAATACAGAAATAAACAGTTTTTCACAAACAAGGTCAAAATCATGGAAGTACAATTTTGCTGTACTGCTTAATCAGGATGATAGAAACACTGTTGACACTTTTCAGCAAGTTGTAATATAGAAATAAACAGTTTTTCAAAAACAAGGTCTCAGTCATGTTTGATGCACTCTGTAAGTACCATTTTTGCTGTACTGTTTAAACTCGATGAAAGGAACATTGTTGACACTTTTCAGCAAGTTGCAATCATGAAATACAGAAATAAAGAGTTTCTCACAAACAAGGTCTAAATCAGGTAAGTACAATTTTGCTGTACTGCTTAACCTGTTGGGTCTAGGGGGCAGCATTTGCACGTCTGGATAAAAAAAATGTACCCGATTTAATCTGGTTACTAATCCTACCCAGTAACTAGAATATGCATATACTTATTATATATGGATAGAAAACACTCTAAAGTTTCCAAAACTGTTTGAATGGTGTCTGTGAGTATAACAGAACTCATTTGGCAGGCAAAACCCTGAGACATTTTCTGACAGGAAGTGGATACCTGATGTGTTGTATTGAGTTTAAACCTATCCCATTGAAAAACACAGGGGTTTAGGAATATTTTGGCACTTCCTATTGCTTCCACTAGATGTCACCAGCCTTTACAAAGTGTTTTGAGTCTTCTGGAGGGAGATCTGACCGAACAAGAGCCATGGAACGGTGATGTCCCATTAGACACCTGGCGCGCTACTTCATGTTGGGTACCCTCGTTCCAATACGTTATAAAAGGCTATGCATTCGTCCACCTTGAATATTATTCATGTTCTGGTTAAAAAAGGCCCTAATGATTTATGCTATACAACGTTTGACATGTTTGAACGAACGGAAATATATTTTTTCCCCTCGTTCATGACGAGAAGTCCGGCTGGCTTACATCATGTGCTAACGAGACGGAGATTTTTGGACATAAATGATGAGCTTTTTTGAACAAAACTACATTCGTTATGGACCTGTGATACCTGGAAGTGACATCTGATGAAGAGAATCAAAGGTAATGGATTATTTACATAGTATTTTCGATTTTAGATCTCCCCAACATGACGTCTAGTCTGTATCGCAACGCGTATTTTTCTGGGCACAGTGCTCAGATTATTGCAAAGTGTGATTTCCCAGTAAGGTTATTTTTAAATCTGGCAAGTTGATTGCGTTCAAAAGATGTAAATCTATAATTCTTTAAATGACAATATAATATTTTACCAATGTTTTCTAATTTTAATTATTTAATTTGTGACGCTGACTTGACTGCCGGTTATTGGAGGGAAACGATTTCCTCAACATCAATGCCATAGTAAAACGCTGTTTTTGTATATAAATATGAACTTGATAGAACTAAAAATGCATGCATTGTCTAACATAATGTCCTAGGAGTGTCATCTGATGGAGATTGTAAAAGGTTAGTGTATCATTTTAGCTGGTTTTATGGTTTTGGTGACCCTGTCTTTGACTTGACAAAACATTACACACAACTCTTGTAAATGTACTGTCCTAACATACTCTAAATTTATGCTTTCGCCGTAAAACCTTTTTGAAATCGTAAAACGTGGTTAGATTAAGGAGATGTTTATCTTTCAAATGGTGTAACATAGTTGTATTTTTGAAAAATTTGAATTTTGACATTTATTTGGATTCAAATTTGCCGCTCTTGAAATGCACCTGCTGTTGATGGAGTGCACCACGGGTGGCACGCTAGCGTCCCACCTAGCCCCAAGAGGTTAATCAGGATGATAGAAACACTGTTGACACTTTTCAGCAAGTTGTAATACAGAAATAAACAGTTTTTCAAAAACAAGGTCTCAGTCATGTTTGAGTCACTCTGTAAGTACCATTTTGCTGTACTGTTTAAGCTCGATGAAAGGAACATTGTTGACACTTTTCAGCAAGTTGCAATCATGAAATACAGAAGAAAAAAAAAATTCACAAACAAGGTTTAAATCATGTTTGATGCACTCTGTAAGTTAGATTTTTGCTGTACTGTTTAAACTCGATGAAAGGAACATTGTTGACACTTTTCAGCAAGTTGCAATCATGTAATACAGAAATAAACAGTTTTTCAAAAACAAGGTCTAAGTCATGTTTGAGTCACTCTGTAAGTACCATTTTGCTGTACTGTTTAAGCTCGATGAAAGAAACATTGTTGACACTTTTCAGCAAGTTGCAATCATGTAATACAGAAATAAACCGATTTTCACAACCAAGGTCTAAATCATGTATGTACAATTTTGCTGTACTGCTTAATCAGGATGATAGAAACACTGTTGACACTTTTCAGCAAGTTGTAATATAGAAATAAACAGTTTTTCACAAACAAGGTCTAAATAATGTTTGATGCACTCTGTAAGTACCATTTTTGCTGTACTGTTTAAACTCGATGAAAGGAACATTGTTGACACTTTTCAGCAAGTTGCAATCATGAAATACAGAAATAAAGAGTTTCTCACAAACAAGGTCTAAATCAGGTAAGTACATTTTGCTGTACTGCTTAATCAGGATGATAGAAACACTGTTGACACTTTTCAGCAAGTTGTAATACAGAAATAAACAGTTTTTCAAAAACAAGGTCTCAGTCATGTTTGAGTCACTCTGTAAGTACCATTTTGCTATACTGTTTAAGCTCGATGAAAGGAACATTGTTGACACTTTTCAGCAAGTTGCAATCATGTAATACAGAAATAAACAGTTTTTCACAAACAAGGTCAAAATCATGGAAGTACAATTTTGCTGTACTGCTTAATCAGGATGATAGAAACACTGTTGACACTTTTCAGCAAGTTGTAATACAGAAATAAACAGTTTTTCAAAAACAAGGTCTCAGTCATGTTTGAGTCACTCTGTAAGTACCATTTTGCTGTACTGTTTAAGCTCGATGAAAGGAACATTGTTGACACTTTTCAGCAAGTTGCAATCATGTAATACAGAAATGAACAGTTTTTCAAAAACAAGGTCTCAGTCATGTTTGAGTCACTCTGTAAGTACCATTTTGCTGTACTGTTTAAGCTCGATGAAAGGAACATTGTTGACACTTTTCAGCAAGTTGCAATCATGAAATACAGAAATAAAGAGTTTCTCACAAACAAGGTCTAAATCATGTTTGATGCACTCTGTAAGTTCAATTTTTGCTGTACTGTTTAAACTCGATGAAAGGAACACTGTTGACACTTTTCAGCAAGTTGCAATCATGTAATACAGAAATGAACAGTTTTTCAAAAACAAGGTCTAAGTCATGTTTGAGTCACTCTGTAAGTACCATTTTGCTGTACTGTTTAAGCTCGATGAAAGAAACATTGTTGACACTTTTCAGCAAGTTGCAATCATGTAATACAGAAATAAACAGTTTTTCACAAACAAGGTCAAAATCATGGAAGTACAATTTTGCTGTACTGCTTAATCAGGATGATAGAAACACTGTTGACACTTTTCAGCAAGTTGTAATACAGAAATAAACAGTTTTTCAAAAACAAGGTCTCAGTCATGTTTGAGTCACTCTGTAAGTACCATTTTGCTATACTGTTTAAGCTCGATGAAAGGAACATTGTTGACACTTTTCAGCAAGTTGCAATCATGAAATACAGAAAAAAAAAAAATTCACAAACAAGGTCTAAATCATGTTTGACGCACTCTGTAAGTACCATTTTTGCTGTACTGTTTAAACTCGATGAAAGGAACATTGTTGACACTTTTCAGCAAGTTGCAATCATGTAATACAGAAATAAACAGTTTTTCACAAACAAGGTCAAAATCATGGAAGTACAATTTTGCTGTACTGCTTAATCAGGATGATAGAAACACTGTTGACACTTTTCAGCAAGTTGTAATACAGAAATAAACAGTTTTTCAAAAACAAGGTCTCAGTCATGTTTGAGTCACTCTGTAAGTACCATTTTTGCTGTACTGTTTAAACTCGATGAAAGGAACATTGTTGACACTTTTCAGCAAGTTGCAATCATGAAATACAGAAATAAAGAGTTTCTCACAAACAAGGTCTAAATCAGGTAAGTACAATTTTGCTGTACTGCTTAATCAGGATGATAGAAACACTGTTGACACTTTTCAGCAAGTTGTAATACAGAAATAAACAGTTTTTCAAAAACAAGGTCTCAGTCATGTTTGAGTCACTCTGTAAGTACCATTTTGCTGTACTGTTTAACCTGTTGGGTCTAGGGGGCAGCATTTGCACGTCTGGATAAAAAAAATGTACCCGATTTAATCTGGTTACTAATCCTACCCAGTAACTAGAATATGCATATACTTATTATATATGGATAGAAAACACTCTAAAGTTTCCAAAACTGTTTGAATGGTGTCTGTGAGTATAACAGAACTCATTTGGCAGGCAAAACCCTGAGACATTTTCTGACAGGAAGTGGATACCTGATGTGTTGTATTGAGTTTAAACCTATCCCATTGAAAAACACAGGGGTTTAGGAATATTTTGGCACTTCCTATTGCTTCCACTAGATGTCACCAGCCTTTACAAAGTGTTTTGAGTCTTCTGGAGGGAGATCTGACCGAACAAGAGCCATGGAACGGTGATGTCCCATTAGACACCTGGCGCGCTACTTCATGTTGGGTACCCTCGTTCCAATACGTTATAAAAGGCTATGCATTCGTCCACCTTGAATATTATTCATGTTCTGGTTAAAAAAGGCCCTAATGATTTATGCTATACAACGTTTGACATGTTTGAACGAACGGAAATATATTTTTTCCCCTCGTTCATGACGAGAAGTCCGGCTGGCTTACATCATGTGCTAACGAGACGGAGATTTTTGGACATAAATGATGAGCTTTTTTGAACAAAACTACATTCGTTATGGACCTGTGATACCTGGAAGTGACATCTGATGAAGAGAATCAAAGGTAATGGATTATTTACATAGTATTTTCGATTTTAGATCTCCCCAACATGACGTCTAGTCTGTATCGCAACGCGTATTTTTCTGGGCACAGTGCTCAGATTATTGCAAAGTGTGATTTCCCAGTAAGGTTATTTTTAAATCTGGCAAGTTGATTGCGTTCAAAAGATGTAAATCTATAATTCTTTAAATGACAATATAATATTTTACCAATGTTTTCTAATTTTAATTATTTAATTTGTGACGCTGACTTGACTGCCGGTTATTGGAGGGAAACGATTTCCTCAACATCAATGCCATAGTAAAACGCTGTTTTTGTATATAAATATGAACTTGATAGAACTAAAAATGCATGCATTGTCTAACATAATGTCCTAGGAGTGTCATCTGATGGAGATTGTAAAAGGTTAGTGTATCATTTTAGCTGGTTTTATGGTTTTGGTGACCCTGTCTTTGACTTGACAAAACATTACACACAACTCTTGTAAATGTACTGTCCTAACATACTCTAAATTTATGCTTTCGCCGTAAAACCTTTTTGAAATCGTAAAACGTGGTTAGATTAAGGAGATGTTTATCTTTCAAATGGTGTAACATAGTTGTATTTTTGAAAAATTTGAATTTTGACATTTATTTGGATTCAAATTTGCCGCTCTTGAAATGCACCTGCTGTTGATGGAGTGCACCACAGGTGGCACGCTAGCGTCCCACCTAGCCCCAAGAGGTTAAGCTCGATGAAAGGAACATTGTTGACACTTTTCAGCAAGTTGCAATCATGAAATACAGAAAAAAAAAAAAATCACAAACAAGGTCTAAATCATGTTTGATGCACTCTGTAAGTTCAATTTTTGCTGTACTGTTTAAACTCGATGAAAGGAACATTGTTGACACTTTTCAGCAAGTTGCAATCATGTAATACAGAAATAAACCGTTTTTCAAAAACAAGGTCAAAATCATGTAAGTACAATTTTGCTGTACTGCTTAATCAGGATGATAGAAACACTGTTGACACTTTTCAGCAAGTTGTAATACAGAAATAAACAGTTTTTCAAAAACAAGGTCTCAGTCATGTTTGAGTCACTCTGTAAGTACCATTTTGCTGTACTGTTTAAGCTCGATGAAAGGAACATTGTTGACACTTTTCAGCAAGTTGCAATCATGTAATACAGAAATAAACAGTTTTTCAAAAACAAGGTCTAAGTCATGTTTGAGTCACTCTGTAAGTACCATTTTGCTGTACTGTTTAAGCTCGATGAAAGAAACATTGTTGACACTTTTCAGCAAGTTGCAATCATGTAATACAGAAATAAACAGTTTTTCACAAACAAGGTCAAAATCATGGAAGTACAATTTTGCTGTACTGCTTAATCAGGATGATAGAAACACTGTTGACACTTTTCAGCAAGTTGTAATACAGAAATAAACAGTTTTTCAAAAACAAGGTCTCAGTCATGTTTGAGTCACTCTGTAAGTACCATTTTGCTGTACTGTTTAAGCTCGATGAAAGGAACATTGTTGACACTTTTCAGCAAGTTGCAATCATGTAATACAGAAATAAACCGATTTTCACAAACAAGGTCTAAATCATGTATGTACAATTTTGCTGTACTGCTTAATCAGGATGATAGAAACACTGTTGACACTTTTCAGCAAGTTGTAATATAGAAATAAACAGTTTTTCACAAACAAGGTCTAAATAATGTTTGATGCACTCTGTAAGTACCATTTTTGCTGTACTGTTTAAACTCGATGAAAGGAACATTGTTGACACTTTTCAGCAAGTTGCAATCATGAAATACAGAAATAAAGAGTTTCTCACAAACAAGGTCTAAATCAGGTAAGTACAATTTTGCTGTACTGCTTAATCAGGATGGTAGAAACACTGTTGACACTTTTCAGCAAGTTGTAATACAGAAATAAACAGTTTTTCAAAAACAAGGTCTCAGTCATGTTTGAGTCACTCTGTAAGTACCATTTTGCTATACTGTTTAAGCTCGATGAAAGGAACATTGTTGACACTTTTCAGCAAGTTGCAATCATGAAATACAGAAAAAAAAAAAATTCACAAACAAGGTCTAAATCATGTTTGATGCACTCTGTAAGTACCATTTTTGCTGTACTGTTTAAACTCATGAAAGGAACATTGTTGACACTTTTCAGCAAGTTGCAATCATGTAATACAGAAATAAACAGTTTTTCAAAAACAAGGTCTCAGTCATGTTTGAGTCACTCTGTAAGTACCATTTTGCTGTACTGTTTAAGCTCGATGAAAGGAACATTGTTGACACTTTTCAGCAAGTTGCAATCATGAAATACAGAAAAAAAATATTTTTCACAAACAAGGTCTAAATCATGTTTGACGCACTCTGTAAGTACCATTTTTGCTGTACTGTTTAAACTCGATGAAAGGAACATTGTTGACACTTTTCAGCAAGTTGCAATCATGTAATACAGAAATAAACAGTTTTTCACAAACAAGGTCAAAATCATGGAAGTACAATTTTGCTGTACTGCTTAATCAGGATGATAGAAACACTGTTGACACTTTTCAGCAAGTTGTAATACAGAAATAAACAGTTTTTCAAAAACAAGGTCTCAGTCATGTTTGAGTCACTCTGTAAGTACCATTTTGCTGTACTGTTTAAGCTCGATGAAAGGAACACTGTTGACACTTTTCAGCAAGTTGCAATCATGTAATACAGAAATGAACAGTTTTTCAAAAACAAGGTCTCAGTCATGTTTGAGTCACTCTGTAAGTACCATTTTGCTGTACTGTTTAAGCTCGATGAAAGGAACATTGTTGACACTTTTCAGCAAGTTGCAATCATGAAATACAGAAATAAAGAGTTTCTCACAAACAAGGTCTAAATCATGTTTGATGCACTCTGTAAGTTCAATTTTTGCTGTACTGTTTAAACTCGATGAAAGGAACACTGTTGACACTTTTCAGCAAGTTGCAATCATGTAATACAGAAATGAACAGTTTTTCAAAAACAAGGTCTAAGTCATGTTTGAGTCACTCTGTAAGTACCATTTTGCTGTACTGTTTAAGCTCGATGAAAGAAACATTGTTGACACTTTTCAGCAAGTTGCAATCATGTAATACAGAAATAAACAGTTTTTCACAAACAAGGTCAAAATCATGGAAGTACAATTTTGCTGTACTGCTTAATCAGGATGATAGAAACACTGTTGACACTTTTCAGCAAGTTGTAATACAGAAATAAACAGTTTTTCAAAAACAAGGTCTCAGTCATGTTTGAGTCACTCTGTAAGTACCATTTTGCTATACTGTTTAAGCTCGATGAAAGGAACATTGTTGACACTTTTCAGCAAGTTGCAATCATGAAATACAGAAAAAAAAAAAATTCACAAACAAGGTCTAAATCATGTTTGACGCACTCTGTAAGTACCATTTTTGCTGTACTGTTTAAACTCGATGAAAGGAACATTGTTGACACTTTTCAGCAAGTTGCAATCATGTAATACAGAAATAAACAGTTTTTCACAAACAAGGTCAAAATCATGGAAGTACAATTTTGCTGTACTGCTTAATCAGGATGATAGAAACACTGTTGACACTTTTCAGCAAGTTGTAATACAGAAATAAACAGTTTTTCAAAAACAAGGTCTCAGTCATGTTTGAGTCACTCTGTAAGTACCATTTTTGCTGTACTGTTTAAACTCGATGAAAGGAACATTGTTGACACTTTTCAGCAAGTTGCAATCATGAAATACAGAAATAAAGAGTTTCTCACAAACAAGGTCTAAATCAGGTAAGTACAATTTTGCTGTACTGCTTAATCAGGATGATAGAAACACTGTTGACACTTTTCAGCACGTTGTAATACAGAAATAAACAGTTTTTCAAAAACAAGGTCTCAGTCATGTTTGAGTCACTCTGTAAGTACCATTTTGCTGTACTGTTTAAGCTCGATGAAAGGAACATTGTTGACACTTTTCAGCAAGTTGCAATCATGAAATACAGAAAAAAAAAAATTTCACAAACAAGGTCTAAATCATGTTTGATGCACTCTGTAAGTTCAATTTTTGCTGTACTGTTTAAACTCGATGAAAGGAACATTGTTGACACTTTTCAGCAAGTTGCAATCATGTAATACAGAAATAAACCGTTTTTCAAAAACAAGGTCAAAATCATGTAAGTACAATTTTGCTGTACTGCTTAATCAGGATGATAGAAACACTGTTGACACTTTTCAGCAAGTTGTAATACAGAAATAAACAGTTTTTCAAAAACAAGGTCTCAGTCATGTTGGAGTCACTCTGTAAGTACCATTTTGCTGTACTGTTTAAGCTCGATGAAAGGAACATTGTTGACACTTTTCAGCAAGTTGCAATCATGTAATACAGAAATGAACAGTTTTTCAAAAACAAGGTCTAAGTCATGTTTGAGTCACTCTGTAAGTACCATTTTGCTGTACTGTTTAAGCTCAATGAAAGAAACATTGTTGACACTTTTCAGCAAGTTGCAATCATGTAATACAGAAATAAACAGTTTTTCACAAACAAGGTCAAAATCATGGAAGTACAATTTTGCTGTACTGCTTAATCAGGATGATAGAAACACTGTTGACACTTTTCAGCAAGTTGTAATACAGAAATAAACAGTTTTTCAAAAACAAGGTCTCAGTCATGTTTGAGTCACTCTGTAAGTACCATTTTGCTGTACTGTTTAAGCTCGATGAAAGGAACATTGTTGACACTTTTCAGCAAGTTGCAATCATGAAATACAGAAAAAAACAATTTTTCACAAACAAGGTCTAAATCATGTTTGATGCACTCTGTAAGTTCAATTTTTGCTGTAGTGTTTAAACTCGATGAAAGGAACACTGTTGACACTTTTCAGCAAGTTGCAATCATGTAATACAGAAATAAACAGTTTTTCAAAAACAAGGTCTCAGTCATGTTTGAGTCACTCTGTAAGTACCATTTTGCTGTACTGTTTAAGCTCGATGAAAGGAACATTGTTGACACTTTTCAGCAAGTTGCAATCATGAAATACAGAAAAAAACAATTTTTCACAAACAAGGTCTAAATCATGTTTGACGCACTCTGTAAGTACCATTTTTGCTGTACTGTTTAAACTCGATGAAAGGAACATTGTTGACACTTTTCAGCAAGTTGCAATCATGTAATACAGAAATAAACAGTTTTTCACAAACAAGGTCAAAATCATGGAAGTACAATTTTGCTGTACTGCTTAATCAGGATGATAGAAACACTGTTGACACTTTTCAGCAAGTTGTAATACAGAAATAAACAGTTTTTCAAAAACAAGGTCTCAGTCATGTTTGAGTCACTCTGTAAGTACCATTTTGCTGTACTGTTTAAGCTCGATGAAAGGAACATTGTTGACACTTTTCAGCAAGTTGCAATCATGTAATACAGAAATGAACAGTTTTTCAAAAACAAGGTCTCAGTCATGTTTGAGTCACTCTGTAAGTACCATTTTGCTGTACTGTTTAAGCTCGATGAAAGGAACATTGTTGACACTTTTCAGCAAGTTGCAATCATGAAATACAGAAATAAAGAGTTTCTCACAAACAAGGTCTAAATCATGTTTGATGCACTCTGTAAGTTCAATTTTTGCTGTACTGTTTAAACTCGATGAAAGGAACACTGTTGACACTTTTCAGCAAGTTGCAATCATGTAATACAGAAATGAACAGTTTTTCAAAAACAAGGTCTAAGTCATGTTTGAGTCACTCTGTAAGTACCATTTTGCTGTACTGTTTAAGCTCGATGAAAGAAACATTGTTGACACTTTTCAGCAAGTTGCAATCATGTAATACAGAAATAAACAGTTTTTCACAAACAAGGTCAAAATCATGGAAGTACAATTTTGCTGTACTGCTTAATCAGGATGATAGAAACACTGTTGACACTTTTCAGCAAGTTGTAATACAGAAATAAACAGTTTTTCAAAAACAAGGTCTCAGTCATGTTTGAGTCACTCTGTAAGTACCATTTTGCTATACTGTTTAAGCTCGATGAAAGGAACATTGTTGACACTTTTCAGCAAGTTGCAATCATGAAATACAGAAGAAAAAAAAATTCACAAACAAGGTCTAAATCATGTTTGACGCACTCTGTAAGTACCATTTTTGCTGTACTGTTTAAACTCGATGAAAGGAACATTGTTGACACTTTTCAGCAAGTTGCAATCATGTAATACAGAAATAAACAGTTTTTCACAAACAAGGTCAAAATCATGGAAGTACAATTTTGCTGTACTGCTTAATCAGGATGATAGAAACACTGTTGACACTTTTCAGCAAGTTGTAATACAGAAATAAACAGTTTTTCAAAAACAAGGTCTCAGTCATGTTTGAGTCACTCTGTAAGTACCATTTTTGCTGTACTGTTTAAACTCGATGAAAGGAACATTGTTGACACTTTTCAGCAAGTTGCAATCATGAAATACAGAAATAAAGAGTTTCTCACAAACAAGGTCTAAATCAGGTAAGTACAATTTTGCTGTACTGCTTAATCAGGATGATAGAAACACTGTTGACACTTTTCAGCAAGTTGTAATACAGAAATAAACAGTTTTTCAAAAACAAGGTCTCAGTCATGTTTGAGTCACTCTGTAAGTACCATTTTGCTGTACTGTTTAAGCTCGATGAAAGGAACATTGTTGACACTTTTCAGCAAGTTGCAATCATGTAATACAGAAATAAACAGTTTTTCAAAAACAAGGTCAAAATCATGGAAGTACAATTTTGCTGTACTGCTTAATCAGGATGATAGAAACACTGTTGACACTTTTCAGCAAGTTGTAATACAGAAATAAACAGTTTTTCAAAAACAAGGTCTCAGTCATGTTTGAGTCACTCTGTAAGTACCATTTTGCTGTACTGTTTAAGCTCGATGAAAGGAACATTGTTGACACTTTTCAGCAAGTTGCAATCATGTAATACAGAAATAAACCGATTTTCACAAACAAGGTCTAAATCATGTATGTACAATTTTGCTGTACTGCTTAATCAGGATGATAGAAACACTGTTGACACTTTTCAGCAAGTTGTAATATAGAAATAAACAGTTTTTCACAAACAAGGTCTAAATAATGTTTGATGCACTCTGTAAGTACCATTTTTGCTGTACTGTTTAAACTCGATGAAAGGAACATTGTTGACACTTTTCAGCAAGTTGCAATCATGAAATACAGAAATAAAGAGTTTCTCACAAACAAGGTCTAAATCAGGTAAGTACAATTTTGCTGTACTGCTTAATCAGGATGATAGAAACACTGTTGACACTTTTCAGCAAGTTGTAATACAGAAATAAACAGTTTTTCAAAAACAAGGTCTCAGTCATGTTTGAGTCACTCTGTAAGTACCATTTTGCTATACTGTTTAAGCTCGATGAAAGGAACATTGTTGACACTTTTCAGCAAGTTGCAATCATGAAATACAGAAAAAAAAATTTTTCACAAACAAGGTCTAAATCATGTTTGATGCACTCTGTAAGTACCATTTTTGCTGTACTGTTTAAACTCATGAAAGGAACAATGTTGACACTTTTCAGCAAGTTGCAATCATGTAATACAGAAATAAACAGTTTTTCAAAAACAAGGTCTCAGTCATGTTTGAGTCACTCTGTAAGTACCATTTTGCTGTACTGTTTAAGCTCGATGAAAGAAACATTGTTGACACTTTTCAGCAAGTTGCAATCATGTAATACAGAAATAAACAGTTTTTCACAAACAAGGTCAAAATCATGGAAGTACAATTTTGCTGTACTGCTTAATCAGGATGATAGAAACACTGTTGACACTTTTCAGCAAGTTGTAATACAGAAATAAACAGTTTTTCAAAAACAAGGTCTCAGTCATGTTTGAGTCACTCTGTAAGTACCATTTTGCTATACTGTTTAAGCTCGATGAAAGGAACATTGTTGACACTTTTCAGCAAGTTGCAATCATGAAATACAGAAGAAAAAAAAATTCACAAACAAGGTCTAAATCATGTTTGACGCACTCTGTAAGTACCATTTTTGCTGTACTGTTTAAACTCGATGAAAGGAACATTGTTGACACTTTTCAGCAAGTTGCAATCATGTAATACAGAAATAAACAGTTTTTCACAAACAAGGTCAAAATCATGGAAGTACAATTTTGCTGTACTGCTTAATCAGGATGATAGAAACACTGTTGACACTTTTCAGCAAGTTGTAATACAGAAATAAACAGTTTTTCAAAAACAAGGTCTCAGTCATGTTTGAGTCACTCTGTAAGTACCATTTTTGCTGTACTGTTTAAACTCGATGAAAGGAACATTGTTGACACTTTTCAGCAAGTTGCAATCATGAAATACAGAAATAAAGAGTTTCTCACAAACAAGGTCTAAATCAGGTAAGTACAATTTTGCTGTACTGCTTAATCAGGATGATAGAAACACTGTTGACACTTTTCAGCAAGTTGTAATACAGAAATAAACAGTTTTTCAAAAACAAGGTCTCAGTCATGTTTGAGTCACTCTGTAAGTACCATTTTGCTGTACTGTTTAAGCTCGATGAAAGGAACATTGTTGACACTTTTCAGCAAGTTGCAATCATGTAATACAGAAATAAACAGTTTTTCAAAAACAAGGTCAAAATCATGGAAGTACAATTTTGCTGTACTGCTTAATCAGGATGATAGAAACACTGTTGACACTTTTCAGCAAGTTGTAATACAGAAATAAACAGTTTTTCAAAAACAAGGTCTCAGTCATGTTTGAGTCACTCTGTAAGTACCATTTTGCTGTACTGTTTAAGCTCGATGAAAGGAACATTGTTGACACTTTTCAGCAAGTTGCAATCATGTAATACAGAAATAAACCGATTTTCACAAACAAGGTCTAAATCATGTATGTACAATTTTGCTGTACTGCTTAATCAGGATGATAGAAACACTGTTGACACTTTTCAGCAAGTTGTAATATAGAAATAAACAGTTTTTCACAAACAAGGTCTAAATAATGTTTGATGCACTCTGTAAGTACCATTTTTGCTGTACTGTTTAAACTCGATGAAAGGAACATTGTTGACACTTTTCAGCAAGTTGCAATCATGAAATACAGAAATAAAGAGTTTCTCACAAACAAGGTCTAAATCAGGTAAGTACAATTTTGCTGTACTGCTTAATCAGGATGATAGAAACACTGTTGACACTTTTCAGCAAGTTGTAATACAGAAATAAACAGTTTTTCAAAAACAAGGTCTCAGTCATGTTTGAGTCACTCTGTAAGTACCATTTTGCTATACTGTTTAAGCTCGATGAAAGGAACATTGTTGACACTTTTCAGCAAGTTGCAATCATGAAATACAGAAAAAAAAAATTTTCACAAACAAGGTCTAAATCATGTTTGATGCACTCTGTAAGTACCATTTTTGCTGTACTGTTTAAACTCATGAAAGGAACATTGTTGACACTTTTCAGCAAGTTGCAATCATGTAATACAGAAATAAACAGTTTTTCAAAAACAAGGTCTCAGTCATGTTTGAGTCACTCTGTAAGTACCATTTTGCTGTACTGTTTAAGCTCGATGAAAGGAACATTGTTGACACTTTTCAGCAAGTTGCAATCATGAAATACAGAAAAAAACAATTTTTCACAAACAAGGTCTAAATCATGTTTGACGCACTCTGTAAGTACCATTTTTGCTGTACTGTTTAAACTCGATGAAAGGAACATTGTTGACACTTTTCAGCAAGTTGCAATCATGTAATACAGAAATAAACAGTTTTTCACAAACAAGGTCAAAATCATGGAAGTACAATTTTGCTGTACTGCTTAATCAGGATGATAGAAACACTGTTGACACTTTTCAGCAAGTTGTAATACAGAAATAAACAGTTTTTCAAAAACAAGGTCTCAGTCATGTTTGAGTCACTCTGTAAGTACCATTTTGCTGTACTGTTTAAGCTCGATGAAAGGAACATTGTTGACACTTTTCAGCAAGTTGCAATCATGTAATACAGAAATGAACAGTTTTTCAAAAACAAGGTCTCAGTCATGTTTGAGTCACTCTGTAAGTACCATTTTGCTGTACTGTTTAAGCTCGATGAAAGGAACATTGTTGACACTTTTCAGCAAGTTGCAATCATGAAATACAGAAATAAAGAGTTTCTCACAAACAAGGTCTAAATCATGTTTGATGCACTCTGTAAGTTCAATTTTTGCTGTACTGTTTAAACTCGATGAAAGGAACACTGTTGACACTTTTCAGCAAGTTGCAATCATGTAATACAGAAATGAACAGTTTTTCAAAAACAAGGTCTAAGTCATGTTTGAGTCACTCTGTAAGTACCATTTTGCTGTACTGTTTAAGCTCGATGAAAGAAACATTGTTGACACTTTTCAGCAAGTTGCAATCATGTAATACAGAAATAAACAGTTTTTCACAAACAAGGTCAAAATCATGGAAGTACAATTTTGCTGTACTGCTTAATCAGGATGATAGAAACACTGTTGACACTTTTCAGCAAGTTGTAATACAGAAATAAACAGTTTTTCAAAAACAAGGTCTCAGTCATGTTTGAGTCACTCTGTAAGTACCATTTTGCTATACTGTTTAAGCTCGATGAAAGGAACATTGTTGACACTTTTCAGCAAGTTGCAATCATGAAATACAGAAAAAAAAAAAATTCACAAACAAGGTCTAAATCATGTTTGACGCACTCTGTAAGTACCATTTTTGCTGTACTGTTTAAACTCGATGAAAGGAACATTGTTGACACTTTTCAGCAAGTTGCAATCATGTAATACAGAAATAAACAGTTTTTCACAAACAAGGTCAAAATCATGGAAGTACAATTTTGCTGTACTGCTTAATCAGGATGATAGAAACACTGTTGACACTTTTCAGCAAGTTGTAATACAGAAATAAACAGTTTTTCAAAAACAAGGTCTCAGTCATGTTTGAGTCACTCTGTAAGTACCATTTTGCTGTACTGTTTAAGCTCGATGAAAGGAACATTGTTGACACTTTTCAGCAAGTTGCAATCATGTAATACAGAAATAAAGAGTTTTTCAAAAACAAGGTCTCAGTCATGTTTGAGTCACTCTGTAAGTACCATTTTGCTGTACTGTTTAAGCTCGATGAAAGGAACATTGTTGACACTTTTCAGCAAGTTGCAATCATGAAATACAGAAATAAAGAGTTTCTCACAAACAAGGTCTAAATCATGTTTGATGCACTCTGTAAGTTCAATTTTTGCTGTACTGTTTAAACTCGATGAAAGGAACACTGTTGACACTTTTCAGCAAGTTGCAATCATGTAATACAGAAATGAACAGTTTTTCAAAAACAAGGTCTAAGTCATGTTTGAGTCACTCTGTAAGTACCATTTTGCTGTACTGTTTAAGCTCGATGAAAGAAACATTGTTGACACTTTTCAGCAAGTTGCAATCATGTAATACAGAAATAAACAGTTTTTCACAAACAAGGTCAAAATCATGGAAGTACAATTTTGCTGTACTGCTTAATCAGGATGATAGAAACACTGTTGACACTTTTCAGCAAGTTGTAATACAGAAATAAACAGTTTTTCAAAAACAAGGTCTCAGTCATGTTTGAGTCACTCTGTAAGTACCATTTTGCTGTACTGTTTAAGCTCGATGAAAGGAACATTGTTGACACTTTTCAGCAAGTTGCAATCATGTAATACAGAAATAAACCGATTTTCACAAACAAGGTCTAAATCATGTATGTACAATTTTGCTGTACTGCTTAATCAGGATCATAGAAACACTGTTGACACTTTTCAGCAAGTTGTAATATAGAAATAAACAGTTTTTCACAAACAAGGTCTAAATAATGTTTGATGCACTCTGTAAGTACCATTTTTGCTGTACTGTTTAAACTCGATGAAAGGAACATTGTTGACACTTTTCAGCAAGTTGCAATCATGAAATACAGAAATAAAGAGTTTCTCACAAACAAGGTCTAAATCAGGTAAGTACAATTTTGCTGTACTGCTTAATCAGGATGATAGAAACACTGTTGACACTTTTCAGCAAGTTGTAATACAGAAATAAACAGTTTTTCAAAAACAAGGTCTCAGTCATGTTTGAGTCACTCTGTAAGTACCATTTTGCTATACTGTTTAAGCTCGATGAAAGGAACATTGTTGACACTTTTCAGCAGGGTTGCAATCATGAAATACAGAAAAATTTTTTTTTCACAAACAAGGTCTAAATCATGTTTGATGCACTCTGTAAGTACCATTTTGCTGTACTGTTTAAACTCATGAAAGGAACATTGTTGACACTTTTCAGCAAGTTGCAATCATGTAATACAGAAATAAACAGTTTTTCACAAACAAGGTCAAAATCATGGAAGTACAATTTTGCTGTACTGCTTAATCAGGATGATAGAAACACTGTTGACACTTTTCAGCAAGTTGTAATACAGAAATAAACAGTTTTTCAAAAACAAGGTCTCAGTCATGTTTGAGTCACTCTGTAAGTACCATTTTGCTGTACTGTTTAAGCTCGATGAAAGGAACATTGTTGACACTTTTCAGCAAGTTGCAATCATGAAATACAGAAATAAAGAGTTTCTCACAAACAAGGTCTAAATCATGTTTGATGCACTCTGTAAGTTCAATTTTTGCTGTACTGTTTAAACTCGATGAAAGGAACACTGTTGACACTTTTCAGCAAGTTGCAATCATGTAATACAGAAATGAACAGTTTTTCAAAAACAAGGTCTAAGTCATGTTTGAGTCACTCTGTAAGTACCATTTTGCTGTACTGTTTAAGCTCGATGAAAGAAACATTGTTGACACTTTTCAGCAAGTTGCAATCATGTAATACAGAAATAAACAGTTTTTCACAAACAAGGTCAAAATCATGGAAGTACAATTTTGCTGTACTGCTTAATCAGGATGATAGAAACACTGTTGACACTTTTCAGCAAGTTGTAATACAGAAATAAACAGTTTTTCAAAAACAAGGTCTCAGTCATGTTTGAGTCACTCTGTAAGTACCATTTTGCTGTACTGTTTAAGCTCGATGAAAGGAACATTGTTGACACTTTTCAGCAAGTTGCAATCATGTAATACAGAAATAAACCGATTTTCACAAACAAGGTCTAAATCATGTATGTACAATTTTGCTGTACTGCTTAATCAGGATCATAGAAACACTGTTGACACTTTTCAGCAAGTTGTAATATAGAAATAAACAGTTTTTCACAAACAAGGTCTAAATAATGTTTGATGCACTCTGTAAGTACCATTTTTGCTGTACTGTTTAAACTCGATGAAAGGAACATTGTTGACACTTTTCAGCAAGTTGCAATCATGAAATACAGAAATAAAGAGTTTCTCACAAACAAGGTCTAAATCAGGTAAGTACAATTTTGCTGTACTGCTTAATCAGGATGATAGAAACACTGTTGACACTTTTCAGCAAGTTGTAATACAGAAATAAACAGTTTTTCAAAAACAAGGTCTCAGTCATGTTTGAGTCACTCTGTAAGTACCATTTTGCTATACTGTTTAAGCTCGATGAAAGGAACATTGTTGACACTTTTCAGCAGGGTTGCAATCATGAAATACAGAAAAAAATTTTTTTCACAAACAAGGTCTAAATCATGTTTGATGCACTCTGTAAGTACCATTTTGCTGTACTGTTTAAACTCATGAAAGGAACATTGTTGACACTTTTCAGCAAGTTGCAATCATGTAATACAGAAATAAACAGTTTTTCACAAACAAGGTCAAAATCATGGAAGTACAATTTTGCTGTACTGCTTAATCAGGATGATAGAAACACTGTTGACACTTTTCAGCAAGTTGTAATACAGAAATAAACAGTTTTTCAAAAACAAGGTCTCAGTCATGTTTGAGTCACTCTGTAAGTACCATTTTGCTGTACTGTTTAAGCTCGATGAAAGGAACATTGTTGACACTTTTCAGCAAGTTGCAATCATGTAATACAGAAATAAACAGTTTTTCAAAAACAAGGTCTCAGTCATGTTTGAGTCACTCTGTAAGTACCATTTTGCTGTACTGTTTAAGCTCGATGAAAGGAACATTGTTGACACTTTTCAGCAAGTTGCAATCATGAAATACAGAAATAAAGAGTTTCTCACAAACAAGGTCTAAATCATGTTTGATGCACTCTGTAAGTTCAATTTTTGCTGTACTGTTTAAACTCGATGAAAGGAACACTGTTGACACTTTTCAGCAAGTTGCAATCATGTAATACAGAAATGAACAGTTTTTCAAAAACAAGGTCTAAGTCATGTTTGAGTCACTCTGTAAGTACCATTTTGCTGTACTGTTTAAGCTCGATGAAAGAAACATTGTTGACACTTTTCAGCAAGTTGCAATCATGTAATACAGAAATAAACAGTTTTTCACAAACAAGGTCAAAATCATGGAAGTACAATTTTGCTGTACTGCTTAATCAGGATGATAGAAACACTGTTGACACTTTTCAGCAAGTTGTAATACAGAAATAAACAGTTTTTCAAAAACAAGGTCTCAGTCATGTTTGAGTCACTCTGTAAGTACCATTTTGCTGTACTGTTTAAGCTCGATGAAAGGAACATTGTTGACACTTTTCAGCAAGTTGCAATCATGAAATACAGAACAAATCAATTTTTCACAAACAAGGTCTAAATCATGTTTGACGCACTCTGTAAGTACCATTTTTGCTGTACTGTTTAAACTCGATGAAAGGAACATTGTTGACACTTTTCAGCAAGTTGCAATCATGTAATACAGAAATAAAGAGTTTTTCAAAAACAAGGTCTCAGTCATGTTTGAGTCACTCTGTAAGTACCATTTTGCTGTACTGTTTAAGCTCGATGAAAGGAACATTGTTGACACTTTTCAGCAAGTTGCAATCATGAAATACAGAAAAAAACAATTTTTCACAAACAAGGTCTAAATCATGTTTGACGCACTCTGTAAGTACCATTTTTGCTGTACTGTTTAAACTCGATGAAAGGAACATTGTTGACACTTTTCAGCAAGTTGCAATCATGTAATACAGAAATAAAGAGTTTTTCAAAAACAAGGTCTCAGTCATGTTTGAGTCACTCTGTAAGTACCATTTTGCTGTACTGTTTAAGCTCGATGAAAGGAACATTGTTGACACTTTTCAGCAAGTTGCAATCATGTAATACAGAAATAAACCGATTTTCACAAACAAGGTCTAAATCATGTATGTACAATTTTGCTGTACTGCTTAATCAGGATGATAGAAACACTGTTGACATTTTTCAGCAAGTTGTAATATAGAAATAAACAGTTTTTCACAAACAAGGTCTAAATAATGTTTGATGCACTCTGTAAGTACCATTTTTGCTGTACTGTTTAAACTCGATGAAAGGAACATTGTTGACACTTTTCAGCAAGTTGCAATCATGAAATACAGAAATAAAGAGTTTCTCACAAACAAGGTCTAAATCAGGTAAGTACAATTTTGCTGTACTGCTTAATCAGGATGATAGAAACACTGTTGACACTTTTCAGCAAGTTGTAATACAGAAATAAACAGTTTTTCAAAAACAAGGTCTCAGTCATGTTTGAGTCACTCTGTAAGTACCATTTTGCTGTACTGTTTAAGCTCGATGAAAGGAACATTGTTGACACTTTTCAGCAAGTTGCAATCATGAAATACAGAAATAAACAGTTTTTCAAAAACAAGGTCTCAGTCATGTTTGAGTCACTCTGTAAGTACCATTTTGCTGTACTGTTTAAGCTCGATGAAAGGAACATTGTTGACACTTTTCAGCAAGTTGCAATCATGAAATACAGAAAAAAACAATTTTTCACAAACAAGGTCTAAATCATGTTTGACGCACTCTGTAAGTACCATTTTTGCTGTACTGTTTAAACTCGATGAAAGGAACATTGTTGACACTTTTCAGCAAGTTGCAATCATGTAATACAGAAATAAAGAGTTTTTCAAAAACAAGGTCTCAGTCATTTTGAGTCACTCTGTAAGTACCATTTTGCTGTACTGTTTAAGCTCGATGAAAGGAACATTGTTGACACTTTTCAGCAAGTTGCAATCATGAAATACAGAAATAAAGAGTTTCTCACAAACAAGGTCTAAATCATGTTTGATGCACTCTGTAAGTTCAATTTTTGCTGTACTGTTTAAACTCGATGAAAGGAACACTGTTGACACTTTTCAGCAAGTTGCAATCATGTAATACAGAAATAAAGAGTTTTTCAAAAACAAGGTCTCAGTCATGTTTGAGTCACTCTGTAAGTACCATTTTGCTGTACTGTTTAAGCTCGATGAAAGGAACATTGTTGACACTTTTCAGCAAGTTGCAATCATGTAATACAGAAATAAACCGATTTTCACAAACAAGGTCTAAATCATGTATGTACAATTTTGCTGTACTGCTTAATCAGGATGATAGAAACACTGTTGACACTTTTCAGCAAGTTGTAATATAGAAATAAACAGTTTTTCACAAACAAGGTCTAAATAATGTTTGATGCACTCTGTAAGTACCATTTTTGCTGTACTGTTTAAACTCGATGAAAGGAACATTGTTGACACTTTTCAGCAAGTTGCAATCATGAAATACAGAAATAAAGAGTTTCTCACAAACAAGGTCTAAATCAGGTAAGTACAATTTTGCTGTACTGCTTAATCAGGATGATAGAAACACTGTTGACACTTTTCAGCAAGTCGTAATACAGAAATAAACAGTTTTTCAAAAACAAGGTCTCAGTCATGTTTGAGTCACTCTGTAAGTACCATTTTGCTGTACTGTTTAAGCTCGATGAAAGGAACATTGTTGACACTTTTCAGCAAGTTGCAATCATGAAATACAGAAAAAAACAATTTTTCACAAACAAGGTCTAAATCATGTTTGATGCACTCTGTAAGTTCAATTTTTGCTGTACTGTTTAAACTCGATGAAAGGAACATTGTTGACACTTTTCAGCAAGTTGCAATCATGTAATACAGAAATAAACCGTTTTTCAAAAACAAGGTCAAAATCATGTAAGTACAATTTTGCTGTACTGCTTAATCAGGATGATAGAAACACTGTTGACACTTTTCAGCAAGTTGTAATACAGAAATAAACAGTTTTTCAAAAACAAGGTCTCAGTCATGTTTGAGTCACTCTGTAAGTACCATTTTGCTGTACTGTTTAAGCTCGATGAAAGGAACATTGTTGACACTTTTCAGCAAGTTGCAATCATGAAATACAGAAAAAAACAATTTTTCACAAACAAGGTCTAAATCATGTTTGATGCACTCTGTAAGTTCAATTTTTGCTGTACTGTTTAAACTCGATGAAAGGAACATTGTTGACACTTTTCAGCAAGTTGCAATCATGTAATACAGAAATAAACCGTTTTTCAAAAACAAGGTCAAAATCATGTAAGTACAATTTTGCTGTACTGCTTAATCAGGATGATAGAAACACTGTTGACACTTTTCAGCAAGTTGTAATACAGAAATAAACAGTTTTTCAAAAACAAGGTCTCAGTCATGTTTGAGTCACTCTGTAAGTACCATTTTGCTGTACTGTTTAAGCTCGATGAAAGGAACATTGTTGACACTTTTCAGCAAGTTGCAATCATGAAATACAGAAAAAAACAATTTTTCACAAACAAGGTCTAAATCATGTTTGACGCACTCTGTAAGTTCCATTTTTGCTGTACTGTTTAATCAGGATGATAGAAACACTGTTGAAACTTTTCAGCAAGTTGTAATACAGAAATAAACAGTTTTTCAAAAACAAGGTCTCAGTCATGTTTGAGTCACTCTGTAAGTACCATTTTGCTGTACTGTTTAAGCTCGATGAAAGGAACATTGTTGACACTTTTCAGCAAGTTGCAATCATGAAATACAGAAAAAAACAATTTTTCACAAACAAGGTCTAAATCATGTTTGACGCACTCTGTAACCATTTTTGCTGTACTGTTTAAACTCGATGAAAGGAACATTGTTGACACTTTTCAGCAAGTTGCAATCATGTAATACAGAAATAAACAGTTTTTCACAAACAAGGTCAAAATCATGGAAGTACAATTTTGCTGTACTGCTTAATCAGGATGATAGAAACACTGTTGACACTTTTCAGCAAGTTGTAATACAGAAATAAACAGTTTTTCAAAAACAAGGTCTCAGTCATGTTTGAGTCACTCTGTAAGTACCATTTTGCTGTACTGTTTAAGCTCGATGAAAGGAACATTGTTGACACTTTTCAGCAAGTTCCAATCATGAAATACAGAAAAAAACAATTTTTCACAAACAAGGTCTAAATCATGTTTGACGCACTCTGTAACCATTTTTGCTGTACTGTTTAAACTCGATGAAAGGAACATTGTTGACACTTTTCAGCAAGTTGCAATCATGTAATACAGAAATAAACAGTTTTTCACAAACAAGGTCAAAATCATGGAAGTACAATTTTGCTGTACTGCTTAATCAGGATGATAGAAACACTGTTGACACTTTTCAGCAAGTTGTAATACAGAAATAAACAGTTTTTCAAAAACAAGGTCTCAGTCATGTTTGAGTCACTCTGTAAGTACCATTTTGCTGTACTGTTTAAGCTCGATGAAAGGAACATTGTTGACACTTTTCAGCAAGTTGCAATCATGAAATACAGAAAAAAACAATTTTTCACAAACAAGGTCTAAGTCATGTTTGAGTCACTCTGTAAGTACCATTTTGCTGTACTGTTTAAGCTCGATGAAAGGAACATTGTTGACACTTTTCAGCAAGTTGCAATCATGAAATACAGAAATAAACAGTTTTTCAAAAACAAGGTCTCAGTCATGTTTGAGTCACTCTGTAAGTACCATTTTGCTGTACTGTTTAAGCTCGATGAAAGGAACATTGTTGACACTTTTCAGCAAGTTGCAATCATGAAATACAGAAAAAAACAATTTTTCACAAACAAGGTCTAAATCATGTTTGACGCACTCTGTAAGTACCATTTTTGCTGTACTGTTTAAACTCGATGAAAGGAACATTGTTGACACTTTTCAGCAAGTTGCAATCATGTAATACAGAAATAAAGAGTTTTTCAAAAACAAGGTCTCAGTCATGTTTGAGTCACTCTGTAAGTACCATTTTGCTGTACTGTTTAAGCTCGATGAAAGGAACATTGTTGACACTTTTCAGCAAGTTGCAATCATGAAATACAGAAATAAAGAGTTTCTCACAAACAAGGTCTAAATCATGTTTGATGCACTCTGTAAGTTCAATTTTTGCTGTACTGTTTAAACTCGATGAACGGAACACTGTTGACACTTTTCAGCAAGTTGCAATCATGTAATACAGAAATAAAGAGTTTTTCAAAAACAAGGTCTCAGTCATGTTTGAGTCACTCTGTAAGTACCATTTTGCTGTACTGTTTAAGCTCGATGATAGGAACATTGTTGACACTTTTCAGCAAGTTGCAATCATGTAATACAGAAATAAACCGATTTTCACAAACAAGGTCTAAATCATGTATGTACAATTTTGCTGTACTGCTTAATCAGGATGATAGAAACACTGTTGACACTTTTCAGCAAGTTGTAATATAGAAATAAACAGTTTTTCACAAACAAGGTCTAAATAATGTTTGATGCACTCTGTAAGTACCATTTTTGCTGTACTGTTTAAACTCGATGAAAGGAACATTGTTGACACTTTTCAGCAAGTTGCAATCATGAAATACAGAAATAAAGAGTTTCTCACAAACAAGGTCTAAATCAGGTAAGTACAATTTTGCTGTACTGCTTAATCAGGATGATAGAAACACTGTTGACACTTTTCAGCAAGTTGTAATACAGAAATAAAAAGTTTTTCAAAAACAAGGTCTCAGTCATGTTTGAGTCACTCTGTAAGTACCATTTTGCTGTACTGTTTAAGCTCGATGAAAGGAACATTGTTGACACTTTTCAGCAAGTTGCAATCATGAAATACAGAAAAAAACAATTTTTCACAAACAAGGTCTAAATCATGTTTGATGCACTCTGTAAGTTCAATTTTTGCTGTACTGTTTAAACTCGATGAAAGGAACATTGTTGACACTTTTCAGCAAGTTGCAATCATGTAATACAGAAATAAACCGTTTTTCAAAAACAAGGTCAAAATCATGTAAGTACAATTTTGCTGTACTGCTTAATCAGGATGATAGAAACACTGTTGACACTTTTCAGCAAGTTGTAATACAGAAATAAACAGTTTTTCAAAAACAAGGTCTCAGTCATGTTTGAGTCACTCTGTAAGTACCATTTTGCTGTACTGTTTAAGCTCGATGAAAGGAACATTGTTGACACTTTTCAGCAAGTTGCAATCATGAAATACAGAAAAAAACAATTTTTCACAAACAAGGTCTAAATCATGTTTGATGCACTCTGTAAGTTCAATTTTTGCTGTACTGTTTAAACTCGATGAAAGGAACATTGTTGACACTTTTCAGCAAGTTGCAATCATGTAATACAGAAATAAACCGTTTTTCAAAAACAAGGTCAAAATCATGTAAGTACAATTTTGCTGTACTGCTTAATCAGGATGATAGAAACACTGTTGACACTTTTCAGCAAGTTGTAATACAGAAATAAACAGTTTTTCAAAAACAAGGTCTCAGTCATGTTTGAGTCACTCTGTAAGTACCATTTTGCTGTACTGTTTAAGCTCGATGAAAGGAACATTGTTGACACTTTTCAGCAAGTTGCAATCATGAAATACAGAAAAAAACAATTTTTCACAAACAAGGTCTAAATCATGTTTGACGCACTCTGTAAGTTCCATTTTTGCTGTACTGTTTAATCAGGATGATAGAAACACTGTTGACACTTTTCAGCAAGTTGTAATACAGAAATAAACAGTTTTTCAAAAACAAGGTCTCAGTCATGTTTGAGTCACTCTGTAAGTACCATTTTGCTGTACTGTTTAAGCTCGATGAAAGGAACATTGTTGACACTTTTCAGCAAGTTGCAATCATGAAATACAGAAAAAAACAATTTTTCTCAAACAAGGTCTAAATCATGTTTGACGCACTCTGTAACCATTTTTGCTGTACTGTTTAAACTCGATGAAAGGAACATTGTTGACACTTTTCAGCAAGTTGCAATCATGTAATACAGAAATAAACAGTTTTTCACAAACAAGGTCAAAATCATGGAAGTACAATTTTGCTGTACTGCTTAATCAGGATGATAGAAACACTGTTGACACTTTTCAGCAAGTTGTAATACAGAAATAAACAGTTTTTCAAAAACAAGGTCTCAGTCATGTTTGAGTCACTCTGTAAGTACCATTTTGCTGTACTGTTTAAGCTCGATGAAAGGAACATTGTTGACACTTTTCAGCAAGTTGCAATCATGAAATACAGAAAAAAACAATTTTTCACAAACAAGGTCTAAGTCATGTTTGAGTCACTCTGTAAGTACCATTTTGCTGTACTGTTTAAGCTCGATGAAAGGAACATTGTTGACACTTTTCAGCAAGTTGCAATCATGAAATACAGAAATAAACAGTTTTTCAAAAACAAGGTCTCAGTCATGTTTGAGTCACTCTGTAAGTACCATTTTGCTGTACTGTTTAAGCTCGATGAAAGGAACATTGTTGACACTTTTCAGCAAGTTGCAATCATGAAATACAGAAAAAAACAATTTTTCACAAACAAGGTCTAAATCATGTTTGACGCACTCTGTAAGTACCATTTTTGCTGTACTGTTTAAACTCGATGAAAGGAACATTGTTGACACTTTTCAGCAAGTTGCAATCATGTAATACAGAAATAAAGAGTTTTTCAAAAACAAGGTCTCAGTCATGTTTGAGTCACTCTGTAAGTACCATTTTGCTGTACTGTTTAAGCTCGATGAAAGGAACATTGTTGACACTTTTCAGCAAGTTGCAATCATGAAATACAGAAATAAAGAGTTTCTCACAAACAAGGTCTAAATCATGTTTGATGCACTCTGTAAGTTCAATTTTTGCTGTACTGTTTAAACTCGATGAACGGAACACTGTTGACACTTTTCAGCAAGTTGCAATCATGTAATACAGAAATAAAGAGTTTTTCAAAAACAAGGTCTCAGTCATGTTTGAGTCACTCTGTAAGTACCATTTTGCTGTACTGTTTAAGCTCGATGATAGGAACATTGTTGACACTTTTCAGCAAGTTGCAATCATGTAATACAGAAATAAACCGATTTTCACAAACAAGGTCTAAATCATGTATGTACAATTTTGCTGTACTGCTTAATCAGGATGATAGAAACACTGTTGACACTTTTCAGCAAGTTGTAATATAGAAATAAACAGTTTTTCACAAACAAGGTCTAAATAATGTTTGATGCACTCTGTAAGTACCATTTTTGCTGTACTGTTTAAACTCGATGAAAGGAACATTGTTGACACTTTTCAGCAAGTTGCAATCATGAAATACAGAAATAAAGAGTTTCTCACAAACAAGGTCTAAATCAGGTAAGTACAATTTTGCTGTACTGCTTAATCAGGATGATAGAAACACTGTTGACACTTTTCAGCAAGTTGTAATACAGAAATAAAAAGTTTTTCAAAAACAAGGTCTCAGTCATGTTTGAGTCACTCTGTAAGTACCATTTTGCTGTACTGTTTAAGCTCGATGAAAGGAACATTGTTGACACTTTTCAGCAAGTTGCAATCATGAAATACAGAAAAAAACAATTTTTCACAAACAAGGTCTAAATCATGTTTGATGCACTCTGTAAGTTCAATTTTTGCTGTACTGTTTAAACTCGATGAAAGGAACATTGTTGACACTTCAGCAAGTTGCAATCATGTAATACAGAAATAAACCGTTTTTCAAAAACAAGGTCAAAATCATGTAAGTACAATTTTGCTGTACTGCTTAATCAGGATGATAGAAACACTGTTGACACTTTTCAGCAAGTTGTAATACAGAAATAAACAGTTTTTCAAAAACAAGGTCTCAGTCATGTTTGAGTCACTCTGTAAGTACCATTTTGCTGTACTGTTTAAGCTCGATGAAAGGAACATTGTTGACACTTTTCAGCAAGTTGCAATCATGAAATACAGAAAAAAACAATTTTTCACAAACAAGGTCTAAATCATGTTTGATGCACTCTGTAAGTTCAATTTTTGCTGTACTGTTTAAACTCGATGAAAGGAACATTGTTGACACTTTTCAGCAAGTTGCAATCATGTAATACAGAAATAAACCGTTTTTCAAAAACAAGGTCAAAATCATGTAAGTACAATTTTGCTGTACTGCTTAATCAGGATGATAGAAACACTGTTGACACTTTTCAGCAAGTTGTAATACAGAAATAAACAGTTTTTCAAAAACAAGGTCTCAGTCATGTTTGAGTCACTCTGTAAGTACCATTTTGCTGTACTGTTTAAGCTCGATGAAAGGAACATTGTTGACACTTTTCAGCAAGTTGCAATCATGAAATACAGAAAAAAACAATTTTTCACAAACAAGGTCTAAATCATGTTTGACGCACTCTGTAAGTTCCATTTTTGCTGTACTGTTTAATCAGGATGATAGAAACACTGTTGACACTTTTCAGCAAGTTGTAATACAGAAATAAACAGTTTTTCAAAAACAAGGTCTCAGTCATGTTTGAGTCACTCTGTAAGTACCATTTTGCTGTACTGTTTAAGCTCGATGAAAGGAACATTGTTGACACTTTTCAGCAAGTTGCAATCATGAAATACAGAAAAAAACAATTTTTCACAAACAAGGTCTAAATCATGTTTGACGCACTCTGTAACCATTTTTGCTGTACTGTTTAAACTCGATGAAAGGAACATTGTTGACACTTTTCAGCAAGTTGCAATCATGTAATACAGAAATAAACAGTTTTTCACAAACAAGGTCAAAATCATGGAAGTACAATTTTGCTGTACTGCTTAATCAGGATGATAGAAACACTGTTGACACTTTTCAGCAAGTTGTAATACAGAAATAAACAGTTTTTCAAAAACAAGGTCTCAGTCATGTTTGAGTCACTCTGTAAGTACCATTTTGCTGTACTGTTTAAGCTCGATGAAAGGAACATTGTTGACACTTTTCAGCAAGTTGCAATCATGAAATACAGAAAAAAACAATTTTTCACAAACAAGGTCTAAGTCATGTTTGAGTCACTCTGTAAGTACCATTTTGCTGTACTGTTTAAGCTCGATGAAAGGAACATTGTTGACACTTTTCATCAAGTTGCAATCATGAAATACAGAAATAAACAGTTTTTCAAAAACAAGGTCTCAGTCATGTTTGAGTCACTCTGTAAGTACCATTTTGCTGTACTGTTTAAGCTCGATGAAAGGAACATTGTTGACACTTTTCAGCAAGTTGCAATCATGAAATACAGAAAAAAACAATTTTTCACAAACAAGGTCTAAATCATGTTTCACGCACTCTGTAAGTACCATTTTTGCTGTACTGTTTAAACTCGATGAAAGGAACATTGTTGACACTTTTCAGCAAGTTGCAATCATGTAATACAGAAATAAAGAGTTTTTCAAAAACAAGGTCTCAGTCATGTTTGAGTCACTCTGTAAGTACCATTTTGCTGTACTGTTTAAGCTCGATGAAAGGAACATTGTTGACACTTTTCAGCAAGTTGCAATCATGAAATACAGAAATAAAGAGTTTCTCACAAACAAGGTCTAAATCATGTTTGATGCACTCTGTAAGTTCAATTTTTGCTGTACTGTTTAAACTCGATGAACGGAACACTGTTGACACTTTTCAGCAAGTTGCAATCATGTAATACAGAAATAAAGAGTTTTTCAAAAACAAGGTCTCAGTCATGTTTGAGTCACTCTGTAAGTACCATTTTGCTGTACTGTTTAAGCTCGATGATAGGAACATTGTTGACACTTTTCAGCAAGTTGCAATCATGTAATACAGAAATAAACCGATTTTCACAAACAAGGTCTAAATCATGTATGTACAATTTTGCTGTACTGCTTAATCAGGATGATAGAAACACTGTTGACACTTTTCAGCAAGTTGTAATATAGAAATAAACAGTTTTTCACAAACAAGGTCTAAATAATGTTTGATGCACTCTGTAAGTACCATTTTTGCTGTACTGTTTAAACTCGATGAAAGGAACATTGTTGACACTTTTCAGCAAGTTGCAATCATGAAATACAGAAATAAAGAGTTTCTCACAAACAAGGTCTAAATCAGGTAAGTACAATTTTGCTGTACTGCTTAATCAGGATGATAGAAACACTGTTGACACTTTTCAGCAAGTTGTAATACAGAAATAAAAAGTTTTTCAAAAACAAGGTCTCAGTCATGTTTGAGTCACTCTGTAAGTACCATTTTGCTGTACTGTTTAAGCTCGATGAAAGGAACATTGTTGACACTTTTCAGCAAGTTGCAATCATGAAATACAGAAATAAAGAGTTTCTCACAAACAAGGTCTAAATCATGTTTGATGCACTCTGTAAGTTCAATTTTTGCTGTACTGTTTAAACTCGATGAACGGAACACTGTTGACACTTTTCAGCAAGTTGCAATCATGTAATACAGAAATAAAGAGTTTTTCAAAAACAAGGTCTCAGTCATGTTTGAGTCACTCTGTAAGTACCATTTTGCTGTACTGTTTAAGCTCGATGATAGGAACATTGTTGACACTTTTCAGCAAGTTGCAATCATGTAATACAGAAATAAACCGATTTTCACAAACAAGGTCTAAATCATGTATGTACAATTTTGCTGTACTGCTTAATCAGGATGATAGAAACACTGTTGACACTTTTCAGCAAGTTGTAATATAGAAATAAACAGTTTTTCACAAACAAGGTCTAAATAATGTTTGATGCACTCTGTAAGTACCATTTTTGCTGTACTGTTTAAACTCGATGAAAGGAACATTGTTGACACTTTTCAGCAAGTTGCAATCATGAAATACAGAAATAAAGAGTTTCTCACAAACAAGGTCTAAATCAGGTAAGTACAATTTTGCTGTACTGCTTAATCAGGATGATAGAAACACTGTTGACACTTTTCAGCAAGTTGTAATACAGAAATAAAAAGTTTTTCAAAAACAAGGTCTCAGTCATGTTTGAGTCACTCTGTAAGTACCATTTTGCTGTACTGTTTAAGCTCGATGAAAGGAACATTGTTGACACTTTTCAGCAAGTTGCAATCATGAAATACAGAAAAAAACAATTTTTCACAAACAAGGTCTAAATCATGTTTGATGCACTCTGTAAGTTCAATTTTTGCTGTACTGTTTAAACTCGATGAAAGGAACATTGTTGACACTTTTCAGCAAGTTGCAATCATGTAATACAGAAATAAACCGTTTTTCAAAAACAAGGTCAAAATCATGTAAGTACAATTTTGCTGTACTGCTTAATCAGGATGATAGAAACACTGTTGACACTTTTCAGCAAGTTGTAATACAGAAATAAACAGTTTTTCAAAAACAAGGTCTCAGTCATGTTTGAGTCACTCTGTAAGTACCATTTTGCTGTACTGTTTAAGCTCGATGAAAGGAACATTGTTGACACTTTTCAGCAAGTTGCAATCATGAAATACAGAAAAAAACAATTTTTCACAAACAAGGTCTAAATCATGTTTGATGCACTCTGTAAGTTCAATTTTTGCTGTACTGTTTAAACTCGATGAAAGGAACATTGTTGACACTTTTCAGCAAGTTGCAATCATGTAATACAGAAATAAACCGTTTTTCAAAAACAAGGTCAAAATCATGTAAGTACAATTTTGCTGTACTGCTTAATCAGGATGATAGAAACACTGTTGACACTTTTCAGCAAGTTGTAATACAGAAATAAACAGTTTTTCAAAAACAAGGTCTCAGTCATGTTTGAGTCACTCTGTAAGTACCATTTTGCTGTACTGTTTAAGCTCGATGAAAGGAACATTGTTGACACTTTTCAGCAAGTTGCAATCATGAAATACAGAAAAAAACAATTTTTCACAAACAAGGTCTAAATCATGTTTGACGCACTCTGTAAGTTCCATTTTTGCTGTACTGTTTAATCAGGATGATAGAAACACTGTTGACACTTTTCAGCAAGTTGTAATACAGAAATAAACAGTTTTTCAAAAACAAGGTCTCAGTCATGTTTGAGTCACTCTGTAAGTACCATTTTGCTGTACTGTTTAAGCTCGATGAAAGGAACATTGTTGACACTTTTCAGCGAGTTGCAATCATGAAATACAGAAAAAAAAATTTTTTCACAAACAAGGTCTAAATCATGTTTGACGCACTCTGTAACCATTTTTGCTGTACTGTTTAAACTCGATGAAAGGAACATTGTTGACACTTTTCAGCAAGTTGCAATCATGTAATACAGAAATAAACAGTTTTTCACAAACAAGGTCAAAATCATGGAAGTACAATTTTGCTGTACTGCTTAATCAGGATGATAGAAACACTGTTGACACTTTTCAGCAAGTTGTAATACAGAAATAAACAGTTTTTCAAAAACAAGGTCTCAGTCATGTTTGAGTCACTCTGTAAGTACCATTTTGCTGTACTGTTTAAGCTCGATGAAAGGAACATTGTTGACACTTTTCAGCAAGTTCCAATCATGAAATACAGAAAAAAACAATTTTTCACAAACAAGGTCTAAATCATGTTTGACGCACTCTGTAACCATTTTTGCTGTACTGTTTAAACTCGATGAAAGGAACATTGTTGACACTTTTCAGCAAGTTGCAATCATGTAATACAGAAATAAACAGTTTTTCACAAACAAGGTCAAAATCATGGAAGTACAATTTTGCTGTACTGCTTAATCAGGATGATAGAAACACTGTTGACACTTTTCAGCAAGTTGTAATACAGAAATAAACAGTTTTTCAAAAACAAGGTCTCAGTCATGTTTGAGTCACTCTGTAAGTACCATTTTGCTGTACTGTTTAAGCTCGATGAAAGGAACATTGTTGACACTTTTCAGCAAGTTGCAATCATGAAATACAGAAAAAAACAATTTTTCACAAACAAGGTCTAAGTCATGTTTGAGTCACTCTGTAAGTACCATTTTGCTGTACTGTTTAAGCTCGATGAAAGGAACATTGTTGACACTTTTCAGCAAGTTGCAATCATGAAATACAGAAATAAACAGTTTTTCAAAAACAAGGTCTCAGTCATGTTTGAGTCACTCTGTAAGTACCATTTTGCTGTACTGTTTAAGCTCGATGAAAGGAACATTGTTGACACTTTTCAGCAAGTTGCAATCATGAAATACAGAAAAAAACAATTTTTCACAAACAAGGTCTAAATCATGTTTGACGCACTCTGTAAGTACCATTTTTGCTGTACTGTTTAAACTCGATGAAAGGAACATTGTTGACACTTTTCAGCAAGTTGCAATCATGTAATACAGAAATAAAGAGTTTTTCAAAAACAAGGTCTCAGTCATGTTTGAGTCACTCTGTAAGTACCATTTTGCTGTACTGTTTAAGCTCGATGAAAGGAACATTGTTGACACTTTTCAGCAAGTTGCAATCATGTAATACAGAAATAAACCGTTTTTCAAAAACAAGGTCAAAATCATGTAAGTACAATTTTGCTGTACTGCTTAATCAGGATGATAGAAACACTGTTGACACTTTTCAGCAAGTTGTAATACAGAAATAAACAGTTTTTCAAAAACAAGGTCTCAGTCATGTTTGAGTCACTCTGTAAGTACCATTTTGCTGTACTGTTTAAGCTCGATGAAAGGAACATTGTTGACACTTTTCAGCAAGTTCCAATCATGAAATACAGAAAAAAACAATTTTTCACAAACAAGGTCTAAATCATGTTTGATGCACTCTGTAAGTTCAATTTTTGCTGTACTGTTTAAACTCGATGAAAGGAACATTGTTGACACTTTTCAGCAAGTTGCAATCATGTAATACAGAAATAAACCGTTTTTCAAAAACAAGGTCAAAATCATGTAAGTACAATTTTGCTGTACTGCTTAATCAGGATGATAGAAACACTGTTGACACTTTTCAGCAAGTTGTAATACAGAAATAAACAGTTTTTCAAAAACAAGGTCTCAGTCATGTTTGAGTCACTCTGTAAGTACCATTTTGCTGTACTGTTTAAGCTCGATGAAAGGAACATTGTTGACACTTTTCAGCAAGTTGCAATCATGAAATACAGAAAAAAACAATTTTTCACAAACAAGGTCTAAATCATGTTTGACGCACTCTGTAAGTTCCATTTTTGCTGTACTGTTTAATCAGGATGATAGAAACACTGTTGACACTTTTCAGCAAGTTGTAATACAGAAATAAACAGTTTTTCAAAAACAAGGTCTCAGTCATGTTTGAGTCACTCTGTAAGTACCATTTTGCTGTACTGTTTAAGCTCGATGAAAGGAACATTGTTGACACTTTTCAGCGAGTTGCAATCATGAAATACAGAAAAAAAATTTTTTTCACAAACAAGGTCTAAATCATGTTTGACGCACTCTGTAACCATTTTTGCTGTACTGTTTAAACTCGATGAAAGGAACATTGTTGACACTTTTCAGCAAGTTGCAATCATGTAATACAGAAATAAACAGTTTTTCACAAACAAGGTCAAAATCATGGAAGTACAATTTTGCTGTACTGCTTAATCAGGATGATAGAAACACTGTTGACACTTTTCAGCAAGTTGTAATACAGAAATAAACAGTTTTTCAAAAACAAGGTCTCAGTCATGTTTGAGTCACTCTGTAAGTACCATTTTGCTGTACTGTTTAAGCTCGATGAAAGGAACATTGTTGACACTTTTCAGCAAGTTCCAATCATGAAATACAGAAAAAAACAATTTTTCACAAACAAGGTCTAAATCATGTTTGACGCACTCTGTAACCATTTTTGCTGTACTGTTTAAACTCGATGAAAGGAACATTGTTGACACTTTTCAGCAAGTTGCAATCATGTAATACAGAAATAAACAGTTTTTCACAAACAAGGTCAAAATCATGGAAGTACAATTTTGCTGTACTGCTTAATCAGGATGATAGAAACACTGTTGACACTTTTCAGCAAGTTGTAATACAGAAATAAACAGTTTTTCAAAAACAAGGTCTCAGTCATGTTTGAGTCACTCTGTAAGTACCATTTCGCTGTACTGTTTAAGCTCGATGAAAGGAACATTGTTGACACTTTTCAGCAAGTTGCAATCATGAAATACAGAAATAAAGAGTTTCTCACAAACAAGGTCTAAATCAGGTAAGTACAATTTTGCTGTACTGCTTAATCAGGATGATAGAAACACTGTTGACACTTTTCAGCAAGTTGTAATACAGAAATAAACAGTTTTTCAAAAACAAGGTCTCAGTCATGTTTGAGTCACTCTGTAAGTACCATTTTGCTGTACTGTTTAAGCTCGATGAAAGGAACATTGTTGACACTTTTCAGCAAGTTGCAATCATGAAATACAGAAAAAAACAATTTTTCACAAACAAGGTCTAAATCATGTTTGATGCACTCTGTAAGTTCAATTTTTGCTGTACTGTTTAAACTCGATGAAAGGAACATTGTTGACACTTTTCAGCAAGTTGCAATCATGTAATACAGAAATAAACCGTTTTTCAAAAACAAGGTCAAAATCATGTAAGTACAATTTTGCTGTACTGCTTAATCAGGATGATAGAAACACTGTTGACACTTTTCAGCAAGTTGTAATACAGAAATAAACAGTTTTTCAAAAACAAGGTCTCAGTCATGTTTGAGTCACTCTGTAAGTACCATTTTGCTGTACTGTTTAAGCTCGATGAAAGGAACATTGTTGACACTTTTCAGCAAGTTGCAATCATGAAATACAGAAAAAAACAATTTTTCACAAACAAGGTCTAAATCATGTTTGACGCACTCTGTAAGTTCCATTTTTGCTGTACTGTTTAATCAGGATGATAGAAACACTGTTGACACTTTTCAGCAAGTTGTAATACAGAAATAAACAGTTTTTCAAAAACAAGGTCTCAGTCATGTTTGAGTCACTCTGTAAGTACCATTTTGCTGTACTGTTTAAGCTCGATGAAAGGAACATTGTTGACACTTTTCAGCGAGTTGCAATCATGAAATACAGAAAAAAAAAAATTTTCACAAACAAGGTCTAAATCATGTTTGACGCACTCTGTAACCATTTTTGCTGTACTGTTTAAACTCGATGAAAGGAACATTGTTGACACTTTTCAGCAAGTTGCAATCATGTAATACAGAAATAAACAGTTTTTCACAAACAAGGTCAAAATCATGGAAGTACAATTTTGCTGTACTGCTTAATCAGGATGATAGAAACACTGTTGACACTTTTCAGCAAGTTGTAATACAGAAATAAACAGTTTTTCAAAAACAAGGTCTCAGTCATGTTTGAGTCACTCTGTAAGTACCATTTTGCTGTACTGTTTAAGCTCGATGAAAGGAACATTGTTGACACTTTTCAGCAAGTTCCAATCATGAAATACAGAAAAAAACAATTTTTCACAAACAAGGTCTAAATCATGTTTGACGCACTCTGTAACCATTTTTGCTGTACTGTTTAAACTCGATGAAAGGAACATTGTTGACACTTTTCAGCAAGTTGCAATCATGTAATACAGAAATAAACAGTTTTTCACAAACAAGGTCAAAATCATGGAAGTACAATTTTGCTGTACTGCTTAATCAGGATGATAGAAACACTGTTGACACTTTTCAGCAAGTTGTAATACAGAAATAAACAGTTTTTCAAAAACAAGGTCTCAGTCATGTTTGAGTCACTCTGTAAGTACCATTTTGCTGTACTGTTTAAGCTCGATGAAAGGAACATTGTTGACACTTTTCAGCAAGTTGCAATCATGAAATACAGAAAAAAACAATTTTTCACAAACAAGGTCTAAGTCATGTTTGAGTCACTCTGTAAGTACCATTTTGCTGTACTGTTTAAGCTCGATGAAAGGAACATTGTTGACACTTTTCAGCAAGTTGCAATCATGAAATACAGAAATAAACAGTTTTTCAAAAACAAGGTCTCAGTCATGTTTGAGTCACTCTGTAAGTACCATTTTGCTGTACTGTTTAAGCTCGATGAAAGGAACATTGTTGACACTTTTCAGCAAGTTGCAATCATGAAATACAGAAAAAAACAATTTTTCACAAACAAGGTCTAAATCATGTTTGACGCACTCTGTAAGTACCATTTTTGCTGTACTGTTTAAACTCGATGAAAGGAACATTGTTGACACTTTTCAGCAAGTTGCAATCATGTAATACAGAAATAAAGAGTTTTTCAAAAACAAGGTCTCAGTCATGTTTGAGTCACTCTGTAAGTACCATTTTGCTGTACTGTTTAAGCTCGATGAAAGGAACATTGTTGACACTTTTCAGCAAGTTG